>NC_081295.1:101967500-103217500 GCF_030435805.1 Mustela lutreola | reverse complement strand
GGTGAGAGAATCCATTCAGGTTCAGTTGGCTCACATGAGGGCAACGGATCATTGCTGGAAACTGTATCAGAAAGAGAAAGCTCAAACAGCCTTGAAGGTGATGAGTCTGACTCATCAACTGATTATGAAATTGGAGGAAGAAAAGAGAGCTTTAGTGCTTTGTTAAAATTTGATGACACTGGGTGTTGGAGAGGGAGAACAGAAGAACATATAACTGGACAAGATTTTACATCTGAAACTGAGCAGTTAGATTCTATGCAAAGTGAAGAAAGTTATGGGGATTATGTATATGACAGTGATGATGATGATGGCGATGATGAAGAAGGAGTAGAAGGTGACAGTGAGGAGCCCTGGTGCCAGGATAAGCCTGCAGATACAGATAGCCAGTTGCATGCCACTGCAGTAGGTGAAAAGGAAAACACTCAGGACAGTCAGAGTGTTAATGAAAGAATTCTCCTGGATAGAATGCACAACTGCAGTTCTTTAGAAAACCAGCAAGGTATAAATGCTTTACAGCTAGAATCAACTAGTAAAAGGAGCTTGGTTATGGAAAGAAGCAACGTTCAAGAATATACAACTGAGGTTGTTGGAAAAAGCCCAGAAAATCCGTTGAATCATGAGCTGGCCCTTAAGGATATATTGTTGCCAATCACTAAAGACGCTGAATCAGAAGACATCTTTGGCTCAGTAGCTATTTTACACAATACTGATACCTGTTCAACTTCTGAAGTAGATAATGATCTAATGAACCTGAAGATTAAGTTGATCGAAGGGCCAGAATCTACTGACTCTGTGAAAGGTGGAGATCCATATTCCAAGAATGTGACCCTTCCAGTCTGCTCATCTTTTGATGCTATCATTTGTTCTGAGCCCGATTTAATGGGAAAGCCCGCTGAGGAAAGCCGTTTGTCATCCATAGCCTCGGTAACTGCCAAGGAGCATCAAGGAAACGAAAGAGGTGTAATTGTAAAGGAAGGCGACCAAAGCAGTATACTAACAGAAGACGAAACGCCAGTTCATGAAGTGTGCTCAGGTAGAGGAGAGGTGCGAGGAGAAGGTCTACAAGAAGATAATAGGTATCTTGGACTTTTGTCTAATGAAAGTACGATGGGGAGTCTTGCTTTAGGTAATGACCAGTGTCCATTTCCACAAATCACAGACAGTGAAGAACATAATCAGAAAGGAGGCCTGAAAAAAGTAAGTGTAACTCTTAGAGATGAACCAGAGAACCCACAGACAGTGGTATGTGAAAGTCCTGTTCAGTTTGAGAATCTTGAAGAAATATTTGACTCCTCAGTTTCCAGAGTGATCGGTGCTGACTTGACTTCAGACATTCTGTTGTCCGAAGGGGATACAAGTACTGAGAGAGATTCATTCACTGATGGGCCTAAGAAAGACTCTGACCTGTTCACTTATTTAAAACATTGTACAAAAGATGTAAAAGCAAAGGATGTCTCAAAACCCAGTGAAGGTATCCCAAGCTGTGTTCTAACAGCTTCCCCTGCTGTGAAGGGGCACGTACAGTTCAGAGTAAATGATGTAAAAGAGAAGACAACTCTTACCCAGGAAATCTCACCTCTAAATGAGATGGCCCGACAGAGTGGTCCTTGTACTAAAGAAAGTGCCTCAGAAGGGGGAACAGGAATGGCTCAGTTCACACCAGAAAGTAAGGAAAGCACACTGTCAATCTTACCTCTTAGAAGTATGGAAGACCAGGGGGAAAGTAACAATTTTGTGCCACCAGAACTCTGCACAAATGGAATAAGAAATGGTAACTCCAGGAGCCCTTTAAGCACAGCCTGCTCATTATCAGAAATTAACAGTAGGGTGGAAATAATTGAGCAACAGCAGCAAAAGGAACACACCTTGTCTCTAGGACTCCAAGAAAAGGAGGTTCAGTTTCCTGAGTTATCTCAGGTATTTGTTGAGGATGTAAAGGATATCTTAAAAAGTATACTGGAAGAAGGCCCTATGAATCCTCAAGAGGTTGAAGAATCTTCAGTCTGTGCAGACACCAAAACTTTACTTCAAAACTTAATTAAAAGAGTTAGCATATCACAGTTGGCAAATAAAGCATCTGGTGTGCCCAGTGACTTTGAAGTTGGTGACTGTTCTGGGGTTTCCCCTGTGAATAACTCACCAGAACTGAAAGCAGAGAGCAGCAAGGATCCGTTCTGTATTGCAAATCTGAAGTCTGAGCTTCTCCTTGATATACTTAGGCAAAATCAGTATAAGCAGAAAATTACTGGAGCAATTGAATTGATAAAAGAATTAACCCAGATGGAGTATGAGCTAGAGAAAAGAGGTATAACCTCTAAAGTAGCTCCATTGCAACTTGAAAATATTTTCTACAAGCTGCTGGCTGACACGTACTCAGAGAAGGTGGAACAGGTCAGTGACTTGAATCAAAAATCACCCACTACTCCTGAGATGGTGGATGAAAAGTCACACATTCTTGATGATCTTAAAAGCAAAGAAGAAAACCATTGTTCCCTTAGTTCACAAAATATAAAAGATATTAGACTAGAAAGTTCTACTGTGTGTACATCAGCATTGCCAAGCGATGAGAAGCTGGGGGAGCTATGCAGTGATACCCCAGACCATTTGGAAAGTATTTCAGGGTCAAAAGGAATGACGTCTGGAGATAGCTCAGTGGAACAAGTAAGTTGATTTTACATTTTTATATGGTAGTAGCTGCATGAAACATTTGGGAATAACCCCATATATTTTATTTGCTTTAAAAAACAATGTAAAGGCTATTGAATTAAAATGTCCAAATTTGTGTTTAGTTTTCCACTGAATTACAGCAGTGTTCACAGCACACATCAAAAATGCATGAGTATTTGGCTTTACTTCAAGATATGAAGCCCCCTTTAGACAGCCAGGAGTCTCTGGATAATAATCTGGAAGCTTTGAGGAAACAACTTAAACAGTTAGAGGTAAGAACTGTCCACTGCCTGTTACGAATGGTTGTCAGCTGGTGTTAACTTGGAAAAATGAGCATTGGGCTTTACTCTTACATTTAGAATGGATTGTGATTGGTGTTTTCACTGAATGGTTCTGGGATATCTGTTTTTCGCAGACATTTGAATTGGGATTGGCTCCAATTGCTGTTCTTTTAAGAAAAGACATGAAGTTGGCAGAAGAGTTTTTAGAGTCTCTTCCCAGTGACTTCCCCACTGGACAGCTGGAGGAATTGAGGACTAGCCACCAAAATTTGCAGACTTCTTTCTCTTCCCTTAGCAGTGTGTCTTCAGAAAGAATGAAACACGTCATGCTTGCAATTGACTCCGAAATGGTAGGCATCGAAGCATTTCACGCCAAGTCAGAATTTGAGTTTTGAAGAAAATTTGATTATTTGAAAATTTAGTCATGAGATGAAGTCTTTTTTGTTTTAATACTGCTAGGGCCTTGAAACAGAGCCAGTTTTTGTAGGAATTTGAAATTTGGTAATTGAAATGAACACATGATTTTATTTTCTAGTCTAAACTAGCAGTTTCCCATGAAGAATTTCTACAGAAACTGGAGTCTTTCTCATCTTGGATATCCGAGAAGAGCAAGTCTGTGAAGGATATTGAGATTGTGAATGTACAAGACGCTGAACATGTGAAGAGAAGTTTGGAATTTCTCAAGGCAAGTATTAAAACAAATGAGATAAAGTACATTTAAAAACCTCCAGGTTTAATATAACAACTGTTTACAGGAACAATCATGACTGCTAAATCTTAAAAGGTTATTTTCTTCCTTGTCTCTAAGAGATGTTTGTTCATAACTAACATAACCATGAAATAATCACAACATATGGTTATCATTCTGATGCTTTCCCAACTGCCTTATCAGTGCCTTACCACCACTGACATCTTAAGATTTATATTCATGTATGTATTAGTCACATAAATATGTAGTTTTTAAATTAGTCTTAAAAGTACATCATAGTTCTTAACTTGAATAGCATGCCTCATGAATGAATCTTAGGCTCCTGGCCTGAGTCAGAAAACTGAAATTGTAGTTCATTGAATTTATGTTTCAGATTCCCCATTGGCTCATTTATGTGAAACCACAATTACATGGATATTGTCAATATTAACAAGTAATATTTTAATGTTTATTTTCCCCTTTAACATGCCAAATCTATGTAAGTTTGGGTCTTTATCTTTTCTTACAGTTACATTTTAAATGTGATATGGAGGCAAGATTAAAGTATTAAAATATTAAAATATAAAAAGATTAAAATATTCTTAGAGGAGGGGCACCTGGGTGGCTCAGTCAGCTAAATATCCAACTCTTGATTTTGGCTCAGGTCATGATCTCAGGATTGTGAGATCGAACCCCTCTTTGGGCCCTGCACTCAGCAGGGAGTCTGCTTGAGATGCTCTCCTTCTCCGTCTGTCCCTCCTCCTGCACACTCTCTCTAAAAAATAAGTTAGAGAAATTAAAAAAAAATTCTTAGAGAAATTATCTTCCCATATAATATTAAGTACCATAGTATTTAAATAATTTCATCATTACCATCCACTATCAGGTGCTGAATAGATTTTTGACTAACCGAATCATGAAAACATGTCAGTAAAACCTTGAGTCCCTGATAGAAGAAGGATATTTTTAAATATTATCAATACAAGTTTTATATTATGGCTTACTTCCCATTTTATAACTTGCACTGTTTTGTTCACAGAACGTGTTAAAAGACCTTGGACACACCAAAGTGCAGCTGGAGGCCACTGCCCTTGATGTGCAGTTCTTCATTTCTGAGTGTGCACAAGACCTGTCTCCCAGCCAAAGCAAACAACTCCTGAGGCTCCTAAATACCACTCAGAAGTGTTTTCTTGATGTGCAGGAATCAGTAACTGCCCGGGTAGAGCACCTAAAGGCTCAGTTACAGCTAGAACAAGATCTTGATGATCAGAAGGTTTGCCTTTCTTTGTGGAGCTGGAATTCTTTGTTTTTAGTTCTTTTGTGTGAAACCTGTTATGTGGATACCCCAGGATCCAGAAAGGCAGTTAGTGGACAGGGTATAATGGAGAGATGCTGGAATATATAAGAATATTATTTTCCACAAGAATGCTATAGTTTATTTTAATTTTTATGACTCCCTGAAACCACCATTTTCAAGTGGGAGTCTTGATTTTTGGGGGGGAATAGGAAATATGGATGCGCTCAGATTTTGATAAATTGATGAACATATGGACAAAGAAGAGTAAGGTATCTTTTCCCACTGGGAGGAAGGAGGGCACAGCAGCACGGAGCATGGGCTCTGGAGTCAGAGTGGCTGAGCTCACCTCCCAGCTACCCTCAGTCATGTGTGACCTAGGGCACATTGCTCAATCATGGTTTTCTCAGTGGTAAATATGAAATAGTAACCGTGCTTACCTGGTAGTACTATGAGCACTAATAAAAGAATGATTTTACTTGCCTGGCATGTGTTGGGCTTCTAGGAAACATGATCAGTGAGTGGCTTTAAGATGCATAACTAGTGTATAAATAGTAGGAAAAGGAAAGGTGCGAGTATTAGTACTGATTTACCAAATTAATCTCTTGATCGAGTGAATTATATTAGAGTGCTACATCTAATGAGCAGAGGAGTGGCAGTGGAATTAGGCACAGTAATTAAGTAAAAACATTGCATGCAGTGCGCCTTTTAGTTTTTCTTGAAGCCCCTAGGCATTGTCTTCCGCATGATAACCCAAGTACACATAGCAGATATGTTAACATACAAACCACAACTAACTTCTGTTTTGATATCCTTTTGCAGAATTAATTGTGTGTGTCGCAGGTTTCGAGAGCTTAAGAACATGGAATGTTCCTTCCTGTGGGTCAGAAGCTACATCTCTTACCCATATGCATGGCCAGTATTCTCCTGAGCAGTTTCATCCGAACATGAGCTCCTTCTTTGTATACGGGACATGCTCTTACTTTCTGTGTCACCTTGCTCCATATGTACCCCACTGCTATCATGTTTACAGCATACACAGAAAAACTTGCAAGATATGTTCTGATTTTGCAGTTAGAACTCGTACAATGTGCAGAACTTGCAAAATGTGTTCTCATAAGGAGGAATCACAATAGTGAGTTTATGACCACACATCTAAGGTGCTTTGGTTTTGCCCTGTTTAGATCGTGGCAGAACGTCAGCAGGAGTACAAAGAGAAACTCCAAGGAATATGCGATCTCCTCACCCAGACTGAAAACCGCCTCATTGGTCACCAGGAAGCCTTCGTGATTGGAGATGGCACAACTGAGTTAAAGAAGTATCAGTCCAAGCAGGAGGTAAAATTTGGTTTTGCATCAGCAGCTCTCTGTTGATACTAATAGTATTATTAGCAAGTCATGTCAGCTATTCTGAGCCAAGGTGAGCTTTCAACTTGATACTAAGAGTTACATTTCCAGCTTCAAGAAAGCCAATAATTTTCTTGACTGATGTTGGTGAGATATTGAGGGAAGGCGCTGTAAAGGAGGTTGCTAATGGGGCGCCTGGGTGGCTCAGTGGGTTAAGCCACTGCCTTCGGCTCAGGTCATGATCTCAGGGTCCTGGGATCGAGTCCCACATCGGGCTCTCTGCTCAGCAGGGAGCCTGCTTCCTCCTCTCTCTCTCTGCCTGCCTCTCTTCCTACCTGTGATCTCTCTCTGTCAAATAAATAAATAAATAAAATCTTTAAAAAAAAAAAAAAAGAAAAAGAACTACTATATAATAGTAAGCCACCTTTTTTAAAAAAAAAAAAAAAAGGAGGTTGCTAATGGAAGTATCTTGTGTAAGGAGTTAAAACTTGTCTCCCCTTAAAGCCAGCTCACTCAGTTGTACAGTAGCTATTTGTCTGGGTTCTTTCTCTTTCTTAACTTCCTATTCCTTTCATCTTTCTCCACAATTTGTCCCTCTTCATCACATGAACAAACAATAAAGAGAGGTAAAGATAGCCTGATTTTGGTGTCAGGAGAAAGAACATTCTCATGATAACTAGATAGCTCTTGGTTCAAATGCAAGATACTCCACACTGTTAGCTTTATAAAGAACCTCTTCAAGCCTTAGTTTCTTTGTTGGTCATACCTCACTGATTGTAGGAGTTAAGCAAATGCTGTGTGTTAATTAAGTGACTAGCACAGTTAATGGCACATAATAGTGGCTCAGTAAGTAGTATCTCTTTCCATTCAAATACTTAGAATGATTTGATAAAGCTTAAATTAAAAATACGGAAAAATATTGCGAAAGTTCAAACAGTATAATTTGGAGAATGAAAACACAAAATAAAGGAGGAAAAGAAGAGAAAAATTCCATAGAGAAATCTAGATGGAGGGAAGCTATAACTGCTGAGGAGAGATCCTAATTTTGAGCTTCCTAGCAACTGTGGCAAAGAAGCAAACATTGCATATTAGAGAGCCTTGGAGTTTAGAAGAAGTTATCTTAGTTCACTGGGAGAATTTGTTTTTATCCTGAGTAATAAATATATATTAAAAAATAAATGTTTAGAAACTGAATAAATAGTAAATAGTAGTGTCATGTCTTTAAAAGCTCCTATAAATGTGTTCATATAGTGTGATAATATCTGGTGTGAGCAAATTCGTATAGATTATATTATTAAATTCATTATTTTCTTTTTTAAAAAGACTTATTTATTTATTTTAGACACAGCAGGAGGAGGGGCAGAGGGAGAGGGAGAGAAATCCTCAGCAGACTCCCCGCTGAGTGTGGAGCCCAGTGCTGGGCTTGATCCCGGGACCGTGAGATCGTGACCCAAGCTGAAACCAAGAGTCAGCCACTTAACCAATTGAGCCACCTACACGCTCCTGAAGTTCATGTTCTGAAACATAAATTTTTATGTTTTAGAAATATGAAAATCTCACACTTTCTTTAATGTCATTTGAGATTTCACATTAAATTGAATATTGTGACTTAAGTAAACCAACTCAGATTGACTATGCGTTCTCAACCTATAAATAAGTGTTCGATTCTTCTCTGCTCACTCCCTGTTTTAGAATTACAGCTCTCGTAGAATTAAATAGGTAATAATTTAATAAGGGTTTTTTTTTCTTTTGTGTTATAAGGAATTACAGAAAGATATGCGAGGAAGTGCACAGGCTTTGGCAGAAATAGTGAAAAATACGGAGAAATTCTTAAAAGAGAATGCTGAAAAGCTATCACGAGAAGATAAAGCTTTGATTGAGCAAAAACTCAATGAAGCCAAGTTTAAGTGTGAACAGCTTAATCTAAAGGCAGAACAATCCAAAAAGGAGCTGGATAAAGTTGTGACAACAGCAATCAAAGAAGAAACTGAAAAGGTCCTCATTCCAATATGTAGTACACTGTTGCTTTGTTGAAGATGATTAGTATAACAGCTACTTGAAGTTTTAAGTGGTATCAGGTGCCAGTAAGCAATGATTAGTACCAGAGACGAGAATGATGGGTTTCCAGTCATATAATTGGCCAAATGTTGTAGAAAATTTGAAAAACTCGTTTTAACTTAAAAAAAATTTTTTTAAGTGGGATTGTCAGGCTTTCTACTTGGGAAATGCATGAGACTCGATCAATTGTAGTTAAAAATTCAGCATGTCTTTTTAAGGACATCAATTGTAGTTAAAATTTCAGAATGCCCAGTAACTACCTGTGACTCTAAGGTTTAATTTCACTGTGTTCAGTTTTCAGTGTGTGTCCATTTTTAGTATCCCCACTCTAATTTTAAATGATTTTAAATATTTACTTTTGGAATGTCTTAAAACTGGTGCCTCAGCCAGCATATAGAATACCTCCTGTGAACTTCCTCTCTCCAGGTGGCAGCTGCAAAGCAACTGGAAGAGAGCAAAACCAAAATAGAAAACCTGCTGGACTGGCTGTCCAATGTCGACAAAGACTCCGACAGAGCAGAGGTCAAACAGAGACAGGTCATTGAACAGAACGGAACTCATTTTCAAGAAGGCGATGGCACGTCGGTGATGGGAGAGGAAGATGAGGTTAATGGTAACCTGTTGGAAACTGATGTTGATGGACAAGTTGGAACCACTGAGGAGAATCTGAACCAGCAGTACCAGAAAGTTAAGGTTTGTTGTTTTAAACAGAGTGATATTGTCAAATTCTGTCTCTTAGGTCTGTGGAAATGGGGTACCTGAGTTCTCTCTTGAAACCTTAATGACCACTGACTGTAAAGTCCCACCTTCTAGGTGCATCATTGTGTCAGATATAAGTTGCTGTGAGAACTCTAAGCAAGAAACAATGAGAACTAAGTCATGAGATGTGGCATTCTTCTAACTGGAGCAAATTTGTGAAGAATTAATAGAAATAATGATAGCTGGTATTAATTAATGGCAAATAGATAACAGTTATGGTGGACCCTGCAGGCTCCTTTCTCAGCTCTTCCCATCTGAACACCCTGAGTCCCTCTGGCCCCCTGCTCCCTTGGAAGTCAGGGGCTGCATTCTCATTTCACAGGTGGGGAAACTGGAACGTACAGAAGTGAAGTCGTTTGTCCAAGTGTACACATCTAGTGCTGGAGCAGAGGCAACTTTTGAAAACCTTTTTCAGAGTGTCACATAACTGACCATTTTATTTCAGCATGTGGCTTTTGTTGTCACAAAATCAGATGACTGGACTGGAGGCCCTTTGCAGTTTTAGGAGTTTTCCTCCATGTCTTTGTCTTTGGAGTCCTTGGAATAGAAGGTTTTTATAGTCTAGGAAATATAAGTCAAACAAGAAGAAGAGTGGAAGTATTTATTGTATTCATAGTTTACGGGGGCTATTCCAGAACCTTATTGTAATTATCTCTTAAAATGAAAAAGTTAATGAATTCCTTTAGGAATGAGTCAGCTATAAAGAAGTCAGAAAAGGTTAGTAACTTGACCCAATGAGTGAAAATACCAGTGGGTGGATTCAAACATAAAGAGGCCTCATAGGAAAGCTCTTGTTTTTAGCCACAGCATGATGTTTGCCTTCTGATCTTTTTGCTTCTAAGGATATGGGTCTCTGAAAGCGCTTTAGGAATTCTTAATGTCCTGACAGAGTTCAGAAACAGCCCAAGGGCCTGACTAGGGCTTCTGTTTCCAGTACTTTCTAGTTGTGCCACATGTCCTAGGCCACATGGTTTCTTCCCTCAGCCCAGATTTCCTCATTTATAAAAGGAAGGGGATGGATCAGATCATTTATAAGGTGTTCCATATGTCTGTCTAACGTCCCATGTGTGGAGGACCCACTGGAGGGCAGTCTATGGTTATAGCTCAAATGTCAAAGACATAGTCTGTGGGAGAAAAGTTCTTTGGACAAAAATATCATGGGTCCATGATGTGGCAGGCATTGTTGTAGATAGAATACAAGTATTAATGAGTCTGTTCTCAGCTGACTGATGGGGATCAGACTTATAAGTGAACAGTTTTCCTACAACAGTTCTTCTCAGTCCTGTTTATTTCATAGCGTAGTTATTCTTATTAGTCCTTGGTGCTAACACTGTTCTAGGTGCATGGGATTTCCCAGTGAGCAACATAAATTCCCTGCCATGGTGCTTGCCTGTGAGGATAGTGAAGATGATATTTATTAATAACTAAATTTTATACAATATGGGATGTTAGAAGGTAATGATCTTTTGCTAAAAGAAGTAAGTTGAGTTGGTATGGGTGGGTGAGCATGGGGTCGGGAACCACTTATCAGCATTAAATAAGATCATTTCTGAGCAGGTCTAGCTGAGACGATGAGATTTGCGTGAAGACTTAGAGGGGGTGTGTGCGAGAGATACCTGAGGGAAGAGCTGTTACCAGATGAGAAGACCTGGGGAAAAAAGCCCCTAATGTGCCTCACGAGGAGGGGGTAGAGGTAGTGGTTTGAGACACTGGAGTTCCTGGAGTGGGGATGGGGTTGGACCAAATAGAGAACTCTGAGGTAATGTTATCATTACATTATGGCTCCCTATGAACCATTATGAGGTAATGTTATCATTACATTGGCTCCCTGTAAACCATTATGAGAAGTTTTGGAAATTATCTAAAAGGATTCTTATCTTTTTTGCCATAGTTGTATGGATATTGGGGTGAATGGAAGCAGCTGCTTTGCTGGAGAGAAAGAGACTCCAGCTACCTGACACCCACCCAGCTGCCCTGAAGGCTGAGGATGCAGTAGCTCTGCACACCCATTCTCTGCTTTCAGAGTGGATTTTAATCCCTGGCATATGCCGGGCTTGCCAGGAAGTAGTCTGCACACATGATCTCATGTACTCGTGTCGGCAAACCTAGGATGTGTAGGACTCATTGTTTCCTTTTCCTCATGTAGGAAGCTGAGGCCCAGTGAAGCCCAGTAGCTCCAGTATTTCCTTTGACTGTGTATGTTCCTCTAACTTTGTCTGGGCTTCTCTGAAGGTGTATTGTTCTTGCTTAATGGTTGTCCTAGTGTTTTTATAGCCTTCAAATTAACAAATTCTCTTTTTCCTTCTTAAGTGTCTTCTCAGGATCATTTCTTAATAAAAATGTTGTATTTTGTTGCTCAGTAGTTAGCTTAAGACAGGAGGAGTCCCTTCGGGATGGTTGTCAGGAAGCAGTGACTAGAATGAGATCAGACTATAGGTGCTTGTCTTTCAATTGGAAGAGATATTCATCACATTTTTTCCAAACTTCTCAAAATCAGTACTTATCTTCTGTGACTATCTAAGGGCTGTTTTAGAGAAGATTAGAAAATCTCCATAAAAATGAAATTAGGATGGTCAAGTCTGCTCTTCTGAAATGCGCCCACATGAGGGAAATACAGTGCACCTTGGTGAGGTTCATGAGAATCCAGTCACCGGCCTGTGGCTCATTTAAGTCTGTCCATCCTGAGGTGACTGGGATTGGTCGAACCCCAACAGCCTCCTCTGTGTAACCCTGTCACAGCTCTGACCTCCCGGCTGATGTGTTCTCACGCAGGCCCGACACGAGAAGATCGCATCTCAGCACCAGGCTGTCCTCGTGGCCACGCAGGCTGCGCAAGCCTTGCTCGATACACAGGGCCACCATCTATCTCCTGAGGAGAAAGAGAAACTGCAGAAGAACATGAAGGAACTGAAAGCACACTATGAGGCCGCGCTGGCCGAGTCGGAGAAGAAGATGAAGTTGACTCACTCTCTGCAGGAGGAACTGGAGAAGTTTGACGCCGACTACAGTGAGTTCGAGCACTGGCTGCAGCAGTCAGAGCAGGAGCTGGAGAACCTGGAGGCAGGCGCAGATGACCTTGGTGGCTTGCTGACCAAGCTAAAGCGGCAGAAGAGTTTCTCAGAGGATGTCATTTCTCACAAAGGGGACTTGAGGTACATCACAATTTCTGGAAACAGAGTGTTAGAAGCGGCCAAATCTTGCAGCAGGAGAAGTGGCAGCAGCAAGGCTGCCCAGGAAAGCATCGATACTTCGGCGACCCACAGAGAGGTCCAGGGCAAACTGGATCATGCCACTGATCGGTTCAGGTCTCTCTACTCGAAGGTAATTTTATTTTTAAGGGGAGATTAGCCTGTGACTATAGTTTCGCTCTGTCCTCTCCACTTTGGTTTTGGAATTACAAGCGAGAAAGTGAAGAACTGAAGCAGAGGACATCAGGTGGTTTCATCCTCATTCCCTCTTTCTTACTCATCTGCTTTACCTCAGCAAACGTGTTTGAAAGTTAGGAGCCTCAAGGTATCGATTTAGGTTTTTTTGCGAGTGGTTTCCAGACAGCCTTAACTCTAAAACGCCAATATCCGATCTGACCACCAGGTGGCATTTGTGTTTTGGTTCCGGACCTGAAGCCTGGCTTGCTGATTTGCTGCCTCTCAGGCTTGGAACCAAACTTTCACGTCACATCATTTGCCCTTCACACTTGTTTGTTTTGCAGGTGTGGTTGATCAGTTCGTTATTGTAATGCTTCCTAGCTAACAGACTGTTTCAGCTTCTCCTTGTGCACAAGCAGAAGGCTTTTGTTAAAAACAAAAACAAAAACAAAAAAAAACCCGCAGAACTAAGAAGACATTTCCCTCTTCACAGTATAAGCTGAACAGACTAACCAAGTCGCACAAATGGTGTGAGGAGCATCATTAGTTATTGGCCTTTGCTCCATTCTGCTCTAGATTATTTGCCCTGCTTGTGCAACTTCAGTCTCGGGTGACATAGAAGTGATTTATAAAGTACTTTGAAAACTTTTCCATCAAATACATAGCTTTCCATGTGGTATATAAAACTTGGAGTGTGTCCGGTAGATTAGTTCCCTTGGTGATTGATACCCGAATTCTCCATTTGGCGATGAGACCCAGCCCCTGTAAACATGTTTTTGCACTGGTATAAATCTAGGACTATCTCTTCGTTTTTATGGTTACTTTTTGAAGATACTTCTGCACATGAAGGAAAAATATCTTAGTCCTACCATTTTCCCCTAACTTTGGTTGAACTCTGGTGTTTTCCAAATTGCCTAACTCGTAGGTCGTATGGTTTTTAACACATATACAGTAGGATTTTAATCCCCCACCCTTCATTTCTTCTGAGTTTTCATTTTTATTGTTTTTTAGTGCAATGTCCTTGGGAATAACCTTAAAGACCTGGTGGATAAATATCAACACTACGAAGAAGCTTCATGTGGACTTCTTTCTGGGCTCCAGGCCTGTGGGGTCACAGCGAGCAAACACTTATCTGAACCCATCGCTGTGGACCCTAAAAATCTGCAAAGGCAGTTAGAGGAGACCAAGGTAAGAGAAAGAGACCGAGAAGGAGAGACAGAGAGAGAAAAGTGAGCGATCCAGCCCTTTAGTTGTCTTGAAAGCATTCTGCTCCCCCACACTTTTGTTGAGCGTTTTACTTTGGAAATGGAACAGAGGATGGGAAACATACTTCTCTTTCTAATTCACAGTCCATTAATTTCTCTTTCTAATGAGGTTGTGTTTTCCACTGTTGTGAATGGGTTGACATTGCTGTTATGGCTGGCATCCCACTGCTCCCTCCTCCCTAAAGAAAGATCTGTATTGCCCTGACCAGATAAGTATCTTTATTCTTACTTATTTTGTTCATTGTCTTTCTCCTCCATTGGAAGTAAGTTCCATGAAGGCAGGTGTTTTTCTCTTTTGTTCTTGGCTATCTCTCCCTCACCTACAAGAGTGTGTGGTCCAAAGGTGGTACTGAATTGAGGGTGTGTTCAAGAACGAACAGGTGGAAAGGAGGAAGGATGTCATTGTTCCATTCTGAAGACCAGGACTGGTGTTCCTGTTGAGGATCCCCATGATTCTTAGAGGCATAAACTGCCGTTATTGCCTGGCACAGTTCTCAGGAAGTCTGCCCACCCCTTCAGAAGTGCAGGCTTGATGTCAGACTTGCATAATTGAGGAGCTCTCAGCACACCCACAATGGCAGAGAGAGAGTCTCTCTATCTTAATTTAAAGCGCATTTTAGAATCTTAATGGGGTGGGAGATCATTTTTGAAGTACTTTGCTCCTGTTCCATATGACCAATGATTTTGAGTTTGGAAGTTTCATTTCATAAATCAGTTCTGTGTCTCCTTTAAGCGGATGGGTAGCAGTCATTGCTGCCATTGCTAGGAGCTCATCACAGTATTGCCAGTTAAACAGCTGCCTTCCAGAATTCACCTGCATCTGCGAGTTACAGAATCAGAAGCCATTCTCATGCTGTTACTAGGGAAAACAGGTGCCTTGTCAAGGGAGCTTAACATTAGGTATTGCCTGAGACTGGCCACCTATGGTTGGAAGAAAGCTAAGTTGTAGCCTTGGCTACAACTGTCTGTGGGACAGAGGGCATGCTTCTCTCCTGGGCTGCAGCATTTACCCAGTGTCACCTGAGGCTCCAGGGAGAGGTCCTGCTGTAGGTGGGCACCCCAGTGGGGGCGTGGGCTCCCGGGGGTGGCTTCCTTCCTTTGGGTGTGTGTTACCAGTCCTGGGCCTTTTTGTTTGTATTTATTCTTTCCACAAGCACAAGAATAAGTCTGTCTTAATTAAGTTTCCTGGTCCCACTTGATCATGTGTCCAAGAACAGAGTATGTGGTAGGGGCAAAGGACAGACTGTGGCGTAAAGACCAGTATTTTGGTAGAAATTGCCAATCCAATAGCTTAAAATAATTATGAAGATTGTCTACATGACATTTAGTTAAGAAGTCAGGTATTTTTAATAAGGAAAGTGTATACTCTAAAAACAACACATTTTAAGTTAAGGTCTTTATCAGGAAACTGAGTCCACCCTATATGAAAGTAATTTTTCTATAACTAGAGCTAAAAGAAAAAGAAGAAACCAAAAGGATGCTGTAGTTTTAAAGTTAAACCAATACCTGAATTAATTGTCAAACAGAGGAAAACTTTCTTGGTATGGGCCGTGGAAGAAGATTCTTCTGGTCATCAGGCAGCCAAAGGAGTGTTAAAGAGGAGAGCAATGTCTCAAGAGAATTAATTCTAACTAAGCCACAGCGTAATTTTAAAAATTAAATGTGCAGTTAAAGTTATTCTTGGCATATGTTCTTATTTTCCTCACAGATGATCTCAGTGTGTAGCAAGGATACATTTTTAGGAGGATTGGGCGCTTTCCATTTCTTTCATTTTTATTAACATTTAAAAATTATTTTTCTTCGGCAGTAATATAAACACATAAGACTACCACAGAAAATTCAGTTTTCTCTACACTTACAATGCTAGCATATTCTGTTGGATAATAAATGTAACTCGGGGGTATCCAAGTTGGTTCATTTGACACATTACTGTCCAATAGCACATTGTTATTAGCGACTGGTAGCTGTGTTGTCAGCACTCTGATACCACTGAACTGAACTGTAATAACTAAGCTCTGCTTCCAGAAAGATCCGTGGACAAAAACCATTGTGGTTCCATACCAGGCACAGAAAGACAGGATTTGGGGACCAGTTTAGAGGCCTAGGTTCGGGACTAGGCATGGAGCTAGGTGGTGTTGACTGACAGTGTCAGCATTTGCACTGAGCTCAGGGATATTGTAAGCCAGGTGTCTCCTGAGTCTTGGACAAGTGCCCTTTATAAGTTTCACACTTTTCTGGTCCAGGGGAGGAGACCAAGGTCATGATCTCTCAGTAGCCCCTTGTCATAGATGCTTCTTTATGTTTTGATTTCATTGAAATCCATTAAAAAGTACATATGGTACATATTTCAGTTTGCAGTTTTATTCTGAAGCTCTATTGTAAACCTCTGCCCTCGTTAAATTTTAACCTGATACATGTTAGGGATTAATAATTGTTGACTTGAATGTAATTATGGAGAGAAAAGGCATGGGATGTTTTGAAAAGAAGAGATCAAGAATAAAGTGCTTCTCTTGTGATCCATTTCTAAGTTTTAGGATGATAGGTCGGGCCGACGTTGGTACTAAACATTTTGTAGAACCATGCTGACTTTCACAGGTATCTATCCTGTAGACGTTTATGTGCTAGGCCTACTGTTAGGCTTTGTGAAGACACAAAGGTGTTAAAACTCTGCCTCTCCCCTTGGAGAACTCATATTCTAAAAAAACTTTTTTTGGAGGTCTTCATAACCTTATTTCATCTCTTAAATAAGTATGCAGTGCCAGCAAACTGTGTCTGCGGCTTGGACTTCAGCCTGGTTCTGGGTAAGGTTCCTGTCATGAGGAATTGTCCTGTAACTGAACCTGTAAAAGGATTTCCTAGACAGATCCACCCTGATACAGAGTCTTTGGCCTCTTGGGACAGTTTTAGGATCTGGTACACAGATCACAAACCCCACTTCGGCCATAGCTTGCTGGGCCTTTTGACATATATGGGCTGCCCGTATGTCGTTTAAATTATTTGAATCTGAAAATCAGTTGAGGAATTATTTGCCATTGGCTCTAGGCATTTGTTTTAGTCTGAAATGAAGGCAGAAATAGAAGAGGATCTTTTGGGATCTTATGCCTGATGTTTTTACTTATTTACTTTTCATTCATTTACTTCTTTTAGAAACTTTTTCAGTGTCCCAAGCACTGTGTAGGGCAGTGAACAGGAAGTGGACTAGAATAAATTCCTTGTTCTCAAAGAAGTTAAAGAGACAAATCCAGTATTATTCACAGGGTACTTATGGGAGCCCCTGGGGTGAATTCTTGCAAACTAGGGGTAAAGAGAAAGTTAGGGGGTTTCCCAGCTGACTGTTAATAGGTGAACAAGAGCCAGGCTCAGGATGATGGGGGGATGGGTAGCGTGAGAAGGTTAACATATAGAGATGTTAAATGTTGGGTCTAGCTTGAGCAAATAGTTCTGAAACAACTGTGTTTTTGGACATTTCTGGAACAGGAGGTGGAAGAAGATGAGATTGAAGGTAGAATTAAGGGATATATGTTATTGTAGGCTCAAGTCTGTGAGCAGTGGGAAGCTACTGAAAGATTTTAAAGAGGGGAGTGGTATTGTCCAGGAATGTATTGTAGGTAGAACACACGGGGAGGGGAAGCTATGTTGGGGAAGAGATTGGAGGCAGGGGGCTTGGTAGGATGCTTTTCTCAGTTGAGTGCAGTGATCCAGAAATACAGAGCAGCAGCCTGCTTTTAAAAACACGTTGAGCAGGTAAAATTGTCAGGGCCCAGTGGTGGATTTGCATGTGGAAAGGAGGGTTGAGGGAGCGTCCAGAAGGAAGCTCAGAGTTACTGCTTGGGTCATGAGCTACAACAACAGGAGGAGTGCAGGTGTAGGGGTGAGAAAATGAGTTCAGATTCAGTGTTTTGAGTTGGAGGTGACTGTTTACGCCCAGATGGAAATGATCAAGAGGCAGTTGGAAACCTGGGCCCTTGGCCAGGGATGAGTTCATCTACAGTTGGGCATATGGGAATTTGAATTTGAAATCCGAGTGTGAGACTGAGAGAGGAGCTTGAGTAGCTCCAGTGAAGTGAAAGCCAGGCTGAGGGCCCGGGTGGCCAGCCCTTTTGGACACAGATATGTCAGAGGTGTTAGGAATACGGGGCCAGACTTCTGGAAGACTCTGTGGTTCTTGCCTCTACCTCTTGTCTCTTTGTTGCAACTGCTAAGCCCCTTGTACTTAGAGAAGTGGGGGCCTCAATTCAGCAAATCCAGAGTTCCGATATCCTTTCTGAAGCAAACAGCAATGTTAACCTTTTCCATTTTCTCTCTTCCTATAACCTCTGGGGACAGAATTATTCCAGTCCCATTTCCACCTCCTTGATGACATCTGTTCTTTTTTCCTTCTCAGCACGTACGTCTAAGAACTGTCCATGATTCCGCCTGGCCTCCTCTTCTAGTGCCTGCAGCTCTGGTGGTCTCGCTGTGGGACTTGGCTCCCAGAGCTTTATGTCTGGTTCTAGCCTGTGTTCAGAGTCACTCCACTTCCATCTTCCCCAGTTTTTTTGTTTTGTTTTGTTTTTCTTTCTATGTGAGGTTCCTAAGAGCTCTTTGAAGTCATAAATTCCTAAACTCTCCTTTGCTCCTAAACTTGCTCCCACTTTTGCTTATGAATTCCATTAATTGCTTCAGCTCAAAACCACTAGATGCTTCTCTTGTCTCTTCTTTTTCCTTATTCCTGCCTCCTTAAGCAGTGATATCCCGTAGAACATTCTATGACCATGGAAATATTCTATAATGTCTCCAACATGGTAACTACTCATTACCCTTGGCTGCTTAGGACTTGAAATATGGTTAGAACAACTGAAGAATTGAATTTTGAATTTTATTAGATTTCAATTAATTTTAAATTTTGAAAGTTCTATGTAGTTTGTGTCTACCGCATCTCAAAGCACAGCTTTAGATAACCAGTTATCAAGAGACCCTCCCCAACTTTGTAACCAGTTTTGTCTTCCCAGTCCAGAAGGGGCTCTCTCCTTTGTTCCTGCTGAAATTGCTCCAGCTGGCTTCTCTGCTTCATTTCTTACTCATGTCACATATCCCGCAAAGTGCTACTAATTTAGCCCTCTCTTAACACAGCTCTGAGTGTGTCAACCCATACTCAGAATCCTTGAACGACTCTCCATTGCTGCAGGATGAAATGTAGCCTCTTTAGCTGGGCAGCCCTGTTGCTCTTTATTCAACCAGACATATTTTCTACCTGGTTGGGACCCTCCCCTGTCCTGTAATATTTCAGTCCCTATCTTTGTCCACTCTGCAGGGACATGTCCTCCCTGCTTCTACCTGCCTCCTTCCATACTTTCCTCAGGACCCAGCCCAGTGCCACCAGCATGGAGAACGGTCCTCATTTCCCTCTGCACTTAGCCCCCTCTCAGCTTCCAGTAGCACTTAACAGGTTGCTGATATAGACTGTAAGATCCCTATGGGTGAGCTTTGTATCTGTTTGGTTTTGTATTTTCACAAACGCAGCAAGATTTTTTTGAATTTGTTAGATGTTAAGTAACATTTGTTGAATAAACAGAAATAAATATGACTTTGCATAGAAGCGGAAAT
Source organism: Mustela lutreola (assembly GCF_030435805.1). Taxonomy (NCBI): domain Eukaryota; kingdom Metazoa; phylum Chordata; class Mammalia; order Carnivora; family Mustelidae; genus Mustela; species Mustela lutreola. Next base: position 103,198,191 of record NC_081295.1, on the reverse strand, counting down.
CCTTATTTCCTTACCTGGAGTCAGAGATAGTCCTCAAGGTGGTTTTGTTTTGTTTTTGGTGTTAGATTGGTTTTTGTTTTTGTTTTCTGGTGGTTACTGAGGGTCTCGTCCAGGACGATACCCTGAAAGGGGGATGAAGGGAGATCTCAGGTTAGGGGGAGAGGGTTGCAAGATCAAGAACCAGGCCACGAGTCATGAACGTATGCTCAGTGGTTTCTTTCAAGGCTGAATTTATATTGTCCTCACTGGTTGATGACTTTGCTAACACCACTTTATAACTGGCCTTATTCTAAGGACTCTGGAGTGAGTTGATAATGATGAAAAGATTTCTATGTCTAATATTACCTTATTGTACTAGAAATAATTTTTTTATTAGAAATACATCATTTAGTACTATTGAGTATAACTGAAGCATTCGATCCTCTAGGCTCTGCAAGGACAGATATCAAGTCAGCAGGTTGCTGTAGAGAAACTGAAAAAAACAGCTGAAGTACTTTTAGATGCTAGAGGATCTCTGCTTCCAGCCAAGAATGACATCCAGAAAACACTGGGTAAGTGTTTATTTCCCTGCTTGCTTTCTCACAGGTAGATTCTCCATGAAGGTGTTCTGAAACGGAGAACACACTCACGGGTGCGTATGGTGTTGCTTCTGCCCTTTCCCTGTGAAATAGCGCTTTCCTGTCTCGGAGGAGCATGCCTTTTGGGGCAGGTATATTGGGAATGGGGGTTGTATATTTTGACAAGAGTTTGTTTAAAGTCTATTGTTATATTTAGAAAATGTAACAAAGACTCACCATAGAAACAAACACTCACCATAGAAAGCAGGACGTGAGATTTTTTTGGTAGAAGGCATTGGGCAGAGTTAGACTCTAAACCTATGACCAAAAGAGACTCACTGAGGTGTCTTTATAGAAAGCAGAAGCATGGCTGGCATTAAAAGACGTGCTTTAAAACAGTGTTTCCACCTCTCCATTTTCTGGAAGCCTTTGAGTGGTCTCACAGGGCTCTAATTACCCCAGTTTTCTCCGTTGATACTAGAAACTTGTACCCATTCATAGTGGCGATTCTGTGCCCTCACGTTAGAGTCACTATCTCTTGAGTGAAGAGCTATTGCACGATCATATTTAGTTTAGATTAAATGCACATTGGGGTATCAATAAATGTTTGCTGCCTTACTGTATTTTCTGCATTGGTTTGCTAATGTGTAGTTCAAGGTTATTACATATTTCTGTGCATGAAATAAAAAGCGTAAGTTTTATAAGATGATTGGACCTGTGTTTCACACCAAAGCATGTGTGAGTTAAGATCTGAGCAGATATTTTAAATGAGGAGAAGGATGAACCTTTTTTTTTCTAAAACCAGTCTATGGAAGGAAAACTTTTTTTTCATTCTTAAAGATGGCTTAACTTTTTTGAGCATGCATCCTTGTCAAAAAAATTTCAGCATATACCCCATGTATACATGTGTATTTATAAGATATACTATCTTATCACATTATGTGTGTTATAATTATAAAACACAAGAACATATCATTTAAAAGCACAAGATAAAGGTATGAATGGAAGTTCTAATATTTTGTTCCTACATCCCAGAGCACCATCTTGTCATCCCACATTGGCAACCACTGCTCTAAGGACTTGGGCATGGAGATTTGGAGGAAAAGGAAGACTGTCATATATATGTGCTTCTGTTATTTGAAGAGGCATTTTCCCCATTGCTAAGGGTACATAGTTTGGTTTTTATTAGCTTAAAAATCCACATGTTATACATTAAGACTTTAAAACTTCTATCTGGCATAAGTTTCTAGGACTATGTGAAAATACATTTAAGATATAAAGGAATTTCTCTAAGCTCTATCTGACCTCTAAGAAAACCAACCACTTAAAAAAATAAGTCTTAGAGTAGATTCCATTTTGTACCTTTTTCTTCTAAAATAATATTTACTTAGTAAAAGCAAGAATTCACTTCAGTGACAATATTTCGTCACTAAGAAATACAAAAATAATAACACTCAAAACGTGCCCATTCAGTACAATAGCTGACTTTGCTGGGGAAAGCACTGCTCAAGGCTAACTAGATTACCGATTTACCCTCCCACACATAGAACTGTCCACCTGAGAGGCAGCTCACCTGCTAATCCGTCACCTCCTATAATTCAGAGTATTTTCTCTGTGACTTCCAAAGAAGGGCTTATGTTTGAACTTGCTTTTTGTTTTGTCTGCTGATAGCATATTCAGTGCATCTCCCGGACGCCCCCCGCCCTGCTCTGCACTCTCCCGGGCTTCATCCTGTTCTCTGACAGGACCATTGACTGTCGCCTTAAATTACCTTATCTTAACCTCTCAATTCAGTGAAAATTTGTCAAAGTGTTTTTTCATGATACAGTTAAATAATCAAAGATAAATATTGCTTCTATTGATTGTGTTCCATGGGCCAAAGAGAGCATGTAAAATGTTTTCATTCTTAGGTCTTTGCCGTCAAGAGTTTTCTAACTGAACATACAATATATCCAACTAAAGCATTCATAAATAATTAAAATGTTTTTCAAATTATTGGACAATAAGTAATAAATTGATGATTTATTCCAGAGAGAGATTAATTCATGAAAAATCACTATTCTTTGAACTTCTCATAGGTCTGCAGTATAGAATGTGGGATGTTAAAGTATAGAACTTTGTGTTTGAGTGAAAACTAGGCTAGAACAGCATTTTAACATCTTAAGTCTTCAGAATTGAAAATAAGGTTAAGCTCATCTGAGATAGGTCAACCTATTAACCTTATTTATTTTTCCCTTTGGTCTGCTGTTAAACTTTTCACATAAATTCTATTTATATTTTAGAGTCATAATCTCAACCTTTCTTATTTTCAGTGGATTTTCCTGATCTCTTTTCTCATTGTATATATTTGTTTTCTCATATGTGCATCTGTCAGTTTCTGTGCTTTCAAGTACTTTACTTAGACTGTGAAGGTTGACAAAAGCTTAAGTGTGTGTGTGAGAGAGAGAAAGAGAGAGAGGGGGGAAGGGAGTATGTATGCTATGCACAAGGGAGAGATAATTTTTATATATAAAGGTTAATTCTTGATAAATTTTTTTATAGCTGTGTATTGTCCTTGAGAATAGCTGTGTATGAGTGTCACCTTTTTCGTTTTTCCATGTAGTTAGCTAATAGTATGGCTAATTTGAAAATGTCAGATTGCGAACCAAAGATTGGCTGTTTAGACTGTTAACATTTTTCTGGGGCACTTCAAATGTTTGTGCATCCCAAAAGTTCTTTTTAAACGCAGATGACATATATATCAACTATTTTTTAAAAAAATACTTCATTTTTTTTTTTTTTATATTTCACTGAGATCTTTTTCTTCTTTTGTTAAGGTTTTAGATGGTGCCCTGATTTCACATTTTGAATTTATCATTTAAACTTCTTTTTTTTTTTTCCAGTTTTGGTGTGGAAATTGTGTGAACCACCATAGTGTATTTTTGAAAAGGAATAGGGCAAAGAGAGCTTTGTGGTTAACACTTTCTGATCTTTTTGGGCTAGATGACATTGTTGGGAGATATGATGACCTATCCAAGTCTGTTAACGAACGAAATGAAAAACTGCAGATAACCTTGACCCGCTCACTGAGTGTGCAGGATGGCCTGGATGAAATGCTGGACTGGATGGGAAATGTGGAAAGTTCTCTGAAAGAGCAAGGTCAAGTGCCCTTGAACTCTGCTGCTCTCCAGGATGTCATCAGTAAAAACATTGTAAGTGACATTTGATAAGGAAAAAAAAAAAAAAAAAAACAACAACCACTTAAATAGTCCCAAGGATGGGTAAATTGAAGATAAAACTTAAGGATAAAGAAAAGAAAGGTTCCTGAATATAACTGTGAAAAGCAGTGCTTGCTCTGAGACACATGTGTGAAACAGTTTTTCTCTGAAGAAGTAGAGAGCGTGCTTTGTATACTTTCTCACAAATGTAACTCATTACAGGGGGCTTACACATACCCGAGGCCTATCTTGTTTATCACAGCTTCAGCCAGCTGCACACGAGGTTAATCAGATCAATCTTGGTGTTGTCTAGCCTTTTAAAAATTAGGACTTTGGATAATCCCTAGGCTCTGTTAAATCCCAAGGGTTGCCAAGTAGCAGCCATCTCCTGCCTTGCCTGGGCAACCTGACAGCTGTTCGCCATTCTGTCCTGAAGAGATTTGGGATGGTGTTCCTCAAGGGACAGATCAAACTTGTCAGTCAGCCCCAACACTTAACTTTCCTCAGTCACAGGTTGTTCAAGCTCATGTGGTTATGTATGGTCATTTTTTAACACTCTCTGACATTGTTTGTAAACTTCATGATGAAACATACGCAATATTTGGTTCATTTCAGATGTTGGAACAGGATATCGCAGGTCGACAGAGCAGCATAAATGCCATGAATGAAAAACTGAAGAAATTCATGGAAACCACAGATCCATCCACTGCCTCCTCACTGCAAGCCAAGATGAAGGACTTGTCAGTCCGATTTTCAGAAGCAAGTCGTAAACAGAAAGAAAAACTTGTCAAAATGGAAGAGCTAAAAACCAAAGTAGAACTCTTTGAGAACCTCTCAGAAAAGCTCCAGACATTTTTAGAAACAAAAACTCAGGCTCTCACTGAGGTTGATGTTCCAGGAAAAGATGTTACTGAATTGTCTCAGTATATGCAGGTATGTCTTCCTTAATATTCACGAGGTTGATAAGTGTGTGAACACTTGAGACCAGCTCACACATATATTAGCAACATGAAATTTGCAGTCATCATTTTCGTTGCTGATGGATTGGTAAGGATCTGTCCTTTCCCTACTTCAAAAAATCCCAAACCCCATCTTCCCCTTAAAGCCTTTGCTCATTGATTAGAAATGAACACTGTTTCTCATACATATACTTCCCACATATTAAAGATGATGTAAGTATCATATGCCAGAACCCACAAGGAGACAGACTATAAAGAATGCATTTTTAAATTAAATAAATTTACTTGCATTCTCTTCCAGACAGCCTAACTGCCTGTGTATTTATATTTAGAGTACTGACCATAGGCAGGATCATTCTGTGAAATTCTGAGTAGAGCCATTCCAGTCCCATACGCACCTCTTGATAGAATGCCATCCAGAGATCTAACATCTTAGATTGATTAAATATCCATATGCTTTGTAGGAATCAACTGCTGAATTCTTAGAACACAAGAAAGATCTTGAAGTTTTACACAATGTTTTGAAGGAGATATCTAGCCATGGCTTGCCAGGTGATAAGGCTCTGGTTTTTGAAAAAACAAATAATTTGTCAAAGAAGTTCAAGGAAATGGAGGATACCATCAAAGAAAAGTAAGCACCACTTAAGAAACTGGATTTTAATCTACCTAAAACTTAAAGAATGAAATATTTTTATTTGCTCATATAGAAACCTGAGACAAAACTTGTGAATAAGTATAGGGCTACTGGGGCGCCTGGGTAGCTCAGTGGGTTAAGCCTCTGCCTTCGGCTCAGGTCATGATCTCAGGGTCCTGGGATTCAGTCCCGCATTGGGCTCTCTGCTCAGCGGGGAGCCTGCTTCCTCCTCTCTCTCTGCCTGTCTCTCTGCCTACTTGTGATTTCTCTCTGTCAAATAAATAAATAAAATCTTAAAAAAAAAAAGTATAGGGCTACTTTGTAAGTGCTTTTATATTGATATTATTTTCCTATTAAAATTGAGTGCATTTTTGTTAGAATATTTAGGATGGGAATTTGATGAGTCTAACCTTAAAATAGAAAGCATTATGTAGAAAATAGTGGTGGTCATGTATTACTGAAAATAATTTAAAATCAATGTGGTCTCTGAAGCCTTTGGCAAATACCACAGTTTTATTTGCAAAAGCAGAAGTAACCTTGAGAGATAGCTCATAGTTCATTGCTTTTGGGGCTTAATTCAGAAAGTGTTCAATTTCAATATAGTTTCTGATGGCTTTTTTCTTTTTTTGGTAAAATAGTTTATTTTTAAAGAATTGTAGGTAAGAAATAACTCCATGAACAAGCAAGATAAGAAACAAGAGAATGCATCTAAGTTGAGCTAAAAAGCTGTACAGGGATAAATCTTGTAACTAGACTTCTCTCTCTTTCTGATCTCATATTAGTGTAGACTATACCTCTGGTTTTTCTATAGACCCCACAAAGATAGAAAATAGTTATCTTTTAACTCTTCTTTATTTCTTCAGAATGCTCTCCCTAAAACCTTTGAACACTCTCTACTACTATTTCCAGAGCTACATTTTTCATCTTGTCACATAATATTTAACTCACATCACATGGAAAGTATATTCTTGGTTTTCTGAGGTGAACTCTAGGTGGTTTCTTTTTCCAGAAGGGTCCAGTTTTAAAACCACGTAGTCATCAGTAATTAGTCCAGCTGCAATGGGCCTTTCTGTGCCAGTATTCCACACACGGAGCACATGGGCACATGCCATCCACATGCCACCCACATACCAAATGGATCTGTCCTCATAGCTGTTAATGTGCTGGGCATGTGCCCTCCCTCCATGGTGCTTAATATGCAGAAAGATCCATATGGTTCACTGTGGAGTTTTCTGAGTATCTGTCGGGGAGGCAGTCATTAACATTCTTTAGTGCCTTGGTCTCACCTCATGTTTGAAGAGTTCAGTCTGGACTCTCTGAAGCACCTGGTTTATCCATCTGCTTAAGTGACTGTAGTGTCGTGTAGAAACCACTAGGTGGCGGCATGGTTTCCTCAGATTGGTGATTTGTAAGTGTTTCCCTGCTGCTTCTGTGCCTGCTGGCATTAAGTACCATGTAAAGTGGACAGATCAAAACTTGCTGAATCTAAATAATGTTAAAACTGTTTATATAGCCTTAGAGTTTATGTAGCATTATAAAGTGCCATTACTGTATGGGTTATGGATTTCTTAACTGCTCCTGTCTTTGTCTATGGATTGTGCCTAAGGAATAAAGTAGTTGATTTCACTTGGCACCTATGAGACATCGCCTCCTTTTATCCAGGGTTAGAGTTTGCATGGGGGAAGTTTTTCTCCCCTTAATTGTAGGGCCTGATACAGGAATAATAAATTTATTTACTAGTAATTATTCCTTTGGAGTATTTTTCTTTCTGTGGCTTAAATTCTTCAATAATTTTTGTTATCTAGAAAAGAAGCTGTATCTTCTTGTCAAGAACAGATGGATGCTTTCCAAGTTCTTGTTAAGTCACTGAAGTCATGGATAAAAGAAACAACGGAAAGAGTTCCCATTGTGCAGCCTTCTTTTGGTTCAGAGGATTTAGGAAAATCTTTAGAAGAAACTAAGGTGAATTGTTATCTACTACTAATTTCTTCTTTGTCCGTGTGAGTAATGGGAGGTAAAAAGACTATTAGTTCTTTTCTTTTATCTAGCAAGTTAGATCCCCATTTTATCTTCGGTATATTTTGGTTATATTTGGAAATCAAGGAAGAGCACACATTTTGAGTTAATCTGCTTTTTAAAAGATTTTAATCTGCTTTTTAAAAGAGATGTATTAGTGAGTTGCTGACTGTTCTAGTACCCAAGTTTTCTTTCCCACCAAAGCTCTACTTATTTTCAGCAAGTTTTTTAATACTGCTTCTCATAGTGTTATGTAAAGGATCCTGCTCTTCAAGTCAGTATTTAACTCTAGCTCCAATATATCCCTGGAACCAGTATTTGAAGTTAGAAGTTGTTTGAATCTTTAGTAGAGATACTGCACAAGTCTTCTGTCATCTGATGCAAGTTATAAAACTTATGACCAGTTATGGTAGTTCTCCCACTCCAACCTTGTGGAGGTGCATGCTGTTAAAAATTCATTGAAGTATTGGGGATTAAAACTCACTATTAAATAGAATTCTGAATTCCCTTTTTTTTTTAAATCATTTCTGGCACATTTCTTTTTGTAACTTGGCTGGTACCAAGTGCAGTTTTCAGACTGACAGTTGACAGTTAGTTTGGAACCCATGGCAGCTAGATATAGCCTGACTTGCGTTGTGGCTAGGAGCAGAATGTCGGACGGATCATACCTCACTTCTCACCACTAACAGTGTTAACAGTCACCTGGGCTGTTAGAACACCTAGGCATGGTGCCTTTTTTTCTATCCACTCCCCCACAAATCAGGACCCACAGTCATTGCTTTAAGATATGTTTAAGAAATTGAATTATAATGTATAACTTTGAAAATATTATGAAGATTGAAAAATACTGTGTTTTTATATCTCAAGAAATTACAAGAAAAGTGGAGTTTAAAAACACCAGAGATTCAGAAAGTAAACAACAGTGGGATCTCACTATGTAACCTAATCAGCGCTGTGACTACCCCCGCGAAGGCAATAGCAGCCGTGAAATCAGGTATGTGTTTTGTTTATATCCATGGCAGACCCTCTAAGAACTGGGTCCACCCATGTTACTTCTGTTTCCCTTAATCTTTAAACTAATGCGTAAAATAAGCTCAGAAATACAAAGGGAGAGTGACAAGAAAGATGGCATCTATATATGCCCTAAAAGTATGTTCCATGCATGGAATAGTATCTGTACTAATCAAATTTCAAATACCTCTTATGGTTCATTTTCCTAGAAACTACAATTAAAATGTAGCCAGATTAATGTGTAAGAATAAGGAGGATTGTATTGGGGAAGAGGAAAGATTAGATTCCAATTTGTTTTCTACTTTAATTAATGGAGATAACTCAAATTCTACTTGAAATATTTGATCAATGAGTACAGTTTCCTGGGAAAGGAGAGGTGAGGGAAGGAAGTAGCTCTTTTCTGTAGAGTAGATCTCTGTATTTTGAAAAATCGCCATCTATCTTATTTTCTACAGTGTTCCCAAAGAAAATTATATAATGGGTTAGCCAGCATATTTAAATTGTAGTCATGATTGAGCCACTCAACAGAAGTGGGGAATTAGTAATGATTCTTTAAAATTAATTTAAGATGTGGATATGTGTTTAAGTTTAAAACATTTATATTGTTAATATCAGGGGCTTCCCCCCCCCCCCCCAAGAATAGATGGAGGCAGATCGCATATCTTTATTCTGAGAGTCTCTGAGTACCCTCTGTGGTTTTTCTGCTCCGCCCAGCCCCCCAGCTGCCCCTATTGTGAGACTGGTGTTGCAGCTGGGCCTCTTGCAACCGTTTATTCCGCTCTATTAACCCCATTTCAGAGCGTACTTATATTTATATGCCGTAATGATCTCTCCTTTCTCTTCTAATCAGATTTCCTGAAATGTCAAGTGTTTTGTTTTTTAAAGAAAGGGAATTCTATTGTGTTTTTAGTTCTTCATGTCCACTTTATATTTGCAACAAGTAAGGTTTTTGTTTCTGTTTTTCTTCCTACTCTTGATAACTATCAAGCACAGTAGGAATCAGTCTTGACTCAGGATATTTTCACTTTCAACCGAAATCCCAATGTCTGTGATTTTTTTTTTAAGAGACAAAAATCAGATTAAGATTCAGATATTTAAATATTCCTGTTTAAAATTTGTCCTCCTGTGGCTAGTTTTAGGAAATGTCTTTGTGTTTTGTAGATCGGCAGCCAATGCATACTTGCCTGATAAAGTCTAATTGAGTATTTTAATATTCTGCTTATGAAAAAGGAGCCCAGGCTAGATGTTTATACAATTAAAGAGAAGTACTAATTACTACTTACTGAGTAGTTTCTATTTGCTAGGCCATCAGTTAACTGTCTTTACTACACCACAGTGGCCTCGAAAGTTAGGTATTATTATCCCCACCAGCGTGGTGGGGTGGTGATTAATTTATCCAGTCACTCAACTAGTAATTAGTGGGGCTGGGATTTAAATTCAGGTGAGTCATAGACCGAAGTCTGGGCATTCCTAACCACTGTGCTCTTCTCTCTCTGTGTTGGCAGAATGTGGGTTTTAGTAATAGGGTTTGTTTGTTTTCCTTTTAACTTTTCATGTCTTTGTACCTCTTTCTGCTTCCATTAAACCCATAATAACACTGTGTAACTATACCAGACAATTTTCAAATCCTTAAGTAAGGGCTTGTCAGTCATTTATGCTTCATCCAACACACACAGTGAGCAACTTTTGAGCTTCAAGGACTTTATTATTAAAAGTAGCAGTAAAGCAATGCTATCACAAAATTGTGTAATACTTAATGATGAATGTATACAATCTGAACTTATTAAACTTTAATGTTTAAGGTGATCACGTCACCACTTTAAGAATGAATGTTACGTCCTTTAGGTTCTTTTTGCATCTTTGAATTCCCTATGGTTTACACCAGAGTGCTTAAGATACAGGGAACCCTCAAAAGTTTTCATGGAACTAAATACATAATGCTAAATTTGATGCCTAAAATCTATATAAATGAGTCATATCTAGCCATTTTATATAATTATATTCAAATTAAGTTTTTTCACAGTCCCACATTGTATCACTGCTGTGTATAAGTGTATTAAACTGGGAAGTAAGTAAAAAAAAAAAAGAAGAATGAATGTTATATACCAGAAAGGATGTATAAATAATGGACCTTTGTTTGATTTAGACATTGAATCAATATTTGATATTTTCAAATAGTAATAACATTTTTAAATGATTACTGTTTATGGGGTTTGACTTAATGCCATCTACTTACTATTAATGTGTAGAAATACTATAGAAATCTATGACTACTTCAGTGTTACTATTTTTACAGGTGGAGTAATATTAAATGGTGAAGGAACAGCCACAGATACTCACGATATTTTGTCAAATAAAGGTGAATAGTAACTTAAGTGCTTACGATTACAGTTAATTTTGGTTTTGCTTTTTTTTTTTTTTGAGAGAAAATCTTTTTAGAGATGAACAATAGTTATATTGAAATGTCAACTTTGAATTAAAACAATATTTACTTTTTAAAGAGAAGGAGAGAAAGTGTGATTGGGGGAAGGGGTAGAGGGAGAGGGAGAGAATCTCAGGCAGAGTCTGCAACAACTGTGGAGCCTGTCTTGGGGCTTGACCCCATGACCCTGAGTGAGCTGAAATTGAGAATCAGACACTTAACCAAATGAGCCACCCAGGGGCCCCTAAAATGATATTATTTTATATCATAGTAATTTCCTCATAAGTATATTTATATCACATTCCATGTAATTTTGTTCACCTCAAGTTAGTGAAATCTGGTAGTTTGGTTTGGTATTTGGTTGTGTTTTCTTCTTTTTCGTTAAATAATCTAAGATATTTTGTCACTTGGAATAATATTCTTTGAGGTATTTTCTTGAGTTTGATTCCTAAGGACTTAATACATAGCATTTCATGGCTTTGGTTTCCCATTCCATTGAAAAATCTTTTTCATTTCACTTGTATTATGCAATGTACCTAAATCGTTAGTTATTAAATAGCATTATAAGGTAGTTCTTTTAGGGTTTTTAATCCTTTAGTTCTAAAAAATCTATGACTTTATCATAGTAGGCTTAATATGGACAAAATTGAAGGGAATATCACGTAAAGCAAACTTTTATTTCTAGAGCTTTCCTCTAAACGTCCTGAAAGTGTATGTGTCTGATTTTCTCTTATTTTATTTTATTATTTTAAGGATTGACATCCATTAAAAAGGATATGACTGACATAAGCCATGGTTATGAAGATCTTGGCCTTTTACTTAAGGACAAAATAGCTGAACTGAATACCAAACTCTCCAAATTGCAAAAGGCTCAGGAAGAATCCAGCGCCATGATGCAGTGGCTCCAGAAGATGAACAAGACTGCGGCCAAGTGGCACCAGGCACCGACACCGACAGACACCGAGGCCGTGAAGACGCAGGTGGAGCAGAATAAGGTACATCCTGCAGACACATTTCCTGAAGACCTGAAAGAGAACAGACCAGCATCCAGATCGGAGGCCTGGGCGTCAGGACCCATGTTTTGATTCCCAGCTCTGTAACCTTCAGCAAATAACTTGCCAGTTTTGCTCAATGTGCCTTTCTGTAGAAAGTGATGATCACAGTCCCCTGTTTTACACATACATACATTATAAAATGAGCCAAATATTGGGGCATAAGCACCTTTGCCACCTTTATTTTTTAACAGTTTTATTTTTAAGTAATCTCTATACCCAATGTGGGGCTTGAACCCACAACTCTGAGTTCCAGAGTCACATACTCCACCAACTGAGCCAGCCCGGCGTCCCAACTTCGCCACCTTTAAATCAGGTTAAGTCTTGGGTTTTAACCAGTCAGTTATTGGAAAATATTTATTTAGGTATATTAGGGATTTGTTCTGTCCAACATAAAATAGGATAGCTCACACTTTCCCTTTGTTTAATAGGTGGCATTTCTTTCTCCATCTGTTAGGATTGGGGAAATGATTTTACACTGTGACAACAGTGGCAAAAATGTCTATGTTTGAATTCTATAGCATGTTACTGAGGACAGTGTTGATTCACTAGTAGATTCTCAAAGCTGACAGCCTTTATCAAGACTGATTTTCTTATCAGTTACAATATTATTGATGTCATCTTCCTTTTTTCCAGAGGGATTTGTTTAAGAATAACAGGAAGTTCTTCCCAGCTCCTGGGGACTAGAGTAATTTTCTCCCTAGCTGTAGTGTTCCTCTTTCAGATTCCTTTATCAGATGGTTGAAGGCTGCTTCCGAAAAGGAGAGGAGAATAGTTAACTGCTGAATTCTGGTCCCTCACCCACTTCAGCACTCACAGTGGAAATTTTCATCTATTACAGTTGTGTTTTTGTCTTCTGATGTTGACATACTGTAACAGTTTTCTTCCCCTTGTTTAGACATTTGAGGCTGAACTGAAGCAAAATGTAAACAAGGTACAGGAATTGAAAGACAAATTGACAGAGCTCTTGGAGGAGAACCCAGACACTCCTGAGGCCCCCAAGTGGAAACAGATGCTGACGGAAATTGGTATGTCACGTCACTTATCCCAGAGTCTGTGAATGAGGAGCACAATCATTTTTAAATCATAGTCTTTATCAGAAAAAAGTGTATCAACCAGCCTCAGTTATTTTTGAATTTGCTTTAATGTTTCATGTTTACGATGTTGCAAATTTTAAAATGTCATTTCAAATTATAGTATGCTGGGACTGGGCATATCCTGTATTTATCTTGCTAAACACCGTAACAAAATTTATTTTTATGAAGAGTGTAGATACTAGTGAATAAAATGCTGTGCATCAAGTACCATGTTTTTGTCATTTTTTTTACTTGATTTTTGGTGTTTCTATTTTTTATGCTTTATTATATTTTATTATATATATATTATATTTATTATATTTATATATATATAAATATTATATAAATTTAAATATTCCTTTAAGTGTATTTTTTTTTTTGGTCTGGAAAAGGTAAGCTCCCTTCTCCTCCCTGGAGTTCCTTCAGGGGACTCATTTGGCCCCTGCTTTATGTTCTTCTCTTCCCCAGTCAGGGAAAGGGTTAAAAAGTAGCTCCCCCCAGAAGTCTGCTAGTTTCCATTCTTCATCTAGAGTTATCCTTTCATCTCCATCGTGTCCCTGTGGAAACTGTTTCTCATAAACACAGAATTCTCTTCCCAAGTCCTTTTAGTTTATCACCCCTTCCCATTATTATGATAAGGGAAATGCATGTAAGACAATGGTACTAATTTTCCCTACTTCATAATATTGTTTGGAAAATTCAACGAGTTAATGTGTGTACAGCTCAGACAGACTGTACCTGGCACATAGTAGGTGCTGCGTGTTCACTATGATTATAATGGTTATATTACGATCAGTTGTTCCATTATGTTGAGCTAAATATTGTCCTTCCATTAGAGTCAGATATGCTATGATAAATTGAAAAAATCAGTAAGTATGTTTTAGTTTGAAAAATGTTATCCTAAGGAAACTTAACTTAGTTAATCCAACCGTAGACTCCTGTTGCATTATAATTTATTTGTCCCTAATTCAGTGGCTCTCACCTGGGATAATCAGAATTACTTGGGGGATGGTATTATCAAGGCATTTTAGAATAGGAGTTGAGAGTGAAGAGTATTTCAAAAAAGCTTCCTGATAAGATTTTGGTATTTCTTCCTCTCAGTTCACTTTTTGAATTGCATTATTTTTGTTGTTAGATTGTGTCTGACTAGAACATACCATATAGAATGATGTCATTAGGTACGTTTTAACAGATTGGTTGTATTAAGAGTGGCCATTTATTGTATTGTGCTACATGAAAAAAATCTGTCTGATCAACTAATCACACTCATCAGTGACTATTTATTGAGTGACTAATATGTTCAAATGCTGGTCAGTAACTCTTGGCTTCAGGGGACAAACTGTTTTAAGGGTGGGAACAGCAGGAAAGGATTCCTAGCAGAGGCATAAGGTCTAGTGGAATTGTGACAGAAAGATTGAGCTGGGATAAATAGAGAGGGAGTAGAGTGTGTTAGGTAAGGGCTGGTGTAAGCAGAAGCCTGTTTGGAGGTAATTGTAGGATCAATAGGACTCAGAGTTTTCATCTCAGGTTCCAGACCCTCTAATATTACTAGACTAGGGTCAGTTTTGTGGGAGGTCTTCAATGTGAGCAGAAGTCTTCATATTTTATCATCTAGGTGGTGACAACTTAGTTATTAAAGGATATCACAGAAGCGACATATTTATGTTTTAAGGAAGTTATTTTAGAACCAGATGGGTTGCAGCTGAGAACCACTAATTAATTACAAGGAAACCAGTGAGAAGTCTAGTAGTCTAGGATGATAGTTCTCAAAGGTGTGCTCTGGGGAGCAACAGCATCAGTATTGCCTGGGAACTTTCTAGAAATGCCAAAATTTCAGGCCCCTCTTCAGCCCTATTGAGTCAGAAATTTGGGAGATGGGGCCCAGCAACCTGTGTTAATCCCTCCTAGTGATTCTAGTGCAGCTGAAGTTTGAGAACCACTAGTCCAGGCAAAACATGAGGAGGACCAAAATGGAGTTAGGGCACTAGGAATGTAAGGGATAGGTTTAAGGCTTTATGATCAAGAAGACAGGAGTTAAGAGAGTCATGAAAGAACACTCTGAAGTATTGAACTTCAGTGATATGGAAGAGAGAATAACCTTTCAAAGAACTCTGAAAATCAGAAGAATCTACCAGTTTTGATAAGAAGAAAAAGTTGTTTTTAGTGTTTAAAGGGTTGATGTGATTTCCTAGTGTTGTGACTTCCAAGCAAGCAGCTAGTTGTCATTGCGATTTGAATAAAAGAGAATTGGCGTAGATCTACAAATGTGGGAGTCATTTGCCCGGCACTGATCATTGAAGATTGGCTATTCAAAGAAAGGGTTAATGTTCCTTGTTCTAGTGGGTCAGTTACAGTTGAACAGAGAGACTCTATAGGACTTCTAGAAGAAATAAGGGATTGCTGGATCCTGTTTGCCTTAAGGAATATTACATATTCTACATATTCTTCTAAGGTCAGATTCAAATTTTTCTTATACTTCAGTTGACACACAGCTCCAGGACCATAAAATCTGTATCATTAAATGCAATTAACTCTTAGATTAGGCTTTAGTCAACTGTGTAACTCTACTGTGTAAGTAGAGTTACAAAGACCGAATGATAGCCATTATGTATCATTTTGAGTCATATCCTGCGGTATTCACATAGACAGTGATGTTAGATGTAGAAATACCAAACACCAGTTTCATCTTTTATCTTTTTCTTTTAGATTCTAAATGGCAAGAACTCAATCAGTTAACAGTTGATAGACAACAAAAACTGGAAGAATCCTCTAATAATCTAACCCAGTTCCAGACTGTAGAAGCTCAGTTAAAACAGTGGCTTGTGGAAAAAGAACTGATGGTCAGTGTTCTTGGGCCCTTGTCAATTGACCCAAATATGCTGAACACACAGAGGCAGCAGGTGCAGGTGAGTGGTGTTCTGTGACTTACTTAACAAGACAAATGTTTTTATTTCATTACATTCATTTCATTACATTAGCTTTGGAAGTGTATTTGTGATGCTTCAGATGCCCATAAGATACCGTTCTGAGGTTAGAGGGAAACCCCCAGAGTACCACAGCCAGGAGGCATCCCAGAACAGTCTCCTGAGTCCATGAGTGGGTCAAGTCTCTTGAGCATTTCAGTCATCTTGTGGTTTGTGCAGACCCTGTTAAAAAGGGCCTTCTTTGAAATATTAATGTGATTGTGTAACTAATAACATTTTTATGAGAAGCTGGTATGTGCTTTTTATTGTTTAGAAATTACTCCTTTGAGGTTTTATTCATTTTGATTGTGGTAGAAGATAATGAAACTTGTAAAACTCATGCAGTATGCCCTTGAGGAGGTGGAGAGACAGAATAAAAAGGAGAGAAAGAAGAAGAAAAACAAAGAGGGAACCTTGAACCACACATGGGTTAGACTGGTCTAATTATAAAGTGGATGAACCCACGAGGAGAAAAAAAAAATCCCTGAGATATGAGTCAGAGGTACAAGCAAAAGCTCCATCGTGGTGCTAGTCGGATTTCCCTGCATCTACTATGGTCTCAGAGCCGTGTGGCCAGTCTTGTATATTGAAAATACGAAGCAATCTTGGTCATTGAGAGTCAACATGTCCTAGCTCATATATGTTCTTAATCTGAAGAGAATGGAAGCAAAGTATCTGGGGAAAAATTATTGCCCCTAGTCTTGGTAGTCTCCCTGAGAGAGATGAAATGTACTAACAAAGGGAAATTTCTGGATCACTCATTGTATAATGAGAGTCAGAGCTGAGCCTACATTCTGAGCAACGTGATTTATTGGCTAAAATTTTTATAATAGAGACCATTCCTCTTTGGATTAATTTAACATATTGCCCTGCCCTTGAAATAAAAACTAGGACAACAGGAACTAAAAAACAAAAGCAAACACTAGATAGATAAATACCATTTCTGTCTGTCTAAAAATGTAAAGTTCCGTTTTCCATAATCAATCATCCAATAACTTGGGTGTTTATTTGCCCTCTTTACCTCTTCGCCTTAGATTCTGCTGCAAGAATTTGACACTCGGAAGCCTCAGTACGAACAGCTAACAGATGCTGGCCGGGGCATCTTGAGCAGACCTGGCGAACACCCTTCTTTCCATGGGATTGTGAAAGAGCAACTGGCAGCTGTGACCCAAAAGTGGGACAGCCTCACGGGACAATTGAGCGACAGATGCAGCTGGATTGACCAAGCCATTGTTAAAAGCACGCAGTATCAAAGCCTGCTGAGAAGCCTTTCTGATAAACTGAGTGACTTGGATAATAAAGTCAGCAGCAGTGTGGCTGTGAGCACACACCCTGAGGCTATGAAACAGCAGTTGGAAGCAGCCCAAAAAGTGAAGCAGGAACTAGAGCAGGAAATGAAGCAGATAAAAGTGGCCCAGACCCTCTGTGAGGATTTGTCAGCACTGGTGAAGGAAGAGTACTTGAAAGCAGAGCTTAGTAGGCAACTGGAAGGCATCTTAAAATTATTTAAGGATGTTGAACAAAAAGCAGGTTTGTCTATCTTTGAATACATGGATTTTCCGGAAACGGAGATCAGTATCGTGCCTCTTTCCAGGAGGTGGCCCCAAATCTAGGACCCTGAGGGGCCTCTGCCCTCCTTGAGAGTGCAGAGGAAGGAGGGGCCACTCTACTGAGTGCAGACACAGCTGTGGGGGTAACGCACAAACAATGGGCAAAAGTCACATAACCGTGGAAATGTCAGATATTTCAAAACGGTCTTTAAAAGATGTCCGTTAATGTTTTTTGCTGCATGACAGTTTCATTGCACCAGAGGAACAGGTGAATATACTTCTTAAAAATGCTTCGAGTCCTTTTCTTACCTGTGGTGACTCTGTTCTGTCCTGTCATAGAAAGCTTTTCTAGAGGAATGTTGAAAGAGAAGCATTGGGCACTAGGTTCTTCTCTCACCAAGTCTTGGTAGTCTCCCTGAGAGAGAAGCATTGGGCACTAGGTTCTTCTCTCACCTACCTTGGACCTGATTATGTGACAGATGTGCCCATGGGGCTCAGAGGCAGCAGGAGTGAGTACCTGAAGAGAGCACAGTTGGCTACTGTGTTTGTTCTGATTGAAAAGTAACTCTAAGTGCCTTGCAACTAGTAAATACTCAGTTTATATATTTTTTAATTGATTGGATTTGCTTATTGATTGTAGCAACTGTCTCCAGCCTACTCCTTTATTTTGATGGGATACTGTGATGTTCGCTGTGGTGATGATGAGATGATTACTGTTGCAACCACATTCCCATGACAGGCATGAAGCTGAGAACTTTACATGTATTATCATTTAATTGCCACAGCAGCTTCTATTAATTTTGCCAATTTATACTTGGGGAGATGAGGCTCAGAGGTTTAATTATCCACCCAGGGTCTAACAGCTCTTGAGGGGTTAAGCCGGAACCCAGACCCACGCAGTCCCTCTGTGCTGCTGCGTGGGGCCTTCATGATATGTAAAAACCGCACCAGTGAACAAGTCATTTCCCTTTTAGACGGTTCTGTCCACTTATTTGGTGGTTTTTCTCTTGGCTTTTCATAGATTAGATTACATTTTTATGTAAAATAAACATATCTGTGATTTCATTTTTAGAGAATCATGTTCAGCACCTTCAGGCAGCCTGTGCAAGCTCTCACCAATTTCAGCAAATGTCCCAAGATTTCCAGGCTTGGCTGGATACGAAGAAAGAGGAGCAAAACCGTTCCCCCCCAATATCAGCCAGACTTGATGTCTTGGAGTCATTAATTAAAGACCAGGAAGACTTTAGTAAAACTCTGTCTGCTCAGTCTAATATTTATGAAAAAACCATTGCAGAAGGTGAAAATCTTTTATTAAAAACACAAGGGTCTGAGAAGGCGGCCTTACAGTCACAACTTAACACAATTAAAACCAATTGGGATGGATTTAATAAGCAGGTGAAAGAACGAGAAGACAAGGTAAAAGATTCACTGGGAAGAGCCCGCAAGTATAAAGAGCATGTAGAGACTCTCCGGCCATGGATAGACGACTGTCAGAATAACCTGGAGGAAATAAAATTTTGCTTGGATCCTGCTGAAACTGAGAATGCTATGGCCAAGTTAAAGTCTTTGCAGAAGGAAATGAACCAACACTTGGGGATGGTAGAACTGCTCAACAACGCAGCCAGCAGCTTGCTCAGTGTCTGTGAGGTAGATAAAGAAGTTGTTACAGATGAGAATAAATCACTGATCCAGAAGGTAGATATGGTCACTGAACAACTTCACAGTAAGAAACTCTGTCTGGAAAGCATGGCCCAGAAGTTGAAAGAATTTCAGGAAGTTTCCAAAGAAGCTAAAAGGCAGCTTGAGTGTGTAAAGGAACAGCTGGATGCCCATGACTCCCTAGGACCCCAGGCCTACAGTAACAAGTACCTGACCATGTTGCAAACCCAGCAGAAGGCACTTCAGACCGTAAAGCATCAGGTAGATTTGGTCAAAGGACTTGCCCAGGACCTCGTGGTAGAAGCCTCAGACTCAAAGGGAACCTCTGATATTTTATTACAAGCAGAAACCTTAGCTCAAGACCATAGTGCGCTGAATCAGCAGGTTGATGAAAGGTGTTCGTTCTTGGAAACAAAACTTCAGGGCATTGG
Organism: Mustela lutreola; assembly: GCF_030435805.1. NCBI lineage: Eukaryota > Metazoa > Chordata > Mammalia > Carnivora > Mustelidae > Mustela > Mustela lutreola. The sequence goes on along the minus strand of NC_081295.1, from coordinate 103,178,664 downwards.
GCATTTCCAGAATACCATCCGAGAGATGTTTTCTCAGTTTGCAGAGTTCGATGATGAATTGGATAGCATGGCCCCAGTGGGGAGAGATATAGACACCTTGCAAAAGCAGAAGGAGGCTATTCAAGCCTTTCTGAAGAAACTAGAAGCCCTCATAGCCAGCAACGACAATGCTAATAAAACCTGCAAGATGATGCTGGCCATGGAAGAGACCTCACCTGACCTTGTTGGAATCAAAAGGGACTTGGAGGCTTTAAGCAAACAATGCAACAAGTTACTGGATCGGGCCCAAGCCAGGGAAGAGCAGGTTGAAGGGACCATCGGACGTCTTGAAGAATTCTACAGCAAACTGAAGGAATTTTCTTCTCTGCTTCAGAAGGCTGAAGAACATGAAGAGTCTCAAGGCCCTGTTGGTATGGAAACAGAGACGATTAACCAACAGCTTGACGTGTTCAAGGTAGGAATTCTTCATTTTTACTGTTTTTTAAAAAAAATTTTAAGAGAATTTTTATTTCATATTTTCATTGTGTTTTATTAGAAAAACAATTTCTTTTTTATTTTTAAAAGAAATTTGTAACTGGTACAGAAAGGAGATTGCCTTTTCCTTTTTTTTTTTTTTTTTATGATTTTATTTATTTATTTGACAGACAGAGATCACAAGTAGGGAGAGAAGCAGGCAGAGAGAGGAGGAAGCAGGTTCCCTGCTGAGGAGAGAGCCTGATGCGGGGTTTGATCGTAGGACCCTGAACTCTGGGATCATGACCTGAGCTGAAGGCAGAGGCTTTAACCCACTGAGCCACCCAGGTGTCCCAGATTGCCTGTTTTGTAGAGCCTTCTAATATAGCTATCACACAGTGTTTGAATCTGAATGAGCACATGTGGAGGCAATATCCAGGCATGTGGAGATTTCCAAGACTTCTAGGGATTTGGGCCCTTGTAGGGTTAGACCTGAGATCATATCAAGAGGTCAAAGGGTGCTTGAAAAGTTTTAGGTGAGCCTGAAACTAACATTGTAGGGTCTGTTTCTGATGTCATTCACAACCGACATCTGGAGTGACCAGAGCCATATTTTAAACTCTCCTGCAGAGGCCTAACTATAACATAAAAAGCTTGTTCTCTTCATGTTTGTCTCCCAGCATTTTATTTAAATGGTGAATTATAGTCTTTTCCTCTTTTCCTTTTTATAGTCTTCTTATCCTTTTTAATTTAATTTCTTTTGTAAACTTTTTCTTCCAAAAGTTCATATTTTGAAAGGCAGAGTGGAGTTCCATGTCATAAACCTGGTTTTATAAAAACAGATATTGGGCTCATGCTCCAGAGGATTAGGAATAAAATATTTTTGATGAACGGTAAGTTCCTCAGTGCTAGAGATGTCTGCCACTTGATAGCTTGGAGTGAGCTTAATAAATAGAACATTAGATTAAAATGGTTGGACCATGTGCAGTGTCACTGGATTTGACTTCATTTATGATAATAAGGGCAGAAATTGCATCTCCACAATGGACAAAGACAGGTTCAACCCTGTACAGAGGGGCTCCTACATATCAAGAATTTGCTGCATGGGACCAGTATGAATCTTTGGGGTTAGCATGGGTCTTGTTCTATTCATGAGGTATATTTTACTTTGTAGTAAAGCCCGGTATGACAATTAGTCCCACCATTTGCACATAAAGGATAAAAATAAGACCAAATAAAAGTAGCATTTGCGAAACTATGAATTGTTTCCCATGAGAAATGAATAAGAATCAGATGTGCTATCAAATTCTGTGCTGTTATATTTGACATAGTATCTCTTTTGTTCAGCTTTAATAACATTATTTAGGGGCCTGAGTTTTGAAAAATAACTTCTTTTTCTTATTACTATTATGGTTATTTGTGGTTTATAAGATGCCTTTAAGGCCCAGTTCCTTCAGGGCTTAAAATTCTGTGAATCTATATAGACACTGATTTTTGAAGGCCAAGAATGTGTTAACCTTAAAAAGTAAAACTGCCAATTATTTTACCAGCAAAAGATTGATTTATTAGAGAATTGCAGGGTGGGATGAGCAAGCTGGGGCAGAACCATAGACAAGTCTGGAGAAGAAAGGAACATTCTTTGGTGGAGGAAAGCTAGAATTGGGGAAGGCTGTTATAAACAAAATGTCCATTGAAAGGATAGTGGCTCCTCACTGGCTGAGTTGTGACCGTCTCTCCTTGGCCGGACTGCCGTGGGCCTTAGAGAGGAGGAGGTAAACCTGTCTTGCTCCTGTCTGTGCAGCAGTGAAGTATTAGTGTCCACTCGCACGCTCTGTCTCTTCCTGTTGGATTTCAGTTGAGGACTGAGTGGTAGGCAATGAGATCTCCCCCTCCTGAACTTCCCATCCCCATTTTAGGGAGGTTTCCCTTAACTAATTAAGGGAAGGCTATCACACTGTTGATTTTCCTCCTTAATTGGTCTGTCAGACTTTCCTGTTTTTGGTTTGCAAAGCTGAGATTTCACATGAGAGGATTTGCTATTATAAAAACAAAGTTCTGTGACAATGGCTGCCTCAGAGATTTGGGGAGAACTTGATGAGTGAGTCTCTGGAATTTTCTGTAGAACCCTGACAAATTTTGAGTGCTTGAATGACAATAATCAAGTTGCCTTCTTCCTAGTGAAATTGAAGCATGTCCAGTGCCTTTGTGAAACATTATCATTTTTATGGATTTTCTGTGAATTTGTGTAGGGGGAAAAACAAACAAAAAACTACTTCAACTATGTGTAAGAAAATGGGCCAAAGTAATAATTTTGGTGCTGCTGCTTGCAGATGCCTCCCTCGCTGTGTTCCCAGTCATGAGTACATTGAAAAATGTGGCTCTCTCTAGAGAAAGTTCTTTTGAAAGTAAGAAAAAGCAGAGGTAAGAGGAACTCTCTCACCAGTGCATTCAAAGTGTTTTGTAAACTCAAAAGCACTAAGGCATCATTACCATTAAGGGCTGCAGAGACTGTTTTATTTGATTGTGAAGAGAAATAAAGTGGTCATTTCTTCTAAAATAAACCACTTATCATGCTGTGTTGTCTCTTTTCTGATTACTTTGGAAGGAGTTGATTGATTTTAATGAAATTTAGTAATAAAGAACATCTTGACATAACTTCAGTGTCTTGAGACCCAGTGACTAAAATAAAAGTTTCCAAGTGGACAAGTTGTCTACATTTAATATATTCGAGGACCAGAGGGGGAAAAATAACAAGAATGTTATTATGGTAAATAAAGATGGTAGTGTAGACAGTCACTAATTCTATTTATTTGTGTGTCTGTGTGTGTGTTCTAAAAAAAGCAATTACAACAATTAATATTTATGGAGGGCTTACTACCTGTCAAGCATTACTCTAAACTCTGTCTTTAATCCTGTTAACAGTTCTGAGACATGGATGCTATTATTATCCCCATCTTAGTGTAAGGAAGCTGAGAGCCAGGAGTTAGGTAGGTGACTTGCCCAAGGTCACACAGGTTTTGAGTGTCCCAGCTTGGTTGTTTTGGTGGAAATAATACACCATTTTGTGTCAACTTGATTCATCATGATGCACATCTGGTATTTTCTCTGGGAAATTTTAAAACATCTCTGCTCTAGGGGCCCTTGGGTGGCTCAGTGGGTTAAAGCCTCTGCCTTCGGCTCAGGTCATGATCCTGGGATCCTGGGATCGAGCCCCGCATCGGGCTCTTTACTTGGTGGGGAGCCTGCTTCCTCTTCTCTCTGTCTGCCTCTCTGCCTACTTGTGATCTCTTGTCTGTCAAATAAATAAATAAAAAATCTTAAAAAAAAAAAAAATCTCTGCTGTAGCCAAATTTGGGTGGCCTAATTAACAAGCCATTGTTGATTTGAATCCAAAGACTAGCAATACCCTAAGTGTCCTGTAAAACCGGCTGCTATGAGAAAAATGAGATAAATATGTGTGTAGATGCTGTAATGTTGATGGTAGTCAACACCACCGCTTCTGCAGCCCGAGTAGACCAAACGTGTCATTGTCTAAGTGAGATTGTCTTTCTTGATTCAAGTGGCAGATCAATTTGTGAACCTCTCAGATCTTAATTTGGTTTTTGTTGGGCAGGCTTTTGTTGGACATTTAGTTTTAATATAAAAAAATTTTTAAACCTTCCTGAAATATTAAGTAGAATAATCTGTATTATTAATATAATAATAATATTCTGCTAATAATAGCTATTTTTTATAATTTCTAAATATAAAATAGAAGGAGCACTGAAGTACTGAGTCTATTTTTTATTAGACTTTGAAATGTAATCCAGTTTGACATTACTCTCTCAGGTAGCTTTAGTTTAACCTAATATCATGGATAGAATCTTATAACCATTTTCCATAATATAAAATTCCGAGTAGGCTTGAAACTTAGCTATTACCTAGCTACTCAGTAGAGGGTGCCTTGTAGTCACTGGGAGGGTAATGGATTATTTAAATTAGGTAAGACTTCTCTGCTTCCATTTTTTTTTTTCCCTAAAAATTAACCTAAGAAATAGCAGTTAATATCCTTGAAAGTTCAAAATTAATTCATGTTTAAGATACCAACCTAAACATAATGATTAAATACATATGCTATTCTGAACCAAATGTCCTAATTCATGTCTATGAAAGCTATTCCAAATTTTTGAAAATATATTGGTATTAACTTCTGTGTTAAAGTTTTTAAATTATTTGCGTGAGTTCTGTTTACCATATGTTTTCTGACTTCTAAATATTAGTCACCTGACTAAAATGTATGAAACGTGAGGTGTTTTCTCTTACTGTTGATAATTTAAAGTATCATTTTTCTGCTTAAATTGTCTATATTACATTAAATTCTATGCGCATCATCATAAATTCCTAGGCAGAAAAGAAAAAATTCCCTTTGGTGTTCCCCCTTCCCTGCCTCCTGCTAAAGATTCTTAGCATAACATTATCTTCAAATCTAAACTACATTATTAAGTAATATTAATATTTCCACATTTTTATTTATCAAAGACACATGTAACCAACTGTATACAAGGAACATGTCCCAGCAGTTCCTGTGATGTCATCAATAGCCAGTCAGATCTTCTGATCATCATGAAGTAATCACTATCACCATATTGAATTGATTTAATTTCAGTGAAGATCAAAGAAACCTGATGTTTTAATGAACATATACAGTCACATCCTAGCTAAACATGTACCCTTCCCACCGCTATAGAGGCCATGGTAAAAAGGCTTATCTCAGAATCGCTTTACTGTTTATTTCTGTTGCTGCCCCAAGTTGTAATTCAGTTTGTCCCCACAAATAATGTATCTCCAGTACAAAGTCTCTCTAAACTGATTTGTTTTTATTTTCAAAATTGAAATAGAATTACATAGAGCAGAAAATGTTTAAGCCAAACCAAAACCATAGACAGAGATCAAAACACCTGCCTCATACACTGGGATACGTGTTCTCTAGTCCCTGTGAAGGCATTGTTTAACCCAGGTGTCTTCATTTGAATAGGGGTCAACTAAAATGCCGGGTATCTTGAGGCTGCAGAAACCAGGCAGTTGGAGCCCAATTTGTAAATAGTATTGCTGAAATAAATCACTTTCCAAATACTTTCCTAAGGTATTTATGATTTGATCCTAAAACAATCTCTGTGATGTCACCATATTTTCAAAGATAAAATTGAACTATCCAGAGAATGCTTTAACATAGTGGGTTTTGCCCATATTGTTATATAGAGGCCTGTGGCGAATTGTTCCCCATTTTAGTTGAAAACAGGAGGACATGAAGTTTTGCTGTTGTAGAAGAGGTTTTTCTTAGGGAAAAAAATTCTTACTTACTTGACTGGATTTCTGTTCACGTGACTTTATTAGCAAGGCAGTTGCACGATATCTTCCTCTGGTATTTTTAAAAACTGAAAATATTTTCACTGTAGAAACCACAATTTGATGCATGGGCCTTATGGGCAGGTCACATCATTTAATCAGCTATCATCAGTGTGGCACTTAAGATTTTAGGAAAAAAAATTTCATCCATCCTGGGGAAGAGAGAAGACCCACCCAAGCAGAGACCAGGACGCCAAGCTACAGAGAGCTGACACTGATCTGCTGTGTGGTGTCAGTAAAACCTCGTAATTCTCACTCAAAAACCAGCAGACCATGGGTGTTTGGCAACGTGCGTTCTCTTTCTGCTTTTGCTAAGTAACACTGTCACTGTCTATGCTGCATGGTTCTCTCTTCTATTGCTTTAAGATTGAGAATTAAAGTAGGTTGTTCAGAGGGCAGTTTTAGCCAGAGATTTTATGTGCCAGGTGTGGGGGGAGGAGGGAAGGATTCTTTTCTTCTTCTCTGTCTTTTATTTTTTTTTATTTTGTTGTTAATGGGATAAAACTACAACACCATTTTAAAGGGATTATCCTCCTCCCCCAGTGCCAGATCATCAAATCTATTGTCATTATCATACAGACCTCCCTTAGATGAAAGGTGGTCACATAATTTGTTAATGTGGAAAGTTGCTTAAAGGTGTGGGTGTGTCTGTGTGTGTGTGAGAGAGAATTTGGTTTGTGGTTATGGAATTCTACTTTGGTCTCTTGTTAAGAAAATTTGACCTGTAAATGTTTTTTAAGTGGTTGCGCAGGACTATAATCATTCATTAAGTAATGTCTCAGGGAGGTCAATGCTGTGGTTATAAAGTTAACTGGAAAGCTTTTGGAGCTGTTCAGGAACCAGGATACCCTGAGAAAATGTCTGTGCTCACATATCCTGTTGCTCACTTATTAATTGCCTTAATTTCAAGACTACTTTGTTTTAGTAGTGTCTTAGTATGAAAAATGTTTTCAGGTTTTGTTTGGCTTTTGGTTTTCTGAGGGAGGTTGAACATTGAGACATTGGTTTTTGCTTAACTTGCAAAAACTTTTTTAACTTTAAAAGTTTTTTTAAAAAAAACTTTAACTTTCAGAAGTTATATATGCACATATGCCTATATTTCAGTTAGCAGTGTTATATATAGAATCACTTTCTGTTACACAGAGTATTTTTTATCAGAGTATTTTTTATCCACTGTCATCTGAAAACCATATTGAAGATAGAGGAAAAATAATATTATAGTTACTTACAGGAAAAATAGAAAATACCTATTAAAACTGTTAACCTAGCGTTCACACCAAGATAAATTCCCATCAAGATCAGACAGTAAGTCTGTTAAGTGTTTTTGAAGTTGTTTGCTTTTGTGGTGGGTTATCATATCCTACTTTTTTTTTTTTTTAATATAAACTACTTCTACTAAAATAAATAGCTATTGCATATTCATCTGATAAGTATCCTTGAAAATCCTTTAGTTATTTATGTGAAGATGTTTATTAGTTTTGAAACTAAAAACATGGGATTCTTTCAGTTTTCATTATCTAGTAGTGTTTATGTTTCAGAGAAAAACAGAAATTGTTGCTCCAAATGCTTATTTTTGTGTCATAGCAAACCATATTCTCCCCTCCCCCAACAAACCATATATCTCTTGTTTGGCTTCTGATCCAGATTTCAGTACCTAGCTGTTGGGACAGGAAAATTCTCCTGTCCGTTTTCGTGGATAATGCACATTCTCTGCTTACTGCACATTGACTTTCTCAATATTACCAATCCTTCAGCCCTAAAAACTGCATGTTTTAGTTGGTAAAATTAGCCTTTAGCTTTTCTATGAAATGGATTGTTGCACTTGGTGGTAAGACTTTTGAAGAACTTTTTTTTCAATGACTTAATTTCACCTTAGAAATAGAAAATGAGAAAGTGGTACTAGTTTGCTATTATGCAGTTAGAATTTGTGTACTTTTCCAAAATCATCTGCCTTTAGGAGATACTTTAGCTCACGAATACCTAGTAGGCAACAGCAAGTAAGCAGTCACATTTTGGGAACATTTAACATTATAATTTCTGTATATATGAAATAATAGGGTTAACTATTTTTCAGAAGAACTTTGCCCATTTTATTCATTGTGATTATGAAAATGTGAGAGGTCTAGATATAATGATTAATATTTAACAGTTTAACATGTCTTTATTATATATTATATAATATATCTTGATTTTATTAACATTAGAGACTATAACATTTAAAGTAGCTGTATAAATAAAATTTGGGAAGGGAAGATAAACCAGTCTAGCTTTGCTCTAAAAATGTATGAGTTCTTTAGTTATCCAGATACACCTTTGGAGTTTGATTTTTTTTTGAGGGTAGGGAGGGGCAGAGACCCTGAGACTGTGACCTGACCCGAAATCAAGAGTCACATGCTTAATCGACTAAGCCACGCAGGCACCCCTGGAATGTGATTTTAAGTAACAAAGATATATACATACATGCATCATGTATACATACATACATACATATATATACACACTATAATTATCATAAATACTAATATAATATCAATAGCTCAGATTTTAACCTGAATCAGAATTATTAGGATTATCATTTGTAGACTTAGTTGAAATTAGTTTAGTAAAATAGGAATTCAGTTATTAAATAAGTGGCATATACTTAAACATAATCACCGAGGGCATTTTCCCTTAACATTCCTTAGTTCCAAACTGTATATTGTGCCCATTTTCTCACCCATATTCTCCACTGTACTCTAAGTTGTATAAGGACAGTGGTACTGAATGTCTTTGCACCAATGTTTTGCCAGTGCTTACTGTGGTGTTTGGTAGATAGTACTTTTTTTTATGAATGCTTGAATTTATAAGTGGATTATATATGTAGTTTAAAATTTTAACTTTAAAAAAATACACTATCCACCTCAAATGAGAAAGTTACATGTTGCTCTTCTTAGGTTTGCATAAAACCCAAATAATATTGTGATAATGATTCAGAGTAAGATTCTAAGGAGAATAAGGGCCATTCTTATGGAAAGTTTCATGAGAATCTCAGGATGTTTAGGGAAAGATACTCATCCATATTCATGGAAACTTGAATATTAATATTGCCATGAATAAGTACTTTTCAGTCTTAAACATATCAGGATAGGGACAGTTGGGAGTAAAACCCTTGGTCTCTCATAATTCTCAGTCTAGTGCCCAGTCTACTATTCAAACATGGTAACTGTGTTCACTTTTTTCTTTTTTTTTTTTACTATTAGTACCCCAGAACAACCTCTGTGCTCAAGCACCAGAGGATCAAGGGCTTATTGAAATATTTCACTACTTAACTATGAAAAATGGGCATTGATACTGTGATATTAATAGGTACTTTTATACACATTTGTCTTTATAGATGGCTATATATGTATATATTTTTCTTTTCCCAACTTAATGGTGGCCACATACTGAATTGCATCAAATAATTGTTGAATGGGTGTTATTACCTATAGAGGTCTGGTTGGAAATAAGGTTTTTTTTTTTTTGTTTTTTTTTTTTTAAGGTTCAGTTCTTAAGTATATAAAAATAATTTTGGAATAATGTTTTCTCATGAAAAGTACAAAAGTTCCCAGCCACATCTTTTCTGTAAAATTCCCAGAGAATGTATATAAGGTTCTTCTTCTTCTTCTTCTTTTTTTTTTACCATAATTGCCTTCTTTGGGTCAACACAGTTTTATTTACATTCAAATGATTATTTTGTGAGATTGAGAAAAAAACAATCCGCTTTAATTTGTAGGTCTGTCTGCTACTCTAATACTGTTGCTTATTTCATAAAATAAAAAATGGATAGATTTTATTTATCTAAACAAAATTATTAATTTTTCCTGCAAAGGTTAAGGTTTGTCTTGCTGAATTTATTTTCAGTGTTTTTAAAGAGTGTTCCATCGATAACCATCTGCGGATGTGATTTTGTTTATTAAATATCCAGAGTCACTGGCTGCCCTTGATCTTTGTCTGGGCCTTGCATTAAGCTCCAGGGGCCTGTGTGGTTATTAGTAACCACCGATATTCATGTCAGCAGCGCTCAGGGCTGTGCCCACAGGAATAATTTACTCTGGAGAACAGTCAAACTTGAACTTGGGCTTTAAAAAGCAATGATTCACCGCCGGACTCAAAGTGATCCGCACTTTGCATGGCAAATGCTACTGAAACACAGTCTGCAACAGCAGCGCCTGAGGTGTGGTTTGAGGGTGTGGTTTCATCTGGAGGGTAGGGACCTGCGTAGCCCTTTCCCCCTCCATTTAATATTCAAATGAGCACGGCTAGGGGCGTTCACAAAAGGCTTTCCTCAGGGAGTCCCTGGAGTCAGGCTCTACCTCTGCAAGCCCTTCGGATCCCTCCCCAAGTTGAACCACGTAGTTGGTGGGATTTCGGGGATCTCTGAACCCGAGCTGCCCCTCTCCCCGGTGCCGGGAGCGGGTCTGATGGGCGCTGATGTCACCACCAAGCTGTTGCGCTGCCGCCTCCCAGCCTCTAGGTACCTCCCCCTGAAGCAGCTCGCCGGCTCCCGAGAGGAGGCCAGGAGTCCAAGAAAAAGATGACTGCGAAGTTAAGTCGCGGGAGGGCGTAGCAGCGAGGCGCTGGCGCTGCGGGCCGGGAGCGCAGCTCGGCGAAGGGACGAGTCGGGGCTGCCGGAAGAGAGAGGGCATTGCTGGCGGCGCCCTGGCTCGGGAGGATGCCTGCCGGGGACCGCACTGCCCGGAGGAGCTGGGGACAGCGCAGGACGTCCCTGCTGGAGTTCCTTGTCTGTCGGCCTCCCCCACCGGCCACCTCTGCCTCTCTCCAGCTGTAGCTAAAATGAAAGCCAAACCGCGGCCACAGAGGGTCAGTTTCAAAGGCTAGAGTAGTCTCGGTTTTCAGCTGAATGGGAATTGCGCTGCTTGTGCCTTAGAGGAAACCCGGAGCTCCTCTCAGCTGCAGTTTCCTCAGGTGGAATAAGCCTTAAGGAAGATCAGATAAGACTTTGGAAATGGCTTTTTTTTTTTTTTTTTTTTTTTAAAGGGGAGTTTATAGTACACCGTGCTTTCTGTTTACTTTAAACGGTTGTTGGACTGTCCTGGCTTGGCTGTCCAAAAGTCTATTTTTTTTTTTTTTCTTTTGGGTAGCCTCGAAGAAGCTTAATATGGGAAGAAAAACTGCCTTTTGAATCAAGATTATTTATAGCTACACCCAAAAAAAGTAAAAGAAGACTTTAACTTTCATAACAGCATTAGACAACTTATTTTTCTCTGAAGATTTGATTTGTGCCTTGGTCTGAAAAATACATGGCCCCTGTGTTTGTCTTTTAAGTTTCTGAAGCATGGTTTATTTATAAAGGAGATGAAGTTTTGCAAGCCATCCTTAAGTGGATTACAGTTAAACAGAGTTCTGCGGATATTAACATTCAGCCTGTTAAAAATGCTTGCTCATTTGGAAATTTTAACCTGGAAATCTCAGATGCAAAATTAGACTGAAAAGGGAAACGAACTGATAATGGAATGTTTTGATTGAGCCACTGTTAAGTGTGTGTTTGTTTTGTTTTGTTTTGTTCTGTGTTTTGGAGTGTGTGTTAGGGAACTTGGGGAACAGGGCAAGGGGGAGGAAGATTTCTGTTCTGTGTTCTTGATGCACTTTATTTTTTAGACTCCTTTCAAAAAGAACCAGGTAAAAGGTAGTTGCATTTAGAGTGATGCACTGATGATGATGACCTTAACACCTCATAGATCACAACCTGTTATTATTTGAGCATATGTCTTTATGCTGAGGACACTATAACTCTGGTCAGAAGTACACTTTTTTGAAAGATGCTCTACCTTCTTTCTTATTTTCTGTGTCAAGAGCTGCAATATTTGTTTTAACTATCTACAAAATGGGGAAGCCACTCAGCAGACCAGACTGTTTACGTCAGAATCCCCCATGTGTAGGGAAAGGTGAAGAAGAAGAGGACCTAAATATCGAAGACTGTTACGTCCCACAGCGGTCAATCTATGACACTGTCAGACTAAATGAACAGATAGACTCTGGTTCAAAGGGTAGCCTGTCTTCCAGGCATTTTACAGATCGGACTTTACCCTACAGTCACAGAACACTGGATGTTAGTTCTTTATGCTCTAACGGTGCCCTTGCTTCTTCCAGTGTATTTGAGCTGAGAGGTCGTGAAGCTAACAAACTAGATGAAAAGATGATCTTTGATGCGCTCAAACTAAATAGTGATATCATTCGAACCACAGGATTACCCAAAGCCAAATCCCATGCAGAAAAGAAAGAACATAGACGGTCCTGGCGTATGTTTGTCCCAGCCAATTTTATGGATTATGCAAACAAAAGTGAAAGCTCTTTTGTTGAACCTACTGATATGTCAGATGTCGTTACCAAGGACAGCAAGTGCAGGTGGGGTACTAATTCTTTAACGTCGGAGGAGGATGACTCTGGGTTATGTAGCCCTCCAGCAGAGAGGGAAGAAAAACAGGGCATTTTAACTGAAGACCAGTCACGAATTAGAAGCTTGTCTTCTGCTGAAGATATTCATATAGCAGAGCAATACAGACCATTCTTTTCTGTTTATTCCATTAGTGAACAGAAAATTCCATTGCTTTCAAGTAGAAGTGCCCACCCTGATGAAAATTTCAGAATGATTTTACATGATGTTTCTCCGCTAGAGGAAACAAAATGTGTAAGGGGTCAAAGGGAAATCTATGGTGAAAATTGCTGCCTGCAGAATGATTTGAAAGAGGGCACTGTTAAGTGTGATCCCTTAATGGCACCAAGAGATGGAGAAAGCCAGTGTATTTCTAATCCTGGAGAGGAAGGGAAAACATACGGACCAGGAGGATCTCCAATCACAGTGCGAAGTAGGGAACTGTTGGAAGAGTCTTCTGAGGTTTTACATCTCTCTCTCACAGATCTGGAGGGAAATGATACAGGTTGTGGTGGCACAAGTGTAGTAAAAAATGGGACTCTGTTGACACCATACGATCTGGAAGAATCCAACATAGCATCTAAAGAGGAAGTGGAGGCACCCCTTTCTGCCCAGGAGACGGAGATGGTCCACAGGAAGTGTTCCCCAAAGTTCACACCAGTAAGAAAGCAAGCAGCTCCCCGAAAAGCAAGGGCCCAGGCAGGACTATTGGACCCAGTCTGTAATGGCTTTCAGGCAGTTCAGGTAATTAATGGGAATGTGAAATTATGCAGTGCCAACCCCTAGTTTGTGTATTCTGTATTAAAGTGGTCACTAGTGTTTCTAGTAAGGCTCAAATCCAGTCTTATTTTGGGGATGTGCCCAGTACCCTCCAAGATGCCAGGTAGGGATAAATCTATCATTACAACAAATTAATTAGGACCTTTTTTAAAAAAGAAGAATAATTATTCCCAGCTGGTTAGAGTCCTGTTGATTGTGGACATAGTACCTGTTCCCTGCATTTAGAATGCTACCCCTGGGAGTTTGTGTTAACATTCTTAGGCTTTTCCACAAATTGTGGTTTAAGACACTGCCATTTAAGGGGAGTTATTTTGGATTTGTAAGGTTGAACAGGCCTCGTCACGAAGGTACAAACACATAGTATGTTATTGTTGTGGTCTGCGAAGTAGTCTGCTCAAATTAAGGACATTTTTAAACGTGCTGAAAATCTTCTCTCAGTTGCTCTGAATGTGGAAGTAGAGAAGTTTTGCTGTGTTTTGCAGTCATTAGAAGCTCCTAACTTGTTGTGAGCGGTGAATGGGGTAAGAAAGTAAAGGGTGCAGCCTTGTCCTAAGTAGGGGTTGTTTGTCAAGCCTGTGATTATTTTCTTCCCACTCAGATTGAAGTTCAGCTATTTTGGTATTTTTACTAAGCTCTTCTGGTAAACTTTGCCTCAGAGGTAATTTTATTTTATTTTAAACTTTGTGTCTGTGTGCTTATGGGTTAGATTAGGGGGAAAGTCTCTCTTCCTAGGTATTTGTTGCCACTGAGAGAGAAGGAATTTAGACAGTATCAGGAAAGGTCCTCTTCCCAGCCTACAAAATAACTGCTCCCATCAGCGTTACCCTTTCCTTGGGCACATGTTAAATGGCATATTAGGTTAAAAGCTTTAAAAGTACTTTTTTATGTAAAGGGTTTTGCACTTTATTTGTAGAAAGTAATTAAGCTCTTAGGAATATATAGTTCTCTTTTTTAGCCCATAGCCTTTTTTTTTTTTTTTTTTGGTAGCACTTTAGAAAATTACCAGACTCACCCAGACCTACTCTGATGTGCAGCCCTAAAATTAATTTCTTTAAAACCAAGATCAGAGGTGAAGGCAATTTACTAGAACATTATATTAAATTTTTTTGTCCTGAATGTTATCTGAGAAGGGAGAGTAGAATTTTTCCCTGGCACATTCCTGGAATTATGAAGGAGCAGTTTTCTTACCAGTCCCCCTTCTTTTCTGTAAGTGGTAAAACATATCCATGGCAGTTAGTTCCTAGAAATCTTAAGGAAAAGAAGTAGAATGGTAGTAACAACTTCTGTTTTCATCACCTTGCTGCAACTTTGTATTGACTTCTTAGGTAACTTAATAACCTTTTAAAAAATTATGAAAGCTTATTTTTTTTTTTTCTCAGTGATTTGAGTTCTTATTTCTTTGGTTATGTGTAATTGACTGTTTATATTTTTGTACTATTATATAGAAACAACGAGCCAGTGTGGAAATTGTAAGGATTTTATGTAGAGGAAGAAACTTGGGCTTTTAGCTGAGAGGAGACTTTTAAGGGAAATGATCATTTATTTGTTTGCTATTTCTAAATTTTCTCTTGAGTACCTTGTTGTCCCAGGCCAGAGTTTGAAGAGTTTCTCTTGTAGCCTCTACATCTTTAAAAATTACTTTCCATAAGATGTCTGTAATTTTTTAAGTCCTAATTTATTTTTCTTTTTAATGTTTTCATATAGTCTGTTAATTGTTCATTTACTTGGACTATTGATATATAGTGCCCTGTAGTATAATGACTCAAACCCCAAACCTTGTCTTGTCTGAATATCTAGCGAAACTTTCCTACCTTGGTTACGTTATTTTTTGTTATGGCATCCCTTAGGCCCTATATTTAAAACATTTGTATCTCTATAAAAGAGGTGATATATTATCAGTATAATCCTTTTGCAAGGTTAATGTCATCCACGCCAAGATGTAAATATAATTTTTCTGGACCGATACTCATCAGCAGGTAATTATGGGGTACGTATTACATGCTAGGTACTGTGGTAGCTCCAGGGCGTAGAACCACTTAAGGAAAACAGAAATTTCTGCTTTTGTGGAACTGGCATTTTACTCTAGCACATGAGGGTTTTTTGTTTTGTTTTGTTTTGTTTTGCCAGTTATAGGCATTTGGGGACCATAAATTGGATGGGACTGAGAGTTGGGGGGAGAGTTCTGGCAAATGACTGGCGTTGCATGCTGTGACCAGAGAGTAACCAGACTTGCTGGGCCAGAGACATGTGTGAGCACATCCGTGGGGTGAGGGCTCCGTGCTCTTGCAAGGTCGTCGGCACCTTGACAGGTGTGGAGGGGGCTGGGTGGGGAGGGACCCATTCTATTACTGTGCCTGCCAACATCCCTTCTCTTTTCCTAGCTCTGTATTTTGGCCCCGCTGGCAAGCTATAGATTGGCCTCTTGGCTCCTCTCGGCACCTTGCTCTTTACCTTCACTTCCAATTTGAGTCTCAAACTTCAGCAGTTGCCAGCTAGCAGCGGGTATCCCAGGAGGATAAAGCCCAGTAAGGCTCTTTTGGGGCCCATCATTTCCCTTCTTTGCATTTTCCATACTTTTTTCTACAAGACCTAAACTAAAATGATAGAAACTATCTAGTGTTATGCTAATGAAGCAATAGAGAGAGGACAGATAAACTCTTTTCTTGGTTTTAGAGGTAATCTGATTAAAGGTACTTAGAAAATCATTCTTTAAAATTTGAGTGGTTTTGATAATATTATGAATTTGTACTTAGTTTAGTTTCTTACCGTTACTTATAAGGTTGCTGTGACGTAGGAGGAGTGACAAAAACATTTTTTACCATTAATACTGGAAAGCTGATAGTTGAGCAAATGATATATTTGGTGGTTGTTAGATAATTTGTATAAATGATTGCTCTTCTGACTGCAGGTATTCCAAAAAGAAGAGATTGAACCTTTGCAGGTTAAACAGCAAGACGTAAACTGGTTAGGTCAAGGCCTTATTCAGAGTGCAGCTAAAAGCACCAGCACACAGGCTTTGGAGCATGACCTGGATGACGTCAATGCCCGCTGGAAGACTCTCAATAAGAAGGTGATTTCCTCATCTTTTTCATTGTGGTTTCTGTTGACTATTATTCTCTAGCATTTGTTGTGACGACTAATCATATTTTTAGTAGCTAAGCTTCCCTACACATGCCCGCCTTTTTATATTGCTGTAAACTGGATGGCCCAAACTCAGATGCTCTCAGGTGGTCCGTGGGCAGCATAAATGAAAGAAGCCAGTTGGGTGAAATTGGGTCTCCTCTGGCCATTCTCGACTTCGACAGAGATCCTGTCGTGCCCGTGTGATGGCAGGGGGCCCATGATCCATGAGCTCGTGTTGAGGGAACACACACATTTCAAAGGTACAGTCGGTTCTTAGCCTCCTGGAAATCATTGCGTGTACCGACCCTAGGTTTATTGTTGTCATGTGGTCTACTTTCTTTCAAAGAAACCTGGAAATCTCTCTTTTTTTCATGAAACCTAATTTTCAGATGTTGGCAACTAACTTCCCACTGTATAATAGGTCACACTGTGCAGGTAAAAGCAGCTCTGTCTCTCTGTCAGCCTTGGACTAAAGGGTTTGCCACCCTTGCTGTAGACTTTTTTAACTCTAAATATTATTTTACTTACGAGATGTAGATCCCACCTCTTTCGAAATATCTATGAGGGAAAACCCTGGAAAATAATGCACTGATACCTTAAGGAGATAATGCTGACACACAATGGCAGCCCTTCACATGATGTAAATGACCAGAACATTGCTGTGGGATGGCTGTGCTTGTCTGGTGCTGGTGGTTTTTGTTCTTGCTGTTTTCTCTGCTCTGAAATCTTAAGCAATTTTGCCTGATCTCAGAAGCACATTTATCATCCTTTAAAGCCTGACTCGTATTGTAGTGCCCTTCAAACACAATTGGAAAGTAGTGTCAGGTGTAAATGTATTCCATGGTACTTGAAATATCTTGCCAACTACTTTTTCAGTCCTGAAGGAAAAGATCTGTGAGAAGGGCAATAGGATATCTCTCTGTAGGACACAGAGACTCCATTTACTAGGATACAAAGGCCCTGGTTTGTCAAAAAAAGGACTCTAGGACTTGGAGTTGGCAGAATTTAATCAGATACTTTACAGGTATTTTGCCTAGCAAAATGGAAATCTGTTTCTCTCTACTATCATTTTTTTTTTTAGATTTGTCTAAAGCTAAAAGTAGGAAATAAAAAAAAAAATGAATCAGAAGTATACTGATAAAAATGAATTAGGCATTGTTTCAGTAACCTTATAGTACTCGAATTATTCATGGCTAATCATAACTATGTTTGGTATCTCCAAAATCTCAAAGATTTCATCTTTTACATTATTGTTTGGAATGGAAACCTTTTCTTCTTGGCTTGGCTTGCTAGACTTTGACTCCTTTCCACCACAGTCCTGCCCACTGTCAAGGCTTTGGGCAGATTTTAAGTGACAAGAAAAAGAAAATCTGTGACCAGATGGGAAGATGAGCATGAAAAGTGGTGGCTGGTGGGCCAATTTCATTTTTCATGGAAGCAAGTTGATTCAACGGCAACTTTGCAGGTGGCTCAGCGAGCAGCCCAGCTGCAGGAGGCCCTGCTGCACTGTGGGCGGTTCCAGGACGCCCTGGAGTCCCTGCTCAGCTGGATGCTGGACACCGAGGAGCTGGTGGCCAATCAGAAGCCCCCGTCAGCCGAGTTCAAGGTGGTGAAGGCCCAGATACAAGAGCAGAAGGTAAGTCAGGGATACTGTTGTATCATGCGTCATGTCATATCGTAAGGAGAGTAAAAAATTTCTTAGTGACTCTCTTTGTATTGATGGAATGTTCTAGTTGACTGGTTATTGGTGCTCTAAACGTTAGTTTTCAGTCATTCAGCAGGGATTAACTGAACATCTGGCATGGGTCTGACATGGTTTCAGGCGCTGGAGAGGAAAGCTCCTCATTGAGTTGAAGGTTTAGTGGGCGGGGAGGAAGAGGGAGAGACAGTAAAAGTAAGTAAATTGTAATAAGTTAGCAAGTGATAAAGCAGGGATGGGAGATAAGAATTAGGAAATGCCAGAGCAAGGAAGGAAGGCAGGAAGTGCTGGGGTGGAGTTGGGGTTGTGTGTGTGCGGTTTCCAGTAGGATAGTTAAGGTAAACCTCACTCACTGAGAAGGTGACTTTGGCAGAAATACCATTCCCTTTATATATTAGATCGATCTATTTGAAATGGCTTTTTTTTTTTTTTTAAGTATAGGTGACACACAAAGTTCCATTAGTTTCAGATGCACAATATAGTGTGATTCAACAAGTCTACATGTTATGCTACGTTCCCCACAAGTGTAGCTCCCATCGGTCACCCTATGGCACTGTTACAATACTATCAACTGTATTCCCTATGCTGTGCCTTTCATCCCCATGACTTGTTCACTCCATAACTGGAAGCCGGTATGTCTCACTCCTTATTTATAGATTAAATACAGGCAGTTTTTTGTGACTCAGCCTATGTGCTAAGGAAGCAAGTATTTGATTCGTATATGCTAAGGAGTATGTGGTTGTGTCTTTTGACACTACCAGTACAAGACCAAGTTGGAAAGAAAGACATACTTGTTAAAGGGATGATAACATGCAAAAAAATGTTGTGCCCCCGAGGGTGGTGGTCAGTTAGGAAGCATTTAGTGCATTTTCAGACAATTTGTTAGCCATGACTTGCAATTGCATATGGGAGGGGCCTAGCACACAGCACATTGGTAGGATTTTTTTCCTGTGTGGAACTTTAAAAAGATGAGAATGGATAAAGAGGTTTAATTTAGTTTTGACATTCAATACTATCTCTAAAAATTCTTTGAAGACTCTAGTGTACTGGGAATTAACCTATTAGAAATAGATTTAGAGATGAGCATTACAGAAACAGAACAGGAAACATTGCATTTACATGATTTTTAAACAATATATATGTAATATATAAGATGTAATAATGTTAATATTTAATATTATTAAATACTTATTAATATTTAATAAGTATAATAGGATGTTGTATACAATAATATAATTGCTCCCATTCAGTATTTAATTAAACCTTTCTTACACTCCCAAAGTCAATGAACTATGTTTAGACAACAAAATATATTGATTTTGTTGATTTTGCTTTCTTCATTGCTAGAGGCTTTGCTATTAAAGTTTATCAGAAGTAATCCATTTAATTACTCTCTTTACTGCCTAACCACCTGTTGTACCTTGATTTTATAATGACTGTACACTGTATCAAGAGAGTTTGCATGTCTCTCCCTTCTTTTTTTAAACGTGCTCTTCTTACTGCCTGATTTGATGGTCCCAAAGTGAAAGTGAGAGGATACTCTTTTAGCTTCTTACCTAGAGGTAACTGTGCATTTATTTAATCCTTAACTATCAGTCAGGATCAGATTAAGGAAGCAGTGAAGAAGTATTTAGATTTTCTTATACCTGTGCCTTCCTCACTTTTATTAACACAGTCCCAGTGCTTAGCACTTGCTCATGAAATAATCGTTCTGATTAGATTAGAGCAAGGTAATCCTGAGTTCTGGCTACTTCTGTCAAACATTCCATCCCAGGCTTTTTGAAATGTTTGCTTAGAATTAAATTGGATTTTATTCTGCTGCTAAATCCTGAAATGCTAGTCTTATTTAGCTAGCTTTGGGGATTTCTGACTTATTCCATCCTCTGTTCCTTTTGGAAGTGATATTTAGGGGCCCTTTTTTAGTTTCTAGCCTCATGAAGGGATTTTAGGGGCTAGTTCCACCTAGTAAAGAGAGGCAGGAGCCTCCAGTTTTAGCCTCACTAGCTTGTTTCCCTGTCTAGAATGGTTTGTTTAACATGGGGGAAAGGTGTTGAAGACAGTGATGATTTATTATTATCTTGTCTCAGTAAAACAGGTGATTGTTGAAGGTGTATGGTATTCCCATTTCGTTACAATAATGGGGATTTTGTGCTTTCAGTGCTGTAGCGTTACCCTTCAGCACCTTCTACCCCATTCTTTTATATTAAAAAATTAATAATGGATGGGCTTAATGGCCTTATCAATATTAGTTATATCTGCTATGAAGAGCCCCAGTCACAGTGTCTGACACAATAGCAATGAATCACCAAACAAAATGAGTTATTTTTAAAATCCTATCTCTTTTTTTATGTGACTCCATACAAATTACAGTTACAATTATTCCTTTACCCCACCCCACCCCTTTTGCTCTTGGTATTTAATGTTCCGTCTGAAGCTTCTCCAAAGATTGCTGGATGACCGCAAATCTACAGTGGAGGTAATCAAACGAGAAGGAGAAAAAATTGCTGCAACAGCAGAGCCTGCAGATAAAGTGAAGATTTTGAAACAGCTGAGTCTCTTGGATAGTAGATGGGAGGCATTGCTTAATAAAGCTGAAACGAGGTAACTTAAATACTTCCAGTCTTTTGGAAGAGTAGCAAAGGCTTTTGTGCTGATAGTTTGTGTGTTGATAATGCTTTTCTTCAGTCATTTTCTTGTGTTTACTTGTACATGAACAGGGAGCAAGGGCTGTGGGGCCTCTCTCTTCGTTCCTCTAATGGTAAGGCCTTAGAGTCACCAAATAATTTCAACTCTTTATTTTAAGAGAAATAATTCCCTTAGGAGTAAGTTATTTATATTTATGGCCTAGTGACTGCCTGTCTGCTGGGCGTCAGGCACAGAGCAAGGCCTTGGGTTGTAGAGGTGAGCTCTCCTCGAGGAACAGTCTAGTAGAGTTTCATAGTCAATGGAAAGTAATAACAAGTGTAATGTTTCAGAGCAGAAATATAGGGTGTTGTGGGAACATATAATAGGAAGAATGAAGCCTGGGGGCAGGGAAATGACAGTTATGTTTTTAAAGGAGTAGGGTTAGCTGAGACACGAAGTAGATGGTAGGATGCAGTGACGTTTAAGAAGGCTAAGAGGTCTGGAGCATGGTGTGCTGGGCACACAGTCAACCTATTTTTTAGTTGTATTTTTTTCATTGTCCATGTTGGCATCACATTGACCAGTGCTGAGTAGTAGCCACACTGAAGTGTAACCATAGCCACAGGGAGACTGTTTGAAAATAGATGAACCCCTGAACAGAATGATAATTTCCATAAATTGCTCCGTTCTTTGGAACTACAATGGCGAAGAGAAGGATTTGTCTCATCTTGAATATTGAGATAGAATTAATTATAGTTGTAGGACCATAGAATAAGATGCTCCTAAGGAGGCTAAAAGCTTCATGATATGTTTCATAATATGTTTCAGGAGATCATTCCTTCTGTGTAATGCCCAGGACATTGTGTCCTGGGTGCCATGGGGATACTCTTGGTACTTTTTAAAAAATAAATTAGTGAATGTCTAGGTCCCTGCTTTGCTACCACATAGCTTTCTTGTCCTAAACCTTCCTCACAATGGTATTAAGTGGAAGGGTACTGGTCGTATTATGATTCCTACACAGTTTAATAAAGTCACTCATGGTTTAAGTCACAGTAAACTGAACTTAGTCGCAAAATAATTTATTTTCACTGATTCTAGATGATTAGATATTTGAATTTAGTGGTAAGTCAGAAGTCAAAAATAGTTTTGTCATTTTATTCATTTTTTAAAGATCAAATATATTTCATTTGAAAGTTTTAAGACATATAGGAATGTGTAGTTTGTGATAAAATGATACAGAAAGTGTGTTCAGTCGCATGTGCCAATTTTCTAGAAATCCTTTGGTCTCTGTAGGAAGCAAATTTCTTAAATCACATGATTCCCTTAGAATTAAACAGGATAAAAAGTTATCACAACAACCCTTTGTCCCAGGATTTGATACTGAATCAGGTTCTCAGTATAGAGACCAGCACAGTCTCTGGCCCTGAGTGAAAACTGAGGACAGGGGAAGTGAGTTTTCACTTCGTGGTACTTTTTACACTGAGGAAACGATATGTTTTCTAGCAGCATTTCAAATTATATAAAAGTGTAATTCAAATAAGTCAAAGTCTGAAGAATATTTATCTCTTTCATGGTATTTTAATCCATAAATATTAACTGTTGCTTTTGGGAAATATACCTGACGCTGTACTTGGGGTGGGGGCTGGAAAATACACCCAACACACTACTCTTGTAGGAATCCCTATTCATTCCATGCGGGGGTAGCTATAGGTGGTCTTCAACATGTGAATCCAATTTTGACCAGTTGATTAAGGCAATCGCAGTAACTAGTGCTCTGATCGAAGTTAATTAATATGTAAAACACTTAGAACAGGGTTTGGTGTAGACCATGAGTTCAGTAAATTTTTTTTTACTGTCATTATTATTGCTGCTGTTAGTAAAACATTTGCTCTTCTTATTATCCAGCTGTTATTATTATAAGTATTGTAACCAAATTTCTTCAGAGTTTCTTAAGATTTAGGTACTTGGGATTGATCTGTGGTTCACTTTTAATTTTATTAAGTAGGAGAACTATTTTAGCATGTCCTTTAAATGTGAGAGATCTTAACTTTAACCTTAGATGTTTTCCACAAAAAATGTTTTGAATGCAAGAGCATGAGTAAAGGCTTTTGTTGAATGTTTCACACATTCTTCATCCCTAAATGACCTTTATCTTGGCACTTGTTTAGGAATCGTCAGTTGGAAGGTATCTCGGTGGTAGCACAGCAATTTCATGAAACCCTAGAACCATTGAATGAGTGGCTTACAACCATAGAAAAGAGGCTGGCGAATTGTGAGCCCATAGGAACCCAAGCGTCAAAACTTGAGGAACAAATTGCACAGCACAAAGTAAGATACCCATTGCACATGAGTAAGATTCCGTTTTCCATCTCCTTTGTGGTTTTATGTCATAAATTTGAGTTATATACTGTTGCGTTATGCATGATTGCAGCAGCCCATTTCAGTTGTCATTCTTTCGTTCTATTTATGTTTTCATTTTTATTTGCCCATCCTTTTTGTTTCTCTTTTTTTTTTAAACTTTATTTTAGGCCTTAGAAGATGACATCATCCATCACAATAAACATTTACACCAGGCTGTTAGCATTGGCCAGTCCTTAAAGGTTTTGAGCTCCAGGGAGGATAAAGATATGGTGCAAAATAAATTAGACTCCTCTCAAGTGTTGTACATTGAGATTCAAGAGAAAAGTCACAGCAGGTCTGAGCTCCTCCAGCAGGCCTTATGTAATGCTAAGATTTTTGGGGAAGATGAAGTTGAGCTGATGACTTGGCTGAACGAAGTGCATGATAAACTCAGCAAGCTCTCAGTCCAGGACTACAGCACTGAGGGGCTATGGAAGCAGCAGTCTGAACTTCGGGTATTTTTATTTATGTTCTTTTTTTCATTTCAGTTGTCATTGTTTTCTGTCTTCCTTATTTCTGTGTTATTTTATGTTCTTATGATTTAGGTGAATTTCTATACCCCAAAAAGACTTTGTGTGTGCAGATTACTTCTGATGAAGTCACTTTCAGAAAAGATTGAATTTATCCACTAGCCAGATTTTTCACTTTTCTTTTGTTGTTTTAGGGTTGTATACCAAGACCCGTAATTAACTAGTAGTCCAGTATTTTCATAGAAGCTGTTTTATGAAACAGAGAGTGTGAGAATTAGGGTAGCTGAACATGAGACGTGGGCCAGGATGGTTTAGAGAGGAGGGGGCGACGGGGGAACAGGAATGACTAGTTGAAAATGGGAGGTGTATAGTTAAATCTCTATGAAACACAGAATTCTCTAAGATTAACCAAAGCTAATTGTTATTTAAATCCCCCCCCATAAAAATGATACCTGTGTTTTTAGGTTCTGCAAGAGGACATCCTACTCAGAAAACAAAATGTAGATCAGGCATTACTAAATGGCTTAGAACTACTAAAACAAACAACAGGTGAGAATCTTTCAAATCAACTCATCACGCAGTTAGCATTTTTGCATTGCTTTCTAAATATTTTAGGGAGAGGGGGAAAAACAGTATTTTGTAATTTTGGGGCCACTCCAAGACTTCATTCTGCAGAATTCTTTTTAAAGCTGAAACCCAAGGGGGTTTTGGAATATGATCTCACTTTTTTTCTCATGATCTCATTTGCGTTCTTAATGGAAGTTGTGTGTATTACTCACACAAAGCACTGTGGCATAGAGGATGGTCTGGGAAGCAGAGTTATGTGGGTTTTCCACTTGCAGGAGGTGGTTTGTACTACATGAGTGCATAGGTGGTAGACACATTTTTCCAGTGTTAAGCTAGTTTGCATTCTGTGATATACACACACACACACACACACACACTGTGGCTACCCCCAGGCTTTGTTTCTCATCCTTAAACCCACCAAAAAAACAAAACAGATACAGACTGACCTGTGTTGGTTATTCCTTTGGCCAAAGGAAAGTTCCGCTCTACCCATGTCGCTGAGCATCAGTACTGTGGTATGGGTAAGTATCACTCACTATGAGTTGGAGGATTTCATATAGTATCTCAAATCTATCTAGATTACTCTAGTATCTAGTATCTAGACCAGTATTCTAGGATCTAGGATCTTGGACTAGGAGTCTGAAATCCAGGACACAATTTCTCTATCTGAACGTGAAGTAGAGTCGAGTGAGGACCTACTGAAATAGTGCAGATGAGTTTATTATTTTTAACATGTATAAACATGCACACACCATGCATATGTCCCACATACACACACATGTGCAGGCACCGTTCTAAACACTATACACATAATCCAGGCACCATTCTAAACACTTTGCAAATAAGCTCATTGAATTTTTATCATGACCTTATGAGGTGGATTCTGTTCTTACCCCTATGTAATGATGTGTAACCAGGGGAACAGAGAGGTTCTTACACATGGTAACAAGCCACAGAGCCAGTGTTTGAACCCAAGCAGTGTTTAGCCCCTCTGCTTGAAAACCAAAAATCCCATGTAGTTAGATGCAAAGATGATGCCTTCATGTAACTGAGGCTCTGTAGCCCTTTCCAACTTTATAATTGTGTTTTCAGAGCTGTTGAGATTAGCCAAAAGTCCTGGGGAAAAGGTTAAAACCTGGAAAAAGGTTTCTCTTGGGTCAGATCATCTTTGGGAAAATGTCCCGCCTTTTTTTTTCCCCCTCCCTAGAAAAATCTCATCAGTGTACAATAATATCTGAGGAAACCCTCTCTCTACCTTTTCTTTCTGGAGATCTAACATGCCTTTGAAATTTTAGGTGATGAAGTTTTAATAATTCAAGATAAATTGGAAGCCATTAAAGTGAGGTACAAAGACATTACGAAATTGAGCACGGATGTAGCCAAGACTCTGGAACAGGCCCTGCAGCTCGCAAGGCGGCTGCACTCCACACGTGAGGAGCTCTGCGCCTGGCTGGACAGGGTGGAGGTGGAATTACTTTCCTATGAGACGCAGGTCTTGACGGGAGACACAGCAAGCCAAGCACAAGCAAGGCAGAAAGTACGCTCTCATCTATGCGTTTTGATCTGTGGGTTCTCTTTTGGGGAGATAGTCTCGGGTCATTCCTAACAGACTGGAGGATGCCTCCATGGGTGAGGACCCAAGAGAAACTGGCAGCAAATCAATGGTTTAGAACTTTCAGGAACCCAGAGAGGATCACAGTGCATCGTAATGTGTTTCAAGTCTTATGGTTGAGAGTATAGTTTATTACACAAGAGACAGAATGATGAAAACAGAGAGGAAGAAAAAAAAAGAAGGAAAATGATTGTTTTAGACATACACGTAATTGCTTAGAGTAACCATATTTTTCTAAGATAGATGCACAACCTGAGGTAGCTTTTCTCCTTGTACTGCAGAGGTGGTGTTCTGTCATGGTAATGGTTCTTCTCTTCAGAGAGAACCTCTGTTTTTATCAACCCTGGAATTGATAAAGAGAGTGTGATCACGTGGGTTGAAAGGGAGTTGGGGAGGTCGGGCTCACAGAGCCTGTCATGATTCAGCTGGGATGATGAAAGCCAGTATGTTCTCATCTCGAGGGTCACTTCAGTTCTGGCTTGGACTTTCCTCTTTATTTTACTTTTCTGGTACCTGATTACTGAGAAGTTACCAGAAGGCAAAGAATAATACATGCCATCTTACTTGGTTTTGTTTCCCAAATTTTAAGCATTTATATTAAAGTTCAAAGATAAAATCTTTGCCATGTTGACCAGTGAATTGTTCTTTGGAACTCCTCAGGAAACACTTTACTTTTTACAGAATAGCTTTAAATAACAAAGGTTTCTAGAACTTAACTGGGCAATCAGGGCCTGGCACTATTGGCTTGCAAAGGACTTTAGGGCCAATGACAGGGAAAGGAAAAGTCTGTTTACTCTTGAGCAGTACCCCCAGATTTGTATGTTTTCTTAATTCTGTCTTCAGGAACTGAAAAAGGAAGCAAAGAACAGCAAAGCCTTGTTGGACTCCCTTAATGAAGTGAGCAGTGCTTTACTGGAGCTGGTACCATGGAGGGCAAGGGAAGGACTTGAAAAAATGGTGGCCGAGGACAATGAGCGCTACCGATTAGTGAGCGACACCATCACTCAAAAGGTGGAGGAGATCGATGCCGCCATTCTGAGATCCCAGCAGGTAGGGATGCATGGTTTGTTGTCCCGGCAATAAATTCTCCCTAGTTGTTCTCCGAGCCTTTACCTGAACAAAGATTACTGTTCACAGTGTTCCCACTCATTTGTTATGCTTCAAAAATGAAAGGAGGGGTTTGAAAAGAATTTGGGTGCCTTGGACATGGGAGTGCCAGGCAGGGCACTGCTAATCTGTACATTGTTAACAGCCATCTGCCTCACTGTGTCCCAGACTTAGCCTTTACCAAATCACTCGCTGGGAAGACCAGCCCCGCTTTCCAAACAGTGCTTTTTGCCTCCATGTATGTGAATTACTAATGCTAATTTTATGCCTTGGCTAAGTCTGATCTGTCTGTGAGTAAATATTTTGAGTTTTCATCTAAGTCAGTATTAGCTGCTCATTTCCATGCAGCTATGGTGGAGAAAGGCTATATTCTTTCTGCAAAGGAAGCAGTGGTGTGTTGATGATGTGTGTTTTCTGGAGATGACTGGAGGTGGAAAACAACAGTTTCTGACCTGTGTGTGACTCATGCAGAGTCTGTAGTTCTGGAGAGTTTTATGGGCACCCGGCTCTCACCCCAGCTCCCTCAGAAACCTGTGGGAAATGAGTGGGGTCCTGGAGACAGAAGTTTAGAAGACATGTTTTGATGAACTTCTATGGAGTATCCAGACTGTTTACATTAAGTCATCAGAATCTCACTGCAGACTTGCTGTGGCAGGGTTAGTGCACTCTTACAGTGTACTGTAGAGCAGAGCTATGGAAGGTCCGTAACTAAGCTTCTCCTAATGCGTGCCAGAAGCAAGAAACACAAATCATGCAGATTGTGTGGGAGCATCCGGAATTAATTTCTGAAGGTTGCTATAAAGGTGTAACTTATATATTGTTATATATCCTCATTTATGTGGCACAGTGCTTCCCTCCTCCTGTCTGTGCCATGCTCTGGAGTCACAAAAGCTGATGAAAAACCATGACAGCAAAAGGTCTGCCTAAAAAAGTTTTTGTGAGGGAAAGCATTCATGCCTGAGGAATGTATCTGCATGACTTCTGTTTTCCAAGTTTGGCACAGTTTCTGTGCCTCCTTATGACAAGAAAATAAATGCATTTATTTGTGAAGTTATTCAGCTGTAGGAAAATACTGAATTGTTTTTCACCAAAACTGGTATCAGTATTTCAGAATTGGCACTGAAGATTTCTTAAATAGCAAGACAAATATTCTGTACACCTGGAGTATGATTTTTCTTGAGAAGTTGACTATGGCTGGTCAGTTCATTGAAGTAAGACTGTAATGAGGGCAAGATGGCAGGTGGAGCTTTATAGGTTAGTAATCTTGGTGATGTGCTCATGTCATCAACTGTAGTTCAATTCTTTTCAAGGTTAGCAGGTATTTTCTGAAGTAACCAAGTCAGTATATGTCCCAAACATACATCATTTGGGAAAATAAGTTACTGTTTGTTTGTTCTTTTCTTTTTCTGATAAAATCATTTGCTATAGAAAATTTTAAAATTTTCTGAAAGAATACAGAAAACTCTTGGAAGGAAGAATGTGTGTAAATAATATGATCACTAGCTTTCTAGTCTTCCTTCTGAGAGAGAGTGACAATGTGTGTAGTAGTAAGGTAGGTCACACAGCTAAAGTTAATGCTGTTTTCTCATTGTTCGCACGTATTTATTCTGTATTCACATGTGCATTCCTTTGAAATGCCTGCATGTCTGTCCAGTGGAATACCTCCAGCAGTAAAGAAAATCTGTAAAATGTACTTAAGACATCAAAAAAAAAAAAAAATTGAAATCTTCCCGCTATGCTGAAGAGACACGCTTTTTGAGTGGGAAGAACATGTGTGGTGAAAGCACTTGTCTGTGATCCCAAAAGCTGGTACATGCTGGAGTTTGATCCAGATTTAATCCAGATCTCATTCTACTCACTGTGGTGCCTCCTAACAAATTATGTAGAGAGGAGAAATCCTGAGGGGTGGTGTAATTTTTTTCTAACCTTCTCCAATAGTCTGAAGAAAGGTGCCATTATCACAGCAAAAGGGAAGTATGCAATGAGAGCATCTCCATCTACAAGGACCGTGAGCCAGGAGAGTACAGTGCTGACAGGATATGAAATTACCATTCACTAGGAGAATTAAAAAATGAATTTGGTACCTGTTTTTCTGGTTTGGCAAAGGTTTAGTTTTGTACCCAAAAGAATGGTTTCTAAACTTATAATTTTCAAGTTTATAAAGGAGCTTAATAAATCACTGAAGTCCTTTCGTGACTTTGCCCATTTATAAATGTTTGGAGTTAGGACCAGAGTACAGTTGATACTAAAATATTTGTTTTCTGTTTACGCAATGATAATACATCCATGCAATATAAGAGATGATGCAAAAACATCTTGAGATTTGGATGTTAGCCACATATTTTGTACTGTTTTATGGTGTATAAACAAATCATGTACTGTTCTGTGTTTCTCCTCCTCTGAAACCCTGGCCATGATCTAACCGCCGTCCATCTTTTCGGACATACCCGTAGTCACATACAGTTGGTTTTAGTAACTGTTAATCCTTTCCATGTCCCTACCTTCAACATACCCACACCCACAGGTTAATGGGGTAAGGATATGTGTCTTGAACATGACTTGTTCATTTTTAAATGTATATATTTAATGTTTTGCTTTATAATTAGCTAACTAGATTAAATAGATTTTAAATAACTGAATGTTTTGTTTCCAGACAAATTTCTATTAAGGTGTTTCACTCTGTGCCAGGCATTACAGCTGTTTATGTACAGATCTACCTCCTTTATAATATTATCACCTGCTTTTTGGAATTCAGCAGAAATATGAGGACTTTGTCAAGTGTCAGGCCACTATTACAGAGTATATTGACTTCCAGACACCCATAAGAAAGATGTCAGGAAAACATGGAAAGAATTAGCTTGAAAAGGAAAGGGAAGGATGCATACAGATACCTGCTAATTAGCATGACTTTGTAACAGCCCTCTATTAATATAGTTTTTAAGAAAAGTTCTGATTTGATATGGGTTTTTTTTTTAATGTTACTCCTATATCATGGTAAGTTTTGAAGACATTTATCACTGAATTTTGAAATCTTAGAGCCTGATGGTAGATCTCTGTGTAAATGTGAGTAGTATTTATTGCTATTTGAGAAATAATCAAACTGCCTCAATTATGGGCTAAGGAGCAAGGACTGGATGCATCTGATTGGCAGGCATTGACCTTCTGAAAAGAACAGTCTTTTTTTTTTTTTTTTTTTTTTTACAATTTCATTTATTTATTTGAGAGAGAGAGAGTATGCAAATGGGTGGGAGGGAGGAACAGAGGGAGAGGCAGACTCCCTGCTTGCTGAGCATGGAGCCCAATGCAGGGCTCCATCTCATGATCCTGAGACCCTGAGATCTCGGCCTGAAGGGAAACCAAGGGTCAGATGCCCAACTGACAGAGCCACCCAGGCACCCCAAGAGCATTCTTTTTTATAAGAATTAGGCCCATTCATTATTTTTAGGAAAAGTCTGAGCAGAACGAGCCAGCTTAGTGAATAGTGGTGGTGAGCTTTATAAACAAAGCGGAACATCTGCATCCTTCTCATAATACATAAGGTCAACTGAGTTAGCACCTGTATGTGGTTTTGCATGTTAAACCTGTGTATAGTAACATAGTTTTGTTGCTTTTTTCCCTCTAATTGCAAACTGAACCAAATGAGCAAGGTGGTAAATGGGGAAGGCACTTTCATTTAAAAGATATACAGACTTGTAGCCTGAAGTCAGACCCTTGTCATTGTTTAAATTTCAGAGCAGTTCATTGATTGTCCTTTGCCTCTTACCAATATACACAGTTGTCAGAAGTTGCTAAAATGGGTGTGTTTCACCGGGTCTGGGAATCCCAGGCATTCTTCAACAGTTCTGATTGCTTGCCTTATTTTAGTGGCCGCAATGACCCCTTTATATTAAAGACATGTAGGTTTGTGATTTGGGAGCACTTAAAATAAGCAGGTCATTGGT
The DNA here is from genome assembly GCF_030435805.1 of Mustela lutreola. Classification (NCBI taxonomy): domain Eukaryota; kingdom Metazoa; phylum Chordata; class Mammalia; order Carnivora; family Mustelidae; genus Mustela; species Mustela lutreola. Next base: position 103,148,087 of record NC_081295.1, on the reverse strand, counting down.
TTATTAGGAATCAGCCTTGGAGAAAAATAACACCTGTTTCTTTCTTCTAAAGAACTAGAAGGTGGGCGCCTCCGTGGCTCAGTGGGTTAAGCCGCTGCCTTCGGCCGGGGTCATGATCTCAGGGTCCTGGGATAGAGTCCCGCATCTGGCTCTCTGCTCAGCAGAGAGCTTGCTTCCCTTCCTCTCTCTCTGCCTGCCTCTCTGTCTACTGGTGATCTCTCTCTGTCAAATAAATAAATAAAATCTTAAAAAGAAAAAAAAAAGAACTAGAAGGAAACCTCCCCCACGGAAGTGAGATTTGTTTTGACCCTCCAGGTGTTGGGGATGGGAAAATATGGGCTGTGTAATGAATAATGCAGAGCAAAATGGAAGGAAATGCGAACGAGAAGAAAGTGATAAGATCCTCAGCCAGGGGAAGGGAGTAAAAGATGTCCTTGGAGTTAAGGTTCACTTATCATTTTGCCTTTCTCAAACCTCTTCCCACTTTAGAGAAATTTTCTAGATAAATACAAAAGAAGTTTGTCAGAGATTGGAGAAATATTTAAAGAAGAAGTTAAAAGTACTATTGACTTAGGGTATTTGGGCCATTTTCAGTGAAATCACATGAATATTTTGAGTTCATGAAGCCCAGACTGTAGACCAGCACAAGTGATACATAACATGGCAACTAGAAGCACAGTCCCTGGGGTCAGGCCACCTTGCTTTGAGTCCCAGATCCAACATTAACTAGCTGGGTAATCTCTGGAAAGTCAGATAACTTCTCTCTGCCTCAGTTTTCTCAACTGTGGATGGGGTTAATGGTAATGCCCAGCTTATGCCATTGTGTCAGGATTAAAGATGATATCGAGTGTAAAGCACTTAGTGTGTTCAGTAAAATGCTGGCCGTTATTGTTTTAGACTGTTTTTCAGGAATATTTAAAGATAGCCAATTAAAATATCTCTTACTATCAGGGCACCCGACTGGCTCAGTGAGGGGTACATATAGCTCTTGATCTTGGGGTTGTGTGTTCAAGCCCCACAATGGATATAGAGATTGCTTAAAGAACAAAAATCTCTTAAAAATTGTTTTTCATTATCTTGTTGGAACTTCCTGAACTACTAGTTCAACTGTAATAGGAGTTAGAGTAGGTCAGTGGTTAGACTCCTCTAATAATACCTAATAAAGTATTTCCCAGAATGCAATGTATTTGAAGTTAATTTTTGCTATTTGAACAAATTTATTAAAATTTGGTCTAGTAAACTTGCTCTCCATATTGCTCACATTGCAAAATAAACAGCTTTTATGGTCTATTAGAAAAGCACACAGAGAGTCATTTGAAAGATTCATAGGCCTAAATAAAATGCCTTGCTTTACTGCAGATTGCTTCGTGAAGACCCTCTGGCTGTTCTGTTTGTTGCTGGACAATAAATATTTGCTAATTTAATGAAAAAATTTGTCAAAAGACAGAAGGGAAATCTCTGCTTGAAGTCTTGTTTTCTTTTAGCAGAGCAAATATTTGCCTTGGTCGAAGAAACAGTGTTTGAGTTTCTGCTATCCATTTTGGCAACTTAGAGTGTATCATCACACTGTTTTTCACTGGATCCCCCTTTTTTTAAGGAGAGAGAGAGAAAAATAGATTTAAACTAATATTGACACTAACAGCCTGACTTTATTTCTTGGGACTGTCGTATAAGTGCTAAAAATAGCCTGATTACAAACAAGTACGGTGTTGTGTCACTTTATTTTTTTAGGGGTCAGTAGAGAAAAAAACTCCTTACTGTTAAATTTTATTCAGGTTATTTTGCAGCACTTGCACTCAGGTACAAAGGCCTGGACTATTTTGCTCAATTTTGTACTCTTCTTAATAAGTAAATCACATAATAAACTTTTATTTTGAAGTTTCATCGTGTATGGCTTGAAAGCTTGTGAACCATTCATAGAAGACCCTTGTACTTGTTTTTCATTAGGATTTCTTTTTCTACATCTGAAGCTTCCAAATTAGTGGACGTTTTTCTTCTTCTTTTTTTTTTTTAAGATTTTTTTTTTTTAATTTATTTGATAGAGAGATAGAGAGCACAAGGGACACGTAGTCCCTCGTGGGACATGAGGGAGAGGGAGAAGCAGGCTCTCCGCTGAGCAGGGAGCCCAATGCGGGGCTGGATCCCAGGACCCTGGGATCATGACCTGAGCCGAAGGCAGCTGCTAACTGACTGAGCCACCCAGGTGCCCGTATTCTTTCTTTTTCTTTTTTTTACAATTTTATTTTTAAGTAATCTCTACCCTCAGTGTTGGGCTTGAACTCACAAGCTTGAGACCAGGAGTTACGTGCTCCACTGACAGAGCCAGGCAGGTACCCCCCAAGTTTTTTTCTTTTGCACATTGATATTTTAATGCGAACTAATGAGTAGTTCCATTTGAAACTAAGTGAAATTGTAAAAATTATTGGTGAAGATAGAATTTTTTTAAAGAGGGAGAGGTGGAGCAAAGACAAAGGGAGAAAGAGAGAGTCTTAAGCAGGCTCCATATCCAGCATCCCTGAGATCATGACCTGAGCCAAAATCGAGTCGGACACTTAACCAACTGAGCCACCAAAGCACCTCAAGATAGGATTTTTCAAGATTCTTTCTGGAATCCACACTGTTCTGATTTGTCCCAGTAGCAGAAAAAGTAATGAATCAACGAAAAAACATGTCTTAATACTACTGTCTGCAAAACCGTGAGCCCCTTCAATAAATTTTATGGAAAATGTGGCTTTGCTAAAAAAAAGAATGTATAGTATTATGGGAAATACAGGAAAAATAAATAATTCTATTGGAATATACACATGTACACAGTCGTTTCAGAAGTACTGCTCTTTTTTTTATAATTTTTTATTTTTTATAAACATATATTTTTATCCCCAGGGGTATAGGTCTGTGAATCACCAGGTTTACACACTTCACAGCACTCACCAAAGCACATACCCTCCCCAATGTCCATAATCCCACCCCCTTCTCCCAACCCCCCTCCCCCCAGCAACCCTCAGTTTGTTTTGTGAGATCAAGAGTCACTTATGGTTTGTCTCCCTCCCAATCCCATCTTGTTTCATTTATTCTTCTCCTACCCACTTAAGCCCCCATGTTGCATCACCACTTCTTCATATCAGGGAGATCATATGATAGTTGTCTTTCTCTGCTTGACTTATTTCGCTAAGCATGATACGCTCTAGTTCCATCCATGTTGTCGCAAATGGCAAGATTTCATTTCCAGACACATGAAAAAGTGCTCCATATCACTCGGCATCAGGGAAATACAAATCAAAACCACAATGAGATATCACTTCACACCAGTCAGAATGGCTAAAATAAACAAGTCAGGAAATGACAGATGCTGGCGAGGATGTGGAGAAAGGGAACCCTCCTACACTGTTGGTGGGAATGCAAGCTGGTGCAGCCACTCTGGAAAACAGCATGGAGGTTCCTCAAAATGTTGAAAATAGAACTGCCCTATGACCCAGCAATTGCACTATTGGGTATTTACCCTAAAGATACAAACGTAGTGATCCAAAGGGGCACGTGCACCCGAATGTTTATAGCAGCGAAGTACTGCTCTTTTAAGGGAGCTCACTCTGAGGGCTAAAACTCTGAATTTCTGTCGGGACCAATGTTAGTGTGTGACACTTGAAGGAGAATTCTGATCAGCAGGTATGATAGTGTGACTGCTGCCCAGATCCTATATTTGTCTTAAAGCAGCCTGACTCTGCATCATTTTTGGGGGAGATGTTGGTTTATATTCAGATTTTGTGCTGGTAGCATGTGTAGAGGTTGTTCAGGAAAGGTCTGTTAAGCCCTATTTTCCCTTTCATATTCTTATGCAGTTGAGTTTTTAAGGTAAATGTAAGACTGTTATTTTTACCCCTATTAAATGTCTGGCTTGGACCCATTATTCAAATGGTTATCTAAACTTTTTTTCTATTCTGAACTGTTGACTAAAAGAAATTGACCTGCAAATAGCTTCAGTATTTATTTACTTATTTGCAAATTTATTTAACTCATGTCGCAAAGGTGAAAACAAGTGGGTCCATGGCATATAGAAAAAAAAAAAAACTTATATTACTATTATGTATTCTTTACTTGTATAATTTGTTATTTTTTTCTTTTAAGATTGAAAACATAATAGTACTCTTAATCAGTGCTATTCATGTTTGTGCCAGTTCATGGCTGGCGGGTTATTTCCTTATAATGAGGGAAGTCCACTGATAAGCTTGGCAAATATTATTAAAAAATAAATTATACCCCATGGTGATGAGGGTATAGCAAAACTCTCCTTGTGGGATTATAAATTGGCACATCCCATCTGAAGGGCTGTTTGGTGTAGTATAAATCTAAAAGAAAATGCGAATAAGAACTCACAGATGAGAGGTTAACAACCCAGAATTGTTGTTGTCGTTTTTAATTAACTTTTTAAAAGATAATTATAGATTCACATGCAATTGTAAGAAATAATGTAGAGATGATCTCATTGTACCCTTTACCTATTTTCCTTAAGGGTAGTATTTTGCAAAATTATAGCACAGGATCACAAGCAGGATGTTGACATTGATGCAGTCAAGATACAAAAGATTTCATCACCACAGGACTACCTCATGCTGCTCTTTTAGAGGCTCCCACCTCTACCTCTCCTTACTCCTGGCAACCACAAAATTTCTGTACTTCATTTCTAGAATGGTTGAGTACTTTTTGGGACAGCTTCTTTCTCCTCTCCTTCTTAGACTCCAGTGACAGGAATGTTAGATCTTTTATTGTAGTTCCACAGGTCTCTGAGGTTCTGTTGATTTTTTTTTTTTTCCAGTCTATTTTCTCTTACTCAGACTGGGTAATTTCTGTTCTGTCTTCTGCTTCACTGACTCTTTCCTCCATGCCCTTCATTGATCTCACCTACCAAGCTTATTTGTTATTATAAATTTAAGTTCTAAAATTTCCATTTGGTTCTTTACATAGCCTTTTTTCTTTGCTGAGACTGTTTTGTTGTTAAGGTCTTCTCTAATTTTTCATTCATTTCAGCTGTGTTTGAAAGTGCTCAGTGAGGCATTTTTATCATGGCTGCTTTCACATTGTTGTGAGACAGTGCTAACATTTCTGTCCTCTCTTTACTGGTGTCCATTGATTATCTCTCTTTAGTTCCGTTGGAGGTCTTCTTAGTTCTTGCTGTGAAGTCATGAATTTTGGGTCTTAATTAAACTTTCTGTTTTGACTGATTAAACTTTCTGTTTTGACGGACTTCCTTTGGCACCACTCTGGCAGAAGAAGGCAGGGGTGCTACCAGGTGGAAGAGCTCCACGTTCCCCACTCAGTCCCTCATGATACCTAATGGGGGTGTTCTTCATATCTGCTGTCTGGGAGTGGGAGTTGTACTTCAGTTCTCTGAGCAGCCTTTCCCACACCTCAGTGGGGGTGACTACATTAACCACTAAGTGGTGGTGAGCGTCCTGACTCTCCACTAGGCCTTCCCCGACACCACACCAGAGGAGACGGAGAGGGGCAACTCATTACTGCGTGGGGGCTCCCGACATCCTTTCTATGGACTGTGGGGGCAGGAACCTTGTCAATGGCCAGTGGGAACTAAAGTTCTGGCTCCCTACTTGGCCCTCTCTTGATATCACCAGCAGTGTCCACAGCTTGTCCTGTTGCTCGTGAGGATGAAAATCTAGGCCTTTCTTGGCTTGAGTGTGGGTGGACAGCTTCTGTGCTGTGGTGTTTAGACAGAGTGGCTATTGTTTAAATGTTCTCTTGCTGGGGTGCCCCTTTCCTGGTCATTTGGCTGAGAGAGCAGTCTTTTCTTGGGGTTTTTGTCTGTGCCTCTCATTGTTTCTGGGTTGCACTTTCTCCAATATTCAGTGCAGGATACGTGAGGCAAGAAAAAAAACCCAGAGAACTAACCACTGTGCTGTTCCTTGAGCACCAAGGTCCGCAGCAGTTCTGCTCTCTTCTCTTTCTTTTCAGTCTTCTCATGTATGTTTCATATGCAGTGTACACAAGTGTGTAATGCCCAGGATTTTTAGGTATACTTACAAGGAACAGGGAAAAGTACCTCTACTCCATCTGCCCAGGAGTCTGCACAGTGTCGCAGAGTGTTTCAAAAGTATGGATTATTTTCCAGTCTAGTATCTTATCTCTACCCCTCTCTCTCCTCACTTAGTTATCCCCTACCTCCTGTCTAGATTTCCAGGTTCTCTTGAAATATTAGAGAATTGAAAGCTCATGATGTCTGTTTCCCATGAAATCCTCCAACTGAGGCCACCGTTAATTACCATTTCCCACTGGTGCTTGTGGGGGCACTCACCCACTTCGCTCATTTATGATAACTTCTTGCCTGGAAGGCACTGGCTTCTCTGTCTGATGCAGGGTATCAAAAATGTTCATGCTGTCTGACTTGGTACTCAACTTCTAGGAATCTATCCTAAGGAACTAATTGGAGATGCTGTCAGAGATTTCTGTTTATTACAGATTTGTTTATGTAATAGCAGAAAATACAGTGAGCCTAGATAAAAATATCCAAGTATGCTAGAATACAATGATATTACTTAAAATTCATTTAAAAGACTATGACATGGCAAGAGTTCATAATAAATGAAATAGCAGGATATGAAACTGTTTATACAGTCTTATCCTGGACTTTCATAAATCTTTTTCAACTTTTGGAATAAAATTCACTAAAATACCAACAGTATTAACTCCATGTTTTAATTTTCTTCTGTATATTTTTCTGTACTATATGAATTTCTGCCATGAATTGTTAAGATCAGGAAAATGAAACCTCTTAGACAATTTAAGAATACTCTTAGAAGTGGTTTTTGCTGTTCTTAAATGAGATGTAAAAAAAATTATACGTGAGATATTTGGGGGTTTACTCTGCATAAAGGAACATACTTTGCACATACATTTATGCACACATAATATGGTAAATACATGCGAATATTTCATGAGTTTTGCTAGGAGTCCTGTATGTGGAAAGCAGGATGCTGCCCGCCTGTCATGTGGATTAAAGTGATGGGTGCCATGATTGATGCAGCTATTGACTTCTGGAGCCGTTCAATTTGGGTAGTCAGAAGAATCTTCTGATTACCCAAAAAGAAGGCAACAGAGAGCACTCCTAAAATCATTAACGCTGTGTTATGCATCCAGTGCCTTTGAAGAGCTTGTGTTTAATTACTCTGCTGGAAGTTCTCCTTTCTTTATGATTTTAGTCATCCTCATAAACTGTTTCAGGATGCCACAAAGAGAGAAGCTCAAATTTTCCGCTTGTGTCAGAATTAGGATATTTGAAAGAAATGTAGAGAAGTATTTTTCTGGCACCAGTTATAGGAACTTACTGACCTAAGTATTTATCTTTTGTTTAGTTTGACCAGGCAGCTGATGCCGAGTTATCCTGGATTGCTGAGACTGAAAAGAAATTGATGTCTCTGGGTGACATCAGGCTTGAGCAAGAGCAGACCTCTGCTCAGCTGCAGCTTCAAAAGGTGAATTTCCAATTATATCAGAATTATTTGTTAGTGTGGCCCCAAGTCTAGACAATGTGCTTGTATGATTTACTTTGCAAGACCCCTCTAGCATAACTTGGTATTTTTAATGACTTTGCCTGATTGTTTTCATTTTAGTCATACACTCTCTCTCTTCTTAATCTTTATTTTGGTAAATCACAGACATTCACCATGGAGATTTTGCGACACAAGGATATTATTGATGAACTTGTTAAATCTGGACATAAAATCATGGCCACCTGCAGTGAAGAGGAAAAGCAATCAATGAAGGTATAATCTGGTCTGTGTGACTGGTTGTGAGACTCTTGAGTAAATGGCCTGCATTAAGCTCTCAGTCCAAGGGAAGCACATTTCCTTTATCCACAGCTGCCATTTAGACAGCTAAATCATTAGATTTAAATAAGGCATTTTTCAAGCTTATAGAGTGACAGTAAAAGGAATATCCCTTAAGGGAATCACCATGGGGATGATTTTTTTTAAATAGGTGGTAATATTAAGGTTTGTGTCCTTGAATGACTGGCACACATTAGACATTCGATTAATGTTGGCAGTATTACTTACATTACTATCAGTATAAACTGTTACTAGATATGTCAACTCTTGTTTATATGCTTCAAAATACCTCCTTTTCTCTAAGGCTGAGATCCATTCTGTATAGAATTTCAGTAAGTTGTATAGGAAAAACAATGAGCTGAATAATTAAGAAAGCATCTACTTCATGCATTTTTAATAATCTTTTAAATTGATGAAAAATCAGCCACAAGTAAAAATGTTTAGTTCCATTCAAATTCAGACATCTGAGCAGACTAAAGAAATTAATGTGTATGAATGCATCTGGTAGGAAAATATCCCACAGTAAAAAAAAATTACATAAAAGTCTGTGCCCAAGATCACATTTCAGAGTAGGTGTTGCTTTTAAGGTATAGCATAGACAAAGGAATAGAATGTAACTGTATACTGGTACATCTTCTTCTGTTTCTTCTGGAAATTTGCTTATTTGTAATTTAACATTTCCTTTATTATTTTTACAAAGATCTTGACATGAAAAATGCTGGTCATGATGAAATAATTTCTGTGTCATTCTGGAGTTTATTAGATTACTATTGTGCTCTATCTTTTGCTCTTGGTTTATGATGTGAATTTATGCCATAGTCTATTCACTGTGACCAGCCCACAAAACATAGTGTATAATATAATGTTCTACTCTGAGTCTAATATATGTAATTAATTTTGTTGACTAGTAGTTCCTCTTACAATTTCATTTGTGAAAGATAGTCCTTATTTTTGGCTACAAAGTAATGTTAATGTTGCTAGACTCATATGAGACCTGTTTTCCAACCTTAAAGGACCAACAAGGCCTAGATGGATAGTTGAAGAATTTTGTTAATTATGTTTGGGAAGCTCCGTGTCTTATTCATAAACTTGAGGCTATTTATTTGTTTATATCTTGAGTTTTGTCACCTAGTATTTGGAGGTGGGGGTGGTTCTCTGTCATTGAATCCCATGATTTTTGATGTTGATGTAAAAATCCATTGTGTGAAGAGACCATAATTTATTAGCTTAATCTCTAATTGTTGTATTTTAAGATGTTTTCCACGTTTTTGCTATTTTTTACATATATAAGGGGAAATTTTTTAAAATTGAGGCAAGAACACAACATTAGCTTTTAGTAGAATATTATTAACCTTAAAAAGGAAGGAAATCCTGCCATGTGCAACAATATGGATGAACCTGAAGGATCTTTTTTTTTTTTTTTTTTAAGGTTTTATTTTTAAGTTATCTCTACACTCAAGATGGGGCTCAGACTTACAAACCTGAGATCAAGAGTCACATGCTTTACTGACTAAGCCAGCCAGGTGCCCCTTGAAGGGTCTTTTTAATTCTAATTAAAATGAAATCTTATACACAGAACTGGTTACAATCTAAATAGGCTTTAATGATTTATTCACTAAACATACATTTATTGAGTACCTGCTTTGCACTAGGCATTTAGTGCTGGAAAAAGCATTCTGGAGTTCCTGAGGTCTTTGCCTGCTTGGCCAGCTGAACACGTTTCATTCTCTTATTTTCTAGAAAAAACTGGACAAAGTGTTGAAGAACTATGATGCCATCTGCCAGGTGAACTCAGAGAGGTATCTACAGCTAGAAAGGGCACAGTCCCTGGTTAACCAGTTTTGGGAAACCTATGAAGAGCTTTGGCCATGGCTGACAGAAACACAAAGAATCATCTCTCAACTTCCTGCCCCAGCCCTTGAATATGAGACTCTAAGACAACAGCAGGAAGAGCATCGGGTAAGCTTGATATTAGAAGGTTGTTGTAATCCCCATTAGAAGAGAATTGTGACTGTGATGGTGTTTTTCAGTACATGTGCTGCCAAAGGGAGAACTGTCATGGTCCTTTTTAATGCAGTTCAGTGGAGATTTTAGCAATATCCTATTCTGGTCTGCACAGTTGTTTTCCTCAGAGTTGCTTACCTATTGTTTTCCAGGGTTACAGTGAGGAGACTCATTGTGTATGCCATTAATTGTATCACAGCTTTCCTAGAGTGAGTGGTATGAAGTATAAACTATTCTGGTACAAACTAATTTCCCATGTTAAAATGTTAGAGAAATATGCTTTTGAAGTACTTCCCATTTATGCGTATTGAATTGTTTTTAATTTACATATGTTGACTTAGTTTTATACTTCATATATATTGGTTGGAGCCATCTAGAATATAAGCAAAGAGTAGGAATATATCAAAGCAGCATCATACAGACTAGACCACTGAGCTCGGAGGAGATGAACAATGTAACAATATGTCAAAGCACAAATAATGTAAAAGCTAGCTCAATGAAAAGGAAAAATGCTGAAGTATGAAGACAAGTTGTTTCCCCTTTTTTCTTACTGTTTTGATGGTTTTTGCTCCTATAAGTATATATGAGTAAACTAGAGAGTGTATTTACATCTATAAATGCCTCATGTTTTAAACATAAATAAAATGGCATTACGAAGCCCTCATTTCAGCAGTTACTTTAATATTAACATCGCTTGAAATTTGGGAAGGGTTTGAGAGAGGACTCAAGACTATCAGAAAAAATCTGGAGTTCTTGCTGTTTATGGACTTAGGAACCTAGTTGCTCTCTCCCAGATCTATACAAATTGTACTCTGAGACTGTTCTTGTGTGTGTGTGCGCATGCATGTGCGCAAAGTTTAACTTGGTATATTACATCATTGTTTGAAGGACATGCCACGCTTCTTATTAATTTTGTTTATTGACTTTTTTAATCTACTGCCATTGAAGAATATCTCTATTTGTTTACAAGAGCTTTAGTCAATACTTTAATGTAAAATGGAAATTTTACTGAGTTCTATCTACATCAGCAGGAGAAAGACTTAAAAATTATGAAGAATTGAATTTAATTTTGATATAAAGGTTTATTTGTGGCAGAAATCCTGATGCCTATCCACTGAATAACTTCTAATATAAAATGTTCTGCAGATTCCTTCTATTCTGAAGGAGGATTTGAGTAGCTATGCTTCTCCGTAATATCAGATAATGGAAAGGTTATTACTGAATTATTATTAAATTTCAAAATTGAATTTACTTTCTCTTTTTAGCATAACCTTTCAGCTGTCAAATTTACAGTTTCTTATATAAAGGAACTATAAAACTTTGTAGCCAAGTCTTCAAATTATTCAACAAAATTATTCATAATATTTACAGCCTTCTAGAACAGCATTTCTTCTGTAGCTCCCCAGCCTCATCTTGAGCTTCATTCTAATCAGGAATAAAAAATGGCTCCAAGAGCCAATTACTCTATGGTAGGTGTTTTGAGGTCACACTACGTACATATAACGTGAACGTGACTGGACTGTTATGGAATGATGTTGCCAAGAATCATTTTGTTACATCTGAGGCAAAAGACATCTCCTACTGGGCTCTTTCTTCACGCGTACACCCAGGTAGACATCTAGTACTACTACACATCTAGAAGAGGAATGGCCTAAAAATGGGTCATCTCAGTAAGTCCCAAACTAAGGTGTCCTTTGGTGGTGCTGGACAAATGAGACCTCCCTAGATGCTGGGAAACTCAGGAAATCTCTCATTAAAGATCTAAAATGAGCAGAGATCTCTCATTTTACCTGAGAGTCTCTTGATAACTCCAAGTGTAAGCTGGTTTTCCAACGATGCCTTGCTGAGTAGTGAAACCAGAACATATATATACATTCCTTTTTTGTGGGACTGTCTATTAGCTGATACTACCCTTACCACCTCCATTCTTTAAGGCAGCATTACTAGGTGGTCTAATAACAGAAAACAAAAATAAGAACATCTCAGCCTGGACCCCTCAGGAGCTAGATTGTAGACATGACCCTCCCACATTCTCATGGGCAGCAGGTTAGATTTGGACCACCCATGTTCTTTTTTTTTTTTTAATTGAATTTATGTTTATTTAGCTCTTTTTCAAGAGTTTTGAGACGGCCTTCAGAAAAACTTCAAAAATAGTTTGGGGATTGTTGATGATGTAATGTACCAATTTCCATAGGGATTTTCAAAATAATTTATATGACTGATTTTAGTGAGCACTTTAAATAAAAATCTAGAGTTATGTGGCCATCTTGTTGATTCTTTTTGATGAATTTTAGAAATGAAACTATTTGCGGGAGAAGATTGGTAGTTTTTTTCTAGGCTATCTCTCCTGAATATAATTTCTCTCAGAAATTTATGGGGGGCCTGAGTAGCAAAATAGAAGGAGATACACCTTTTGGTGAGGGTAAGGAATTTCTGCTTATGAAACCTAATCACTAACATGGTACAAATGGAAGGTTCCTCAGTGCCACAGGGAAACCTGGAAGCAAAGATGGATGTGGCTTTGGATTTGGCCCAAGAGAAACTACTCAGTGGAGGCCCCAAGTTCTGTGGAATATATTTATTCCAGATTTATTTGTCTCCCTATAAGGAATGGGGGCTCCACCTGGATTACACACACTCACTGGTGTAAATATCATTGTATCTCTTAATTAGATGACCTCATGCAAAACGTGTCATATATTTTTCTTTAAATGCACTTTACAAATAATGCTCATTATATAGCTGTGTATCTAATAGATTGATTACCCTGTAGCCTTTAGCATTTTAAAATAAGTACAGATAGATTCATTCGTATGTATATATCATACATATCATATATGTGACATATTTGACATAATAGAATAGATTTATACTTAGGTATATATAAAGTAATGCATACGTGTACATCTTGTATTAGTTTAACTATATATAATTACAATGCCTTGTGGGCTAATATCCCCTTAATTTACCTTTATGTATAGTTTTTTCTCCCTGCATTATGTCTACCCTCAGCTGAACTTCTTTCCTTTTCCTTCCTTCTCTTTCTTCCTTCCTCCACTTTAAATTTTTGCATTTATCCTGAGTGTATAGAAAGGGACTACCAAGAATTATGGCTTGGTTGTTATAGGTTGGGGATATAGTGATTTCATAATTCTTTTATGTAATATGACCCTTGTCCAAGTGTACTGCTCTTCATGGGAAAGGCAAAATGAACTGCGATTATTTCAGTCAACCAGCATTTTTGTATGTTATCCTTAAAGAGACTTTGACATGACCAGACTGTTGTTTATTCTTTCTGTCAGGGCATCTCTTGCTGGCCAAGAGCAGTATGAGGCATCCTGTGTTAAATGCCTTGTGATGGGGAGGGTGTTTGGTGTTTCTTGCCAGCTGGATGCATTGGGCATGTAGACAGCTGTAATATGGAGGCGTGACCCTGAGATACTGAGAAGCTGTTTGGTTTGTTATAGCAACTGCGAGAGTTGATAGCCGAACACAAGCCTCATATAGATAAGATGAACAAAACTGGGCCACAGTTACTGGAATTGAGCCCAGGCGAAGGCTTTTCTATCCAAGAGAAGTACGTGGCAGCTGACACCCTTTACGGTCAAATTAAAGAGGATGTCAAAAAGCGGGCCGTGGCGTTGGATGAAGCTATTTCTCAGTCTACTCAGGTAATCATTTGCACCAGAAAGGTGATTGAGTTCTTCCAAACAGAAGAGCATGGAAACACATTTTCTTGGATCTTCTGATTAAAGTTCAAACAAAATTATTTCACTACATTAAATCTGAGTATGGATGTTTTGGCTCCTTAAAGGTGGTATTTGGTTGGTCCAGTCCTTATATTTCTTTGCCTGCTGAAGATAGAATGCAAAATAATTCTCAGTGACTTAAGAAACATATGGTTGTCGTCACTGCCCAGATATTTAAAGAAGTGTCCATCCACAGTAGATGCCTCTGGGAGAGCTAAAAGAAAATTTTATTATCATTATTAATGAGACACTCCCAAGAAGGCAATAAGAAGAAAGACTGTGAGTACTGAGTAAGAAGGAAAAAAATATGAAGTTGGAAACTGGTATTTTTCCCTTTTGAAAATACTTTTTTTCGAGAAGTTGAATTTGAAATTACCAACAGATTTTCCATTTTCAGAGTTGGACTTTAATTGTTAGATGCACTAACATTAGAGTGGTCTGTTTTATGGAATCCTGAGTGATGATTCCTTTAATATTGAAGGTAGTGTAGAACTTGAGTGAGTTTTTATAACTTTGCTTTATTGTCTGTGGTACCTTTGCAGACAGATCTTTAAAATGCTTTCATGAATTTGATCATGTGTTTGAACATGAATGAAGTTCTAACTTCTGTTACAGGATCAGGGGGCCTTTTGTTTCTGTTTCGTTTTTTAACGTTTTTCAATACAGGAAATTTATATCTTAAGAAATACCTTTATTCTCATCAAAAATGTTCAAGAATCTTATACTTAATAATATAACGTTTTAGGGTATCAAAGTAATGAGTAAAAAACAAAACAGTCTTGATAGAAAAACACACAGTTTATTGGACTTAATTTTAAAAATTCATTTAAATATGATAAAATGAAGTGATGGGTAAGACACTGATACCAGGTTGTCCAATTATACATTAACCCATCCTGTTTGGTAACAAATACACTCAACTGGGTGGGTGTGTTAACAGACAATCGAAGATCTAATTCTTGATTGAGACATTAAATAGATGGGTTTTTTTCCATTTAAATTTCATTTTTGATATCCCAAGTCTTTTCCCTATAAGTGATCCCTTTGATTTACTTCTAGTTCCATGACAAGATAGACCAGATCCTTGAGAGCCTGGAACGCATCGTGGAGCGTTTGAGGCAGCCACCTTCAATCTCAGCTGAGGTGGAGAAGATTAAGGAGCAGATCAGTGAGAATAAGAATGTGTCAGTGGACATGGAGAAGCTACAGCCATTGTATGAAACTCTTAAAAAGCGGGGAGAAGAAATGATCGCAAGATCTGAGGGCACTGATAAAGACATATCTGCCAGAGGTAATAATTTCAGAATAAGGAAACAATTGAGCTTTACTTTTAAAATAAATCTAAATGTTCATGCTGTTTACTGACAGTAAATTGCATAATAATTTTAGAAAAGGTATTACCCGTGGGGTTGAAGGGCTGTGTACATAAATCCCTCATTTGTGTTTTCCTATGTTTGTGGAATCAGTTACAGATACAACGTGCCATTATGCAAAAGCCATGTGTTCTCTGGGACTTTTAAACCAGATGTTTAAAGGATGGTGCTAATAACACCAAATCTAGGGTTTTTTTCCCCCTCATTACTAATCACACTCTACTTTACAGAATGGGTACCCCAGAATGGGTAGTCTCATAGCCGCAGAAATGGCAACCACGACCTTAGCCAACCATCTTAAAGATAGGAGCTGGGTGGGTCGAAGGAAAGGCGTACACATAGATTAGTGGAAGTTTATGATAAGAGTACTCTAGAAACAAGCCCAAAATACATATCCTACATTGTTATATTCCTAGAATTGAACAGACATTGTTATTCCTGATTTGGAGAGCTTAGATGATTATGTCATTTTCTTTGGAATTAAGGTCAGCCTTGGTGAACTTGAAACTTGGTAAACTTTGGTCTACTCTGAGCTCACTTGACTTTGAGCATCTGCTTTTGTCAAAAAGAGCCTTGGTTCGAGAGGGGTAGGATACCCTGAGGTCTTGCATTTGTCTGGAATATGTTGTGTTGGGCCTAGCATTACCCAATAGACTGGGGTCAACCAAAATTGGATCCAGTTTTGGATACTTGGGAGATTGAATCACTGTTGCCATGTGAACTGAAGCATTTGACTTTGTTGCTTATATGGCACTAACTTATTGCCTTTTTGATACTATGTTTTGTTATAGCTGTTCAGGATAAGCTTGACCAAATGGTTTTCATTTGGGAGAACATACATACACTGGTGGAAGAAAGGGAGGCCAAACTACTGGATGTAATGGAATTAGCAGAAAAATTCTGGTGTGATCACATGTCATTGGTAGTAACCACTAAAGATACACAAGATTTCATCCGGGATCTAGAGGATCCTGGAATTGATCCCTCAGTAGTTAAACAGCAACAAGAGGCAGCAGAGGTAAGCCGAAGACCTCCTTTAAAAATAAAATAAGTTGTGGCGTAATGAAACCTGGATTCCTCTGATAAATATTCAGAATTGCTCTATTCAAATTTATATTTCATTCTGAAAGTGGAGTGCTTGGTGACGTAGTAGGATATAGGTTATACCCACAGATTTCACTTTTATATATTTTTTAAGTTTCTCTTCAACCCCACTGCCACTGCCTTATTTCAGGGCCTTGTTAGCTCCATCTTTGGCTCCTGAAGTCCACCAGAGTGGTCGCCCTACCTGCGGAGCTCTTTCCTTGCCAGGCCTGCAGATGTGCCATCAGTCTTCTCTCCAGATCCACTCTCACCGATTGCTGCTTCAAAACCCTCAGAGGCCTCTGCGGCCTCCTGCAACTGTGGACTGGCCTCTTGCATCCTCGCGAAGCCGTTTTGTCCTGCTGCTCCTTCATTAGAAAGGGGCTCCCCCAGCACTGCGGTGTGCACCTTCTGGTCTCTGTACCTTTGCATATTCGTTTCCTTGACTGGAATGGCCCTATCCATTCATACAACCAATGCCCAGTTTAGGGCCTGATTATGCTCCTTAAGTGTTTCTCAAACAAATAAATATATTTAACCAAGAAAATGAAGGCAAAAGTAAAACACTGCATTTTCATCTTTTTTTTTTTGGTAGCTTACAAGTCCTAGGGAAATGACGTAAAATTTAATCCAGAGCTAGATTATCCTAAATCTACTAAGGAGTATGTTAATTTGTATGAAGTTATCAAACTCATACTTTACTTACATTTATTTTGTTCTGTGATTTTATTTTATTCTTTATGATTTACTCTTCGCAACTTTCACGTATATGGCACAGTAGTATTAACAACAGTCACCATTGTATTTCCATGACTTCTTTCTCAAAAACTGGAAATTTGTACATTTTGACCCCTTTTGCCAATTTCTCCTTCTCCTGTCCCCTGACTCCAGCAACCACCAATCTGTTCTCTGTATCTGTAAGCTTGGTTTTGCTGTGTGGGGGGAGGAGGTAGGGTTTTTTTAGATTTTTCTTTTTTTGATCACTTAACTCCAAGTTAAATGAATACTGCCAAACTTCTCTGTTTGGAAAACAAAATATGTTTCTACACTTTTCATTGTTATTAATATTTAAAGGAGCTGGTTTGTGGTATTTGTTACATAGAAGTAATTCCTTAAATGTTGTTTTCATAACAAACATTTGATATCTGTTACAAAGGACACTGTTTTTTCTTTAAAATATTTCTTCTTATTGAAAAAATTTATTGCAGAAGCTTGGAAGAGAGAAAGAAGAAAATTGATCATAACCCCACCTCCTAGAAATAAGTCTCATTAATGTCTTTGTGTGTATCTTTTTAGTTCCAGTGTGTTTTTGCTCAAAAAATTATTTTTTATTGTAGGCCATAAAGGAAGAAATAGATGGACTACAGGAAGAGCTGGATATAGTTATTAACTTGGGTTCTGAACTCATTGCTGCATGTGGGGAACCCGATAAACCCATTGTCAAGAAGAGTATAGATGAGGTACAACTAGCATATTTCCTTCTCTTGCTAGAATGCATTTTTAAAGAGATCTTGTATAACTAAAGCATATTTGATAGAAGGAGTTGAAAACTTAACAAATGATACTAAAAGAGTTCTAATATTTATGTTGTAGTTATATTCAGCCTGGGATTCTCTAAATAAGGCTTGGAAAGACCGGGTGGACAAGCTCGAGGAGGCGATGCAGACTGCCGTCCAGTACCAGGACGGACTGCAGGTGAGGGGGTCACGGCGGGGCTGCCGAGGGGAGGAGGCCTGTGACTGAGGTCTGCAGAGGCCCACATAGACACCGCCCTAGGGCTGCCAGTGTGCAGGCAACTGCCTTGTCTACTGTCATTTGTGGTTTGCTTTCTAGAAGGTAGTTCTTGAGATCTGTGTAGATGTACAGAGACATGTAAGCATGTTTATACACATGTGAAATTTGCTTTGAAAAGAAAAATTTTACTGTTTAAAACATTGTAATGGTTTAGCACCAGACAGTGAGATGGAACCGCGTCAGAATTCTGTTCTGAAGTTGAGTGGAGTAAGATGAAAGGAGTAAACACTATCTAAAAATATCACTAAGTTTAACTAAAGTCAGAAGTAAAGAAATTTGATTTGAAGCCAGTGTTCCCCGTGAACTAAAATAGATTTCTGTTTTATTAGCTCATAATCTGTTGTGTAAAATGTAAAATGCTATTCTTCTTTTCCATATACATAATTCCTTTCCATAGTTGTTTTTCACATCCCGTAAGGGCTCTCCTTCAGTTTATTAACCATTTTTTAAGTTATTTTTTTTTAATGAATAATCGCCTTGTCAGATGAGGCCAGCCAGCTCAGGGGCGTTTCTCTCCCTACCTTCTTCAGCCTTATTCCATTTCCTAATAGGCTGGCCAGCGCTGAGTCTGTCAATCCTCCTACCGTATGGAAAAAGCCCTTCTGCGTATTTCCATAACCAAGTGAATATTATTTTTAAGACTCAGATGAGAACATCTTTTCCTTTTTATTGTGCCATTTCATTTCTATATTTGTAAAAATAAATATCACAAGCCAGGCTTTATGCCAGCTGAAAGTGTTTTGAACTTTGGAAATGTATGAAAAACTTCACTACAAATTATATCTTATATAACTTTACTCCTTCCCCCACTTTTCAACCAGAGAGATAATTTATTGGTTAGGTTTCAAAGGCCAGTAACTAATCGGGCTCCAGCCCTCCGTTTGTGAGACCAGGTCATAATTTTCCTGAACTATTGGTAAGTGACTGAGTTGTGCCCTCTCCATGGCTAAGCGATGGCACTGCTGCCAGTCGCAGACTGTGGGCCTCCGAGCCATTAGCCAGAGGGGTCTGGCTAGGCACCAGCACTCATACTCTGTCCTTACCCCTGCTAGAAAAACAAGACCCACTGGAGGTTAGTAGCATCACCTGTGGGAAATGAAGGGCCACTTGATTTATTAAATAGCTGGGCCTAGCTAGAGCTAGATCTTTTTTTTTTTTTTTTTAAGATTTTATTTATTTATTTGACAGATAGAGATCACAAGTAGGCTGAGAGGCAGGCAGAGAGAGAGAGAGAGGTGGAAGCAGGCTCCCTGCTGAGCAGAGAGCCCGATGTGGGGCTCGATCCCAGGACCCTGGGATCATGACCGGAGCCGAAGGCAGAGGCTTTAACCCACTGAGCCACCCCAGTGTCCTACTAGAGCTAGATCTTAAAGGTCCAGAAGCTCTAGACATTTCAGGGTTTGATTGTAAAGTAAAATAAATTTTATTTCCCAGATTGCTGCTCAAGTTCTTGGGTTTATTAATGATAACCAAAAATACCAGATAGTTTCCTTCTATATGGTCTGGCAACATTGTTAAAGTCCATTATGATTTTGTGTGTTCAGTATGTGAAAGAAATGTGAGTTGTGCCTTTCTGAAGTGTTTGCATTACCTAACAAGAACAGGAAAAATAGATTGTGCAGTCTGTGCTATAATTCAGAGTAATGGTCATAATATTAATCTCTGTAGGTGCAGGATTTTAATGCTAATCTAAATAACATATCAGGCTTTAGTTGGGCCAACAATTTTGCTCAAGTGCTAAACAGTAAACTTTTTGCTTATTTGAATAAGCAGATGGATTTGAATCTTTTTCTTTCAGTATTTTTACATCATCTGCCTCTTAGACATAAGAAAGCATGGAGAATTCTATCTCATGTGTTGGAATTTGTAAAACTTTTTTTTCAGATGCATGTGTTTGAAAGTTCTTAGTATTCTAAGATTCTATTCAGAAAAGAATTTCCTTTGCAAACTTGGATGCAGAATTGGAGGTTATGTCTACTGCATATTTGGGACAACTTTTTTTAGCATATGGTAGCTTTTATTTAGGTGAACCATCTTAATTGGTAAAATGGGCTCATTCCTTAATACCTGTATAGATTTATGATTGTACTTTTCTGTAGCATTTGGGATGTTATAACAATTTCAGATGCATTGATAACTAGTGGACTAATGTGTTTTTCAGGCCGTGTTTGACTGGGTAGATATTGCAGGTGGTAAATTAGCTTCAATGTCACCAATTGGAACAGATCTTGAAACTGTCAAGCAGCAGATTGAGGAGCTAAAGGTATGTGTGGACTTCATTAATTTCAAAGACTGCATTTTATGTTCTTTATTCATAGGATTCTTTATGCAAGTTTATTTTACATAATTAGTTAACATTTTGATTGTGAAACTGGTTTAATAAGGTGCTTGTACAAAGTGAGCAGCATGTAAATGCTCAATGATAGAAAATACCAGTGTTATTATTAAATCAGCCCCTGTTCATTATAGAAAAGTCAGAAAATACAAATGAGGAAAAAAAAAAGTGGCTTTTTTAAAGCCACCCAAAATGTTATGTACCCAGAGGCAACTACTCTTAAGATCTGATTTATAGCCTTTCAGATATCCTCCTGTTGGGAATGCAGTGAGGAGGAGGAGGTGCAGGTAAGGTGTGGGGGTGTGTTTTATGCATATGTAGCTCAGACTATAGGGATTTTCATAACTTCATTATTCAGGAGTGTTTCATTGCCCTCAGTACACATATAGCACCATTTTTGTTTTCTTCAGGGGGTCAGAGTAATCCATTTAGTCTAACAGGCTAAAGAAACATCCATGGTCTAATAGTATTTCCCAAAATGTTTTTTTTGTAAAAATGTTTGTTGTTTTCCATCTGCTTTCCTCTGTAATTTTTGATTTTGTGGTTCTTGATCTCCAGCTGTGAAAATGGCTGGACTGTTTCCTCTTTGAATTCCTCTGTGCTGATGATGATTTATCCAAGTGGGATCAGCTGTTTCCTTCCTAATTTTAAGTTTCCATCCACAGAGACATCACACTATTTTCAATAAACTCTGCTAGATTTTTTATATAGTTATTACCTGGGTTTAAAATTATAGCATTTTCATCTCTGAGTAAAATTTAGAATATTTCATTTAGAAATTATTACGGTTGCCATCATTAGATTGCAGTTTTTTTCTTTAACTATATGTGATCATGTAGTAAACATATGATATACTTTATGTACATTCACAGATGTACACTTTTGGATATTTACATATCTCAATAGTTTTCATACAGCAGGCTGCTTAAGAGTGCTTTCTCTTAAATTAGATTGTGTGACATTACATCCCAGTGCTTCTTCCACTTAGCCAGATACCCTTGGGACAGTTCTCTAACTGGTCTCACTTTTATGCCCTTAGCTTAAATTGAGAATAAAATTATTTTCTTTACAGGCTTGGTGAAAAGAAAGCACGTATTCATGATACCTTAATTAGTATTTTTTAATTATTATTTTTATGCTTGAAAAGAATTAAGGAACTGTTTAGCCATTAATGACTTACTATTTAATGATTTACTCTTACAGGTTAAAAATAAATATTTTATGAAAGGACAGTCTCCTACAAGCAACCATTTGCTAACCTGTGTTGGTTGGCAAAACCGAGATTATTAAATACATGTTTAGTGAGTGCTGGGAGAAAAAATAATGTTATTCTGAGTCAACAGTGGGTGAGGTGTAGGAATAACTATTAACACAGCACAGCTATGGAAAACATAAAATGTTCAGTGGATACAAGATGTATATATGTTTTTGAGCAAGCAATGTTAACCTGGGTTTCTTAGAGATATTTTGGGGGAGTTTTTATTTTTTATTTTATTTTCTTTCATTTCAAAGCTCACATATTGAGTATATGTAGACATTAGAAATAAGATTAATCTTGTAATTTCTTACTTTTTTTTTAACCATAGGGGACAAAAGTGTGAAATATCAAAATTATAAATAGAAATCCTTTCCATCATAAAACATTGAATAAAGAAAAAAGACTTCTCTCATCTTTTTCAATTTATAATTCTTTTGTGTTAGATTTTTCTCTTCACCTCCCTGACTATAAGAAGTACGAATTAGAATAAATATTGAATCCATAGAATTTCTTTGTTTGAAGTTTTGATTTAAAACAAATTTCCTTTATCTCTCTCTCTCTTTTTTTTTTTAAATAGCAATTTAAGTCCGAGGCCTACCAACAGCAGATAGAAATGGAGAGACTGAACCATCAAGCAGAGCTTTTGCTGAAGAAAGTAACAGAAGAGAGTGACAAACACACTGTTCAAGACCCATTAATGGAGCTGAAGTTGATATGGGATAGTCTGGATGAAAGAATTATCAACAGACAGGTAAAACCTGACACTTTCATTAAGAAGTTAGAAAAGTTCAAGTTCATATATTAAGGTAAACTCATTATTAAAAGAAATTAGATAATTAAGTACCTAAAGTTTTAAGGCCCCTAAAGTCTTATTTTATTAGAATTCTTCCTGTTTCTCACATGACTTTTTTAACCACAAGGAGTTTCAAACTGTATATGTTGATTAGGCTTCATTGGATATGCTTTCAACTGATTTTTTTTGCCTTTGTTACTTTTATAAAGGTATGTCATTCATAATATCGAATTCATAAGGCTTTTCTTCCTCTTCACTTTCTTTGTAGCATAAGCTGGAGGGGGCTCTGTTAGCCCTGGGCCAGTTCCAGCACGCCCTGGATGAGCTGTTGACATGGCTGACGCACACCGAGGGCCTGCTCAGTGAGCAGAAACCTGTGGGAGGAGATCCTAAGGCCATTGAAATTGAACTTGCCAAGCATCACGTACGTAGCTGCGTGTCCTATTTCTCTTTGCATTTTTAATGCCATCAGATTGTTTGTGGTAGGTTTCCTCTTGATGGATTTTTCAAGTTTATGATTTTAGTACAGTTCCACATTTGACGTTTGTAACTGACAATTAAGCTACTTAAAAACACACTTTTTAAAAGATCATGATCAAAATTTTTTCTCTGTGGTTCAAGACAGTCGTCAAGAACAGCAAGGGTGGGAAACTTCTGGTGAAGTTTTAAGGCTGCATGGCAAACATTAGGTTAAATCCCTGACTGTCCTTGTCACTGGATTGACATGGGCTAGTTTTAAAGGTTGTTGGGGAAAGGCTACAAGTCATAGCCTCGAAATGTTCCACTGCAGGCTGTGTGTGTGTTTTCCCTCTGGTCACCCTTATCTCTGTGTATCTCACCTGCTGCTTGTTTGGCACATTAGACATCTTTTCTGTTTGCCTGTGGGTCTCTCACTCGGTGGGAGTTTGCTCCATAGTCTCCGTGTCTCCCTAATTCCCATGGCTTCCTGTGTCTTTAGTCTTTTTCTTTCTGAATCAGTCTTTAATAATATTTATTATGTTTACAAGGGTTTTTATATGTCTGCACTTGTTTAAAGCTTTAAATTAAAAATTTTAATCTTGAAATACATTCAGAATAACTTTATATTGTCATCTTTGTGACATTTGGTTGACAGCTCTTTCATTTATTTATTTATTTATTTATTTATTTATTTTATTTATTTGACAGAGATCACAAGTAGGCAGAGAAGCAGGCAGAGAGAGAGGGGGAAGCAGGCTCCCTGATGAGCAGAGAGCTGGATGTGGGGCACAATCCCAGGACCCTGGGATCATGACCTGATCTGAGCTGAAGGCAGAGGCTTTAACCCTCTGAGCCACCCAGGCACCCCAAGGTTGACAGTTCTTAATAAAGAAAATTCCCTATCCTTAGAGCCCGAGGGGTTTAGGGAACAAAAAAGCATGGAGCTGACCACAGGGGGCCCCGAACTGAAAGCAGGAGGCATCTTTTGGGCTTTAGGTGATCTCTAGCGTAGGTCATCAGAGCAGACCTCACAGGGGTTGAGAGCTGACCTCTACCTTATTATGATAAAGTTCATTTGTCTAGAAAAATAAATCCTGAAACCCAGTTGTTAGGATCTTTGTGCAAATGACCAAAGCCATTGACTTGGCCAGGAAAAGTGAGATACATAATTTTTTTTCAGAGGAAAAAGAGAAAAAAATTTTTTCTGTCTCTTAAGTCAATAGGCTTAATGAATAACAGGTTATGTTCAGTAGTTTATTGTGATAGTTAACAGTCTTTCATAGAACTTTAGCATTCACATTAATAGAAGCATCTTACCTAAGGTTAGGTCCTAAATTCTGACCATATATAAATTTTCCTTGATTATCAAATAGTAAATGTTTAATAATTTTACATGTTTGTTATATTAAAATGAAAGGTTTTTGATACTTTAGTGTCACGATAAACAATTTTTTAGTATTCTTGGTTCAGTGTTCCTTCTTTCATACATCTCCCTATAGTAATTGTACTCTAATTTAAATTTCTCTCCTGCTTGGGGAGAGAAATGCTGCTCAGTCAGTTAAGCATCAGCTCGGTTTCAGTTCAGGTCATGGTCCCGGGGTCCTGGGATCACGCCCCATGTCAGGGCTCTGTGCTTAGCAGGGCGCCTGTATCTCCCTCTGCCTCTGCCCCTTAGCCTCACACAGTCTCTCTTCCTATAGCTCTAAAATAAATAAATCTTTAAAAAACGTTTCTCTCTATGCGGTCTATATGGTCATATATAGTCTATATAGTCATTGCCCAACCAAATCTGATTA
Organism: Mustela lutreola; assembly: GCF_030435805.1. NCBI lineage: Eukaryota > Metazoa > Chordata > Mammalia > Carnivora > Mustelidae > Mustela > Mustela lutreola. Next base: position 103,123,611 of record NC_081295.1, on the reverse strand, counting down.
GGCAGTTAGGACTTATTTTGAATCATTAATTTTTTTTTAATTATGTAATGTCTGTCTTAAACCTTTGTTAAAAGCAGTAATGACTAGTTAGACTGTCCTGCATGAAAAGATGTTTATTCCCATGGTGTGAGTTTATATAGGATTTACATTTTCATAAACTTAGCAGTTGTCGTTAAAAGCAGCGTACATTGGTGACAGGAATTTTCTAGAATACAGTAGCAGTGGGGACATGACAGGCCCTGATGCAGTTTATTTTGGCAAGGTATGAGTAGGGGTCTTTTAATTCTGTTTATCTATCTGTGAGGAGTTAGAAAGGTCTCCTTCTCCCTTCTCCTTCCGTTTCTTAAAGGTCAGAAGTGAAAGGGCTTAAAATCACCAGCCCAGTTGCTGGAAGAAGGGAGGGAATGTTTCCATCCCTCTCCTTCTTGCTTTCCTGGTGCCTAGGCTCTGCCTTATGTAGCAGGAGTTTGACCATTCAGAAAAATGAATTTTATAGATCTACCTGTATACTTTGACCACAGGAATATTTAACTTTACCTCTGAAAGTGATTAGTATTGTTAACCTATCAAAGTACATGCTTTTTATAAAGATCCCTCCTTTTTAAAAATTATTAAGACATGAAAATTAAGTTCAATTAGAATGATTGTGAATCAAATGAAAACATATAGAACCTTTTAATTATAATCTCCAGATATTTAATGTCCTCAATTTGCAAAATTATCCTAATGGAAAGAACTAACAGAATGTTCTTACATAATCATTTCAGGAGCTCTTGGTAGACTAAGGGTATATCCAGGAAAGCTGCAAAATTAAGGGAAGAGAAGGCCACCATTTTAACACTTTCTTGTATTAAAATTCTCTGCATATGTTTTTGCTTAAGAATGTTTTAAACTCAGCAATTTAAAGTTGCATGAAAAGCGATGTTAACATGTGATGAGCTAGTAAACATAGTGTTATCTTAATATTTTCAGGTACTTCAAAATGATGTATTAGCCCATCAGTCCACAGTGGAAGCCGTTAATAAAGCAGGAAATGACCTAATTGAATCAAGTGCAGGAGAAGAAGCAAGCAGCCTTCAGAACAAGCTAGAGGTTTTAAATCAACGCTGGAAAAATGTTTTGGAAAAAACAGAACAAAGGAAGCAGCAGCTGGATGGTGCCTTGCGCCAGGTGAGTAAGAGTAAATTCTCAAACGTTTATTGTCCTGTAGGATTAAAATAGCATGGAATTCTAGGGCTCAGTCGGTTAAGCATCCAACTCTTGATTTCGGCTCAGCTGGTGATCTCAACATCTTAGAATGGAACCCTGCATCAGGCTGTGCATTCAGTGGGAAGTCTGCTTGAGATTCTCTCTCTCCCTCTATCTTTACCCCTCCCCCACCCCCCCATGATTTCACTCTCTGTCTCTCTCTATCTTTAAAATAAATAAATAAGTCTTTATTTAAAAAGTAGCCTGGAATTCTTTGATTGATTTGCAGACCCTCATTTGATTTTTATCCCTCAAGGAGAGGAGTAAAAATAAGTGGGATAAAGAACAGAGCAGATGAGAAGACAGCCCTCTGGTTCTTAGTGTAATAGTCTTATCTGCCAGGGCTCTCATGAGGAAAGGCAGACAAATCCATTTGCACCTGCCTGCTCTTAAGAATGCGTGGAGAGGCTTAGCGGGCCGGGATTGTTTAAACCTTGTTTTCTGCTAGAAAGTGACAATGTGTTTACAGCCCAGACTTAAAACTCTCTATCACTCCAGGCCAAAGGGTTCCATGGTGAGATTGAGGATTTGCAGCAATGGCTAACGGACACGGAGCGTCATCTGTTAGCATCCAAGCCACTGGGAGGTTTGCCGGAAACAGCCAGGGAGCAGCTTAATGCCCACATGGTAAGTCTATTATTTTCTACAGCTGTGGCCTCCGATTAAGACCCTGACCAGTTGGTGTGGGCCCTGGTGCTAAATAAATTGTGGGAGAAGGTTTAAAGGATATACAGTTATATAGCAGAAATCTTTGTGTGTAAGTGCTAGAAAAACCATTTATTGATTAAAATTTTCAAGTCAGAACTTATCCTTTATATAAGAGATTAGTGCGTCAGTATATGAAGAAAGGTTTTAGAAGTCTAGACATTTTTTTAGAAGCAAACTTTTCCCCATAAAATGATGAGCTTGTATGGATAGTAACACAACATAGTGTAAATCTAAACTGTTGTATCTTGAGTGAAAAGAAGAATTCCTAAAGTAATTAGAATTGACTTTAAAGCTACTGCTGTAAGCATTATACTCCGACCTCGTCTGGAAGGCTGGAAAGTATGTTCTTGTTCTGTTCAAGAGTTACTTATTTGTTTTAATGGTGTTCACACTGTATCTTCAACTTCACACCTATAGTAGCTATGGACCAGCAGGAGCCTTCTGTTAATTGTCCAGTTGGAAGCATTGTGCCTGTGGGCTGTTCCCACCCAGATTCTATGGCATGTCAATTCTTAAAGATAAGGATGAAAAAAATAATGAAACTCGAGACTCTGGCTTTCTTTCACAGAAATGTGTACTGACAAATTAAATTTAGACTTCAATTTATTGACATTTCCTATTCATTTACATTGTAACTCAGCTTTAGAAGTTCTAAGAGAAATGAGTCTATTTCAGATTTTGAATACTAATCATTTTATGTACTTGTGAATTGCATCAGAAAAATTTTTTTAATATTCAAATGCTAATAATTAGTATTTGGGAAATAAAAGTACAGGTACTTAGGAATCGGGCATAAGAAATGGGCCATTCTACATTAAAGCCTGTCATCTTTATTGGATATAGAGTGTTGTTGTAAGAGCTTATTGGAAAGGCACTTGGTTGTAAATAATTTTGAATTTGGTGCTTTGGAGAGGAAGTAACCGTCCTTGTAGGTATTGTGAAGAAATACGACAGAGGTAGCATCTTATTCACTTGCTATGAGCAGTTAAAATCAATTCTATCAATCCAGTATGGAATTTCCTAGAAACTTTTAATGTATATTCATTGTTCTAGAAAATTACTGTGTATGTGGTTTTGTTGTTGTTACTGTCATTTTTTTGGTGCCACAGGGGACCCATTTGTTTCATTGAAAAAATAATTGACTAGTAACTTGGCAGTGCTTGTGTTTTCCTTTTCCATAAAACCTAACTGATGTTCAGATACTTCTTACTTTCCTGGAACTACCTTCATAGTTAATCAGAGACAATGTCCATTAAGTAGAAGTTTAATGATTTCTTAAACTAACATACTTGGGATTATTCCTAATAACAAATAGTTTTTAAGTGTTGATTTAGAAGAATATAGTAAAAAAGGTGGAAAGCAAAGAGCTTATCTTAGAAACACTTTACTTTTAGAAAAATATTATTATACATATCCACTTATTTGGTTTGAGTGAGGTATTGAAAATGAGTTTGCTTAACCCAATAGAGTTGTAAAATCCATGATTTAAGGAATTCTAAACAGTTACAGGTTCTTGTTAATATCATTTTAGTAATGCTCTTTTGATTTGGTTGTGTTAGAAATGAAGGAAACTAGAAAACCTGGAATATTATAGTTTCCTGAGAGTTAGCTGTATTTAAAAGTTTTGCTTTAGGATTAAAGGCTTTTGGTAGGTGATATTATAACTATGTTTAGGAAGTTTTTTGGGTTTTTCTTTTTTAGGGCTTAAGAAATTACAAAGTTTTGAGAAGATAAAAATGTTCTGGAATTAGTAGTAATGCTTGCACATCTTTGTGAATACATTAAAAAACACTGAATTGTACACTTTAAAATAGTGAATTTTATTAATTATATCTCACTTTAAAAATTATTGAACTATGTTAGTTGAAAATATTAGACACAGAATGTATTTTTTAATAGGAGCTGTAATTTGACCCATGTTATAATTGAACTAACGAAAGAGAGCTGGTCTTAGGTTTTGACATGAATGTAACTCTTGTGTTATTGATACTAAATTCTGAATTTGCCTCCATAACTTTTTAATATTCTCTGTAGAAGGAACACAACTGCATTGCAGTTGAAATCTTTAAAAATTCTATAAATGAGAGTAGTATCCATAGTACCACAGTTTGTCTTTTGTAATTCCAAAGTCTGAATAATCAGCTTCAAATCTCTTACTGTATTGAGTCTCTATTTTCTATTCATTGTTTGTCTTCTGAGGACAGAATTAACATACTAAAAATTATTACAGCCATTGTATCACAGTCTGAGGAGAGACTTAGAAAACCCATTTTACAGAGGAGGAAACTGAGGCCCAGAGAGGTTAAATTACCCACTCAGGGCCACAGACCTGATTGGTTACAGTGCCGTGAAACCTTTCTGGAAAACATTTCAAACATTACTTCATAAACTTTAGCATGCTGGAATGGACCGATAATGATAGCACCATTTCTGAGCTTTCTGGAAGACAGGATTCTGTCTCTAGGTTTAGGTGTTGTTCCAGTACAGTGAAAAATTTGAATGTGTCAGGGTTATTCTGGGTTGGATAGAGGTGAATATAGGATAAGGGGCTTGGGATTGATGACCTCGAAAAAGGAACTCTTGGATTTTATTCTCTTAAAAATGATATAACTTGGGGGGATATCTCAATTTAGGAAATCTGTGCTGCCTTTGATGTTAAAGAAGAAACATACAAAAGTCTGATGCAGAAAGGCCAGCAGATGCTTGCAAGATGCCCCAAATCTGCAGAGACAATTGACCAAGACTTAAATAACTTGAAAGAAAAATGGGAATCGGTGGAAACCAAGCTCAATGAAAGGAAAGTATGTGCTTTAATTAATGTCCTAGAATGATCGTTTTAATTGTTTTATTTTGTGGGCTTTACTTTATCTGACTAGAATTATCAGTGGAACTTTTAATGATCTGTGTTTAAATTTTCTTTGTATACATATGGAGGTTTCATGGGGTCAATTGGAAATAATATTCTCTTTCATGGGAGAACAGAGTTAAAGCAGTCTATTCAGACAGATCATATATCAAGCGTTACTAGGTATATTTTTAAAAATTTGTGAACCACACTAATTCTGGATAGTTAAATAATTCTAATCACACTTATTTAGGTATGTAGTGGGAAGGCAAAAAAGGAGGGCAAGAGAGCGAGATGATCGTATATTTAATAAGCACTCCCATAACAAGTCATGTAAAGGGATTAAAATTATCAGTGTTTAATGCTATCAGAGAAATGATAGGCTAGGAATACTAGATTGTGTGCCCTCACTGACAGAGCATAATGTGCATATATTTCTTAGTACTTTGACCCCCAACATTAATCATGTGAATGTCAACTTTTCTTTCTACAGTTCTGTTTAGTAATTATGTTCTTTGATATTCTGTCGTTAATTGCCCCCAAATCACAATTTTAGTTTGTATTAGTTTTTTTTTTTTAGCTGCAGTGAGATCTTCTCACTATACTGAAGGGAGTTTGGTTTGCCAGTATTTTAGTGAAAGCCTATTGCATTCATAAACTGTTTAGGTAATACAGAAAACAGATTAAGTACAAATAAAGTGTGGATGGGAAGGAAATCTGCCAGAGAGTGGTTAAACTGGGGCAAGGGAGGGGGAATTAAATATCATCAAATACTAAATAATCTGTCTTCACAGACTAAACTGGAAGAGGCCCTCAACTTGGCAATGGAGTTCCACAATTCTCTCCAAGACTTCATCAACTGGCTAACCCAGGCAGAGCAGACCCTAAATGTAGCTTCTCGGCCAAGTCTTATCTTGGACACAGTCTTGTTTCAAATCGATGAACACAAGGTATGTTGTAACTCGGGTGGCTAGCATTCTCATTTCAGGCCTTTTTAGACAGCACACTGTTTTAATGTCAGAAGCATGAACTTGGTGGTTTGAAAACTTTATTTTGTCCTTTAAAATGGTTTGAGCTTTTGGTTTGACACCAAAAGCATTTTTAAGATTAAAAACAGTTTTGTTTTGTTTTTTTTAAAGATTTTATTTATTTATTTGACAGACAGAGATCACAAGTACACAGAGAGGCAGGCAGAGAGAGAGAGGAGGAAGCAGGCTCCCTGCTGGCAGAGAGCCCAACTTGGGGCTCGATCCCAACACCCCGGGATCATGACCTGAGCTGAAGGCAGAGAGCCACCCAGGCACGTCAAGATAGAATAGTTTTTCATTTGTTTTTAATTCTACCCTTTTTTTTTTCCTTTGGTAAAGGTCTTTGCCAATGAAGTAAATTCTCACCGTGAGCAGATAATAGAGCTGGACAAAACTGGAACCCACCTGAAATATTTCAGTCAGAAACAAGATGTTGTCCTAATCAAGAATCTATTGATCAGTGTCCAGAGTCGATGGGAAAAAGTGGTTCAACGATTAGTAGAAAGAGGAAGATCTCTGGATGAGGCAAGGAAGAGAGCCAAGCAGGTAAACTTTTATAAAACTCTCTGAACTTGGCAATCAATCAGTTCTAGGTGTTGAAATACATATCATGTTGTTAAAAGTACTTTTGTTGCAAGCTGTATTCGTTGTAACAATCGTGGCACAAGGCCAAGGTGTTTATTTCCTAAAAGGGCTGTGGCCTCAGTTTCAATGGTGACATCACTCTTTGCCCTGGCAGCACCTTCCGGTCCTGAGGACTGATCTTGAAAAGACTGATTATAGCTTGGCTTCATAGACTAACTGTTATCATTAAGGTCCAAAAAGAGGCTCAGATTTTTTGCTGTGAGTTCGGTTTGTTGGTTTTTCCCTTTGTTCTTGCAATCTCTACTCGCATACCCGGACTAAGTCATTATACTTTATTAAATTGCTACCTTGTGTTTAGCTTCTCAGCCCGACTTTGTCCACAGACTCTCAGGGCCGAGAGGGGGGCACTTGACATTCTGGGCAGCTTCCTGAAAGAGCAGATTCTATGTCTGAGCTGGCAGGTTCTCCTCACCTCTCTGAATCTGTACCCTTGTTGACAGGCTATTGTTTCTTCTCTAGTATTTTGGTGCAGTTCTGCACTGCTTTTAAATTAATCGTCTGAAACTTTTAGGGCTGTTTTATTTTTCCTTTTTTGTTTAAGCTAGACAATCTGGAAAATCTCACAAGGAACGCCCCTTCCTATCTTCACCTGTTATTAATATTCCATTCCTAGACTAAATACAGAGAAGAGGTAAAATTCTGTGTCTCTGTGCTCCAGGGAAGAGAGAGATGCGCCTGCCTTGGTTGGCATAGATCTTTGAATTTTGCTAGAAACTCAGTATAATGTTGAGGCTGAATTTTCTAATGACTCTTTTTGCCCCATTTAGTTGCATTTTTCTGTAATTGGCATTTCACTCTATTTTTCTGGGGAGGCAGTCTCCGTCGGGTGATATAGAAGATGTCATGGGAGTCACATGTTTCAGTGTTTAAAGCTCTCAGCACAAATTTGTTAAAAGCTTTAGAAATGACAAATGGCATTGTTGTAGGATTACATGCTGTACTGCTTCTTTTTGAGGGGGATATATGATGTGTTCAGTGTTATCAGTGAGTCTGGAATAGAATCCGTGCCTCACTGTGTTTTTTCAGACAGGATTGATGATAGGCCTGACGTCCTCCTTCCACCAGCGTAGCAGTACCCTCTGTGATGGGGCATTGCTTGACTTACAAACATCGAGTTTATGAAAGCGTTTGCCCTTTCTCCATGCTGTCAGTTCTGTTTCCTCATATTGTTTAGTCTGTAAGGTTTTTCTACTACTTTTGGGGTGCAAAAGTATAGCATTTCTTCTATTTCTCTGGCTTAAAAATAGTTTTTAAAGCAGGACCAGCTTTAGAATCTGTGCATTTGTACCATTAAACTTGCCATCCGTGATAGCAAGACTACCAAACACTGTGACTATTTCTTTATTTCTTACTATTCTAAGATCTTACTTTGGGTTCGGATGTGGATCATAGTCCTCTGACTTTGGCAGTTTCTGTGCCTCTTCTGGCCTCTGTATTTTCATATTTAAGTTGATCGGAGTTGTGGGAAGGATGTGTTGGGGGAGAGGTTTGCAGGGAGGTGACCTCATCGGACCTTGCCAGCCTTGTGATCCCGTGCTCTTTTTCTTTATTGCTATGTCTCTTTTTGTTATTCCATTATTAATGTGCTTTGATAGAAAACAGACTTTATTTTGATGACTTCAGTTTTTTGTTATGTATCTGTCCACTTAATTTTATTATGAGAAATTACTTATGACCAGTCTCACAATTTGGTATCCCAAAATAGTATTCACTAGTTCTCTGTTTACTAGTTCACTAGTTCTCTGTTCAATAGTTCACTAGTTCTCTGTGAACAGATAAGAGACCATGGCTGAAATCAAGTGTACGTAGCCCCAGAATAGTGGAAGGTCATAGATGAATTCATGTACCATGGGTGCTTTTACATATAAATCAGTACATGAGACACAGGCGTGCACTTGAGGATTCTGATAGCAGCAGTAAAGGTACTGAACTCCCTTTGTATTAAGTAGGAATGGTAAGGCCTTTGTTGTTGTTGTTGTTGTTGTTACTTTTTAGGACCGATTTATAAACTTTATCTTTCGTCCCTCCCTTTTTGTTCCTTTTCCTTAACATGGGAGTGAAACACCTCAGAAGTAGACCCAAATCTGTCAGTGAGGGCAGTGGACAAATAAAATTCTCTTGACAGTTTATGTTAATTACTAAGCAAAAGGAAAGGGAGGTAAGTTCTCCCTGGTGTGTGCTGTTTCTAAGCTCATTTCTGTTTTTGTTAAAGTTTATGTGTTTGAATGAGTTACAACAAAGTGACCATGGTGGGGGCACAATCACAGAAGTCAAGAGTTAATAAGACATTTGTAATCCAATGAAGTCACTGCTTTCTTCTTTTTTAGGGGAAATTTGAATTAATTTTAACATTTTCATTAATTTCTATATATCATAAGCATACCAGAAAATATTCTGGACAGAAATTTACATTTCTTTTACAGTTTCATGAAGCATGGAGTAAACTTATGGAATGGCTAGAGGAATCAGAAAAGTCTTTGGATTCTGAGCTGGAAATTGCCAATGACCCAGACAAGATAAAAACACAACTTGCACAGCATAAGGTGGGTCTGCAATTAAGAAAAGCATGTAAGCCGTTCTTGATCTCAAAATCACTTGTAAAATTCTTATTTGGTTGTGTATTCATTCATCACTAGGGGGAAGAAAAGGCCATCCAATGTGGGCCTCCATTAAATTTAAAACCGATTGCTCTTCACATTGGTCAAGTGGCAGTAGTATCTTTTCTCTCTGCTGACCATTCCCCTATGATTCTAGGGTCAATTGTTAAAATAAAATATAGAAAATTAAAACTGGAAGTGTTCTATAACCTATAATATAAAAGATTTATAGGAGTTCAAATGTTGGCATTTTAGCTTTTCACATGTCTGTCTTGTAATTTCTTTCGTAGATCAAATGCCATGTAGAAGATAATTTTATAGCAGAAAGTACTATAATTTTTGCCATTAGGTTCTCTCAAACAATTTAGTGGGGTAAATTGGTTGCCTCTACACAAACTGATATTTTATTATATATATGTGGTATGTGAAAGTCCATCCTTATCCTCAAAGACATATAGTTGGTGGCTTCCTTATGTAGACTAGAAGGTATAGAGGCATAGTATTTTATATTTTCTACCTTTTATTCATACCACATGGCATTCAAAGAACATTCCCATTCTCCTCAACTCTTTGAATTTGGGTCTGTCATTCTGGTTATAAAGTGATCATCAGCCCTCAGGGTAAGGATATGGGTAAAAGAGAGTGGGTCCTGCAAAAAACACGTTTATCGTTTTAAGTGTCTACATATATTTTATTGCTTGAAACATGATCATTTTTAAAAAGCTGGGAAAAATTGGGGTGATGTAGGGCTTATCATCCACAGAGAGTTCTAACCATCCTCTTCATAAAGGTTGGTTGCTTCTCTGGGTAGTTCTAACAGACCTCAGGAAGTCATGATCCTAGGAGCAAAGAAGGAGACATTGAGCACCTGTTCTTTGACTAGATGAGCACAACTGAGTGGCTTGTTCTGCTGGTACTCTCTGCCTTTGAGCTGCCGCATTCAATATTGACAGCACGATGACAGTGAGCAGCATCTTCTTTTCTTCCCTTTGGATGGAAAAAAGAGGCTCCCTCTCAAAATACAATGCCTGTTTGAACTTGAACATAGTTGTCATGTCATGTAGTCTTATGAAAGTATATTGTGTATTCAAGTTGGAGAATCCTAGAAATAAGAATATGTGAAGAACCCTGGTAGATTGTCTGTTGTTCCTAGTGTGGCTTGTTGCCAAAGTCAACTTTCATCTGAGACAAAGGTACAAGGTACATTAAGCCAATCTTAAACATCTTTTCTGTTCATCTTTTGGGTATTTTTCTGTTTTTAAAAAAGTTTTGATCTGCCTTATATTCAGCTATAATATTTTTTTAAAGATTTTATTTACTTATTTGATAGACAGCTATATAATATTTTTTATGTATCTGTTCTTTTGGAAAAAATCTTTCAGTACAATGATTCTAAAACTAACATCCTGTTATTGGAAAACAAGAAAAAAATAATTACAGAAAACAAACTACAGAAATAGTGTGGTATTGTAACGGTGTTTATTGCTTAAAAATTCCCAGATGAAGTGGCTTCCTATTATAAGACAAAATAAATATCTAAGTTCTATTAAGAAACTTAGAGTATCTAGCTTTTAAGGGAAATAAAAGCTCATTAGGTAATTATAACCAAAGTTATTTTGGAAAATTATACATTTGCATAGCATTTTATTGTCTAAGGTGATTCTCATGTGCTTATCAGGGTTTAGAATCACTGTGGTGGTGTTTCCCTGATATATTATGAGCTTGTTCTTGTTAGGTTGACCTTCCTTTCTTCCCATCCCTGAAATTGTATATTCAATAGCAGCTGTCTCATTCTTGCTATTAGACACTTACAAACACAAATGAAACATAAGGTGATAATGAGAGGCCTGCAAAGACAGTGTCCCTGCCCTAGAAAAGCTTGTACCTGAGTTGTGTACAGAATGTAATCCACCCCACCCACACATACACATTTACATGCACAAACATGCAGATTAACAGTGCAAAAATTGCAAAATGTAGACATCACATTGGCAACATGGCTATTTGGTACTGGAGAGGTAATCTGTAGATCCTGTGAGACTTTTGGAAGGCATCATCGAGGTGAGGAGGAGGGGGGTAGACTTGCCAAGGGGTGTGACTGGAATGAGCAATAGGTCAGAACACAGGAATCTTGAGATGTGGTTCTTCTTTGTCCCTCATCCTGGCTCACAGATAAAATTATATGTACCATCATTGTGAACATCCAATGTGTGACAACAGATCTGTCTGATCAAAAACCAAAACTCTAGTAAATTCACAGATTATGAGTCACCCTGTGTCCACATAGGGCCTTCAGTTATTCATTGAGTGTTAACTACTACTTCCTTTCCAAACTCCTGGGTTTTTCAATAGGTGATTAGCAATTTCATTGTATTATAACTCGTATACTGTTTGTGGTTTAGAGCTATAAAAGATTGAAGATTTGTTTTGCTTTGAAATTACTGTCTTCATAATAATCGGTACTTTCAAAGCCACGTGGCTTCTGAGAAAAGTAAACTCTTCAATTTATAAGGATTCTTTTCCACCCTGGTGCATTCCACTGTCTGACTTGATCATTTGCTGGTGTCTTCCTCTATTAAGACTCCATTTATTAGGGGCGACTCTTGTAATACTCTTAACTATTTCTTAGCCTCAAGTAGAAATGCGTACTCTTTTCTTCTTAAATGTTTAGGAGTTTCAGAAATCACTTGGAGCCAAGCATTCTGTCTACGACACCACCAACAGAACTGGACGGTCCCTGAAGGAGAAAACCACCCTGGCTGATGACAACCTGAAACTGGATGACATGCTGAGTGAACTCAGAGACAAATGGGATACCATCTGTGGAAAATCTGTGGAAAGGTAACAAGTCCTGTAGGGCAGTCTGGTTGCCTTGTAGGTTTCTTTCAAGTGTACAATAGTGATGCTTTGTAGGAACATTCTGGAACCTTAAATACCTCCTTTGCCTGGGAACTTCTGGTCATCTGTAATACCCTACTTACACAGTGCCTGTGCCCAGAAGGCTTGGTTGTTCATTATTATTTATTTTTAATTACTTGATTCACTCAACAGTGGTATTACTCTCCAAGCCTGTCATCTCAGACCTGACTTCTTTCAGGTCTCCCCAGGTCTGCTCTTGTCCTCCTTAATCCAGTTCCCATAAGTAGGAGGATGGTCTTCTTCAAATATGAATGGGGTCTTGTCATTGCCCTGCCTCATACTTTTTAGGAACTTAATATTGAGGGTGAACCAGAACACAGGCTCCTTAGTGTGACGGGCAAGGTCCTCCCAATCTGACCCTGGTGTTCCCTTCCAACTTCATCCATTACTGTCTAGTCTTCTTTCTCATTATACTTGAACCATAAAGACCCAAATCTAATTTCTAAATCTTTACGGATTTAGAAAGTACCATTGTAGTAGAAGAGTTCAAATATCTTAGAAATGTTTTCAGACAATTCTTAGATCCTTGGTTTAATTACTTTTGTCAATATCAAGATTAAATAGAATATCCTAATAATAAAATTATATTAGAATAGAAAATTAGAATGTAGTCTATAGAATACATAGGAAGAATATAGAAATTTTGCCGTTTTTTAAAAAATCCTTAAAACCTTCCATTTCAAAAGGTTATATACATTTTACAATGTGCTATAAATGATTTCATGGCAGGCAGACACCCAGGGGTTGGAGATGGGGCAGGTTGTGACTACAGACAGCGTGTGGTAGGTTTGGGGGATGACTGAACTGTTCTTTCTTAATTATGAGATGGTTACATAAATCTCTACATGTGTTACAGTTCATGGAACTGTACACTCAAAAAAGTCAAGCTTACTGTATGATAATTTAAAACAAAAAATTTTATGACTTTTTTTTAAATGAAGAAACTGAAAGATCACTGATTTCTAGAGGTGATAATGGAGGAATTTTCCAAGAACAGATAAGATCTACTGAAGGACTAAAAAAGAAAATTTGAGAAAACTTTTGTTATTTTCTAAAAAAGGCAAAGAAACGCACTGAATATACCTGTATATTATTTTTTCCTTTGACCATTGCCCAGCCTTCATAAATGGATTTTAGATATTCAGGTATTTGGTGGGTTTTCTGTTACTCAGTCTGACTTTTCCACCTTTTTCCCCAGACAAAATAAACTGGAGGAAGCCCTGTTATTTTCTGGACAATTCACAGATGCCTTGCAGGCCCTCATTGATTGGCTGTATAGAGTTGAACCCCAGCTGGCAGAAGACCAGCCTGTCCACGGAGACATTGATTTAGTGATGAATTTGATCGATAATCACAAGGTATTATTAACTGGAACATTTTATTGATCTCATTTGATTATCCTGAATTTAGAGGAAACTGTAACCCCTTATCTTAGCCTTTTAAAATCTAGAGACTATATATCACAATATGTAACAGTCTTTAGTATTTAGTGTGCTTTGAGCAGAATCAGGAAGCCAACTTTAAAAGTGATACAGGAAAATTAGTATCAATGAGATACTTTTTTTTTTTTTTTTTTTTTTTTTTTAACAATTTCCAGATCTAAAACCTTTTAGAGTTCTCTGGTGCTTTAAAACATGTTCCAAGAATGTTTTATAATCTTTTGTTATTCATATAAATAATTGTGTAATTTAAAATCACTCCCTCAGTGACCTGGAACTTGGTCATTCCATAAGTGTATGGATTTGTGACATTATCTACAGGAGTCAAGATAGGCTACTTTTCTGTTTTTAAAGACCATTTTATCCTTGCCCCTTGAACTCTAGCAATCTGTGAGATATCAGCATAGGCTCTGAGGGATTCAATTATTACTTTAAGTCAAGTGGTTTCCTGGAAATCTCCTGAGAGGGATTTAAATATTTTTTTGCCAATCAAAGGAAATATTCAGGACATCCCACTGATACTGAGTGCAAGGTCCAAGATTATGGTAAAATGTTATGTTACAACTTAAAGAATCTCAAAAACAACCTGAGGCACAGTAGTAATGTGGGATGGTTGTACCAGAGTAGACTTTATATACAAATATTTTACAGCACTGTAGTTTACAGCACTGTTTTATTTCTCCTCTCTTATGTTTGAATTAGAAAATTTATTTCATGTTAAAATGTTTTCTTTATACTTGCCTCGTTATGTTGTTTTGATCTTAACCTGTTCCTTTTTTAAATAGTTGGTGCTTTTGCATATTTATTTTCCCTTTTTTCGTTCTGTTATCTGATTATAAAAGAGAGTTTGTTACATTTAAATATTATTAAAAAAATCAAAGAATAGATGAAGAACAGTGATTGGGCCTACAAAAAGAAAAAAAGTTGAATTTTGTTGCTTTGCCTATATTGAAACAAATGTTTTGTGCATGATTGATTGATACAGACTTTCATTCCTTGGCATTCATTCAATGAGTAATGAATAGTGTAATGTTACTTTTTACATAAATGCCATTTGTATAAACTCATTGTCTAAATATTTACTCCCTTCAGCACTTGCCAGGTTTTTTATATATTAAAGGTTATCAAGAATGAGTTAATCATTCAGCATTAGTAATACAATTGGAAGGCTCAGGAAGTTTAAGTTCACCAAGTACATTGGAAAGTCAGCTCAGGACTATCGGGCGAGTCCTATCACAAACAGATTACACAGATGGTGTATTTTCGATGCCTGTGTGTGTGTGTGTGTGTGTGTGTGTGTGTGTCTGCAGGCACACCTCATTTAACACCACTAGAGTGAAAGCAAACAAAGAATTTATTGTACTATGTTTGGACTGTTTTTGACGGGCTCACTTATGAATGATTTGATTATCAGAACAGAAACTCATCGATAGAGCCAAAATGAAAAGATGTGCTTAGTAATATTCATTTGTAATCATCTTTTAGAGAAATAAGGTAATCTTAGTCTATCTATAAGCTTGGTTAATTTGAAAGATGTAGTTGCACACACTGTCTCTTGGATCAGAAATGAAGTACCCTGGGCTCATTTTTTGGATTGGGTCTGTGGCCAAAAGAAGCCAGTCTAACTCCTGGCACATCTAAGTTTATCAAAATTAGGCAAGAGGTAGGGAAAAGCTTTTCTTCCGAAAGGACAGATAAGGATGTAAGCCTCTAAAATTTGACATTAGAGGTTAGTTCTCAGGATACTGTGAAAGCTGAAGCTGTGTTGCAGGGAAAAAGACTGCAGGCCCCCTCCCTGTGGGCTCCCCTGCCATTCCCTCCAGTACCCTCATGCAGACCCCAGGATTGCTTAGTTCTTCATTCGTCTGTTTGTCTATTAATGAAGAGGAATGAGGTAGCCAGCACATTCTTGGCACTTATGAGGATTTGAGAGGAATTGGGACGCCATAGTAAAGAATTATAGAAAAAAAGAGAACGTGACATTTTCACTTGTGGAATTGCATTTGAGTAGCCACCATTATTTAAATCCAAAGCGTCATTTAAAAATTAAGGTTTGATTGCTCAGGAGGATGCTAGAAGATTGAACAGCTTTACAGCTCTGTTAGGAGCAAGCATGTGATGACTGAGCTCCTGAAGATTCTGTGAGAAGTACGCCTCATTAAACTCTAAGTCTTAGAGACTGGTCAGGAGGTCATGTACATATATATTCCACACTGTGTTTTACTGGTTTCATTTTGTAGTGAAAAAACAATTTTTAATGGAAATACGGTCTTTCTAGGTTTTCCAGAAAGAACTGGGGAAGAGGACCAGCAGCGTGCAGGCCCTGAAGCGCTCAGCGCGAGAGCTCATCGAGGGCAGCCGAGACGACTCCTCCTGGGTCAAGGTCCAGATGCAGGAACTGAGCACACGCTGGGAAACCGTGTGTGCACTGTCCATATCCAAGCAGACCCGCTTGGAAGCAGCCCTGCGGCAGGTGACAGTCTTGTAAATTGCAGCTGGGGGTGATGAGAAAGGTATCAAAGCCCAGAGCTGCTCTGGTGGAGAACTGTTTCACTCCTCCTTTCTTACTGGGACGGTGATGGAGAGGGAGATTCTTAGAGGATCCTTGCCTTGCTCCTCCCCCCAGGAGTTTTAAGTTACTCACAGAGGGAAGTTTTCTCATTGTCACACAAAAGTGCCAGTCTTGAAATTTTTCACCTCAGACGTGTAATGGGCTGTCATGGCTCTAACATCAGATTGTTAAAATGGTGAAGTAGTCTTCATATTGGGGTTTAGAGGTCTTAACATTTATAAAGTGTAGCAACATGTATCTTTATATTTTTAGTGGGCATAATGCATATCGTTAATCAATGTAAATTTAAGACTTTTTTTTCATTGAGAGGAGGACTGTATACTAACAAGCATCTTTGGGGATCTTCTTTGTGGGGTGTGTGTGTTGTGTGTGTGTGTGTGTGTGTGTGTGTGTGTGTGTGAACTGTTAGGCAGAGGAATTTCACTCAGTGGTGCATGCCCTCCTGGAGTGGCTGGCAGAGGCCGAGCAAACCCTTCGTTTCCATGGTGCTCTCCCAGATGATGAGGATGCCCTTCGGACACTCATTGATCAGCATAAAGTGAGTTATCTAAATGCTAAGTAAAACTAAATGAGAAAATTCAATAGGCTCGTGATGGTAGATATCAATTGCATGCATATTTCCCTTTCTGAGAAGTAATTAAAGATCTAGCACATTTGAGAATTTGCCTTCATCCTCTTTGCTTACATTGGTGTGTCCCCATGCCCGCAAATAAGTTATCTCTCCACGACTGCTTTGTGAAGAAGGTGGCTATTCTAAAGTGAGTCACCGTTCCCTCTCTTTTGGAAGAACATTAATTTTTCTAGGAGGTTATCTGGCTTCTGACCCAAACTGGTCAACTTCATTGTACTTTCATGTGCATTTCAGATGAAATTTCCTGCATGAGCCTTTGGCATTTATAAACATATCATTAGAATTATAAATAAATAAGTTTGATCTTAGTAAACAAGACAAGCAAGTAATTCAATAACTGGTCTTCAAATTTTATTTTTCAATCTCTGCCAGTTCTGGTTTTATTTTATTATTATTTTTTTAGATTTTATTTATTTATTTAACAGGGAGAGACGCAGTGAGAGAGGGAACACAGGCAGGAGGTGTGGGAGAGGGAGAAGTAGGCTCCCTGCTGAGCAAGGAGTCCAATGTGAGGCTTGCTGTGGGGCTTGATCTCAGGACCCTTAATGACTGAGTCACCCAGGCACCCCGCCAATTCTGGTTTTAATCAAGATCCACCTTAAATTTTTATGAGAAGTAGCCTGTAGTATAAATTATAAATTTAAAATGAATTCTGTAAGTAGATATACTGTTGGATAGTTAACCAAATAAAAATCTGGCCACTGAGTTTTCAGGTCAACATCTATTTTGTAACAGTGCCTAGAACTAGCAAAACTGTTAGGAGAGTGATCTGGATACCTCTTAACACTTGTTTCTTGTTTGTTTTTGTTTTTTGTTAAACCTTTTTCTGGAGAGGAGAAGGGAGTTGAGGGAAATTGGAAGGGGCGGTGAACCGTGAGAGACTATGGACTCTGAAAAACAATCTGAGGGTTTTGAAGTGGTGGGGGTGGGAGGTTGGGGTACCAGGTGGTGGGTATTATAGAGGGCACGGATTGCATGGAGCACTGGGTGTGGTGCAAAAATAATGAATACTGTTACGCTGAAAAAAATAAAAATTAAAAAAAAAATTAGAAATTTACAATGCTAACACTCAATGCAGTATCCAACATTTCTTTTTAAAAGATCTGTTTAACACCACTGAAGAAGCTCATCTTCCAGGTTCAGGTTGGAAGGATGTCATTAGTTCCATTGTGGCATGGATTACATCATCTATGGAGATTTCTTATTTGTGACGATTGTGCTCTCTCAATGACGGGCTGCCTAACCTATAGCAATGAAATACTGCCTTGTCATTAATAAAAGTGATGTGAGCTTGTCTAACATTATCTGGAGGAACGGAATGCTCCATAAACCATTTAAAGTTGAAGTTAGAATATAAGAGGAGGAAAATGACATCAAATTTATTATAAATTTTTGATTCAGCTCAGTGTTTTGAAGAGCTATTATATTACTGTTGTCTGACCCACCAGCCAGCATTGAGTTCCACTGACAGAGTTGGTCTCAGAGGAGCTTCTTATATATCAAACATCTTACAGTAAGGTGCCCGCTTGGGGTATCAGTACCCTCAGAGCAGGAGCAGGAAACCCCCAGAAGCATCAGGAAGCAGGGTATCCGGAGCAGTGGTAGTGTTGTGGGGTCTTTTTGTTTTTGTTTTTGTTTTTACAACAAATTACTTTTAAATATTTTTAAGTTGTATAAAATTACATGTCATTTCATAAAGGGCTGCTTAGTACCAATAATTAGCCATAACATCATCCGTTCTTTCTTATTTCCTCTGCTTTCTTCACACACTGAGCAAATAAAAGTAAAGCAAAATATTTAATTTCTTAGCCCCAGGACCAGAGACTTCTCAGTATAGTCCACTTTCAAAAATGGCAAGCTTTCCCAGGTGAGCATAGAATGCAAGCAGGGAGCTGACCATCCAGCCCACGGCATTCTGGGCAGGACTCTGGCACTGTTTGGTTAGGGGTGATTAAAAGTATACGGTCAGATCCCCTGTCCTTGGGAAAGCACAGCTGTTATTGGCCTCTGGTTTTCTCTTCCTAGTAAAGCTTCCCCCCGCCCCCTTTCAGTTAAGCAGATCTGTATTGGAGGAAATGAAAATAATTTTTTCATTTTAAAATTTTTTAAATGAAAATAATTTTTAAAATAAAAGTGATGATATTTTAAAGATAGGTCATGTTAGTGGAGTATACTATTAATTAAACCTTGACATGACGGCAGTAAAAATGGGTAAATGAGAATTAAAAAGCACTTATTCAATCACAAAGACACACGGTCTTTTGATCTTGTGGACCTTAACGTCCAGTAGGTATGTAAGGAGACATGGCAACATGCCAGAATAGGAGGTCTAGGACAGAGCTGCGGCACAGAACCCAAAAAGAAAAGGTCACTAGACATTCTAGGAAACCCATTCTCCGATGATCACCCTGACCACATGGCATGGATAGTACGGGGTGTCCACTCAGTCTGTAGCCTTTGCAGCCCTTGCCCATGTTACTAAGGAATCCGTCCCTCTTAGTGCTGGGGTCCAGACTGGGGTGCTGGCAGATGCTTGAAATTCACTCTGAGGTTCTGGAAGCACAAGACCTTTTTTAAGGCAGAGGTCCTCATTTGTAGCCACGCTTTCAGAGTTCTGTGACTCATGTATCTATGAATACAGTTCTGATGGTAGAAAGTACAGTTATGTGTGTGAGACATTTGCAGAAAAGTTGATTTGAAAGCATTTTAGAGCCTGTCAGGGCTTCTTCATCCCACCAGAGCAGGGGATGACAGTTTCTGGCTGTCAGGCCCATCCCCTTCATGCTCTCCCCGACTCTTTCCTGCTGGACATTTGGGCCCTCTCTCCCTCACCCCAAACATTTATAGTTCCCTGCCCAGCCTTCTCTCTTCCTTTTCGGTACATATTCCTCTCATTGCTGGCACACAGTTCATGCTGTTTTAAATATACAACCTCCTAGTTTTGTGAGGACATTTTTTTTCAATCAATATTTTTGTCTCTGGTGGTACTCTCTCTCCTAGTCCTGTTCTCCATTACCATATGTACACGCTATGCAGATATAGAAGAGTTTGTTTTTTTGTATAACATATCTTATAAGGCGTGAGGTGTTACCTAATACATGTATTCAGAAAAATACCTGTTAGAAAGTGCCTCACTTCCCATTGTTGTCCCTTTTCCTCTCTTAATTCCCCAGTTAGTGAATTGTTTCCAGCAGTGCATAGTGCTGGTGAAGTTCTTGTGTACTTGTCTAACTCTGACGGTCACAGGCACGTCACTGGAGTTTTATTTTCAACCAGTGCCAGCAGCTGATTGAGGTGTTTGTTTCTGCTCTAGGAGTTCATGAAGAAACTGGAAGAAAAACGGGCTGCGCTGAATAAAGCTACCAGTATGGGAGACGCCGTCCTGGCCATCTGCCACCCTGACTCCATCACCACCATCAAACACTGGATGACCATCATCCGGGCCAGGTTTGAGGAGGTCAGTGGGTCTCAAGTCATCATTAGAGCAGGAACAGAACTGAGATACATGTGTGACCCTGGGAACAGGAGGCCTCTGCAAACCTTCCTCTGTGCATGACCTGTCTCTGCAGTCCACTTTTATTTAAAAACGTAAAGCCATTTTGCAGCTATGTCCCTGAAGCATGAAAAAGCAAATGTTTGGTTCCCTGTATGACTTTTTGTCCCACTTCCACATTGTTGAATAACCCAGCACCCAAATTATACTTCAGAGGAGTATATGCTTGGGGAATGGATTACGTACATGAACTGGATTCTGCATTTTAAGATTTTATCTATTTCTATTTCCACTCAATGCTTCATGGAATAAGCATTCTTGAGCCGTCAGAGAATGTGTGTTTGAACTCAGACTAGAAATCTAAAGGAAGCCTGGGTGTTTGACACCCCGTCTGTAACTATGGGGGCAAACATCAGAGGGGCTTTCATGTCCTCCACAATCTGGTAGTACCATCCCAGATAGCACTGATGGTACCGCTGATGGGATCTAGAAAGACTGGCAGTGTTATGATCCCAGGCCCAGGATGATCTTCTATATCCAAATATAGAAGAGTGTGTTTTTTTGTGTAACATATCTTATAAGGCGTGAAGTGTTACCTAATACATGTATTCAGAAAAATACCTGTTAGAAAGTGCCTCACTTCCCATTGCTGTCCCTTTTCCTCTCTTAATTCCCCAGTTAGTGAATTGTTTCCAGCAGTGCATAGTGCTGGTGAAGTTCTTGTGTACTTGTTTAACTCTGACGGTCACAGGCACGTCACTGGAGTTTTATTTTCAACTAGTGCCAGCAGTTGTGTATTTTTACATCAGTTATTAACTAGGATGGATGAAATTGAGAGACATTTGTTTCCCCAACAGGTGTTGGCCTGGGCGAAGCAGCATCAACAGAGATTAGCAAGTGCTCTGGCTGGGCTCATTGCAAAACAGGAATTGCTGGAAGCTTTGCTGGCTTGGTTGCAGTGGGCCGAAACGACACTTAGCGACAAGGACAAAGAAGTCATCCCCCAGGAAATCGAAGAGGTGAAAGCCCTCATTGCAGAACACCAGGTAATATGAATATCATCCTAACCCTGTCTTCTCAGATACTGTTTTTATTTCACTGCCATACTTCTCAAGAGATTGCTTTGTGCTGGTTACCATCACTTCCTCAAACACACTCCTCAAGTTCTTCCTTACATTTATTGTCCGTTTCGCCCTGTTCTTCTGCTCCGTCTTCTGGCGACCTCGCTCTGCCGGGCTTTATGGCTCCATGCTTGCATATTCTACTCTCTGCTGCCACGCATCTCCCACGATGACCATCAGTACTTCAGACACACCCTGTCTACAAGGGAGTGCATCATCTTGCTCCAAAAAACAAATGACTTCTCTATCCTGCCTGTGGGCCTCCCACTGACTCTGATTTATTTGTATGCTTGTCACTTTGATACACATTTATAAAGGGAAGCATTAAATGGCAGCTTAGTTGACGAAGCAGCTAGCATTGCAATATTTTTTTTTAAAGATTTTATTTATTTATCAGAGAGAGAGGGGGAGAGAGCGAGCACAGGCAGACAGAATGGCAGGCAGAGTCAGAGGGAGAAGCAGGCTCCCTGCTGAGCATGGAGCCCGATGTGGGACTCGATCTCAGGACACTGGGATCATGACCTGAGCCGAAGGCAGCCACTTAACCAACTGAGCCACCCAGGCGCCCCGCATTGCAATATTTTTAAATAAATGTATGAGCCATTCATGTCCATAACGGCCCTGAAGTGCCTCATGTTGTGTTCTCTGTGATCAGAGTTCTCCAGTGTGACAGATTCTAGACATATGTTTCTCTACTTTTCACTTTTATCTGACTCCTCTTTTTTCCACCCCTTTTCACCACAGTCTCTGTCTTTGCTGCGTATTCCAGATAGAGGGATCTCTAAGTCACAATAATAAGCCTAAGGAGACAAGACAAGAAGTAGCAAGATAGTCAGACCTCTTAAATGGGAACTTTAACCTGAATAACTTTTATCTCCCTTGGCATAGTATTTGTATAAACAGAAATATTTAAGATATGTCCATATTTAATATGTTTGCCATATGTCAGTGTATAGCAAAGCCATCTGAAGTATTTCAAATACATTAGTGAAACGTGCTGCAGAGACATCCTGAGGACCAGCCCAGTTAATTAGTTGCTTTGCAGATAAATACTCACTTTAAGATTCTTCAGGAAGAGCTTAAAAGCTCTGGAAGATCCTGGTTGATACACAGATAGGTTATATTAATTATACAGCTGCTCCCATGCATGGTCATCAAGCTAAAACAAATTACTGTTACAGTGCTCTAATTACTTACCAGGTATATGTAACATTTTATATTGTTTAGTTGTGAGTAAATGCTATGTTATAGTGGCTTACAATTTTTTGGCCCCTAAAGATATAACAAGTTGGTTTATGCTTTTTTTTCCCCCCAGAATGAATTTCAGAAATAATAGCATGGTCCTTTTATCCTTTGCTTTTAGTTCATTTCTAAAGGTAGTTTTCTGTGGTGCACTTCTATTTAATTGACTTTGACCTTTCAGACCTTCATGGAGGAAATGACCAGAAAACAACCTGATGTGGACAAAGTTACCAAGACCTACAAGAGGAGAGCAGCTGATCCTTCCTCATTACAGTCCCATATTCCGGTCCTGGATAAAGGGCGAGCAGGAAGTAAGCAGTGGCCAATTTCTTTAAAATGCACATGGCTAAAGCCAAGGAAGTTAGTTTTGAGTTGTCACTTGAAATTTCAGAGCAATTGGTGATTCTTTGAGCTCTCTCTACCATAAAAGTTTTCCTTGAAAGAACACATGGGCTCAAATATTGTAGCAACTTATTTAAAAATAAAGGAAAAAACATATACAGGCCTCTCTGTTTAATTTTATTTGCTTGTAGGGTATCTTTTAGATTAGCTAGAAGAAATTGGAAAAAATGTACAACAAGAACAGAAACCATCATCCCCTTTGCTTCTGTTATATAAATAACCTTATGGTGGGATATAGCAGAAATGACCATGACCTGGATATAGTTTATGACCTAACTGTTCATTAGTGACTGGCAGTCTGATAGATTTTGCCCATGTTCATATGACTTCAGGCTCTATTTACTTGTTAGTCTACTTTGACTCCACGAAAGGAAGTCACAAAGTGACATTAAAAATGATAAAGCAGGCTTGGAGAAGATTTAAAAGAAGCTCAGTTTATAGCTGAATAATTGTAATTCAATACATTTCTTAAAGGTGCCTTAATAGAAAAAAAAATGATTTCAGATCTTTTGTAGTTGCTGTATTACCCAAGGGGGCAAGGTAACAAAGTGGTGGTTAAGAACTCTGGAGGCAGACTCCTTACCACCTTGGAAATATAACCTGGGACAAGTTACTTAAACTCTCTCTGAGCCTCAATTTACACATTTGTAAAGGGGATAATTATAACCTCACTGGATTCTGGTGAGGATTAGATAAACTAATGTGAACAAAGTGCTTAGCATACTTCCTGGCTTGTAGTTAAATGCTCAGTAAATATTTTTGTAGGGCCTCGTAGGAGTGAGGAACTCTGGGCAAATCCCAGCTTGAACACTCTTCCTAACGTGACTTTAGGCCAGTTGTTTTTCCAGGCCACACTCAACCATTTAGTTAGATGAGAAAAATGCATTGAGAGAACTGTTCTGTGATGTTATAGAAACTTGTGAAAAATAGCCAGAAAAGAGGGAGAAAAAATTAGGAAAGGCAGTAAATTGGGTTATGAGACTGTGCACAGGAAATGTGCAGTCTCTGTGGAAAACAGACTTGGATGAAAGCTGGAGTCATACACACACATCCCTATTTGATCAGAATTTGTGAAGTATCTTGCTGTGACTCAAATGAATGGCCACTGTCTCCTGCCCTCACCTGCCTTCCTTCCAGCCTTCTTTTCTAAGAAGGGCAGCTGGGTTTGGGTAGCTGATTCTAAGATAAGTCTCACTGCCCTGGGAGATTTATTTTATCATGCCTTAACAAAAGAGAGGCTCACAAGGTACTTCTTTGTCATTGAAATGGCATGGATTTTAAGCTGGAAAATGTTTTAAACATAATTTTATAAAGAGAGCTTTTCAGTATTTAAATGCCCATTGGGTATGTTTCTCTGTTTTATATGAAAAGTATGTGATCCTTGGTAAGTAAAACAGATTTGAACTTGAACATTATAAGATCTAAATAAGATCTTTCTAAATAATTAAGTTGATTCAGTTTTAGCTAGGAACAATAAAGGCCAAGCCTTAACATATTTAGAACCCTGGAAACCACTCTCCTAACTAAAGTTGCATTTTAACAGGAAAACGCTTCCCAGCGTCAAGCTTATATCCCTCTGGATCACAGACACAAATCGAAACCAAGAATCCGAGGGTCAATTTATTGGTGAGCAAATGGCAGCAAGTTTGGCTCCTTGCGTTGGAAAGGAGGAGGAAGCTTAATGACGCCTTGGACAGACTGGAGGAGGTCAGAGAACTCCTGTGTTCAGGACCCCTGATGATATGGGATGTGGGTTTAGGGAATCAATAAAGTAAACTACAGTTGACCCTTGAACAACATGGAGTTAGGGGCACTAACAGCACCCCCCCCCACACACACACACATACTGCATAGTCAAAAATCCACATATAACTTTCGACTCCCTCAAAACTGAACTGTTAATAGCCCCTTATTGACCAGAAGCCTTATTGCCCTACCTATAAGAAGCAATTAACAAAGTTATATGTGTTATATACTATATTCTTATAATAAAGTAAGCTAGAGAAAAGCAAATGTTATTAAGAAAATCACAAGGAAGAGAAAACACGTCTTTTTAAAAATTTCATAAAAAACCTGCATGGAAGCAGACCCACACAGTTCAAACCCAGCGTTGTCCCAGGGTCCACTATAATATGTTCTAACATAATCAGAACCTGACTCCATTAAGAGAAGAAGCAGCTTGATGTATGTTTGCTTGGTATTATCTGGGAAATATAACCACTGATAATTCAGGTATTTTCATTATATATATATATATATTCTGTGGTCTGAGATGTAGAGTTTCAGATTCTGAAACTGGGAAATTTTTAGAAGCCTTGGATGGTAGAACGGCAAAGAGCAGAGAGAGAGCAGAGGTGAGAGCTGTTGAGCTGGGCCTGCTGTCCGGTAGGCACAAAACTTAACAGTAGTGTCTCTCTGGGGCAGTTCACCTTTGTCACATTGGCACTATCAGAAATTGTTAGTTTGACTTTTTGAGGAGTTTTGTATGTTTCTTTTATTTGAAAAGAACAACCAGCGACAGTAGTGAAATCATAGGAAAGATGTTTCTGTGCTCCCTTTGCAAAATGAGACCTTTTTTATTTTTTTGAAGTGGGAAAGATCTGTGCATTATCTGGAAGGTCATTAAAAATAACTTTATTCATAAAGTCGGAGGTACTGTTTGTGCACCGTATGAACCAAAAATACCTTTTGTCCTTTCCAGCTGAGGGAATTTGCTAACTTTGATTTCGATATCTGGCGTAAAAAATACATGAGATGGATGAATCATAAGAAATCTCGAGTGATGGACTTCTTCAGGAGAATTGATAAAGATCAGGATGGGAAAATAACCCGACAAGAATTTATTGATGGAATTCTTTCCTCAAGTAAGTCCCAAGAGAAGTGACTGTAAATGATGTCATTTTTTAAAGAAAATAAGCACACTTTAAAATTGTGTTACTAATAAAGCATCGTCTTTAAGCTTGGCTATGAAGTCATGCCTTCAGGGAAGTGTCCGTGGTGAAATGCGTGGTTTTGGGGTCAGGCTTATTTCATACTCCTGTAACCACAGTTGGTATATTCCTTGTTCCCTGAAGCTGTGTCCTCATTAGTATAATAAAGTTAATAATATTTGATTCTTAGATTGTTTTGTCTGACATGTAATGGGTAATCAGTAAATTCAAGTCAGCCTCTTCCCTTTTTTGTTCTAATTGACATCTGATCATTGTCATTAACGGGAAATTAGAACTCTATGAAAATTCTTAAGGTATGTGTCACCTTGTTTGATGGTTGAGTCATATGGATGTGATTTCTTGGGCAGATGTTACTGGAAATCTTAAAGTAAATTTAATATAATCTTATGAGTATATATATGATATGAATTCACATGCATAAAATTCATATATTCCTTAAAGTGGTAGTTGAACCATATGAAATTTGCTAATTTTAAAGTTTTCAACCAAGAATAAAAGCAATTTTCAATGATTCATCCTGGTAGTAATTAAAGATAAATGTAGGTCCTGTATATTGTGGTTTGATTTGTTATAATATAAATCAGTTTTTAAGAGGATTTTAATATATTTGATGACCCTGATAATTTAACTGGCTACATTAAGATAGAAATAATACAACTGAGTCAGAATTAGCAAGGTATACTACTTAACTTTTTTTTAAGATTAAATCTTTTTGTAAAATGTTATTATAAACTATGGGTTTTAAAAACTTTGAGAATATAGTATGGCTTATTCTGAGAGTATCCTAATTCGCATTTCTACGTGGAATCTACACACAGAGTGAAACTCACAGTGTAGAAAAGAGGTTGCCAGGGGCTGGGAGGTGGGGGAGGTGAGGACAGCCTGGAGAAGGGTAGAAACTCCAAGATGAGTAAGGTCTGAGGATCTAAAGTACAATGTGATGGCTACAGTTGATAACACTGGATATTATGTAGTTGAAATTTTCTGAGTAGAACTTAAATATTCAGGAAAAAACAAAAAGATATCTGTGAGGTGGTGGGTGTGTCAATTAACTTGATGGAAGGACTCCTTTCATAATACGTACAAGGATCAGATCATCATGATGTATACTGTTCAGTATTTTACAATTTTATTTTTCAGCTGTACCTCAGTAATCATACTTACTATTATTTCGAAAATTTTAGAGTTTCCAACCAGCCGCCTGGAGATGAGCGCAGTGGCAGACATCTTTGACCGAGATGGTGATGGATATATTGACTACTATGAATTTGTAGCAGCCCTTCACCCAAATAAAGATGCATATAAACCCGTCACCGATGCGGACAAAATCGAAGACGAGGTACTCCACACCCCGACCCCCTGCAGCAGCAGCAGCAGCGGGCGCTGCCGGGACACCATGCTCAGATTCAGGCCGCCATTTTATTTCCATCTTGAGTTGTATTGAGGTGTTTGTTGACTCTGCAGTGTCATGTTAACCTTGAAATGGACATTTCATCATTGTTTTTGGCAGGTGACAAGGCAGGTAGCGAAGTGTAAATGTGCAAAACGATTTCAAGTTGAACAGATTGGAGACAACAAATATAGGGTGAGTTTTCAAAAGTTAACTATTTAGTTCTCTTGAAGGATAACAATGGAAATCTGTATACAATTTGAACTGCATTGCTTTCCAGGAATGCTAATTATTTATTTTTTACCTCACATCACAATAGAATGGTATATGAAATTCCAGCTTTTGTCATTTTAAATGATGTAGAGATAGCCTGCATTTTGTAAACTAGGATATATCTCTGACATGCATTTTACTTTGAGGAGAAAAACACATCCCACATACTCAGGTTGCTTCCTGTGACTTTAAAATGTATTTTATTATGATTACAGGTAAGTTATCATATTTCTAATAACAAAGCTATTCCAAGCCAGAACAACAAAGTTAAAAATGTTGAATCATTTTTAGAAATACGGAGAGGCAATGTTTTCCACTTATGTAGTTATTTTCTTTTTGTTCAAAATCTTAAAAGCTCAGTTCACCTTCTTCTAAACAGTTATTTGAACACCAGTGTGACTTTGTTACTCCTCTATCTTTTTTTCTCTTTTTTGGAATATCTCTCACATGTAGTAGCTAGATCGGAAATGTGCTGAGTTTCCCTAATACAACATGTTACTTACAAGCAAAATTTCTTTTTGAATTTAGTTTTCGTATTTCCATATTGGAAAATATTCATCGGCATATTTGAATTTCTAACCTAAATATGAAACCCAAAGATTAAAAAAAAAACTTTTATAGAAAATTTACTGATTATATGGTTTACGTTTCAACCAGCGGGTACCTGCACATCTCTAAACTAGATACTATATCCAGGAGCCCAGAGTGTGACAGATTGTATGTGTGTGTTCTAGAGTCATACAGAAAGTTTCCTATTGAACTAATTGTGTCTTTCTTCCATTTTTCATTTTTTTTTTATCAGTTCTTCCTGGGAAATCAGGTATAAACCAGTGGAATGTATTCTCAAGTTCCCAATGATTTTTTTTTTTTTTTAACTTTAATTCATAGTCATTAAAGCTTGCCATGGCCAATCTTTCCCATGCTGTTGCCCTAGCTACTACATTGTTGGTTGGCGTGGTGTTTCTGTAAATGCTGTAAGGGTCCTTGATCCAGGATTCCTTTTTGCCGTGTGTCTCAAATGAGGAGATTACTTTTAAGCAAACCAGATAACAAATTGCAGTTTGACTGGTCACAGTGTTAGAAATGCCATTTTTAGTTCCGGTTTAATAACACTGCTAGCATATGTTTTATGCAAATACTTATTGGAATAAAGATTTGATTCTGCACACGTCTCTTTGCTGTGTTTAACTATTGAGGTTAAAAAACAAACAAACTCTGAGGTCCTTAGATCAGCAGTAGCTAGAGAAGGATCTGCAGTGGGTAGTGACGTGGGAAGACAGAGTAGTGAGAAGTCTCTCTGGCACTCAGCCACAAGTGATGCGTTCTCTCCAAAGTAGTGATTGTTGCATTTATCCTAAACCACCGATTCAGGGCTTTACATCTTCTGAGCAGGAATTTTAACTCTACACGTCTTAACTGGTATCAATTCCTTTTGAGGAAATGTATCTCTGATAACTTCTGTGAAATCTTAAAATCACACTTTAACTCATTTGGCTTTACACTGAAGTCAGTATAAACTGTCCAGTGGCCCTGTGTCATTATCACAATTTTTAGAACTAAGGATAAGAAAAATTGTGTTTTGATTTAAACAAAGGAGAAGGGATTTTCACTGTATGCTTTTGGAAAGAACTGTACAATTTTTAACACCTGATCATACATATCATGTCAGATCTCACTCTGCTGCTCAGTTTTTAAGCCATATTACCTCTTAGGTTTCAAATTCCCGGTTATCCCCATTTATTGCAAGCACATAACTTTTTTCAAATAGAAATTTTCAGCTCCTTTGAATAGATGTCTTCAAAACTTGGCATTAGTTATAATAAATAAAAAGGATGTCTTTAAAACTTGGCCTTAGTTATAATATATAAAAAGTTACTGTTCTGATCCCTTCTTGTTATTTTCTGAGTCAACATTGGGGATAATATTTTTTATTTGTGGAAAGGATGAGAAAAATGCTAACTTTAAAAGATTTTATTCACTCAAAACACTAAAAGCAAACATTAGTCTCTTTTTTTCTTGTCTCATGATTTGGCTGTTAGGAAAATTAGGGAAATTCTGAAGACAATGTTAGTTGTCTAGGGAATACCCTCTCAAAATAAAAATTTAAATCATTTTTATTACAATTGGAATATCTCTATAAAATATATCATCTCCTGAAAACTTTTGCTTTGAACCTAATCTTGGACCAAAAGTATCTGGTCTAATTATCTGGTTTCTTAAGGGTAATTTTCTTTAAATCCCTTCCTTTTCCTTCGCTTATTAGCAGCACCAATTTTTTTCTAACAAAATAAATATATATTTTGATTTTTAAACTTTAATTTACATTTCAGGAACTGGTTCAATTTATAAGAAAGTTTAAATCTCAAGGCTTGAAAATGGACTTAGAAATAGCAATATAAAAAGGGTTGATGTAAAACGCATGAGTTCCTGCTGGTGCATTTTACATGCTTTTCATCCAGGTCCTTTTGAGTTTCAGGGTCTTGAATGGTTGGCTTTGTTTTAGGGTTCCTTTCCTGAAACTCAGTGTTAAAGTATATTGAAAAGTGGAAGATTTTGTTTCTACTTAAAATAAAGCTTTCTGATTATCCATCATGAGCCAGCACAAATAGTCAAAGTCACAATTGTTTCTTACTTGCCTTTAAAAGAAGCTTTATTTATGTTTACTTGACTATTGATTTTGCTTGGTATCTGCTGGGTTGGCAGGCATGAAATTTGGTTTGGTAATTTTTACAAGCTGAACATGAGCCTATTAGAAATGATTTAAAAGTATAAAATTATTTCTCATGGGCTTTCAAAATAAATTTTATGATCAGAAACTGTGTAGTCTAGACATTTATTCAGAACTTGCAGAATCTGTAGTGTATCCAAGTGATTGGAGATCCATTGAAAGGGGAAGAACACAACTGCTTATTAGTGTCAGTAATTATGGTGCAAACACTTTAAGAGAAAGCCTTTTAGAAAGCTGTATAATTAATAATGTGTCACTGGCTGTTCTAATGTTACAGTAATCCAGAATGGCACATTAATCCAGCCTTTAACAAATTGGTTTACCAGATCATTGTTGATGCAGAAATTTTAGTTGACTGTGAAATTTTTGTTGGTCATGTTCATTTACTACATTTAATCTCTCTAAATTAAAACTGCTCTTAGAGAAAACGAAATGAGTTTATGGAGATTTCTCTCACAGATTTCTGTGGAAAACAGTTTTAGTAGAAGAGGAAGTTTTAATGAAGATTAGAGTTTATTAGATTTTCTTTAGAATCTTATCTTGTATAAACCCTGGGCTAGTAGGCCTTTACTGATTTTCATGTCTGTGTTTGATTTTGAGAAATATTTGTCAATTACTGCCTTACTAATGTTGTTTCTATCATAAAGAAAAATCGTTTCTTGAACAGAGCTTCAGTATTATACTTGATAACCTTTGTTAGCTTTTTCCAAACTGTTTCCTTTGGGCTAAATCAGCATGCAGCAGTCTAACACAGATCATTTCAAACCCCCTTTCCTGAGATTTTACTAATCGCTGTGAACTAAGCAAGAAATTTAAGTTGGTTGCTTAAGCTACTGCAGACTGTACATCATCCTTTAGCATAGACTTGCTGTTGACAATTAGAGGTTCTTTCTTCGTTCGTCTTCACAGTTTGGAGACTCCCAGCAGCTGCGACTTGTTCGGATCCTACGAAGTACTGTGATGGTTCGTGTCGGAGGTGGATGGATGGCACTTGATGAGTTCTTAGTGAAAAATGATCCTTGCAGGGGTAAGGAGATGCTATGTTAAGATAGTAACACCATGAAAGTGTATCAATTGTGTACTATTTTCCAGCATCAAAAACATGCTGGGTATAATTTTGGTCATTTATTACAATAATGAATGTTTCACATTGGTCTCTGTCAGCCTAAAGTTCCCAAAGAACTTGTGGCAGTCATGTAAACCATGTTCTTCTCATTTTTTTCCTTACATCTTCTGGATAAATATGAGACTGATAGGCAGGAAATACGAGAATAGATTTTTTTTATCTTTAGGGAAATGCTCCCATCTGCAGTTTTCAAAATGAGTAATTACACCAACTAGGGGAAGGATTTCACCTGTCATTACATAGCAATGTAAAATGAAAGCAGATTGAGGTAAAGGAGACTGAGCATGCTGGACAATAAAGGTTTAAAAATGGAAGTTTTTCATATTGGGGGGAGGTAAGGAAAGTTAATACCTAAAAGTTTTGAAAATCATCATTAACTGCCAACTTGACTCTTACTTCGAAGGTATAGATGAGCATGTTGAAAATATAAACAAATGATACTGTAGCTCACACCATACCTACCAGCCAAAGAATCCTTGATTATCTTTCAATTTTCCTTATTTTTCAGATCCTGTAGTCAATTGTGGAATTCTTAATTAATTGACCTTACAAGTTGTCATTTGATTGCAGTGTCTAGTTAGGTCCCGTTTACTTTAGTTGGCCCATTTTTCCTTAGGGAAAAAAAACAAAAACAAAAAAAAGCAGTAACATTTTTGTGATTTTCTTTAACCTGTGAGCTCATTTCAATCCTCTTAAACGAACGACAGCAAATGTCCGTGCTGATAGTATTTCGGTTACCAAGTGGGAGGCCAGGGTTCTTCCAGCGGGGCCTCTGTTAATTCGATGCGGGCATCTGACTGTGCAGGTACATCAGAGTGAGTTTCTGTGGGTCTGCAGGCCGCTCTGCTAAGGACACCTGGGATCATCCTACGACCCTACTCAGTAGCTCTGCTCTCTGCAGGTCAAAGATACACCCGCCAAAGGGTATAATCGTGATGACTCCCTCTTTTAATATTTTGGAAATACCGCAGCCTCCAGTGCTGTAGTTCCACTAAGAGACAAAGCAAATAGAATATGTAGTATCCTTGTTGACTTGCTGCTTAGGAAAGTTAGTGTGACTGTGGCCAAGTCTTCCAAATACGTTTTTCTTACTGAGTCAAATCTTTGAATGCTTCTTTCCCTGATGCAACTTTTCTTCTAAAATGTGTGCTAAAAGCTGGATCTGAGCACCCCTTTGCATATTCAACTACTGTACTTTGTTTCTTCTCTTGCTAACAGTATTCTTTAATGTGATTGGTATCCTGTGTCATTTTTTCTAGTTCATCATCATGGGAGTAAAATGTTACGTTCGGAATCAAACTCTTCAATTACTACTACTCAGCCTACTATAGGTTGGCAACCCCCGTCTTTGCCTCTCCCCTCTTGCCTTTTCTCTTTCCTACTTTTACATTCTTGCTTTAATCATTTGTTTTAAGATAACACGCTTCATCCATCGCGTATGGCTTAACTCATATCCAACTGAGCTGGTGCTTCCAAATTTAAATGCAGAACCGTTGGCACACTGCCGGTGTGCCACGAACATAGGTGCTCTCTAAGTGATCGGACACATGCTAACACGTTGCTCATCGGGTTCTTGTGCAGTGTTCTCCATGTGCATATGTGTTTGTATGAGTGTTGCATCACTGATTACCTCATATCCTTGGGTCTGATGTTTGTTACTGCATGTCGGTTAAACCGAGTTTTCCAAGGCATAAAATAAGAATACCGGTTGCCTCATTTAAGTGAAAAACCTGAGAGTTTATCTGTTGTCCTCATGATTAACGAGCCATCTCTTATTCTGTGTAATCCTGTTGTTTGGTTAATTCCAGTGTTAAAATACTGGCATTCTCCTTACCTCAGTAGTACATGCAAAAGCCACAGTCCTTGCCTTACTGGCTTGTCTTCTCAGTGTGGGGGAGGGGTGACGAACCATGTGGGCATCAGTAGCTGGTGGATTAACAATATTTTAGCATGAGCTTTCCATTTTCATGCTGACTCTTTCTTTAATAGTGGTTATTCTTGCTGGTGTCTAGTGTTAGAATAAACACACTTTTTTTTTCTTTCCCAAACTTACTTGTATCCAAAAGGAATGCATTGTAAAGGAATGCATTTAACTTTTTGTTATGCTGCGTTGGAGTTGGCATGGCAAAAAGCTGTTCTTGAACTCCTCAACATGGTCTGTGGTGCCAAGCTGTTGTTCTTCCTGTAAGTGATTGAGCGCCTCTTTTTGTCCCCTCCTCTTCTGTTTGCATGTGTGTGTCACATAACCCAGCTAAAGGAAGGACAAACATGGAGCTCCGGGAGAAGTTCATTTTAGCAGATGGTGCCAGTCAGGGTATGGCTGCCTTCCGGCCCCGGGGCCGAAGATCACGGCCTTCATCACGAGGAGCATCACCCAACCGATCAACTTCTGTATCCAGTCAGGCTGGCCAGGCAGCCTCACCACAGGTCCCCGCCGCCAGCACACCCAAGGTAGGACTCAGATAGGAAGTGTTGTCCTTCTCCTGTGTGATCACTGTCTCGAGGGTGCTTTGGAGTGTTTGAGGACCCAAGAATTTGTGGGGCCAGTCTTCTCCCTGTGTATCCCTTCTCAAATATGACAGATGAAGGATTAAATATGTGTTGTGTCTATGTGTATATATAGATGTATATGCACATAGAACACACGTTTGCCTTGTGGCCCATATGGAGACTATCTGCTTAGGAGCTTTAGTTACCTTTCAGAGTGTTTTTTTTTCCCCTTTTAAATAAAGCTTTATTTATTTATTTATTTATTTGTTTGGCGTATATGATTTGCCATCAGATCTTTCCATTTATTTTTAATTATTATCATTCTTACTGTGAAATGTTACTCTTGGCTATGAGTATCTCTTTCTGTGGTTTTTATCTGCTATCTTTTACATTTGATTTGCCATTGTTCCATACAGATTCTCCATCCTTTAACACGCAATTATGGTAAACCATGGTTGACAAACAGCAAAATGTCAACTCCTTGTAAACCAGCAGAGTGCTCAGACTTTTCCGTGCCATCTGCAGAGGTATCGTAAGGCCCCAGATCCTAGTCTAACAGTCTTCTGTCATTGAAACTGTCACACACTAACATTGCTTTACCTCTCCCTTAACACACGTACTTCTGACCATACCTTGTCTTTTTATAGACTTCTGTAAAACAAGTATCCACTCAGCATTTTTGGAAGACCTCAGAGTAAGGGTCCATAGAACAGAGAATTGATAGCTTTTTGAATGGTGTCAACTGAGCATAGTGATACCACTTTGCAGGCTCTGTGTGCCTCCTTTGTTGTTTTTGTTGTTGTTGTTATTCTTTTCCTCATACTTGACTTTTCTCCCTTGGGAGAGTGACACACAGAAGGTTATATTCAGGCCCAAGTGAAATTTCTTTTAAAGCCCCTGGTATGCTCATGCTTCTAACCATAATTTGGGCAAGAAATGCAATAATCCCCCTTTAGGTAGGGTGAGAGGCACTGTCATTTGCAAGAGAAAATCACTTACACTGAAAGAATGTTTATTGAGTGTTTCTTATGAACACCATCCTTCCAAATGTTGGTTATGTTTGTTTCTGCCGGAGAACACTGGGTGTATGAGCCATAAGCCTTTTAGTTATCAGTACCATGGTTGGGGGGCTGAGGCATGCAAGATGTTCTCTGCCATTTTCAATAGGTGTGTGTCTTTATTAGACCTTAAAGTTTACTGTTTAAATATGCTTCAGCTTTTTAACATGGCCTGATTGATGGGGATGAGATATTTAGGTCATATAAAATTTCCCAAGCTAGCTCATCTATCAGATCATCTACATTCAATTGAAAGTCCACCGCACAGATTTGAAAAAGAGTTCTCTGTAAAATGATACATATAGGTATCAAATAATCACATATTTGATTAGAATCACAATAATGGGGCGGGGGGGGGGGGAAGTCCCTCAATGATTTGTCTGGAAATGAAGGGGGGGATTTCATGTTAAAGGCCAGGATCCTTTTATGAAAATGCTATAGTACCTTTAAAAAGCCCTTTATGCCTTTCAAAAACTTTGCTTTTCTAATCTATTATTTAATCCTTGGATGAATAATAAGAGGTAAGCAGAGAATGTTTTATTACTCTCATGACTCAGATGGAAATGATGCAGAGAATCCTTGCTGGAGATGGTAGAATTGAGGCAGAAACAACGCCTTCATCAGCTCTTCCTCCTTCCCTGGCCCCTCATGTCCACCCTTCCCCTCCGGTGAAAGGAGTCCGTATCATGTGTTATCTGGAGACGCCTGCCACTTATGATGGATCTGTTGTAGCAAAAACTGAGAAGGTTTTTAAAATTTTTATTTAAATTCAATCTAGTTAACATATACTGTATTGTTCGTTTCAGAGGCAGAGGGCCGTGACTCATCCGTTGCATCTAATACCCAGGGCTCATTCTATCACATGCCCTCCTTAATGCCCATCACCCCGTCACCCCATCCCCTACCATCTCCACTCCGGCAACCCTCAGCTTGTTAGCTAGAGTTAAGAGTCTCTCATGGTTTGCCTCCCCCTTTGATACCATCTTATTTTATTTTTCCTTCCCTTCCCCTGTGAAAACTGAGAACAATTTAAGGGACCTCAAGTGGCATGTGTGTTTTAAATTTTGGGACTGTGCTATTGGGTTAGTTCAAGAGACTCTCCCGGATTAGAGTTTAAGTATGTTACTTTAACTACTATATAATTATGTTTCATTTCCAGTAGTCTCATAGACAAAATACCCAAACAGAGAAAACAATAGTATACTTCTGTGGAGGGGTCAGTAAGAGAACTAGGTAGGGTTTATGACAATAAAATAAGAACAGTCAGGGCTTTCTGAGAAGAATGATTTGGGTCTCACATTGAATTCTGCCACCTTGAATGATATATGTCATAATTTGGGGGTCCTCACTCCTTTCATGGATTGTTAAGATTCTTTTAAAGTTAGGAATTTAGCTTGATCACAGTTGCCAGATCTTGGGCAAACCACAGTCCTTTTCAGGCCCTTATCTTTCCCATTTATAAAAAAGTTGTGATTAGGTAAGTGTGAAGATTAATTATCCTGATACGTTTGAACAGTATTTTGAAAACTTAAGTTTTATATGTCTGCAAATCACATATAAATTCCATTCTTAAATATATGCTAGAATGCATATGTAAATGAATTGCAAATATGACATTTATATTAAATTGCAACTCTGAAGTATCAAAAGGTCTTATATATGCTCTATTAAACATTCACAACTAATAAGGGAAAAACTAATTAAAACACACACACACACAGACACACACACGTAATGAGTGTAGATTCCTTTCTACCAAACAGCTCCCTGTAAGTTAATTGAGGCAAAATGGCATCCCTTCTATTTCTTGGGATTTCTGTTTATTTTTTTAACTTCAGGAGATTTTCAGAATGGTGTAGTGATCTGGAAAAAATGCAGTGATTTTAGACTTATAATAAAATCTCATGGTTGTGATTGCTTTAGGCATTGTTTGTGAACTCCTTAAGAATTTTTTAAGTGTTCTTCCTAAGCATCACCTCCATGTTTCATGTGGAAGTACCACAGAAGTTTTGGAAGTAAATACAGTGGCATGGTACCAAGTTAGAAAATGTCACTGCATGTTTTTTTTCAGCTAAGTTTGTTTAAATGGTGACTGTTTAGGCCTTGTTTACTTATTGTCCTAATTCTGTCTGTTCTTTTCTGCTTGGTTACCTAAAAGCTTTGGAGGCCACAGACTATCCAAGCACAACTTTTTGGAGTCCCTCACTCTTTTTCTGCTGTGTGCTCCCCATCCTTCTGGCAGGACTCTCCTAACTCTGTAATATTTGCTGACAACCTGGAAGATACTAATGTGCTCACGGTTTAATTCGCTTTTTTTCTCTTTCCCCCTTGCTGTCATTTGGGGATCTCTATTTTTGTGTTTTCTCTTCAACATGAATTCCTTTTGAATTCAGGGAGAGAATAAAAAATGAGGAAAGTGAGCAGTGAGAACCCCAGGTGCCACTTAATCAAAAACCGCTTTCCCCCTCCCGCTCCCCTTCCCGAAGAGGGTTTCCGCCCATCCGCAACAGGCTGTTAGTGGAAGATCACACAGCGGGAGCAATTTCTTGAAATGTCCTTTCACTGATTAAATACAGGGCACACCAATCCAAGGAAGCAAGCTTCGGCTCCCCGGCTACTTATCAGGGAAAGGTTTCCACTCTGGGGACGACAGTGGCTTGATAACCACAGCAGCAGCCAGAGTCCGAACACAGTTTGCTGGTGAGTGTGGCGCAGGTCCGTCTCTAAGGGCTTCTCTCAGTGGGATCGGAAGACTCGAGCCTCTGCTCTTCTTCCTTGGGGATGAAATAATGAATTGATGATTCTGTATTCTTTTGAAATGACACTTAGTCCAGTCCTCCTGCTGTGGTAGGGGTTGAATGAGTCATGAGACTAAGGGACAGGAAAATCACTTTTGGAAAGTACCAAAGAAAGGTGAACATGGGAAGCACCATAGCCATGTCCTACCCATGTCCTACGCTGGAAGGTCTGGGCTCTTCTGCCTGCTCAGAAGTAGCCCTGGTCTCAGTTCTTGGGTGGTTGGAAAAACCCCACCATGCTGGGCCTTACGCCCATGGCGCTTCTACTTCTTCACAGAATAGTGAACCCAGTC
The DNA here is from genome assembly GCF_030435805.1 of Mustela lutreola. Classification (NCBI taxonomy): domain Eukaryota; kingdom Metazoa; phylum Chordata; class Mammalia; order Carnivora; family Mustelidae; genus Mustela; species Mustela lutreola. The sequence continues at coordinate 103,085,614 of NC_081295.1, read as the reverse complement.
CCTGGGGTTGTGGGCTCAGCTAGCAGGAAGCGTCTTTCAAGTTTCAAGTCTTCTCTTTTAAATTCCCCTGTGTTTTGAATCACTTATCCTTGGGCAAAACTTACACCTAAGGGTTTGCTCCGTGTTTGCTCAGCCCTAGGTACACGAGCTGAACTTTGGAAAGCATAATTTTAAATTGTAGGGATCTTCCTCATACTTGTTTGTAATCAGTGGAATCCTGTTTTCAGTCACTCAGCCCAAACGTACCTTTAGTTTGTGAACCTATCTGTACTAAGAGTGAGGCTACCTTCCCTAGTGGAATGGAAAAAGGCCATGAATCCCCAGGTCTCCTGAGCACCTACCAGGCAACGAGAAAAATTGTGGAGATTAAAGGTGGCATTTGTTTTCAAGAAGGTGTTGCCCGTCGACCCAATACTAATAAAGTGTGGTTCAACCCTGTCCATCCTGTCTCCTCAGACCCCAAGAAGACTCCCAGCCGACCCGGAAGCCGAGCGGGAAGCAAAGCTGGCAGCAGGGCCAGCAGCCGCAGAGGCAGCGACGCATCCGACTTTGACATTTCAGAAATCCAGTCCGTGTGCTCCGACGTGGAGACTGTGCCCCAGACACACAGGCCTACCCCCCGAGCAGGTTCTCGGCCAGCCACAGCCAAGCCTTCCAAAATCCCCACGCCCCAGAGGAAATCACCTGCCAGCAAATTGGACAAGTCCTCCAAGAGATAGTGCACTTGGTTCCACCACGGCCCTTCCTTGAGCATTTATTATTTAAGCTTGAAAGATGTAAAATATGATGTAGAAATTATTGTGAAATAATTGCGAGAAGTGAGTTTAAAATTCTGCAGATGGCCTTATTTGTGTATTTGTCTTTTTATTTTATCTGTAAAATGTTTTGTCAGCTATTCTGGGGTCAAAGTCACATGGTATGTGAGGGGGAGGAAGGCGGTCCCGCGGCACCGGCACGTCTGCACGGTCGTGCGGAGCCCACACTAGAGCCCGTGAGTGTCCCCGCAGGTAAGTCCACCGGTGCACTGCGGCCGCGGCCCACGGATACCTCATGACATCTTCCTGCTTCTGTAGAAACTCTGAAAAGCCAAAAGACACACACCCGGCATACATTTTGAGATGACTTCACTGTAAAAGAAAAGATGGAGGGCAGACAGCACGTCCACACACACACACACACACAGTCGTTTAAACAGTATCTGACCGACGCGCCCAGGAAGTTCTTTTCGGTCCCACGGCTCCGGCCAGCGCTGGGGACGTTCGAGATCCCGGCCCGGATCCCGAGCCTCGGCTTCCCGAGAGGCCAGAGGCATCCTGGATACTAGACCCATTTTACTGTAAGAATATAATTATAAAGTGCATTCATAGAAATGTGAGGTTTTCTTTTGCTTGAGTGGACAGTAGCACCTGTATCATTGAACTCATTTTGTATCAGAGCAATTTTGCTTGCAGAAAGCTATGAAATAAAACATGTCCCTTAACTACATTGCTATGGAATTAATTTTTTCCCCCAGGGAAAATCCGTGTATTTTTTTATGAGCAATATCAATTTGGAGTGACCAAAAGATACTTACAAATAGGTTTATTTTGATTTCTCATCTGAAATAATCATGTTCTGGTATTATATCTATATTTAATAAATATATACATTTTAATTTATTATGTATACTCACATACTATAGAAAGATATTAGTATGCATTTAATAAAACATATTCACTTGAACATATGGAATACCTGATTATTTAAATAACTTTTTCTATCGTTTGTTTGCTTTGAATAAAGGTTGTATGTGTGATATATTTTTACTAATAGCGTGACAGGCTGAGTTTGGGGGACATCACAACACAGGGATATCATATAGAATAAGTATGTACTAAGAATGACATTAACAAATATTTAATATTCTATAAAATATTTTTAGTACCAACCATGTGCCAGCCACTATTTTACCCTGAGGCTGCAGGTTCTTTGCCATCTTATATTCAAGGGAGAAACAGTTAATAAATTAATAAAGAAGCAAATCACTAAAAAAAATGTCCTAAAACCAGGGGATGTGTGAGGAGGTGACTGCTCTTATTAAGGTAATCTAGTGATATTCTTCTGGCCTGTGTGCATTTAAAAAATCAAATGATCAGGGGCGCCTGGGTGGCTCAGTGGGTTAAAGCCTCTGTCTTCAGTTCAGGTCATGACCCCAGGGTCCTGGAACCGAGCCCCCCATCGGGCTCTCTGCTTCCTCCTCTCTCTCTGCCTGCCTCTCTGCCTATTTGTGATCTCTGTTGTCAAATAAATAAAATCTTAAAAAAAAAAAAATGATCGCATTTTCCCAAATACAGGAATGGCATCAAATATAACTAGAAGTGGGAGCTGAGTGGTTCATTCGGGTTAAGCAGCCGACATTGGTTTCAGCTCAGGTCAAGATCTTGGGACCCTGGGGTTGGAGCCCCTGTGTTGGTCTTCGTGCTCAACGGGGAGTCTGCTTCTCTCTCTGCCCTTCCCCTCACTTGTGTACTCTCTCTTTAAAATAAATAAATGAATCTTTAAAATGTATAATTAGAAGAATGTCAGATCGTTATTTTGGGCATAACCGGTCATAACTTCTCTCATAACCCTGTATTTTAGCCAATGGCAGTAGTGGTATTCAGGCTCAAGGGGATAGTATTGTGTTTTCCCTGCTTGGCCTTTTTTCATGGAGGCAAGCAGTGAAGAGCCCAGAGTCTCCATGGACAGGAATTAGCGGCCACTTTTAAGTGATGGTCCTTTTTTCTGAGAAGGTTCCTTTTTTCTCACAGCATGGATCTCAGGTGGGAGCCGTTGATAGAAGGGGTAATTCTAACCTAATAGATCACGTTATAATTCATGCATTTGATTATAAATGTGTCACCTGAGAAAGCAGTTGAAATGGTTGTTACTCCTTTGGCGCTTTTTGTATGATCACATTTCCACTTCAAAGACAAATTTAAGAGAATGATTTTATCTCAGCCTATTTGAAAGCCACCCCCATTAAAGACCTGGGGATTTTGCTCATGCTCTCTCTCTCTCTCTCTTTTTCTTTCTTTCTTTCTTTCTTTCAAGTAGTTAAGTAAGCCTTTGAAGAAAGATAAGTGGTTTAAGATATTTCAGAGAATTCCTAAGGAACTGCTCCCAATTATCAGCAGTTGCCCTCACGGGGAGCTTTTCAGATTTGAAGCCTGATAACTTGTTTCCCTCCGAACTAGTCCTTGAGCCTCAGGCTGACTTCTAAAGAGTCCTCCAAGAAGTTTCAGGGAATGTGGCACACACACCTCTTCCCACCCCCTACACTCCTACCTTTTTCTTTAAAAAACAATATTGAAATGAATCTCAACTCCAAAAATCTTAAAGCTTGTTTCTGTTAAAAGATAAAACTAAGGAATTTTATTAACATTTTTAGGAGTTTATGTGAGCAAAATCTATTAGAACCAGGCAGCACCAAACCGGAAAGTGTCTGGGTGCCCTGCATGGACAGGAGGAGCTCAGGGGAAGAGACTTACAGAGAGTAAGCAGAAGCAACAGAAGGGAGTGATTGATTGGCTAAGCTTAAGGCCTAGTTGGCTGTTTGTGATTGGTTATCTTTGGCATTTTGATTTTTAACATTGAAGCATTTACAGACTTAGGTTTTGGTTGCTAAAGTAGAACACCAAGGTGTTAAATTCATAGTTCTTAAACGTTAAGAGTTTTATGGAGTAGATTTTTTGTCTTAAAAATCAACACTACCAGTTTTCATGTACGTTTACTATTGTCTTTTGAAATACACATCCTCTTTGATGGTAGTGCAGAAGTAGATGGGTTTGGGCAATCTCAGATCTGGTTCTTTCCATGGTGAATTCTGGTGGAAGGGCTTGGGGCATGCTCTGGGTGGGGGTGCTGTCCTCCCAAGGACAAGAACCTGGGAAAGGATCTTGTTCCCCCTGTTTTTTTTTTTTTTTTTTTTAATCACTTTAAGACTTGTTTTAGGGGGTGTCTGGGTGGCTCAGTGGGTTAAAGCCTCTGCCTTCAGCTCAGGTCATGATCCCAGGGTCCTGGGATCGAGCCCCGCATCAGGCTCTCTGCTCAGCGGGGAGCCTGCTTCCTCTTCTCTCTCTGCCTGCCTCTCGGCCTACTTGTGATCTCTGTCTGTCAAATAAATAAAATCTTAGAAAAAAAAATTTTTTTTAAATGTTTGCAAGAAGGGAAACTAATGCGTATGGTGATTTAACTCCTTTTTTGACAAGGTGTTTTGAAATGTGTGTGCTTTATTGCCAAATGTGTGACCCGATAACCACCCAACAGTACGTGCCCTAGTGCCCAGGCTGCCACGTGTGTGTCTGACAACACTGCCACTCGGCCATGAACTTACCTTTGGGGTCCCACAAAGGAGGCACGGATAGATACTTTATCTTTCAGTACTTTAATAAGTTCCCTGCAGTCGTGTTAGGGATTGACTTAATGGTCACCAAAATCTACTGGCAAGAGAATGGTGTCATGAGTGACTTGTTGGTGCGACAGTTCATATGACTGAAGTCTGACTGACCTTACTGAATTGAACAACTTTGGTTGATTTTATATAATTTCAGAGTCTCTGGTAATACTGAATAGCTAGTTAGGGTGAAGAACAACAAAAACAGGGACCTTTCCATCCTTCTACCTCGAATGTGCTAAGAATATATGCAAAGCAAAATAGGTTGCAAGGAATTTTGTCTTAGTTTACCCATACTACTATTATACTCCATTGTTTGCAATTAAAGATTGCATAGGATATAAGAATAAAATGGAGATTAAGAAGCTTTCAAAAATTATCCTCAAAAAGATGGGAGGGAGGGAGACAAAACATAAGAGACTCTTAATCTCACAAAACAAATTGAGGATTGCTGGGGGGAGTGGAGAAGGGAGAGTGTGGTGGGGTTATGGACATTGGGGAGGGTATGTGCTACGGTGAGTGCTGTGAAGTGTGTAAACCTGGCGATTCACAGACCTGTACCCCTGGGGTTAATAATACATTATATGTTAATAAAAATTACCCTCAAAAACAAACCATTCTCTTAGAATGCTACTAATCTTAAAGTATAACTGCTTTTACCCTAGGGCAAAGGCTAGGATATTTAATTCCCACGACCTTACAGTCTAACTTCTATGCCAGGGGTCCCCAGACCTCTTCTGGGGCATATTTCCATCAATAAGAATTTGTTGAGCAAACCTATCCAATGTATGACCTATTAATTTCTTCTTATGCCTTTTATTTGCATGTATTTTACCATTAGCTAATTTCTCAAGGCTCCATACAATGTTAGAGTGAGATCTTTACAACATCGATGTGGGTATAGATATGTATTTTAAATGACTTGACACCTTTTTTGGCCAAATTTTTGTCAAGTCTGAGGAGAGCCTCCTGAACGCATCTCATGATGTGGCCGATGAGAGGGCTTGTTCCAGAAGCGCCATCCCTGCCACTTCCTTGTTTGCTTATTGCATCTTCGGTATCTTAAACTCATGGTTTCTTTGCAGGGATCCACGTAAGCCACATTTTGTAGAAAAGAGATAAACTCTGTAAATTCACCCAGCTTGGCATAGGTAAACTGCCGTCCACTCTACACGCTGAAAGCAAGCTGAGGAGTCTGGGAGCTGTTGGGACTCCTGCCCTGCCCTCATGTCACCTCAGACACAGATCACCAGAGGACACTGAGTGACGGGAAGGCAGGCACAACTGTCAGTCTGTAGTAAATGTTCAGGAAGGTTGATTTCCTCCTCCTCTTTTAGACAAAATGTAATTATAAGTAGACATCTTATTTTCCCATATCCTATGTGATCACCTTGCATGTATCCTACTTTAGAGATCACTGTTCTCCACTGTTTTCTTCTGCCACTTCTCAGCCATCTTTTCAGCAAGGTAGAAGTATGCTATGAAGTTCCTTTCCCGTCAGCTCCTAGTTATGCAAGGTTGCACTCCTTTGCTAGTGGTTATGTGTAATTATAGCCCCGGTTAGCTATTCTCCAAAAATTCAGAGTTGGGGGAATATATCAATATTCCCAAAGCCACAGGTGAAGAAAGAATGATTGAGATGGGACAAGAGATGTTAAGGGCGTTACTCTGCACTGACTTCTCTCAACAGATTAGAAGATACAGTGTCCTCCCTTAAGGAAAAATTTATAGGTTAAGATTTTGGAGTTGAGCAAAGAAGGCTTGAAATATCTGAGACCATGCATGGGTTTATAGTTACCCTGATCTGTGGGATGTGACCTACTGTAGGAACAGAGGAGACAGAAAGTTAATTGATCTACAGCTGGGCTTCATCCAGTCAAGTTCAGCAGGAAGAGCAAAGGGTTAGAGCACTGGAAAGAAGCAGAGGACAAAAGATGGTTTTTTGTTTTTTGTTTTTGTTTTTGTTTTTTAACTTCAGAATTGGGTTTTAGGCTCCCCAGAAGAAAGGGTTTCGGAGGAAGGCACACTATGAGTGGTGTTTGGATCAAGGCAGTAGAAGGCAAGAACAGTGTGAAAACATAGGAGCAGATGTATGACCGAGAAGGACTTATATTTGGGACATTGTCTAAGGGTTGCAAGAATGTAAATTTTGGTGGCCTCAGCATTTTGTTAATAACTCTCAGCTGTCCTATGTCTTCATTGATTTTTATTGCTGTTTATAGAAGAATCTGCATGGAGAAAGCAATGATAGTCACCTCCTAGATTCAAGGAACAGTTGGAAGATTCGAAGCTACTGCATTTCAGCTCGGGTAGGCTGTGCATCGAAGTCTCAAGTAGGCCTGGGTGTGTGTGTGTGTGTGTGTGTGTGTGTGTGTGTGTGTGTGTGTAGCTCTCACTTGTCAAGAAGGCAGAAGTCTCTGGCCTCAGGAGTATAGTATGTTGATATACACTTAATAGATCTGGCTGTGGGAAAGAGTTAAAAATGGGTTGCCATAAAGACTACATTTTTGAAAGGGGGACCAATGATGGTAGAAACACATAACATGGCTATGTTTTTAATTAGTAGCATAAAAAGGTTTGTTTCAAAAATAAGCAATTGTGGAAATGTGTTCTGGTCAACAAATTAGTCCCAGTATACCTATGTGGGAATTAACCAGGGAATTCAGAGAAATAGAACAGGTTTGAAGCAATGTTTTCAGATTTAAACTCTACAGTGTCTGGTGATGGATTAATTTGGAGTTGTTTCTCCTGGGAAAACTTTTGCTCCTTTAGGTACTTGATTATGTCCATATTGATGTTTTAGTTTTAACATTTGTATGTCAATTTGGGTTTATAAAGCTCTTCACACAAATATATATATGCTATCGAGGTTCCCAAACAGTTGCTGAAATAGTAGATAAGTATTATTTGTATTTAGTAAAGAATTTAAGTGTAACCAGAGGGGTGGTTGTTTGTCCAAGCTTACACAGCTGAAAAGTGACAGAGTAGATAAATCATTTTATGCTGAGGGGCGCCTGGGTGGCTCAGTGGGTTGAGTCCTCTGCCTTTGGCTTAGGTCGTGATCTCGGGGTCCTGAGGTTGAGCCCCGCATCAGGCTCTCTGCTCAGTGGGGAGCCTGCTTCCCCCTACCCCCCTCTCTCTGCCTGTCTCTCTGCCAACTTTTGATCTCTGTCTGTCAAATAAATAAATAAAATCTTAAAAAAAATATTTTTATGCTGAGACCAATAGTTACTCCACTACACGTCACCATTATGTCAGGGTCTACACATTCTTTTCTCAAGATGGTACCTTCATAAAGAACACATGATCATGACCTCTCTCAGGAAGCCATACCACATCTGGACTTTCCAGAGCAGTAAACTTCATCTTAAGATAACTGGAGTGTTGGAAATGCCTTATGTTCCATAACTAGGCTAATTTTCCATTGTTTCATGTCTCATCAAATTATCTGGTTCCAAAAAAGTAGCAACCTTTTAAAATTGGTTTGCTGAGTAAGATGGTCTGATTTGAGACAGCTGATATTTAACATCTCTTTTCCCTCCAACCATTACAAGATGCGTAATGAGTTCCTGTATAAAGTTGACTCATCTCTTAGCTACCAGAGTCCTAATTCCTCTTGATACTAAATAAATATCCTAAGTGATTTACTTGAATTAAACCTAAATATTCTGCATTTGCTTAAGTCCATTGACAATGTATGTGGGTAGATGTTGGAACTCTTCTCTGACCATGTCATGGTGTGGTATTTCAAATCAAGTGTTATTCAAAAATTAATTTCAGGTGTGGAAACTCAATCATGTGACCTAACCAAAAAATACCTAATAAAGATATGTAAGGAATGACATGCATTCAGATTTCCTGTTTCTTTTTTGCCTAGTTTGGCTATAGGGCTTTACAAGGTGGTCTAAGGCATTTATCCTGATTCTATCACTCAGATGTATTTCAAATTATGTTCATACTTTCATGCATATGTTCTTTTGCTCACTCTTACTTTCACACTACCTTGAAAATGTTTCTTAGATTTATTTATTTATTTTAGAGAGAGAGAGTGAACATAGAAAGGGGCAGAAGGGGAGGGGGAGAGAATCTTGTCCTGAGCAGACGCCTCCCTGAGCCCTGTGCAGGGCTGGATCTCACAACCCTACGATCATGACCTAAGCTAAAACCAATAGTCAGATGCTTAACCAACTGAGCCACCTAGGCACCCCTGAGAATGTATCTTTTCTTTTACTTATTTTTAAAGATTTTATTTATTTGAGAGAGAGAGAGAGCATGAGCAGGGATAGGGAAGGGCAGAGGAAGGCGGAAAGAGAGAACCTCAAGCAGACTCTGTGCTGAGCAGCGAGCCCAATGCAGGCTGGTCCCAGGACCTTGAGATCATGACCCTAGCCAAAGGCAGATGCTTAACTGACTGAGCCACGCAGGCACCGCTAAAAATGTACCTCTTATATGTTAGTTTAATATATCAGTGTCAGAACCCTTTGCTTTTGTCAAACCATGTTTAAAAGGTAGTTAATTCAGTGAAGCACATTTATTTAGTATGTTCCTTCGAAGTATACTGACTGCATTTTGTAAGTGGGATTCTTAACATTCAGTGATACATTTCATTATCAATTTCTATTATAAAATTACACTCGTTAACTGTAGAAACTTCAGTAAATGCATAAAAGTACAAAGAGGAAAATAGCATCACTCATCACCCCAGTACTCAGAATAAATCACTGATAAATTTTGTGGGTGATTGTTGCTTTTTTAAAAATTTTCAAAGTCATATTGTATGTACTTCCTTGTTGGTATCCCCAGTTACATATTTAAACTGAAAAAGGCCAGAGACACTGTATATTTTTTATCTGTAGTTATTTTAGTCTTTAAAACCAGAAATAAGATGACACTTGCATTGCTTACCATTTCTGGACAACAATTGCCCTAAATCTTGGTGATTTCAAATACCTTATCTCAGAATTTCTGTGTTCAAGAATCTGGGCAAGCCTTAGCTGGGTCCTCTCCTTCAGATCTCTTACAAGGCTGCAATCAGGGTTCCCACTGGGCCCTCAGTCATCTGTGTTACAGTTCATCTGGGACACGATCCACTTTCAATTTCACTCATTGGTGGGTTGGTTGGTTGGTTGGTTGTCAAGATTCCATCCCTCATGGGCTTGGGACTAAGGCTCTTAGTTCCTTACCACATGGGCACCTCCAACATGACAGTAGAGTCCAACAAGATGAAGTCATAGTCTTCCTAACCTAAACACAGAAATGACATTCTATCACTTTTGCCATTTTTTATGAGAAGCCAATCACTAGGTCTAACCCATACTCAAGGGTGTGACTACCAAGAGACTGGGGTCACTGAAGGCCATCTCTGAAGGCTGCCTACCACTATACTACATCATAATAGTTGTATCCTAATCCCTTAGTTTCTTTAGGTAATTAAGAAAGTGTTTTAAAAATCTTTAAAAGTCTCAAAATCCTTTTTTTAAATAATTTTTTAAAAGATTTTATTATTTATTTGACAGATGAAGATCACAAGTAGGCAGAGAAGCAGGCAGAGATAGAGGAGGAAGCAGGCTCCCTGCTAAGCAGAAAGCCCGATGCGGGGCTCGATCCCAGGATCCCAGGGATCATGACCTGAGCCGAAGGCAGAGGCTTTAACCCATGAGCCACCCAGGCGCCCTCAACATCCTTTTTAATCACACATGAAGAGTATGACACATCAAAATCCAGTCATTGGTTCAGCATTTTCTAGACTAGAGGAGGAATGTTTCTTCAAAACTTCACTTTACTAAAAAGCTACTTGTAACATTGGGAATCAAACAACAAAGACATCCAAGCAAAGATTGTCCACTCCAGGCCGCCAGAGTGTTGTCTGACATTTGCAACCACAACAAAAACTGAGCACGATGAGCACTGATGTTTCCCTAATAGGTACAAGAGAGGTTAAAGGAAGTTAATGAATAAACATGTTTTAAATAGGACGAGAGGGCTGATGAGGTAGTGACTCCAGGCTGGGAGTTCATTAGCACCTACCTCACTCCTTCTTGGTTAAATGTAGCCCTGCCTCAATATCCTTCTTTTTCACTCCCTTTCCTTTCTAACCCTGGAGGCTCTAGGTTGCTGTTATATGGAAACATTAGAATTTTACTAGAGAACTCCTAATTTTCATGGCTGCAAACATACACTGGTCTCTGGCCCCTAAATGCTTCTTTCTGGTCTGGGAGCTTCAAGGAATTAACAAGCTGGTTAGAGTTAGTGTCTCATTCAAATTTTTTTCCAAGGGAACTCACATTTGCAGTGCATGAATTGTGAAAGACCTATACTCTTTTGTGAAGCAGGGGGGAAAGTTTGGCAACAAATAAAACATATTTTTATGGTCCTTCCCTCCTTTGTACACACATCTCAGTGTGGTTTGACATTTTGGTTGGTGTCAGTAAGATCCCTTTTGTAGTCAAGGACTGGCTTCACAGCATTCTCTAGAAAAATGAAGTGCACAAAACACCTCATGAGGAGGCACTGTTTTGTGGACTTTGAACTAAAGTTTATCCAAGGGATGTTATATATAAGGATGCAACACTATTTAGAGCTTTTCGCAGCAGGCATGAGCCCACTTGCCTTTCAGTCATTGTTAAACAACCCAGAAACAATCTAGATCAAGCCCTGTGATGGCTCCCCCACTCAGCATGGAGTCTGCTTAAGATTTTAAGATTTTCTTCCTCTCCCTCCACCCCCCCCCCCAACCGCCCTCTGTGCATTCTCTCTCCCGCTCTCTCAAAAAGAAAGAGAGAAACAAAGAAAGAGAGTGAGGAAGGAAGGAAGGAAGGAAGGAAGGAAAGGGCAGTTAGCCCAAACTGCTGGTAAGGAATTTGGTGAAACTGAGGCTCTGAGAATTACATGCTCAAAGTCCCCTAGTTAATAAGTAGAGGAATCCATGTTTAGGAGCCAGTTCTTCTTGAACCCAAAGCCTATCTATTGTCTCTCTACTATACCATGCTACTTGTGTGAGTGGTTATTGTTCAGAGTTATTTTTTGGTGTCCTCCCCCACATCTTATTCATCAGTCTCTTGCTTATCTGTTCCTAATTTGAGTGTTTTAGTAACTTAAAAAAAAAAAAGAAACTAAAAAATATTCTCCCCATCCTGCTTCTCTTGCCAACATCAAGGTGAAAGAAAGCACATATTACAAAAATAGAATTCATTTATACAAACATTTGTATAACAAACGTTATACAAACGTTTATACAAACATTACTTGCCGGAGAGCTCAGTGTAGGGAAAGAGTAGAGATAGACTGGTGGGTTTAAAATGACAATTGGAAAGCAACAAGAAGTAAGAAATGTGGTTCTTTCACATTGTGATGTATGTTCAAAATGCACCATTGGTTTGTGCTCGGCTTTGGAAGGAAATCCTTAGCTTTAGAGGATAATATGTAAACATTGTTTGGATTAAGCTAAATTATGGCTCCAACTGGATGGAGGGGTCCATCTTTTGCGCCAAGAATCAGTGATCTTGGCGTATGTTTAGCTGCCTCTTATCTCTGGTATGTGGTGCTTATGTCTCTTAAGATCAAGGATGGGCTTTAGAGAGAAGCCCACTGCTAGATAGAAAACTGTTCCCAACCTAGATGTAGAACGTTCAATGCCAAAACTACATTATGTTTGTGGGAAAATATTAAGGAAAAATGATCACCTGATTCTTTTTTTCTTCAGTGGGCTCTGCTTGGAGCCCAATATAGGGATTAAACTCGATCCTGAGATCAAGACCTGAGCCCAGATCAAGAGCCATAAACTCAACCGACTGAGCCACCCAGGCACCTCAAACCCCTGATTCTAGAACATATGTTTAAAAATGCAAAATAGGGGTGCCTGGGTGGCTCAGTGGGTTAAAGCCTCTGCCTTCAGCTCAGGTCAGGATCCCAGGGTCCTGGGATGGAGCCCTACATTGGGCTCTCTGCTCTGCAGGGAGCCTGCTTCCTCCTCTCTCCCTCTCTCTCTGCCTCCCTCTCTGCCTACTTGTGATCTCTCTCTGTCAAATAAATAAATAAAAATCTTAAAAAAATAAAATAAAATAAAAATGCAAAATAAAGTTTATCTTCTTTCTGTTAAGCTCAGAATATTGCAAAGACCTGCCATCATCTTTTTAATTACCTTCCTTTCATGGCATTTCTGTTAGATACATACCTTAAAGTGATAGCTATCTGGTCACCCATGTCTGTTAACTGACCTGAATGATGGTTACCAAGAAATTGGTTGTGAGAGAAACCTCTTCCCTTTGATGTAATGCTACACAGAAGGAGTCTCTTTAATTTTTAAACATAAGATTCCTCGGTCATCTTGTTTCAAAGCTTGAGTTTCTAAATCAAAAAGTATTTTAAAAAGAAATACATGGTTACAAATAAAAAAATAAAACCAAACCAAACAAAAAAAAACCCAAAAAACTATGTTGCCTGTGACCACCATAAAAAAAAAAAAAAAGTAAATGGTAAAGACTGAAAAGAGTATAAAAAGAATCTGGGTATGCTAGATTTGGAACCTATAAATAAAAGCTAAATTTTAATAGGTTTTGTAAATTCGGGAATGAGGAAACCAAAGGCAAAGTATAAGAAATGATCCACCGCATATCTAAGAACCAAAAGTCGTTGTAGTTGACAGCTCAGTGGAAGTCAGTTGGTGATGTGCCAAATGAACTTGTGCTTTGTTACTAAAAATACAGTGTCCAGCACAAGAGAGGAGAAAATCCTGCTCCACTGTGGTACCTCATCATAAGATGTGGGCAACTGGCTGATTTCTACAGGTGAGGGACCAGGAAGCAGCTCAGAACCATATTGGAAATGATTATAATAATATGGAAGAATAAGATTGTATGGTATGTAGTTAATATAAATGCCTACAAGTTAATTAGTCCAAAGAAATTTATTTTTACAAGAGAATCTGCAGTTTGTATCCTGCTTAATTATTTTAAAAAATATTTATTTTTTTGAGAGATAGAGCATGAATTGGGGGGAGGGGCAAAGGGAGAGGGAGAAGGAGAAGCAGAAGCAGGCTCCTCGCCCAGTAAGGAGCCTGATGCAATGCTTGATGCCCAGCTTAATCCCAGGACCCCAGGATTAAGACCTGAGTCCAAGGCTGATGCTTAACTGACTGAGCCACCCAGGAACCCTTGACTTTAATTATAATAGATCCGTGAAATCACAGCTAATAGGTGACTTATCACAACTTAAACTCTTCAATGGAATAACAACAATTATTTTCCACAACTACCATTCATTCTCTATAATGAACATAGTCTATATAATGAATCATAGATACAGTTACTGTAGTTGAGAAATAACAACTAAAACCTGTGAATACCTTAGAAATGCTCTTCGGACTTTTGAGACAACAGACTCAGGAGCCCATCTTCATGATGACTGGATATAGACAATATGTCATCAGCGGTTAAGCATTCCTGACCACTCTAAACATTCTCTAACAGATATTCCCCTTCATCTCCTGGGAGATGGGTAACAGCAATCTTCATTCTGTATCCTTGTGAAAACAGTCTTCTCTAAATTTCCATTAACATTACTCAGAATTGAGGCTGATTTCAATCACCCCTCTGACTAGGCTGAACGACATTACTTGGGGCTTCTAAGAGCTATAATAATAATGGTTTCCCTGTAGAGATGAGAAAACAGAGAGTTTAAAGAAACTGCCCAAGGGCACAAAGTAACAAAACTAAACCCAAGTCTGTCTGACTTTGGTGCTTCTATAGCTTTCTTTAAATATCTGAAGGACCACCAATGGATAGAAGACAGATTTTTATTTCATTATGAGAAAGAGGTCTTCTTCATTACAGCTATAATAAGGAGGCTGCCTTGGGAGTAGGATTGTCATATGAAATATAGGACATCAGCTAAATTTGAATTTCAGATAACAATGAAAATTGCTAGTCAAAGTCCCAAACATGGCATAGGATATTCTTTTATTAAATATTGCTTGTTGTTTATCTGAAATTCAAACTTAACAGAGCATCCCATATTTTTATTTGCTGAATCTGGCTACCCTGCCTGGGAAAGGTTCTATTTCCAGGTGCTGGTGATTAAAAACACGACTGATTCCCTGTAGATGCAATATCGAGGATCTGAGGGTCAGAAGGAACTGGGGTGGTGCGGAGAGTGGGGTCCAGATGTCATCATCTTCATGGGCTGTCAGCTGGGGAGGAACCAAAGGACTCTATAGTCCATGCCTTGGAGGAATGATGGCATTTTTTAAAAATAAAAAATGTATTTATTTATTTGAGAGAAAGAGCATGCATGCATGAGCAGGGAGGACAGAGGGAAAGAGAATCTGAAGCCGACTCAGTGCTGAGCACAGAGCCCAACGTGGGGCTCTATCTCATGACCCTGAGCTCAGACCTGAGCCAAAACCAAGAGTAGGCCGCTTAACTGGCGGTACGACCTCAGTGCCCCCAAGGAACAATGACTTTTTATGGCCTTTCCATTTTCTCTGTTTCTCTGTTTCTCATTCCTTTGGCAGGTTCATCTCACTGCCATCCAGCCCCTGGTAGGTACAGGGAACAGTGGAGAATGCAAAAGAGAACAACATTTTGCTCCTTAGTAATATTTTTTGAATGTATTGGTGGTGGAGATCCTTGGAAATAGATTTATATGGAGGGTTGGGTTCCTACCAGGAATTCTGGAATTTTCACGTCCAAGATGCGGTCTATCCAGTATATTTGGTGTTTCGTTCTACCCAAGAATAAGGCACTGGGAGTATTCTTCCTAGAGGTGGGGATTAGAATAAATAATTTCTGGCAGACTCCCCAAATCACATAAGAAGATAAGTTAAAAGTTGGCCCTATTTTGAAGTTGATGAAACCATTGCTTTGGAAACCTTTCTTAACGTTACTGAACGAAACCCATTAGGAGAATTCTTCCTTAACGGACATCTTCGGGCCCATGGTATTAACGACCTGTCTCGTGAAATCTTTAAGTAGCTTCATGCCGATAACTGACAAATAATGAAAGTTCAACTGAGGCCCCTTTCACATTTGATTCTCCCACACGGTGTAATCTGTTTACTGGAAACTGTTGTTAAGACTGCAAAACAATCTCTGTCTGGCTTCTAGAACAGAACGCAGGCTGCCCACGGCACGGAAACTCGCTTGTGAGTATGCTCGGCAGTAGCAACATTTCTATAGATGTATTTTTAGGTTACAATTATGAAAAATACTTGCAAATGCCCGTAGAGAGGCAGAAACCAGAGCCATAACGTCTTGGGGTGGGGGGAGGACAGATGTCCGAGAAAAATGCCCAGTTTTATGAAATGTTTTCTTTATTTTAACTGGTGGAAACCTACCTTTCCTCAAACTAAGATTCTGTTAAGGTACCCTACCAAAACCCAAACCGAAAAAGCCTGACAATATGAAAGAGCATTTTTAAAAAATATATAATTTTAGAGTTGGGGAAGCCTTTCTAAGCAAGACTCCAAATCACAGGAACCGCGAAGAAAGGCGGATAAATCCCTGCCCATCAAAAAGCTACACAAAGTCAAAATTTACTTTATTATTTTTTTTAAGATTTTATTTGAGAGAGGAAGGAGAGAGCATGAGCGGGGGTTCACAAGATGACTCCCTGCTGAGCAGGATGACTCCCTGCTCCATCCCAGGACCCTGAGATTATGACCTGAGCCCCAATTGAAAGTGGACCCTTAATCGATAGAGGGGCCCAGGCACTCCTAAAATATTCATAAAGGACTTGAAAAATACAATTCACTGCAAAACAATGCAAATGGCTAACTCTACTTAGATTTAAGAGTTATGAGATCACATTCGACCCCAGTAGTTTGGCAAGCGCAGAGAAGTCTGATTGCACAATGCTGGCGAGAACATGGTAGAGCCGGGCCTCAATGCATGCTGCCGCCCAGAGTGAAAATGGAACAGCTCCTTTAGGAGACAATTTGGCGATATGTCTTAGACCCTTACATGTACATACGCTTCCACCGAACAACATGTATGTTCTGGAAACGTACCCAACAAGAATGAGGGCTGCCTCAGAGCAGTTTTCCACGAAAAAGGATACTCCCTTTACCAAACCTGCTTTGCTTGGCCAGCTCAGAGACCAAAGGGGTGAATTAGCATTGCCCTGGGAGGTGGGGGGGCAGGGCGGGGTGGGGGAGGTGGTGGCTGGTGGGAGAAGGAGAGGGAAACACAAAGAGAAGATATCCTGGGTTTCAAGCCTGCCAGGATGCTGGTCAAGCTCTGCTGGGGTCCAGAGTGAGTGTGCAGTGTGTAAACCGAGTCTCCACTGAGAGAACTAAGGCATATAGGGAGAGAGGACCCAAAGGTGCATTAACTCCCCCCGGAAAAGTGGCATTTGAGACATTCCCAGATTCTTCTTCTGTAAATCCTGCCCAATATATAAAGCTTATATATTTTTGCTCTTTCCCTTTTGAGCCCAATGTTCCTTATTTCTCCAGGGTGACACGGCCTTCCAGCCCTCCTAGGACTGTGGGTCCCTGTGTATGTAATATACAGCTTTGTTGGTGGGGGTGGTGGTGGTAGCATTTCCAGGTCCTCAATTCCCTGGTTCCTCCTTCCCCAGTAAGATGCTGGGCCTCCTGCAGTCCCCGCAGGGGTGCTCCCCTGCCTCTCACTCCAGAATTCTTAGGCCTTAGCTCCCTGTCTCCTAGCAGAGTTCCCTTTAATCTCCCACTTGTCTCAGGCCAAGACAAATGTGTCCCGCAGACTTGGAATAAAGCCACTGCTGATGTGTCTATTAAAGACTAGGCCCCAAGAGGCCACCGAGGATCCACCCGCGCTCCTTTTCCATGTCCTCGGCTTTGCCTGGGCTTGGATGACTTAGACAGTTTAATTTTTAATAGGCAATGCATTCACTTGATTCAAAAGTCAAAACCATTAAAAAGGTGTCACAAGAAGTCTGAGTCCCACTTCCCTCCACCCCATTTTATTAGTTTCCTACATATTCTTCCACTGGCTCTTGGAATGCATATAGGTGTATATATAAATATATGCATATATGTACACACGCAGACACACATACATGTACACACATAAATACGTATATGCACAAGTAAAGCAAGAAATAAGATAATACTTTGATTCTTTTTTTTTTTTTTAAAGATTTTATTTACTTATTTGACAGAGATCACAAGTAGGCAGAGAGGCAGGCAGAGATAGAGGAGGAAGCAGGCTCCCTGCTGAGCAGAGATCCTGATGCAGGACTTGATCCAGAACCCTGAGATCAGGACCTGAGCCAAAGGCAGAGGCTTTAACTCACTGAGCTACCCAGGCGCCCCCTTTGACTCTTATTCTGTAGCTCGAAGTATATGCATATTATAGAAACTACACTGTACCTTGCTTTTTCTAACCTAAAAGTAACTGGTTATATGTATTTTAATTTTTAATTGTGGCAAAATACATGTATCCTGAAAGTTACCATTTTTATCAGGTCAGCAGAATCATACAAGATCGGTCTTTTTTATGACTAGGTTATTTCACTGAGCATAACGTCCTCAAGGCTCATCCATATCGTTGTTTTGATTTTTTAAAAATATATATCCAGAAGTAGAATTGCTGGATTATACAGTAGTTCTAGTTTGAATTGTCTGAGAAATTCCATACTGTTCCCCATGGCCGCTGCACCTTCCACATTCCCACCTGCAGGCCCGATGAATTACGACTTCTCCACATCTTTTTGTTTTGTTTTTGATAGTAGCCATCTTAATAGGTGTGAGGGGACATCGTACAGTTTTGATTCGCATTTCCCTAACGATGAGTGACTTTCAGCATCTTTTCATGGTCTTATTGGCCATTTTGTCTCAACTTTTGAGTCTTCTAGACCTTGAACAACTTACCAGCTTTAATAGACTCAGAAACACTGGGGCGCCCTTCTTTGGGCCGCCTGTTTTCTGTGTAGTTGCGGGATATCCCATAATGTTTCATTTCCCTATGGCTTTCAGCTGAATGTTTGAAATCATCCTCTGCTTCGGAGGTTAGCCCTCGCCCTTCTCTGCTAGTTGTAACCACACTGCTGAGTCGCGGGCTCTTTATTGCTTCAACTCTTTCCATTCCGTCAGACACGCTCCTCCAGATTTCCACTTTTTGCGGGCGTCACAGCCAGGGAGAGATGAAGTCAACAAATTCTGGGTTGGCGGACAACCTCCACAGTTTAAACAAACCCTGTGGACTGCCGGGATATTTGCTCCTGGGGCCTAGATCACTTGTTTTTTCTGCTGCTTCCCGCCTGCCCGCTCTCACCTGTACCTGGCACATTCCCTTGGAGATAACGGGTATTTCGCCCTCCTCAACTAACTCTTGAATATAAAACTCACCAAATAATGCGCAGACTCACCTGTGCTGGTCTCCTCCAGTTTTCCTTCTTACACCTGCCTGGATCAGGGGTTCTCAATGTTAGTTGCACATTGGAATCAGCTGGGGAGGTTTTCAAAGAACTGATGTCTGGTTCCCACTCCCCAGAGGCTTCTACTTAATTGGCTCAGTTGCAGCCTGGGTATTGGAATGCTAATAGGCAGAGTCACAGTTGGGAACTACTGACTTATATTTTATAAAAAATTAATCTCCCTACTAATGAATGTTATTATTAAATCCTAAGAGCTCTCCGTCTCTGGGTAGTATCCTAGGTTGGGCTCTCCCAGCGGAAGTTGTCTTGGTTAGCATTCAGAGGTTTCACCCTCTATTAATTATCTGCAGTATCCTAGGCTTCCTCTATGATCTAATCACAAGTCCCCTTTCCTAATTCCACTTATGAATGGAACTGCCTGTCAGGAACAGAGTAGAAGTAAATATCTTCTCTAACCCCACCCCAGAACCCCTTCTACAGGCAGGAATGCACAGTGGCAAATATTAGTTTCAAGACCTGTTGGAAAACCTTGGGAGCCTGTTTCTACAATTCTAGAATTCTGCTAAAAGCTACTTATTTCTGACTATATCCAGCTGGCCTCTGCTATGTTAGAGATACATGTGCAAGGCGAGAACAAGATACAAAGGCAAGAAACTTTGGCATCTAGCAGGAAAATGGTAGAAATAATACATGAGGAAGATTGGCCATCTGAATGCATTGAAATTAAGTCAATTTATCTCTCTTTGGAAACTTCAGAATTTTTTGGCTCTTAGGTCAAGTCATGTGATTACTCCGAGGTGTACCACCTCTAGAATCTGTGACTGGTGGAACGTTCATTCTTTAAAGTCAAGATGTCACTGAGAGTCATCCAATTATTCTACTATAAAGAGGTAAGCACATTATTCATTTTTCTTTGGTATTAATTAGGGTGTCTGTTGTCTGCTTACGGGTAAGATCCTGGGGGAGGACCTTTTCTCCAATGCAAATCATACGAGCTGCTTTGTGGAAGTCGTCCTTGCTTTAATTCCCAACAACATCACTGTTTTCATGCTGTTTGAGCCCTGCAAAGACAGAAGGTGTCACAATAGACATGCCTCTAGGCAACGAGGCATTGGGACAGACCTCTCTCAGGAGTCAGGTCAATGTGTTCAGCAAAAATCTGCAATCAGTCAGGATGCAACTAACATGCTAGCTGGAGCCCTTTCTTTCCCGAGAAGGGGTGAAGGATTGTCTCGTTGGCAGTGTCTGCCATGACTTCGTGAGGCCCTTGTCTGAGGCGGCTTGGGCTGCTGTAACAAGTTACCATGGACTGGGTGCCTCAGACAGCAGACACTTCTCACAATTCTGAAGGCCAGGAAGGGTTCCTGATGAAGGCCTGCTCTTGGTTCGCAAACAGCAGGTTCTTGTGTCTTCGCCTGATGGAGAACGGAGAAGTAAGCTCTCTCATGCCCCTTCTAAGAAGGGCAAGCATGAGGGTTGTCCCTCATGACCTAATTACCTCCCAAAGGCCCTGCCTCCTAATACCACAAATAAAGAACTCAAATCACCCAGACATATTCAATTATGTTTATTTACTGAATTGACAAAGTCCAAAAAGCATACCTATCAATGTTATAAACATTTTTAGCCTAAATTAACCAGAAAACTCAATATGTTCAGGTACTTTGTACCCTGGGAAATTTAAGCTACTCAAGATTTTGTTGTCTGTGAAGTTTTTTTTTTTAGCTGTGGCATTATCAAAATGTTTTTTGTGATAATGTAAGTAAGCTGGGCACTATAGGTATGTGTCACTCTTAACCTCTGATCAGTATCAGAGGACAGTGTCCACTTACTGGGTATATAGTCTCAGAGGTTCTCCTGGACTTTAACAGCAGGGCCATTTTCCTTTCCAGCAAGCCTCTACAGTAGCATTTCTAAATCTGTGTTTCGGAGACCACTGGGACCCACAGACACTCCAAGAAAAGTGGAGTTCCATTGTAAAATAAATTTGGAAAATATGCTCTCAGTTAAAGTTCCCTCTTAGAGGGGCACAATGCCATACGTAACTAAGGGTCTGAGACATCCTGCTGAAATGAAATGTGTAACATCTGTTGAACATTGTTTAATCCCATGTTTTCTCCAAATTTCACATTTTGAAGAATACAGTGAACATGTATGTATTAGCATGGGGTGGGGCAGACGCAGTAATGAGGCCCCGGATGGGAGGGCAAGAAACAGAGGTCAAAGTAGCATAATCAGAGATGAGATTGCCCAAGAAAGAGAAGAAGTTCAGGCTTTTAAGCTGTGAAGGGCTGCGCATGTGTTTTAAAAGAGCGGAAGATGTGAAGAGACGTGTACATGATGAGTCTGTATCACCAGAGTCATGCCCTTGCCTGGAAGTAACCATTTGTCTGCCTTGTCATGTACCAGACAATTCATATGTATATTAACTTCTACTCAATCCTCAGGCTAATCCCATCAAAATAAGTGCTACTTTATTTTGAGAATGAGAAAGCTGACCATTAGAGTGGATAGTGATAGCCCTTAAACAGGGGGACACATTGCAAAGAAAAGAGCAATCCAGGATACTCTGCCAAACAAACAAACAAAAGGTCATCTTCAGGTAAGTTTGGAGAGGCACAACAGACCCTTGAACATCCTAAAACATCGTCATAGACAATCTCATTGACCTTAACTTTCACTTGGCATTTGCCAACCCTATTTGCCTCCAACATTTTTTTAAACTTATTATTTTCTATATTGATTTCCAATCAACTTTCTGTGGAATATACTTTGAAGATGGCACCTCATTCTCATAAGCGTAGGTTTCTTACTGACTGAAGATAAGAATCATCAGGGCCGTAGCCCTCACATAAAATAAGGGCTCGTTAGTCAGGCTACACGACAGAAATCAACGAGAACTCCTAGAACTGGATTAAAGTTTTCCTTTGTGGGCTCTATAAAGAACGCTCTTGCTAAGTAATTTATATCCGTCTGATTTCCCGCCCAACTGCAATCTACCCGAATTATGTGAATGTGACTTAGCTCATAGGGGCTTTGCTGTTGTAAGTCCTCTCCAAGAACTGAACCAGGTTGATGCCTGCCACGGGTTGATTCAAGCATCCGGAACCCAATACACCTTCTAAAAAATAAATGGGAAGCATGCGCCAGACTTTAAAAATGAATATTCCAGATGAAAACAAACTGATAACCAGGCCCAGATGTTAATTCAGTGAATGAATCTCATGTGGTGCCATTGTAATGGCCGGGTCCAAGCTTTTGGTGGGCCAAGGTGGGGAACCTTTACAGTCTGCCTGACTCCAGTTAAAAGCCACATGTCCTTTGCTGGGGAGGTCCTACTTCTTTCAGTTGCCGTATTTAATTAGAGCAGTCTCCAAGCAGTCTATTAACAGTCCATATAAACACACTGAAGGATAATTCCAGGAGAGGTACCTCACAGCTTACTGCGAAAACACACAGACAAAAAGGCCTATACGCCACAGACTTCACCCTGAAAGCAGTTTTGGGTAGGGAGGGAAAGTTAATGCCAATTAACTATTTCTTGATTCAGTCATCCTCAGTGACTGACTGAACAGAAGAGCAGTGACTTCTAAGGAATGTTTACACCCCTGTTCGTTTCAGCCCCCCACCCCCAAGCTTTACTGAGATATAATTTACACACTAACATCGTGCAAGTTTAAGGCGTACAGCGAGATGATTTGATATACTTCTATTTTGCAAGATAATTACCACAGTGGGGGTGGTTGACATTTCCATCACCTCCCATAATTGTCTTTGTGCCCCTGTGTGTGTGAGTGTGTGTGTGTGTGTTTGTGTGTTTCTGTGTGTTTGTGTGTGTGTATGTGTGGTGAGAACATTTAAGATTTCCTCTCTCAGCAACCCTCATTAAAAACTACATATTGTTAATTATAATCATGTTATACTTTAGAATTCCAGAATTTATTCATTGACATAGAAAATTGTGTAAGTTGGAGGTACTCAGTGGGATGATTTGAAACACATATATTGCAAAATATTTGCCACAAGAAGTTTTGTTAGCATACCTGTTCACCTCACATTATCACCATTTTGTTATCATGGTGAGAACATTAAGATTCTACTGTCATACCAACTTGCAAGTACACAATACAGTGTTGTTAATGATAGTGACGACACTCTACCTCAGATCCCTGAAATATATCCATCTTAACTTAAAGTTTATACCCTTTGACCCAAATCTCCACATTTTCCCAACTGGTTGGCCCTTGACAGCTACCATCCTACTCTGTTTCTATGTTTCAAAACACTCTGTTTCTCTGTTTCAAAACACTCTGTTTTGGTGTTTTGAGATTCTACGTATTAGTGACATCATACAGTATTTGTCTTTCTCTGTCTGATTTATGTCACTCAGCCTAATGTCAGCGTTCCTCCATGTTGTCAAAATTGGAAGGATTTCCTTCTTTCTCAAGGCTGAATAATATGCAATTGTGTGTGTCTGTACATCATACAGTATTTGTCTTTCTCTGTCTGATTTATGTCACTCAGCCTAATGTCAGCGTTCCTCCATGTTGT
Organism: Mustela lutreola; assembly: GCF_030435805.1. Lineage (NCBI taxonomy): Eukaryota > Metazoa > Chordata > Mammalia > Carnivora > Mustelidae > Mustela > Mustela lutreola. The sequence continues at coordinate 103,062,294 of NC_081295.1, read as the reverse complement.
CAAAATTGGAAGGATTTCCTTCTTTCTCAAGGCTGAATAATATGCAATTGTGTGTGTCTGTACATCTATATCTCACTTCTTTAGCCATTCCCCCAACCATCTAAGCTGATGGACACTTAGGTTGTTTCCGTATATTGGCTATTGTGAATATGCTGTACTACACAGGAGTGCACATTTCTCTTTGAGATAGTTGTTTCTTTGCCTTTGGATATAAACTTAGAAGTGGGGTTTCTGGATCACATGGTAGTTCTTAATTAGCTATAATCACGCCTCAGATAAACCTCATTGGTTACAATACTGCCATTTGCAATGCTTGGATCACGTGGTAGTTCTCTTTCTAATTTTTTAAAAAAGATTTTATTTATTTATTCAACAGAGAGGAAGAGATCATAAGTAGGGAGAGAGTCAGGCAGAGAGAGAGGGGGAAGCAGGCTCCCTGAAGAGCAGAGAGCCTGATGTGGGCCTCGATTCCAGGACCCTGAGATCATGACCTGAGCCAAAGGCAGAGGCTTAACCCACTGAGCCACCCAGGTGCCCCTTTTTGTAATTTTTTGATACTGTTTTCCGTTCTACCAATTTACCTTCCTATCAACGGCGCACCGGGGTTCCTTTTGCTCCACACCCAATTTCTTTGACCATTTTTTATTATTTAGTTTCTGACAACAAATTTTATTTAAATAAGGGCTTGAAGATATTATGTAACATTAAAACTGAAAGAAAAAATAAACCGAAAACCAGTCTGTTACTTCCCATGTCCTTGGGCCGCTGGTGCTAGGAAGTGGCAAGCCCTCCAGGGAGCTATGTGGCTCATCTGTCAGTTGGAAGTTTGCTCCTCTGACAAAAGTTTCACTCTGACAGAAGGTTGGCTTCACATTCTGGTTTTTGGATACCAGTAGCTAGGGATATGTTTGGTCAAAAAGTCTTTGATGGCAAGCCAGATGTTCCATCACTCCTCACTAGAGAGAAGGTGGCTTCTCTGAGCTCTGCCCCCTGGTCAGGTTGGAGATACCAGGGATCTTCCTTGACCGCCTCTAGCAGCACAGCTGCGGGTGTTGTCTGACCCCATCCTTTCTTCTCAGCTTCACGTGGGCTCTTCAGGTGGTGACAGTCTCTTAGGGCAGGGGACTCTGAAGAGGGAGAGCCGAGGAACTTGTGGACAGACACAGCTGGCTGTGATCTTGGGGCTCTGGGCTCAACTGAAACATCTCATTACTCTTGGTTTCAGGCCAGACACTGCCAGGTGTCTATTGCTTGACCTCTGTTTAAATGACGGACTTCAAGACTAGACAGCATGACTCTTTCCAGTTTATTGCATGAAGCAGTTACATTCGTTCAATCCAAGTGAAAAGCAGCCCTGAAATGGTTCCATTATACAAGCTGTGGGGTTTTTAAACTGGTGACAAAGGACAGAATGGGAATTCTACTCATGGGAAGGAAATCCTCACTTAAGCTTCAATGAGCCAAAGTACTTAAAGCCCATAAACCTCCAGCTGCTGGTCCTTAGCCAGTCCAGTCTCTGCAAGGGAGGAGCTGGCCTATATTCTTGTGCTAGTTATCCTGTGAATTACGTCTCCCTATTCTGGAAGCTCAAGCACAACACCATGGCAGGCAAACTTCTTTTTAAACACCTTCACTAGTTTCTTTTCCTTGTAATCATCAGCAAGTCTCTGGACAGTAGTAAGGGTCTTCTGCCATTTCTCTGTTGAATTCTTCCATGGATATAACCTTCAATGCCAGCAGGAAGCAGAGCATTTCCCTTACTTGCATCAGCAAAGGGATCACAAGAGTGCAAATTCTGGAGAGTGGACATATTGCAGGGCTCCTGTCCCTCAGCGGAAATGGAGGAACATGGTGGGAGAAGGAGGGCCTGGAGATGGAGCTGTGGGCAGCCAGGAGCGCCAGGGGGAGGCTGCTGAGTCCTCTGCGGGCTGCAGCTCTGTGACTGGGTCCTTGACTGTTTTTTAATCAGTTTGGGTTTTGTTTATGTTTTCGTTTTTTATTTTTCTTTTGAGTTGGTTGAGTTCCTTACATATATCAGATATAAGATTGACAAATATTTTCTGCCTTTTTTCTGACCCTCTGTAGGCTGCTGTTTCATTTTGTTATTTCTTCTGTTGTGCAGACACTTTTTAGCTTGGTGTAGTCCTACGTGGTTTTGCTTTTGTTGCTTGTGCTTTTGGAAAAATCTCAAAGTAATTACTGCCAAACCAATGTCAAGGAGCTTTTTTCCTGTTTTTTTTTGTTGTTGTTGTTGTTGTTGTTGTTGTTTGTTTATTTTATTATTTTTTTTTCTGGGTGATACAGTTTATGGTCTTCTGTGTAATTTCCATGAGTTGTGTTAGATAGGGGTCCCAAATTGGATGTTCACGGGCATTGTTTTGCCCGTGAACACCCAATTTTTCCAGCACCATTTACTGAAGAAACTAGCCTTTCTCCATTGTATGTTCTTGCTTCCCTTGTCAAGTGCTAGTTGACCATAACTGTACAGGTATATTACTGGGCTCTCAATTCTCTTTCTTTTATGCGGTTGTCTACGTATCTGTTTATATGCCTGTACCATACTTTTTTGATTACTATAGCTTTGCAGTATGGTTTGAAATCAGGAAGTATGATGCCTCGAGCTTCATTCTTCTTTCTCAGGATTGCTTTGATAATTTGGGGTCTTTGGCCGTTCCAAACATACTTTAAGATCATTAATTCTATTTCCGTGAAAACTGCCTTTGGAATCTCCATAGGGATTACCCTGAATCTATAAATCACTTTTGGTAGTATGGCCATTTCAACAATATTAATTCCCTGATCCATGAACATGAGATATCTTTCCATTTATTTGTGTCTTCTTTAATTCCTTTCATTAACATCTTACAGTTTTTGTCTTACAGTTCCTTGGTTAAATTTATTCCCAAGTGTTGTATTATTTTTGGTGCTATTGTGAGATTGTTTTCTTCATTTCTGTTTCAGCGAATTCACTGTTAGGGAAGGGAAATGCAATTGACTTTTGTAGATTCATTTTATATCTTGAAACTGTACTGAATTTGTTTATTCTAACAGGTTGTTTTTGGTGGAATTGTTGGGACCTTTTATGTCATCAGCAAATGAAGATGATTTTACTTCTTCCTTTCTTTTTCTGCTTCGGGCACAGTGAAAGCTGGAGGCACATAGCTTGGCCTCTAGTTCTCGGCCCTGGGCACGAACGCAGGTGTACAGGCTGGCCACTGGACTTGGTTAGCAGAACGCAGGCGCACGGCTAGCTGCAAGCGGGCCCAGGAGTGGAGGCAAGTGACAAGACAGGGCTAAGGCTGGGCCCAGGAGCAGCTGCAGACCTGTGTACAGCAGGGAGGCTGGCGTTGGGAGGCAGGGCAAGGACGTGCAGGTGCACAGCTAGAGCTGCTAGCCTCAAGCACACACTTGTGAGTGAAGGTCCGCCATGGAGACTGTGACTTTGCATTTTGTTTTTATGCAGCTACAGAGGCTTGGGGCTTGCCCATGGGGACCCTGGGCTCTGGTGGGGGTGGAGCAGGTTAGGAAGTGGAGAAGAACTCAGAGGGCGGGCAAATGCCAGTGGGGTGAAAATCCAGGAAAATCTGCTCTGGGGCCGTGTGATGACTGCACTTGCCATTGCTTTTTTTTAGCGGCAAGAACTGCTGGGCTCCTCTGCAGAACATGTAACTGGAACTCCCCGCTACATGGCTCCGTCTGGTCACCCCTACTCTTCTACCTTGTCACTGACTATCTCTCTGTATCTCAGCTTTGCTGGTCTTTAGGTGGAGTGACATGGAAGCAAGTTTCTGGAAAGGCTGCAGAAACTGGTCAAAGGCTGCAGAAACTGGTCAATCATGGGCTTTCCCTTTCCCAGGAAGAGAACTTTCTCAAGCTAGGGCATTCCCTCTGGGTCTAGAAAAGTGCTGGCCTGGGAGCGTGAAATGATGGAGGCCAAATGAAGCTGTTCTTCCTTCCCTTTACCTGCCTTTGTGCTCCAATTTTTATTCTCCTGTGTTGCTGAGGTTGCTTAAATGGACTCTGGAACCGCCACCCATCCCCATCCTGACTTATTTTGGTTTGTGGATAGACATGGAATTGTTGATCTTTGCAGGGGTTGGGGGGGGCGCAGAGGCTGAGGTCTCCTTCTGCACCATCATGGTGATGTAACCACAAATGTTTTAGAATAAAAATCCATTGAGGTATCATTTCTTTCTCTTTTCAGCCTTTGTCTCCCATTCATAGGTGACAAAGATAGGACATCACTTTATTATAAATTCCCTCAACTTCTGTAAGCCTCATGCCTAAAATGAGAGGATTAGATGTATGCAAGGCCCCTCTGCTTCATAATTTTGGTGCAGTTTCTGGTCCATGATGGGTACCTGATAAATATCTGTTAAATAATTCTGGATATTCAGCCACATATTCTGACCTCTACCAAGCGCCATCTGGCAGACTCATGTTAATACTGTGGTTCCACAATTTGTTAGTTCCGTGAACTTGAGCCAATGATCTTCTCCAAGTCTTTGTGGCCGTATCTATAATATGGATTAAAATGTGCCCACACTGTTGGGTTAGTAGAGGGTGACGTGAGGCAGTGTCTACAGCCCTCTGCATCATGCCTGGTACAGAGAAAGCATGCCACAAATGGCTGCAGCTATTATCATATTAATAGGCACTAATAAATAATTATCGCTAACAGTAGCTCTAGGGGAATTTCCTGAAAGCCTTGGCTAGAACAGTTCTCTCTCTCTCTCTCTCTCTTTTTTTTTTTTTCCCAAAGATTTTATTTATTTATTTGACAGACAGAGATCACAAGTAGGCAGAGAAGCAGGCAGAGAGAGAGAAGGAAGCAGGCTCCCTGCTGAGCAGAGAGCCTGATGCAGGGCTTGATCCCAGGACCCTGGGATCATGACTTGAGCCAAAGGCAGAGGCTTTAACCCACTGAGCCACCCAGGCGCCCTAGAACAGTTCTCTATACGGTCACTTGTCACCTCACTTGGCATCCATTACACTGGGAAATGTGTTCACAGTCAGAAAGTCCTGATAGCTCCATGTTCCTAGTTTCTCGAATTCTCTTGCCTCATTATGAATGCTCTGAGTTCCCCACATCCACCCCCACTATCTGTCCCATCATCCAGGCAGCTCCTGGGTGCCTCACTCTCAGCAGCCTTGCATCCTGCTCCCTCCTGATCACAGCACTCTCTCTCTCCCTCCACCACTCTTCTCACTCCTACTGAACATGAGCTGCTTGACCATCAGGATTTTGACATTTTATTCACAAAAAGCTCCAAAGCACATAATAGGTGTACCACAAATATTGGTTGAACAAACAAATAACATATCCACCGCTATTCCTGATTTCAAGAAAGCTTGGTTCCAGATGGATGTTTCAAAATAGAGATAGCCAAATCTCTCAAATCTTCCCATTGTGAGAGAAGTTCCTGGCATGAATTAGCCAGAGATCACGTAAGTGGCTCAGAGATAAATGGTCAGATCTTCATTTCCTCATTCTTTTCTTTACTTCCCCTGGCTATGGCTCAGCATTTGTTCGTTCTGATTAATGCACAGCCTGTTTTCTCCTTCCATTAATGAACTAGAAGCTGCATAAGCATCTGAGCTTCAAAGGCTTGCCTCCTGTGTTGTAAAGTGATATGACGGAATTCCAAAAGTCTTGAAGTAATAACTTAGGTGAAACTTATGTCGATTTTGCAACATTTGTTAAGGGACAAGAAGGCTGAATGTTCTTGTTTACAAAAATTAGCTGAGAGTAATATGCTAAGCCAATTTGTTTAAAGTTTGTTTCCTTTACTTTGGCAACAAGGAGAAGTTTCATCTATTTTTAAGTCTGGCTCTGCTGGTTGTTAAGCCTGATGCTTTCTGAGAATAAGCATCATTTTATTTGCTTAAAATCATTGTAACCTCCTTTAATCTGTGTGTGTAATAAATCTCCATCCTTTGGAAATTACATTACGAAATCAATTTATCTAAAAGCTAATTGCCATAGAACACATTTTGGTTTGGCTCATCTTTAATATAGTAAATAACCTAAAAGGAATCTTACCTCTACTAATATCTCATTTTCAGATGTTATTATCTGGAGATATAATATGCAAGCCAAGTTTTTCAAAGCTATTAATGTAGATAAATTGTTTATGCAATGGTGAAATTTAATTTAAGCAGGAGGTCTGTGCAATAGTCTGAATGGCTCTCAGAAATTTCTAAGTGTGGATTTTGTCAAGGGACAATGGCTTCATTCATTCACTCTGTTAAGTTGCTACTTTTGTTAGGCATTGCACTGTATTTAAATAATTCAGTAATTCATTTATAACTTCTTTTTAAAATAATGCATTAAGTAAATATTAAATAATGCACCAGGTACAATTCTAGATGCAGAGTATGAACAAGTCAGAAATGGTCCCTGCCATCAAGAAGCTTATATTATGTGCTAAAATACAGACGAATAAGAAACATATACTTTAGACTAGATCATCTTCAAAGAGCAATATTAACACAAATAGTTAAATTTTCAACAACATTTGTGGAAGTAGGAGTCAGTGGAATAATATTTTTAAAGTGCTGAAGGAAAACAAAACAAAACAAAACAAAACCCTGCCAATCTAGAATTCTGTCTTCTGAAAAAAAAAAAAAAAAAAAAAACCTTCCAAAAATCATGTCAAGTTAAGGTCATTTTCAGACAACTGAAAGCTGAGCAAGGTTGTAACTAGCAGGACTTCAATATAAGAAATCCTAAAAGAAGTTCTTCAGGGTAAAAGAAAATGATCCCAAGAATCTGCAGGAGGGAAGGAAAATCCCCAGTAAGGATAACTGGGGGATAAATATAGAAAGATATTTGTGAATTAAAGCTACAACAAGAGTAATGTTTCCTGGGGATTATAACATTTATGAGAGAAAAATACACAAAAGCAATGGCACAAAAACAGAAGGAGGGTAAATGGAATTCAACTGTTTTGCTTTACTGATGAAGTGGTGAAAGTATTAATTTAAGGTAGATTGTATTTAGCCAAGAATGAGAAGCATATTATAATCTTTAGAGTAACCACTAAAATAATAATATGAAAATGATTAATTAAAAGCTGACAGAAGGGTGCCTGGGTGGCTCTGTCAGTTAAGTGTCTGCTTCTGCCCAGGTCATGATTCCAGGATCCTGGGATAGATCCCCATGTTGGGCTCCCCTCTCACTGGGGAACCTGCTTCTCCCTCTCCCTGCTTGTGCTCTTTCCCATTCTCACTATCTCTCTCAAATAAATAAATAAAATATATTTTTTAAAGAGCCAACAGGAGGGATGCCTGGGTGGCTTGGTCATTAAGTATCAGCCTTTGGCTTAGGTCATGATCCCAGGGTTCTAGGATCAAGCCCCGCATCCAGGCTCCCTGCTCATCGGGAAGTCTGCTTTTCCCTTTCCCACTCCCACTACTTGTGTTCCCCCTCATTCTCTGCATCTCTCTCTGTCAAATAAATAAATTAAAAAATATTTTAAAAAATAAAAATAAATAACAATAAAAAGCCAACAGAAAAGATAAAATGGAATACTTGATTAGTTGAACAAAAGTTTAGAAAGCAGGAACAAAGGAACAAAACCCCAGAAGGTTAAACAGAAACAAAAAGCAAGAGAGACTTATATCCAAATATGTTAGTAATTACATTAAATATTAATGGACTAAATACTATGATTAAGGGAACAAAATTGCCAGACTGGATTTTAAAAATTATTCCAAACAAGGCGCCTAGGTGGCTCAGTGGGTTAAAGCCTCTGCCTTCGGCTCAGGTCATGATCCCAGGGTTCTGGGATCGAGCCCCACAACAGGCTCTCTGCTCAGCAGGGAGTGGCTTCCCCTCCTCTCTCTCTTCCTGCCTCTCTGCCTACTTGTGATCTCTGTCTGTCAAATAAGTATTTAAAATCTTAAAAAAAAAAACTATCCCAAACATTTCTTGTCTGTAATTCACACAATAAATATAAGGATGCAGATAGGCTGAAAGTAAAAGGATGTTCACTATGATATGCCATGCTAACACTAACAAAGGGGTCACTGGTAAGACTGTGGCTATCAAAGTACACTTTAAGACTAGGGAACTGGGGATGGAAAGAGGGATAGTTCATAATCATGCAAGGATCAATTCAACAGGAAAATATAATTCTACATGTGTATCTATCTAATATATACTTAAAATATATAAAACAAAAATAACTATAAATGTACTACCATAGATGTAGATTTAACAGTGAATCTTGGAACACTGAAAAAAAAAATAAAATAAATTAAAATACTTCTCTCAGTAGCTGATAAAATAAGAAAAAAAAAGTCAGCATTTCCAAACTGCAGGGTACATGTTACCAAAATAGAACATGTGTTGGAACAAAACTCAAGTTCCAACCAATTATGAAGGATTGAAATAACATACAGCATATTCTCTGGCCAGAGTGGAACTGAACTAAAAGCAAAAACAGAACTATAGATTCTTTCTTTAAAAACAGAAAGCTAGATTTCAGCCGAATGAAAACCTCTAATTGTCTGGAAATTGGGCAACATATTTCTAATTAGCTCATGAGTTGAAGAAGAAATCACAGTAAAAATTGAAAATATCGTGAAGTTAATGATAGCAAAAATATGGCATGTTTATGCACGTAAAATAGTGCTTAGATTTATAGCTAAAATATTAGAAAAAAGAAAGGTTGAAAATTAACAATCTAAGCTTCTGTTTATCAAAAATACTTGATAAAGAATAACAAATTAAAGCCAAAGAAAGTAAAGGTAACAAAATCATACAGATAAAAGTAGAATCAGTCAAATATAAAGCAGCTTTAAACAGAGAAGATCAACAAAATAAAAGTTTGTTTCTCTGAAATGAGTGATAAAATTGATGAACACTGATGCATGATTGATTAAGGAAAAAAGGAAGGGGGGAGGGAAGGAGAAAGGGGGAAAGGAGGAAGGAAACACAATTTACCAAAACTGCCCCCAAAAGAAATGGCCAATCAGAATAATCCTACATATATTAAAGAAATTAAATCTGTAGCTTAAAATATTCTAGGGCACCTGGGTGGCTCAGTGGGTTAAGCCGCTGCCTTCGGCTCAGGTCATGATCTCGGGGTCCTGGGATCGAGTCTCGCATCGGGCTCTCTGCTCAGCAGGGAGCCTGCTTCCTCCTCTGTCTCTCTGCCTGCCTCTCTGCCTACTTGTGATCTCTCTCTGTCAAATAGATAAATAAAATTTAAAAAAAATATTCCCACAAGGAAAACTCCAGCCTTAGACAGCTCTGCTGATGAATTCTTCAAAAATATTTAAAGAAGAGATCATACAAATTTTAAGCATAGTTTTTTAGAAAACAGAGTAAGAGGGAACAGTTTCCAACTTACTCTATGAGGATGGTGTAACAGTGAGAACAAAATCTGACAAAAGACATAAAGGAAAATAAATAAAGGAAAATTATAGACCCATATAGCTCAGAAACATAAAAATCTTAAACAGAATATTAGCAAATGGAACCCCTGATAAGGAATTATGACTAAGTGGTGTGTATTCTAGGAGAGAGAGAGAGAAAGGTGGTTTTACTCTTCAAAAGTATGAATCAAGGTAATCTACTACATTAACAACTGAAAGGAGAAAAAACACATGAACATCATAGTAAATGTAAAAAAAACCATATGATAAAATTCAATACCTGTTCACAGTAAACACACTTAGCAAGTCTGGGATAAAACCTGAAACTTGTATGTCTACAAGAACCCAACAGCAAGTACCCAGTTTAATGGTGAAATTAAATTAAATTAAATTAAATTTCGTCTAGAAGTTAGGAACAAGAAAGAGAGGACCTCTATTGCCAGTGCCATTCAACATTGTTCTTTAGGTGTTATCCAGGGAAAAAGGTGAGGAAAGGAAAGAAAAGATAAAAATTGGAAAGCGAGAAATAACATTCATATAATTCATGTATAATGTGATTGCATAGAGAATTCAGAAGAGTGTGTACCTTGTTAGATTTAATCAACACAGTTAGCATATTTGTTGCATTGCCTTTCTATGTACTAGAAACAAACTAAAGGAAATGAAATATTAAATAAAAGTAACTTTTACAATAGCATCAAAAAACATTAACTACTTAGAAATAACCCTTATGAAAGATTTGCAAGATCTCCACATTAAAAACTACCAAACACCACTGAGAAAAATTCCAGAAAGTCATGTGTAAATGGAGATATCTACCATGCTCATACATTAAGGTCAACATGGCCATTCTGCCAGTTCTGCTCAACTCATCTAGAGACTCAGTACATTCATATTAAAAATCCCAACAAAGCGTTTTTTTTTTCTTTAGTAGAAATGTACAAATTAAATTTAAAATTTATATGGAGATGCAAAAGTCCTAGAATTCTAAGACAATTTGAGGAACAGAATTAGAGGACTTGTATACTACCAAACTTTAAAACTTATGAAACTATAAAACTATCATAATTAATTCAGTATGGTAGTGACAAAGGATAATCAAATTTACCAAAGGAACACAGAGAGACTATTACAAAGTCCAGAAACAGATACTCATGTACAGGACAACTGGTTCATAATAAACTTACCTTTGCAACTCAATGGGGAAATGATAGTCTTTTCAATAAATAATAATGAAGCAAGTGGATGTATATATAGAAAATAATAACTGGTCTCATAGTTCATTCCATACACACACAGAAATGTACTTGAGATGAATCATAGACATAAGCATAAAAAATAAAACAATAGAGTTCTCAGGGGAAAAAAAACTCCAGAACAAAACATAGAAAAATATCTTTTTACCAAGTGTAAGAAGTCATAAAACTACTCGATAGTGATGGGGGTTGGAGAGTGGCTTAGTCCCCTTTATGGGATTAAGAAGAGGTAAGGGGACCCTCTGGGATGCTAGAATGTTCCTTCCAGCTCTGAATCTGGTGGTTATGAGCAGTTATGCATATGTAAAATGTGTCATGCTGTATACTTGGATTAGGGCACTCTATTCAATAAAAAGTAGAAATAAAATTAATAAATGCATAAAAAAAAAGAAATCCCAGTGGTAATGAGAACACATTTTGGTATTTGTTCTATCCTACCTCCCATTCCTGCACCCCAAGCCCACGTGGACATTTGTCAGTTCCTTTTCTCCATATTAACCAAAACTCTTCTAAAAATATTTGAAGTACTGGGGTGCCTGGGTGGCTCAGTCAGTTGAGTATCTGACTCTTGACTTCAGCTCGTGTAATGACCTTATGATCATGAGATCAAGTCCTGCTTCCAATTCTGCCACTGAGTGTGAAGCCTGCTCTCTCTCTCTCCCTCCCTCTGCCCCTCCCCCTGCTCACGTGACCATGTACACACGTGGTCTCTCTCAAAAAAAATTTAATTAATTTAAAAAAGCATTTAAGTACTAAATCTGAGTTTCTGCAAGACTTCCTCTATATTTTAACTCTAAATAAACTAAAAAAAAAAAAATCTCAGCTTATCTAGTGACTTTTCAAAAGCTCAAAATTATATCAACACCGATAAAGGAGTTCCTTGAGTAAAATACTGACATCAAACCAAAGCAAAACCTCTTAGGAGTATAATCACTGTCACGTATTCTGGGAGTATCACAGGCACTACACTGGGCCCGGGGAAATCCATAAAAATGGGATGCAGCTTCTTTCTCCTATAGTCTCACTCAAATAAGAATAACTAAAGTTTATATAGCTCTTCTTGTGTAGAAGGAATTATTCTAAGTACTTTAACCTGCAAATTAATATATTTCATTCCCCCAAGAATCCAATGAGGTGGGTTGCCCCTCATTTTCCAAATGACAAAACTGAAGCACTGAGAGGTTAAGTAATTTATCCAGAGTCACACAGCTAATGAATGGCGGAGCTGGATTTGAACACAGGCATTCTTGTGCTATTCCATGTATTCCCTTGGTCCTATGTAAGAACGAATTTTTCTTCCTCTTTAGGATTAGGTAGGAGTGTTTTGGGGAAAGAACCTCTCTTTGGGTCCTTAAAAGCCCAAGAGAAGTCCATGCTAGGGCCTGTGCAACCAGGAAAGGGGTCACCATTGCAGTTCTCTGGAAGCCTGGTCTGCAGGAGGTAGTCTCCACATCCATATTTAATCTCTAAAATAGAATGGGTATTCCTGAACCAGGCAACCTGTCTGCCCCATGTTTTATCTTAGATGAAGCAGTATCTCATTCTAGAACCTCAGCTCCGTAGCACGCAAAGAGGGCTAACTAACAAATTTTCCTTAGAGAATTTCTGGGGGAGGCTGGAAATTGAATCTTCTTCCTTCCAGGACACCAGCACTACTGAGAGCATTTGCAAAATACCCGGTAATTAGATTAATTTGCCAACACTGCAGATTAAAGGGGTATTTTAAACTTGATTTTATTTTGCTGTGTATTCTTTATTTCCTTATCAGTGTTGTGGTTTAATTTATTTTTTTTTTCAATTTTACACAGACATTTTCCTTGAAGAGTCTGACACAGACTCTTTCCTTAAAGAGTTTTTATTCATCTCTGATTTTTAAAAATTGAGTTATATTTGGTATAAAACATTGTGTAAGTCTGAGGCGTATGACATATAGATATGATACATTTATGTTGCAAGATGATCGCCAATGTAGCATTACCTAACATGTCTATCATGTCATATAATTATTATTTCCTCTAGTGCTGAGAAAAATTAACATCTAGTCTCTTAGCAAGTCAAATGTGTATAGTTCAATTGTGTTGTCAGTAATCACTGTACTGTGTATTGGGTTTCCAGGACTTGTTTATCTACTAGTTGCCCCTTTGATTGATTGATTGATTTATTTTTTTGGTACAGGGTTTTTTTCCTTCACATTTTTGATAACAGGGTTTCTCAGTCTCAGCACACTCAATATTGTGGGCAATATAGCTCTTGGTTGGGGGAGCGGGCTGTCCTGTCCTGTGCATGGCAGCATTCATGGATGCCGCTCACCTGATACTGGTACCATCCCCACCCCCAACTGTGACACCAAAACTGTGACACCAAAACTAAACCACTGCTTTAGTCCACGGTTTACAATAGCAAGAAAGCCAAGTACAGTCAGTTAGAAAGTTCCAGATATTTCATATGTAAGGAGACACCTGTAAGCTCCTGTCACTGGCTCATTGTGAGTTCTCAAGGCCCAGGTTCAGGTAGCTTCTAGCCCTGGGCTGACCCATATCCTGCAGAAAAAAAAATTTTTTTTAAAGATTTTATTTGACAGACAGAGATCACAAGTAGGCAGAGAGAGAAGGAAACAGGCTCCCTACTGAGCAGAGAGCCCAGTGTGGGACTCGATCCCAGAACTCTGGGATCATGACCTGAGCCGAAGGCAGAGGCTTCAGCCCACTGAGCCACGCAGGCAACCCTGCAGAAAATTTTTGTCAGATAAATGAAAAAAGTCAGTGATGACTGCAACAAATTTCTTCTTAATGTTATAAATTTGAGGCAACTGGATGTCAAGTAAGCCAAATACTTTTGGTACCAGTTGAGACCTGATTTATGACCCAGGTTGTGATCTATTCTGGAGATGTTCCATGTGCTCTAGAGAAGAATGTGTATTTTGTTGCTTTGGGATGGAATGTTCTGAATATTCTGTGATGTCCATCTGGTCCAGTGTGTCATTTAAGGCCTTTATTTCCTTGTTGATCTTTTGCTTAGATGATCTGTCCATTTCAGTGAGGGGATGTTAACCTCCCCTACTATTATTATATTATAGTCAATGTGTTTCTTTGATTTTGTTATTAAGTGGTTTATATAATTGGCTGCTTCCATGTTAGGGGCATAGATATTTAAAATTGTTAGGTCTTCTTATTAGACAGACTCTTTAGGTAAGATATAGTATCCTTCATCATCTCTTATTATAGTCTTTGGCTTAAAATCTAATTGATCTGATATAAGGATTGCCACCCAGCTTTCTTTTGATGTCCATTAGCATGGCAAATCGTTTTCCACCCCCTCACTTTAAATCTGGAGGTATCTTTGGATCTAAAATGAGTTTCTTGTAGACAGTATATCAATGGGTCTTGTTTTATTATGCATTCTGGTACCCTGTGTCTTTTGATTGGGGGAATTTAGCCCATTTACATTCAGGGTAACTATTGAGAGACATGAATTTAGTGTCATTGTATTGCTTGTAAGGTGACAGTTACTGTATATTGTGTCTGTTTCTTTCTGATCTACTAATTTTAGGCTCTCTCTTTGCTTAGAGGATCCCTTTCAATATTTCCTGTAGGGCTGGTTTGATGTTTGCAAATTCTTTTAATTTTTGTTTGTCCTGAAAGCTTTTATTTCTCCTTCTATTTTCAATGACAGCCTAGCTGGATATAATATTCTTGGCTGCACATTTTTCTCATTTAGTGCTCTGAATATATCATGCCAGTCCTTTCTGTCTTGCCAGATCTGTGTGGATAGGTCTGCTGCCAATCTAATATTTCTACCATTGTATGTTATAGACCTGTTGTCCCATACTGCTTTCAGGATTTTCTCTTTGTCACTAAGACTTGTAAGTTTTACTATTAGATGATGGAGTGTGGACCCATTTTTATTGATTTTGGAGGGTTTCTCTGTGCCTCCTGGATTTTGATGCTTGTAACCTTTGCCATATTAGGGAAATTCTCTATAATAATTCACTCCAGTGGACCTTCTGCCCCCCCCCTTTCTTCTTCTTCTAGTATCCCAATTATTCTAATATTGTTTTGTCTTATGGTATGACTTATCTCTTGGATTCTCCCCTCATGGTCCAGTAGTTGTTTGTCTCTCTTTTGCTCAGCTTCTTTATTCTCCATCATTTGGTCTTCTATATCACTAATTATCTCTTCTGCCTCATTTATCCTAGCAGTAGGAGCCTCCATTTTTTATTTCACCTCATTAATAGCTTTTTAAATTTCAACTTTGTTAGATTTTAGTTGTTTTATTTCTCCAGAAAGTGCTTTTATTTCTCCAGAAAGAGATTCTCTAATATCTTCCATGACATTTTCCAACTCAGCTAGCACCTTGGGAGTCATCATTCTGAACTCTAGTTCTGACATATTACCAATGTCTGTATTGATTAGGTCCCTAGCCTTTGGTACTGCCTCTAGTCCTTTCTTTATTTCTTCCTTTTTTTTTTTTTTTTTTTTTGTGGTGAGTTTTCTGCCTTATAATTTGAATGAGAGAGTAATATACTAAATGGGTGGCAAAGATCCCAGAAAAATGTATGCTAGCCAAATCTGAAGAGATCCAAAACCAGGGGGAGAAGAAAGGGGTACAAAAAAAAATTATATGTATGTATTAGACTGGTGAATAGAACAGAGCCACCCACTTGATTTTGGGTGTATTTTGGTCCTTTAGAAGAAACTACCTCCCAAAATTTTAAATAAAGAAAAACTTATATATATACAAAAATAAGGGTAAACACAATGAAGGGATGGAATATGACTGTAAAGATGAAAATTTAAAAAGAATTCTAAAAAAGGAATTCATAAGTTGGTTGGGGGAAAAAAAAAAGAGGAGGGAATATGGTCAGGCTGGAGACTAGAACAAAGCCATGTGCTAGATTAGGGTATATTTTGATCTATTAGAAGAAATTGTATCCCAAAATTTTTTAGGAAAAAGAAACCTCTATGTATACAAAAAATAAGGTTAAATACAATGAAGGGATAAAATAGGACTATAACAATGAAGGCTTAAAAAGATTTTTTTTTTTAGAAATGTATTGTTTAGATAAAGTAGTTAAAAAATGTTAAAAGAGGAAAGAGAAGTTAAAAAATTAGAATAAGAAAAAAATAAAATTAAAAAATTTAATTAACTTTGCAAGACTAAAGAGTCATGGGGAGAAAGTCATGAATTCCATGCTTTGTTTTCCCCTTCTCTGGAGTTTCACTGTTCTCCTTCATCAGTGAGCTGGATTTCTTGCTCATCTCCTGGGGGAGGGGCCTGTTGCAGTGATTCTCCAGTGTTTTTGCCCAAGGTGGAATTGTGCAGCCCTTGCCATGGGCTCAGCTAAGTAATCTCCTTCCATTTGCTCTCAGGAGCTTTTGTTCCCTGAACACTTTCCATGGAGCTCTGGAGGACGGGAATGAAAATGGTGGCCTCCCAATCTCTGGCCCAGAGGAGTGGAGAGCTCAAGGTTCACTCTTCAGTGCACCCTTGGAGAAAAGCGCTCAATTGTTCCTGTCTCCCTGGTCTCTGGCTGTACTCTGTGCTCACCCAGCTTGTGACTGAGCATTTTTGTCTCTGGCACACAGTCTCATTTGGAGTCTCCAAATCCAGAAGATTCCTGCCATGCTGCTCTTCCCAGAGCAGGAAGGTGAGTCTTCCAGATCTTCTACTTCTGGGGTCAAAGAACAGCGGCCCTATTGTGCCTTGGTTCTCGGTTTAACATAACCCCAATCTGAGCGTTCACTCCTTGGCTCTGTCTCTGTAGCCGGCTTCCCTGCTCTAATACCTGGGAGCTCTGCCACACTCAGACACCTCCAATCTTTCTGTGGCCCCTCAGAACCTGAGACCACAATGTCCCCGTGAGGGCTCTACCTCTGCTTAGCCTCTGGAGCGATGTCCCTCAGTGGAGCAGATTTCTAAAAGTTCCAATTTTGTGCTCTGTTGCTCTGCCAATTGCCAGGAGCTAGCCCCTCCCTCCATGGTCTGTCTTCCTGTCGCTTCAGATTCACTTCTCCACATGTCCTTTCAGAAAATGGTTGATTTTCTATTCCTAGAATTGCTGCTCTTCTTCTCTCTATCTCCTGTTGAGTTTGTAGGTGTTTGGAATGGTTTGATACCTAGCTAGCTGAACTGCTGTAACCTGATGTCATCTCAGTCAGCTGCTCCTCCACCATCTTTCCAAGCATGCTCAATCTGAGTTCTAAATAGAACTTGTATAATGCTCCACTGTCAGATGGCACAGTCATGGGAGGAGGGCATAAAAGAACAGACTAGGAACAACAACAACACATAATAAAAAGAAACTGAATTCTTTCCTGCTATCTCTCCAAAAGATTAAGTTGTTTTGGTTTCGTTTGAAGAAAACAAACAGGAAAATGAGGGTTGAGGAATTTGTGGTACTTTCATAAAGCACAGGGTAACTTCTTGGAACTTCTTTTTCTTCATCTTATTCACATCCAAGTTCTTTACTACTGTACTGCAGCTGGTTCAAAGTCTTCTCTTTTCTCACTACAGACTTATCTCCAAAATTGGCTCCTCCCAACCCAGTTGATGCAGACTCCCTCTTCCCTCCCTCATCTACCCTGAGTTAACTCTCATGTAATGTTGATTTCACCTTCCATGTATCTTTCAATTGCTATTGGCTCTCCCACTCTCCAGATTCTGTATGATGAACAGCCCAGAGCTCATCAAGCCAGTCAACATCATTCCTACTTGAGAGTGTGGGATAAGGAGAGTAGAAAAATGGCCTAGAATCCTCCTTAGGGATTGATACAGGGAAAGAGCCTACACATATGTATTGAGTAATGGCTTTGGATCCTGTTTTAGAGAATGATTAGGATTGAATCTTGAAAGAGAGAAATTTGATGGAGTTTCTCACATTATATAACTTTTTTTGTGATGTGTGTACACAGGCAAGGGAGCTGCCTGCCTTTGTTTGAACTGGGAGATCATACTGGCACTTTGGTCTATTGTTACATTGACAATGCCTTTCTGTGACAGACCACCAGGAATCCACCTGTGGCAGAAGAAAGTTTGGGCTTATCAACTTGTTCCTGTGATGGCAACCTCACTCCTCAAGGAATTGTGGGTTATCTCAGTAAGGAGGAGTTAGAAAGACTTATTGCAGGATTTGCACTTGTGGTAGATGACTTTGATGAGGGTTGAAGGAAGTAGGGTTTTATTCTGGATTAGATGCTCTCAGGAAGCAGAGGTAATTCTCTGATTAGGTATAATTCCTGCCTAGAAGGCATGGAAACCACTGCTCAAGGCACTGGTCACTTCCAGCAACTAGCCCCTTGCTACACAAAGCCATCAACTCCATCGGAGAGAAGAGTCTTTTAACTAATGTTTTTGGAGGTCCTTTTAGATAATCCTTATTTCAACACTTGTCCTGCAAATAGAAAGTTAAGTGGTGCTATTTTCTTAGTCTAATGAGACTCACCACACAATGAAGTGTCTGCTTTTTCATGGAATATTTTTCCTATTTTTATTTTTTAAGAGCCTTTCCAGAAAGTGATAGATTGTCTTCCTGGGCCTGGCTGCAGTTTGCCTCCAGACACAATTTCATGGCTTACTGGGTAAGTTTGTGGTCGACTGGAAAGTAAATGAATTGCTTGAGCAGGGGCTCGTTTTTCAGGGCTTGTCCATTTGCAGAAGCTGTGTGACTTCTCTGTCACCTTGGGGACTCTGACCTAACTCAGAGATACACAGAGTTCATTTTCATCTGTCATCTCAGCCCATCTCCTTCTGAGTCAAATACTTATTTGTAAAATTTTCCTTCTGTAAATACTTTGTAGGGTGTCATGGATCCTTTAAACACCAAGACTGCCAACTCGATTCTCCTCAGCCTATAGTCGTCCTTTAACAAAAATACACATTATGCTTTCCACAAATAGACTGTAATTGGGTGGTGTGCACTGCATGGCTCTTGACCTCCTCTTGAACTCATTGTCCAATGTGCATTGCGCGTCTTTGCCAAGGTTACCCTGCACAGCTCTGCTATTCTGAGACTTCTGGCTGTTGGAGGAAAATGGTTCTTGAGGGGGTCGTGGGCATCTGTCACCTCGTATCCCCAGAGGATTTTTAGCCAGATCTTGTCTTCTCAAGGGTTCAAAAGTTTCCCTGGACTCATGGGTATACTTTCAAGGCAGAGGGCAATGGAGTCTTTTAAACTTTTTATATGTTTTTAACATTTGGAGGATGCCTAATACTTTTGCATCTTTTAAATAACAGGCCAAGAAGATTTAATAATTCTCTCCTCATTAGCTTTTTTACCGATAAATCTATCCCATGTGACACCAGATGATTCTCTCTGGCTCTTAGTGAGATTCCTTTCTAAAACTGTAAGGATTGCAGTCACAAGCAGGTCCTTGATGAAGAATACTGCAGGTCAGAGATGCTTGACGCACATCCTTGGCTTCCTAGGGCCCTTTGGGGTTTGTAACTAAAGCTGGAGCTCCTCTAGCATGCAGCTCTTAGGGGGATATCACAGAGAGCTTGCCGGCACCAGAAGTAAGAGAGGGTCTGAGTCTGCAATGTGAGGATGAGAGACTGAAGTTACAAAGGGACAGTAGGTAGAACTTTGTTCTACAATATGTAGAAAAGGTCGAACTTTGACCCCCAATCTAGAGTGATCTCCAGGAGGCCAGCTGACAGCTTGAACATCCCCTCTGGTGCAGAACTCTGTTTGGTTTATCATCATTTCCATCTGTAACCATCAGAACCAGCTATAGCTAAAAAAGAACATTCACCTCCATGACCTTATGGAAGGGACAGTTCTAGCAGAGGCTTCTGTGAGTGTAGGCATGCTTGTTCTTGGAGCATGCTGTGAAAAGCTTCTCACCAAGCCTTGAAAGAGATGCTTTTAGACTACAACGCTTCCCTAAAAACCTCCTTTATGTTATCCAGCAATCAGTCTAAAGAAGTAACAGTGCTAACTAACCACAACTCCACCACACTGGGTAAATGTTTTAGTAACTAAAGAACCTGGGAGAATGGAACGCATAACAGGATCAGCAGTCTGGACAAAAGTCTGCAGGGGGGCAAAGTACAAGGGTGGGAAGAGTGGGAAGAGTAAATTTTTTTAGATTACTTACCTGAATTGACCTAGATAAGGATGGGTTTACCTCTTGAGGAGAGGACTCCCGCTTCTTTTCCTTTCTCCCTCTGCCTCAGCTGTGTCCCCTCACTACTGACCCTTCCCTATATAGGATTCAGGTATGTGTGGACCAACATGGGCCAGAACCATCAGGAGATTCATAGCTGTGAGGTTTTCTTCTCACCCTCACCTCCTGCCCAGGAAATATGTGTGGTAAGTTAAAGAGAAGTGAAAACACCAGGCAAATGACAGAGCAGTCATGTTTGTCTTTGGTGTTTCCAAGTCTCTGGGTGCCTCAGCCTGGTGCTGACTCCCCAGGGGGAGAACTTCACTCTACCCAGGAATATCTGTCATTGCAACCTTGTTCCTCCCTCCCAAAAGGAGCATCCTATGTCCCATATTATCCGAATGCTCTTTCCCCATTTCTAAAATAACAAGTGGCTAGGCTTATGACTAGTTGGTGTTAAATTACCTATTTGGATTTGTTACCCAAATCAAACACATTCTAACATGATATAAAAAATAGCACCTTAATGGTGGTTCTCTAATGTCTTGGTATGTATGGTGCCCCGGATATGACCAACTGCTAGGTGGGGAGATCAGCCTGGATCCCTCTTCAGTCACTCTGGGGAGGGAGGTGATTACTAACCAGCTTCGCACCTTGGACCAGTTATTCCTCAGGGCCTCAGTTTTCTCATCTTTAAATTTGTTGAAGTAATAGTAATATGTAATCTTTATCTAACAGTCTTTGTCAGACACTATTGTAAGCATGTCATATCTATTAACTTACTGAAACTTCACAACAAATTTAGCTTCAGGCTCTGTACTTCATTTCTCCAAGATATGTGTGTGTGTGTGTGTGTGTGTGTGTGTGTGTGTGTTTTAATCTGGAAAATATAATTTTAACAACTCTAAGAGTTGATGTAAGTATTCAAGTGAAAACAAATGGAATATGTCCTGCACATAGTGAATCTGTGTGTGATAAATGGATATAAGGAGTTCTGTGATGTTCATTGTTCTTTTCTGGATTTATGGTAAATGGAAAATCCACTCCCTCACTTAAGAAATGCATCAAAGGAGACTAATTTTTTTTCCTTCATGAATTAATACTTTCCCCATGCTGTTAAGCAGTCACCTATCTCAGTGTATTAGATTTGGGGTCTTAACTCCTTCCAGTAATTATTTAAATCACCTTCGCTAATGCAACATGGAAAAACTAAGCTATTCGCTATTGATGGGCCCAATGGAAATACGAAAAACAGTTACAACGTGTTTCTGAGTTGTAAGTACCACATAGACAGGGATTTTTGTCCCTTTCTTTTTCATGTTGCTCTATCCCCAGTGTTTAGAACAGTGCCTGGCACATTGTAGACAATGAATACTTATTGAATAAATCAATGAATGAACAGGACAGCAAACATGAATGTATACCCCTGTGTTCTTGTAGAACTGTTCTAAGCAGAGCTGTAAGAAGCTTAGGCTGGTCGTTGGTTTGTTTGTTTTTTTTTTTAAATCAAATGAAATAATGCACATGAATGAATGCTCTTAATCAAATGAATACCCATTAAAGAATTTTGAAAGCTATAAAGCAGTTTTCAGAGGTTGAGGGCATAAGGAAGAGTTTCCTTAGAAAACAATAACAGGCTTTCTAAGTTTGCTCGAAGTTTATTTAAAGAAAATGCATGTAAGCAATAACTAGAGTGCTGTATTCTATTTGAAAACTGAAACGGGTCCAAGAAGTAAAACATGAGGGAAATCTGGCTTCTCTGATAGTTTGCTGAGTGTGTGGCAGATGTGTATGTAATTCAGCATAATTGTTTTTCCACCGAAAGCCAATACTAATCTTTTAACAGCTTCTTACCACATTAGACTCAGTCTTTCACTTTCTATGAGTTCCATCTGAAGAGTCGGTTCTGTTTGGAAAATAAAGCAGAATGCCGTTCACCCAGATGTCGTAGGGAAGTGCAGGGAGCTCCTTGGATCATGGTCCTCTATTACTAACTCAATGTGTTGAGTGTTACCCTCCTTACTAGGGAACTGGAACTGGAACTATGGGACCTCTACTCCCTGTTAAGAGTTCGTTTAATAAAACCTTGTTGTCCATGTAAGTTGAGGAGATCCTGCTCTCTGCAAGCATCTCTCCAATGTCCAGTGGCCCATTTATACAAGTATGAATTGTAGATTTTCATGCTGATGGTATACCACCAGTGATGAATTTGTTATTTGCCCACATCCATTGGTAATTTTACAATATGATTTATTTAGAAGTGAAATATTTTAAGCAAAGTATATGAAGTTCTCTTGGCTGAGAAGAACTTGTCTTATGTTACATTTGCTTCCCCTCGCCCTGTCCGACCCCAGTTTATACCTCCCTACATTATCCTTATTTCTATGACTTCTGCAGAGCGCTTTGTTTATTTAGGAATTAGTTGTCACTTTTTTCTTTAAACTCCCAAGATCAAATGGTTTTTGGGTTACTGTCCACAAGTTCATTCTGCCCCCATGCTACTCTGTATTATCAGCAATTATTAGAACTTAGTTTCCAAACTTTTCCCAAAGGTATATCTTGAGATCTTTTCAGGAAACGTGGCCTATTTTAAATGATATTAAGGGGAATTTTATGAGTGTTCTGGCCTATGGATGTTTCTCTCTTTGATTTATTTAACTATTTATTATAACCTGAGAGTGGGAGTTGTGAGAATATTAGCAAAGAAAAGAGTAGAGACCAAAAGGAATATACTTGGGGCACCTGGGTAACTCAGTTGGTTAAGCATCTGCCTTTGGCTCAAGTCCTAATGCCAGGGTCCTGGGATCGAGCCCCCATAGGGCTCTCGGCTCAGTGGGGAGCCTGCTTTTCCCTCTGGCTTTGCTGTTCCCCCTGCTTGTGCTCTCTTGCTCTGTCTCTGTCAAATAAATTTTTTAAAAATCTTAAAAAAAAAAAAAAGAAATGGTCACTTGGTGAAGGTCCTCTGGATTTACCCTCTGTATATGTTAGGCTGCAATCTGTGGAAAGGATCAGAAACCAACGAGGTCGGTGGTTTCTTGAACAGTAAGGGATCCATTAATTCAAATTGCAGGATGTTTTGAGGTTAGGCAGGTTTCAGGCATAATCTGTTACACTGTCTTTGCTTCTGCGTGACCCCCTCGTCCCTACCACCCACTAAAGGTTGGCTTTATCTTTGAGTTGGTCATGAGAAGTGACAATAATCCTCAGTATCACCTCCAGACATTACAACATTCCCTGAGAAAGTATGGGTCTTTTTTTCCTTCTTTCTGCTTGTCTTTTTAGGCGCACATCTTTCCCACATGACTCCCAGTGGACCTCCCTTGGTGAGTGAGTGGCCAAAACTGCATCTCAGAACTAGTCCTACCAGTTGAAAAAAAGGGAGAGGTCTTGTGGTAGAAGAGCATGGTGAAGCCTTTGGCTTTTTGGAGGAAGCAAGTTATTCAGATGTAATCAGGGTTTAGTGTAGGCAACCGAGAGCTTTAGCTGTGCCCTTGGAGGGCAGTCGAAAAGATTCTGAAAGACAAGAAAATGTAAAAACAGGGTTCTCAACTCATTGTAGGTGTTTGTATATGGGTCCAAAAGGCACAAAGCGGTCTCTTAAATATTTGAAGTAAAGAGGAATTAGGAAAGACTTTGGAGCACTGGGGTTACATAGCTAAAGTAGATTCATATATTTGGTCATGCCATCCAGGAGAGAGCTCTAACTCTAAGGTGTGATAGGCCCATCTATCTTCCAGTTAGCAGCCCCATGAATAAGACAAGCAGGGGGAAACTTGGGTGGTTAGGGAGTGTTAATGTTAGGAATGCAAAGAGAACTTCTTATTTTTCCCTTTTTAAAGATTTTATTTATTTACTTGACAGAGAGAGATAGATCACAAGCAGGCAGAGAGGCAGGCAGAAGGAAAGGGGGAAGCAGGCTCCCTGCTGAGCAGAAAGCCTGATGCGGGCCTTGATCCTAGCCTCGATCCCAGGACCCTGAGACCTTGACCTGACCTGAAGGCAGAGGCTTAACCCACTGAGCAACCCAGGCGCCCCTGTAATATACTGCCTTCTACAGGGCCACAAAGAGAGCTTTTGAGTTAGTGAAAGATTTCATCTACTTGTCTAATTGCCATTCCTCACTATTTAAAAGGTATTGTTAAACATCGCTTTGCAAATTGTCCTGTTCTAGGTAGTGAGGTAGGTCAGTAGAAAAAAAAGGAAAGAAAAGAAATGGATAGAATTAAAAATGCACTTCTAGTTTGCCTTCGATTAAGGCCAAGTGGCCTGGTGAGGTGGGCTAGGGCGATGGCACGTTTGGGTAGAGACTCCTAATTCCGAAGTGATTACAGGGAATGGGCCTCTTAAAGTCCTCTCTTCTCAACTGCCATTAGAGGTATCCGCTCCTAAGTGCTGGATACTTGCTGTCTTTCATCGTATTTGTAGGATTTGTTGCATGTGATTAATATATCTTTTTTTTTTTTCAAATTTTATTCTTAATTCTCATTTTAAAAGTCTCTTTTAGAGTCTTTGTTTATTTTCATTTCATGTGGAAAACATATAAGGCAAGCCCCATAACTGATAGCGAAAACTAATTGTATTAAATTTTCCTGTTCACGAGGGCCTTTTTTGGAAAGAGCAAAGAAACTGAGAGGGCTTTGGTGAAATCAATTGAACAAAGGCCCAAATATGGAAAATAAGTAAGTACTCGCTGAGGCAGCTTTTACGAGGGGTTGGGGAGAGGATAGCTTTGCAATTGACCGGCTCTAAAAAGGCCGAAAAATAAAAAAGTGTCTTTTCTTTTGTGTGAACATCTGACAAAATCTTACTAATTTCTTTTGGGTAGGAGGCCTGCCAACATGAAGAAAAGAGCAACTTACATTTTCTTCTGCATTTTGTAGCTAATGCTATTTGGCACCCTTGTAATTTGACAGCTGCATGTGAATCACAGATTACTGAACAGAGGGATTGGTGGAAGTCTTACTCAACAGACAGTCATCGTACAAGTTGTGAAAACTCATTGGTTCAAAGCCCCTACAAACTAAGACTTTACCTGAGGCTTCTTCGTTTAGCTCTTTAGTTTTTTGTTTCGTTTCTGCGCATGTCTTCTATAATACGTCTCAAAAACCCTAAAATGGACCCCTCCAAATGACTTGAAATCTGGAAAATATGCTTCCCTGGCCAATTCTGGTTTGCCTCAGTAGTGTTTTGAAGACTTTCTATGCTAAGTGCAAACATTCATATACCAAATTCCATGGGGCCTTCATCATTTTTAATGTGAAAAGAATCTGGTTTTGGTTTCTTTAATCTTTTATGGCCAAATTGGGTCCAGAAGATGAAACTGTGGCCCTACATTTTCCAACTAAGCAAAGCTTTGCTAATAGACAGGAAATATGTGGAGACCCTGTGCAATCAAATCTCCCAAGAATGCTTTCTTTTAGTTTTGAAACAAAGAGATCTATTTAACACACAAGAAAAACACTGTCCTCTAGTCTTAAAACCACTGAGAGCAGGAAATAATCTCAGAGGTCTGAAGCCCAGCATTATTTGAAATCCACTTGGAATAGGAGACCCGTGTGGACCGTGCAATGGCCCACCCTTTGCCTGTGATCAAAGCTGCTTTTATGAACGCTACTCAGGTGAGTAAAGAAACCCTTTTCATGTGGCCCATTTCAAGGCTTTGACATTTTTTCTGTATATTTATTATTTTCTCCAAAATAAGGGTTCTTCAATTGTGATATGTGGATATCCAGAAGATCTCTACGGATGAATTCAGGAAGTCTGAACTCTATGGAGTCTTGAGCTCACTTTTCTTGTAGAGAGATCTTAATTTATGTCAGAATCTGAAAGGAGTCACTGATCACCCTCAGAAGTTAGATAAAACTTTTTAAAGACTTTTATTCATGATATTTTGAGGCTGTGTTTTAGTATTTCTCTTTCCTGGGATGTCTGAGTTTCTCAGTTGGTTAAGTGTCTGCCTTTGGCTCAGTCATGATCCCATACTCCTGGGATTGAGTCCTGCATCCGGCTTCTTGCTCAGCAGGGAGACTGCTTCTCCCCCTACCTGCCACTCCCCTTGCTTGTGCCTGTGTTCTCTCTCTGACAAATAAAATAAAATCTTAAAAAAAAAAAAAAAGATTTCTCTTTCCTTGTAAAGATTTGAATACTGAATAACAGCTAGAATTAAGTGAATTCTGACTATATAGGTACTATATAGGTATACTTCTACATTTCTCTGATAAAAATTACATTTTTATTTAAGTTCTATACATTTTCAGAGTCAGATGGCTTCACAATATTTAGTATAAAAATATAGCATGACTCACCTGATTTCTGCTTCCCATAGGCAACCATTTCAACTTTCTTTTTTCTTTCTCTTCTTTTCTTTCTTTCTTTTTTTTTTTTTTTTTTAACACATGATGTATTATTTGCTTCAGGGGTACAGGTCTGTGAATCATTGGTCTTACACAATTCACAGCAATTACCATAACACATATCCTTTCCAATGTCCATAACCCAGCCACCCTATCCCTTCCCCCCAACACCCCATAATCCTCAGTTTGTTTCCTGAGAGTAAGAGTCTTTTAGGGTTTGTCTCCCTCCCCAGATTGTCTTGTTTCAGTTTTTCCTTCCCTATCCCCCATGACCCCCTGCTCTGTATCTCAAATTCCTCATATATCATATGATAATTGTCTTTCTTTGATTGACTTATTTTGCTTAGCATAATACCCTCTAGTTCCATCCACATTGTTGTAAAATGTGGCAGGATTTCCAGGGTTTTTGTTTTTTGTTTTTGATGGCTGCATAGTATCCCATTGTATATATACCACATCTTCTTTATCCATTCATCTGTTGATGGACATCTAGTTTCTTTCCATAGTTTGGCTCTTGTGGACATAGCTGCTATAAACATTCACATGCAACATGCCCCTTCGGATCACTACGTCCATATTTTTAGGGTAAATACCCAGTAGTGCAATTGCTGGGTCATAGGGTAGCTCTATTTTCAACTTTTTGAGGAACCTCCACACTGTTTTCCAGAATGGCTGCACTAGCTTCCATTCCCACCGACAGTGTAGGAGGGGTCCCATTTCTCCACCTCCATGTCAAGGTCTGTTGTTTCCTGACTTGTTAATTTTAGCCATTCTGACTGGTGTGAGGTGATATCTCATTGTGGTTTTGATTTGTATTTCCCTGATGCCAAGTGATGTGGAGCACATTTTCATGTGTCTATTGGCCACTTGGATGTCTTCTTTACAGAAATATCTATTCATGTTTTCTGCCCATTTCTTGATTGGATTATTTGTTCTTCGGGTTTTGACTTTGACAAGTACATTATAGATTTTATACGAGGCCTTTATCTGATATGTCATTTGTGAATATCTTCTCCCATTCTGTCAGTTGTCTTTTGGTTTTGTTGACTGTTTCCTTTACAGTGCAAAAGCTTTTGATCCTGATGAAGTCCCAATAGTTCATTTTTGCCCTCGCTTCCCTTGCCTTTGGTGATGTTTCTAGGAAGAAGTTGCTGTGGCTGAGGTGGAAGAGGTTTCTGCTTGTGTTCTCTTCAAGGATTTTGATGGATTCCTGTATCACATTGAGGCCTTTGCTCCATTTTGAGTGTATTTTTGTGTATGGTGTAAGGAAATGGTCCAGTTTCATTTTTCTGCATGTGGTTGTCCAATTTTCCGAACATCATTTGTTGAAGAGACGGTCTTTTTTCCATTGGACATTCTTTCCTGCTTTGTCGAAGATTAGTTGACCATAGAGTTAAGGGTCCATTTCTGGGCTCTCAGTTCTGTCCCATTGATTTATTTGTCTGTACCATACTATCTTAATGATTACAGCTTTGTAATAGAGCTTGAAGTCTGGAATTGTGATGCCACCAACTTTGGTTTTCATTTTCAATATTCCTTTGGCTATTTAGGGTCTTTTCTGGTTCCATATAAATTTTAGGATTATTTGTTCCATTTCTTTGAAAAAAAAATTGTTAGTATTTTGAGAGGGATTGCATTAAATATATAGATTGGTTTAGGTAGCATAGACATTTTCACAATATTTGTTCTTCCAATCCATGAGCATGGAACATTTTTGCATTTCATTGTGTCTTCCTCAGTTTATTTCATGAGTACTTTATAGTTTTCTAAGTATAGATTCTTTGCCTCTTTGGTTAGGTTTATTCCTAGATATCTTACGGTTTTGGGTGCAAGTGTAAATAGGAGTGACTCCTTAATTTCTCTTTCTTCTGTCTTGCTGTTGGTGTATAGAAATGCAACTGATTTCTGTGCATTGGTTTTATATCCTGACATTTAATTGAATTCCTGTATGAGTTCTGGCAGTTTTGGAGTGGAGTCTTTTGGGTTTTCCAATTAAAGTATCATATCATCTGTAAAGAGTGAGAGTTTGATTTCTTCTTTGCTGATTTGGATGGCTTTTATTTCTTTTTCTTATCTGATTGCTGAGGCTAGGACTTCTAGTACTGCATTGAACAGCAGTGCTGATAGTGGACAGCCTTGCCATGTTCCTGACTTTAGGGGAAAAGCTCAGTTTTTCCCCATTGAGAATGATATTGGCTGTGGGTTTTTCATAGATGGCTTTGATGATATTGAAGTATGCTATCCTCTATCCCTACACTTTGCAGAATTTTGATCAGGAAAGGATGCTATACTTTGTCAAATGTTTTTCAGCATCTGTTGAGAGTATCATATGGTTCTTGTTCTTTCTTTTATTAATGTATTGTATCACATTGATTGATTTGAGGATGTTGAACCAACCTTGCAGCCCAGGAATAAATTCTACTTGGTCATAGTGAATATCCATTTAATGTACTGTTGGATCCTATTGGCTAGTATTTTGTTCAGAATTTTTGCATCCATGTTCGTCAATGAATTGTTCTGTAATTCTCCTTTTTGATGGGGTCTTTGCCTGGTTTTGGGATCAAGGTAATGCTGGCCTCGTAAAATGAGTTCAGAAGTTTTCTTTCCATTTCTATTTTTTTCAGGAGAATAAGTATTATTTCTTTAGATGTTTGGTAGAATTCCCTTGGGAAAACTTCTGGCCCTGGGATCTTGTTTGTTGGGAGATTTTTAAATGACTGCTTCAATCTCCTTACTGGTTATGGGTCTGTTCAGGTTTTCCATGTCTTCCTGGTTCAGTTTTCATGGTTTATACATCTCTAGGAATGCATCCATTTCTTGGTTGTCAAATTTGTCAAATTTCAGGTTGTCAAATTTGCTGGCATACCATTGCTCATAATATGTTCTTTTAGTTGTTTATGTTTCTTTGTTATTGGTCATGATCTCTCCTTTTTAATTCATGGTTTTATTAATTTGGGTCCTTTCTCTTTTCATTTTGATAAGTCTGACCAGGGGTTTATCAATATTATTAATTCTTTCAAAGAACAAGCTTATAGTTTTATTGATTTGTTTTACTGTTCCTTTGGTTCCTATTTCATTGGTTTCTGCTCTGATATTTATTATTTTTCTTCTCCTGCTGGGTTAGGGGTTTCTTTGCTGTTCTTTCTCCAGCTTTTGTAGGTATAGGCTTAGGTTGTGTACTCGAGACCTTTCTTGTTTCTTGAGAAATATTTGTATTGTTATGTAGTTTCCTCACGGGACTGCCTTTGCTGTGTCCCAAAGATTTTGAACAGTTGTGTTTTCATTTGCATTTGTTTCCATAAATTTTTAAAATTCT
Source organism: Mustela lutreola (assembly GCF_030435805.1). Taxonomy (NCBI): domain Eukaryota; kingdom Metazoa; phylum Chordata; class Mammalia; order Carnivora; family Mustelidae; genus Mustela; species Mustela lutreola. The sequence continues at coordinate 103,032,881 of NC_081295.1, read as the reverse complement.
TCCATAATTTCCTAGTTGACCCATTCATTATTTAGTAGGGTTCTCTTTAGCCTCCATGCATTTGAGTTCTTTCCAACTTTCCTCTTGAGATTGAGTTCTAGCTTCAGAGTATTGTGGTCCACAACTATGCAAGGAATGATCCCAGTCTTTTGGTACTGGTTGAGACCTGATTTGTGACCTAGGATGTGATCTCTTCTGAAGAATGTTCCATGTGCACTAGAGAAGAATGTGTATTCTGTTGCTTTGGGATGGAATGTTCTGAATATATCTGTGATGTTCATCTGGTCCAGTGTGTTATTTTAAAGCCTTTATTTCCTTGTTGATCTTTTGCTTAGCTGATCTGTCCAGTTCAGTGAGGGGGATGTTAAAGTCCCCTAGTATTATTGTATTATAGTTGATGTGTCTCTTTGATTTTGTAATGAATTGGTTTATAAAATTGGCTGCTCCCTTGTTAGGGGCATAGATATTTAAAATTGTTAGCTCTTCTTGTTGGACAGACCCTTTAAGTATGATATAGGGTTTTTCCTCATCTCTTATTATAGTCTTTGGTTTAAAATCTAATTGATCTGATATAAGGATTGCCACCCAATTTTATTTTGATGTCTGTTAGCATGGTAAATTGTTTTCCACCCCCTCACTTTATATCTGGAGGAGTCTTTGGGTCTAAAATGAGTTTCTTGTAGACTATATATCAATGGGTCTTGTTTTTTTATCCATTCTAATACCCTGTGTCTTTTGATTGGGTGCAGTTAGCCCATTTACATTCAGGGTAACTATTGAAAGATATGAATTTAGTGTCATTGTATTGTCTGTAAGGTGACAGTTACTGTATATCGTCTCTGTTCCTTGCTGGTCTACTACTTTTAGGATCTCTCTTTGCTTAGAGAACCCCTTTCAGTATTTCCTGTAGGGCTGGTTTGATGTTTGCAAATTCTTTTAATTTTTATTTGTCCCGGAAGCTTTTATCTCTCCTTATATTTTCAATATTATATCCAGCCTGGCTGCATATTTTTCTCATTTAGTGCTCTGAATATATCATGCCAGTCCTTTCTGTCTTGCCAGGTCTGTGTAGATAGGTCTGCTGCCAATCTAATATTTCTATCATTGTATGTTATAGACCTATTGTCCCATGCTGCTTTCAGGATTTTCTCTTTGTCACCGAGACCCACAAGTTTTATTATTAGATGATGGGATGTGAACCTATTTTTATTGATTTTGAGAGGGGTTCTCTGTGCCTCCTGGATTTTGATGCTTGTTTCCTTTGCCAAATTAGGGAAATTCTCTATTAGAATTTACTCCAATATACCTTCTCCCCCTCTCTCTTTCTTCTTCTGGGAGCCCAATTATTCTAATATTGTTTTGTCTTATGGTATGACTTACCTCTTGAATTCTCCCCTCGTGGTTCTCTCTTTCTCTCTCTCATGCTTCTCTTTCTTTCTCTCAGCCTTTTTGTTCTCCATCATTTGGTCTTCTATATCACTAATTCTCTCTTCTGCCTCAGTTATCCTACCACTAAGAGCTTCCATTTTTTATTACACCTCATTAATAGCTTTTTTGATATCAACTTGGTTAGATTATTTTCCAGCCCAGCTAGCACCTTGATAGTTGTCATTCTAAACTCTAGTTCTGACATATTACCAATGTCTGTATTGATTAGTCCCTAGCTATCAGTACTGCCTCTTGGTCTCTCTCTCTCTTTTTTTTTTTTTTTTTTTTTGTCGTGAGTTTTTTTGCCTTGTCACTTTATCCAGATAAGAATAGATGAATGATGCCTATGATGTCTCTCCCTCACTGAGGCCTGGAGCTGAGCACCTCAGTCCCTGGGGCCTGCCTCCAGCTTGCTGAGACTGTCCGGGAGCTGCCCTGTGTCTTCCGTGTGCCCCGTCTCCCCGCTTTGTCTGCCTCTCACTTCCTTGGCCTGCTCCTCAGGCCAGGAACTCGGTGCCATTTTGTGCACCCCTTCGCCCCCTCTCTGGAAAAGCTGTTCTCAGGAAAGAGCTGATAAACTCCTTTACTCTCAAGTGACCAATAAGACCTTAAAAATGGAAAAAAAAAATAGCTGAATGAGAGAACAAAATACTAAAAGGGTTACCCTAGCCCCAGAAAAATATACACTAACCAAATCAGAAGGGACCCAAAACTGGGTAGAGAAGAAAGGAGGAAAAAAAAAAAAAAAAGTTTGTGTCTGTGTGTGTGTGTGTGTGTGTTATACTGGTGAATAGAACAGAGCCACATGCTTGATTTTGGGTGTGTTTTGGTCTGTTAGAAGAAACTGCCTCCCAAAATTTTAAAGAAAGAAAAACATATATATATATATATACACAAAAATAAGGGTAAACATGATGAAGGGATGGAATATGACTATAAAGATGAAAATTTTAGAAAATAGGTTCTAAAAAAGTTATTGATAAATAAGAAGTTGGTTGAAAAAGAATATGAAGAGGGTGGAGACTAGAACAAAGTCATACACTAGATTTAGGTTATATTTTTATCTATTAGAAGAAACTGTAGCCCAAAATTTTAAAGAAAGTAAAACCTACATGTGTATAAAAAATGAGGTCAAATACAATGAAGTGATAGAATATGACTATAATTATGAAAATTTAAAAAAGGTATTGATAAGATAAAATAGTTGAAAATGTTAAAATAAGAAAGAGGAAAAATAAAGAAATAGAATAAGAAAAAAAATTAAAAAAATTAACTTTGAAAGATTAAAAAATCATGGGAAAAAAGCCATTAATTCTATGTACTATATTCCTGTAGTTCCGAAGTACTGCAGTTTTCATTGATTGGTGAACTTGGTCTTGGCTAGATGTTCTTGTTGATCTTCTAGGGGAGGGGCCTATTGTACTGATTCATAAATATCTTTGCTGGAGGTGGAATTGCACCACACTTGCCAGGGGCCAGGCTAAGTGGCCTGGTTTGGAGAATGAATCTGCTCAGGTTCACTCTCAGTATCTTTTATTCTCTGAATGCTTTCTGTACCGCTTTGGAGAAGGAAAATGAAGATGGCAGCCTCCCTGCCTCTGGCCTGGAGGAGCTGAGAGCTCAGGGCCCCACTCCTCAGTGTGCCCTCAGAGAAAAGCGGTGAATCGCTCCTGTCTCCCTGGTCTCTGGCTGCACTCCATGCTCACCCATCCTGTGACCAAGCATTTCTTTCTCTGGTGCATGGCCCTGTTTGGAATCTCCCAACCCAGCCAATTCCTGCAGCATGCTCCTGTGCCACTCCTCCCAGAGTCTCCCTGGACCTGCCACTTTGCAGGGTCCCTGCTCAAAGAGCAGTGGCCCAACTGTGCCTCACATTACAGTATAAGGTTACCCTAAGCTGAGAGCCCACTGCTCAGCCCCCTCTCTGCAGCCGGCTTCCCCACTCTGACACTTGGCAGCTCTGTCACCCTCAGACACCCTTGGTCTTTTTGTGACCCTGCAGGTCCTGAGACCACCTTGTTCCCACAAGGGTTAGCCTTTGGAGTGATGTCCCTCACTCTACCACTTGCTGGGGGCCAGTCCCTCCCCTCAAGGTCTATCTTCCCATATATCGCCTCGGATTCACTTCTCCGCATATCCTACCTTCCAGAAAGTGGTCGCTTTTCTGTTCCTAGAATTGCTGTTCTTCTTCTCTTTGATCTCCTGTTGATTTTGTAGGTGTTCAGAATGGTTTGATAGCTATCTAGCTTAACTCCTGGAACCTGATATTTAAGTCTCCTACTCCTCTGCCATCTTGCTACTCCCTCCATTACTGTTTCAACTTTCTTAACTATTTCCTTTAGAGTTTCCCTCCATATTTCTAAAGAACCTAAGTATACTGAGAGTTTGGTTTTTGAAGTGTTAGGTATTTGCTATTGACTTCCCATTTACGGAGAGGATGTATCCCTCCTAGCTTCCTCTCAAATAGAAACTAGGACACCTCAGGTGTTACACATGTAAGTATATATGCATTCACACAACTTCTTCTCCCCCATTCCTTTCATATATTTATATAATATAATAATAGCTCAGTACTCATTGCATATATGACTACTCTCATGTAAAATGTATCCACAGCTAAGTCACATAATCACATAATGTATTATGATTACATTTCTTATTTTGTATAACTTTGGTTTCTCTTGGAGCTAAAAATTTTTTTAAATTGAAGTATGATATGTTAATAGAATATTATATTGGTTTCACATGTACAACATAGCAATTTGACATTTCTATATGCTACTCAGTGTTCACCACGTAAGTATAGTCACCATACATTATTACAGTAGTATCCCTAAGCTGTATTTTTCTTCTCTGGAATTCATTTATTTTATGACTGTAAGTTTGTACATCTTAATCACTTTATCTATTTTGCCCCTCCCCTCTAGAAACCACCAGTTTGTTCTCTGTTTTTAAGAGTCATTTTTAAAAAATTTTGGTTTTGGATTCCACATAATAATATTTGTAATATTTTTCTAGTGTTCTAGAAAAACACTCCAACAATCTTTTTTTTTTTTTTTTGCTGTTTTTCTTCTTATTTATTCACAGACTGTCCTCCAGAAGCATAGATCTTCTCTTAAAATATCCTTACCTATCAAACTGTCCATTATTATCACCATTTCTTGGAAGATAGCTCCAAGAGTCTTCTGTCCCCATGGCTGTTCTTTGGGCATGTAGCCTCTGTGTTTGCTTTCAACATCACCATGGATTCTTTCATCTCTCTTCTGGTTGGATCAGATGCTTGATGGATTTACACTTCCCTTGTACTTTGTTTGCTCCCTCCTTTTCTTAGAACATATTCTTTGATAACTTCCCAAGAAAGGCTGCTTGAATAATAAATGTTTTGAGAGCTTATATGTTCCAAAATGTCTTCATCCTACCCTCACAACTGACTAATAGCTTGGCTTATTATAGAATTCCAAGTTGGAAATTACTTTCTCTCAGAATTATTGAAAATATCTAAACAGTAGTTTTTTAATTTTTTACTGGAAAAAATTAGTTTAATGGATATAAGATTATTATGTAAAACAGTGTTCCCATAGTACATTTTTATAGGTAGAAATTAGTAATATCTTGGTAAAATAACATACAAAATATAATTAGCAAAATCATTTTTCTAGTTTTAGGAAGCAAGGCAAAAAGTGATTTAAAATATGTAGGTTCCCATACCTCCATAAACATTATTAAATGTTAACTTCTTCTGAGTAACGATTTTATTCAAATGTCACAGGGGTTAGTGTTAATTAGTGTTAGTTATGTGGTAATTTATAAATACTGGTTTAAAACATTTTTCTCTAGTATAATTAACAGATGTCAAATAATGATAATAACTGATCTTCTATGTAGTGTGCTGAAATCGTAGGATACCTTTGCTTGGTAAGGATGTGAAGAACACAAATATAACATTTTAATAGTGTTCTTAAAGGCAAATGATATAATGTTGCTTAAAAGCAAACAGTGTCCCATTTGACCATTTATAGTTATTTAGTGGTAAAGACACAGTGTTAGTGAGAAACTTGAATATTTTTGAAACATTATACCTTAAAAAATAATATTTTTAACTTCTTTTTTCCTGTTCTGACCAAATACAAAACGAAAATCTCACCTCATCCTTAAGTCAGTTTTTTTTCAATCCCTACACCTCCCCCCGATGAAAGTGAAAATCTAAATAAACCAACACCCCTGCTGTCTTTACTCCACTCACTTTTTTTTAATATATCAATTTTGATTTTGAGTCTGTAGAAGTATTGAGAAAAAGCAAACATTTTGAACAACTCCCTTATTAATGTACTATAGTGCATTAATACAAAGGTAAAAATGAAGATTAAGGCCACATTTTGCACAAAATGGATAAGAATAAGTAGCTTTGACCCTTGGAACCCATTGACTATCAGTATGATCTGGCATGGATTTCAAATACATTCTTGTACATCATATGGAGTAATGTGTTACTCAAAATGAAGGGAATGACAATGGGTGACAATGAATGAGATGATCTAAACACAGCACAACCATCATTACTAATCATATTCTTTTCTTAAAAGATTTTATTTATCTATTTGACAGAGAGAGATCACAAATAGGCAGGGAGGCAGGCAGAGAGAGAGAGAGAGTAAGAGAGAGAGAAGCAGGCTCTCAACTGAGCAGAGAGCCTGATGTGGGGCTCGATCCCAAGACCCTGAGATTATGACCTGAGCCAAAGGCAAAGGCCTAACCCACTGAGTCACTCAGGTGCCGCTACTAATCATATTCTATCAGAAAGCTGTTCCCAAAGGAAATAGCAGAAGTTTGGAAGGCCTACCCAGAATGAGGGCTCCATTTGGCCACACCACAGTGTCTGAAATCTCAGAGTCTCATCCCAGATGAAACTGATGTCTGTAGCTGATGCTGAGCTTGCTTGCTTTCTTTTTTTTCTTTTTAATAGAGAGCACTTGTGTGGGGGAAGGGTGGGGAAAGAGGAAAGAGGGAGACAAAATCTTAAGTAGGCTCCATACCCCTTGCAGAGCTCGACTTTCTCTCAGGACTCTGAGATCATGACTGAGCTGGAATCAGTGGGTGCTTAACTGACTGAGCCACTCACGCACCCCCAGGCTGATCCTTAAAATGGCTTTTGAACAGTCTAATTCAGACTTCAAAAATTGTCTTTAAAAAGAGAAAAGGTTATTTTCAAATTTAGTAAAAAAAAAAAATAATAATAATCTTACTGACTCTCATTTTATAGGTAAGAATCCTAACTTAAAATCCAACAGTTAGACCTTACAGGCTGTTTTTCTCTGTAACACAGTATAACCAAGATTAACTTTCTAGGGATAGACATTTTAGAAGACTACAAATAAAAATGGCTTATAATGTGGGACGCCTGGGTGGCTCAGTTGGTTAAGCAGCTGCCTTCAGCTCAGGTCATGATCCCAGCGTCCTGGGATCGAGTCCCACATCAGGATTCTTGCTCAACAGGGAGCCTGCTTCTCCCTCTGCCTGCCATTCTGTCTGCCTGTGCTCGCTCCCCCCCCCCCCCCGATAAATAAATAAAATCTTAAAAAAAAATAGCTTATAATGCATTCACTGCAATTACTTTAACTTTTAGTTATTTGGCATCAGAATCTAGAGGACTTTAAAAAATTACCCCCAGAATTTTCTTGTTTATTTCTTTAAAAAAAAAAGTTTTTATTTAAATTCAATTAACCAACATATAGTACATCATTAGTTTCAAATGTAGTATTCAATCATTTATCCATTACACCTTCTCGTTTTTTTTCAAAGCTCTTTAAGTATGATCATGTGTCTCACTATATTGTTCTCCACTGTTCTACTTTGTAAGGAGATAAATGTATAGGTGAATTATCTGTACTGAATGGTAGCAAAAACTGGTTTTCGGTGCTGTGCTCATATATTTAACCAAGAACAATGAAGTAAGAGACTTGAAGAGGGACTACCTGCTAAGTAATGAGCTCATTGTTGCCTCCATTAACTTGTCTTCCTGTAGATACCCCAGTAGAGAGGAGTTCTACCACTCAAATGCATCTTAGGTAAAAGTGAATTTTTCCTTGATATGAATCAATTCAGTGATTAGCTAATTAGACCTATTGATCTCAGAGAAATTTATTGTTAGTGATACTTGCTAAGCAGACTTTGAAAACCAATTCTAACATTCCTGGTTAAAAAGGAAGGAGAATGAAAGTAAGCCATTTACAGCACAAATAAAAGCCACAAAAATGACAAATAATGTTGAAGTCCTTTTTAGGAAAAGTTACAACACAAGATGAAGATAAAACCAAAATAATATTCCATAGGAGCTTAGGGTGGGCATTCTCCCAACAATCTCAGGAAAAAAACATACAACCAAATTCTTGCTCTGGCATGTTTTCCCTTGCACGTGCTCACAGGGCCATTGCCATGTCTGGCCTACCTTGGCATCCATGCTTGAATGCATGTAGTTCATGGTATTCATCTCTTGTGTGAAACAAGCATTTCTGGCCAGGTTTGGTCTTTTTTCACATCCTTACTTTTCACTTTTCTGTTGTTTCCATATGAACATTTTCATAGTGGAAGTCCAGGATTACCCCTCAAGCTTTGCAGGTGAGTGATGAGTGCTGCTCTCATCTGCAGTCATTTTGTTCTAGAGTCTTCATGCCCACAAAGCCCTGTAGAGAGTGATGGAGACTAACCCCTTGCCACTGACTTGCATCAATCCACTGGATCTTACCTCAAAAACTGGAGCCCTAGATTTGAGAGAGCGCAGTGTGATCTTTAAACTCTTTACCATCTTCATCTGCTTCTGATTCAGATAAGTGATAAACTTTTAGAAGCAGTGACAAAGGTTGATGTTACATTTTTCAATTTCATCAATATTCTGTTTCTTCAATTGCTGTCATTTTTTCCAAATGAGGTTGTTAGCTTTTGTAGTGATAGGTACAATAATTCACCTTATTGTGTATCACCTTTTAAAATTTATCTTCTAAGGATTCAAATTCATGCTCAAAAACTGAAGTAGAATAAAAACAACACTGCCCTGTGTTCTCTGTGATATGACCACTTATTCAAACCACTTTTATCATGCAGAGATAATCCAAACGGACATGTGGAAGATACCAGAACAAACTCTGTGGCTGATTGGTCACCACATCTTGGTGTAACCACTGCTATAAATCACAGTTTGACTTGCTTTAATCTTAACCCTTACAACATCAATTTGGACAGTTTTTTCAATATTCTCTGTTCTCCAACTCAAAATAATTTTACATAGATCAGTCAAGAACAGACTATCTATATATGTGGATTTTCAGTCACACCATGAACTCAGAAATAATTTCACTAGATTTAATTAGGAAGATTTGTCAATCCAAAATAGCCAAGAATTTCTGGATTAGTAAATTGAACAGGCTGCTTGAACATCTTTAACAATATTTGGTCAATCAACAAACAAGATAAAGAACAGATGTCAACTGAAAGAGTCATAGACCTCACCCAGCATCATGACCTGTGGTCACAGTATTTTAATAAACAACTTTATTGAGGTATAATTCATACACCATAAAATTAACCCTTAAAGTACACAGTAAAGTGGTTTTTGGTATATTCACAGAGTTTTGCAATCATGACCACTATCTAATTCCTGAATATTTTCATTACCCTCAAAAAAAAGTTGGGGTTCTTGGGTGGCTCAGTGGGTTAAGTTTCAGCTCAGTTAATGATCTCAGTGTTATAGGATCGAGCACTGCAGCAAGCATGGAATCTGCTTGTCCCTCTCAATCTCTGCTCCTCCCTTCACTCATACTCTCTCCAATAAATAAATAAATAAAATCTTAAAAAAAAAAAAAAAAGAGGAACCTTGAACCATTTATAGTCATCTCCCATTCCCTGAGTCCCTAGTGACCACTAATCATCTTTATGTAAGGTTATAACAATTTTGCTTATTCATTTATCAGTTAATGAACATTGGATTGTTTCCACTTTTGGCCATTACAAATGATGCTACTATGGACATTTGCATACACATTTTTATGTGGATATTGTGGATGTATATCTTCAGTTCTTTTTCTTTTTGTCTTCAGTTCTCTTAGGTATAGACCTACGAGTAGAATTGTGGGTCATATGGTAACTATGTTTAATAGTTTGAGGAACTACCATCTCTTTTCCAAAAGGGCTACCCTATTTTACAATCCTTTCAGTGATGTACGAAGGTTCCAATTTCACCATAGCCTTGTGAACACTTGTTAGTATCTGTTTTTTTTTTTTAATTTATCATAGCCATCCTTGTGAATGTGAAGTGGTATCTCAGTGTTGTTTTGATTTGAATCCCTTAGTGACTAATGATGTTGGGTGTCTTTTCATGTGCTTATTGGAAATTTTTTTTGGGGGGGAGGGGGAATGCCTATTCAAATTCTTTTGCTGATATTTTATTTGAGCATTTGGCTTTTTATTATTGAATTATAAAAATTCTTTTAATATCTTGGAAAAAGTCTAGTTAGTTATATGATTTCAGATACTTTCTCCCATTTTTTGAGTCATTTCCATGGAAATTTGAAAGTCCTTTTTCATTGTCTTGTGGGCAGTTTGTTATTGAGTGCTCCAAATATAATAAAAAGTAAAGAGAATGCTGTAATGAATACTTGCATATAGTCATGTTTAATCATATAGATTAAACAATTATATTTTCCAGCTTTACTTCATCCATTTCTTTTTTTTTAAATTTTTTTTTTTTGCTAAAATGTGTTAAAGATAATACAAGGCATCTATTATTTCACCCATAAATCTTTCAATACACATCTCTAAGAGATAAGTTTTTTAAACATACTTATGATGTCATTATTACCTTGGTAAAAATAAATAATGCCTTAATATTACCCAATTTTTCATTCATGGTCACATTTCTTCCATTGCTCAAAAATGTTACTTATAACTGGATAACATAGTTCATTCAATCATTCTCCTATTGATAGACATCTGGATTGTTTTCAGTATTTTGTTATTATAATAAATAAGTCTATAATAAATATCCTTGTGCATATGTCCTTTGGAATATTTGCAAGTATCTCTTTTGGATAGAGTCCTAGAGTAGGATTTCTTGGTCTAATGGTAAATACATATATATTTTATCCAATACAGCCCAATATCTTTACATGAGTGTTGTGTAATTTTGGACTGTCTTTGTGCAAACATTAATCTGGAAACACATGTCCTTTCGTCCCAGGAAACTTATTGAATTCCTTTAAAAATTATTTCTTTTATCTTCCCAGGATTCCCAGAATTGGGGTATTTTCCCTTTTATTCTAATCATTCAATTTTGTTATCTTTTGTCTCCTATTTTCATCTCTTTGGCTTTCCCTTATATTTTCTGGGAGAATTTTTTCTACTTTATCTTCAAACTTGTCTAATGGATTCTAATTCCAGCTGTGATATTTTAATTTTCAAGAGCATTTTAGTTTTGTTTCCTAACTCCTCTCCTTTATAACCTTCTGTTCTTCTTTTTCAACTTATTTTCATTCAACCATTCATTCAATAATATGGAGCACCAATTATTATGTCCCAGGTATTCTTGAGATGTTCTTGAGAAAGGAGAAGCTATAAAATATTAATCTAGGAAAGTTGGAGGGAAAAGGAAGAGGAAAATGTTTTGGTGTGGCAGGTCAGCACTGAAGGCTCATGTGGGATTATTCCTCACAAATTAAAGTAAGGTCAGTCAGCATGGTTGCCTGATTTTTTTTCCAGTCATGTTCAGCTGCAAAGGTGCATGTGGGGAGTGGGAGGAACTGGGCTTGGCCAAGAGGGTTTGGCAAAATGGAAGAGCTGATCACGCATGCAATGTAGTAATGAAGGACTCTGGGAGCAGGTGGGCTCAGGATAAGATCACTGGAGGAGGGCAATTCAAGGAACTGAGCGCCAGGATATTGGATTGATCATGTGCATGTTGATGTTGCCAAGTGTCACAACTGAAGCAGCATACAAACTAGATGCCAGGATCTTCATGGAATGAGAAGTGATCCACAGATATAGAGAAATCTAATAAAGATGGTGGATAATAGAGTGAATATAATTGAGCTTCAGAGGAACTGAGGGTTTTGGAGGAGGAACAGATGGAAATGGTGATGAGAAGCAGAGGGGTGACCCCTCTTTCCTCCAGGTTCTTTGGTGTGTGGGGTGTGGGAGACAAAGAGCCACTACTTGCATGGGACACAAAGGGAGCTATGGCTTTAAAAGATTTTTCTTTTGGGGGACCAGAAAGTGATGGGAATTTTCAGAAAAGAATTTGAGAGTGGAGGAGTTTTGCTTTTGATTAAGTTTGTATTTGATTCTATATTCTAGAGGTCACAGTAGACAGGGTGTGGGAAGAGAGCAGTTGGGTTAGGTTAAGAGAATACAGAACCATTGGGTGGAGATTGTGGTCTTGTTTTTCTCAGTCACAAAGTGACACAGGTTCAGGCCTAATGGTGGAATGTGGGAGCGTAGCAGTTTCTGCCATGAGCACACAGAACTTTGTGGAAACCATCTATGGCAGAATGAAAAGTGGTATTAATGGGGCATGTGGAATCTCTTGAAATGAGATTGAGATGTTATTACAAGGAACACAAGGAACTCTGAGGGAGCCCTATTTACTCAAGCCAATGGTGATATGTACATCAGGAGAGAAGAAGAGTTACTGGGAGGAGATGAGCTCTGTTAGATCTCTTGGCAATATCTCCTCCTATCTCTTTCTCCTCAAAGAATATTATTTACAGTGTGGCTTTTGTTCTTCGTTTTTTAACTGTTCCCTATACTGTCTGTGTTCCTCAAGATTAAATTTTTCCTGTTTGTTTTAAATTCTGTTTGTTGGACCTGAGGCAAGAATACAAATGGAGATCCACATAATGTATCTCTGTAAACGTAAAAATTATAAGTAAAGCTATCAAAATGTCAATAAAATATGTTCAGTTATTTTACTTCAACAACTACACCTTCATAATAACCTGGAAATCCAGGATTAAATTTTTGGTGGTAATCATATTATAATATATAAATGTAGCAAATCAACATCTTGTACACTTTAAAGCTCACACAATGTTATATATCAACTATATCTGTTATATATCAATTATATATAAACTAAAGTTTAGAAATCTATGGGGAAAGGTAGCCAGGAAATCACCTTGAATATAGATCTCTACTAAGGCCCACTTTTTTCCAGAACTGTATCCCTATACTCAGGCATGCCTGGGGTCCCCATATTCAGGCTCCCTCCTTCTATCTCTTCAGTGACTATACCTCTAGTCTTCTACCTGAATGCTGTAAGGTTAGTCTCCAGATTACTCTAGCTTGGCAGGCAGGTCTGGACATCTATGTACTCCTCTGCCTAACTTTTATCATATTCTTCTGCTTTCAGCCCCACGTGAATTCCTCTGGGCACCCCTAACCTCTCATCTATTCTGCTTTGATCTGATTTGCTTCTGGGTCCCACAGTCACTGCTGGCCCCGTTTTCACCTTTCAAAAATCTTGTCCATCTGCTTTCCAACTTCCAAATCTTTTCCCTGTCATCTCTTCTATGATTCTCTTTGTGCTAGCAAGTTTATGCTTAAAAAATATTTTCAATGTAATTCTAGTAGACTTTGGAAGATGATAAAAGAAGACTAATTTTAAATGAAATTATTAACCCTTGTGTTTCATTGGTGCTGGTCTTGTCATGGTGATGACTAAAGTGAGCTCCTGCATTGGTGTGTATGATGACAATGATGACAGCATACTGTTTGGACAGAGAAATGTTTGGAGTCTATATTTCAACACAAGGCAAGTTTTCAAATGTTTTTCACCGACCTGATTTGCTGACCAAATCATTTGGTTTATTTGAGTGCAGTAGACAAGAAAGAAGATTAAGAGGCAGATCTGGTTTGGGAGGATGTTTTATTCTCCAAACTACCTAGAGAGTGTAATGGATATTTATTTTGTGTATTGGCCCATTATATACCACCATTTTATGGCAATTAATTTGATTTTTCTGCTGGGAACTACCCCTCCCCAACTCTCCATCTAAGTGTTTGGTGGGCCTGGATCTGGGAGATACACATAACCTGACTTGTTCAATGAGTACACTCTCTGGCCATAGTGGGTAGTTCAGAGAGATCACCTGATTCAAATCAGTCTACTGAGATACAATCTAGAAATTTCATCAAAACTCTTCAGGAAGAAATGGTCTTTCTCATTGTGGTCATTTAGATGGCAGGATTTATGGTCAATGGTGTTACTGGCCATCCTGACCTCCTGACCATCCTGACCTAGGCAAATGCTTGTGCAAGAATCAAGGACAGTAGAGGAGAGATTGAGACTGAAGCCTAATGATGTTGCTTATTGCTAGAGCTCCTAGGTTTAAACTAGATTGTGTTGCGTTTCTGCTTTGTATAATCACAGAAGCCATAACCATAGAATAATATTTATAATGCTATAGATGTGGTATATGTGTGTGTGAGAGAGAGAGGGAGAGGGAAAAGAAAGAGAGAGAGAGAGAAATAAAAAGAAATCATGGACCCTTCTTACCTTCATAAATATAAGTATGATGCCATTGCGCTTATAGAAATAAGTAAAGTTAAGTTGCTCATGTGAGTATGGACATTTTATGTGTGAAGAAAACAAGAAAGCAAGATAGTAGAGGTATAACTCCTTGAAAAAGTTCTTTTCAAAGCCTTTGAGGATGATTTCATCTAATGCTAACAGCTCATAGGGGCACTTCAGAGGTTAAGACAAAGTGAACATTACATGATTCTACCAGATGTGGGATAAAAGAATAATTTTAGAATTTAAATAACTAAAAAGTGCCTCTGGTGTGCCTCTAATGTTTCAGTATATGCAAATTAGATTTTATATAATGTATCTCATAATATGGCCAACAATGGAATGAAATTGAACTTTAATTGAAAGCAGAGCTAGAGGAAAGCTGGGGTTGGGAAGCACAATTTTCAGTTTCAACAAAAGCCATTTACACTGCATATGAAAAATAGGCCATAATTTTAAATAAAATCAGAAATAAATCAATAGGAAGGAATCCATTCCAGAGAATGGAAGCAGATTGAGAGACACAGGATAAAATGCTATATATTTGGTAATTATTCAAATGTAAGTAAGAAAAATTATTATATACAATTTTTAAAATTGTCCATAGCAAAGTAGTTAATGGGGAAAGGAATGAAATAATGCTAGACTGAGAAGTACAACTAATATAAAATACTATTATAACACACATCATTTTGATGTGACTCTGTGTTCTTGTTACTTTTTAATTACATTTTTTAAGCTTTTGCATTAAATATCAGCCTAGAATCATAATCCTAGCAAACATAACACTGAGACCTAATTGTAGGACTCTAGAAAACTTCCGCTTCCCCCATACAATACCAAAGGCTGATTTAACAACAGTTTCTTTTATCCTGTAAGTCATGCCAGGCTCGCAGAAAATATTTTAAGACTTCCAAAAGGCAAAAAACAGTTTAAGGAGACAGAACAAGCATCAAAAGCAGACTCATATATGGCAATAGATGTTGGAATGATCACACTGAGAATTAAAAAAAAAAGTATGATTAATATGCTGAGAGATCTAATGGGTAAAGTAGACAGCATGTAAGATCATAGGGCAATGTAAGCAGAGATGTGGAAATTATTTTTTTTATTATTAAAGATTTTATTTATTTATTTGAGAGAGAGCAAGAGAGCACATGTGTATGCATGCACAGGGGCAGAAGAAAGAATCTCAAGCGGACTGTGTCCTGAGCGGGGAGCTCGATGCTAGGCTCAGTCTCACAACTCTGAGATCATTATATGAACTGAAATCAAGAGTCAGATGCTGAAGCAACTGAGCCATCCAAGCACCTTGAGATATGTAAAGTCTAAGAATGGACCAAAAAGAAATAACAGTGATAAAAGAACACTATAATAGGAGCAAAGGATATATTTAACAGCCTTATTACTAGACGGGACATAGCTGAGTAAAGAATCTCAGAGCTTGAGGCTATATCAACAGAATGCCTAAAAACCCAAAAGCAAAGAGAACAAGAACTGAGAAAAACAGAACAACATATCCAAGTACTGTGGAACAACTCCACAAGGTATAACATGTGCGTGAAGGGAATGCCAGAAGGAGCAGAGAGAAAGAAACAGAATATTTGAAATAGTCATGACTGAGAATTTGCCCAAAAGGTCAGACACCAAACTATAGGAAACTCAAGGAATGCCAAGCAGCATAAATACAAAATAAACAAACAAAAAGCCACAAGTAAATAACCCCCAAACTATAGCTAGACGGATTATTTTCATTAACTTGAAAATCAAAGATTAAGGAAAAATCCTGAAAAAAGCCAGGGGTAAGGGAATATTTTATCTATAGAGCAGCAAAGATAAAAATCACATCTAACTTCTCAGAAATGTTACAAACAAGAAGAGACTGGAGTGAAATATGTAAATTACTGAGAGAAAAAAAACCCACCGATTTAAAATTATGTACCCTGTGGAATTATCCTTTAAGAGTGAAAGAGAAATAAAGATTTCCTTAGACAAACAAAAATTGAGGGAATTTATTGCCATGGGCTTGCCTTGCAAGAAATGTTAAAAGTTCTTCAGAGAGAAGAAAAATAATATACATCAAAAACTTGGATCTACATAAAATAAGGAAGAGATTCAAAGAAGGAATAAGTGAATATAAACTAAAACCTTATTTTTCTTCCTCTTAAGTGATCTAGCAGATAATAGATTTTTGTTTGTTTTGTTTTTGTTTTATTTCTAAATAATAGTGACAATGAAATCAGAAACTTGTTCTTTGAAAAGATCAATAAAATTGATATACCTCTAGTCAGCCTAACCAAGAAAAAAAGAGAGAGACAATACAAATTACTAATATCAGAAATGAAAGAGGGGACATAACTACAGATCCTATGCACATTAAAAGATAATAAAAGAATACTATGAACAACTCTATGTCCACATTTTTGATAACCTAAATGAACCAAATCTTTAAACACAAGCTGCCAAAAGTCATACAAGTAGAAATAGACTATCTGAATAAAACTATATCTACTAAAGGAATTGAATCAATAGTTAATAATCTTCTAAAACAGAAAGCACTAGTCTTAGGTGGATTAACTGGTGAATTCTACCAATTCTCTACAATTTCTTTCAGAAGATACAAGCAGAGGAGATACTTCTTAACTCATTCCATGAGGCCAACATTACTCTCATATCAAAACCAGACAAAGGAATTACAAGAAAAGAAGACGATGGGCCAATTTCTCTCATGAACATAGAAGCAAATATTCTCAGAAAATATTAGTAAATCAAACCCAGCAACATATATAAAGACTTGTATTCCAAAACCAAGTGGGGTTTATCCCAGGTATTAAAGGCTGGTTGAACATTCAAAAATCAGTTAATGTACTCCATCACATCAACAGACTAAAAAAAATCACGTTTATATCAATAGATTTAGGAAAGACATATGACAAAATTCAACACCCATTCATGATAAAAATGCTCAGTTAACTGGGAATAGAAGGGAATTTTATCAACTTGATAAAGATTGTCAATAAAAGACCTACAGTGGCTATCACACTTAAGGTGAAAAACTCAAAGCTTTCTGTGCAAGACAGAGAATAAATCAAGGATGTCTGCTTTTACCATTGCTTTTCAATAGCACACTGAAATATTAGCTAATATAATAAGACAAGGAAAGGAAATAAAAGGTATACAGACTAGGAAAGAGGAAATGAACCTGTTTGTGATGACACGATTGTGGAGAAAATCTGACAGAATTGACAACAAAAATCCTGAAACTAAAAGTGATTATGGCAAGTTATACGGCTAGTATACAAAAGTTAATTACTTTCCTGTTTACCAGCAATGAACAAGTAAAATTTAAAATTAAAAACACAGTACCATTTACACTAACAATCCAAAATGTAAGATACTTTGGTGTCTAACAAAATATGTAAAAGATTTATATGAGAAAAACCATAAAAATTTGAATGAAGAAATCAGAGAACTAAATAAATGGAGATATATTGCACGTTCATGGATAGGAATTCTCAATATTAACAAGGTGTCCAATCTTTCCAACTTGATCTGTAGAATCAATATGTTGCCAATCAAAATTCTGTCAAATTATTATGTAGAGATCAATAAATTTATTCTAAAGTTCATATGGATGACAAAAAATTCAAAATAACCAACACAATATTGAGGGATAGGAACCAACCAAGTTGGAGGGCTGACACTACTGATTTCAAAACTTTGTAAAAAGCTATAGTGATCTAGATAGTATAGTATTGGTGAAAGAATAAAGAGGTAGATTAATGAAATAGGATAGAAAGCTCAGTGGGGTACTTGGGTGGCTCAGTCAGTTAAGTGTCTAACTCTTGATCTCAGGGTCATGAAATCAAGTCCCACATTGGGCTCCGTGCTCAGCTGCCAACACCAAATGCTTAAAAAAAGTAGGAAAAAGAATAGAAAGCTCAGAAATAGATCCACATAAACATAGCCAACTGATCTTTTGCAAAGGAGCAATTGAAATATGATGGAGGAAAAAAATTGTCTTCTCAGAAGTTGGAGCTAGAACAACTGGAAGTCACATTAATCTAGACACTGAAGAGATACACTTCACCAACATTAACTCAAAATGGGCTGCAGACCTAAATATAAAATGCAAAACTATAAAACATTTAGAAGGTAACAGAAAATCCGGATGACCTTGGGTTTGGCAAAGACTATTTAGATACAATACCAAAGGTACAATACATGAAAGAAATAATCAATAAGCTGGATTTCATTAAAATTGCATATTTCTGATTTGCAAAAGACACTGTCAAATGAATGAAAAGACAAGTCACGGACTGGAAAAAAATATTTGCAAAAGACCCATTTGACAAAGGATTGTTACCCAAAATGTGAAAAGAACTCCTCAAACTCAACCATAAAAAAAAAAAAAACCAAAAACTTATTTAACATGGGTCAAAGAAGATATGCAGATGGCAGAAAAGCACATAAAAAGATGACCTCACATTATATATCACCAGAGATGTGCAAATTAAAACAAGGAGATGCTATAACACATGTATTAGAATGTCCCAAATCCAGAACACTGCCAACACCAAATGCTTAGGAGGAGGTAGAGCAACAGGAACTCTTCTTATTCATTGCTAGTGGAAGTGCAAAATTATACAACCAGTTTGAAAGACAGTTTGATGGTTTTTTACAAACTTAAACATAGGCTTATTATACAGCAATCATGCTTTTTGGGATCTAGCCAAAGAAGATGAGAATTTATGTTCACACAAAAACCTGCACACAGATATTTATAGCAGCTTTATTCATTGCCAAAACTTGGTAGCAACCAAGATGTCTTTCAGTAGGTGATGGATAAATGAACTGTGGCACATCTAGACAATGGAATGTTATTCAGTGCTAGAAAGAAATGAGCTATCAGACCATAAAAAGACATGGAGGAAACTTCAGTATTATTACTAAGTGAAAGAAACCCATCTGAAAATTCTACATACTTTGTGATTACAACTATGGGACATTCTGGAAAAGGCAAACCTATGGAGACAGTAAAAAGATCAGTGTTTCCCAGGGACTACTAGGGAGGAAAGGAGAACAGGCAGAGTACAGATAACTATTAGGGCAGAAAAACTACTGTTTTTGATACTATAATGGTGAATATATGTCATTTCACTCTGAAAATACTCTGTATGTTATTATAATGATATATATTATTATACATTCGTCCAAACCCTTAGGTTGTACAACAGCAAGAGTGAACTGTAGATCTGATAATGATGGGTTAATGTAGGTACACGGATTGTAAAAGGATACAATTCTTGTAGGGGATGCTGATCATACTGGAGGCTATCATATGTGGGGACTGGGAGTATATCTTTGTATCTTCTGCTGAATTTTGTTACGAACCTAAAACCCTTCTCAAAATGAAAGCCTCCTAAACAAATAAACAAACCTAGGACATTTGTGTAGTAACTACTCAAAACCTTAAAAATATATATCCTTTTCACCCAGAAATTCTATGTTCATGAATTTATCAAAAGCAAGTAGAGACTTCTGTCCTAGGATGTTAGATTTATTTATACAACAAAGTAAAAAGTCTACTATTTATCAATTGGTAACTGGAAATTGGTTGCATAAATTATGATATGTCCACAGTGCAACCTTTAAAATTATACTGTAAAAATATCCACTGGTATAAAAAATACTTACGCCTTGCTTAATTTATTTAGCCAACAAATGTTTATTGCCACAGAAAGTAGGCATTTTCTTTAATAGGCATATTTCACGAATGAGATGAGCTATAATGTCACACAGAGGAAACAGATGATTAGTGTTAAAAGATTTTTACAACCTTTCTCAGAAGTGATTCAGCCTTCCCTATTTATTTACTTAACTATCCATTTAATTGCTAAGTTCCCCAGGGGGTTTAAAACATGTTCAGAAACTCTTGGATACTTCCTCCAAGAAGGTGGATTCGTTTGTGTTCCCCATGAGTCTGGGCTGGTTCTAGTGACTTGTTTTAAAGCAATAGAATATGGTGGAAGCGAGGCTGCATGCTTCCAAGCTGCATGATTCAAAATCATAAAAGATGATATTATCCCCCTTGTCTCCTCTGCTCCCAGCTGTGCATAAGCATTGGGAACCCTAAGTTGACATATACGAAGTCCAGCTCACCCAAGGCTACTATGCTGGAGGCACCATGAGGAGAGGACAGAGATCACAGAAAACAAAAGGTGCTCAAGGACACCCATCTGTCCGCTCAGTTCCTCCAGGTGAGGCCCAAGGCACACAGATGAGAGAACCTTCAGGTGGTGCCAGCCGCAGCCTTTGAGCTGCCTGGTGGACACAGAGTGGAGCAAAGACGGACGGTCCCCAACAAATGCTGCCCAAATTGTGAGCTCCTAGATTTGTGAGCTGCTGTTTTTAAAGCCACTAAGTTGGGAGGTGTTTGGTTGTGCAGACTTAGATAACTGAATGTATCCCCACCTGCCAGCCAGGTTAAAAACACGAGTACAAAGGTATAAAAGTATGGGTTCTCTCTCTCTCCCCCATGAAAAGACACCAGAAGTCCCTCAACCAAAAACATACTGATCGGATAATATTTAGGTGGTGGAATTACACAGAGCTTTTGGCTCTTCCTTTGTTCTTTTCTATAATAGGCAGATTATCCAAAATTGGGAATCAAGTTATTCCTTCTATGGTTAGAGAGTAAATCAGTACATGAATAGCTGAATAAATAAGTAGGGAAGAACGAATCACTTCTGGAAGGGCCATGACAATTTTTTGGAACACTGATCATTGGCTCTGGGATGACACATTGTATCCCATCTCATTCCCATTATGTGCTTATTAAAATGCACATGTTCCATGACCTTCTCAGTGCGCTGAGCCATCTGGCTTCACAGAGGCTGCGTTCATTCACAACTTAGGAAACACGACCCGGGAAGAGACAGACACAACTCCAGGTGGCTGCCCAGTGATTTGTATCCAGATTGTCTCTGGGTTCTAAGTATATCCTTCATATAACGACTCAGGGAGAAGACTCCACAAAGCTCAGAGGCATGGCTTGACACCAGCATAGACTGATCATTGGTGGAAAGTGAGCTCCCAGCATACCAATGGCAGGAGAAGATAATAATTAGTGTTCCCTAGACACATTTCAGGTGCTCCTTGTATAGAGGGGAAACTGTGGGAATCGCTCGTCAGGCTTTGACTGTGTGCAGTGTTTGGTGGGTGATGACATTAGCTTTCTATTTCCACATTGATTGCGGCTGTCAAACATGCTGAGGAAGCTGTGCTTAGTAAAAAATAATTAACATTTTCATGCCCAGGGAAAGATGTCATGGACACCTAGGCCTCCATTTGGTCTAAAAACGGCAGGCAGTTAATGTGGTAACCTGGGAAAGTGTGTTGTGCCTTATTACTGTATTAGGATGAGAGCAAAGACCAGACAAACAAGAGTATAAAACTTATCTTTATTTTCAGAACCCGGGAATGTGTTCATTTTAATAATATTTGAGGCAAGGATGAGCCGGTTTCCCAGTCCAGCTATAAATAACTTGCTTTTTGTTCTTTGGACATCCTTTGGCCAGCTGTGCCCACCCTTTTGACATCACAGCAGTGGTTTTTCCCCCTTTTATTTCCTTATATTGTGAAAATGTTGGCTATAGTGTGACATCAAATGCCTTGGGGAATGAAAGCATTCACTTTCACTTATTTAGTGATTAGTATGTGCCAGGCATGAAGAGTTTTGCACGTATTAAATCTCTACTTGTCCTCATGATAGCCCTGTGAGGTATCATCCTCATTCTGTAGTTGAGAAAACTAAAGGAAAGAGAGAATCCTGCCCAAGATCAGCCAGCTAGTATACAGCAGAGCTGGGATTATAAAGAGAAAATAATAAATACGCTATCAGATTTTCAGCACTAATTACATAGCAGGCTCTGTGCTAAGCGCTTTATGTGTATTAAGAAAAATTATCCCAAACTTGGAAATAAGGCAAAATGATGACTGCATGTCTTACCATGCTGGAATATTGTCTGACAGGACAATTCAAGCATTATCTAATTGTCTAGGAATACATCTTTGACTTTCTATTTACTCCTGATTCAGGCCCAGATGGCATTAGATGAAAATTTCTAGCAGATTGCAAATTACATTACAAATAATTTGTAAATGGTGGGGATGCAAATAATTTCTGTGGAAAAGATCACTGAAGATCCTACAAGATAGTAACCAGTTTTAGAAATAATGTAACCATCCTTTTCCAACACTTCTTCATTTTATTATGTATACCAACTTCTGTTCTCCTTTGTGATTCTGCTGGCTTACTCATGAATGAGATAAATAGCTCTTTGTCTCAAGTTCACTGTAAGTTTGGAGGATAGTCATGTCTTTAACATCTTGAGAATTACACTGTTTAACACTCACAAAATCCAATGAAGTAGACGATGTTGTTTTCTCTGTTATACAAAGAGCCTGAGAATAGAAGTCAAATAATCAGTCCAAGATTTTACCTTAATAAGGAAAGTTGCTGGGACATAGACCGAGGGTTGCCTGAATCCACAGACTGTGTTTGAATCAACGAATTAATCTTTCTGTCTGAGTCATTGAGGGCAGGACCTTGCTCTATATACTTATATAAAAGAGCCTATCGTAATAGACACTTGGCATATTTACATATCAAAATAAATTACAGAAATAATATCACACCTTATTGGAATAAGACAGGGTGTAATATTTTACAAAGCTAATAATCTGGGAAATCATCCCATTCCAGATGCAGTATTTGTAAATACTGCTTTGAAACTCTCTTTTCTTCTAAAGGCTTAAAATATTGGAAATGTTAGAATTTTCTTTAAAATTATTTGGCATTGGGTAAGTTAGTCATATTCAGGATAATGTTTTTACTAAGATAATGTTCTTACTTAGTTCTTATTAATGGTAAGAACTATTTGGCCACCAACTCCCAGCTTGGAGTCCTTGCTCTTGATTTTGGATTAGCAACAATGTCTCTGTTAGAATATGAAGATACTTTCTCTTCTTTTTACTTCCCATGCTTGAATTTGCCCCGCTAGGTTGTTGTTCTTTCCTTACTGCTTTTGAGGGTGTAATTGGTTTTCAATTGTATTACTGTTCTCAGATTCCCTCTACTAGAATCAGCTACAGCACTGTTAAAAATTCAGTTTCTGAGTTTTACCTCAATTGTTTTGAATCAGAATGATTGGAGTCAGGAATCTGAATTTTTAAGAAATTTCTAGGTGACTCTGATAGAGACTCTGTAATTGGTTTGGTTAAAATTCAGAAGCTATGCCTTCTAGTCCTTTATTTTCTAGACAAATTACTGCTGAATTCTGGCTTTAAATTTTTTTGTTTATTTAAAACAGGAATAATGGCATTTGTCTTAAAGATAATAGTTGTAGTATGAATCTAAAGATGCTGACTGACCTTCCGTGAACGTTGGTAGAGACAAGGTCCAGAAATCTCTCAGGATTCTCAGGAAATCTCATTGGGGTTCAGGCTTGGGGCACCTCTGAAAGGCAGAACAGAATTGCTGGGTTTAGGACAAGAACCTGGCAGGAAGTGATATAAGAACTATTATATAAACCCACTAGAGGGATTCAACAGGGTATTTTTGCTGGTTGGAGGAAAAAAATCAGCAGACTTAAATCTAGATCAATAAAGACAGCGCAATCTGAGGAATGGGAGAAAATGATGAAAAAGGAAAAGTCTCAGAAAAATGTGAGATAGCATTAGTTGCAAAATAATGTTAAATTATGGGATTGATGTAATGGGGATACTAAAAGGAAAGAAGAGAGAAGAGGCAGATAAAACGTGCATTGCTAGCAGACTTAGCTTACAAAAAATACTAAAGGAAATTCTTGATGCTAAAAAGAAGTTAAACCAGAAAGGAATTTGAATTCATATATTAAAAAAACACAGTGTGCTAGTAAAGGTAATTATGCAGGTAACTATAAAAGAAAGTAAAATTACATATTTCTTAACTGATTTAAAAATTGCATTGAATAATATCTATGAAATTATACTGGTGGACCTATAACACATAGGTGTAATATATTTGACAAGAATAGTACAAAGGAGCAGGGGAGGAAATGAAACTGTATTAGAGTAAGAAAATGAAATCAGATGGTAACTCAAATCCCTAGGGAGATACAAAACAATCAGAAATGGTAAATAAGACAATTGATACAGAAAAACATCTGTATATAGGTTTTTTTTCCTTTTATCTCTTAGATATGATTATATAAAATAATAACTATAGCACTATATTCTAAATCTTTATATCTTATAGAAAATGAGTTAATATAAATCTGAAGTAGATTCTAATAAGTTATTATAACCTTAGAGCAAACATGAGTAAAATCACTCAAAAATAATCCAAAAATTGTTAAAGGCTAAAATCATACACAAGAAAATATCTATTTAATACACAGAAACACAGAACACAAATGAAAGATGCAAATAATGAAAAAACAGAAAAACACAATGACAGACATATAGAAACTATAAAGTAAAATGAGGGCACCTTGTTGGCTCAGTCAGTTAAATATCTGCCTTTGACTCAGGTCATGATCTCAGGGTCCTGAGATTGTACCCCACGTCAGGCTCCCCTTTCCCTCTCTTCCCCATTCGTGCTCTCTCTCTCTCTCTCTCAAATAAATAAATAAAATCTTTTAAAAAAAAGAACTATAAAGTAAAATGAGACATAAATCCAGCAATATCAATAATATTAAGTGTGAAGGAATAAAATAATCCATTTAAAAGGTGGTGACTGTCAGACTGATAGAAAACAAGATCCAAATATCTACCATCTATAAGATTCATGCTTTAGTTTCAAAGATGTAGCCAGGTTGAAATGAAAAGATGGTGTGCATTTTTTGGACCCCAAATCTGTGTTTTCCCACACCAGTTCAGTTCTCTCACATCAACTGGATGTACCACCCAGTCCTATTCTGAAACTATCTACCCGGTATTAACATCAGACTTCACAACTTAAAGGACTTAGTCCCACAAGCCTATCAGATGAAGAGATACATAGAGAGGGTCTAGAAAGGTCCTAAGCCTCTGTCCCCCATGGAGACAGAGTGCCACCCTCCTGGCACACGGATGTGCGCACCAGCTCAGGCGCTCTCCATGCCCCATCAGTTAGGGTTTTTTAATGGAGGTTTCATTATGTAGATATGCCTGATTAAATCATTGGTCATCAGATAACTGAACTCAATCTCCAGCTCCTCTCCGCTCCCCAGAGGTTGGAGGTTAAGGTTTGAAAGTTCTAACACTCTCATCAATGGTTGTTTTCCTGCCAACTAGGCCTCATTCTGAAGCTATTTATGCCCCCCCTCCCCACCTGAATCATTATCTACCTAAAGACAGTAAATTCCAAGGGTTTTAGGAGCTCTGTGCCAGGGACCTGGGATGAAGACCAAATATTTATTTTTTATTACACCACAGATGGAAAAACATATTCAATGTAAACAGCAACCATAAGAGAAATGGCGTATTTATAGTAAGATGAGAAAAAATAGACTTGAAGATGAAAAATATTGCTAGAGACAAAGAGCAACATTGTATAATCCCCTAATATCATCCAATGGGGAACTGGTGGATGGGAAGAAAAGGAGGATCAGAAGTTATAAGGCTTGCTTCCTCCTATAGGATAGGTTTGGGAGCTGTGGTGGGCCTTAATATGAGCAGGGCCCATTAGGGTAAAAAAGTTCCAGGTATATGAGCTGTGCCAGAAGAGATCAGGACAAGAAGACATTGTCTCTGATTCCTTTCTCACGGACCTCACAGTTTAACCTTTAACTTTGGTCATGGCCTCTCTACGAACCCTCAGTGGAAATGATTTTATGATCAGGTTGAGTCCTAGAAAAATGTACATTTTATATCTTATTAGGAGTAAGACTGAGAGAATATAAATTACTTGGCAGGATGGTGATTCAATTTAATGGTTGAATGGAATGTGTGCCTTGAAGGGGACTCAGTTAAGGGAAAGAAGTGATGAATAATTGTGAACAAATGGGAGAAAAGCACTTGGGAAAATGAAAGATGTTTTAATATAGCTTAGGAAGGGCAAAATTCTCCCATTCTTTTGCTATTTTAATGACCTAGTGATAATAAAAGCCAAGGATTCATCCATCTTTTCAAAAAGACAGTTTAACAGTGATCGGGCAGGTTTTGCGTAAAATCTCAGGTGGCCATCATAGCCCAAGGTGTTTCTGTTTAGCACTAACACATATGATAAAATTATCACTTTTATCTTTTACAAGTGAGTACAGTTCTTGCTTATTGGGATTATACCACTTACATTTATTTATCAATTAGATTCATTCCTGAATTTTTAAGAGAAGGCTTGTATAATGAACAATTTTCTTTTGATCTATTCCTAAATTTTTAAGAGAGGACTTATATAATGAAGAATTTTCTTTTGATCCATTTATAGCTTTGAAGAAGTATTCTTAATAAATCTGTTTTGGGTCTAATAAAATCAGGTCTAAATTTTAAAATATGCCAAATCTGTTTTTTTCTGTAAGAATAGAGAAAAACAGATCCTAAATTTGAGAGAATTGTAAGTTATAAAATCTCTTCATCCAAATGTATCCGTGCCCTTCTTGTCAGAGAATTATGCTATTTTAAAATAAAACTTTTATGCCTTTAATTGGGAATTGGAGCATTGACTTATTTCCATTGTGTAGATCTCAAAAAATAATTTCCATTAGAATCCATATACCCCCTCTTTTTAAAAGATTTTGTTTATTTATTTGAGGGAGAGAGAGAGCGAGCATGAGAGGAGAGAGGTCAGCGGGAGAAGCAGACTCCCTGCCGATCCCGATGTGGGACTCCATCCTGGGACTCCAGGATCATGATCTGAGCCGAAGGCAGTCGCTTAACCAACTGAGCCACCCAGGCACCCCCCATATCCCCCTTTTGACAGGACAAAGCCTTACTCAGGGTCACAAGGCCTTGGCACTTGTGGGTTGCAATGTGAGATCAATGACTGATATTTAGAGGCTACATTGGCTTAGATTAATTAATTTAATTAATCAACAATTAAGTTTAAAATAATTAAATTGTTTCCATTTAAATTTTATCCTTTCTTATCTGGCCCTGCAGTGGAGAAGGGCTTATTTTTAGAAGCAGTTAATATATGTGTGCATCAACAATTTTGAGAAGCTCTGAGTAAATTTCACCTCATAAACCTCTTTGATATTTGCAAGGTAAAATCACTCTGAGAAAGAATGTTCATGCAGGGAAGCACTTTGGGTCATACAGTCCACCCTCTCATTTTATGGATAAGGATGATGGGGGCATTTTGACTTCTACTTGTCCTTGAACTACCACGTAACTGGTCC
Source organism: Mustela lutreola (assembly GCF_030435805.1). Classification (NCBI taxonomy): domain Eukaryota; kingdom Metazoa; phylum Chordata; class Mammalia; order Carnivora; family Mustelidae; genus Mustela; species Mustela lutreola. Next base: position 103,005,536 of record NC_081295.1, on the reverse strand, counting down.
CTAAACTCTGACATTTTTACTTTCTAAGTATTTCTCCAATTTATTTCTCCTTCTCTTTCCCTACTCCCATTTTTTATTTCTGACCCCATCAGATTTAGTTTGGAAAACTCGCTTTACTGACTTCCTTTCATTTTCTTTTAAATCTGTTTTTCACACAACTTCCCGTTCGGTTATTTGAAAAGCAAATCTCGAAAAGATACTTAGTATGAGCAGTCATTAAGGAAATGCAAACCGAAACCACAATAACACCACCTCACACCTGTAGGTTAGCTATGTGCACACACACACACACACACACACACACACACACACACAAAAAAAAAAAACCCGGAAAATCGCAAGTGTTGCCAAGGATGTGGAGAGATTGGAACCCTCGTGTTTTTGTTGGTGGTTATGTGACATGGTGACGCTATATGGAAAACAGGTTGGTGGTTTCTTAAAAACTTAAGCATAGAGTTATCATGTGAGCCATTTGTTCCACTCCCAACTATGTATGCAAAAGAACTGAGAACAGGCACTCAAACAAACACTTGTACACAAAGGTTTATAGCAGCACTATTCGTATTAGTTAAGAGGAAACAACTCAGATGCGCATGGAAGGGTGAGCGGATAGACAAAAGGTGGCATATTCATGTAATGGAATGTTGTTAGACCATAAATGGAATTAAGTACTGATAGATGCCACAGCATGGATGAAGCTGGGAAGCCTGCTGAGCAAAAGAAGCCAAACACAAAAGGTCACATATCCAGTGATTCCTTTTATACGAACTCTCCAGAACAAGTAAATCTATAGAGACAGAAAGCAGATGAGTGGTTGCCAGGAGCTCGGGCTTGGCTTGCTTTTGCTAGCTTTGAAGATGGAGGAAGGAGGTCATAAACTAAAGAATGTGGCCAGCTTCTAGAGGCGGGAAAGGCAAGGAAATGGATTCTCCACTAGAGCTTCCAGAACGGAACTCAGGCCTACGCATACCTTGCATTTAGCCCAGTGAGACCTGTGTCTCTGACCTGTGGAACTGTAAGGTAATAAAATTGTGTTAAGTTGCTTAACAAAAAAAGAAGCAAACCTTGGCATACCACCTCCTCCCCCCGAGCTTCCCAGGAGCCTTCATGGCTATTAGGAGACAATACAAGCTGCACTGGGATTTGATTCCTGCCAAGCTCTCCATGATCCTCATACATCACTGCCTCCTCCTTTCAAGCACCCCTTGGCCTGCATATCATCTCCTGCCGGACTCAACTCATACTGCTCCCCCACTCCCAGGTCCCTTTTTTGGCATTCCCCTAGCATCTCTGGCATGTCTCTGTCCTTGTCTGTCCTTTGTAGTTGCATCGGTTCGGTTTATGTGCTGACTCGAGGTCAAGGCCTATCTTCAAGCCCCAAGACTTATACCGCACTCTCCCCAAATTCCTGCAGAGAATAGGCCTGTGAGGGTTTGTTGAATGCATAAACAGACAAAATTATTTCCAGAGAGGCAAGTGACTTATGGGAAATTATTAACAGAGCAGGGGAGTGAGTCTCGTTCCCAGGCTGGTGGTGTTAGCAGCTACCTGGTAAGACCCAGCAAGGAGAACTGGTCTGTCATTGCACCAGATCCTTCTATTCAGGATCTGTTGTTTGGGGACCAGGATAACTGAGTAAAATATTACTTTTTCTCTCTCTACTTTCCCTTTCCCATTTCCCCAAGTGTAACTAACCTTGCCTTTTGATGTTCTTTTGGCATAGAGAAAGTTTTTGTTATTGAGCGGGAAGCAGAAGTTGTCAGTGAGAGTGTTCTCTTCCTGGCTTTTGTTTTTCTAAAGCCTCAGCTTTGACAAGTTTATGCTAAACTCTTTAGAGGACAATCAGAGGAGGAAAGATTTTTTTTTTCCTGCCTTAGATCAAGTCAGAAGGTCAAAAAAACGAGAAGTGGGTGCATGGGTGGTGCCGAAGCGGAGATGTCTGCTTAGGAAGGCAGTGTGGGCCTGACCATGAGGCCATGGGAGAGGGGAGCTTGGGCGGAAGCTGATCACTAAAGGGCTTTTCCCCAGTTTTCAAGCATCACCTAGCCTTTTGGATTCTGGGGTGAACGCAAGCTGAGAAGGAGCTCTGGAGAGATGGATGCCACCCAGATTAGCACAAAAGGGGCTAAAAGTTGTATTTAGTTTAAGAAAAGTATTTTAAAATAGGTATTTCTCACATTGATACTCATTTAAAAATGGATAAATGGAGTAAAGCATCAAGCTACAGGGAGGTGGTCTAAAAGATTCCCTTACTCTCTAAAATCTCAGTTCTGGCAACCTGCTTCCGTATCTGAGATGATCACATTTTAACTTTTTAAAAAATTTTATTGCAGTGAAGTTACTGGAAGAGGAACAGGGTATGCTGGAAGGACTCCTTCATAGGAAGCCAAAGACCCTGGCTGTTTCCCAAGAGTACTGGGTGAGACTGTGAAGGAGGTAGGTAGATTGCCTTCAGGGTTAACTTCTGGAGGGTGCTTCTGTGGCCCCCTTCTTCCCTCTGTTTCAGAAGGATTGTCAAGTTTGTTCTACCCTTATCAAAATCTGCAAGGTAGATATGGACAGGTTTCAGGAAACCTGCTCTGCCTGTAGGAATGCAAGGGAGACATGAAAGTGATATCAAATCACTATCAGACATTGACTCCATAGCATGAAGCAGTTTATTGGATCATTCAGTCACCTACATATGAAGACAGGACTCCAAGGGAACAGATGTCAGAAGCAAGGTGTTGACTAACTGGGGGGAGGAGCAAGTTGCTGGAAAGGTTAGGAAGTTAGGACTGTGGGTGCCATTGAGGTGGGGACGGGGGACAGTGTGGGGACCTGTGTGACTGCACACCAGCTGTTGAGAACCGACATGGAAGCAGCGGGCCCCAAGTCAAGGATAAAGAGTGTCTTAACTTGGGCTGCCACAATGAAACATCCCAGGTAAAACTACAGATATTTATATTCTCAGAGTTCTGGAGTCCAAGATCAGGATGCCAGTGTAGCTGGGTTCTGATGAGAGCTCTCCTCCTGGCTTATGGCTGGTCCCCATCTCCATGGGCGGGGGGTGGGGGGTGGGAGGGTACACAGCCTTTTAGGGGTGCATATGCATAGAGAGAGAGTCAGAATGAAGAGCTATTTCTTTTCTTATAAAGCCCCCAAGCCTATTAGATTAGGCCTCCACCCTTATGACCTCATTTAACCTTAATTAGTTCTTAACAGTCCCATCTCCAGATATACTCACATTGGGGGTTAGGGTCTCAATATATGGATTTTGTGTCAGCTGGAAAGGGAGAGCAGAAAGTTCGTTCTTTTGCAGGGATAGAGAGGAGGGGTTTGGGGGAGCAGAGAGCCTACTCCTGATGATACTTGCTTCTTCCTAAAGTGGCCTTCTTTAAGACAACAACAAATTCACGTGATTTTTCTATAGAATTATGAGGCTGTGGGAACAATACAGTTCTTTTGTATGAAAGACAAGTGTACTTTGGAATAACCAGTGGTTAATTAGGAGGGAGGATGTGAGCATTCCTAGTTCCAGGGCTCTATAATTACACATGCAGGATTAAATCACCAACATATTAAACATTCAGTGGTGTCACTCTTCCAGGTCACGCATGGTAAAGTTCATCAGCTCTGACATCCCTAGTGGTGGTAAACTTGATCACTTATCAAATCAGGTGCTTTTATTAGTCTCCTTTTTATACTTCTATATGCATGTCACCAGGAATAATTTGCAAGTAGGTCACAGATTCGTATCTATTGCTGAAGCCAAATTACTAGCAGAGGGGACTGTGGGCAAGGAAAAGCTTTTTCATGCAGCCATTGTGGAAGGGTGTTGGTATCAGCGTCTGAAAATCACCTGTCACTTGAGATTTGATAAGCCCAGCCACTAGAAGTGTGACTTCCAATTTAGAATCAGTGTGTCACTTTCACTTTCTTTTAAATACAACTTGGGACTTTCTGTGGTGGTAGTTGACCAAATATTCCTCATTTCGCTAGAAGGTAAGTCTTCCTTCTTTTGAAGATGATTCCAGGCCACATTGACTAAAGGGAAAGCTTTATTATAATTGCCCAAAACAACTTTTATAGCTTATGTTGGGGGAAGGAGAATGTGACACCAAAAGTATAATAATATTCCTACTGTGAATTTTGTAGAAATGGAAGTGACCTTGTTCATGCATCTTTGTAACTGAAGCCATGGGCTCATGTCATCCTCATATAAATATTTCAAGGATAAAGTGAAATGGCATCCCTGGGAATTTAATTGCTTCCCTTTGAAGTAACAGACATATCATTTCTCTTTTCCTCTCTATCAGGTGGGCTTATTTGAGTGGATGGAGAGATAGCTTGTTTCTGCTCGGGCAGAGCTCCACAGACCAGCTGGCAGGTAACCCCCTGATTCAAGTGTTTATTCCACTCATTCTTTTTTTCCTCTTTTCTAACTAAATCACAATCGCTGGAGATGTAGAGTAAACATCATTTCATAAATATGACCACATTAAAATATATATATATATATATATATATATATATATATATATCCTATATATATATCCTATATATATATCCTTGCTAAAAAATCAAAGTTAAAATAGAAATGGCAGGCTGGGCACAGTAATTGCAACTTGCATCTCAGAGAGTTAATGTCCCCAACGGTTGTCACTATTTTCATTAGTTATGTTCTCTAAAGTCACTGTGAACACTGAATGAGCAAATATGGAATCATTGCTTCTAGGGGGAATGCAGGAGTAGTTTCCTCTTAACTTTGGTCACAACATTTTTGTCAGCCAATCTATACGGGATGCTTTTTTTTTTTTTTTTTTTTAAGATTTTATTTATTTATTTATTTATTTGACAGAGATCACAAGTAGGCAGAGAGGCAGGCAGAGAGAGAGAGAGGAGGAAGCAGGCTCCCTGCTGAGCAGAGAGCCGGATTCGGGGCTCGATCCCAGGACCACAGGATCATGACCTGAGCTGAAGGCAGTGGCTTTAACCCATTGAGCCACCCAGGCGCCCCTACGTGATGCTTTTTATGCATGTTTCTGTAAGATGCCTTATGTCATACAGCCAACAGCACCATCAACACACGCCTGAAAGAGCTAATCAAGCATATGTATTTCTCAGTAAAACACATCCCAGCCTTCTTGCTCCTAGGAACACAATGGAGCACTTTAGCACCACGGTTGGGGATGGGGTGTATTTAAAATAGCCAAATAAGGGTGCCTGGCTAGCTTCACTGGAAGAGCATGTGAGTCTTGATCTCCAGGTTTTGACTTTGAGTCCCATGTTGGGTGTAGCCATCACTTAAATAAATTTTTAAAAACTAAAAAAAAAAAAAAAGAGAGAGAGAAATAAAATAGCCAAATAACCAATAAAAACTCAAACATGTGAAAAATATGGTGTGAAGTAGACTATGAAAAGACATTTTGTTTACAGAATGGGAGCTGAAACAAGAAGGCAGAGTATGACCTTGTTTGACCTATGCTGGGAACATGCGTGCAGGATGACTCAGTTTTTTGCCTCTCTGTGCGTCTCTGTGAATGATCACGAAAGCACTGTGAATATTGATTTGGGAATTACAAATACATTTTAATAAGTAGGTGAATTGACAAATAGGAAACTCATGAATCATGAGGATCTACACTCTTTAATAAAAGAGCGTATTAAAATCAGTAAGAAAAAAACACAGATTCCCAGTTGAAAAATGAATGGACAAAGGCAATGATTAGGCAGATCTCAGAATAAGAAATGACTCCTGAATTTGCACAAAGATGCTCAGTCTCCTCATATTAAGAAAATGCAAGTTAATTTAAAATTAGATTGAGATGTCATTTAAAACCTATCAGATTCATGAAGACAGAAAATTTTATTAAAGTGCTGTGCTGGTGAGGTTGTGAGGAAGTAGGTGCTCATATTTTGCCTGTGGGAGTGTAATACGATATGATATTAAATTAAATACTAAGTCGCATGCCCTTTCACTTAGCAGTTCCACCTCCAGGAATTCATTCTATAGATAAAATTGTTTTTACATAAAATGACATATATACAATGTTATTTACTGCAACACTGTTTATAAAAGCATGAATCTTGAGAACGAGCTAAATGTCCATCAGTAAGTCTTTGTTAAAGAAATAATGATGCACGAAGACTATGAAATATTATACAGCTTTATAAAAGCATGAGACAGCTCACTGAGATATACTGAATTAAAAAGGTACGCAGTATGTTATCACTATGTGTGTGTGTGTGTTTCTACCATCCAAATGGCATTTAAGGTTTAGCATTCTTCTAACTTCCAGTTGATTTTATGTTAGCCAAGGTCATCTATACTGTTATTTGATCACATTTGGGTACTTGAGGATACTGGAGTGCTCTTCCATCCCCTCCACCCCTAAACTTAATAGTTTTTTAAATGAATTTAAATTTCTAGGGAGGAGAGTTGGTGGGGAGAAAGTAGGAAACTGAGGAGTACACATTATCCTGCCTTAGCCTACTTTTCTATATATTACCTAACTTCATCTATATCAAATCTATATTTAATTTTCTTCCTGCTGGTGGACACCACACACTCCTTCCCATGGGTCTTTGATTATAAACAATTGAGGTCATTCATCATCCGCCTCCAGCCTCAGAAGATTTCCATGTACCCCTCCATTTTTTTTTCTCGAACTATTTAAAATCTCCTGAGACCCCATCCTACTTCAGTGTCTCACATCAAATTTCCATGCCTTTTAACTTACTGAGAAAACTGAGGCCATAAAGTATATAATGTCTCAACTTGTTCTCCCTCTTTAAGAGATTTACCTATACATCTGCTCATCCTGATTTTCCCTGTTCTCCACGAAGTATGAGGGCCTTGATATTTAAGTTCAACCTTCTGGAGCCTGCCTTTCCTTGGCCCCTTGTAGGGTGAAACTCTCCCTCTTTACTGATTTAGTTCTTCCTGCAGATAAAGATTCTCATGTTTCTTCCATTAAAAAAAAAAAAAAAATCCCCCCTTACCTTCTTCAATCTCTGGTGACTGTCATATTTTACACTACTTTGTTTATTCCTCCAAGTCTCTATGTTCTGCCTCCATGTCCTCTCCTTCCTCTTCACTGGGGGTTCCCAGGGAGTTGGTGTCTACAGTCCCACTCTGGAAATTACTCTGATGAAGGTTATAACTGTCTCCCCAAATGTTGCAGCCAATGCATAAATTTCAGTCACTATCCTACAGATCTTTTCTTAGAATCACTGATAACCAGTCAATTCTTTCCCCTTAAAAGCCTTGCTCTGGACACTTGAGTGACCTCACTCTCCTGGCTTGTTCCCCCTTCCTGACGGCTCCTTGTCACTTGCCCCTCTCCCTTTTATCCATGAAACACTCAGGTTCTGGGGAGAGCACCAGTTGCCGGCAGTATTTCTTGCCTTTTTTTGTTTGTTTGTTTAATTCAATCACTTTTGTGGAGGTATAAGTTTTGTCCAATAAGTAATGTCCTCTTAAAGTACCCAATTTGATGAATTTTGACAAATGTACCCACTCATGGATCTGCTACTACAAACCAGACACAGAATAATTCCACCATACCCAAGTTTTCCTTTTCTGTTTATCCCTTCGTCTGCTTCCTGACTCCAGCAACCAATGAAATCTTTGTTTTGTCGGATTATTTTGCCATTTCTAAACTTTATATAAATAGAAGCATACACTATGAACTCTTTTGTTTCTGGCTACTTTCACTCAGCATAATGTTTTGATTCATAATGTTTCTGAGTGTATCAGTAGTTGGTTTCTTTTTATCACTGAGAACTACTTTGTTGTGGTTCAAAATAGATCATATTTTCTTGATCCATTCACGTTTTCCAAACCTTATTTTGATGTTTTTTTTTTTCACCAAATCTTGTTCTTAGGGCCACCTGGTAATAGTTTCATGCCCTTCAACCTAAGTTTCATTCATCTTTTGTTGTTTATATGCTAGGTGGATATATAGTTTCTTTATACACTACAAGAAAACCAATCTATGATTAAAAGTTTATAAAGGACATGTATATGTAAGTGAACTTATCTAGGATATTTTTTGAAGTTTTGAATTCTTAATGATTTCTTTCCAAAGAAATTGTATATAATCAAGGATATACTTTTCCTCCAGAGGTCATTTTTGTCTGTGGGCCATTTTGGCACTTTGACGGCAGCAGTGATAAGGTCTCTGGAGAAGTCTACGTTGAGTTGCGAGGTTGGAGCAAAAGTCTTCTCACAAGGCATTTTGTTGGTTCAAAGAAACACTACATAATATTTATAGGGATTTCAGTTATAAAAGTTGGTAAATGAAAGGTAGGGCTTCCTATCTGTTCCATTTTAGCTCTTTGAGACTCTCATTAGTTTTTTTTTTTTTTTTTTTTTAATGACAATCATCCTTTTTCACCCTGTTGTTGTTTCCTGAGCCACTTCATGTACTTCCATTGTTTTATTTACTACTCCATGTGAATAATTCTTAAATCTCCATCCCAAAAAATGCACCCTGCACTCTCATTCACATACTTGACATCTCTGCTTGGATCCAGTGTAGGAATGTGTCTGAGCTGAATGCAACACATTCACTATCCTCATTCCAATTCTGCTTGTTCTCTCCCTGCCTTTGAATTTTTCCATTTTCTCTCCCTACCACCTACCCCAAGCTGCTGTGGTTAAGCGTGAAGTCTTTCCAAGAATGTTTTGATTTTGCATTGGTCACAGTCCCAGCAGGAAACTGAGGGCATACTCATCTGACGTGACTCAGAGGTATGAAAACCGCTGTGTAAAGGGACCATTTACAACATGTGGGTTGGTTTAGGGAAACCAACAAGGGATGGATCAGTGTGCTGGGACTAGGACAGAGCAGAGTGCCTCCCGTCCTGTCCTGAGAGGGCCTGGGGAAGGGGCAGCATGCAGAACTGGAGTGAGTGGCCCTAGAGAGAAGATTGCCTGATGGAGGCTGTGGTCTTCTGTGGAGAAAAGCAGACAAGTAAAATTTCAGACCTCACTCTCTTCCTGTGTTTCTGTCTTCTGCCGGTGCCTCCTGCTGGCTGAACCCAGCTAGGAGCAAGCAGAGGGACTATCGGTGTAGTCCGCAAGGCTCGGCCGTCTCCGTCAGGGAACAAAGTGGAGAGGCATGGAGGGTGGACCTGGAAAGCCAAATGGAAAATATTCCACACAGACTCTTTCTGCAGGGACTCAGCGTACAGCTGTTACTATTTATATTAGGGTTTTGCTGACCTTGATGCAATTTCATACATGTTCCCCCTCTCATTCTCTGACATTCTTTCTATCCTGTTCCCTCTGGCACTGCCATTTCCTCACTTTTCTTCTACACTGGCTTTCTGCCTCCAGCTGAGCCCTACTTCCCAAGAGTTTTGGCAACATGTGAGACTCCTCAGCACGGGTTGGGTCTCCTACTCTCTGGGATGCAGCGACACTATGTAATGATCGAAGCTGGTTTTTTTCCCCTCAGCAAAGACTGGTTTCCTGGCAAACCTCCACCAGGAAAAATCATCTTCCCAAAGACTGAAGAATCTCCCCATGTTCTAGGTGCCAGAAATGGGGAGATAATTAAAAGAGAGCAGGCTGGGGACTTTGTTTAGGAGAAATTATTTCCTAATGTTGTCTAGATGTTACTAAACATCTTTTCTACAAACTTTCCAAGGTTTGGAGACAAGAAAACATAGTGTGTCTTATTTTGAGAACATCTACACAGAAGATCCTCCCTACTTACCATATTCCCTGGCTTTTTTACTTTAAGATGTCCTATTTTATTCTTCTGAGGAGGGAAATAAGACTTGTTCTCTCAATTCTTTGAGGTTTGGTGTCTGTGAGTTGGTTTTGTTTGCTTGTTTGTTTGTCTTAGAGACGGAAGGAGGAAGTGCAGAGGAAGAGAGAGAATCTTAAGTAGGCTCCATGCCCTGCACAGAGCCCCACAGCAGAGCCTGACATGGGGCTCAATCTCAGGACCCTGAGCTGATATCAAAGTTGGCCGGTTAACCGACTGTGCCACCCAGGAGCCCCAATGTATTTGTGAGTTTTAAAAGACTGGTGAATAAGTAGGGAAAATTCTATATAACAGGAAAATATTTATCATGGACATATATGTTCCTTGGGAAATGTCATCTCTTCCATTCTGTAAGATCCTTGTGAGTTTCTTTCATGAGGTTCACTGTCCTTGGCCACAGAAATGGACATTTCCCACAGCTGGGCCAATCATAGAGTCCCATTCCTCTAGCAACATGCTTGGAGAGAGTTGTGTATGTGCTCCCCAAAAGATTGATAACAATCCCTGCCTGCACTGAGATACACACTTACAGAAGCTTTTTTTCAACTGGAATTGTTAAACTGAGATGGTATGAATTTGGGGCAGCTGTTTGCAGTCCAGTTCTTATATGCAAGCAATAGAAAACCATTCGGGATGATTTAAATAGAAATAGGTTCCTGAGTAACAGAATTCCATTCCAGAGGGAATGGCCAGAGAATCAGGTACTATGTTCAACAACCAGGAATATGGCCCTATCTTATGCCTCAGGATGGGTCCAGCGAGGACAGCATAACCGCTGTGGTAGAGCACAAAACTCTCCAGGTTCCAGAGCTGACACTGTGTGAACAGGACCCTGGGAACCACCACAGGGCAGCCACCACTGTCCCAGGAACATGAGCTTGTCAGGGAGACCTTGGAGTTTTTGCTCTCTCTCTCTCTCTTTTTTTTTTCCTTTGCTCTTTCTTTGGTTTAGCAGCATCTAGATCCAAATTTAGGATAGCTGTGTTTGATTGGTGTCGTCTGGGTTACACGCCTGAACCCCAGCTGCAAAGCAGTTTGGGAAGACAAGCATTTGACATTTGCAGCTTCCGCAGTGGGAGAGCACGTGCCCCACCAAGACTTATGAGGTGGGAAATTCCCTAAACTGAGAGAGGAGTTCCAGATGCTGTGGAATAGAAAAAAGACCAAGACATTACAGTAAACACCTTGGTCAGTCATGGGAGAACAGGTCTGCAGAAGTAAGCCAAGGTAGGGAAGGAAAAGAAGCCAAGAAATGAAGAAACAGACAAAACCCAGATGATAATATTGAAGCCTCCGAATCGAGATGTGCCTGAGACTTAAAAAAACAAAACAAAACACAACAAAAAACAAAAATACAACAAAACCCTGGCCTATTTATGTAAGCTGATAAATTCTCCTTTTTGGCTTAAGTTAAAAACTCCCTTTTAGTTGAGCATCTGTCACTTGTAAACAGGGGACTTCTGCCTTTTATGGTGCTGCTTTCGTTATTAATGTTGAAATCATATTCTTGTTCTTTATCGGGGCATTTTTACTGAGTTTCTTCTGCCAATACTTGCTGAATACTCTTGGCGTGTTGGGACAGGGATAAACCAGAGTGAGGAGAGAGAGAATCCCTGTGCCCGTCAGCCAGCCTTATCGACTGGGCCTTATGCTGTCTCCATGCTCCCTCAGATAAAACTCCCCAGCTTAGGGGCGTCTGAGTGGCTCAAGTTGGTTAAGGGCCTGTGTTTGGCTCAGGTCATGATCCCAGGGCACTGGAATCGCGCCTCTCCTATGCCTCCCCGCTCGGAGGAGAGTCTGCTTTCTCCTCTCCGTCTGCCCCTCCCTCTGCTCGTGCTCAGTCTCTCTCAGATAAATAGAATCTTAAAAAAAAAAAAGTTCCCCAGCATTTCTCTGATTTTACATCCGTCTTGTTTCCAGCTGAAGAGACTGAGAGCTAGTGTCCAGCTACAGGGACCAGGTGTCTACTTTGATTCTCTCAACGATCTGTGGCTTTGTACAGGGAATCCATCTGTAAGCATGTGACCGAGGGACGACTCTTCCCCTTCTGGAAGCTGGCGTACCTGGGGCCCTGTGGAATTCATTTTCTGGTGTAGAACACACACTGGGGACTTCTCGTGTGGGGGAATGAATAGTCTGGAGCTGTCCGCACAGTCCTCAGAACGAAACACTTGTAGTCTTCCCCTCTTCATCCTCTTACCTATCTATCTCATGGGCTCACCCTGGTCACAAGGCGCTCACCTCAGCTTCACAGAGCAGGGGTTTGAGGATGGGTGCTGGACACTCCAGCCTGCCTGCCTGATCTCTCTCTTTCTCTGATGGTCCAGGGGCGCGCTAAGGCCCGTGGGGCTTTAGCCCAGCAGAAAACAGTGAGAGATCAGGAACTTAAGAAATGGAAAAAAGGGAAGTCTCCTGTCTTCCTGGCATCCAAAAAGGTGCTCATTGTTCCTGAATGGCCGAGAGGCTCCTATGGAGAACGTGGTTCTCTGAGCTGACTTCTCTGGGAGGCTGGACTGGAGATTTTGCATGTCTCTAGAACTTTTTGGGTTTGTGAGAACTGGCCCCTCAACCTAGGAAACCATGATGAATTCCAGGCTGCCGGTGGGGTGGGGAGCAGAGCAGTAGAATGAGGCAAGGATGATCAGGGTGGGCGGGTAGGTCTAGGTTGGAGCTTATCTCTTGTCACCTGGGAGTTCTTGAACAGATGGGGCGCTTGGACCCCGATGTGCCTGTGAGCTGAGAAGCCTTTCGTCCCCAGGAGGCAGCAGGTTGACCACAATGCCTCATCATCCAGCCAAGCTGATGCCAAACAACTCTTAAGCCGTGCCTCATCTTACACTATCTAGGTGTGCACATTTACACTCTAAATCCTCTTCGGCACTGGGATTTACAGGGAATCTACTGAGTAAATAGCAGATACCGAAGAACTCGGCGGTGAGATGTTTTTAACTTTTCAAACACGGTTGGCATTTCACCTCCCTTGAAGCTTCCAGACTCTGGAATAGAGCATGCTTGTGGGCTGGATCTCCCTCTGAACTGGAGGTTTTCGCAGACCTGAGTAACTGATGAGCAGAGCCGGGGGTCAGCGTGAGCTGGAGATCCCAGAGGAAGTGAAGGCCGGATTTTTAAACGACTGTTCAATGCTTTCAGGCATTTCCTTTTCCATTAAAAAAGAATTATACATTAACCTGATTTGGAATATGTAAATAAGCTGCCTCCTTCCTCTTATTTTCATCTGCTGCAAAATCCATTCTTCCTCTGGAAATGGAAGGAACTGATGTAATTGTTCTGTGGGGAAGACAATGAGGGGCTGTGAGATCCTGGCCAAGTCCATTTCCTGCCAGCACTGCTCCTTCTCTCTGTTTAATTATGAGCGATTGTTTGGGCTGTGATGTGAAGAAATATTAGAGAATGGAAAAAAAGAAGAACAGAGCTCAGAATATTCTGCTGCAACTGATTCATGTTTTGGCAAGAACTCAACTCGATTTTATGCTTCAGCCTTGCGACGGTATCACAGGGAGCAACCTTGCCATATAAGCACATAAAGTCCAATTCTACGGTTTATTTTGAAAAGGTCCAAGTAAAAGCATTTGAAAAATGTAGGAATAACATCAGCCATTGGGTAAAGTTCTGTGTTAACCATGTGCAGTGCCCTCATCCTGGGGACCGAAGTTATTTTAAACTGGACGTGATGAGCTCTTCCTACAGTTAGAGTTAGCCGCCGTGTCACATCTGACTGTTTAGTTTTCGTATATTTGACAAGTCTCATATTTTACAGAAAGGCTCTGATTAGTTCTCACTGTATGTGCTCAGGGAGGGACCTAAAGCCAGGGGAACTTGAACCCTGTGAGGAAGGCTGGGAACAGAGAGTTGGGTCTTTTTTTGTTTTTGTTTTTCCCCTGGATCTGGTTCTGAATCAGGCAGTTCTGAACAGAAGTAGCCTCAAGGGGCTGCTCCTGGGAGAGTGAAATCAGACTCCACAGGGGAAAAAGCAGGCATTTGTGGTTTCTGTCTTTTGATTACTAAAGTAAAAGATGAATATAGAAAGGCATAAAAAGAAATTGGAAATAGCCTAGGACCCCATAACCTATGGATAAAATCCTGTGAGACTTGAAGTCATTTTCTAGACATATATTTACACTTAAGCATATATATTTGAATGCACCAGTGCCCCCTCCTTATCGGTGGTTTCACTTTCCGTGGTTCTCGCTACTGCTATGTCACAAGGCCCACATCATTCACCTCACATCATCTCATCCCAGGGGCGTGTTATTCTCTCACATCATCACAAGAAGGCTGAGTGCAGAACCATCAAATATTTTGAGAGAGACCACATTCATATAGCTCTTCTTCCAGTGTATTGTTACACTTGTTCTATTATCAGTTATTGTTGTTAATCTTTTAACTAATTTAGAATTAAGTGTTATCACAGGTACGTATGTATAGAAAAAGGTATTGGGGCACCTGGGTGGCTCAGTGGGTTAAGCCTCTGCCTTCAGCTCAGGCCATGATCCCACAGTCCTGGGATCAAGCCGTGCATCGGGGCTCTCTGCTCAGCGGGGAACATGCTTCCTCCTCTCTCTCTGCCTGCCTCTCTGCCTACTTGTGATCTCTGTCTGTCAAATAAATAAATAAAATCTTAAAAAAAGAAAAGAAAAGAAAAAGATATTGTATATGGACATTTCAGGACTATCCATGGATTCAGGCATCCACTGAGGGTCTTGGAAGTATCCCCCGCAAGTGAGGGGGGTGCTCTAATTACAAACATTTGCCATAAATTGCTTTGTAATATACTTTTTCCTGAGCATTTTTCTTGCTTTTAATTCCAAGGGAACATATTTTTGTAACTGGCTAAGATCGCATTTAGCAGTGGTACGATCACTGTGGATATTAGACGGTTTTCTGTGAGTTGATATTGTGGTTGTCTTAACTTGTGTTTCTTTGAGTATCAGTGAGGTGGAGCTTTATTTTCCAGATCTATAGCCATTTAGGTAATTCTGGTGTCTTCCCGTATTTCTATTGGGTGGGAATTCATCCTAAATGATTTGAAGGATCTCTCTCATTAAACCTACAACTCCTTTTATCAAACATTGCAAAAAGATTTCAGTTTTTTGCCTTCTTACTTTGTTTGAGATTTTCTTTTTAATGGAAAGATTTATATACTTATGCAGTCACATACACCAAGGTTTTTTTTTTTTTTTTTTTTTTTTTTTTTTCTTTGTGTTTTCTTCTGCTGCTTTTATGCCCAGAAAAGCCTCTGGGCACCAAGATCAAATACTTTTCACCAATGTTTCCCTCCAGTTCTTTCATGGATGCAATTTTACATTTAACTCCCTCTTACATCTGGCATTTCTTTTGCTGTATGATGTGCAGGATGGTTTCTGATGGTACTTGCATTTGTCGAGTCTTCTTTTCTGTTTTGAATTCATTTGTCTCTTCTCATACCATTGCCACAGTGATTCCACTATTGTAACTTCAGATGTGAGGGTAAGACTTCCTTCTTTTTCACTATTGCTTCAGAATTTGCTCGGCTATTTGTGCCAGTTTAGTTTTTTTGGATAAATCTTGGGCTCATTTTGTCAAATTGCCTTTGGAAAATGTTCCTGTTCAGGAACATAATGTTTCTATTTACTTAAATAGACTTTTATATTCTTCTGTGATATTTTGTTGTTTTCCTCGCTCAATCTTAACACAGGTAGTTTGTGGGGGAAAATTTTATCAATTTAGTGTTTAAAAAAATCAGCTTTGGATGAAAATAAAACACACTGGCTGATAACTTCCTGTTCTGCTTGCCACTCATGCATTATTGAGATAATCTGAGCACTTGTAGAAAAGAGAATTATTTTTAATATCTGAATAATATCAAATCCAAAGTTATAAAAGATTTCTCCCTTTATCAAATATGTTCAATAAGAGCAAATATTTAAAGCATTCTATAGGGCAGCTGGGTGGCTCAGTTGGTTGAGTGGCTGCCTTCGGCTCAGGTCATGATCCCGGAATTCCAGGATCGAGTCCCGCATCAGGCTCCCAGCTCCTTGGGGAGTCTGCTTCTCCCTCTGACCTCCTCTTCTCTCTCACTCATTCTCTCTCAAATAAATAAATAAAATCTTAAAAAAAATAAAGCATTCTATAATTTGATATGTTTCTACTGGAAAATTTCAAAAGATTTTTACCTATGATCTTGTCAGAAAGTGAAAACAATCATTCTGTTAGCTAATTAGTCCTTCTTTACAAAGTCATCAATGATTAAAATACCTTCTTTGCTTAATTGAATGTTTTCAACTGAACCAAGGGTCTACTGATTTTAATTAGTAAAGATGACCAGAGCAACTGTATTTCGATATTCAACTAAAGGTAGATATTCTGGATTCATACCTAGGACTTATTTACAATGACTTCTAAGTATTTATTGGCGACGTAATCTACCTAGTTTGTTTCCAGAGAAAAAACTATGATGCCCATGCTACAGATAGAGTCTCAGCAAGGAATATACTAGATTTATACTTGAGAAATCCTATTGACATTTTTCTACAAAAATAGTCCCAGTTAAATGAAATGAATGGTATACCAGCACTTACTTGACAACTGCTGTGGAGGACTGAAAGTCAGAGACCACTGAGAGTTTCTCCACCTCAGGACTAATGAGAACAGGAACAGGAAATGCCCCAAGTGACACTTGCTGACAGGGAATTAATGGTAGGAAGTGACCTCGAAGCTTGCTTGGCTCCCAAGAAATATAAACGGACTTTCCCTGGCAGCTAAAGGCAGATAATTCTGAAACAAGGGAAGTGTAAATTAATTTTAATGGGAGTGAGAAGAAGCGAGTGTGGAGTTAGGACCAGTTGCCAACTATACAATACCAACCAGAATTTGCATCAAACCACAAAGTAGTCACTGCCTTTCAGGTTCACTTTTGTACTCTTTACCAAGCTTCCCTTCAGCTACAGAGAAATCAAACTGTTCAATATTTTGTTTTCTCTACTGCAAAGAGTCAGGTTTTGTATTTCCTCATTAATCTAAAATCACTATGGAAAAAAATGTCATTTTCTCTTTTTGAGATTATTCCAAATACCTACAAGGTCTAGAGATGTAGAGCTTTAAAATTTTATTTTTGTCTAGTCCATGAATCAAGATCATAGATCAACAAATGAAAGAATAACTTAAAAGGCTGAGGTTCTTCTAGAATGATTTATTTGTCTTAATTTTTAGAATCATTTATATAATATGGACATGCAAATATGCTGCAAATACCATTCTTGGTTCCTGCCTTATTGAGTCAAAAGAGAGATTGTTGAATAATTCCTGAGTAGAGCATTGAGATTAGTACAAATTTGAGATGCTTGATTTTGCAGCATAGTTTTTTGAGCTAAAGCAATCATACTCAAATGCTTATGAGTATTTACGAGGAACTTTAAAAAATTATTTCACTTCCAAGTAACAGAAAACTGGATAAATGGGCTTAAACAATGAGTTTATTTATTATTTCGTGTAACAAGAAGTGCAGAAGTAGATACTCTAAAGCCAGCCAATTTATTGGTGCCATCATCTAGATTCTTTCTCTTGGCTCTGGTATTCTCAGGGTATTGTAAGAGACTGATTACCTCCCCTCTTCATCTCAAAACATCATTTCCAGACACAACATTGTCCTATAGAAAAATGTAACTTATTCTTATTCTTATTTCTTTTCTTTCTCTCTCTCTCTCTCTTTTTTTTGTCATTGTTTTTTTTAGAGGGAGGACATTTTTTCCAGAAGTCCCCAGAAGACTTCCCTTCCCATTTCATTGGCCAGATGTGGACCACATGCCCGCTCCTAAACTAATCACTGGCAATGGAAATAAAATAACCATTGTGAGTTTAGGCTAATTATATTTATACTCTGAATTAGATGGGGAAGGGATGAACAAACAAAATTAGGATTCTACCAGCAAGAACGAAGAAGGAGGCATTCGAGATTGGTTTCCCCATCTATCATACATATAATCAGTGAATAATGGCATTTTGAATCAGTTCTAAATATTTCTATATTGATTCAACTAAAAGGGAAAAGCTACTAAATTTTCATATTCCTGATGTGCCATTAAACTCTGTATTATTTATTTGTAAGATCACAGAGACATCATATAGTCTTGAAATTTTAAACTTCTCATGTCGATGTAACTTTGAGGAGATTATATTTTTGTTGAGTAGAAGAAAGTAGAGTGTATACAGATGTGTTCTAAATAAGAAAAAGAATACCCCCAAATCTTACAGGTGCTGTTAGTCTTCCATGGTTGACCAGTTCTCCCTCTCAACGCAGATTGGCCCAGTGAGAATGAAATCTCTTATAAGCCGTTGCTTCATCAGTTCGTAAAATCACTGTGCTTTTTCCTGCCATAAAACAATTTTCTACTCATGGTACTGTGGGAACACTCTTCTGGAAGAAACCTGCATTTGTCCTGTTGAGAGGTGTTGGCTTGGAGTTCAAACCAAATCCCATCAACCTAATTGCTCCTGCCACACAGCCTCAGGAGTGAAGAATTCTCCCTTTGTTCACAGCCTGACAGAGGGGCAGAGTTCCACAAAAATATATAACTTGCAAGAAGAGAGAGAAATATGACTTCACAGAACATTTTCCTCCCAGTTAGTTGCTTTTTTGGCTCTCCTTGGTTATACATTTGGATGTTGCTGCATTAAAACACACACACACACACACACACACACACACACACAACAATATACTTCTTTTCAAATGGGAGTAGCCGGTTTTCACTCCTGATACTCGGCTTCTGAGAACTGACATGATCTCAACCAGACACTCGTAAGATTTTCCTGTTGTAAGACTTGGCCATCGAAGCTAAAAGCCCGCTCGCACACAGGTCCGGTGCCTCTCCGATTTGTAGAGAGACATGTCATGGGAGGAATGTGAGCACCGCATAGGCTCAGCCTTGGCAAGGCTGTGCCATCACCAAGGTTTTGTCTGTTGAGCCACACCGTTTCACAATTGGGTCATGTTTGTACTTCCATGATCCTTCCTGCCACAGCTTTTGTATCTTCAGCCTTTTTTTTTTTTTTTTAAATCCCTTTTCTTCTATCAAAATGTGATCTCAGAAAAGGAACCCAATAAACTCAATAGTATACAGAGTAAATGCCATAAGGATAGAGACACATTTGTATTCATCCTTTCCTTAAATTTTCAAGTGAGACAAATCTCTAAATCAAAGGATGCATCTCTAATTGGGACATTTCAGTCTTTAGCAAAAGCCAGTAAGAAAGGTTCTCTTCTATTTTTCTTTTCTTTTTTTAGAGGGGCTGTTGGAATTCTTCCTGGGGACTTTAAAATCCCCCCCATGTGCTGAGGCAGCTTCCTATATTAAGAGAGGGATGTAGTGAAATGAAAACAGACCTCGAAAGAAATATTTGTTACAGAGGATGTAAAAGTTCAGAGTCAAATCCATCAGATGAATGAATGATTCAATTTGCTAAGCAGCTCGCCGCCCTCTCCATCTGTGGGGCTTTGGCTTACAAGGATTGTGAGAACATTTTACCACCACGTTGTAACTCATGGTTTGATGACCTTGGGTGGTGGTCTAGCTTTAGTGAACTGGATAGACTACTGGGAATAAATATGAGATTAGGAATATTTTAGAAGATCCTAAACATTATATTGTACCAATAGCCAAAGCATAAGGGAGGCGGCTTGCTTTAACACATCTCAAGCAATGAGCTAGCAAAACCATTAAAACAAGGGGGAGAAAAGAAGATCTAAGAACCAAGAAGTTAAAGGGTAAGAGTGGTTTTAATATTAAACGATTTGATTTTTATGTTAAATTATTCTTAGGAGCATAAAGAAGTTAGCATTGACCTTAGAATCAAGAGGCAGCTGAGGGGTACCAGTCTCATTATCTCCCTTGTCCAACCAGTAGGAAACAGAAAAAAAAATCCTAGCTCTCAACTATCATGTGGACTTTTATATGGGGAACATTGGACTATTGATTTATTACTGGTGAGTCATTTTGGTCAGGTGTAGATAGCTACTTACAATTATTGGAGATTTGAGAAGGTTGGGGAAAGGTTTTGATGAGCTGTAATTGTTTTTTTCCTAATAAATTTGACACTTGACTGTTTAAGACTCCCGAGATTAAAGGAGCTACCTGAATCTATTTTAGTTATCTCAATAAATATGTTTTCTGGAATCATTACCTCTGAAACACAGCTCTAGAGAGAGAATATAAGCATCCTGGCATCCTCTCTTGGGCAAAGACTTTTACACAACACCACGGCACTTTTAGATAATTCAATTCTCCAGTGACTCAGAAACAAAAATGGAACCAAAAATACTTTCCTGAAACCTGTATAGTCCCCCTTGTGTAAGCCTGAAAAGTGCCCAGTCACAGCTGTGGTAAATGATTGCGCAGTCTGTGAGAGAGAGCAGAACGCTTGAATTTCTGAATCTTTCTTTCTGGGCTCTTTAAAGAGTGAGATAACATCTAGCAAATTGGGTAGAATAAGATCAGAGTTGCTCTTGCCATGTAATCGTTACTCTAGGCCAAGCAAATTGTAGCCCTGAAGCCATCCAAGGGAAAATGAAAGGCACCTACTTCAGCCGCCTGAGAACCAGGCAGGGCTCCTGATGGGAAAAACAGCGCCAGCACAAAGCCCTTTTCACCAGCTGCTTGCACGATTCTGATGGTTCGCTATGGATGGAGATAAGCTGGATTTGTGGGAGGGGTCTCCCACAGGCTCTAGCACACAATCCCCTCTCCTAGTCATACGGGAAAACTCATTCATCTTTTAACAACATCCAGGAGAAAATGACCCTTGAAGATGGTATCTCTGTAAAAGCATTGTGTGCTCGTAAAAGAAATGACTTGTTTCCATGGTGGTGGGGGAATCATGGAGGCTTCTAATTCTTCTCTCTTTTCTGTAAGGTCGCTGCTTAGCTTTTCTCATTTACAGCCCCTGACGCTGCTACTTCTGCCAGGGTCCATTAGTACTCTCCCAATGGCTCCCTCTGCCAATGAGAAAGAATGTAACATTAATGAGGGTCTGGGACACCAAGGGACTTATCATCGCCAACTCAAGGGACAGCTGAGAGAGATGCAAACTCTGGTAAAGATGTAGATATTGTTTTTTTCCATTCTAATGAAGCCACACCACACTCACTATACTCATAATGCATTTATCTTGGCAGCCAGCCCATCGAGTGCTGGTTGATGACATCAGCCATCAAATCTGATGTTCAGTACAAATTCCGACTTAGTCTAGGTCAGCACAGTTCAAATTATCTGGCCTGTCTAGTAATTATTTTCCTACCGATATAAATATTGTTTCCAGTTGTCACCTATTAGCGAGATGGGCTCTGCTTTTAAATCAGACGTTCTCAGACTCCTGCGTTCTCATCCTGGGAAGGCAGAGTGTCCCTCCAGGAGTATTTGAAAATGGGTGCAGGCATTTTGGATGGTCTCAATCAGATTTTAGTGGGCAGGGTTCAAGAAGGCAAAACACCCTAAAGCGTACAGGACTACCTCATGCAAAATGTGCAAGGTAAGTACAAACTGAGAAATATTGCTTGATCTCTACCTCTCAGACCCAGGTTGGATTCTCCTAGGATTCCTTTTTTCCATCTGAAGCAAATCTCCTGAAACAGGTGACCAAACTCAAGACGAGTCCCTTGGTGAACTGTGATACAGCAGAGACTCTGTGGAATGGAGTCAAATGACTTGTATTTCAGTCTGTCTCTAACACTTGCCAGCGATGTTACTGGTGCAGAATGTCTTAACCTGCACAAGCCTCAGTTTCTGGATCAGTAAAATGAGGGTTATAAAAACCTACCTCACACAGCTGTCAGCATTAAAATACTTGGTGACCATGTGATCACAAGATACCTGTTGTGTCTCTACCACCTGGTGCTTCTGCTGTCTGGGACACGGACTTAGGAAAAAGAGACTGAAGCCTTGTTCCCAGAAGGTCAAGGAAGTGAGTCCTTGGTCTCCCAAAGCACGCATTCATTTATTTGTTTAGGGATGACAATTTATCTCTCCTTTCAGGGTAACACATAACAGGGTCCAGCCATTCATATTTCATGAACAAATGTCCCAGAGAAGTTACTGAGCAGCCGCTGGTCTCCATTGGCCTTTGGTCAGGCCTGGCCCTGATAGAGATTCAGAGTAGAAACATGTCAAAAGAAGTTGAAATGAGCTGTAATGGGCCCCTGGGACTCAAGGGGCAATGTAGGGCAGGGTGAGGGTCAAGCCTATTCTGTCTTGAGGAAGAATCAAAAAGCTTCCCCAAAAGCATTGATCTGGGAGCTTTATGCAACATACAAACCCCTGGACACTTGCAAAGAAACCAGGGGAGGCTGCTGGGTCGTTTGTGAAGGGGCTAGGAAGCTGGGGGACTGAGAGGAAGGATATGGTGAAGGTGGATCCTTGCTTATAAAAGTCAGCAGGAATGGGAGAGGCAGGCCCCACATGGAAAGTAGAGAAAAGTGTCTTGATAGTAGATGATGGGAAGAAGAGCGTTCCTTCAAGGAAAGACCCTAGATGCGACGCCAGTGGAGTGAATGCCAAAGCTGGCCGTCGTCAAACACAGGGCCACGTGGGGGCACCTTGGTGGCTCAGTCAGTGAGCGTGTAACTCTTGGTTTGGGCTCAGGTCATGATGTCAGGGTCGTGGGATCAAGCCCTGTGTTGCTGTGGAGCCTGCTTAAAATGCTCTCTCCCTCTCTGTCCTCACACTCTGGCTAGCAAATGTGGTCTCTTTCTTTCTCTAAAAAAAAAGAAAGAAAGAAAAGAAAAGGAGAAGAAAAATACACAGGGGCACCTCAGTAAGTTTAGTAAAAATCCCAATATTTTAACCATTTAATCCTTTAGAAAGCTATTATTTATAAATTTATACTTATTTATGAAAACTTATGAATATGGGTTCTAATAATTGGTGTATTTATAGCTATGGGATCCTAAACTGTTGGCTTGATGAAATTGACAAAATCACTCTTAATCATTTTGTTTAAAATTACAAAATAATACATATTTATTACAAAATATTTAGAAAACAGAGATCAGCAAAATAAGAAAATTGAAGGCACTTGTAGTCCCACCACATGGAGATCATCACAACTGACATTTTGGTGAATTTCCTTGTTGTGTTATTGCTGTTATAGTTTTTAAACTAAAAAACTGGGATCACACTTTACAAACATTTTTTTCTTTTTTCACTTGCAAGACTAGTTTTCTAGTTTGGCTGACTTTGCTACTTGGCAGTGGTTCCTCGTCTGGTAATATCAGATGGGGCCTCTGCTGGTGTGTGAGGTGGGGAACAGGTCAAGGGGACAGGCTGGCCAGGGTTTCCAGGGGCAAGCAGTCATTGTGTTCCATTAACCTGGAGACCTGATTCATATCCTCTCAGCGATCAGGAAGGTGATTTTTCTTGCTGGGAGGCCAAATGGCCAGTGAGCCAAAGGAAAAGATGATGTCTGCTTGAAAACAATACCCAGTATCCTTGCAAATGACCCGGGAGCACTCTCAGTTTAGGTTCTTTGCATGGCTTCAGTAGAACTAAGACTTGTGGAATCTCCAAAAAGATATCAGTTGTCTTTGCGTTGTTTATGTTGTAGGAAAGCACACACAGACACACAGGCACGACACAAAAATCACAGTCCTACAGATCTGCAACTGCTGTCAAATTTTTTATTTTTTGTGCTTTAGTCTGTTGTTCTTAATGTAGATGAATCCTGCCAGCCAGAGATGTACATTGTTAACACTTTGGTGTCGTTTTTTTTAAAAAGTGTGATCAGCTTGTTTCACAGCGTCCTTTTCTCCCTGTGATAAGCTAGTGTGAGCATTTCCGGCAAATCGCTGGATGGATGAGCTACAGCATTCCAAACAGTTACCTCAGAGGCTGTTGATGTATCATAAATAATGAAAATATCCTTCCAAGGATCATTTAGCTTATTTCCAACTTTAGACTTGTTTTCACATAATGTTTATCATATTAAAAATAAAGTTAGGCAAATAATCATGCAACATGCAGTCAAAATCCTGACTAATCAATTCATGTATAAGAGCAGGAACTGGAAGAAACTCGGGAGATAGACAGACATTTGCCTGACTCTGTTTTTGAGGGATGTAGTATAGTCTGACCTGTTGTTTTTACCCTGTGGGAACCGTGAGTCAGCAAAACCAAACTACCTGTCTGAATCACAGAACAGGCAAATAGTAGAAACGACAGGTTTCTAACTTCCTGTCTTGTGTCCTTTGTCTCGCTAAGATTTAAGTTCATTTCCTCCCTCCCTCCCTGCCTTCCTTCCTTCCCTTTTTTCTTTTCTTTTCTTTTCTCTTCTTTTTTTTTTCTCTTCTCTTCTTTCCTCTCCTTCCTTCTCTCTCTCTTTTCCTTTCTTCTTTTTAAAAGGATTTTATTTATTTACCTGAGAGAGAGTGAGAGAGAGCACAAGGTGGGGGTAGCAGAGGGAGACACAGACTCCTCACAGAGCAGACTCCATTCCAGAACTCTGGGGTCATGTCCTGAGCCAAAGGCAGGTGCTTAACTGACTGAGCCACCCAGGGAAACCCTAAGTTCATATTCTTAGAATTAAAAATTAAATAAGAAAAGAAGAGGTAGGGGTTGCTGCTAGTAATTCCAGCATTCTCTCCACCTAAAGCTTCTAGAAGTATGTATTTGTTATCCCAGTATATTTCTATTTGTTTCCCAGGAAAGGTGCCCTGATAAGGTACTGTGGCTTTTTGCTCTCCATTTTTATTTTAAACCCTTTCAATGCCTTTGGGTTCACACTGCCAGCTTTTTGCCAAGACATTTTTACCTGTTGCTATTGTGTGGTTTCATTCCCTGCTATTTTAGTTTCGATCTCTGTGAACTCTTGCCGCCACATTAACTCCGTTAGCTCTCAGGTTCACAACCCTTATTGTGACAGGGATTTCTTTCTTTCTTTTTTTTAATAAAAGGCCCTTGTCCTGTCTTTCATCAGTTTTGCAATAATACCATGCACGTCTCTAGTCTGTGGCATCTGTTCCCCCTGATGTTGCAATTTTGAATTCTGCTATTGTCACCTTCAAAGTGGTCCACATCAGCACAGCAGTGTGAAGCTGAAACAGATGCTGTCGCACAATGCAACCGGCTTTATTCCCTTTTCGTGCATGTAACACACACCCTCCCAGCCCTCCCCGGTCGCTTTTATTAGTCTCTGCTGTCTGCTTTCACATCACCATTGTATTTAGAGGGACTTCTAATTCCAGGAGCATGATTTAAAATCCTATGAAAAAGAATCAGTGCTACAATCCCACTGTCTGTCATTCTCTTTAGGATAATCAATAGGCTTTCTTTCTTTTGTGGTTATTTATTTGCAGTGCAAATAAAATTATTATTCAGCGGTGTTCCAGACACATCATATCTCACTAGTTTATTGTTCCTCCGTTTGCTCTGACTTTATACTTAAAGAGAGCCACAAATTAGATTAAGGAATACATTTCATTTCCTTTGATGTAAGACTCGGATGAGACTTGAGAGGCGCCAGCAATTCTCCTTTGTCTTGCTTTTCAGACTCACATAATAGAACATCAATCTTGCAAAGAATCCTTCTGCCCAAATCACCCAGTTTAATTTAAAATGCTACTTGGTTAAAACTGGAAGTCTTTATCTTTCATTCTGCATTAATATATCAATCCTAAGCACTACTAAAAAATGGGAATATTACTTATAAGGAGAAATTTGGGGGTGTGCCTGGATAGATCTTTAAGGAAAATCAATGACAAATGTCCTAATAGCTCTTATTTTCGGGTTTAAAAAAAGTAATTTCATTAATTAATATGATAAAAGACTTACAAGATATAAACAGAAAAATCAACACCCTAATTCCACGGTCCGACTTCGTGAACTAAAAAAATAAAACAAAACAAACGAAAACCTAAGGTAAGGTATTATGAGGTGCTTTGCTGCTCTCTGGTGGTTGATCATCTCAACAACACAGACCTGGCTCTGGTTCATTTTGCAAGCTTTGATGTGAAACCAGCACGTGGGTTGTGACTGGTCCAGACTACATGGAACAAAATCCCACAAGGGTGTAATCGGAGGTATTTGTGATAAGGTTACTGGATATTTTAATACATATATTGTAGTATACATTATGATATGATATTATATATTCATACCTTTGAACTAGCTTTTGGAAAACACCCATTACCAGAAAAGTTCTTCCACAGAATAATTTTGATGCAGAATGAGCTGACATATTCTAAGATAACCGTTGGCAGAAAGTTACATTTTGTATTTGAATTAATAATCAAAATCTTATTAAATATTATGGAAGTTTTGAGAAAAATTATTTAGTGTGTTATAGGTAGAAACCTTAACACTGATAATTTGCTTCAGGCGAACATCTATTGAATGGAAGTCTTGTCATTTATATGAAAGACTATTTCACATTTTACTGTTTGTATGAAACAAAGTTTCCATTATACATACCCCTACGACTGTTTATCCATTGGCCCATAACAGGTATTTATATACAACGAAAATATTAACAAATGTGACTTCTTTTCCTAGAATATTTGGAGATTTTTAGATCTTTTCTTCTTTCATTTATATTCTTTCAATATCTTTCCTGACTTAGGGCCACGTTTGGGGAAATTCCACACTCAGAAACCATTCCTTTCTTTAATTCCTTTAAATTCCCATGAAATTTAATCAAAAGTACGAGAAGCTTAACAATGTGCAGGATTGTTATGGGTGTGCAAGCCAGTGGGTAAGTGTGGCTTGATTTCGAGTTCTGTCGCTCTGCCTGCCTCCTGATGTGTTGGGCTCTCTGCCACATGGACAAGATAACTAGAAAAAGAGTGTTAAGGAGGAGAGAATTGAAATTATACTCTGCAGTTGTTATTTGAGGATGTAAATTCACCAATGAAATCATAACTTAGAAGGGACTTTGATGTTTAAGCTATTTTATAGAATCATCTCTATGCACTTGATCTGGGGGATTTTTTTCATAAAATAAATTTGTTTATTCTCAAATATTGTCTCTCGATCGGGCCAGATTTGACAACTATAAAGTCCTAGAAACAACAACATCTACTGTTTGTTGATAACCAACTAGATGTGAACCATGCCCTCAGCCTTCTCTGTTACTGTGTTTCCTCAAATCTAAAACAACTATGATGTATGCCATAATTTTATGTATCACTAAGGAAAAAAGTGTGCAATTAATTGTAGAATTTTTGTTGTATACCTGTTGAAAGGGCTGTTTGGGCTTAGCTAAATTTTTTTTTTTCATCATATATCATCTTGTGCATATAGAAGGAAAATCTGAGCAAATTCAATTGGTTAAGGAATTCCTGAAGGATTTTTGTTGCTATTAGTGTTTGTTTTTTAGATTTTTTTGTTTGTTCATTTTGCATTCAGACTCTTTTGAATCACTTTTTGACTCAGGATTGTTGAGGTTGTTGTTTCTCTACGCAACACCTTCCTCTTTACCTATGAGAATGGAGGGGACACAGCATTTCTTCAGAGGGGCTCCCATGTACCTCTGGGGTTTCCCTCCACAGTGCTGACCCCTGATCTGCAAGGTTTGGTGTGGTGCTTTGTTGAAGTCTCAGCAGAAAGTTTTCAGACAACCACCCAAACCCATGCTCCTTCCTCAAGTTCTGAAGTGGTCTGTTCACTGACAGTTGGGGAGTTGCCCTTCATGCCACGAGGCCAAAAAGTTAGCATGTGGGTAGGTGAGGACAGCGGGATTGTGACTGCTCCCTGACTAGTGGAGAGTTGAGAGGCTGTAGATTGCCAGATACATTCTCATTCTGCAGATGCTCAAAGGTGGGGGAACTGCATGCTTTTTCAAATCAGTGAGGTATGGTGCATTACCCTTTAATCTTTGTTATTACCCTATGAAGGAAGTTGTTGTTTTTCTCTGATTTACAGATCAATCAGTGATACTACAGCCTTGAAAGAAAATTCAAGAATATAGAAAACAGACATCGTAAGAAGCAAGGTTACTCCTTTCATCAGTAACTGAAAGGAATGAAAAATGATTGTATGGATTCACGTTACTTGGCTTCAGGTACCCTATTTGTAAAGAAACAGGTTTATTATGTCTGGCATGTTCAGAAAACCCAGGAAAGACTTCCCAGTAACCTGCAGGGTTTACAGTAAGTGGCCTTTGCTTGTGATTTCTGAGAAACAAATAAAGAGGCTTTCCATAACATTTTTTGCACCCATTTTTTGTATCCCAAACCCAAATCATGGATGCCGCCATGATTGTTTTGGGATAATGAAAATTGGGCTCTTGATGTTAGTTTTGTAAATGGGCGGCGAAGACTCCTCTGTGGAGAAATTTTAATCATCTACAGCAAAGACACAAAAGCTTCTTCAGAAGGAAGTGGCCCCCAGTGGGACTTGGTGGCCAAGGGATTCATCCTCCTGAAACAAGAATGTGTCAACATATTTCCCAAGGCGTGCTCCAAGGCACTGCTTGAGGAATTTAAGTTGCTAGTGAGCTGTCAACATGTGGCCACCAAGGGTACCTTTTATGAGGAAATCACATTTTTATTCCATAAGGCAGTCATTATTCTATTTTGGCTGCATTTCAGGCAGCACCCCCCTCTATTGTTTTTATGAAGACATTGGGTAGACGGGATCATTTTGTGCCCCCTGGGGGACATTTGGCAGTGTCTGCAGACATTTTTAACTTGCATGGCTGGTTGTACAACTGGCATCTAGAAGCCAGGGATGTTGTTAAATAACCTACCTGTCACAGGACAGGTCCCCTCCCCCACAGAGAATTATCAGCCCACAAATGTCAGTAGTGGTGAGGTTGAGATGCCCTGGTCTAGCCCCCATGGTTCTTCAGTTCCCACAAGTAGCATGTATTCTAGGAAGCTTTTCTGGGTACATCTTCTATGGGCTGTAGAGTGTCTTGTGTCACTCCTTTCACAAAGCTTATCACTCTGTTCTGAAATCAACCACATTTTCGTACCTGTCTTCACATTGTACTTTAAGCTCCTTGAGTGTGGGGACTACGGTGTGGTTATATAATGTCCTTAGACCATGGCCTTGTGCCCAAGTATATGAAATTTTTCCAAGTGAATAACTCTCAATCAGACTTGGTTTACACAAAATACAGAATCCCGGAAAAGCTGAAAAAGCCAACTTACGCAAGGACAGGGATATAGCTGGAGATCTGGAACAATAAACATTGGCAAGGCTCTTTCCCTGTTTCTTGTCTATGCTTTGTTTCCTATGCGACCTTTAATCCCTCACATGGGGAAATGGGGCCATGGATAGTTACTGAGAGTTTAGTCTTATGGCTGCCTTCCTTAAAGAGGAGGCACAAAAAAGGGGGGGGGCTATTTTTTGTGTCTCTAGTCAAAAATGTCTGGGGTTTTCCTTATTTCTAGGTTTCCTTCATTGGGTACCTTGGGTCAGCTGTCCACCCTGAACTATTCAGTTGAGGATCAAGCCAAGAGCAGGGGCAGTTTCTAGAAAAAGAGGACTCCTGAGCAGACAAAACCTAGGTATCTACTATTCTGGAAATGGTAGACACTCAGCAATTATTTGTTCAGTGATTGACTACTGAAAAGCTCAGAGGAACATAATATGTGCTAACCTACTTACAATAACATCCAGGAACCTCTAATTTTGATATGAAATGAAATCTCTTTTTAAAAATTATTTTTATTAACATATAATGTATTATTTACCCCAGGGGTACAGGTCTGTGAATCATCAGGCTTCCACATTTCACAGCATTCATCAGAGTACATACCCTCCCCAATGCCCATAACCCAACCACCCTCTCTCCAACCCCCCCATCCCCCCAGCAACCCTCAGTTTGTTTGTGAGATTAAGAGTCTCTTATGGTTTTTCTCCCTCCCGATCCAGTCCAGTTTCATTTTTTCCATCCCTACCCCCCAAATCCCCTGACCTGCCTCTCAAAATCCTCATATCAGAGAGATCATATGATAATTGTCTTCAACTGATTGACTTATTTTGCTCAGCACAATACCCTCTAGTTCCATCCACATCAGTACAAATGGCAAGATTTCATTTCTTTTGATGGCTGCATAGTATTCCTGTGTGTGTGTGTGTGTGTGTGTGTGTGTGTGTATAAAATCTCTTCTTTAGCCATTCATCTGTTGACGGACATCTAGGTTCTTTCCTTAGTTTGGCTATTGTGGACATTGCTGCTGTAAACATTTGGGTGCACATGCCCGTTCAGATCACTACATTTGTATCTTTAGGGTAAATACCCAGTAGTGCAATTGCTAGGTTATAGGGTTGCTCTATTTTCAGTTTTTTGAGGAACCTCCATACTATTTTCCAGACTGGCTGCACCAGCTTCCATTCCCACCAACAGTGTAGGAGGATTCCCTTTTCTGTGCATCCTTGCCAACATCTGCTGTTTCCTCATTTGTTAATTTTAACCATTCTGACTGGTGTGAAGTGGTATCTCATTGTGATTTTGATTTGTATTTTTCCCTGATGCTGAGTGATGCTGAGCACTTTTTCATGTGTCTGTTGGCCATGTGCATGTCTTCTCTGCAGAAATATCTGTTGAAATTGTCTATCTTCTGCTCATTTCTTCATTGGATTATTTATTTGGGTGTTGAGTTTGGTAAGTTCTTTATAGGTTTTGGATACTAGCCCTTTATCTGATCCATCATTTGTGAATATCTTCTCCCATTCTGTCAGTTGTCTTTTGGTTTTGTTGACTGTTTCCTTTGCTGTGCAAAAGCTTTTGATCTTGATGAAGTCCCAATAGTTCATTCTTGCCCTTAACCTTGCCTTTGGTGATGTTTCTAGGTAGAAGTTGCTGCAGCTGAGGTCGAAGAGGTTGTTGCTTGAGTTCTCCTCAAGGATTGGGTGGATTCCTGTCTCACATTGAGGTCTTTGACCCATTTTGAGTCTATTTTTGTGTGTGGTATAAGGAAATGTTCCAGTTTCATTTTTCTGCATGTGGCTGTCCAATTTTCCCAACACCATTTGTTGAAGAGACTGTCTTTTCTTCCATTGGACATTCTTTCCTGCTTTGTCAAAGATTAGTTGACCATAGAGTTGAGGGTCCATTTCTGGGCTCTCTATTCTGTTCCATTGATCTTTATGTCTGTTTTTGTGCCAGTACCATACTGTCTTGATGATTACATCTTTGTAATAAAGCTTGAAGTCTGGAATTGTGATGCCACCAACTTTGGTTTTCATTTTCAATGTTTCAATGTTTCTTTGGCTATTTGGGGTCTTTTCTGGTTTCGTATAAATTTTAGGATTATTTGTTCCATTTCTTTGAAAAAAATTGTTGGTATTTTGAGAGAGATTGCATTAAATGTATAGATTGCTTTAGGTAGCATAGACATTTTCACAATATTCTCCAATCTATGAACATGGAATATTTCTGCATTTCTTTGTGTCTTCTTCAATTTCTTTCATGAGTACTTTATAGTTTTCTAAGTATGGATTCTTTGCTTCTTTGGTTAGGTTTATTCCTAGGTATCTTATAGTTTTGGGTGCAATTGTAAATAGGAGCAACTCCTTAATTTCTCTTTCTTCTGTCTTACTGTTGGTATATAGAAATGCAACTGATTTCTGTGCATTGATTTTATATCCTGACATTTAATTGAATTCCAGTATGAGTTCTGGCAGTTTTGAAGTGGAGTCTTTTGGGTTTTCCAAGTAAAGTATCATATCATCTGCAAAGAGTGAGAGTTTGACTTCTTCTTTGCCGATTTTGATGCCTTTCATTTCTTTTTGTCGTTTGATTGCCGATGCTAGGGCTTCTGGTACTATGTTGAATAGCAGTGGTGATAGTGGACATCCCTGCTGTGTTCCTGACCTTAGGGGGAAAATCTCTCAGTTTTTCCCCATTGAGAATGATATTCATTGTGGGTTTTTCATAGATGGCTTTGATGATATTGAGGTATGTGCCCTCTATCCCTACACTTTGAAGAGTTTTGATTAAGAAAGGATGCTGTACTTTGTCAAATACTTTTTCAGCATCTATTGAGAATATCATAGGGTTCTTGTTCTTTTTTTTATTAATGTATTGTATCATATTGATTGATCTGTGGATGTTGAACCAACCTTGCAGCTCAGGAATAAATCCCACTTGGTCATGGTGAATAATCCATTTAATGTACTGTTGGATCCTATTGGCTAGTATTTTGGTGAGAATTTTTGCATCTGTGTTCATCAAGGATATTGGTCTATAATTCTCCTTTTTGATGGGGTCTTTGCCTGGTTTGGGGATTAAGGTAATGCTGGCCTCATAAAATGAGTTTGGAAATTCTCCTTCCATTTCTATTTTTTGAAGTAGTTTCAAAAATGGTAGTACTACTACTACTATTAATTCTTTAAATGTTTGGTAGAAATCCCCTGTGAAGCCCTCTGGACCTGGGCTCTTGTTTGTTGGGAGATATTTTTTTTTTAAAGATTTTATTTATTTATTTGTCAGAGAGAGTGAGCACAGGCAGACAGAGAGGCAGGCAGAGGCAGAGGGAGAAGCAGGTTCCCTGCTGAGCAAGGAGCCCGATGTGAGACTCGATCCCAGGATGCTGGGATCATGACCTGAGCCGAAGGCAGCTGCCCAACCAACTGAGCCACCCAGGCGTCCCGTTTGTTGGGAGATTTTTGATGACTGCTTCAATCTCCTTACTGGTTATGGGTCTGTTCAGGTTTTGGTTCAGTTTTGGTAGTTTATATATCTCTAGGAATACATTCATTTCTTCCAGATTGCCAAATTTGCTGCCATATAGTTGCTCATAATATGTTCTTATAATTGTTTGTATTTCTTTGTTGTTGGTCATGATCTCTCTCTTTCATTCCTGATTTTATTAATTTGGGTCCTTTCTCTTTTCTTTTTGGTAAGTCTGTCCAAGGGTTTATCAATATTATTAATTCTTTCAAAAAACCAGCTGTTAGTTTCATTGATTTGTTCTATAGCTTTTTTGGTTTCTATTTCATTGATTTCTGCTCTGATCTTTATTATTTCTCTTCTGCTGGGTTTAGGCTTTCCTTGTTGTTCTTTCTCCAGCTCCTTTAAGTGTAGGGTTACATTGTATATTTGATAACTTTCTTGTTTCTTGAGAAAGTCTTGTATTGCTATGTAGTTTTCTATTGGGACCGCCTTTGCTGTGTCCCAAAGATTTTGAACCGTTGTGTTTTCATTTGCATTTGTTTCCATAAATTTTTTCAATTTTTCTTTGATTTCCTGGTTGACCTATTCATTCTTTAGTAGGATACTCTTTAGCTTCCATGTATGTGAGTTCTTTCCAACTTTCCTCTTGTGATTGAGTTCTAGCTTCAGAGCACTATGGTCTGAAAATATGTAGGGAATGATACCAATCTTTTGGTACTGGTTGAGACCTGATTTGTGACCCAGGATGTGATTTCTTCTGGAGAATGTTCCATGTGCACCAGAAAGAATGTGTATTCTGTTGCTTTGGGATGGAATGTTCTGAATATATCTGTGATGTTCCTCTAGTTCAGTGTGTCATTTAAAGCAAATATTTCCTTGTTGATCTTTTGCTTAGATGATCTGTCCAGTTCAGTGAGGGGGATGTTAAAGTCCCCTAGTATTATTGTATTATAGTCACAGTGTTTCTTTGATTTGTTATTAATTAGTTTATATAATTGGCTGCTCCCATGTTAGGGGCATAGATATTTAAAATTGTTAGCTCTTCTTGTTGAACAGATCCTTTAAGTATGATATAGCGTTCTTCTTCATCTCTTATTATAGTCTTGGCTTAAAATCTAATTGATCTGGTATGAGGATTGCCACCCCAGCTTTCTTTTGATGTCCATTAGCATGGTAAATCATTTTCCACCCCCTCACTTTAAATCTGGAGGACTCTTTGGGTCTAAAATGAGTTTCTTATAGACAGTATATCAATTTTTTTTTTAATCCATTCTGATACCCTGTGTCTTTTGATTGGGGGCTTTTAGCCCATTTACATTTAGAGTAACTATTGAAAGATATGAATTTAGTGTTATTGTATTGCCTGTAAGGTGACTGTTACTGTATATTGTCTCTGCTCCTTTCTAGTCTACTACTTTTAGGCTCTCTCTTTGCTTAGAAGACCCCTTTCAATATTTCCTATAGGGCTGGTTTGGTGTTTGTAAATTCTTTTAATTTTTGCTTGTCCTGAAAGCTTTTTATCTCTTCTTCTATTTTCAATGACAGACTAGCTGGATATAATATTCTTGGATGCATATTTTTCTCATTTAGTGCTCTGAACACATCATGACAGTCCTTTCTGTCTTGCCAGGTCTGTGTGGATAGGTCTGCTGCCAATCTAATATTTCTACCATTGTATGTTATAGACCTGTTGTCCCATACTGTTTTCAGGATTTTCTTTGTCACTGAGACTTGTAACTTTTACTATTAGATGATGGGGTGTGGACCTATTTTTATTGATTTTGGGGGTGTTCTCTGTGCCTCCTAGATTTTGATGCTTGTTCCTTTAGCTATATTAGGGAAATTCTCTACTATAATAATGCTCAATATACCTTCTGACCCTCTCTCTTTCTTCTTCTTCTGGGATCCCAATTATTCTAATATTGTTTTATTTATTATATCACTTATGTCTTGAATTCTCCCCTCGTGGTCTAGTAGTTGTTTGTCTCTTTTTTGCTCAGCTTCTTTATTCTCTGTCATTTCGTCTTCTATATCACTAATTCTCTCTTCTGCCTCATTTATCCTAGCAGTAAGAACCTCTATTTCGTTTGCACCTCATTAATAGCTTTTTTGGTTTCAACTTTGTTAGATTTTAGTTCTGTTATTTCTCCAGAAAGGTATTTTATTTCTCCAGAAAGAGATTCTCTAATATCTTCCATGCCTTTTTTGAGCCCAGCTAGCACCTTGAGAATTGCCATACTGAACTCTAGTTCTGACAGATGACCAATGTCCATATTGATTATGTCCCTAGTTGTTGGTACTGCCTCTTGTTCTTTTTTTGTGGTAAGTTGTTTCCCCTTGTCATTTTATCCAGATAAGAATATATGAACAAGAGAATAAAATACTAAAAGGGATGAAAAGGCCCCAGAAAAATATATGATAACCATATCAGAAGAGACCCGAAACCGAAGGGAGAAGAACAGGGGGAAAAAAAAAAATATATATATATATATATAATAATAAAGCCCTGATTCTTTCCCTTATCTTAAAGTAATTAATTGGTTTCCCATCAGTGTCTAAGGTAATAAATGGGGACTGCTTTTTATTATCATGGACTTAACATGTTAGATATGTTTTATTTATTGTATTTATTATTCTTAGCACTCAGTTTAGGTTGTTCTTTAGGTGGCCAGTAAGAATCTATACATGTTAGGTCCTGAACCATTTTTTAGTCTTGCCTTATAAGTACAGGGACTGATTTTAATCCCTTAATTTTTTAAATGAGCTTTTAATTGACATAGAACATATACACAGAAAAATGCATAATTCCTGAGTGTAATAGCTCAAATTTTCATGAGGCGAAGGCACCTGTTTTTTACTTTGTGTAATGAAATCATACAACCTTTTCTTCTAAAGGTTTTATATATTTGATAGAAAGAGACACAGCGAGACAGGGAACATAAGCAGGTGGAGTGGGAGAGGGAGAAGCAGGTTTCTGGCTAAGCAGCCCAATGTGGGGCTCGATCCCAGGACCCCGGGATCATAATCTGAGCTGGGGTCAAATGCCCAACAACTGAGCCACCCAGGTGCCCCTACAGTATGTTCTTTTGTATCTGTTGTCTTTTGTTCAACTTTTGTGAAAAGCATCCATGTTCTTTTGCATGGTGATTGTTTCTTCATTCTCTGTCATCGGATGTTGAGCCTCTTGAATTGATTCTCTACCTTTTCAATTCTTTTTCTCTTGAACATTAAAAATTTTTATGTTCTACTTTTTGGTATATTTTCTCAGACTTGTGTTCAGGTTTTCTGCTGTTCCCTGCATTGTCTCTCTCTTTTTAAAAAAATTTATTCTTTTTCAGTGTTCCAAAATTCATTGTTTATGTACCACACCCAGTGCTCCATGCAATACGTGCTTTCCTTAATACCCACCACCAGGCTCACCCAACATTGTCTCTTTTTGTTCAGGGTTCCTTTTTTTCTGATTGTGTTGGTCTTTGCCTTTTATTTAATAGCTTTACTGAGATGATTTGTGACTGGTTAGTCATATTTATTTACTTATTTAAGATTTTATTTATTTATTTATTTATTTGTCAGAGAGAGAGAGAGAGTGAGCATGCACGAGCAGGCAGAGAGGCAGGCAGAGGTGGAGAGAGAAGCAGGCTCCCTGCCAAGTAAGGAGCCCAATGCGGGACTCATCCCAGGACCCTAGGATCTTGACCTGAGCCAAAGGCAACAGCTTAACTGACTGAGTCACCCAGGCGTCCCTGGTTATTCATATTTAGATGTGAAGACTAAATAGCCATTTGGAAGCAACTGTGGGATAACTGATGGAAAACCACAGTTTTACTTGGGAGAACTCCAAATGTCATGGTTCTGATTACCTTAATTGCTTCATAAGAAGCCACTCCAACCTCAAGGGCAAAAACCAGCATCAATCACATATTGTTACTATCTCTGGTGATTTGGGGGATTGAGTGGTCTCAAATAGGTGGTTTTCATCTGGGGGCTTTCATAAGGTTGCTGTCCAAGTGTGTGAATCTGAGGTCTTCTGGAAGCTTCTGCACTCATATATCTGGCTCCTGGGCCAGGAAGACTCCAACAGTTGGAGGCTAGAGCTCCTGGGACTCTCAGGGCATTTATCTTACTGTGGTCTCTCTAGTGTGGCAGCTACAGAGTAGCTGGATATTTTACATGGCAGCTCAGAGTTCCAAAGGCATGTGTCTCAAGATAGTGTGAGATGAGAGCCATAGGAATGGCCTCTTTTAACCTAGCCCAGGAAGTCATGCAGTATCCCTCCTAGAGCATTGTAGTCACTATAACTGAGGCCCTAAGACAGTCCATAGTCCCAGGGAAGGAAATTACACTCTGCTTCTTGATGGGATAGATGCTAAATAATTTGTAGACCTGTTTCATAATCACTGATGTTAATATCTATAAGTCTTTTCTTTAGGATTCTTGGGTTCTTCCTAAGATGAATTATCTAGGCTACTGGTGAGGAAGAGAGGTGGGACAATGCTCAGTAAGCCCCTCTGTCAGTATTCTTAGAACAGGGTGCAGGAAGGAGATTTCAGTTTGCTGGTGGGGGTGCTCCTGGTTCAGCATGCAGATTTTCATCTCACCCTCCCTTCACCAACTGTATTTTTTTTCTTACCCTCAGTTTCTTAATTCAGATTCCTTAGGAGCTCTGGTCTCCTGCTGGGGAGAGCCAGGGAATCTTACTGCCCCTTGTAAACCCTTTGAACCCATCCTCGTTTTCAGATATATACCTGTCTACCTTTGTGATACATGGTGTCTGCCATACTTGAGTTTTTTTCAGGTTCCTGGATAGCTTCTCTCTGCCTCTCTGGATTTACTTTCCATCCCTTTCTGCTCTCTTGGGGACTTTGGGACACTGACTATCTAGAGTACATTAGGGAGCTCCTTTCTACTGCCTTCTAGCATCAGTAATGGTGCTATGGTGAGCCACATTAGAGCTTGATACAAGAGGAAAAATCAGC
This sequence comes from Mustela lutreola, assembly GCF_030435805.1. NCBI lineage: Eukaryota > Metazoa > Chordata > Mammalia > Carnivora > Mustelidae > Mustela > Mustela lutreola. The sequence goes on along the minus strand of NC_081295.1, from coordinate 102,968,191 downwards.
AATATTGGTCCTGTCTTTATTTAAAATTCTGATATTTTGTTCATCGTGGAATTTTTTTGCATCCATTCTGACTCTTTTAGACCTTGTGTTAAAATATCATTTATCTTGTTACTGAGTCTTTTGGTCCCCCTCTCTCCTTTAAATTTTGCACCCAAAGCAAGTGTTTCATTTACTTCATGCGAATCCCATTACTCCTATTCAGAATACTTGGTGGCAAGACTCTATGTCCTGTTAAAATCATTTGGAGAATATTGATTTTTTTCCCCCTTTATTTTGTTTTAGCAGGTGACCAGCCTGTGGGGTTCAGTTCCGTCTCACCTTCTTTCAGTGTTGCAGACTTCAAAGTCTTTGCTATGCTGTGGGGTCTGCATCTGGCCACACAGGGTTTGTTTGGGCCTGGGTCATGACCTGTGTTGTAGCTCAGTTCTCAAGGCCTTTGCTTTGTACCTGCGGGTATAACAAATGCATGTGCCAGTGAGGGAGATCTCAGGACTTGTGTCAGTTCATACATAGAATTAGGGGACAGCTTTCTGAGATTTTAGCCATCCTCCCCAACTCTAAGTCCTGGTTGTTGATTCCTTTCTCTAGAATGATGAGGTTTCCTCTGAGTTTCAGCCTCCTGTGCACTTGCAAGTGAATGTTCCTGCCCTCAGAAGAACCTGCAAGAAGCAAGAGAAAGGGAAAAATAATGTGTATTTCCCCCATTCTCTTTTCATAATAAGGAGTCCTCTTCTTGTATCTCTCCTAGCACTGGTCACCGTATGGCAAAAATACTTACATTTATTACTTTCTTCTGCAGGGGTCTCCAGGGATTACAATAAAGAACCCAAAGGGAATTTAGCAGAGCTACCAAAGTCACAGAGAGCATAAACTCTTTACATCAATTGGGCATCTAATTAGAGATTCTTTTTTTTTAAATTTATTTTTAAATTATTTTTTATAAACATATAATATATTTTTATCCCCAGGGGTACAGGTCTGTGTGAATCACCAGGTTTACACACTTCACAGCACTCACCATAGCACATATCCTCCCCAATGTCCATAACCCCACCCCCCTTCTCCCAACTCCCCTCTCCTCTCTTTGGAGAACAGTGTGGAGATTCCTCAAGAAATTAAAAATAGAACTTCCCTATGACCCTGCCACTGCACTACTGGGTATTTACCCCAAAGATACAGATGTCGTGAAAAGAAGGGCCATCTGTACCCCAATGTTTATAGCAGCAATGGTCACGGTCGCCAAACTGTGGAAAGAACCAAGATGCCCTTCAGCAGATGAATAGATAAGGAAGATGTGGTCCATATACACTATGGAGTATTATGCCTCCATCAGAAAGGATGAATACCCAACTTTTGTAGCAACATGGATGGGACTGGAAGAGATTATGCTGAGTGAAATAAGTCAAGCAGAGAGAGTCAATTATCATGTGGTTTCACTTATTTGTGGAACATAATTAGATATTCTAATGTGTAAAATCCAAAGTCCTTGCTAGGTTGTCAGCTTTGTGCCTGGCAAGACAGTGTTCTAACCCAGGGCACAGACAGGGCTGGGTGCAAAGTGGGTATTCAATAAATACCGACTAAGTGGTCCAGTGACAGGCTTCACATAACTATTCAAAGTTTGACTACAGAAAATTGTATTTCCAAGGTTTTAAAATAATGAATGAGCCAATATCACATTAGGTAAGTGTCTCTGCTGTCCAAAACAGAAGCCTGGGGCCTCTGTGGCTGGGTTACTGCAGGAACAGATTGCCCTGAGGCTGGAGTATGTCCTTGGGTGTGGGGATTCAGCAGTAACTCCCATCCTGGCCCTGCTGTGTCCCTTTCTAATCCATAGCCCCAGGGCAACAACTTGTGGTAAGCGGACCCAACTAGTCATGCATCTGAGAACACAGTTCTGGTATATCCCCAGCAGTATTTATATCCTCTACTGCTAGATTACTAATTAAATTAAGTAATCTGGAAGAGAGCTATGAGAACTTCAAGTTCTTTGACACAGGCTCAGAAAACCAACTAAAATGAAAAACTACAGATATTCTTGGATGATATTTCTCTGAAATATATTTTAGTTTGCCATTTGTTTATTCATTTAGTGACCCATTGTTTATTCATTTAGTGACCCATTGTTTAATGCTTATTTTGTGAGAGACGACATATAATACATGTGGATGGATGAAGAGAAGCTCTTATTTAAAAAGCTAAAGAGATGGGACACCTGGGTGGCTCAGTGAGTTAAGCATCATTGGATTCTTAAATTTGGCTCAGGTTGTGATCTCAGGGTCATGAGGCCCATGTTGGGCTTGGGTTGGACGTGGAGCCTACTTAAGAGTCTTCCTATCCCTCTGCCCTATCCCCCTTGCACGCAGTCTCAAAAAATAAATAAGGAAATAAATAGAAAAGCTGAAAAGGCCTTGCTCTGCTCTCTCCTCTCCCTACCAGTTGACATTCTCCTGGAGGACAAAACATCTAAGCACTGATTATAACACAAGTGCTCCAGGAGTTTGCCAGTCCTCCCCCAGTCATCCCTGCCTGTCCTTCTCATTGCTCTTTCTACCTGGCCAAGCTCTCATCTCAGGGAGTCCCATCCCTGCTGAGCTGGTGGCAGGTCATGTGACCCTCAGCACACACTCCACACCCCAGGTTTGGAGTGGACCCAAAGTGCATACTTGATCCTCACTGGCCAGTTAGATTCCTTCTCCTGATAATTTTGAACTGGGATCCATTTTTGAATTGGCTAGGCTTTCATGCCAGTGTGGACTCAGATGGGAAACCACCATCTTAAGCAGACCTTTGGGACCATGTGACTAAGGAAGTATATTGATGTAGACTGTGGAAAGAAAGGGTGAGTGTAGAGAGGATCCGACCAAAGAATCCATGTCAGCATGTGAGAAACATGGAGACAGAATCCTGCTTGGCTTCTAATGGTGTCCCAGGAACCCCAAGGCCAGCTGTATCGCTGCCCTTGGAGTCCAGAAGATGCCCTGATTCCTTATGATAAAACTGAAAAGGATTTCTGGATTGTTTTCTTTTAACAAAATGCTTCTTGATTAAAATTTAAAAAATGAAATGAGATACAAGCTAAATATACATAATAATGGAAAAGAGGAAATAGCAAATAATTCTGTCTGGTTAATTCAAAAGATAGGTATATTATTTCATGTCTCCACTAAATTATTGCTATACTCCTCATCTCCACATGTCTAAGAATAAAAGTTAAAATTGATGTCCTGAAATTTTAATTATTTTATTTCTGATTGATGATTTTTAGAAGTTTATCACTTTGGTGATAGCCTTAGCATCTCTAATTTCTTTGTTCAAAAACCACTTGCTGGCAAGGATGCAGCTTGAGATAATTATGGCTTTGTATGCTGAGTGTGTTTTTTAAAGTTTATTTTGATTTATGGTGACTCAACCCCTCAGTCTATGTGGTTAACTTTTTTGGATGGGGTAGAGGTCTTCATGGATTCCCAAAATCTGTCTGCAAAAAGCGTGAAACTTAAGGAACTCTAGTTGGTTTCTTACCTCAATTCATTTTGCTGTCTCTGGGGTATTTGGTATGAAGGTGTCCAATAAGAAAGCATCTGTCTCATTTAACTGGTAATTACTAGTGTAGTGGATTATTTTCAAGGATCGTTTTCTTAGTGCCCTAGATAAGGATTAAAAGAATGCCTTTTAAATTTCTCTTCATCAGAATCAATTCTCCATTTTTTTCTCTGCTTTAGGAACATATCCCCCCTGAGGAACATTCCACAAAGTGAAAGTCTATTTTCCTCTTTGAGTGACAGGGACAGGTGTAGCATCTTTATCTTCTGACATAACCAGTCTAAACTTTCACATTGATTTTTTATCTCCTGTCTTGCTCTACCTGCTGAAAATTGAGTGAAAACTCCCAATCCTTTTGTCTCTCGGTATTTCATAGATGACATGAGAATTTTTAAATCCTGGCAAGAAAGTTCACATCAATAGCAACAACAACAAACAACAAAAGAAAAGTCCACAACAGGAGAAACTATAGGGTTGTAAAAAGTCACTTTCCTGCCTTTCCAAAGGACAGCAGTTTCCCTGTTTTCCAGTCTCAAAGTGTCTAGAGGGAGACTGGCCTGGTCTGAATTATAAAGAACAAATTGTTTTTCTCTGCCTCCCTCACATTTTTTTTTCTTCTTTCTCTCTCTCTTTTAAAGATTTTATTTATTTGTTTGAGAGAGAGAGCATGAACAGGGGGAGCTGAGCAGGAAGCCTGGACGATGAGGCGTTCTAACCCAGGACTCCAAGTTCTGAGCCAGAGGCAGACACTTAACTGACTAAGCCACCCAGGCACCCCCTCTTTCAAATTTCTGACTGAGTTTCTTGGTTATTTTCAGTGCTCAACTCTTTCTGGTCTCCTATCAAGTTGTCCTTCCCTACTGGCTTCTCTTACTACCCTAGTGTCCTACTCAGCTCACCTGCCCAGACTATGAGCCAACCTCTCCCTCCTTATCTTCATTCTTCCTCAGACCTTACTTTGGCTGGAAGAATTTCCCATGACTGAGGCAATGGCTCCTGTGCATGGTCATGTGAAAAGTGTCTGTGGAAGCAGGATTGGGGGTGTTGGGGAAAATGAAATATTAATAAGGGAGATGGAAGGTGGGGTGTGCCCTGGGTTGGACCTCACATCTCTTCTTAGAACTCTCACAGAGTGTCCTTCCACACCTTGCCCCTCACACTTAGGTGCCTTAGGTCCCTAGTGCAATATCACTGCCTTCTCTTCTAGACTCAGATTATGAGAAGAGATCAGGTTTCTCCACCTGCCCTTCTTATATGCTAAAAGCACATGACCCTAAGTAAACAGTTAGTAAATATTTGTTCAATAAATGAAGAGAATCCTCTCTTGTTACTCCAGTCATGATGTGCAAGTGACTGTTGATTCATCCTCTATATAGTGCTATGGCGCTGGTCCCAACCACTCCTTTGTGGAGTCATATGGACCATAGTAAGTGAATGCATGGATAAATGAAAAAAATGAAAAGAATGTGGGGATGATATTTTGAAAATATTAAACTGATTTTTTAAAAAATTCCCTTAATCGATAATATCCCTCATCTCTCCACACATGGAATGGATGGGTTTTGTTATTTCTGGGAAATAATAGGTACTCCCAGTCCCGAGCAAAGAAGTCATTTGTTGGCTTTGGTTCTCAGAGCTGACATCCTTTTTTTTTTTTTTTTAATTAATCATTTTTTAAAATTTATTTTCAGTATAACAGTATTCATTATTTTTGCACCACACCTAGTGCTCCATGCAATTCGTGCCCTCTCTAATACCCACCACCTGGTACCCCAACCTCCCACCCCCGCCACTACTTCAAACCCCTCAGATTGTTTTTCAGGGTCCATAGTCTCTCATGGTTCAGAGCTGACATTCTTGAGTCTTTAGCAACACAATGTCTTACCATCAAAAAGAGATTTTCTAAATCCCAAAAGTTTCTCTTTACCTATCAAGAGTTAAGCCTCGCTGACTCAAATCAAAGGTTTATTGTCACCAGTGGGTTCTGATCCTGGTCACTTATCAGAATCACTTGGGGCACCTTAAAAAAATACTAATGCCTATATTCTATTTCTAGAGACTCAATTTAGTTATTTGGTTTAAGATAAAGTTCAGGTATTGCTGTTTTTCAAAAACATTTCTTAATGATTTTAATGTGCAGTACTAGTTGAGAACACTTCTGTAAACCATAGTTTTTGAAGGCAGATGAAATGACTATGGGAAGACCCCACACAAAGGAGAGGGAAAAGTGGGAGAATAGGACAAAGAGGTCAGACAGGAATGATTTGACTCCCTCGTGAGCACTGAACTCTGGCATGTGGGTGGGCAAGGGTTGGCAAGGAAAATCCAGAAAGGTTGGGAAATACCTGGTGTGGGAGTTAGTCCTAACTTCTCACCATGTTTCACAGGAGAATACCAAGCCCTGTAGGTAGGTCTTATGTTAATCATGGTGCTGAGCATGGGCTGCTCAGGTGGTATTTTAGGAATATCTGAGGGATCTAAGTTGGTGGCCAAAAGTCCCCTGGAGCCCATCATCCTCCAGTGGGGTGTGGCAAAGGCAGTTGAGAATTTTGGGAACCCAAGAAGGATGCAGATGTAGTGTCAGATCTGGTTGAGATGGGGAGACTGCTGAGTATTAGAATCTCTGGCAGAAGGTGCTGGTGGGGACCAGTGAGTGCTACAGCGAGTGGCATCCTAATACACAAGGGACTTGACTTTCAGTGGGCAACAGACAGCAAAGACCTTGAGGGTGGTTTTTGTCTGAAACCCCACCTTCTGCTGCCTTGACGGTAGGAACATCTTCCCCTCCATCCAGATGTGAATCTGGGAAGATAGAAATAGCCCTCATTGGGGGTTGGAAACTTGAGTTGAATTAATATTCACTCCAAGTCAATTTGGACCAACATACATTGTTTTCAGCCAGAAGATATCGGGTTATATTTACTTATCAAACATATGTTGTTCTTCTGCTACCAGAGAAAGTAGGAACAACAGGGAAAGATGAAAATGGTTATAGATAATATTATGTGTTATTATGTGTCTTGTATGTCTGGGTGGTTGTATCTACATTTTTGAGATGACACCCAAAATATAAAGTATGAGCTCAGGTATTGACCAAGTAGATCTAATAATTTTTCAGTAGTATTTCACATAAAGTACAATGGAATAGTACTCAACAATGACAAAGAAACTGCCAATACATGCAATAATATGAAAGAAATGCAAAAATGATGAACAAAAGGAGGCAGACCCCAAAGAGTACATATTAATCCATTAATATGAATTTGAGGAATGGGAAACACAGTTGATGGTGATGGAAGTCAGAATAGTCATAATAGTGGTTATTGACCAGAAAGGCATGAGGGAAATTTTGGGGTGATGGGTATGTTCTCCATTTTGATCTGGGTGGTAGACTTAAAGATGTATACATAAGTAAAATGCCATTGAGTTGTCCACATAAGAGTTGTATATTTTATTGTATGTAAATTATAAATTTAAAAGTACTAAAAAAAGAGGAGTAAATGAAGAAAACAGTCCTACTCATTTTTCATCCAAATACTTGAGCTAAATTGTCAGAATGCAAAGCCAAGTGTTGAAAAGTGAATGGTGCCATATAAAAATATATGTGGTGCTTAAATTTGCCAGAGATTGAGTCAGTCAGGCTCCTGGAATACTAGAGAGAGGACAGAAGGTTTAGACATGAGCAATGAAGAAAATGTGTTTTTACCAAAAAGCCCCTGGCCTTCCTCTGACAGTTTCTTTTTCTCCTTTGGAAATTTTTAGATGCATTATGTTACCACAGCATTCTTCCAAAACTCTCCTTCTGGAATTGATTTGTCTAGAGACCGACTGGCTTCTTTAAAATCAAAAGTAAGCTGTCAACACATCATAATGGCATTTTTTTGGAGGGAAGATTGGTGGTGTAAATGGCCTGAAGATGCAGGGATCATGCATGTGTTCAGAGTCCTTAGGAAGGTTCCTTGTTTTCATTGTGGTGTAGTGGGGAGATTCTGTGTTGGTTTCGACATCAAAAAGATGTGAGGTCAGCACCCAGCCTCACCATTTCCCATCTGGGTGATCTTGGGAAAGTGGCTTAATGTTTTAGAACCTTTGTTTCTTCACCCGTGAAAAGGAGATAATAGCTCCTTCACAGATTGTGCAATGAAGATTAAATTTGATCATATATCAGTGATTGGCATAAGATAGGCTCCCAACAAATGAGTACTCATTATTATTGTTATGAAAGAATTGCCAAGTCACCTACCCAGACATTATCCTCATTAATAATGGACCTTAGTTCATACACTTGTGTTCTTTTCCAATTCTCTTCCTCTTTCTAATCTCAACTCAAATGCTATCTGCCTTAATTCATATTCTGCCTTTTTGTCTCCTTTGTTACCTTATAAGGTACTTAAAGGAAGAGTCTCTCCTCTGTTCACCCATACACTTCACAGAGGGGCCAGCACAGTGATTTACATAGGAAAACACCTAATGTTTTTTAACCTGAAAAATTCTTTTAAAATACAAATATTTGGGGCACCTGGGTGGCTCAGTGGGTTAAAGCCTCTGCCTTCAGCTCGGGTCATGATCCCAGGCTCTCTGCTCAGCGGGGAGCCTGCTTCCTCCTCTCTCTCTCTGCCTGCCTCTCTGCCTACTTATGATCTCTGTCTGTCAAGTAAATAAATAAAAAAAGATACAAATGTTTTAGCAGAGAAAATACATACTATTGATGTATCTGTAGTATTTTACATAGTAATCTCTATCAGTTTATCATATCAACTGCTTTATGAACTCCCAGAGTGCATTTCCTGGGGTTAGGAAGAGGATATTACAACAAGTAGTTAATGGTACAAGATGGTAGTGTCTAGGCACTTTTAAGAGTTTGGCTGATAGGGACCCCTGGGTGGCTCAGTTGGTTAAGCAGCTGCCTTCGGCTCAGGCCACGATCCCAGTGTCCTGGGATCGAGTCCCACATTGGGCTCCTTGCTCAGCAGGGAGCCTGCTTCTCCCTCTGCCTCTGCCTGCCTGTGCTTGCTTTCTTGCTCTCCCCCTCTCTGACAAATAAATAAATAAAATCTTAAAAAGAAAAAAAAAAGACCATGTTTACAAAAAAAAAAAAAAAAGAGTTTGGCTGATAATAAACCTGTGTAATAATTGTCTATTGCTGTGTACCAATCTTCCTGAAACTCAGTGACTTAACACAATGATAAATTATTTATTATGTCTCACAGGCAATGAGAATCAAGAATTTAGGAGCAGTATGGCTGAGTGGTTCCAACTTGAGGTTCCCCATGAAATTGCAGGTAGGTGTCAAGTGGGGCAACTGTCATTTGAAAGCTTGACTGGGGCTGAAGGTTCTACTTCAAGGTGGTCATGGCTGTCAAGTTTGTCCTGGATGTTGGCAGGAGACCTCAGTTCCTCTCCATGTGGGCCTCTTGTAATGTCCTCACTGCATGGCCACTGACTGTCCAGAATGCATAATTTAAGAAACCAAGCAGAACTTGCAATGCCTTTGTGGCCCAGCCTTGGAAGTTAGGCAATGTGACTTCTGCCATATTTTATTGGTCACAAAACCTACCCTGATTCAGTGTGAAAGCAGACCATGCAAGGGCATGAATATCATGAATTGAGGAATGTTGGCACCATTTTGGAAGTAAGTACCTTATTCTGGCACTAGAGATTAGGTCAAACTCATTCCACTTGCTTCCTGCGTGATGGTGGGTTGTACTACTTTTGACTCCACTCACAGGACTGCTGTGTTGTGCAGCTATGGAGGTGTTGTTGGCATTTGATCTGTGTTTGCTCTTGAGTTGGAAAACAAAGCAGCCCACTAGAAGGACCTTAGAAAGCCAGCTGTAGAGAGACTTTTTGGACTGGAATAAGGGGACTAGAAATTTAAAAAAGCAAAGGATGACATCAGAAAATACCTGCTTATGGAGCAAGCTTCCTGAGGGAGGATTTTGTCCTACTTGTTCACAACTGTACCCCCAAATTCAGAGCAGTGCCTGACATATGACCGATGCTCAAAATATATACATGTGATAAAGGCATGAGTTTGAAATCTGTTTAATAATCAATCTCTAAGGGTCCTGCGTGGCTCAGTGGGTTAAGTGTCTAACTCTTTGATTTTGGCTCAGGTCATGATCTCAGGGTCATGAGATCGAGCCGTATGTTGGGCTCCATGTTTAGCGGGAAGTCTGCTTGAGATTCTCTCTGCCCTCTCTGTCTGTCTCCCACCTCTCCACCCCCTGCACTCTCTCTCTTTTTCTCTATCAAATAAATAGATCTTTAAAAAGTAACCGATCTCTAGTACAACTTATTATAAACAAACTGTAGGGACCTTAGTTTATTATGTAAATATACATATGATAAGACATTCTTAATTATTAATGTTCAGAAAAGGTTATTTTATAGTTTGATGAGTATTACTTAAATTTTTACTTAAATTGCAAAAAAATTCAGTTTTTTTTTAAGATTTTATTTATTTGACAGAGAGAGATCGCACGTGGGCAGATAGGCAAGCAGAGAGAGAGAGTGAGGAGGAAGCAGGCTCCCTGCGGAGCAGAGAGCCCAGTGTGGCTTGATCCCAGGACCCCGAGATCATGACCTGAGCTGAAGGCAGAGGCTTAACCCACTGAGCCACCCAGGTGCCCCTAAAAAGTTCAGTTTTATAAAATTACTGTAAATGGTCTTTTCTTCTGAAACATCTCTCTTCTTTTTATTTGTATATCATCATGAAAGGAAATAGGGAAATAAGGAAATTGTAATTCTATTGGAAACATTAATTCCAGAAATCAAGTATTTTATATTTGACTATAATAGTGAATAGTGAATTCAGTTTTTCTGTCTCAATGACCACAGGAAAAATAATTTTTGATTGAATCTCTGTGATATTGAGAAATATATTTTATTTGAATAACTAGCCACAAAAATAGAATGTAGGAAAACTCTGAAGGCAAATTGAACTCTGAAATCGGAATTGCTCTTCACAATAAAAACTGGCTAAAATCAACGGTCAAATACCATGATCTACCATACTCTGAACTTCCCACTGGTTTACCATCAGTTGTTATTGTGAAGGTGATTTGTTCCTAAAATAGAAGGAGGCATCTGAGACAGGCTGAAGTAACCTCCAGCCCCATTCCAGTCAATGTGTAAAGAGCCATGGGCAAAAGCAGATAAATAAGGCTCCCCAAACCAGAAAAAGCATGTCAAAGAGTTAAGTTTCAACATTTAAGTTGTGATGGACGCTGACAGTTTTTGCTTCCATATGCAAGAAAAAAATGCAAGTTTTAAAAGTTGACATGAATTATTATTAGGGTTTCTGGAGGTTATTATAATGACAGGTAGGAAGGTAGGGGGTAGCTCTTCAGGCAATGGGATGAGAGTGGCAAGCCTTAACGTGGGCTGGTGAACAGCTGCTCTGTAAGGCAGAAAGCAAAATATATTGTGGGTCTTTTCAAACATCAGGTGTTGACGTTTAGTTGCTTATCAGAAGGTCTGCCTTGTCTTTCTGAGTGGCCCCTGTGGTGGATTACTTTTTTTTTTTTTAAGATTTTATTTATTTATTTGACAGACAGAGAGAGACGGAGAAGCAGGCTCCCTGCCGAGCAGAGAGCCCGATGTGGGGCTCGATCCCCCCCCCCCATGGGATCATGACCTGAGCCAAAGGCAGAGGATTTAACCCACTGAGCCGCCCAGGCACCCCTTAAAGGAAATCCTTCCTGTCAGCCCTGGGGTTGTTTCATAGGTGAGTCCATAGGAATTTGGGGATATCACTTTCCTGGAACTATTTTGAAAAACATCTCAGAGTTCTGTTTATAAACTGGCAATGGAGTTCTTCCTTTAGCAACTTCCACCTTAAAATTTCATTTGACTTGATCAGCTATGAGTCGTTAGCCTTGGGTCCTACAGTGCTGAGCTAAAGGAGAGTCTCTTCCCGCTGGGGTCCCAGGAAAGTTCTGGTTAGACACGTTCTGCAAGATTCCCATCTCTCCAAAGGGCTGAGAACTGAAAATGGAAGACCCCAGCAGCATAAAACTTTCGGTGTGGTATGTTGGCAAAATTAGGCATGTGCAAGAAAGGAGGTTCTGTCTTTGCTTCCACTAGTCTTGTTGATTTGCACTAGTCTTGTTAAATTACTGGATCACATGGTGATTGTATATTTAATTTTTTTGAGGAAACTCCATACTGTTTTCCATGGTGACTACACAGTTTGCATTCCCCCTTAAAGTGTATGAGGGTTCCTTTTTCTCCACATCCTAGTCAACACTTGTTGTTTCTTATGTTTTTGATTTTAGCCATTCTGACAGATGTGAGGTGACATCTTGAGCTTTTTTAGGTTTCTGTTTCCATTTCTCTTGCCATTAAAAGGAGATAATATTGATTTTAAATGTCTGTTTTCCAGTTCCAGTATGTACTAGTCAAGCCACTTTGGGTAAAACACATTTGAGTGTTTTACCATCTGTAAAATAGAATTAGAAATGACGTATAAGCTGGAGGGTAAAATTCTAATATATGTGGAGGCATGTTCTACGGTGCAAAGTAAGGTGCACGCATTGGTTTTGTCTTGTCAGTGTATCTAGGTGGTCAGCACAAGTTCGTTGCCCTCTTCCCAGGGGATTCCTTTGCTCACTCCCGGGAAGCTGGAGTTAACGGCAGTGCACATGTCTGAACTTCCTCCTGGGTCAATGGGATTAGTGCAAGAAGAAATAATGTGGTCGTTAGAAGGAGCTGAAGAGAAATGACGAATGCTTACGTGGTCTAGATGGAAGTCAATTAAGCTGTAATGATAATCTAGGATGTTTATGGCATGGTTTTCTAAGACAAACTATGTATATGCCTGTCTGGAATCAAACATTTATTTTTCCCCAAGTTTGCCTGCTCCTGACTTATCCTCTCCTTCCCCATGGTACAGCAAAAACCCTGATACTCCTTTTCTCATTTTCAAACCCTAGAACCACAGATTAAATGCAGAACTTCTAAGCCAGAGTCCAGCAGAACTTGATTTAGCATTGAATATGTAGTCGTTTACTGTTTGGAACTCAGTCATAGAGCATTTGGAACGGGAAGGGAAAATGACGATTTTAAAACTGAATGACTGTTAATGACACTTCAAGGGAAGAAATGATCATTAAAGTGAGTGTGAACTAATTTTAATTAATCAGTTAACTTAGAGTATGAAGTGGGAAGGACAGAGTGAGAGAGAGAATCCCAAGCAGACTCCGTGCTGAGTATGGACTCCAACACAGGGCTTAGTCTCATGACCCTGAAATCATGACCTGAGCCGAAATCAAGAGGTGGATGCTTAACCAACTGAGCCACCCAGGCACCCCGGAGACTAATTTTGTATTAGTGTGGACTAAATAGAACTTAAAAAAAAAAAAAATTCCAGTATAATTAACATACACTATATTTGTTTCAGGTGTACAGTATAGTGATTCAAGAATTCTAGGGGGCACCTGGGTGGCTCAGAGGGTTAAGCCTCTGCCTTCGTGGTCTCAGGGTCCTGGGATCGAGCCCCGCATCGGGCTCTCTGCTCAGCAGGGAGCCTGCTTCCCTGTCTCTCTCTGCCTGCCTCTCGGCCTGCTTGTGATCTCTGTCTGTCAAATACATAAATAAAATGTTAAAAAAAAAAAAGAATTCTATACGTTATTCAGTGCTCATCACATGTGTGCTTGTAATCCCCTTCATCTTTTTCACCTATCTGCCCCCCCGCCCCGTGACCATCAGTTTGTTCTCTATACTTAAGAGTCTGTTTTTTTGTTTGTCACTTTTCTGTTTCTTTGTTTTGTTTTTTAAATTCCACATATATTTGTCTTTCTCTGACTTATTTAATTTAACATTATACCCTCTGGATCCATCTATGTTGTTGCAAATGGTAAGATTTCATTCATTTTTATAGCTGAATAATATTCTAATGTATATATACGGCATCTTCTTTATCCACTCATCTATTGGTGGAAACTTAGGCTGCTTCCGTAATTTGGCTATTGTAAATAATGCTGCAATAAGTGTTGAGGTGCAAATATCTTTTCAAATTAGTGTTTTCATATTCTTTGAGTAATACTCAGTAGTGGAATTACTGGATCACATGGTGATTGTATATTTAATTTTTTTGAGGAAACTTCATACTGTTTTCCATGGTGACTACACAGTTTGCATTCCCCCTTAAAGTGTATGAGGGTTCCTTTTTCTCCACATCCTGGTCAACACTTGTTGTTTCTTATGTTTTTGATTTTAGCCATTCTGACAGATGTGAGGTGACATCTTACTGTGCTTTGATTTGCATTTCCCTGATGATGAGTGATGTTGATCTTTCCATATGTCTGTTGGCCATCTGTATGTCTTCTTTGGAGAGATATCTTTTCATGTCTTCTGTTCATTTTTAATTGCATTATTATTTTTGTTTTTGTTTTGAGTTGTCAAAGTTCTTTTTGTATTTTGGATACTGATACTTTATTGGACATGTCAGTTGCAAGTATCTTTTTAGATGGGACTTTGCAACTTTAATAAGTGCAAATAACCCCAAATTAATGGGATATCTCCAAAATGAAGTTAAAGGGATTTGCTGTAGCGTATTATGAAGGCAGCACACAGAGAAAAGGAAAACCCTTTCATGTTTGTATTCCGCTGAGCTTAGACACATCAGTTGGCTGGTTACATGTGCATTTATTGTCACTATATTCCACAGACATTAAACCTGAGGCCCTACAGACCCAAGATCACATGGCAGGGAGTGGAATGTGTGATTCCAGAGCTGAGGCCCTGACCAGCTCTGATTAGGTGGTTGGTGGTTGAGAGCAAGAATTAAGAATCACAAAGGTAAAGGCTCTCCGTGTGGCATAACACTTTCACATAAGCCAAGCATAGTTTATGGGCAGGACTCCTTACAGAGATTATTTGCTTTCAGAGGAAAAATCCTTTCATCCTCCAGCCTTGCAGGGTGGATATGAAGGCTCGAGGATCTTGGAAAATCTCAAGCCTTCATTAAAAGTAGTAGTTGTGATTGCTATTGTTATTTTTGTTATTATGTCGTGGAACCCTTGAGAAACCCACTGTGAATAACGAAGAGGATGACTGTGCGGGAAACTTTTAAAACTCAGGTTATACAATATTGTCATGTCCACTCACCATAGTTACATGGGTAGGTGGAGAAAAAGATCCAGGAAAAGTGAGTTTGTAGAGCATGTTTGAAAGAGAGAAAGAAATGAGACGATAATTTGGAGGAATAAACTAAGGTCTAGCTAGGAACAGTTCCATGAAACAAGAGTGGCAAAGGAGAATTCATGGGGACTTAAATGTGGAAAAAGACTAGAAAGTATTTACTTAGTCCAAACAAAGCAGCTGAGGCCGTACTGGTTTTGCCAAAATAACTGGATGGAAAATGATCTACCCATTGTTTTGGACGAGACAGTACCAAAGAGTTGGTGTGATACATCTCTTTCTCCCACTACACTGACCAAAATTTTGGCATGGAGTGGACACAACTTAAATCAGAGGGCAGGGAGAGGTGCCAGGGGGATCGCCTTACAGATACTGTTATTGGTTCTAGCTAACAATAATGGCAGTAACTTGAATTTGTGCAATTCCTTAAAAAGTATTTTCACATAAGTGATCTCATTTGTTTGAGACTGATCTCAGTTTGTTTTTTTTTTTTTTTTTTTTTTTTTTTTTTGTAATTTACTACTATATAGCCTTAAGGAAAAAGTGGTTACTGGGAAAAATAGCTGGTCTTGGAAATGTATTCAGTCCCTTAGGCTGGCGGCTCCCCATCCCCCCGGGCTCTGGGGGATAAAGTCTTTAATATCAGAATATTTTCTTCTCATTTGTTTTTCCTTACTCCATTTTAATTATTTAAAATCTCATAAAGTGGCAAGATTTCATTTCTTTTGATGGCTGCATAGTATTCCATTGTGTATATATACCACATGGATGGAACTAGAGCGTATCATGCTTAGCGAAATAAGTCAAGCAGAGAAAGACAACTATCATATGATCTCCCTGATATGAGGAAGTGGTGATGCAACATGGAGGCTTAAGTGGGTAGAAGAATAAATGAAACAAGATGGGATTGGGAGGGAGACAAACCATAAGTGACCCTTAATCTCACAAAACAAACTGAGGGTTGCCGGGGGGAGGGGGTTGGGGAGAAGGGGGTGGGATTATGGACATTGGGGAGGGTATGTGATTTGGTGAGTGCTGTGAAGTGTGTAAACCTGGTGATTCACAGACCTGGGGATAAAAATATATGTATATAAAAAATATATGTTTATAAAAAAAAAAAAAAAAAAAATCTCATAAAGTGAATGTATCCATATAGACTAATTAGATAATGAAAATTGGAAACTTTTTTAAAAAAAGATTTTATTTAATTATTTGAAAGAAAGAGAGAGAGAGAGGTGGGGAGGGGCAGAGGAAAAAGAGAATCTCAGGCAGACTCTTCACTGAGTACAGAGCCCAATTTGGGGCTCGATCCTAGGACCCTGACATCACCACCTGAGCTTAAAGTGGAAACTTAAAAAAAAAAAAGATTTTATTTATTTATTTGAGAGAAAGAGAAAGAGGTGGGGAAGGGCAGAGGAAAAAGAAAATCTCAGGCAGACTCCTTACTGAGTGCAGAGTCCAGTTGGGGATTTGACCCTAGGACCCTGAAATCACCACTGGTCTTCAAGTTGGGTGCTTAACCAACTACACCACACAGGTACCCCTCTGGAAACTTGTCACATCTTCCCTCATAACTAGAGAGGCAGTATAGAGGTTCAAACTCTTTAGGTTTCAACCCAACCTTTACTTCCTTTCTAGATGTGTGAATTTGGACAAGTTACTTAGCTGCCCTGTGCCTCAATGTTCTTATCTTTTTTTTTTTTTTAAGATTTTATTTATTTATTCAACAAAAAGAGGTAGAGACAGCAAGAGAGGGAACACAAGGAGAGGGAGCAGGAGAGGGAGAAGCAGTCTTCCCGCTGAGCAGGGAGTCCGATGGGGGGACTCGATCCCAGGACGCTGAGATCATGACCTCACGCCAAGGCAGAACCTTAATGGACTGAGCCACCCAGGCGCCCTTCAACGTTCTTATCTTAAAATGATGTGAATTAGAATGAATTCATAGGGATTCCAGTGGCTCTCAAACTTTGGCAGCATCAAAATCCCCTGGAGGGCCAATCAGTAGGTGGGTGACAGGACAGAGAATTTTCAGTTCTACTAAGTCCTCAGGTGCGGCTGATGCACTCTGAGAATTCTAGCATATTCCATGAGCTGATTTCGTGATCAAAGTGTTTATCAAAGCACCTGGCACGTATTCAATAAATGTTAGGTGTTATTATTCCTATTGTCCTCCTCATCCTCATTCCCATCATTGTCATCGTTACCACTGTCATCAAATATATGAGAGTGCCATGAATCAATAACAAGGCAGTCCCCAAACTCTCCCAGTTAAAATAATAAAATTTACACACAATGGAGGCATTTTTCAGCATTCCTGAGCAATTACTAAGGAAGAAACTAAACCAGTATCTATGGCAGGCCTCCCTGTGGGCAGCTCCGCCTGGCTTATCGCTGCAGCTGTGGAAATAAACCAAGACCAATCATGAGAAAAGCAAAGTCTGTTTATTCACCACTTGTGTTTTGGCAGACTCAGAGGCAAAAAGGAAAAAAGAAAGTCTTCAGGTCTGCTGGGATTGGCTGTTGGCAGGGGAAAGCTGGAGGCTGCCTCAGTAGAAGTGGGGCATTTTGGGTGATTGGTTAGGGTGGGTATTTGGCTTTTTCTTGTTGGTCCTAAGCATGAAGCTGTCAGTTATTAATCAAATCCTGATAGTTTGGGGCTGATTATCACAGAGTTATTGTTCAGCTCCCTGGATTGTCACCAGAGATAGCAATCTGGCTCCCTGCACTTTTGACTTATAGGTGGGCTGGTTTCCGGGGTTGTTTATTGCAGATAAGGAGATTGGTTTCCTGTGTAGATCAGGGCATGTTGTGGGTCAAAGTTCAGTTTTTACTTATGGTCTGGCTATTGTCTATTTTTACGTTCTGTCTCTCACAGTGCAGGGACAACCTGGAGGGAGAGGAGGTTCTGGCTGCATTGACTAGTGATCTAACCCATGTGGTACTTAGGATCTTTATTACAGCTCACACACTGGCTCACTTCTACATCAGTTACTTGGAAGCCTGGTTAGTGTTGGTCTCTTAGCATATTAGCAAATCAAGGCTTGGCAAAACCAAGGGATAGATTCTATAATTTACTAAATTATCAGCTAATATCACTTAACAAGCTTCTTGTTGGCCATGCAGCCATTCTTTCATGGGCAACAACTCAACTTCATCGTAATTTATGACTAACTTGTGCCTCTCTTACTCACAGCACCTTTAAGCCACTGCACAAGGGTCTAGAAATAATAATGACAATTGTAACTCAAAATTATTGTGTTTTGTGTGTCAGACTAAAGTGTACAAAAGCGCTTTCCATATGTCATTTCACTTAATCTCATAGTGATGCTGTAAGGCAGGAAATGATTCAATTGCTTATTTCCAACAAGTGTGTGGGGATGGGTTTCCCCCACACCAACAGATAATTCTAGGGATACCGGCTGGTGCCTAACAATTTCACTCAATTCTGACTCTATCTACTCCATGATAATGTCATATCCCACAGGGTAAGAGGTCAGTCCTACAAGACTTCCTCCCTCCCCACCCGCAAGCTTCAGATGTCAGTCACAAGCCCAGGCCGTTACCCATACTTCTGACTGGCTATAAATCTGAGGTTCCCATGACTCTATTCATTTGCTGAAGTATCTCACAGAACTCAGAAACATTTTACTTACTAGATCACTGGTTTATTAAAAAGGGTGTAACTCAGGAACAGCCGGATGGAAGAGAGGCATAAGCTGAAGTAAGGGGAAGGGGCAGAGATCTCTCATGTCCTTTATACACACACTGCTCCCCAGTACTTCTGTGTCTTCATCATCCTGAAAGTGCTCCAAACACCCTCATTTTGAGTCTTTTTTTTTTAAGATTTTATTTATTTATTTATTTGACAGAGAAAGAGAGATCACAAGTAGGTGGAGAAGCAGCAGAGAGAGGGGGAAGCAGGCTCCCTGCTGAGCAGAGAGCCCAATATGGGGCTTGATCCCAGGACCCTGAGATCATGACCTGAGCAGAAGGCAGGGGCTTAACCTGCTGAGCCACCCAGGTGCCCTCATTTTGAGTTTTTATGGAGACCTAATTACACAGGCATGATTGATTAAATCATTAACCATTGGCAATTGACTCAGTCTCCGGCCCCTTTATACTCCCTGAACCTCAGAGGGGTGAGGTTGAAAGTTCTGATCCTTTAATCTCTAATCACATGGTTGGTTCTCCTAGCAACCAGCCCCCTCCTTAGGTGCTTTCCAAAAGCTAACTCATTAATGTTACAAAAGACACCTATAGGGGAACCTGGGTGGCTCAGTGGGTTAAGCCTCTGCCTTGGACTCAGGTCATGTGATCTTAGAGTCCTGGGGTTGAGCCCCATATCGGGCTCTCTGCTCAGCGGGGAGCCTGCTTCCTCCTCTCTCTCCGCCTGCCTCACTGCCTACTTGTGATCTCTGTCTGTCAAATAAATAAATAATATTAAAAAACAAACAAAAAAACCCCACCTATAGTTCTCTTATTACTTGGGAAATTCTAAGATTTTAGAAGCTCCATGCCAAATGGGATGAAGACTAAACAAACCACAATGCCACAAGTGGGTGATAGTTATGTTCATTATTATTATTATTATTAATATTATTTTGTAAGTAGGCTCCATACCCAAGCATGGAGCCCAACACTTGACCCTGAGATCAAGACCTAAGCTGAGATGCTTAACCAACTGAGCCACCCAGGCACCCAGTGATAAGTTCATTATCTTGATGGCGTGTTGGCTTCATAGGTTTATGTGTTTGTAAAAATTTATTAAATTGCACACTTTAAACTTGCAGTTGACTGTATGTCAGTTAGGCCTCCATAAAACTCTTCTGAAAAATTAAAAAATGAAACCATAAGTTGGAGGAAAACATGGCAATTTTTGATCTCAGAGTGGGAAGACCTTCTTATACATAAGTACAGAAGAAGTACCATAAAATGAAGAAAAGTTTAAAAGTTTTACTTAGATGAAAATTTAAAACCTATTAAGGAAAACACAACAGAAGAAAATTAAAAGCCAAATGGCAAATTGGTAAAATATTGATCAGTATGTCTAGATACACGTCCTTAAGATTTTAAAGTATAAAGAGTTTTTACAGAGAAATTAGAGAGCTGAGAACATACCAATTGATTAACGAGCAAAGGATGTGAATAGATAATTTGTAAAAGGAGAAATACAAATGGTTAAGAAACATCTAGAAATGTTTCCTAATCCCATTAATGCAAATTAAAACTGAGCACGGTGATGATGTCACTCTCTACCTAGTGAATTAACAGAAACTTTCAAAAACTGATATAACCTGGTGTTGAGAATGGTGATAGAAAAAGAGACATCTTTGGAGGCCAGTTTGGTGGCAGGTATTACAAGCTGTAATCTTTTGGGCTGAAAATTGCATACCAGTATTATATCCTAAGGAAATAATTCCTGTATAGGAAAAAGTGTTTTACCAATTCACAGCTAAGTTTGATAAATAAATGATTTTTTGAGGATTCTTCTGAATATCCTACCATATTGTTGATTGTCTGAGATCGTTCTTCCCAGCTAAGAACTTGTATTCTCAAACTTAAGGAGCAGTTGCTATCAAATGTTACGTTTCTTGATGATTTTACATCGTTAGATAAAGAATGTATTTACTATTACTGTTAACTGATGCTTTTTATTTTTAGAAATGTTAACCCTATATTTTCTGTGTCCATTTTGCAAATAGTTTTATTTTCATAATGCAGCAGTTAATTTGGTTTCTTCTAAAAATCCAGCTTAATAATTTCCAAATTTTTTCCAAATAATTTAATTTTTAACATTTAAATTTTCAATTTAAATCAATAAATTACATTTTCTTAAAAATGAATGTTATATTTTGAAATCAATATATGCATATATTCAAAGAATTGACTTTTTACAGTATAGCAAACCAAATATCCTTCTCGACTTCCAGTGGTTTTAAGGTTCTATCCGCAAAAAAAAATTCGCTTTGTGTTTATTCATACCACGCTGAAATGATAGTGGTCTAGACTGTCCTAAGAAACACTGGCCAATATGCACAGCTTTTATTAAACTTAGCTCAGGAGTCTAAGCCCCCCCCCCCCCAGTACCCCACTATGATAACTAGGAGACTCTCTGAGATTCAGCCAAGAGTTTTACGCATTCTGAGTTTGTGACAGCATTACCTACACCTGAGACTTAAGTTCCTGGAACTAGTTAAGCAGATCGCTCCATAAATAGCTTTTGTTTGGTGCAGGTTCTCAGCTGCGTAAAGAGAACTTACTTCCTGACAAACCACCCTTTTCATTTCCTTTCACCTCTGAACTAAACTGTTGTCGAGATAGAGAAAAAAAAAAAAAATCAGCTGCCCTATATTATTCAGGCAGTAATAATAAAAATCAAGATAGGAAATGGCCCAGTGTGGTTGTCCAGATTTGGCTTTGACTAGCTACTAATGTGAACATTTCCTCACTTCCTCCACGCAGACTTCCTGGTTTCCCTGTCTCCGCCGCTACAGCTTTGCAACTCGGGTGGGGCTCACAGAGCCAGGGATCTGGGTTCGTCATTGTCCGACGTGTGCGTGTGTGTATGATTTTATGCACATAAAATATTAAGAAGTTAGTCCTTACAGTGAAAGATTGAGTCCTCACAGTGAAAGACTCCTTGAACTTGAAGTGGCAGTAGATACGAGTCCTGTAATGATCGTCGCGATAATAGCTATCGTTTTTGAGCCGGACTGTGTGCCTCGCAATGTGATAAGCCGTTGGTAAACAGCTATTGCTTTTCTCATTTTAAAGATGAGATTAGAGAGGTTAGATCACTTGCTCTAGGTCATACAGCTAGTAGGTGGTCAAGCTGGGGTTTGAACCCAGGTTCGTACGGGTCTTAAGCCCAGGCCCAGAACTAGACGGCCTTGTCTTTTCAGAACTGGGTCCACGAACAGGAGTCTTGTTGCTGGTGGAGGGTTTGGACTCATCCGCCCAAGTGATTATGGAGTAGCAGACTGTGAGCTCAGTGAGCAGAGTTTGCTGGTTAGTATTGTTCTCCCTCCTTACCATTCAATAGTATGCTTCTCATTTATATATTGCAAAATAGTAGGTGGGAAAACATACAGGAATGGTAGAGTTCAATCTTGAAGGATTACAGAGAACTTCTTGGAAGAATTTGAGGGTTTATTAATTTTTTTTTTAAAGAAAATAATTGTGAGCCTTTTTAGTTATCAGTTCTGCAAGGTGATTTTCTTAGATAGGCTCTAAAGTGTTTCTGCCTTTGACGTGATTGCAAATGTACAGCTTTCATCAAATTGAAAGAGGCTTGGTCTTTCTGTGACTCACATTAATGCTTCACTGGTGACTTCTTAATTCTACAATATTTCTTGGGCCTTGGGGATTTGGTGAGAAACACAACAAGCAGAGTCTCTAATTGATTTTTCTTCCAGTGTAATTACCTCTCTTGAGATTGGGAATATGTCTTAAAATTAACAGCAAATAAAGAGACAGTTAACACTGGCTTTGGTAGCACAAAAGCTATTCTGTGTTGTACCTAGAATTCAGTATGTATAGTAGGATATCAAATTTGATATCCTATGGGATATATATTGAAATATTTAAAAGTCTTTAACTGAGAAGGACTCCTATTTTAAACATAGTTGACCTTAGAAGTATTTGAAGCTGTCACTGTGAAGACAAGTTTATATACTTGATGTTTGTAGCTATCAATTTGTCTTGACTCATGTAATTAAAGATCTGAGAAATAATTAAGGAATTGGGGGAGGGGGAGGGAGTAAATTGGAAGCCTTTTAAAATACAAACATTTAAAATGTTCCTAAAGGGAAAACACGAGGCACACTTTTTATCAGAATGTCAAGTGTCTGCCGCTAATTAATTAAATTAATTATTTTTCATATTTGATGTTGAAAGTTGGAGGATAAGAGACGAAAATGGAGTTTTCACTGGTAGAAGATAAAGAGGAGCATTTTGCAAAGTGGGATGCCGAGCTATGCTGAATCTGTGTTGAGAAAGGTGTGCGGCTGTCTTTCTAGATGAGAAGTTATTAAACCTTGTTGTCATGCTGGGCAATTCATAGAGAATTAGGGATCTAATAAGATGTTCAGGCCTTTGGCAGAGGAGGAGGTTGTGACCTTTGGGAAGCACGTCTGCTTAACTTAGATAAAGCAGGATTTAAAGACATTATATAGTTATGGCTGTTAGAAAAGATGACTCATATTAATTTTTCAGTCTCTTTCTAGAAACCATGTGACTATGAGTCATAAAAAATGAATTATTGGAGTAATGGTGTGACTATAACCAGAAAGTAGGTTGGACAAATTTATATATTGTAACAACTACTGGGTTGTATTTCCAAGTCACTTTTGCCTGTTAAATGGGAAAATGTGCTTTTTTATTTTTAAGCAAGTAGCAAATGACCCAACTCCTAAGTGCCCAGTGGGCAGCCTGACCCCACATTTATGAGATTGTACTCTGTCTTCTTTATATTCTGTAAGATAGTAAGTTGGTTCCCGATGACCAGTTTCCCTCTTCTTCATGTGACCCTTCCCAGCTGCCTGTGCTGGATTGAGGCCAGGCCTTGTGCTAAGTGTATTATGATGTGGATAGTTGTTTCCTCACTAAGGTCCTAGGAGGTAAGTAATGTGATAATTTCCATTGACATTTGGAAGAAACTGAAGCTCTTAGGACAGTAACTGGCCCAACAGTATCTAGTTACGAGCTGGTGAGGGCAGGATTTGAGCGTGGGCCTGTTGGATTTGTTGAGTTCACCCTGAACCACCATTCCAAGATGGCCATAATTCTCTGAAATTTTCCAAGGGCCTCATGACTTCAGAGCACCCCTGTGTTGCCTGGGACTCCTGACCTAGGGGCTTTTGCTGCTGACCTGTTACCTGATGCTTTTTCTTCACCATGGGTCAGCTTCTGGAAAAACGCCCGTTTCCTTGTTTTTGAATTCCTTACTTTGGCTTCTTCCATCCCTGAGGCCAAACTGTTTTATTCTAGTACTTGTTTTGGCAGCACATATACAAACTCTTTTATTCTATTATTGAAATTCACTGCAGACTATGTCACATGAGATTCACATTTTCACTTACTTTTAATGAAATGGGATAATAATTTTTTATTTCTGCTCATACATATGCCCAAATTTCTGAAACCCAGAGGTCAGAGTTTTAAATATTTACACAACTTTAGAACATTTAAAGAAAAGATGTAATATGAAGAGGTTCACAAAAATAAAATCAAAGTAATGAAGTTTTATATCATCTACTGCAAATTAGGATGTTTAACTTGATCATATTGGTTTACATAAAAAGAACAAAGTTTCATTCTAAAGATACATGTATATCCACAATTCATTTTCTAAATATGTAATTAGAATGGAAGAATTTCCCATTTTCTGTTAAGATTTTCCTCTCTCAAGCCCAAGTGTCCAGTAGGAGTAACTTTTGGGGGTAGTTCAAGATGTGCCTGTCTAGTCACAGTTAAAATTAAATCACTCGTGTATTGATTATCATTGTTCCTGATCAAGTCAAGATAGAAATATGTGTTTTTAACTGAACAGATGATTTGCATTTTTTAAAAAAGATTGTATTTATTTATTTGAAAGAGAGAGAGAGAGAGAACACAAGCAGGGATGGAGAGTGAAGGGAGAAGCCCAACAGACATGGGGCTCCATCCCAGGACCCTGAGATCATAACCCAAGCAGAGGGCAGATGTTTAACCAACTGAGCTACCCAGGTGCCTTAGATGAGTTGCATTAATAGTCATTTTATGAAATGTTTTTCAGAATTTCCTGTCCAACTAAATAAAAATAGTTACTTTGCTAGCAATACATGTTGATACAATAAGATTTTGAAGAATTCTTAGAATTGTTTCAACTGATCACCATGTTAGATTGTTAACCAGAAAAAAAGACAGGGCTGTCATTTTGATTTGTGATGCAATATCACTAAATTACAATTAAATTAGTTTTTATAATCTTTCCTCAGGCAAGATTCAAGAGCCTAGTAAAATGAGGAAGAAGGTAGTTTTATGTAAGGGAAAAAGATTGGTTATGCTAGAGCCCATGTTGCAGCTACTTCCTGAGTTGGGGAATTGTGATTATCCTGTTGCTTCTAACTCAATACATTTCTATAGTTTCCCAGGTTTGAATTAATATATATGAATTGTAACATATTTTTAATATAATAAATTTAAGCTAACTAAAGAATCAGTTATTAAAAATACTGCCATTGATTACTTTCAGAAAGATCAAAAGAGTTTCAGAACTTAATTATCTTTTCATTTTGATATATATGTACTTAATTAAAATGTGTGAGGAACTTTGATAATGAAAGATAACATATCTAATAAAATATGACATTAAAATACAATCATGTGTTTCCCCAGATTGCCCTTGACTTATGTTAAAATTCTTAATCAGTTTTCATAACTAATGGTAACTGAATATCTGTTAGGAGAATGACAAAGTCATATAGAAGATCTCAGTTACTATATTATATGATATATTATATTAATATGATAGAGGTGGGTGGGGTACCATTCCATGGTTGTCCAGATGTGGTGGGACATCCGGTTCTGCCTCATTTTCCCTTGATCAGGTATAAGGTTGGGTCTGTTTTCCATACTACTGTCATTTACCTGTCCAAGTGTCTAAGGCCATGCCATGGTCAGGGCCAGTGAATGGAGAGATTGTGTTCCTAGGGGAGTGCTAAGTGATGTCTTAGCTCTAGGAACTGGAGATGACTGTTTGGGCTAAGTTCATAATTATCTGATCCTTGAGCGTTTCTCTTCGACATAGTGTTCAGTCTCTACTGCTTTGAGGAAAGTGTAAAGCAGCCAACAGAGTTCCAAGCATCATATGGTAAAGGGATTCAGCTTCCAAGTGGCCAAAGCAAGCTTTTCCTGTCCCTAGACTAGATAAAAGAGATCACAGGCTAGTAGAGGGGGGAAGCCACTGGAGAAGAGTAAGGACAAGAGGTCTTTATCACTACAAGCATAAGCACCAAATCAGTGCCCAGTTACCCTTTCCACTATAGTCCAGGGAGCAGCCTGAGTGTCACCTTGGTCTGTCCAGTAGGATGACACTCCTCTGTGTCTCATCACATTGCTTGGGGTTTACCTGGCATCTTGGGTTAAATATAAACATGAGCAAAGGATTAAGTCTTTTATCTGTTGCCAACTACCTAAGTTATACAGAGAATTAAGGGATAACTAAATGGAATATCTCTGGTAAATTTAGGGATTCTAAGAATCAGAGACAGAAACTTCTAGAATTCACTTAGTGCACCTGGGAACAGTAGTATAGTATCTGTGAAGAACACAGAAGGGTCTGAGCTCTTATCTCTTTCAAGCTCACAAGTCAGCCTGCCACAATTTCGGTGATGGCAGAAGGTACTTCTAGGTCAGAGACAAAGGACTTTATTACTCAGAGCACAGCAAACAGTATGTTTGTGTTAGCTCGCTTTGCCTAAAGTTTCCCTGGGCCAGTGTGTAGGGTCCAGATTGGTGCCTGGACATGTGGTAAGTTTCATTACAGGAGAGAAACCCTGAGCTTACGAAATCCAATTTTCAGAAAATGGGCAGCAAGCACACCTACCCTTTGTTCTGGAGGGAAGTACCATCTCTAATTTCTAGGACTGATCAATATATAAACACCCATGAAAATATAGTCTGGAGCAAAGGCAGTTGGTGCCTCTGCTTATAAGATGTGTAGAAACATGAGAGACCCGTGGAGAATTGATTCTTAACTATACTGTGATGAAGATGGTGGTTTGTGTGTATGTGTGTGTTTTAAGGATTCATTTGTTTTTAAAGTAATCTTGATACCTAACATGGGGCTCAAACCTACACCCCTGAGTTCAAGAGTCTCATGTTCCACTGACTAAGCCAGCCAGGTGCCCCAAAGTTCCTGTTTAATTAGAAGTTTTGCAATTTCTATTATTTCTGTACGCCGAGGCGATGAGCCAATTAACGTACTGTCTGTAAAATTCGGTTTCCTTGGTGCAACATTTAGTATTCATTCAGCTAATATGTACTGAATGCTCCCTGTGTCCAGGCACATTCTAAGCACTTGGCATAAAGCAGTGAATCAGACAAAAGCCCCTCTCCTGTGGAGTGTACATTTTGCTAGTGTGTAGCCATGATTTTAAAAATCCGGAAGGTGCCAGTGCTCTGGGAAAAAAAATAAAGCAGAGAAGGGGGAAAGAGAACCCTGGGTGGAGCGGTGGGAGAGAATGCATTGCTCTTTCAGAAAAGTTTGTTAGGCTTTTCTGATAAGGTGAAAATTGAACAGAAGACTAGAAGAGGTGAAGGTACAAGCCATGTGGATATTAAAGGAAAGAGATTTCCAGGTAAAGGAGACCCTGAGGTGGGTCCTGATTGGTGCAGAAACAGCAAAGAGGTGGGGTGGCTGGAGTGGAGGGAGAGGGAGGAAGGATTAGGAGATAATGTTAGGGAGTAGAGAGTGTGTGTGTGTGTGTGTGTGCATGTGTATGTATGTACATGTGTGTATGTTGTGTGTATATGTGTGCACATGTATGCACACATGTGTGTGTATGTAATTTCAGATACAAGTACAGACAACTTCAGAAATTTTATTGAAAATAGGGCAAGAAAAAGGATAATAGCTAGTGGGGTCAGTACTAAATATATACCTTTTAAAGATGGGAGCAAAATTTACAGCATGTTTGTATGTTTATCTTTTCTAATCCATCAGAGAAGAAAAAATCGATGATGTCAGAAAAGGAATGGCTGAGAAGGTAAGAGAGAAAGGATCTGGTGTACACAGGGGAGGGTTGCTAGTTAGATACAAGACCGACGGTAACAGGATTGAAGGCGGAGAGTGTGGGCACAGGTGCAGGATACATGGGAGGCGGTGGTTGTGAGAGAACATGGAAGTTTTCTCCTGATTTAGTTTATCTTTTCCCCTGAAAAGGAAATTGGAAGTATTGTCCTCAACTGAGAGTAAGGAGGCAGGTGAAGATGTTGGAGGTCTGAGGATCAAAGTTGATGAGGAAGAGTTTGGGGGAATGGGAGAGAAAATGTGCTAGCGAGCATACTTGGATTTCCAGGTAACACTAAGTACTAGTGGACACATACTTAATTTAAGAGCCATTAGGGTGACTGAATATTTAGTCATGTTTGGATTCACAGGTATGGGGTTAGGATTAGGCAGAGCTAGACTTAACCAGAGTGAGAATTGTACAAAGAGAGTATAATGAAGAAGGTATGAGACTTGAGGCTCCATGCAAGGTGTATTTTTTTTTTTTTGCACTTGTTTTTTTTTAAAAATTTAATTTAATTTAATTTTGTGTGTGTTTGTGTGTGTGTGTGTGTGTGTTCCAAAATTAAATGTTTATGCACCACACCCAGTTCTTCATGCAATATGTGCCTTCCCTTAACTCCCACCACCAGGCTGACCCAATTCCCCGCTCTCCTCCAAAATCCTCAGCTTATTTTTCAGAGTCCACAGTCTCTCATGGTTCTTCTCCCCCTCTGATTTTTCCCAACTCACTTCTCCTCTCCATCTCCCAGTGTTCTCTGTGTTATTCCTTATGCTCCACAAGTAAGTGACACGATATGACAATTGACTCTTTCTGCTTGACTTATTTCACTCAACATAATCTCCTCCAGTCCCATCCATGTTGAAACAAATGATGGAACATGGATATCAAAGAAGGTGGATGATGAAGGCAGCAAGGAACAGTGGAAACTAGAATTAAGGGATTGTGTATCTGTTGTCATTGAAGTGTTTTGGGGGTGTAGAAGAGCTAGAGGGATTGAGCTGGAGAGATAAGAGGTGGTGGTCCAAAAATGCAATTTTGAAATTGCGATCATGGAGAGATTCCTATTTGTGATGACAAATAAGCCGTTGATATGACCATGGGGGTAGGGAACTGAGATCACATGGAGGATGTGATCAGTTATGGAGAGAACAGAGGTCGAGAGGTTGAGCATCTGGAGTATTGCAAGAGTCATCTACATGGATTTTGAGATTTCTAGAAGTTATGATGGGAGAAACTGATGTACAAGGAGCTAAAATCCTCACACAGTGAGGATGACTCACCCAGGGTTTTGCAATCTGGTGGCAACAAAGAGGCATGTTGGGGACCGAAGCAGAAAGCCATAGTGTTATTGAGAGAATTAAAGACATGGATGCTTATAAAAATAGTTTGCATGGTGTCAGGCTCATGGTAAAGCTCAGTAAGTCATCTTTGAACTTGTAGTCTTAGTTCTGACATGGATAAAGCTTGGAAGTCATCACTCCCGTCTTTACAACAAGAAAAAGCTAAACAAACTGAAAATCAATGACTTTTCATGATTCATCAGAGAACTGAGTTTTTGGGGCAAACGGATAGCCTGAGATATAGAGAGAGGTGAATTCAGACATTCACAGGGGAGTTGATGCAGTTGCTTTCTGACAGTCACAGCTGAGATCAGCTGAACTAGAGCAGATGCCTCTAAAGCCATAAACTAGTAGGAACGCTTAGATGCTCATTTTGATGAATTACTGGAGGTTGAGTGTGGACTAGTATGACAGAGAAACTCCGGGGGGCTGCAGTCTTCAAATCCTACATGACTCTTCCCGAGAAGTCCTGTGCCTCAATACCTAGGATAGACTTCTAATATGGATACCCTGCAGCATAGTGTGCTGCTCAAAATTTTTAATGTCAATTTTTAATGTTTGTATTTGTATAATGCTGTAATTCTTTTTTAAAAAAAATAAGAATAATGTGTTTGAAAATGTGTATTTTTAATAGGAGTATTTCTTAGCAAGCATGTAACAAACTTATGACCCTCTTTGCAGTTCAAGGATCTGCTCATGAAATTGTAAGATTGTAACATTTCGAGTATCATGTGCAAAAAGAAAATTGGTTAGCAATGACATAGCAGTTACTGTGGGTGTGCTTTTAAGCTCATTTTTCCGGGAAAAGACAAAAGATCCAATTAGCTTAACTCAGGTAGTTGAAAAGGTCTATGTGCAAAAATAGAGAAAGATGAAGGCAGAGCGAAGAGAAGGGAAAGAGGAAGAGAGAGAGGAGGGAGAGAGGGAGAAAGAAGGGGAGAGAAATCTCGAAGGAAGCTAGGAATAGCTTCCAAAAAACAGGAACTGTAGTTTGGAAATGGGAAAGATTCAAGATTCAACCAGGATTTAAGGATAGGCCTTTCTAACGGCCCTCCCCCCTCCAGCCCCCACCAGCAGGCATCCAAGATCATCACTCCTTAGTTTCCTACGTATATTCCTGTAATCAACAGACTGATTCTCTCCAAGGGTGTAAATTTAAATTTCAGAATGAGAGAATCTTGTTGGTGCAACCAGTCAGCCCTGGCCGCGTTTGTGCAGAACTTTTATATTACACTACCTCATAGTTGGCTGGTCAGGCTATGGGTTATCTCCTTTTGTGATATGCAATCAAGGGGAGGAAGGTAGGCCTGCCAAGGTTGGGGAGGGTTGTCACAGGTGGAAGGCTCGGGCACCCCACTCAAGGAATAGGTCAGGGCCCCTTCATGAGGCTATATCCTTTAAAAGGAACTGAATGTAGCTGTCTTGTATTGTGTAGTCTGATATCTGGATAAAAAGGAAAGAGTCCATTATTTGAATTTATCTTCATACATCTGCCTTGTTTATAATCCATCAAAATGTCTACATTAATCATGCTGGCATTAAATAATCCCCAGTTGCGCTGTTTTGTTGTTGTTGTGTGTTTAGTTTTATTTATTTATTTTTGTTTAGTTTTAGTTTGTATTCTGTGTTTGCAGTAACATCCCATAATACTGGCAGTACTCAGAGGTTCAATTACATCACGTTTATAGATCACTATAGGATAAAATGGTTAGGATCTATGTTACTGTACTGCCCTCTAGTGGTGTGCTCTTGGGTTTACAGTTATTGTACTGCCATATGTAGAAAGCAACTTTGTGCACTAATTCAAAGTTATAAGGGAAAATTTTGCTTCTATTCCATTTAGAGCCGAAAACAAGCCATAGTATCACAGAATCTGCCTATTTTTTTTTTTACCATGGGAAATCACAATCTAGCCTCATCAAATCGAATAGAAGATCTCAAGTTGGAGACTATGAAAGTTGAGTGTTTTAAACCTTAGAAAGTTTTTTATATAGTTAGAATTATATAATGTTAAGAATGGAACGAAGTTTAAAACTGTTAAATCCAACCCAGTCATTTCACATTTGAGAAAACAAGCTTCAAGATTTAAATATATTAGCCAAAGTGCTGCAGATAGTTTAAAGATAGTTTAAAGTGCTGAGCCTAGAATCCATGTTTCCTGCCTCCCAGGCAGGCTATTTTCCTTTCTTAAAACCCACATATTATTTACATTTATCCAATGGGGAGAGGGCCCAAGGTCCGAGCTGTTGTCAGAAAAAGGTGTGATATCTTAAAAATGAAAATTAATGCACGATTTACTTGAAGGAAGGGGAGGGCATATGTTCTTTCTATTTTGGGAAAAGAATGCAAATTTAAAACTTAATTCTTTTTACTAATTGCATAGCAGTATTTCTGGGCAAAGCAATAGAGAAAATAGGCTGGATAAGGCAGAGGTAGGTGGGGGAGGAGATACAGGAATGCCTCTATCCATGTTTCTGACCTTAGATGCTCATTCTTATCCAAAGAATAGGTTATGTGGGTGACCAAGCTGGGGTAGCCATTCCCATTTTATCAGCGATCTGAATGTCTATGCTATGCACTGAATTGTGCCCCTCACCAAATTCACACATTGAAGCCCTAACCCCCAACGTGTCTATATTTGGAGACAGGACCTATAAGGAGGTAATTAAGGTTAAGTGAGTTCACAGGGAGGGTCTGTAATCTGATAGGATTCTCTTCTTATATGAATAGAAAAAGAAAGAGAGAGAGAGAGAGAGAGAGAGAGAAAGAGATATCTGTCTCCCCATTATGTGAGGACACAGCCCAAAGATGCTATCTACAATTCTGAAAGAATTCTCACTAGAACCCAAGCATGCTGGCACCTTGCTATTAGTATTTCATTTTAATTTTGCAAATTTTGGAAACTAAGGCTCAGAGGGTAACTCGCCATCCTTGTAAGTGGTGGAATAACAAATCAAGTTTTGCGTGATTCTGAAACCCCAAATCTTCCCAGTGTGGAGGCTGTGAATTCAGCGCCCTTACTGACTTCTCTGATGCTTTTGCCACTTGTGGACCATGCTTTCCTTGTAAACCTCTCTTCCCTTGGTTTCTTTGGAACCCATTTATACTGGGTATCTTTTTTCGTACATAACTCTTCCTTCCTTGTCCCTCAAGGGCAACTCTTTTGTCCCTTTAGGTACCTTAGTGACATTGATGTGCCCCAAAAGGTATTGCTGTTTCTTGGGGGGTAATCTCATGTCTTATGTATTATTTTATTTTATGTAGTACCACTCATATTCTTTGAAGTAGCTTTGTCCAAGTAGCTTTCTCTTTCTTTCTTTTCACTCCTGAAATCTCTCCTGAACTTCAATTCCATATATCAAGCTGGATATTTCTATCTGAATCTCTGACAGATACTTCAAAACAAATTACACATTCGAGCTTAGAAGTTTTCATTCAATGAATACACTTGCTCAAACTCATCATTTCCTAACAAATACCAACATCCTCTCAGTCATCCAAGTAAGAAAGCTGGGAGTCAGTCTCAATTCTTTCTTCTACACACTCTTCAGTAACCTAATCAATCATCAAATTCTGTGTTTTATCACCACAATGATCATAGACTCCATCCCTTCTCTTTTCCCTCCTGCCATTGTTCTAGTTCAAGGGCTCATTGCTTGCTTGCATTAACCTTGTAACTCATCTTTTTGCTTCTGTTGTTTACCCGCTTGCATCTTCCACACAGCAGATAGACTGGAAAATCTAAAAGGCAAATATGACCCATTGCAAAAGAGAAAGTTGTCTCTAAAACAAGGTGCCTGTGGTCCTCATAATCTAGATGCCGCCTTTCCTTCCAACCTCATCTGCCATCACCATCACAACACACATCATGTTCCAGGTTTGCTAAATTTGGTCTAGTTCCCTGTTTACATAATTTTGCTATTGGTTCATTACAGTCTTTCCTCTGTGCAAAACCCACTACTCTTCCCACCTCTTAGCCCTCATCCTCACTCAGAAAGAATAATGTTTATCATGACTTGTGTTTTTCAAGACACAGTTGAGCTGTCACTCCCACTAAGAAGCCATCCTGATATCCCATTAGACTAGACGATTCTTCTCTGTGCTCATGTGGAGTCCTGAACTTCCCTTTGCCATTGGATCTACTACTGCACTTACCTCTGTCTTCCTTATTTGCTTCTCAGTGAAGTCAGGAGTCAGCGTTTAACGAGTCTTCCCAAGTGTTTGTTACACTGAAATTTTTTTAAGGACAAGTTGTTTTTTTTTCCAGTCAGAGCCTTCAGTGTCAATATCTTGTGGTCCACTAATTATTTTTATAGACACATTTTATTTTATAGACACTTATAAACAGATATGCATGTTATTTTAATTATAATTATCGATTATATAAGATGATTAATTGTATACATACGCACATGTATATGTATGTATATATTATAATGTATGTATTCACACAGCTATAACCATGTCCATTAGCTTTTATCTTCAAAAGTAGAGTAGAATGTCCTCATAAATTTTTAGAGCTGTACAGTGGGTCCATTTGAAGGAAAATCATCTTGTTGAGATCTAACCGTCTCATGAAAATAAAGACTAATTTTTTTAAACCCTGACTGTGAAGGGTTCTAGCAGCATTCTTCTCGATGTTCTTTCTACTTTTCACTGTTTATCTGATAAGGGGCTAGAGAAGGTGTTAAAATAAGCAGGGTGGCACTGCAGGGGCCCAAGTGAGTCCCTGTCAAGGGGCTCTGATCTGGACTGCTCCCATAATTATGCCAGGAACACATGTTTCCAAACAAATGTTCTAATGTGACAACTCATATCCTGGAACAGTTTCAGCTCACTCCTCCAAGAATTGTAATCTCTGGTTTATTCTTTTTACTCACGATAATTGTACTTTTTGTCTTGGCCAGGAAAAGTCTTTGTATTCTGTAGAGCTAGTTTTGATGGGCTGGCACAGAGTTTTGGAAATTTTCCCCTCATGGAAATGGTGCTTTTAATTTTAAAATATATTAGTGGGAAATATAATCAATAATATCGTATTAACTTTTATTTATTTTAGAGGAGGGTAGGGGCAGAGGGAGACAGAGAACCTTAAGCAGGCTCCACACCCAGCTTGGAGCCAGAGGTGGGGCTTGATCTTCCAGCCTGAGATCATGAACTGAGCTGAAATCAAGAGTTGGATGCTTAACCAGCTGAGCCTCTCAGGGGCTGCTGTAGTAACTTTGTAAGGTAACAGATAGTAATTAGACTTACTGTGGTGAGCATTTCACAAGGTTCAACAAATGTTGAATCATTATGTTGTATACCTGGAACTAATTATACTTCAATAAATTAAAGGAAATGCATTGGCATGTCACTGCTAAACCCACATTGTATCTTTCAAAAACTGCTAGCTGGACAGTGGTGAAAGCCATGCAGCCAACTCCTCCAGAAATATCCTGTTGCCCATCAGCCCTATCACCTTGTTCTCTAGCAACATGGTCCAGCAATGGGAGACTTTGACTTTTACGCTGGAGTGGGACATCAGTTCTCATTTGGCTAAGCCACCGCTCCCAAGTACCGAGTCCAATAAAGGTGCACAACAACTAAATTCGGATTTGACTCCTTTCATCTCCTCTTGTCTGGAACATAAGCGTGATTAATCTAACATATAATTTTTATTATATGTTAGTTTCTTATATAATTATATATATTATACCTACAACATATATATGTTATATATATGATATATATATATATATATATATATATATATATATATATCTCCCAGTAAGTGATAGTTCTTTATGATTCCTGGATTTTGTGAGTTAAATCTTTCTTTTTTTTTTTTTTTTTTTTTTTTTTTTAAATTTTTTATTTTTTATAAACATATATTTTTTATATACATATATTTTTATCCCCAGGTCTGTGAATCACCAGGTTTACACACTTCACAGCACTCACCAAATCACATACCCTCCCCAATGTCCATAATCCCACCCTCTTCTCCCCAACCCCCTCCCCCCGGCAACCCTCAGTTTGTTTTGTGAGATTAAGAGTCACTTATGGTTTGTCTCCCTCCCAATCCCATCTTGTTTCATTTATTCTTCTACCCACTTAAGCCTCCATGTTGCATCACCACTTCCTCATATCAGGGAGATCATATGATAGTTGTCTTTCTCTGCTTGACTTATTTCGCTAAGCATGATACGCTCTAGTTCCATCCATGTTGTTGCAAATGGCAAGATTTCATTTCTTTTGATGGCTGCATAGTATTCCATTGTGTATATATACCACATCTTCTTGATCCATTCATCTGTTGATGGACATCTAGGTTCTTTCCATAGTTTGGCTATTGTGGACATTGCTGCTATAAACATTCGGGTGCATGTGTCCCTTTGGATCACTACATTTGTATCTTTAGGGTAAATACCCAATAGTGCAATTGCTGGGTCATAGGGCAGTTCTATTTTCAACATTTTGAGGAACCTCCATGCTGTTTTCCAGAGTGGCTGCACCAGCTTGCATTCCCACCAACAGTGTAGGAGGGTTCCCCTTTCTCCGCATCCTCGCCAGCATCTGTCATTTCCTGACTTGTTGATTTTAGCCATTCTGACTGGTGTGAGGTGATATCTCATTGTGGTTTTGATTTGTATTTCCCTGATGCCGAGTGATATGGAGCACTTTTTCATGTGTCTGTTCGCCATCTGGATGTCTTCTTTGCAGAAATGTCTGTTCATGTCTTCTGCCCATTTCTTGATTGGATTATTTGTTCTTTGGGTGTTGAGTTTGCTAAGTTCTTTATAGATTCTGGACACTAGTCCTTTATCTGATATGTCGTTCGCAAATATCTTCTCCCATTCTGTCAGTTGTCTTTTGATTTTGTTAACTGTTTCCTTTGCTGTGCAAAAGCTTTTGATCTTGATGAAATCCCAGTAGTTCATTTTTTCCCTTGCTTCCCTTGCCTTTTGCGTTGTTCCTAGGAAGATGTTGCTGCGGCAGAGGTCGAAGAGGTTGCTGCCCGTGTTCTCCTCAAGGATTTTGATGGATTCCTTTCGTACATTGAGGTCCTTCATCCATTTTGAGTCTATTTTTGTGTGTGGTGTAAGGAAATGGTCCAATTTCATTTTTCTGCATGTGGCTGTCCAATTTTCCCAGCACCATTTATTGAAAAGGCTGTCTTTTTTCCATTGGACATTCTTTCCTGCTTTGTCGAAGATTAGTTGACCATAGAGTTGAGGGTCTATTTCTGGGCTCTCTATTCTGTTCCATTGATCTATGTGTCTGTTTTTGTGCCAGTACCATGCTGTCTTGATGATGACAGCTTTGTAATAGAGCTTGAAGTCCGGAATTGTGATGCCACCAACGTTGGCTTTCTTTTTCAATATCCCTTTGGCTATTCGAGGTCTTTTCTGGTTCCATATAAATTTTAGAATTATTTGTTCCATTTCTTTGAAAAAGATGGATGGTACTTTGATAGGAATTGCATTAAATGTGTAGATTGCTTTAGGTAGCATAGACATTTTCACAATATTTATTCTTCCAATCCAGGAGCATGGAACATTTTTCCATTTCTTTGTGTCTTCCTCAATTTCTTTCATGAGTACTTTATAGTTTTCTGAGTATAGATTCTGTGTCTCTTTGGTTAGGTTTATTCCTAGGTATCTTATGGTTTTGGATGCAATTGTAAATGGGATTGACTCCTTAATATCTCTTTCTTCTGTCTTGCTGTTGGTGTAGAGAAATGCAACTGATTTCTGTGCATTGATTTTATATCCTGACACTTTACTGAATTCCTGTATAAGTTCTAGCAGTTTTGGAGTGGAGTCTTTTGGGTTTTCCACATATAGTATCATATCATCTGCGAAGAGTGATAATTTGACTTCTTCTTTGCCGATTTGGATGCCTTTAATTTCCTTTTGTTGTCTGATTGCTGAGGCTAGGACCTCTAGTACGATGTTGAATAGCAGTGGTGATAATGGACATCCCTGCCGTGTTCCTGACCTTAGCGGAAAAGCTTTCAGTTTTTCTCCATTGAGAATGATATTTGCGGTGGGTTTTTCATAGATGGCTTTGATGATATTGAGGTATGTGCCCTCTATCCCTACACTTTGAAGAGTTTTGATCAGGAAGG
The DNA here is from genome assembly GCF_030435805.1 of Mustela lutreola. Classification (NCBI taxonomy): domain Eukaryota; kingdom Metazoa; phylum Chordata; class Mammalia; order Carnivora; family Mustelidae; genus Mustela; species Mustela lutreola. Next base: position 102,931,277 of record NC_081295.1, on the reverse strand, counting down.
GATGTTGTACTTTGTCAAATGCTTTTTCAGCATCTATTGAGAGTATCATATGGTTCTTGTTCTTACTTTTATTGATGTGTTGTATCACATTGACTGATTTGCGGATGTTGAACCAACCTTGCAGCCCTGGAATAAATCCCACTTGGTCGTGGTGAATAATCTTTTTAATGTACTGTTGAATCCGATTGGCTAGTATTTTGTTGAGTATTTTCGCATCTGTGTTCATCAAGGATATCGGTCTATAGCTCTCTTTTTTGGTGGGATCCTTGTCTGGTTTTGGGATCAAGGTGATGCTGGCCTCATAAAATGAGTTTGGAAGTTTTCCTTCCATTTCTATTTTTTGGAACAGTTTCAGGAGAATAGGAATTAGTTCTTCTTTAAATGTTTGGTAGAATTCCCCCGGGAAGCCATCTGGCCCTGGGCTTTTGTTTGTTTGGAGATTTTTAATGACTGTTTCAATCTCCTTACTGGTTATGGGTCTGTTCAGGCTTTCTATTTCTTCATGGTTCAGTTGTGGTAGTTTATATGTTTCTAGGAATGCATCCATTTCTTCCAGATTGTCAAATTTGTTGGAGTAGAGTTGCTCATAGTATGTTCTTATAATAGTTTGTATTTCCTTGGTGTTAGTTGTGATCTCTCCTCTTTCATTCATGATTTTATTTATTTGGGTCCTTTCTCTTTTCTTTTTGATAAGTCGGGCCAGGGGTTTATCAATTTTATTAATTCTTTCAAAGAACCAGCTCCTAGTTTCGTTGATTTGTTCTATTGTTTTTTTGGTTTCTATTTCATTGATTTCTGCTCTGATCTTTATGATTTCTCTTCTCCTGCTGGGCTTAGGGTTTCTTTCTTGTTCTTTCTCCAGCTCCTTTAGGTGTAGGGTTAGGTTGTGTACCTGAGACCTTTCTTGTTTCTTGAGAAAGGCTTGTACCGCTATATATTTTCCTCTCAGGACTGCCTTTGTTGTGTCCCACAGATTTTGAACCGTTGTATTTTCATTATCATTTGTTTCCATGATTTTTTTCAATTCTTCTTTAATTTCCCGGTTGACCCATTCATTCTTTAGAAGGATACTGTTTAGTCTCCATGTATTTGGGTTCTTTCCAAACTTCCTTTTGTGGTTGAGTTCTAGCTTTAGAGCATTGTGGTCTGAAAATATGCAGGGAATGATCCCAATCTTTTGATACCGGTTGAGTCCTGATTTAGGACCGAGGATGTGATCTATTCTGGAGAATGTTCCATGTGCACCAGAGAAGAATGTGTATTCTGTTGCTTTGGGATGAAATATTCTGAATATATCTGTGATGTCCATCTGGTCCAGTGTGTCATTTAAGGCCTTTATTTCCTTGCTGATCTTTTGCTTGGATGACCTGTCCATTTCAGTGAGGGGAATGTTAAAGTCCCCTACTATTATTGTATTATTGTTGATGTGTTTCTTTGATTTTGTTATTAATTGGTTTATATAGTTGGCTGCTCCCACGTTGGGGGCATAGATATTTAAAATTGTTAAATCTTCTTGTTGGACAGACCCTTTGAGTATGATATAGTGTCCTTCCTCATCTCTTATTACAGTCTTTGGCTTAAAATCTAATTGATCTGATATAAGGATTGCCACTCCTGCTTTCTTCTGATGTCCATTAGCATGGTAAATTCTTTTCCACCCCCTCACTTTAAATCTGGAGGTGTCTTCGGGCTTAAAATGTGTTTCTTGGAGGCAACATATAGATGGGTTTTGTTTTTTTATCCATTCTGATACCCTGTGTCTTTTGACAGGGGCATTTAGCCCATTCACATTCAGGGTAACTATTGAGAGATATGAATTTAGTGCCATTGTATTGCCTGTAAGGTGACTGTTACTGTATATGGTCTCTGTTCCTTTCTGATCTACCACTTGTAGGCTCTCTCTTTGCTTAGAGGACCCCTTTCAATATTTCCTGTAGAGCTGGTTTGGTATTTGCAAATTCTTTCAGTTGTTGTTTGTCCTGGAAGCTTTTAATCTCTCCTTCTATTTTCAATGATAGCCTAGCTGGATATAGTATTCTTGGCTGCATGTTTTTCTCGTTTAGTGCTCTGAAAATATCATGCCAGCTCTTTCTGGCCTGCCAGGTCTCTGTGGATAAGTCAGCTGCCAATCTAATATTTTTACCATTGTATGTTACAGACTTCTTTTCCCGGGCTGCTTTCAGGATTTTCTCTTTGTCATTGAGACTTGTAAATTTTACTATTATGTGACGGGGTGTGGGCCTATTCTTATTTATTTTGAGGGGCATTCTCTGAACCTCCTGAATTTTGATGCTTGTTCCCTTTGCCATATTGGGGAAATTCTCCCCAATAATTCTCTCCAGTATACCTTCTGCTCCCCTCTCACTTTCTTCTTCTTCTGGAATCCCAATTATTCTAATGTTGTTTCGTCTTATGGTGTCACTTATTTCTCGAATTCTCCCCTCGTGGTCCAGTAGCTGTTTGTCCCTCTTTTGATCAGCTTCTTTATTCTCTGTCATTTGGTCTTCTATATCACTAATTCTTTCTTCTGCCTCATTTATCCTAGCAGTGAGAGCCTCCATTTTTGATTGCACCTCATTAATAGCTTTTTTGATTTCAACTTGGTTAGATTTTAGTTCTTTTATTTCTCCAGAAAGGGCTTTTATATCTCTCGAGAGGGTTTCTCTAATATCTTCCATGCCTTTTTCGAGCCCGGCTAGAACCTTGAGAATTGTCATTCTGAACTCTAGATCTGACATATTACCGATGTCTGTATTGATTAGGTCCCTAGCCTTCGGTACTGCCTCTTGTTCTTTTTTTTGTGGTGAATTTTTACGTCTTGTCATTTTGTCCAGAGAAGAGTAAATGAAGGGGCAAGTAAAATACTAAAAGGGTGGCAACAACCCCAGGAAAATATGCTTTAGCCAAATTAGAAGAGATCCAAAATCGTGAGTGGGGAGAAAGGGGATAAAAAGAGGTTCAAAAAGGAAGAAAGAAAAAAGAAAAAAAAAAAAAAAAAAAAGAAAAGAATTTTTTTTAAAAAAAGAAAACACCTAAGAAAAATGTAAAAAAAATATATATATATATTAGATAAACTAGTAAAAAATCGTTAAAAAATAAAAAGGTAACAGTTAAAAAAAAAAAAAAATTTTACCCGAAGGCGAGAAAAAAAAAAAAATGAAAAAGAAAAAATTAAATTAACTGCAAGACTAAAAAAAATCACAGGAAAAAAGCCATGAGTTCCGTGCTTGGCTTTCTCCTCCTCTGGAATTCTGCTGCTCTCCTTGGTATTGAAACCGCACTCCTTGGTAGGTGAACTTGGTCTCGGCTGGATTTCTTGTTGATCTTCTGGGGGAGGGGCCTGTTGTAGTGATTCTCAAGTGTCTTTGCCCCAGGCGGAATTACACCGCCCTTACCCGGGGCCGGGGTGAGTAATCCGCTCGGGTTTGCTTTCAGGAGCTTTTGTTCCCTGAGCGCTTTCCGTAGAGTTCCAGAGGACGGGAATACAAATGGCGGCCTCCTGGTCTCCGGCCCGGAGGAGCCGAGAGCCCAGAGCCCCACTCCTCAGTGCGCCCTCAGAGAACAGCGCCCAGTTACTCCCGTCTGCCTGACCTCCGGCTGCGCTCCGAGCTCACCGAGCCTGCGACCGGTTCAAGGTAACACGGAGCTGCGAGCTTACTGTCGGCTCTGTCTCTGTAGCCGGCTTTCCCGTTCCAATACCCGCAAGCTCTGCGACACTCAGACACCCCCGATCCTTCTGTGACCCTGCGGGACCTGAGGCCACGCTGACCCCGCATGGGCTTCGCCCCGGTTTAGCCTCTGGAGCGATGTCCCTCAGCGGAACAGACTTTTAAAAGTCCTGATTTTGTGCGCGGTTGCTCCGCCGCTTGCCGGGAGCCGGCCCCTCCCCCCGGGGTCTATCTTCCCGTCGCTTTGGATTCACTTCTCCGCCAGTCCTACCTTTCAGAAAGTGGTTGTTTTTCTGTTTCCAGAATTGCTGTTCTTCTCTTCGATCTGCCGATGGATTTTCAGGTGTTTGCAATCTTTAGATAAGCTATCTAGCTGATCTCCGGCTAGCTGAAGCAGTCTCAGCTTGCTACTTCTCCGCCATCTTGACTCCTCCCCCAAATCTTTCTTAATTTGTAACATCTATGCCAGGTAAGAGAATCCATGTTTTACTTTTTTTTTTTTAAGATTTATTTATTTATTTGACAGAAAAGAGCATATAAGCAGGGGGAGCAGGAGAGAAAGAAGCAGGCTCCCTATTGAGCAGGGACCTGATGCAGGGCTTGATCCCAGGACTCTGGCATCATGACCTGAGCCAAAGATAGACATTTAACCAGCTGAGCCACTCATGTGCCCTAGAACCCATGTTTTAAATGTCTATTCCCAAAGTATGCTCATGGACCAAGTAGTCAAATAGATTTCTGGTAAAAGGAATAAAATTAACATATATATATATATATATATATATATACATACATATATAGCATATTTTAAATATTCTAGACTATAATAAACATTAGTAATGTTAAATATGTAACTATATGTAACTATACTAATGAATACATATTTCTTCATTTGTTCTGGACATATCCTTTGGCATTAGATGGTAAACGTTGTGTCTGATCCTCAGACTCTCCTAGAGATTCCTGTTCAGTTGATTGGGATGGGATTGGGCATCAGTATCTTTAAAAAGTTCCCAGTGTATTCTGTTGTGCAGCCAGGATTGATAATGAAAGATTGAGCATGATTAATCAGCAATTGAAGTTAAGATGGGAACCTCTGGATTTGCCCCATTCCTGTGCCCTCCACCCTGGCATATCATATTCCAGGGGAATGACAGAAGTTAATGCCATTCTTTTTTTTTTTTTTTTAAGATTTTATTTATTTGACAGAGAGAGACACAGCAAGGGAGGGAACCCAGCAGGGAGAGTGGGAGAGGGAGAAGCAGGCTTCCCGCTGAGCAGGGAGCCTGAGGCGGGGCTCAATCCCAGGACCCTGGTGCTTAAGAACTGAGCCATCCAGCTGCCCCAGTTAGTGGGATTCTTAGGGATGTTAAAGTCAGGCTGCCCAACAGAATTCCCAGAATGAGGGTAGTGTTCGAAATCTACCCTGTCAGATAGTGTACCCAGTAGCCAGGTGTGGCTATTAAACTCTTGACAACAAAGTAATCTTGTTCCTGTCTGTATGTTTCCTATTGCTGCTGTAACAGATCACCCCAAACTTAGTGACTTAAAAATACAAAATGGCTTAAAAGAACACAAATTAAGTTCTGGAGGTCAGGAGTCCAAAAACGGGTCTTAAAAGGCTAAAACCAAATCATTAGGAAGGCTGTACTCCTTCTGGAGGCTCTTGGAATGAATCTGTCCCCTTGCTGTTGCGGCTTCCAGAAGTCACCTGCATGCTTTGCCTTGTGGCTCCTTCCATCTCAAAGGCACCAGCACAGCATCTTCAAATCTCTGCCTCTGACTCCCTGTATCACTCTTCCACTTACAAGGACCCTTTTTTTTTTTTTTTTTTAAATTTTATTGCAGCGGGTTAACCTGGATGATCCAAATATTCTCCTCATCTCAAAATCCTTAATTTGTTATTTTTTAAATTTTTAATATTTCTAAAGATTTTTTTATTTATTCATTTATTTTGTGAAGGGGAGGGAGAAAGAAAGAGAGTGAGTGCACGAGCAGGGGAAGGGGCAGAGGAAGAAGCAGACTCCCCTCGGAACACAGAGTCTGATGGGAAGCTCCATCCCAGGACCCTGGATCATGACCTGAGGTGAGTGAAGGCTCATTCACTGAGCCACCCAGGTGTCCCGTAATTGCATTTTTTATAACCCCTCCAAACCCTAAATCTAATCTCACCTTCAAAGTGCCTTTTGTCATGTAAGGTAATATATATTAAGAGGTTCTGGGGATTAAGATGTGAGCACTTTGTGGGAGCCACTATTCAGCCCCTTCTACTATGGTTCTTGTTCTGGCTTATCTTAGAGTTTCCCATGTGCTTTTCTATGAGCAGCAAATGATTTTTAGTAATTTTTTTTAAGAACAAGATTTTATTTTATTTGTATTTTTTTTCTTTTTTAGTCAGATGCTAGATAGAGTGAGCACAAGCAGGGGGAGTGGGAGAGGAAGAAGCAGACTCCCTGCTGAGCAAGGAGCTCAACATGGAGTTCGATCCCAGGACCCTGGGATCATGACCAGAGCCAAAGGCAGCTACTTAACCTACTGAGCCACCCAGGCATCCCAAGTCTTAGTAATTTTAATCCCTACATTAAAACTGTGGCTTTCACACTATATGTGCTCAAAATACATTTGTTGGAATGAGTTGATTAAGGTTAAAAAAAGAAGAGAGAGTATTTGATAGGTGTTGACTGAGTGAATAAAGCATGGGGGGGGGTCCTAAGCCAGCAAATTAATTTTGAGCATCTGTACGAATTGAACATTCACCAATCCATCAACCCATAGAATAGATTTTGGAGCAGTAGTTATCAACCACCAACCAACTATAGACTGAATAATTGTACCCTGGTCTGTTCATTTTAGCTCAATGTGTTTTGGGCTAATGAGAAAGCAATGGGAGGCCAAAGCCTGTGTGCGTGATTCTGCAGGAAATAAAAACAACAACAAAAAAGTGGAATGGCAATTAATGGCTTATGTCTGATGAATGCACTCCAAAACATCACCAGCATATTTTAAGATTAATACATTATTTGGTATGGGAAGTTAGTGTATGAAAATCAATGGTCATTAAGCATTTGTATCTAATGGGTGAAAAATTTTCTTGTTTGGTTTTTTTTAAAAAAAGACATTCCAGGATAAAAGAGGTCCAGTTTAATTATTTAGAAATTAAGCATTTAGTATAACAGAATAATATTTTATTTTACAAAATTTACACATACACAAAAATAGAAGGGATCATGTAACAGACCCCATGTACCCATCACCCAGCTTAAACAACAATCATCCCCTGATCTGGAGTATTGTTTTAATCAGTACTCTATTCCCCACCCCCCTATCCCCACCTCCACCCCCAACCCTCATTATTTTCAAGCAACTTCTAGAACCGTATCATATTATCCATAATTTAATCATGCATAAACACATTTGGGCAGGTCTATTAATGAATTTCCTCGTATTCATGTTGGCTTCCTGCATGCTTTGGCGGCTCCATAATCTTTCTGACATTTACTGTCTTTTCTTTACCTTATGTGGAATTTTGTTCTGAAGGATAAAATATAACAACTAAATATGGAAAATGCTAAGCTGGCCAGACTTGTTTAATTTTCCTATTACTTCAATTCATATTTTAGGAAATAGCATACAATGTGGAAATATATGAAATTGCAAGCAAAATTAAAACAGTAAATTTGCATTTTTTTTTTTTTTAAAGAAAGGGGAGCTCTTAACCACAGGGGAAGTACGAGCTAAGGACTTCCAAGCTCTACTCCTCTTATTTTAAGAACATATTAAATAATGTTAAGGTAAGACATATATGCCCTAGTTTGAGAGGAGCTTAGAGAAAGTCCAGGATTAGGAGGCAATCTGAGGGAAAATCTTTCATGGGAATAATTAGGTGAAGCCCACACCAGAACTGAGAAATAAGATATTGTTGAAGATGAAAGTCAGATCAGAAAGTATTAAGTCACATAAAATATGGTTTATAAAATATAAACATTTGAAATGTTTCTTTTGGGAAAAAAGTACTATCTTTCCATATATGTCTGGATATGGTGATTATAAGTGGGCTTCCTCAGTATATGGCATATATTAACAAAAGGACACATTGTCAGGGTTGACTGAGCTAGAGGAGGATGATAATTTTATTATTTAAAAATCACATATCATTAACAGTTGCCGCTATCTTTATTTCTTTCTGCCTTGTTTTTTTTTTTTTTTTTTGATCTTCACTGAGAACCAGAGCTAATTTATTCATTCAGTGTATCTGAGTCAAGGTACTTTCCTCACAATATCCAAGTTAAATATTTGGAGGAATACATAAAACAGATTTCTAATTTTTCAAATCCAAATTTAGCATTCTAAAATTTATCAAGTTGAAATTCCCTGTTATACTGTTGTTCCAAAGCAGAAAGCTTCATAGACTCATAAAGATCTTTAGCAGACTAGAATCTATTGAAATGATCTAATTCAGCCCCATATTTGGGGCTGGAGGTCTGTGGATCAGATGAACTGTCAAGGGTCACATAACTAAAAAGTGCCAGTTCAAGACTCCCTTCAGCAGCACAAATACTGAAATGGGAACCATGCAGAGAAGATTAGCATGGCTTCTGCACAAGGATAACATGTCAATCTGTGGAGGATTCCACAAAAAAAAAGAAGTGCCAGTTCAGAGATAAGAAAGCAACGTTCTTAGCTTCTAGGTCCCCCTCCCAGAGATTACAAAAGATGAGAGTTTTTATCTCCAGTGACAAATGAAGAAAATTTTTTGATTCTTTTACTTAACGATGGTATAGAAACCTATACTTTACTACTATGACCATGAATACAAGTCCTTTCAAGGAGGTATGTGATTTTTAAGGTTTTGTCAGGCTCTAAGATGATGGATTTCTAAGAGGCTCTGGTTCACATTTTTTAAATTGAGTACTATATTTTTGCATACACTAATGTTATAAGATGATGCCAAGTATTTCAAAAAACAAATAGAAATGCAAAGAAGAAAGGGTTAGTTGCCCACTTCTGATGTTAGTGAGGGTGACGTTTTGTTCATAGATGTGCTGAAGCACATGTTCTAATAACAGTCACCACCCTGCATCCTCAACTTCTTCTCTGAAAACTTCCTTTATCTCCTTTCCTTAGTTCAAACTTGGTTCTACCTTGGATTATTATCACGTATTCACCAATCCCCCAGCCTCAGGGCTGAGGGTGGAATGGTGTCCTTCTCTCTGCTCACTACCATTTTCAGAGTATTTCCCCTTCTTCCTCAGGTCCTATCTCTAGCGTCTGATTGCACATGTAGGTTTCTACAGGCATACAAAGCCAACTGCTTTAGACTCCCATCCCAACATCACCCCACTGCCAAATCTCCTCCATGTCCTGTGCTCACTGTCCCACAAAAAGACACCTGAAGTTTACAACTGCCCACAACAGACACCTGGGAACAATATTGGACCCCTCCATACTTCCCCCAGTTAGAAGTCAGTTTCTGTTGATGTTATCCGTTAAATACATCTCCAGTCTATTTGCTGTTCTCCAAACCTGTTGACTTAACAGTAGTTCTACTCACCATCATCTCCTTCCTGAATTGTGGCCACAGCCTCCCTCGTTAGACTCGGCCCCTTCTGATGTGTTCGGGCTTAATGACAACCGTGTGTGAGGTATTTTTTTCTGTTAGCATTCATATTGCCTCCAGGACAGAAACCAAACCTCAGGAAAACCAAACAGTTGGCTCACACAGCACAACTCTCGAGTGTTAGAACCAGATACTCTGACTCCTTACCAGGTAGGGTCTTACTAACTTCTGGGTGCCCTTTATGCAGGTCTGGAGATATGTGCATTACTGCAGAACACGCAGTGCAGAACTGAGGCTTCCTCAAGGGTAAAATAATAGAAGGCTCTCAACTTGTAAGCCCTAACTGTAACATAATGTTCTGCTGTTCAAAGGACACATTCTGAGTCATAATAATGACATTTGGAGACCATCAGTGTACTGCGTTGTAACCTTTTGAGAACCATAGCTTTATTGTGTGTAACTTGTTCCTACTTTCCAGCATCTCATTTTATTATCATTATAAATCATGTGCATTTTTTGAGGACTTTAATTTTCAGGTTGCCATAAAAAAAAAAGAACAACAAAAAGGATCTATTTTTTGGAGTTATAACAACCAGTTGCCCATGAAGTCAAATAAAAAGAAATTATAGTCAATGAAAGAGCATAGTAAATATCTTAACTATTCTTGATTACTCTTTCCCAAGATTAGAATCATTTCACAATATGACAGAATGTTAAGCAAAGTAAAAATATGTATATTGGCTCACATACAGGGCCCTGCCTGTCTTTGTAAGTCCAGATGGCTACTGATCACATTTTAAGGTCAGTGGAAAGTAATCTCAAGTTTCACCTGACTTAAGCTGAAGAGAATAAACAGAACAATGAGTAAGTAGAAGGAAACTATGAAATATGAAGGTTTGGAGGAGGGGTTTACTGAGATGACTTTGAAGGGTAGAGAATGACAGGAACTAGTTTTCACTTGTCCAAGGTTGGTTTTCATTCTGCATAATGCAGGTTTCTTGTAACTTGATCTGTATTCAGTCATTTTTCTATCAATATATATTATCATTTTGACTTAATGCCCCACTCTCTTTAAAAATTAGAAAATACCTGGGCTCCATATTGGGTCTCTATGGGAGAATAGCAATTTAATATAGCAGTAGGCTGTGTTGCAAAGCTGCCCGGAGAGTTCGGTTGACTGTGAAAATTCAAGAAGTGAGTACATGGTCAAAGGGGGTCTCAGATATATCATGGATGATAACAGCCTACACTGAGCCTTATTCAAGTTTCTAGACATATTAGTGACCAAGAACCTAAGGATGGTAATTTTGGAAACCTATCCATGATTTGATAAAATGTGCCATATTTTCATTCCCATTAAATGTTTCATATATTTAGTGCCTGCGGTAAAGCATCTCTCAAGTGTTCTACAGATACTTATGAATACTTATGTGAGAATAAAATGTAAAAGTGGCTTATTGTTCTAGAGAGTTCCTCTTGGTGGTTAGTATTGTGGGAATTTCACAAGAAATTTTCATTCTGGCCATCCATGTGTTGGTATATTCTTTCCCAAATGTTGGTTTACCATAATAGAAACAGTCCAGATATTGTCTCAGGGAGAAGTTTGGCACAATATACAGTGTATCTATAAACAATCCAGAGCCAGTGACACAAATTACAAAACTGCCTTTGGATGTTTATTGCCCATGGCACCTATGATTGTATGAAGAAAATTAGAGGGAACATAATAATAGTTTTAAAATACCATTATATGTGTTGAGGTAATTGGAGACATAGCTGGTGTCACAGACAAAATTGTAAAATCATTAGTATACATAATGGTTTATTTTCTTTTTCTCTCTCTCTCTTTTTTTTCCATAATGGTTTAAAGAAGTGATTTTGACCAGGAGGATTGAAGGGTTATTTTGTTTAAATATAGTTTTGATTCAAGACTGGAAAATGCCATTGCTTTTACCTACACTCACTGGAAGTTACTTGGATTGATTGTTTTTATCTTCATGTGAGAATATGATTATGTTGGATATAATCTTATTTTAGAAGTTTTAGGTTAGAAAAGAAGAGATAACATATTACCCACTGTTGCTTTAAGGCCGACTTTTTTTTTACTTAGTTTAATCCTGAAACATATTAAAATTTACATTAAAATAAATCAAGATCTTAGCAAACTGGGAATAGAAAAGAACATGTTCAACTTGATAAAAAAAAAATCTACAAAAAGCCTATAGCTAACATTGTACTTGGTGGTGAGAAAGTAGATGTTTTCCCACTAAGCTCAGGGGCAAGGCAAGGATGTCCTTCTCACTACTCCTATTCAACATTGTGCTGTGAGTCCTTGTTAAGAACAATAAAAAAATCAAAGAATTTTAAAAAGAGACTCAAAGGTATACCATTTAAGAGGGAAGAAATAAAACTCATTGTCCATAGATGACAGGGTTGTCTATGTAGAAAATCCTAAAGAATAACAAAATTTCCCAGAATTAATTAGCAATTATAGCAAGGTTACAAGATGCATTGTTAATGAACAAAAGGCATTTACTTTCATATATACCAACAATGAACAATTGGAATTTGAAACTGAAAACACAATACCATTTACATTAACACAGAAGAAGAAAAGGAAAATAGGTGTGACAAAATGTATCTAAGATCTGTAAGAAGATAACTAGAAAATTGTGATGAACAAAACCAAAGATTTTTTTTTAAAGATTTTTAATTGTTTGTCAGAAAGAGAGCACAAGCAGGGGGAATGGCAGGCAGAGAAGCAGGATCCCCACTGAGCAAGGAGCCCGATATGAGACTCAATCCCAGGATTCTGGGATCATGACTTGAGCTAAAGGCAGATGCTAAATGACTGAGCCACCCAGGTGTCCCAAAATCAAAGATTTAAATAAATAGATATTCCATGTAGATGGATTGGAAAACTCAGTATTATTGTCTCTTTTTCCTGAGTTGATCTATAGATCCAATGCAAGACCAGTTGAAATCTATTATTTTGTAGATATTGACAAACTGATGCTAAAGTTTATGTAAAAAGGCTAAAGGCCCAGAATGCCAGTAAAATATTGAAGGAGAAATACAAAGTTGGAGGATTAACACAACTAAACTTTAAGATTTCAACAAATGTTGCTGGAACAATTAGATATCCATATGTAAAAAAAAAAAAAAAAGGATTTTAGACACAGAGCTTCACAAAAACTAACTCAAAATAGATCATAGAACTAGATGTAAAAGGAAAAGCTATAAAACCTTCAGAAGATAACATAGGAGAAATCTAGGTTATCATAGCTTTGGTGATGACTTTTTAAATATTGCACCAAGGCATGGTCCATAAAACAAACAAACAAACAAACAAACAGAAGTTGGACTTCATGAACATTAAAAACTTCTGCTCTGTAAAAGATTTTTTAAGAGAATTCAAAGATAAATCACCAACTGGGAAAAATTCTTCACAAAACATATATTTGATAAAGGGCTGGTATCCAAAATATACAAAGAACTTTAAAATTCAATAATAAGAAAACCAACAGTTTAATTTTTAAAATGAGCAGAAGATCTGAGCAAACACTTCACTAAAGAAGATAAACAGGGAGATTACCAACATCATTTGTCATTTAGGGAATTATAAATTAAAACAATGAGCTACCACCATCTACTATCAGAATGGTTAAATTCAAAACACATTAACATCAAATGCTGATGAGGATGTGGAGAACAGGTGATGGAGATGCAAAATAATACAACCTCCTTGGAAGATAGTTCAGCAGTTCCTTAGAAAACTAAACACAGTGGTAATCATATGATTCAGCAATTGTGCTTTTCATTATTTACACAAAGGAGTTGAAAATTTATGTCTACGCATAAGCCTACACATAAATACTTATGGCAGCTTTTTTCATAGTTGCAAAAACTTAGAAGTGCTAAGATCCTTTAGTAGGTGAATGTATAAATAAACTGGTATAGCCAGGTAATAAAATATTGTGTAGTGATAGGAAGAAATGAGCTATCTGGCTACAAAAGATATAAAAATGCTTATCATAAGAAAAAGAAACCAACTTAAAAAGGTTGCGTACTGCATGATTACAGCCATAAGACATTCTGGAAAAGGAAAAGCTACACAGACAGAACAAGGATCATGGTATTTTAGGGGCTCAAGGAGAGGGAGGGAGGGATGAATAGGCAGAGTACAGAGGATTTTTAGGGCAGTGAAACTCATCTGTGTGATACTGTATTGGTGGATACATGTTCTTTAAACACTTTTCCAAACCCATAGAATGTACAACACAAGGAGTGAATGCTAATATAAACTTTGGACTTCAGTTAGTAATGATGTATGAATAATGCATCAATTGTAACAAATGTAGCATGCTAATGGAAGATGTTAATAACAGGGGAAACTACTTTCTGCTCAATTTCCTATTAACCTAAAAAGAAAGAGTGAGAAATTACTTTTTATTTGAAGATGCATAATGTAATTTTTGAATATTATATATTGTTTCTTTTTAAAAAAACAACCTTATTGAGGTAAAATTGACATACAATGCTTAATTGTATAATTAGCATAAGTATAATCTGATGAGTTTGGACATATCAAACACCCATCATACCATCACCATCGTCAAAGTAATAGACCTATCCAATGCTTCCCAGATCTTCCTTGTGTTCTAAATTTTTTTGTGTGTACAGTAAGAACACTTGACATGAAATCTGGCTTCTTACTAGGTTTTGAAGTGCACAATACCATGTTGTTAACTACGTTGGGCACTATGATGTACAGCAGGTTTCTGGAACATACTCATTTATTTATTTAAAAAAAATTTTTAAAGATTTTAAATTTATTTGTCAGAGAGAGTGAGAGCACAGGCAAAGGCAGGCAAAGACATAGAGAGAAGCAGGATCCCTGCAGGGCAAGGAGCCCAATGTGGGACTCGATCCCAGGATCCTGGGATCATGGCCTGAGCCACCCAGGCATCCCTGGGACTTACTCATTTAACATAACTGAAACTTTATACTATGGAACAGTGCCCTGTTGTTGTCCAAAATATATAAGGAACTCCTACAACTCCACAGCAAAAACAGCACAGAACAAAACAAATGGAACCTATGGAGTGGGAAAAAATATTCACAAACCATATATCAGATATGCATCAGACCCTTCACAAAATCTTGTTCTATGGATTATTGATTGATTTTTCCTTTTGACTGAAATAGCCAAAAAAGCCCTCAAACATTGTAGTGAACTCAAAAAAGTAGCAGAGGATCACTATCTAATTCAATCTTGCCTTTTTATATGATTCAACATCAAAATGCAATTGTAATGATAACCTTATTTAGTTCAGTAAAGTGAAGATAGGAGTTTGGAATGATCTTGATTGGGAGAGTAACAAAACAATTCGGGTCCAGTTCTGGTTCAACTAAATTGCCATTTCAAATCAATTTTCTAGTCTTACTGTAATTGAGTTTGACTGACCACATGCAGTTTTTGCTGTATGCGCTTTGCAAAGAACCAGGATAAATACCAAAAGGAGCTGGTGCATCTCAGCTGTTACAGTTCAAGTTCAGTTGAAACACACACAATAAGCTTTCCATCTTTTCATAATAGTTTCTAATGCCTGTATGCATTTTGTTATAATTAGCCAGCCATTTGGAAATTGTCATGTAACTTCTCCTTTATCTTAATGAAATTTAGAGAATCCAAATAGCCAGTTTTCACATGTGTTCTCTATCTTCTGAAACTTCTCTCAATGATTCTTAGATTTCTGTGATAGGTTTTTTAATCAAGTGCAGAATTTCTATCATATGTTTGCTAGCAATTGAGTCAGAGCTGCCTAAGAAAATGGGATTTTTCAGAGAGTCCTTGTGATATCATGTTTTATTTCATTAATCATCAAAATCAATAATAAATTCATAAAATTCAGTCATTCAACACTGGGATTTTTGTTTCCCTTTTAATAAAAGACATCTGGTCTTTTAGTTTCTACATAGTAAATATGTGATTCTTAGGAGTTACACTTCTTTATTGTTCTTTGAAGAATGTCCTATAATACTTTTATCAACCTATTTACTCATCAATTTACTCATCCACACTCAAATAGAGTAATCCCTAAATGTCACATGTCATGGGTTGTTTTAAAGGACTTAAAAAACTTAGAATCCATGGTTGATAAAGCATATGAGACAAACCACCCTATACATAAACCAAAGCAATCTTATAAAGTTGTTTTGGCAGTCCTGTAACACACATGTGAACCTTTGAATCAAAGTAATTGACACTTTTTGTGTTACTAATTTTTTTTTATTTCATGTGAAATTCTCAAAAAAGAATTTATAATGTTGGAACTAAAAACTGAGCAAGTACATATATATGGAACTGTGATCCTCTTAGTATATTTTTAAACTATGAAGAATCTTCCCACCTGTGAAAACAGGTCATTTTGTTTTCATTCACACTTTCCTATGAGCTGAGCTCTTATTATCAAAGCATACGGCACATTTCCATTTATGTAAAATTGAATATGTATTCACATGTAGTTTACACTTACCCACATATTCCATTTTAAGTGAGTTTCTAATACGTTCATTAAAAGGATTGGCAGTTTTTAGAGACAATTGTACTTAAGCTTTGAATAAATTTCAAACGCTGGACTTTTGGATTCTAAGCGTAGGAGTTAGGAACGTCCACTGGGTGGCAGGAGCGGACAAGACACGTTCGCAAACAGCCCTCCTCCCCGAACCGGCCCCCCGCCCTGGGCCTGCGCCCGCAATGCCAAGGTGATGCTGGCGAGCAGAAAATGCTGATGCTCCGAAGGAGGACATTTGCTGACCAGTTATTTTCTTCAGCTGTGTCCATGGGTGGGCACCGCGCCGCCGTGCACTCCCACCTGCTCTCTCTGGTGGTGAGCAAGGCACATTTGCCAGATGCCTGCTGGAGTGAGACCCTCCTACCCCAGCCTCTCTGGCTACTAGGGCTTTCTCTGAGGGAGGCTGCTGAGACGGCTGTGTGGGAAGGAAATACTCAGTTCTCAGAATTACTGGTCCCCTGGAGAGTGAAAGCGTCCAGAGTCTCCTCGAGGGGTCCTGTTTTGTTGATATTAATTGCACAGTTGAAGTTTTGGATTCTACTTAGCCATTTAAGGAAGTATTAAGAAACCAAAGAATGCCAATTTGCTTTTGTTTGTAATCCTTTGAAACAGAAGTGGGGGCGGGGGGAGCGGGCAACAGACAAGGAAATACTTAACTTTGAAGAGAACACAGAGACCGAATTCATTTCTTTCTCCCTTGACATCTAAGGCGACAAACCACCATAAAGCAGTGGTTTGTGTCACTGGCATTCGGGAGCGGACTGGGGGTGTCTCCAGTGGAGGGTGCTGCCAAGCTGCGGGCCAACTCGAGGGAGCTTGGATGGATCAAAGACGCGACAGGCTCGAAAGCAGGGCTTCCTACACGGCAACGTGCACGGGAATCCCCTGGAGGTCCTGCTAAAGTGCAGATGCTCCATCAGTGGACGTGCGGTGTCTGTGGTTAAACTGTCACCGGCTCTCAGCTCCAAACCCACCCTTTCAGGTTCTGCCGGGAGCTGCAGGGGCTGGACTCAGCAACCGCCCTTGTGCTTTGCCGGCGGGCTCCGCGCTAGGCTTTCCCCGATGGGGCGCTAGGGGGCGACTGCGAAGCCGGAGGACGGAGGACGACCCGCCCGCTTGTGGCCCAGTGGGCATGCCCCGTGCAATGCTCCTTCCATCCCGCAACAGCAGTCCCTCCCACTTGAGGCAACTTCCAGTTTTCAGCTTTTCCAACACTGTCAAGATGAACTTCATTATGCCCCTTAGGCACCCTGGGCCAAGCAACGCCCCTGTCAGGGATTCCAACCTCTTTCCTTTCTTTCCTGACCCCAATGGTGGGAGCTGCTCTCTGCCATTATCATCACCCTAATAGTAGAGCTTTATTTTTACTCTTTCAATGACCTAGTTGATTACTTTAATAACTTTACTTGATTACTAATTTTAAAACATTTTTTATTAAATTAAAAAAATTATAAACATATAATGTATTTTTATCCCCAGTAATTTTAAAACATTTTTAATTGAAGTGTAGTTGACATACACTATTATGTCAGTCTCAGGTTTATAACCCAGTCCTTCAACATTTATATACCTCGTGAAGGGATCACCACTAAGTCTAGCTATTACCCGTCATCATACAAAGTTGCTACAATAGTAACTGTATCCCTACTGCAGTACAGTAGGTTCTGCGGTTTAATTATTTTCTGACTGGAAGTTTGTACCTTTTAATCTCCTTTTTGTCTATTTTTCCCATTCTGCCCCCATAATCCCCTACCCTCTGATAATCTCCAGATTATTCTCTATCTACGAGTTTGTTTCTATTTTGTTTTGTTTACTTGTTTTGTTGTTTAGATTCTGCATTTAAGTGAAGTCATATGGTAATTTTTTTTCTGTCTGATTTATTTCACTTAGCAGAATACCCTTCAGATACATCCATGTTGTTGCGAATGGCAAGATTTTATTCTTCTTTTTACGGCCGAGTAATATTCTGTGGTATGTGTGTATGTGTATGTGTCATAGTTTCTTGGTCCATCCATCCACTGGTGGGTTCTTAGGTTACTTCTTTATCTTGACTATTGTAAGTAATGAACACAGGGGTGCAAATATCTTATACCATATACAAAAATAAATTCAAAATTCATTTTGGTATAAGAAAAGTGGTTCAGTTCCATTGCTTTGCATATATTTGTTCAGGTTTCCCAGCATCATTTATTAAAGAGATTGTCTTTTCCCCATTGTATATTCTTGCCTCCTTTGTTGAAAATTAGTTGACCATATAAGGATGCATTTCTCTCTGTGTTCTCTTTTCCATTCTTTTTTTCCCCCCTCTTTTCCATTCTATTGATCTATGTGTCTGTGTCTGAGCCTGTACCATACTGTTTTGATTGCTACAGCTTTGTAATATAGTTTGAAATCAGGTGTGTGATGCTTCTAACTTCTGTTTTTCCTTCTCAAGACTGTTTTGGCTACTGACAGTTTTTTGTGGTTCTGTATGAAGTTTTAGATTATTTGTTATAGCTCTGTGAAAAATGCCGCTGGCATTTTTTTAAAAGATTTATTTATTTTGGAGAGAGAGAGAGGGAGAGAGTGAGTGCACAAGTACAGGGGGAGGGGCAAAGGAAGCAGGAGAGAGAGTCTTAAGCAGACTCCATGCTGAGCCCAGAGCCAGACATGGAGTTCAGTCTCACAACCCTGAGATCACAACCTGAGCTGAAACCAAGAATTGGATGCTCAACCAACTGTGCCATCCAGGTGACACCCAAAATGCCACTGGTACTTTGATAGGGATTGCACTGATTCTGTAGATTGCAATATTTTAACAATATTAATTCGTCCAAGCCATGAGCAGAGTGTATCTTTCCATTTATTTGTGTCTTTAATTTTTTTCATTAATATCTTACCAAGTTTTCAGAGTTTAAGTCTTTCACTTCCTTGGTTAAATTTATTCTTAGATATTTTATTCTTTAATAAGTTATAAATGGGATTGTTTTCTTAATTTCTCTTCCTGGTACTTCATTATCAGTACACTGAAATGCAACAGATTTCTATATACTAATTTTGCATCCTGTGACTTTACTGAATTCATTTATTAGTCCAAGTAGTTTTTTGGTGGGGATATTTCTATATATAGTATCATGTCATCTGCAAATAGTGACAGTTTTACTTCTTCTTTTCCAGTTTGGTTGCCTTATTTCTTTTTCTTATCTGCTTGCTGGGCTTGGACTTCACACACCATGTTGAATAAAAGTAGTGAGAATGGGCATCCTTGTTTTGTTCCTGATTTTAGAGGAAAAACTTTTAGCTTTTCATTGTTGAGTCTGAGGTTAGCTGTGGGTTTGTCATATACGGCATTTATGAGTTTGTATCATAAATATTGCATTTTATCAAATACCTTTTCTACAGCTATTGAGATGGCCCTATGATTTATGATTTTTACCCTTCTTTTTATTAATCATGTTGGTTCATTTGCAGATATCAAACCATCCTTGCATCCTTGGAGTAAACCCCTCTTGACTGTGGTGTATGATCCTTTTAATGTATTGTTGAGTGTGGTTTGCTAATATTTTGTTGAGGATTTTGCATCTGTGTTCATCAGAAATATTGGCCTACAATTTTCTTTTTTTGTGGAATTTTTGTCTGTGTTTGATATCAGGATAATGCTGGCCTCAAAGAATGACTTTGAAAGCATTCCTTCCTTTTCAATTTTTTGGAGTACTTTGAGAAGGATAGTCATTAACTCTTTAAATATTTGGTAGAATTCACTTGTCAAGCTGTCTGGTGCTAATCTCCTGTTTGTTTGGAGTTTTTGATTATGGATTCAACTTTATTAATAGTGATCAATTTATTCACTTTTCTATTCCTGATTCAGTCTTAGTAAACTGTACAGTTCTGGGAATCTTTCCATTTCTTTTGGGTTGTCTTAATTGTTGGTATATAATTATTTATAGTAGTCTCTGATGATCATTTTTATTTCTGTGGTATACATTGTAATTTCTCTTTCATTTCTGATTTTGTTTATTTCGGGTCTTTCTCTTTTTTTCTTAATGACTCTGGCTAAAGGCTTATCTCTTCTGCATACCTTTTCTAAGAACCAACTCTTAGTTTCCTTGATCTTTTTATTTATTCATTTAGTCTTTATTTCATTTATTTCCTCCAGGCGTGATGAGGCAGAGAGCTGCTGGAGAAGGGCTCTGACTGAAGCAGGTGGGTTGGGCAGGATGAGTGGCCTGAGGAACTCGGTGGGCGGAGCCAGAGATGCTAGAAGGGCACATGGATAGTGTCAGACATGGCTTCCACCAGCACACCGGTGCCAGGTCAGGTAGATGGAAGGGGAGTTTAAAAAAACAACAAAAAAAGGTACCTACCAGACCTTCTATCCTAAGAAAATGTTAGAACAGATCCCTGCCTCTTTGGCATGTGCTCTAAAATTTGTCAGTGATTCTCCTTCATGTGTATCTAAGTACTTTTCAAACCACTGCCTCTGCACTGGGGCTTGGACTGAGTGAAATTGTGCGTGTGCCCTTGCAGAGCAGAGTCTTGGTTTTCCACTACTCTCTGGCACTCCTGGACATAAGCGCTGCTAGTCTTCAAAGCCAGACATCGTGGGGTCTCATCTTCCCGGTGCAGCTTCCCTGAACTGGAAAACCCCGTGTTGGGCTCAGACCTCTTGTTTGTCAGGGATGGCCTCTACCATTGTGATGGCCCCTCATTTGTATGTTGCTGCGCCAGCAGTGTGGGTCCTGATTAGACTGTGTCTCTGCCTCTCCTGCCTATCTCAGTGGGAATTTTCTTTATATCCTGAGTTGTGTGAAATCTTTTCTGTTGGTCTTCAGTTTTCAGAGATAGCTGTTTTGTATGTAGTTGTAGTTCTGGTTTGTCTGTGGGAGGAGGTGAGCTCAGGACCTTCCAACTCGGCCATCCTCACCTTGTTGCTAATTAACAATTCCTTACATCAAATTCTCACTGTTGCAGTAATTGGTGTGGTTTCTGTCTCCTGCCTGGACTTTGACCAGTGCAGTAGGTCTGGGATAGAGCCCAAGATTTTGCATTTCTGACAAACTTCAAGATAATGCCCAGTTGCTTGTCATGGACCACAGTTTTAATAGCAAGCAGCTAGAGAAGTGATTCTCAGTGTTTGGCTGCATATTCAAATCACCTGAGAGCTTTGGGAAACTACCAATGACTAAATGCCACCCTGAGTGAGTCTGACTTAGATCATCAATGATGCGGCCTAACCATTGGGTATTTATTATTTATTTATTTATTATTATTATTTATTGTGTTATGTTATTCACCATACAGTACATCATTAGTTTTTGATGTAGCGTTCCATGATTTGTTGTTTGCATATAACACCCAGTGCTCCATGGAATCCGTGCCTTCCTTAATACCCATCACTGGGCGAACCCATCCCCCTGACCCCTCCCCTCTAACACCCTCGGTTTGTTTCTTGGAGTCCATAGTCTCTCATGGTTCATCCCCCCCTCCAATCCCCCCACCTTTTCCCTTCCTTCTCCTAATGTCCTCCATGCTGTTCCTTATGTTCTACAAATAAGTGAAACCATATGATGATTGACTTTCTCTGCTTGTTAAAGTCATCCTAAGTTATTTTAAAGTACAGCTAGAATTGAGGACCTTTGTTTCAGAGTGGTGGTTCTTAGCCAGAGGCAATTTTGCCCCCCCCCCCACCCCCATCTAGGAGACATTTTTTATTTTCACAATTGGTGGGTGCTATTGGGATCTGGTGGGGAGAGGCCAGGAATGTTGCACACACAGTCGCCTACAAGAAAGGATTATTCACCCAAGATATCAGTAGGGCTGAAGTAAAAAAAAAAAAAATCCTGATCTAAAGTGTGTGACAAGGTCAACCCAGTTCATCTCTCTTTATCTGTTTTTGCTCATTCATTTATTCATTCAAATATATTTATTGAGCATCTACTGTGGGCTTCCCTGGGTGTGGAGACTATAGAAAGATTTGAGAACCACATATTCTCAGGGAGACTATTAGGAAAACCCTAAGATAGTCCTATAATGTGCTTTTTGGGTGAAAGTGACAAACTTTACACTAAGTTTGTCACTTACTATAAGTCCTGAATTTAGCTTCATGTATCCAAGGTCTGAATGTTAGAGTGCAGACATTGGGGGGGGCATTATTCTTCCTACGATGGGGCCATAATGGAAAAGAGTTTGAAAAATGAAAAGTTTGAAAAATGCAGCTTTATGCTATATATATATATATATATATATATATATATATATATATATATATATATATATGCTTCAACTATATCAAGTAGCCTCAAAGAGCTTACATGTGGTGGCGGATCAGGTTTAATGTTGTGTCTCCCATGTCTTTAGGCTTCCATCTGAGGATCATTTTTTGGTTCCTATTAACATAGAAATCCATTCACAGACTTGAAATGTCTGCAATAATTCTGCCACTTACTATTTATTCTTTCCCTAAGAACAATTAACATGATACTGTAACACAGAACAGTAAAGTCTAGTCAGCATCATCTTTAAACATATAAAAGCCAAAAAAGAAACAAGGGAAGCCTAATCTTTTCAGAAAAGAAAATCTAAACTTCCTGCTTCTGAGATTGTTCCGTCTCTCTCCCTGAACATCATTTTCATCTCTTGTCTTATTTTACGCAGAGATTGTGAACACTTACCAGATTTGCATTTCCCTTTACAAAAGTGCATGAGCTCAAGGATCATCAGCCTTGAGCACCCTTGTAACTATGAGAAAAGTAGGGGTTACTCACAGTTTTCATTTAGGAAAAACAAAATATTAACTTGTATAAAGTAGGCCAAATGATTAGTAAATTTAGACATACCAATGTAGAAAATTATGTAAACATTTTGAATTAACTGGTTATCTGTTTAGTATGTAATATGGGCTTAGCCCAGTGCCAAGTACTGTGGAAGAACACGCATAGAGGACAGCCTCATGGAACTTCAAATTTTGTTTGGGTGATAAGATATGAGTGTGCAAATGTGTGCATGTGTGTGCATGTGTGTGTGTATGGCATGTGCAGTTATATATGAGTAGTATATGTGTGTGTGTGTCTTTGCAAGTGTGTGCAAGTACATGTCTATGTGCCTCCATGTGTATGGGCGTATGTATGCATGTGTGCACATGTGTTTGTGTGCGCACATGCTAGTGTGTGTGCATGTGACAGACCTTCAGTGGTAGCCCAGTGCTCAAATGAATGCATCTTTGAATCAAATTGACCTCTCCTCAATTCATCTTTTATGGATATCCTCATCTCTAACTTGTTTTGAATATGTCCAGTTTAAACTTTGCATGAAATCATACCTTGGCATGGTTATTAGCATAAACACTAGGATAATTTCTGATTGGCCAATTAATTAGGACTTATCAAGGGAGATTTAAGTCCTTTGCTCTTTTTGACTTTTCTGTTTTCTGAAACAGACTGAGCTAGTGGAAATCCACATTTAAGCTGTCAGTATAAAAGCCTTAGGGAAAGTCCCCCAAAATCAGCATTGCTGTTCCCTTCTCATGTGAGAGTCAGGAGGGGAACAATGTTTTTGACAGGAAGAAAGAGTAATCAAACTGTGTTTGGGAGATTAACAAACTTTATTGCAAATAGTGCTTTTGGTTTTGGTTTTGAGGAGGAGAGTGGGGTTGCGGGCAAGCATGGCTGTGGAGGGAAGGTTTGAAGGGTAGGAAGAGTGCTTGGGTTTGTGCAATAGAGAATAGGAAACTTCAGGGGTTTTCAGTTAAATACCACATCACATGAGTACTTGAGAAGACTTTACACTAATTTAATAGATGTTACTTTTTTAGCATGTGCTTCCTTCTTGTTCTAACAGAAATGAGAAGATTTTCTCCATATATATATATATATATATATATATATATATATATATATATATGTAATTTTTTCCTTCTTTGAAGGAGATGTTGTACTTACATTTTAAAACTATGGATTCTTTGTGTTGTGTGAGGTAGACTGCTCAAAAGAAACTTTATCTTCAGAGTTGTGTCCTAAAGACAACTGAATCTTAAGATCCTTTCCACATCTAAAAATGCAAACTTAGTGTCATGTTAAAAAGAAGAGCTTGACACCTTAGCTAATTGATGCTCTTAAAGAAGAAGCTATTTAAGATCATGAATAAGAGCTGGAAAACACTTGTGGTGATTTCAGTGAACTAGAACACATTTTTGCTGAGTTTTTATCCTGTGCCAGGGTATATGCTAGGCGCTGGGGGGGGCAGGAAGAAGAAGGAGGAGGTCAGATATAAAAATTAAGAACGCCTGGCACAGGAAGACACATAGTAAACATCCACTGGATGAAGGAATGAATGAATGGACAAGTCCCTGTTATTTATCAATTCAGTTTGTTGGAGATGGTGAGGGGTGGCTCTAGGGGGAGAGCCACAAAAATAGAAATGAACAGAGGCGAGATAAATGGTTTCAACATGTGCAGCACATTCAAATCGCCTGGGAACTTGAAACAATTCTAATGACCAGATGCCACTGTAAGTGAGTCTGACTTGCTTCGAAGGCAAAGAAAAGGGGGAGGAGAGAACACCCTGCCCTTGGACCGCAGACCTTGGAAAAGTAGGGCATACTATGGAAAACGGTAAGTGTTTTGGAATGGTAAAATGTAGGGTAAACTGATCTTAGCCAGAAGATGGAAATTTTGGATAGAATATAAATAGGTTGTTGACGTTCAGTTCCTGAAAGACCTGGGTTGCCAGAGTCATGAGATGGGTTTTATTCGGTAACCATTGAAAGCTGAGGAGTTAGGGCCACTCTTGTTCTTTTTACTGTTTGATCTCCCTCCCTCTCTCTTCCTAGCTGGAGAGGTCCTGTATGGGTGTGTGTCCCTGTTCTGCCTCCCTGAGACTAGATCTCTTATTGGAATTTTTGAGTTTCGGCACACTCTTTAGCAAGCCTTCTTTATTTAAAACATTGGTTCCTGCTACAAATGGCTACTCATATTTTTGTATGGTTTTCATTTGTCTTTTGGAGACTGGACTTCTTTGCTAATTTGTGGTCCCCTCACACACCACCAGCAATCATGCCTCTTTTCCCATCACTGAGCAAGCATGACAGAAACAATTTTGGTCCATGTCTTCCTTTAAAAAATCATACATGTTCATTGTAAATACTTGTAAAATATAGGAAAGTTGAAGGAGAAATTAAGAATTATTCATAATAGAGCTCTTACACTATTAGTATCTTGGTATATTTCAAGGATGCATTTGGTTCATGCCTATACTTACTTGTGAAATTAGGAAATGGCTTACCAGTGTTTTTATTCTTCCTCTTGAGTTTTTTTTCTCATAATCTTAGATTATAAGAATTTCTCCACATGATTAAATTATTTGTTAAAAATCATTCTAATGACCATGTATTGTTCCAACACATGGATTCATAGTGACTTTTTGACTATGGTCCTATGGACTTTGTTTTCTTCACTTTCATAAATGATGCAACGCTGAGAACCTTGCCCATAAATCTTTATGTACATTCTGACTACCCTGGGACAGATACGTAGGAGGATTTTACCAGGCTCAAATATTTTATCTTTGAAGATCTTTTATGCAGATTGCTAAATTATTTTATTGTAATACATATATTATTTATTACTTTATGCAGATTGCTATAAAATTTTTGAGTATATTCACTGAGCTTAAAATAAATTGTTTAACTTTACAATTGATTGAAATAGGAGTTTCTCTTGACCTACATGGAAAGTTTTTTAAATAAGAAGGGTTTATTCAAAAAAGTACATCTTTACAGAGAAAGCCATGGGAAGAAAGTTTACATGAATAGGCTATTATGTAGACTGCTAAGTGGATACAGCATATTCTTGTTTTTTATAGTAATGAAGGAGATCATTGACATAAATAATTTTTAAGAACCAGAATTCATGAGCTCAGTGGCCCTGGAGTAGGTCTGCAATATGGTTTTAGGTGGCAAGGAGTCTTATTATTCACTGAGTAAGGAATGATCATTTTTGTCGGAGGAACATTATCACCCAGGTAGCTTGTGCACAGACAATAACTTTCTTTGCAAGATAATTAAAACCAACCTATACATTTCCTGCTGTGGAGCATTGTGTGAGGTTAACAAGTTTCTGGATTTGATTTATTTAATTTAACACACAATCAATGCATCTGGAAGAAGGCTTCATGCTGTGCAATGTTCTGCATGCTGGTCTGACCACAGAGGATCTTTCCCATCCTAAGTTTGTGCTGGACACACTTTGAACCATTTAGATCATGTATCTGGCATCCAGAGCCCTTCTCTCTGCACATGTTTCATAATAATAGAAGAGTGGAATAATGGCTCTAGTCTTTGTACCTTTGTAATTTTCTTTTTTTCTCTGGGAATACTTGTTCTAAAATTATTTTCTCTTAGTATGGAAAAACCATGTGTGTAAGAGATGGTAAAATCCTATTTTAAAATGAAATTTACCACCAACCCCCCAGCAGGAGCTAATGTCTTGTTTACCCTTTCCAGCCAAAAATTTTCCATTTTTTTCTTCTTTTTTCCTTCAGGGTCCCATCAAAATCTTCATTGATACCTATAATTGTAATACAATCTCTAGGGTAACTGATATGAAGGCTTTCTGAGGTGCTTCTCTCCAATCTGGGAACACAGACTTTTTGTGTGTGACCCCAATCAACAGTTGCTTATTTGGCATGCCTGGAACTGTAATTTGAAGGCACCAGGGCTTTTAGAATTCCTCCAAAAATACTTAGAATGGAAACTTACCACTTAGAAAACAGCAATTCTAAAAAACCCACTCACGTCATCTTCCAAAACAACAGTGAAGTTACTCAGTTTTAAAGATTTTCTAAGACTCTCTAGAATTCAATATGTCTCCTCATTGAACTCCCAGATTGTTATTCTTATTTTTACCCCCTCCTTCTTCATGACAATTGGCTCTTTCTTGGAGTATTGGAGTTATTTAATTAGAGGCTTTATCTGTCAAGTCTAGGTGCCTTCGACTCACACCTGTGCTCAGCCTCCCAGAGGTTCGTGATCAAGAAATCCAAGAGGACTGGGTAAAGATTTTGTTTTTTCACTTTTCCATCTGATTTCTGGAGGCCACCCGTCAACTCACAGGCCCTGGAGGGGCTCCTTCAGATTAGCTGCATGAAGGTAACAGGGGTAAAGAAGGAGACAGGTCAGTTAATGGAGCAGTGGTAAAGCCTTCTCTTGACCCATGAGGAAGAAGAATATTAGCAGACTTGGACTTTTTATTTTTATAAAATTCTGAACGTGTTCTTGAAGTCTAAAGATCACATAATGGGTGCTTGTTTAGGTTAATGATGATAACATTGGTGGTGTTTGGGGGTGAAGTTTCTTTCTTTTTCTCTCATAAAGAGTTTCTTTCAAAGATTTTATTTATTTATTTATTTATTTTCTGGAGAGAGAGAGAGAGAGAACGAGAACGAGTGAGGTAGAGAGAGAAACAGACTCCCTGCTGAGCAAAGAGCCCAACTTGATCCTAGGACCCTGGTTTCATGACCTGAGCTGAAGGCAGATGCTTAACTGACTGAGCCACCCAGGTGGCCACCCCCAAAATCAGAATCTCTAAGTATATTCCCATAGTATTCACCATGTGTGCTTTAAATGATAAATAACTGTGTAAACTGTAACTTTGTCACTGTGATTTGATCTTGTGATTATCCTTACAAGGGTAACTATCTTCAAGACGTATGAAACCTCCCATTTTCTTCCTTCCTGTCAAAACTAATGTGACAGCGTATGGTCCTGTGTCTGAAGTCTTCCCATCCAGGAGTGCCTGGAATCTGAAACCTCAGGGACTAGAGAAACAGGGATGTTAAGGCACAAGGACCATGGGAAAGTCCAGGGTGGAGGAATGAACATGGGCCTTATGGTCAGACACACTCGGGTAAGTTCTTTACCCTTCCGAGCCTCCGTTTCCTTCCCCATAGAATGGTGATCATAAAATCTTGTGCAGAGGCAAGATCATGGGTCTTAAGTGCCTTGGAGACTGGAGGCTCCATAAGTGGCAGTCATGCCGAGCTGCATTCAGCCCTGCGAAGGAATCCACTATAACACCAGGAGTTTGGAGAAGAGCTGAGAAACTTGGAAGGACGTAGAATGAACTAATAAAAACCTCATCCTGTGCCACCTACTAAACTTATCTCTCTCTTTTATTTTAAGATTTTATTTATTTATTTGACAGAGAGAGATCACAAGCAGGCAGAGAGGCAGGCAGAGAGAGAGGAGGAAGCAAGCTCCCTGCTGAGCAGAGAGTCCGATGCGTGGCTTGATCCCAGGACCCTGAGATCATGACCTGAGCCGAAGGCAGCGGCTTAACCCACTGAGCCACCCAGGCGCCCCTAAACTTATCTCTTGATGTTGGGGCTTAGTCAATACCTGTTCAACGAATGATACTAATGAGAGCATTTGTAAGTGAACCCCACAGGGAAGGTATGTGGATTGAGATGAGCTGACCTAGCCAAGAACTTGGTATGTACTGGACACTGAATAAGAATTCACTGAATCAATGAAAAAAGTAATCAAGTGAAAGAAGACATGCATGATGGTAACTCATAGATGGTAGTTAATTAAGATAGAGTATTTGAAAGGTAACGAAGGTAATGGAAGGTGGTAACCATTTGGATGCCATCTACATTATGCATGTGTGTTTGGGTGTGTGCATATGTCCCCAAATGACAGAGAGAGAAGGAGGGACAGAGAAAAAGGTTGAGAAGAAGAAGGGGAGAGAAGAGCAGGGAAAATAAAATGTGTTCAGATGAACATCTGAGGGATTGAGCGGTTTATCAGGCTTAGTTTCCTTTCATTGCTATTAAACATTAATTAGTGGAGAAGTTTGGCAGTCTTAGAGATAGATAGAGGGGAGATTCTCATCTGACTCATATAGGCAAAATACAAGGCTATTTGACTTTGCTGGAGCCAAGGGCATCTTGGTGTCCTGGCTCATACCTTCTGCTGGTTCACTTCTCATTTGCAGATTGTATTGTTCACTAGCATAATCTAAGACTCAGAAAAGAACCTCCTTTGATTTTTTTTTTTTTTTAAGCAGTTACATGAACATAGCTTTATCTTGCACCTGAGGTGTGTGAGTCACACTTGAGTGTTTCCAGTAATTTTCCTGCACAATCCTGGGTTTATCAAATCTGGGAATAGGAACAGGATGGTTCTTCAGAGAGCTGCATCAGAAAGGAGTGGTCTCAGCTTTGTTGCCAAGGAAAAAGACACTCCTGGCCTCTGCTGCTGTGATCCAGGACCAGCAGGGGGCTGAGGCAAAGACAAAGGAGCCACCCAAGGCTACAAGCAAGTTACTGAGTCCATGTCAGCCTCATTCTACAGCCAACTAATTCCTAGTTCAGGGCTGGGCAACTTCCTTCTCAGCCATGAGCATCATTTATTTCAGGACTAGGAGGTTAAAGAATTTGATGACTCTTTCCAGAGAAAGAAAGAGAAGAAATGAGAGAGAGAAGGTGCTGAGGGAGGAGTTTAAGGAGACTGGTGGAGATTCGAGGCAGGCTGAGTGAGTCGCCAGATTTGGTGTGGAGTGTGATTGCTGTCATTCCTAACTGAGCCTCAGTTTCTTCATTTGGGTTGTGACCATGCTCCTAGTCAGCCAGCAGGGAGGGGGTCTTGTTGTACTAGAGATCAGGGAAAAGTGATTTGGGCAGGCTTTGTAAACTGTACAATGTTGTATGCATGCACCAATGTGTGGTTTATATTGTGCATATCCGAAGGAAGAGGAAAAGGGAAAGGGGAGAGGGAGCTTTTCAGCCTGTTATCAGGAGTTTGGCTCCCTGTGGGGAATGGTGGGCGTGGCAGTGTTTATAGACTCCTCAACAGCCACATATGGAGAGAACGAGAAGACAAAGAAGGACATTCTTAGAAAAAGGAGCTGCTTTTCCTCCCCATCTCCAACCCCCTGCTATCAAACCTCCTGCTCTCTTTTGGCTTTTATGTAGGGATGTGTCAGCTGGAATACTTGTTGAGATCATTAAGTGTAACCCCCAGGCAGTCATTTCACAGTTTCTCAAACATCCCACCGCTGTTCTAGCCTAGTTCCATAAACTAAATAGGGCCTATCTAATGCTCAAGGGAGAGGATAGTGGTGGTGGGAGTTCTTATGGGGAA
The DNA here is from genome assembly GCF_030435805.1 of Mustela lutreola. NCBI lineage: Eukaryota > Metazoa > Chordata > Mammalia > Carnivora > Mustelidae > Mustela > Mustela lutreola. The sequence continues at coordinate 102,901,358 of NC_081295.1, read as the reverse complement.
GAGAAGATGAAAGTTTCTAGTGCTTGTTTAATTCTGTGCTTGCCAAGTAGAAAATATACAAAAGAAAATTGCAACGTAAGTGGCACACAATATCCAAAATTGTTTTGAAATAAAGTCCAGATTTGAAGGACGTAATTTGCCACTTTTAACAACATAATTATTTCATGTTCCAACAAATAAAAGATGCCCAGAGGTCTTTAATTTTGACCAGAATTTTTAAAAGCTTATGGAAATTAACAAATAATAATTTGAATAGGATGTCGTTGTGTTTTTATAATTAGTGTACATCCCACTTTTTGATCACTTTTCTGTCAGGAGTAGAAATAGAAGTCTGTGGCTTATTAACACTTCATATCTCATCTGAATTCACAAACCATTACTAGCATTGTTGTAGTTCACATGCTTGTCTGTAACTTATTCAGTACTCTTTGGTTTTTATTGTATATATATTTTTAGATTTATTTATTTGAGTGAGAGAGAGGAAGAGGGAGAGAAAGAATGAGCACACACGTGGGAGGGGCAAAGAGAGAGAGAGAGAACCCCAGGAAGACTCCATGCTGACTGCTGAGCCCAGCACAGGGCTTAATCTTGTGACCCTGAAATCGTGACCTGAGCCCAAACCAAGAGTTTGGTGTTTAACTGACTGTACCACCAAGGCGCTCCCAGTTCCTCTGGTTTTAACAAGAATGTTTACTATCTGAAATGACTTACCTAAAATGTGATAAAAAAATTTTATGGGGATTTCTAAGATCAAGGAGTTTCAGGACATTCTTAAGAATCTCCTACACATTTATAAAATATCTAGCTGGGTTAGCATATTTTTATAAATTAATGTGCCGATCTTTTTTTTTTTTTTAAAGATTTTATTTATTTATTTGACAGAGAGAGATCACAAGTAGGCAGAGAGTCAGGCAGAGAGAAAGGAGGAAGCAGGCTCCCTGCCAAGCAGAGAGCCCGACATGGGACTAGATCCCAGGACCCTGAGATCATGACCTGAGCTGAAGGCAGAGGCTTAACCCACTGAGCAACCCAGGTGCCCTAATGTGCTGATCTTAAAATTATAGTGTGTATGGTAGGCATTACATATACATAGTAGTACCAATACAAATACCTTTTGATTAAGTAACAATACCCGTTAGAGTCATGCTAGCTGTGCTATCAAGCAAGTCTCCAATGTCTAATGGAGCAAGAATTATGGAGGTTAATTTCTCACTCATACAAAGTCCAAAATAGGGAATATTGATTGACTGAAGGGTCTCCTGCATACTGCGATTGGGGACCCACATTTCTCCCATCGTCCATCTTCCCCTCCTTAACAGTGGTTTTTCAGGTTGCTGGGCTCATCTCCTTCAAATCAATGAAAAGGGAAAGAGAATGGAGGATGGTGCACCAGGAACAATGCATTAGTTGAACCTCAGCCCATGTCCCTAGAGAAGGAAGCAGGGTTGATGAAGAGCCAGACAGTCTTGGCTACACGAGCACATAGTTAGCCCTCAAGAAGCATTGGCTATTAATATTATCATATTGAATGTCAATATACAGCTCTCATAACCCCTTTGTATTTTAGGTGATATGAAAGGTAATTTTTTTGTTGTTGTTGTTAATGTGTATTGTATTGAGACTCAAGATTAGTAATCTAGACCCATAGACCCTTGTTTGGAAGGGAAGCCAAAGAAGATGTTTAGAATCTGTTCCTCAGACTTAAGTCAAGCTTAAATTAACTGAATTTTAAAGAAACTATGTACATTCAGCCTGTACGAAATGCTAAAGAAAATATATAGATGTGACAGAGTCAAATATGTACTATTAATAATTAGCTGAACAAAGGAAAAGAATGGTAAAATTATTTCCTTTTCTTGACTTAGTTTGAAGTAGATAATCTTTGTGAAACATGTTCTCTAAAGAGGAAGATAATTCTTAAAATAAGATTAGGAAAGCACTTTCAGTGTCCTTTTTTTTTTTTTCATTTCCTTTAGATGCTATGATCGAAAATATTACATGTAAGTAGAAACTTCCCTATCATCTATCATTATTTATTATTATTATTATTATGATCATGATCATCATCATCATCTAAGTGAATCCTACCAGAAAAGGTTCAGGTACTCAGGACTTTTCTTTCAAAGAAAAGCAGCCTTTTTAGCATAACTGGAGATAATGGATTGCCACTGAAGCAGGACTTAGCACATGTTTTCTGTAAAATGTCAGGTAGTAAATATTTTAGCCTTTGTATGCTATACAGTCTCTGTCACAACTACTCAATTGTTCTTTTTTGGTGTGAAGGCCCCTGTTGACAGAATGGCGTTGTCTTCCATAAAACTTTATTTACAAACATAGGCAGCGACCTGGATTTGGTCCAAGGGCTGTATTTTTCTGACTCCCAGTCTAGAATGTTCAGTACCTTCTAAAAAGGGTACATTCTCTAATTTTATATTAGGTGTTTGTGATATTTATGAAGCTGATTTCTCTCTACAGAGTTTCAAATTTTACTTTCAGTTTAATTTTCGGTGGGAAGAGTAACTGTGACTTAAGATATCATTAACTAAATTCACTATGTCTTTTGTTGTCAGCATGAATGAAGCTGTAAATCATAATTGCGTTGGCATATTTTATTAGACAACGGGCCTATGAAAGCTATTGGTGACCCAGGGAAAACAACAACCCCCCCCCCCCCCCCCCCCGCAAAACTGCTTCATTAAAAGCACTTGGAGACAGGCTTTGGCGACTACAAAAAAAGAATTCATAAGGCCTTTGTCTTTAATGAAAGTTCTGTTGTGCGTATTTCCTTAATTTTTCTTCTCAGTAGATGGAATTTAATTTTTGTACCTCAAAAGCTTTGCACTATGAGACTCCAACTAGCATCAATAATTGTACTTAGTATTTTTAAACTAGGAGAGGATTGTTTCCTAAAATGTCATCAGCAAGTAGAGTGCAAATATAAACAACAATCCTGAGTACCAAGCAGAAGCACATAAAGAGACCTAATTAAGTGATAGGGAGGGAAGCAGGCCTCCTGTTCACTGAATTAAGATGTGATGTGTCACATATGAGAACCATGAGATGTAGAGTCTTCTCTAAGTACAAGGATTTGGAGTGATGATACCTCCGGCATTTGTCTATGAAACAAGTGCTTTTGAAGTAGGATTTAGACTCCCTTTGCACTGGGGGTGGGGAGTGTAATTGTTTGTCCTTGGATCAGGCCCTTCTGGTAGATGGGGTAGGGAGGGAAGAAGGGAAAAGAACAGTGTCTCTTTCTTGGTGGGCTCCGTTACAGTCTTTGAGTTGCTAGTTCCTGCTTTTTTTTTCCGGACTAACACTGACTAACCTTTGGTGACGCATAGGCAAAAGGCATCCGAATTCTGGCTCTTCAAGAAGAATTTGCATCACCTCTTTCAACTTAGCATTTGCCCTGACAGTCTCCTCCAGAGGCTCTTCTGCCTGGGATCCCCATCAAGAGTTGTGGGACATTCTCTTGATGCATGGCAAAGGCACACATTCCTGATTTTTCCAAGTAGCAAATGGACTGCTTCACTGCCAGCCCTGTCTCAGCCCTGCCATGTCACTCCAACTGCCCTCTCCGCTTGCTCAAATAAGCACAGTGGGCAAATCCATAAGACCTCTAAGTGAGCAGATAGCCACTGTAGACTGAGACGCCAGTCTCCCCTTTCTGTAGGTACCTCAATCCTCTGAACGACTCTTTTATAGTTTCCTCATCATCGGATTGTAAGAGGCACCTTTTCTTTCCTGTGGGTAGAGAAGGGAAAAGGTTTCATCAAGAACCACTGATGGCTCCTGGGCAGCAAAAAAGTCCCAATCAACATCCTGCTTCAAGATCTTGTGCTAGGCAAATGGTGATGGTGAAGGACAAATGTAGAGAGATTAGAAATATTGAGGAGATACTATTTACAGGACTTGGCAATTTGATTATATTTGATTGGATACAGGGATTAAAGGGAAAAATAGATGCAAGGAAAACATTAGAGTAGAATCAGTTTGGGAGTTCATGTATCACATATTCAGGTTTTGGTAAGTTGAGTTCTAGATGCTATTCAGATGTCAATGTCATATGGGAAATTAGTTACATGTACAGTGGACCCTTGAACGATATGGGTTTGAACTATGTGGGTCCACTTATATGTGGATTTTTTTTCCAATAAAAACAGTAGAGTACTATAAATGCATTTTCTCTTTCTTAAGTTTTTAAAAACATTTTCTTTCATCTAGCTTACTTTATAAGAATATAGTAAATTATATATATATATATATATACACATATACATATATCATACATGGTGTTTTAAGTGACTATATATAATAGTAAATCTTCTGGTCAACAGGAGGCCATTAATAGTTATGTTTTTGGGGAGTCAAAAGTTATAAGCAGATTTTCCACTGTGTGTGTGTGGGGGGTTGACATCCTGAACCCCAACATTATTCAAGGGTCAGCTGTACTTCAACAGCTAGGTCTTGAAACAAATGTAAATTTGTGAGTCTTTTTTTTTTTTTTTTTAAGATTTTTTATTTTTATTTATTTACTTGACAGAGAGATAGAAAGCACAAGTAGGCAAAGTGGCAGAAAGAGGAGGAGGGAGAAGCAGGCTCCCTGCTGAGCAGGGGGCCCGATGTAGGGCTTGATCCCAGGACCCCAGGATCATGACCTGAGCCAAAGGCAGACACTTAACCAATCAGCCACCCAGGCACCTCTAAATTTGTGAGTCTTCTGAATAAAATCTTCTAGGGAGATAGTGGAGGATGAAAAGAAGGAGGTGTTTAGGATTGATCTTTGAGGAATGCTGATGTTTAATGGTAGGGTGGATAGGAATACACATTCCAAGGACTGCTGAGAAGCAGCAGCCATAGAAGTAAAAGGAAAACAAAGAGGCGGTTTCCGAAGTGCATAAAATGCTTAAGTCCAAGGGAAGTGATGAGATAACGAGTGAGCGGCAGAAGGGTGACTTGTGGGTTATTCTATTTATGTTGCTCCTACTGATGCATGAAGACATTAACCAAATGGAAATGCGAATGCAAATGAAAGCATTATGAAACTCTCATAGATGGATTTGGAATGTTCATGTTGCTAAATAAAAATTTATCTCGGTAATTTGCTTCCCATGTGTGTTATAATCAGTTCCAGAGAGACTTCATTTATCGTAAAGGCAATGCTTTATGTATTGCAAGGTAAACATTATAAACTAAAGGGTTTCCCATAAAGGAATATAATTTCATTCCTTACAGATTTTTAAGAGTTTGTGTCTAAAGGCAATGTTATTATCTGTTCTTTCTTCTACGATTTCTTATAGTATCTCTTATGCTGTATGCTAGGTTAATGCTCGAGTATCAGGAAAATGTTTAAATAACTGCTTGAATTGTATGAAGCTTATTATAAAGAGAATGTTACACAGCTGTTTTCCATTTATCATGATAGAAAACAAGAACACTGCTTCATCTTTAGCCATTGAGATGTGGGTAACAACAAAATGGAACTTCTGTCTATAAAGAATGAACAATGGTTGGTTCCTAGAGAACAGATTAAAACTGGCTTAAGTAAACCACAAATTGGAGATATTCTGGGGCATGGTCTTGGCTTCCTTGGTCGTGGGCATTGCTACAAGTGGAAATGTCTTTTAGAATGTACAGTTTTCAATTTCTCTCTGATTGAAGCATCTTGTGATTGAATATGACAAATTTTCACAATTTGATACCAGTGTACTTTTTAAGCCTTATTTCCCACCATTCCCTTATTTTGACTCTCCATTTCAGTAAAGCTATAGTCTCTAAATATGGCCTTTGTGCTACTGGGTCAGATTTTTTTTCTAAATCTTTAAAAAATCCAGCTCAGATGTCACTTTTATCATGGAACCTTCCACAGCACCCCAATAAAATACAATCTGTCTTTCCTACTGATTTCTTTAGCTCTTCGTGAAATGCCACTTATTTAAAATAAACTTATTCATTCAATAAATATTTATTGAGTGTTTACTGTATGTTAGACTCTATATTTGTGATAGGTGCTGGGAATAAAGCATTTCTTGTTTTTATGGAGTTTGCGTTCTTGAGGCAGTATAGTGGTCGAGACCACATATTCTGGGGCTAGTTTTCCTGGGTTTACATCCTGGTTAGATTACTTTCTAGCTGTGTAATCTTGTTTAATTGTTAAGTTTCTGAGCATTAAGAGCTCCAACTAAAAGCTGGAAATAAAACACAACTACCTAAACCAAATGTTTTTGGCTTGGATTTGTAGATCAGCCCAGACCAATGTCTTTCCCTTTCTTTTTTCTTTTTTTTTTTTTTTTAAGATTTTATTTATTTATCAGAGAGGGGGGGGAGAGCAAGCATAGGCAGATAGAATAGCAGGCAGAGGCAGAGGGAGAAGCAGGCTCCCTGCTGAGCAAGGAGCCCGATGCGGGACTCGATCCCAGGACACTGGGATCATGACCTGAGCCGAAGGCAGCTGCTTAACCAACTGAGCCACCCAGGTGTCCCTGTCTTTCCCTTTCTTTCTAGCTGGAACAGTTCTTGTCTTCTTCTCTTGGTCATGAAACTAGGCTGCACCTCCTACAACAGACCCACTGTCTATAGAACAGCTGTGTCTGGTCTAATTGGAGATGGGATGAACTTTTCAGAGAGTAGTGCTTTTCTGCCTCTCTATCTCTTGATTTCCTGTGAGCACCTAGTATGTCACAAAGCCGTGGCCAGCTCTATATCTCAGTTCCTTACCCAGGTTCCCCTTATTTCCTGCCTGATTGCCCTCTTCTTGCCCTCCAGCTTCCCTGGGATTGCCCACCAAATACAGAGCTAGCGTACATGCTTTTGGTTCAGGCTCTATTTTCTAGGGAGCTTGGACTATGACACTACCTCATTGGCCTATTGTGAGGATTAAGTGGGAAGTGCTCAGGACAGTACCTGGAACAGAATAGATAATAAAATGCTAGCCATTATTAATGTGACAAAAGTAAATGAGAGCACAGAGGGGGGTCTAGGTTAAGAGAGGGAAAGTTATCTCTCTTGGATTCTTGGAAGAAATTTATGCCAAAACCTGGAGGTTGAGCAGCCAAGTGTAGGATTTGACAGTAGGGTGTGTTTGTGGTGAATATGCCAGGCAGAGGGGACCTAATGTTTTAAATCCTAGAAATAAGAAAGAGCACAGATTTAAAGGATTGGATGCATTGATAACTAAAATTCATATCTGTTGCATTCAGTTGTAGCTACATATGTGTGTGTGTGTGTGTGTGTGTGTGGTGGAAACAGTAAAATTTATCAAATATTCTACTCTCTTCCCTATCTTTCCCAGTCCTCTTGCAGTTCTGGATAATGAAATGTGAAGGAAGTGACATGAGTCACTCCAGGACTGAGCCAGGGTAAAGTCTACATTCTTCCTCTGCTACAGTGATCAGAGACCACATGTTCTAGATAGATGGAATACAACATGATAAAGCTGCCATCACTCAGTTCCCTGAGTAATTCCTGGGCAAAGCAGAGGTTCCTGCTGATCTGCCTGTACTGAGAGCAAGAAATAATTCTTTGTTGGGCTAAGCCCACCAGAACTTGGGATTGGTTTGTTACTGCAGCATAACTTAGTTTAACCTGACTAATACAGCGATTAATCTTCCTAAATATAATTTTAATTACAATGTTAATCTTCCTGACTACAATGTTAATCTTCCTAACTACAATGGCCCTGGATTAGGGCCATGCCTAGGGATAGGCAAGAGAGATGCCTGAGGTACAAAGTTGAAAGAGGCGCTCACTTTTAGGTTTATGCAAGTGGTGACATTATGAACAAAGCAGGATGAGTGGGAGGGAGAGTGGTAAGAGAGGAGGTCTGAGAGGTTGTGGCTTTGAAGACCATTGGCATATCTTTGGATTTGTAGTGGAATTATTTTTTTTTTCCTTAAAAAATCTAATTGGCTTCACTAAATGATTCATGAATCAGGCAGCATCTTATCCAGCAAGAAGAGAGATGCTCCCTGTAGTGGAATTATGGTTAACTCCTTATTTTCTATAAAGTAAGGCAAGGAAATTTCAAAAAAACCAAAAGATAGAGGAATTCATTTAGACAATGAAAACTTGCTTTCATTATTTAAGACAAAATTGACAAAAAATCCCGAGATCATGACCTGCGACAAAGGGAGACACTTAACTGAGCCACCCAGGTATCCCTTTTTTTCTTTTTTTTTTTTTTTAAGATTTTATTTATTTATTTGAGAGAGAGAGAGCATGGGAAGCGGGGGAGGGAAAGAGAGAGAGGAACAAGCAGACTGCCTACTGAGTGGAGAGCCTGATGCACGGCCAGATCCCAGGAGCTGAGGTAGAAGCTTAAAAAGACTGAGCCACCTCGGCACCCCCTGAGACTTTCTTTTGAGTGAAATCCATGGTTACAGGAGGACCACTGTATTGGGTTTAGAGTCATTTCTTGAGGGAGGATAAAAAATAATTCAGCTTAAGCTTAGGTTCTTAAATAATAGTCTCTTGTTAAACCAAGCTTCTTATTTGGTTCTAACTCTGTCTTTTCACACTGCTGTTGAATTTGAAACACGCTATGTGTGTATGTGGTGGAGTGGCAGTGGGTTGCTCCTCCTGGGTTAGAATCCAAATTGTAATGTGAAAAGGAATGTCATGCTTTTCTTCCTTGATAAAATGACTTATCTGAAAATGGCCAGAACAAATCCAGAATACCATAATGCGGTTTGGAAACCAATAAATGCTGAACTGGCCATGTGTTTCTTTAAGCTCCAGTTATAAGGGGCACGTATCTATAATCTGAAATAATAGGTTTCATGAAGGGTGTCCTAACCAGCAGCAATATTCTATTTGCTTTGGAAAAAGTACATGTTTTTCTAAGAAGCTATTAGATGAATGAAAATTTAATGCATAACTGTCCATGGTGATAGGATATTTGAAAGATATTGTCAAAAGAGAAACAGTGAGATGCATTCAGAGAAGATTGTATATTGGATGTGCTCAATTCTTAGAAAAATAAATGTGGGAACATCTAATCTCATGACAGTTGGATACATATGTTTTTGCAAATGGAATGTAATTTTCTAAAAATGTCAGTTGTGTGTGTCTCATAGATACTGAAAACATATGCTAATTTTTGGCAGCAGCCAAGGGAAGCTATGGTGCTTCTAATTTAAATTTTAGTACACAGTTTGTGAGTGAACACTCAACAATGATGGGGATGCACTAGAGTGATAGTGCGTGTGCTGTGGAGTCAGGGAGACCGAGAGAGAGAGGAGCAGCAAGTGGCGAAGGAGGGAGTTGACGACACTCAGAAGTCTGAGGAGAAATGCACATGTTGGCCGTGCGGTAGCAGCGGGAGAATGTGGTGGAACATTGGCCAGAAGGGGCCAGATTCAGAGTCCGAGACCATTACCTTCCAATGCAAAATGATTTGAGGGACACTAGAGCGCATCACTCTCCCTGACCCCGCTTGTCAGCTCTTCCCTTTGGCTTCCAAGAGTGTTCCTTGGGAATACTGCTTCTGCTCAATGTTTTTGATATTTATGCGTTTCTATTTAAACAAGGTGCAAAGACAGGGAGGAGGTGACACAGAGGGAAGCTTCAGGTAAAGTTGGGGGTACAATGAATTAAACAAGTTAAATGGGTTGTCTTTACTTTTGGACTTTGTAAAGCTTTTAATACACACATGCTAATAGGAATTGGAAGTCTCATAAGGGGAAAACAGCAGCTCTCCAAATGACCTGAACACACATCTTATTTTTCCCTCTGCAACCTCTCATAAGACAAGTGTTTGTGAAATATGCTTGGGAAATGCTGGCTGGGGATGCCTGAAATTTGTCTGTCAGCTAATTATTCATTCGAGTTAAGATATTAAGATATGAACCCCCCTTTTAAAATAAATATAAAGATACTTTTGGAGGTTCTACAGTGTGAGCCATTATCTAGTACATATACCGTAACACTGACACAGGAGGTGATGGGTTGCTTGTTTTTTTTTTTTTTTTTTTTTTAAAGATTTTATTTATTTATTTGACACACACACACAGAGATCACAAGTAGGCAGAGAGGCAGGCAGAGAGGGAGGGAGAAGCAGGCTCCCTGCTGAGGAGAGATCTCGATTCAGACTCAATCCCAGGACCCTGAGATCATGACCTGAGCTGAAGGCAGAGACTTTAACTCAATGAGCCACTCGGGCACCCGATGGGTTGCTTGTTAACTGACCAGGAGCCAATAGCAGGTAAACAAGAGATGAGGGAATGGGGCGCATGCATGTGGACTTTAAGTGATGAGCCTCTGAGATTAGAGCAGGTGTATTTGAGACGCAGGTAGAGGGAAGTGGTTGGAGGTATTATTACCACATCAGTATGGAAAGCTGGGGCAGCCTGCACTTGCTAAATAGTGGAGAAGAGCTGAAGGGTGCACCCGGGGGGGAGGGGAATGAAAGAGTGGGGGAGACTGACGCTGACTTTGAGGCTAAGATCTAAGTACTTAAGTTTAAAAATTATATGCCCTTAAAAATAAATGACTTGAGAGCTTCTGTTTGCAAAAACAGTGCTTTTTAAATGTAATTGCTGAAAACCAGGGTGAGCTTTGTCAAGAATCTCAGAAAGTCCAAAATTTCTCAGGAATATTTAAAGAATAAGAAAGATGTGAATCTTCTTTGCCGATTTGGATGCCTTTAATTTCCTTTTGTTATCTGATTGCTGCGGCTAGGACCTCTAGTACTATGTTGAATAGCAGTGGTGATAATGGACATCCCTGCCTTGGGTTGCTGGGGGAGGGGGTTTGGGAGAAGGGGGTGGGATTATGGACATTGGGAAGGGTATGTGCTTTGGTGAGTGCTGTGAAGTGTGTAAACCTGGTGATTCACAGACCTGTACCCCTGAGGATAAAAATATATTTTTATAAAAAAATAAAAAAATTTTTTAAAAAAAAGGATGAGGGCGCCTGGGTGGCTCAGTGGGTTAAGCCACTGCCTTCGGCTCAGGTCATGATCTCAGGGTCCTGGGATCGAGTCCCGCATCTGGCTCTCTGCTCAGCAGGGAGACTGCTTCCTCCTCCTCTGTCTCTCTCTGCCTGCCTCTCTGCCTGCTTGTGATCTCTCTCTGTCAAATAAATAAATAAAATCTTTAAAAAAAAATAAAAAATAAAAAAATTTTAAAAAAGGATGAAAAATAAATAAATAAATAAATAAAAACAAAGAAAAAACAAAAAAAAAAAATAAAAGAAAGATATGAATCCTTTTAGCCAGAAAAGTTATTCTTAAGATATCACTTTAATCATGGAATATCATATACTTATTGTGGAAAATCCAAAAAAATACAAAATAAAGAATGAAAGAAAAATCATCCATTTTACCCACCATTTCTCAATCTAGAAATAACTACTATGTCTGTTTTAGCATATTATCTTCCAGTCTCCCTGGCCTCCCCTTATTCCTTCCTCTTCCCCTCCCTCCCAAATTGTGTAATTTTTTCCCCAAATTGTGTAATTTTGACTGATCATAAATACTGAACATAAAATTTTAATGAGGATACTATAATTAAAGCCAGGGGTTGGAAAATCTGGCCTGTCACCTGTCTTTTAAAACCCATGAGCTAAGAACGTTTTTGACATTTTCAAATATTTGAAAAGAATCAAAACAATAATATTTCATGACATCTGAAAATTATATGAATTCAAATTTCAATGTCGATTAATAAAGTTTTATTGGAACCCAGCCGCACCCACTTACTTAACTATTGTCTGTGTTGCTTTCACATTGACAATGCAGAGCAGTAGTTGTGACAGAGAAAACATGGTCTACAAAGCCTAAAATAGTTACTATTGGGACTTTTGCAGAAAATGTTTGGTGACTTCTTATTTAACAGATCCACAGTTTTGGACCATTTTTGTTGTTGTTGTTTTTGTCCATTTTAAATCATGTTTTAACCAGTAACTTTGGTCATAAATCTTTGCCTACTTTTCAGATTATTCTATTTGGGTATTTTCCTAAAACTAAAATTGCTGTGTCAAAGGGTGTGAATATTTTAAGGCCTCTGATTCATAATGCCAAATTTCTTTCTAGAAAGTTCAAACTAAGTTCCACTCCCCCACAAGCATACAAGAACTATAGAGATTTTCTTTTGAGCAATACAATCTCTATACTACCCTGCCTTAACTATTTTAAATTCAATAATAGAACAGTGTTAATCAAATCCAACCTTGCTAGCAATAAGGATTTGCTGGGGGAGTAAGTTTCATACGCTCTATAATTTTTTTTTTTTTGGATTTCATTTATTTATTTGACAGAGAAAGATCACAAGTAGGCAGAGAGTCAGGTAGAGAGTGGGGGAAGAAGCAGGCTCCCTGCTGAGCAGAGAGCCAGATGCAGGGCTTGATCCCAGGACCTGGAGATTATGACCTGAGCAGAAGGCTTAATCCCCTGAGCCACCCAGGCTCTATAATTTTTATCTGTCCTTTTAAAACTGCCCTGATTCTTACAGCTTCTGTTCTTGACACCTCCTGTCGTGAGACCTCGTAGAACAATCCTGCTCCTCAAGTCATTGTAAATAGGAGTATGTCATGGAGAAATACCTCTCTTTAGTATGAGAAATAGAAGATTCATCAGAGTTTGTACCTGATTCTTTATAAATCTGAGAATAGGGCTCACTTGCTTACCTACATGAGTTGTATTTTGAATGTCCGATTATAGACTTTACAAATTCTAATTGAACCTGCCACACTCATTTCACCATCAGCTAATCAATATATTTTCCTCCTGAATGGGGAAGCATTGTTGGTTTCAGTCCCATGTGAGACTAAAAAGGGTATAGATTTGCACTTCAAAAGAGCCTTGAAACTGTTGTTTTAATGTTATTTGGTTGGTGGAGTTGGAAAATAGATATTTAAGGCTTCAAAATCTTAAGTCTAGATTTTGCTCCTCCCTAGTGTGAAACGAATTTATGTTAGGGAGGATATCTTTTTGAATCTCTTCCTGTTTGAGGCTTTACTTCTGACACTGCACCAAAGCGATGTCTTGGTTCTGATTCTGAATATTTGTTTGTTAAGTTTTCAAAGATCTAATTGGACGCTAAAACTTTTCATTTTTTTTTTCTACTCTTAGGGAAAATACATTTTTTTTTAAGTAAGAAACTTTTCCTGACACTAAACTTGGAAGTGCAAGAAGTAAGTTTCATTCTATTAGGGTTTAAGGGAAAATACAGTGGTTGCTTATGAGTACTTCCCATCTCTGTCCACGTTCCTGCCTCCACCAGAAATAAAAGGGCTGGATCTGAAGCCCCGTAAGTCATCCTCAGTCTAAGCTTTCCAGATCCTTAAGGAAGAGCAAGGTGAGAGGGACTGGGGCAGAAAAGTGATATGAGAGTGTTGAATTACTTTTAATTTAGCCTGGTGTTAGGTTACTTGGCATCTAGAAAACTTTATGCTTTTCTTCTGCAATCATCTAATAGGTTAAAGTCCCACCTGAAAATACTCTAGGGGTGCCTGGATGGCTCAGTCAGTTAAGCCTCTGACTCTTGATCTCAGCTCAGGTCTTGATCTCAGAGTCACGGGACTGAGCCCTGTGTGGGGCTCCATGCTCAGGGCGGAGTCTGCTTGTCCCTCTCTCTCTTTGCACCCCCACCCCCTGCTTGTGCTCTTTCTCTTTCTCTCACTTAAAAAAAAAAAAAAAAAAAAAAAAAAGTCTAAAAATACTCTAGAATCCATTTTTGTTTTTTTTAGGAAAAAAAATCAGAAAAACTAGTAGAGAGATTCTATAATCCTCCCATCTTTAGAATTCATCAGTCACTAGAAGAGAACCTTGGGTGAGGATCTTCAGCTGAGCCAAGCAGACCTCCCAGAATGGTCACTGTTCACATTTGGAAGTGTGCAATGATTACCCTGTGCTGCCCTTCTCCCAGAGATCAGCCATGATGAGAGGTAGGCTGGTATTCTCTCTATATACCGTTTTTTTTTTTTTTTTTTTTTTTTTTTTTTTAAGTCAGGTATGTTGTGGGGTTCTTGAATTCAGGCTTAAGGGCTTTATCCAATGTGAGCTCCCAGAGGGCTGAGGGGAAAGCCACATCTGTCCTGTACACAGATTCTAGCAGATGACTCTGTTACAGCTAAGGGACTTCTCTTTTGAATAACTTGGCATCTCTGCGAGGTCGGCATGCAGCAAGCCAAGGCGTTCATCCCCACCCTTTACTGCAGCACTGAGGCTTCCCGAGTATGCTTTTGGCTGGGAAAAACCTTGGCAGAGCTGGGGAGATATTTCCCTTCCTCTTCCTTACAACAAGATGTCATGCAGGCAGGTGGCCCAATTTATGATGGTAGGTTCTAGAGATAGCCTCTAAGAAAAAAAGAAGCATGTATATCCTTAAGAAAAGATTAGTTTTACAAGGCTCTGTGCAGTTAGACCGGGGGGGGGGGAAATATCCATAGAAAACACTAAGTACACACACACTCTCCCTTTTAGGAACCATGATCAATCTAGAAGGTTCAAAAGGAAAGATTTTTATACCCAGAATTGAAAAAGAAGGTAATGAATCTAGAGGACACTTGATTCAATTAGCTCTGATTTAAAGAATGTAGGAAATAAGAAAACAAAATGCAGGTTATAATGTATGACAGTAACTGTGGCTTGCCTGTCCCACAGAGGTTCAAGCACTTTACATCTGGAAAGGGACCACGGACATAATTTCAGCAACCATCCTAATTTTTCATATGACATATGGTGAAGTATCTCTTAAATCTGGTCAAAGCAACTTTAATAAAACCAAAGTATTGGGAATTAAACAGAATTGAAATAGAAGGGAATGAGTGCTGAATCATTTACCTGGGGAAAACATGCAACTTGGATAATAAATGACTTACTATGACAGAAAAAACCTAGGATTACTACCATGAATTGGGAAGCCAAAAATATAGGATTGTCTTTCCTTTTTTAATGTAGGCAGTACACTATGGGATGTCTTCTCCAGGTGGTCATCACTGATAATTTCCTACATGAACTATTATCCAGGGAACTAGGCTGCACTTGAAGCAATCTTGAAGTGTTAAGAAAGCTCTTAGAGGAATAACTTTAGAAAAGTAAGGAATTGGGATGGTTATAGTTTTTAGAAAACTATATTAAATAACTTCAATATCTTCAAATATTTTTCAGTCCCCCCTCCCTATATGCATGTGCATGTGTGCACACAGATCCATTGGAACTTGAAGTAATTAGCTTTATATATATATTTGTTAACTTGGAAGTTAATGGGACTTGGACTTTTTTTTTTTTTTTAAATCTATCCCAGCCCATTACTAACCATGTCTAAAAAGAACTCAGGGACTTGAAAATCCTTGTTGACAGGTCTCTATTTCCAATTTTTAACTGTAAATTAAAGGAAAACCAGTACTGAATCTGTGTTTTCACTTTAGATACAACATTTCAATCACAAATGAATAAACCAACAAAGAATTTATTTTCTTTTTACTTCTGATGATGCCTGTATATAAATGACTTCAACACAAAGGCCATTTGCCTCTTCCTTCCTCACTGTAACTACCATAATGAAGCATGTTTTAAAGAGTTTCTGAAGGTAGGAGCCTAACAAGAAACCATTGCCATGGCTGGTTAAAAATAGGGTAGTTCCTCATTTCTGTGTTATGGTTCAAGGCAAGGAAAGTTGAATTTGCCTTTCAGCCCTAAGAAAAAAATGTAAGAAATGTGACCCAAACCTCGGGGAATGTGAATTCATTCAGTATTCTCTTGGCCAGAAGAAATTGGGACTTTGATAGTGAGAAAAAGAAGAACTATGAAATGGAAGAATTATCTCTAAGCTTTTTCTGACTGCACATTTGGGTATATTTGTGTGGTTTTTTTTTGCATCTTTACCTGCTAATTTGTGTGTCTCACATTTGGATTTAAGAACATGCCCTCAGAAATAAGAACTAAAGATCATCCAACCAAATTAGAATGAGTCATTTTGTCTTAGACTTTCGGACTTTTAAGGGGACTTATAAAAATATTCATTATTGATGTCAAACTCTGATATTAAGAAATGATTTGCTGTTTAGCATTTCAAGCTATGAATTTAAGAAGGATTTAAGACACAAAATGATTTTATACTGACATTCTGTTTTCTTAAGTTTCTTTCAGCTTTGAAATTGCTTTTGGGTGTTCAATTTAGGGCCCTTCTCATAGAAAGGAAGAGAAACCTGATTCAAATTAGCTTAGACAAAAAAGGGATTTATTGACTCAAGGGAAAAACATCTAGAAGGAGGCCTTGTTTCAGTAGTGGCTGGATGTAGATATTCTGGTGTCTGTTGTCTGTCGCTGGTGTCTGTTGCTTGTTCTCGTTTTCCTATAGTTCTGCCATTCTCTGTGTTGGCTTAATTTTCAGTCAGCTTCTTCTAGGTGGATTTAGGCTTACATGGTCTTTCGGGTTCAAAATCCAAGAAAAAACAACAACAAAAACTCCTCTTTCCCACCCTTCCAAAGTTCCAGAAAGAGGTCTGACTGGCCTAATTTGGGTCATTTGCCCATCCTAAACCAATCCGTGTGAATGATTCCTTCTGTGGATTCTTTGATCCAGGGATGTTATCATGGGGCATCACCAGGGACTATTAGAATCATTACTGAAAAATCATGGACCTCAGGCCTGTGAAGTATTTTCCAATTATTTCCACAGTAGGGCTATCATAAGCCATATCTTTTTAGATAGAATACAACTAGTATATATTAGTCCCTTGGATTTAACCATCAAACTGGAAATGTGTCTACAATCCAAGAATGTAGGTGTTGAAAAGAACAGGAAGTGGCCTCCATAGTTGGTTCTGAAGAAGTCCTAAGGAAATGGCATCACTTTCCTTTCTCTGTAGTAGATGTTTTATTTTGTTCCACCTAGCACTCATTCCTACTTTTTATGGTACCAGCATCCTGATTTCATTTGAGTGTTTCTTCTTCTTCAGGCTTTTTGAATTCAGACTTAAAGGCTTTGTCAAATGTGTTTCAGTAGGCCAGTACAATTAGATGCCTTGTTCTCTCCTAATGTAAGGTATTGGCTGGTGACCCATGCTAGCTAGGCCAGTGAAACTCACTATCCTTATACACTGAGTAGATTAATATATGAATGTGAAAAAAATGTTGTTCACTTCTACCACTGGTGATATCCTTCTAAAAATGCTGAAGAGTTCCTGTTATCTCTGCAACTTTATCTGGTTCTTCTTTTCCCAAAAGTAGTTTTACAGCCCTTCTGTGAGCTACTCATATATTTCCAAAGGATTCGTTTTCCATGTAGATTGGAAACAGTGCCTGTTTCCAGACTGGTTGCAGTCTGCAAAATGAAATGGTAGAAAGCCTGGTACTCTGGTGCTCTGGTGTTCTAGAGCCTTGGATAGTTGAAAAAGCCAAGTTCTCTGCCTAGTAATAAAGCTAGTATGATCAATACTAGGAGGAAGGTAAGAACCACAGAAGGAAATAAGAAGCTGGCTCTCTGGGACCCTTGCATATACCTCTTGTTATGAAGTGCCTCATTGTCAGAGGAGATAATGACATTTACTGCAAAAATGCATTTGGGCTATAGTTTGGAGTCCAAGGTCAGAATGGGCAAGTCTCTCCATCCCACATCCCTGTTTATAAATGCTTTAGTTAGAGGCTAGGGAGATGGTTAGAACACTGAAGTTACTGCCTGGAAACCAGAATCCTCAGTAGCTGTTTAGATTGAAGGAAATGACTAGTCACATTACTGACCTTTAGTTTCTAGTCTCTGAAATTGACCAGAAGCCTCTTAGAGCTTAAAAGGACTTGTCTTCCCAGGTAGACCTCAACCTTGACAACAATGTCCTATGCTCAGTGGTCAAAGGAGATCCTCCTAGAGGGCAGATTTAGGGGCTACCAGTGGGCTGACGATCATTCCATGCATCCCACCATGATTGTCACTATATCCTGCAAAACAGAAATAGCCAAGACTGTTCCATGGAAGAGAAGTGAGTGTCCTGGTCAGCAGTTCCCATGTGAGGAATATCCAGGGTGCTGACTGCTTCAAAGTTGGCCACCTTGTAAAGCAATGTCCTCATGACTTTGGGAACTACATAAGTCCACCCCTTATTTTAAAGAGTGCCACTGGCACAGAGCTGAATTTATGGTCAGATCGATCAGATAATATCTAATTCCTGATTGTCAGCTGGTATACAAGGTTTAGACATTTCCCCACTAGTGGTCTTTGGTCTGTCAGTCCTCTAGCTAAGGGAGTGTGCATGTAAACCAAGCCAAGCTAAATGGACTCTCTCTCTGGACTTTGGGTCTTGGACAGAGTACAGCAAGGGCAGGAAAAACAGATGCAGTCTATTTTCTCAAGCTGTGTTGCCTTTACAAGACTGTTGGGCAGTAATTGCTACACAGAATCTGGTCCTTCACAGACTATCTTTCTCTAAGCCTGGTTTTCCAGCCTTCCTATCATTTCTATGGCCTAAATTCCTTTTGCTGTTGAACTCAACCAGAGTTGGTTTCTGTGACTTGGAGCCCCAACACCATCAGGTAATGCACCCTTTTCTTTCCCAGGCCTCCTATTGTACTTTTGAAACTTCTCATTCCCTTCACACATACCCTTGATTTAAAGGGTGAGGAAGGATACAATAAGATAGGCTTGGGATGATTCTACCCACAATCCTATCCTAGAGAGAGCATTTGAGAACTGCCTGCCTTTGTGAATAGTGTATTATTTGAGGATGATTTTAGCTTCTTGAGAGGGAGGACAGGGGCTTGTTTTGTTCACAGCTCTGTCCCCAAAGTCTAGCCTGTTGCCTGGAACAGCATCAGTGCATTCAGTATATATATACACTAAGGTGGTTCTCCCTTGGTCTTGTCACATTAGCAAATTTGTTCATTCAATAAATATTTGTTTATTGTTCACATGGGAATATAATAGTGAGCAATAGATATGACACTTATGACACACGACACAGATATGACACAGCTTAAAATGACATAAATGAATTATGTCTGAGTTTCTGTAGGTCAGAAGTCTGAGCATGGAGGGTCTGAGGCAGCACAAGCTGAGGTATGGCTAGGGTACCTCTCTTCCCAGAAAAGTATTGTATATATATGGCTGCTATCTATATCTCCATATTGGGAAGTTGTGGTCATATTTTCATTGATCTGATCAGGAAGAAACATTTCTGAATACTAATGGACTATAACATGAATGAATAAGGAAATGCAGAAATGAATGAATGAATGAGGAAACGCAGAAAATGATAATCATCCCAAGATGAATGTATTTGACCTGAACTTAGTAGGATTTAGTTGTTGAAGGCAGGCAGACATTTCTTTGTGAAGGCTCTCTTCTGGGGAGAAACTGAGTCACACATTCACTCAGCCCATATTTATTGAGCACCTACTATATTCCAGGTATTGTTCTAGATGTAGAAAGTAAAGCTAGGCATAAGACCAATTCTTTTTCCTCAGGACGCTTCTCTTGAGATGGATGCAAAGCAACAGAACAAATAATACACTTTCAAGGAATGATAAGTAATGTGTTGAAAATGAAGTGGGGTTAGGGGATGTGAATGGTTGTGGGAGTTCCATTTGGATGGAGTATGCAGGAAGGACGCTCTGGAAGGGGCATTTGAGACCTGAATAAAGGGAAGCAGGCAACTGTGATAAGGTGGGAGACAGAGCTTTGGAGGTAGATGAAGTAGGGAGAGAACACCACACTGGGGTGTATAAGGAAGGACAAGCAGGCCATACGGGGGAGGGGGTGAGGGGGTAAAGCAGAGTGAGAAGTGGAGAAAGTGACAGGTGAGGGGTGGTAAGGGGGGGTCCAGGGCACATGGGAGGTCTAAGCACGTGAAGGTTAAGGAACTTTCTGGTGCTCTGTGAGTTAAGGGCAGAGCAACAGAGTACTCCTTTATTTCAGAGGCCGTCGCCTTATTCCAGAACTTCTGTAACTTCCAGGTCCTCACAGGTAACTGCCTACCTATTTGAAAGTGAACTCCTCTCAGGTTTTTGGGCAGCTATTCCCTTAGGTTAAGGGCAGGTACAACACCCAGCGGCGGGGCGGACCAGGGTGACAGACCCTGGCGCCCCCTGGGGGCCGTTCTCACGGGCTACGGAAGGTAGCCCCTCTCCTCCGTGCTGCCACGCGCCCCAGGTGCTCGCCTCCCCGGTCTCTCCCTTTCGCCCTCGGCGCTCCTTTATCTTTCCCGCTTCCGGGGTAGCTCCTCTGCCGCCTCTCCCGTCGCGCAGCCTCTGGTCCTGGCAGGATTCGAGCGGAGCGTGTTTCCACCAGGGTTAATTAGCAGTTCGCACTTGCAGATCGCGATCCAAAACCCACCCTCTGGCCTGGCCCACCGGAAAGGGGGCGGGAGTGCTAACCTTATCTCCGGGGCTCCGCCTCCAGGGGGCCGAGAGCGAGCTTCGGAGCCGAGGCGCTCTGCACTGGCCACTGCCGGCGGACGGGGCGACGGGGCGACCGGGCTCGGGACGGAGGGGAGCCAACCCTCTTCAGCCCAGATTCTGCCCGGGTTGGGGCTGGTCGCTGCCTGGGACGCCCCCCGAAGCCCTGGTACAAGACGCTGCTGGCTGCGACCGCCACCCTGACCCTGGACGCCGCGTCAGGTAAGGTGACAACGCCTTCTCCCCTCTCTCTGCTAGAGTAACAAATAGGGGGTCCAAGGCTAGCTGTCCCGGGGCTGCAGTTTGACATTTTCTCCCCGCGCTGAAGCGCTTGGTGAATCCAGAGATCAACCCTGCACCCAGGCTGGAGGCTGGGATGACAGGATTTGTCCTACAAAGTTACTGGGTGTTCCTGAATCACAGGAGGTTCGTTGGGAGCTGGTTTGTGCCGCGGGGTCTTTGGCCCCGGGAATTCTTATTGTGTGGCAATGTATGCCCCTGAACCCATCGTCCCCTTGGAAGGGGCAGTGGCGTCCACACGTGGCGCGCCGGGAGCGTGGGCGAGCGCACAGGGCGGTGGGCGGTGTATTTGGCCCAGAAGGTTCTTTAATGGTGCTGCACAGGACAGGAGCTTGGGGGAACTTTAAAAAACTCTGTAGTTGAGCAGCACCCTAAACCAATTAAATGAGAATCTGTAGGAATGGGACTTGGGGGCATCCACGTTTAAAAACAGCTCCTCCAGGGTGATTTCCATGCAGAACAGCTTGGGAACCAGTGAGTTAAAGGAGTGGTTCTCAGAATGTCATCTCTGGCCAGCGGTATGAGCATCACCTGGGAACTTTAAGGGACGATCTAGAGCCCAGGCCGAAACTCTGGGAGTAAGGTTTAGCTGTTTCCATGAGCCCTCCAGGTGATGGTTGCATTTACCTACTTTTGAGAACTACTGGGTTGGATCTCAGTTAAGGTAAGGGCAAACACCTGCAAATTCCCCTCCACAGGGGCAGGAGTAAAGGGAACACTTTTCAGAAAATCCTAGGTGTGCATCAGTAGGGTTTTACCCTATCCAAAACAAACCCTCTCCCCCAAAAAACACACTGGGAACATTGGAGGATCCTGCAAAGGGTAGAGAATTAGCTATCATCTTGAGCAATTTTTACATGGTAGAATCTGTGTACTTTAGGAAAGAATAGGTTTAGGTTTTTTTTTTTTTTTTTTTTTTTTTTTTTTTTTTTTTTTGAGTCGAAATGAAGCCGAAGAAGAAATATACATAAGTCTTCTAGTTGTAATAACATGAGTCTTTGGCTCCCAATGAGATGATACCAGATCATCTCTGTCATCAGTGTACATTACAGGACTTTTTTTTTTTTTTTTAAAGCAGAGGTTTAAGGGATTCATGCCAGTTCTCCAGAGTGAAAGGGAAGTTCAGCATTGCAGGTCTCTGGATTATCTGAAGTGACTCCTCCCCCCCTTCTTTTAATAGAGATCTGAGATTTCAAAATTTTGGCTAAAAAAAATTCCAGCTGTTTCTAAGTCATTAGTACAGAAATAGAATGACTTTGCAAATAGGCTTAAATGGATTAGAAAATCTGATGCTGGATAAAAAACTAGAATAGGCATGACTCCAGTCCCACCACATGTGTGCCTGGTGAACACAGTGCTACCCCTAGCAAGACTTTCTGTACAGGAAACGTTCATTTCCCAAACTGGCATTTTCTGTGCCAGTTTGTGATTGCAATATATAGACTTCTTGAGGGGCAGGTACTAAGCTTGTGTTTAGAGAACTGGGGAAAATACGGGTAGTGTTAAGGAACAGGAGCCTTTGTTGGGGCTCAAGACTCAGGTTCAAAATATGCTATGGGAACATATTCAAAATTTGCTCTGGGAGAGTTGCATAACTTCTCTGAGCCTCAGTTTCCCCATCTGTAAAGGAGGACTGTAGTAATACAATGCATCCTTCATAGTTCTCACATTGTTGTTAAAGTGAAATAATGCTTCTAAAGTGTTTAAAATAGTAAAATAATATACACACACCACACTCACACTAAGAACAAAAAACTCTAATCCCCAAATGCCTTGAAATGAAAAGTATGTTGATATAAGGGTCAGATTTTGCAGATTTTGTATTAAATCTAACCCTTAGAATTTATAGCTTTTGCTTCTTAACCAGAATGTGAACACAAGAATATTTTCAAATTCTCTTCATAATTTTATTGCATGTTTTATATGGAACTTTCTAGAATTTTTTTTTTTTTTTTACTTGATTAGCTTCAAATCATTTGATTTTTATTCACTCTCTGTGGTAAAGTATTTCATTCCCTATCTGGTGGATTTTATAATCCATTAACATTCACATTTAAATAGTCTTAAAGTCTGGTTCTCCTTAATATCAGTCCTTAGACAATTCAGATGGGAAGAGAGCATCTAAAGGTGGCATGCTGTGGTATCCAAGAGAGGCACTTGGGAAATACGATCTGGTATTTCTTAGGTTCTTGAGAGTGAGCACAGACTGAAACCTTATCCAGCTACGTGAAGGTTTGTTGAAGAGGATATAAGAGAAGGGAAAATGAGGATACAGAGCAAGGGTAGGCCTAAACTGGCAAAAAGGGTTAGGTGACGTAATTTAAGAGTTCTTTTTCTGCTTAACTGTGATAATTTCAAAATGCTTCAAACCACATACCCAAAAAGCAATTCTGTGCATATCGTTTGATTGGAACTTATTTGAATGATCATCTTAGGACCAAATAGTTCTGGTGAAAAAACATGGTATCAATTTCAAAAAGGATGCCAAATTATTCTGTAATTTTGAATGTAGTCTTGATTATCCTTTGATTTCAATGATAAGTTGAATATTAGATTTCTAACTTAGAGCACCTTTTTATAACTCATCTTGACTCTTGGAATTCAATGTTACACCTGCCTATTACTAATCTTCTGTTACTTCCTGGAGACTAAACGTAATGCAGCTTCCAGCATATGAGCATTCTCGAGCATGTAAACTCCTTTATTCGGGCAATCAGTCTCTTTTAGGATACTTTTGACCTTACAAGTGAATGTTATTAAAATGAATATGATTAGAATTTAATGTTACTAAATGCCGTTACAATTTAATTTGAGTAGGGTTTTCTGTTTAACTCACTATGTATGAAATGAAGAGTAGCTTTGGCGATGAAAAGGAAAGATCAGAGGTACATCTCTTGATGGGAAAAATGAAGGCATGTGGAAGCAAATTCAAACTCTCAGGAATCAAATCACGTGTTTTGGATAATTTATCTGGAGAGCTAAGAGAGTCCGCGATGTTGCAATTGTCAGTGACAGGATGTGGCAGCTCTGTTGCAGTGAGTGGCCAATTAGGAATGATCAGTACTGCAATGCATAAAATAAAAAATGATTTTATAATTCTCCACTTACATGCATAAGGATTGGAGCAGAGATAGTGTTAGAGGAGCTAGCCTAATTGCACTTGATTTACATAACCTGGCTCACTTAAAAAGGTTTTGATGAGCATTACCTGGCATTCATTTAGTTCATTTTGAGGGCCCTAGTTTGTTCCAAAGTGGATGGTTTTACTATTAAGGCCAATCTTGGAAGTCTTGTGAGTAAAACACATCAGTGGAAATGGATACATGTTTTTATTTTGTATTTATTGTTTTTGGATTATATTTCTTAGCATGCAATAGTAATTCCTTAGCTAGAGTCATTATCATTCTTGAGAGAAACAAAGTAGAAATGTTTATTTTTGGCATGTGGTCTAGTCTCATGCAAACAAGATCAGCCATGGAGGCCAAATTTCCTAACTTTCTTTTCCATATTATGGTTGGGGACACTCTACAGTCAGACTGCCTAGTCTTTTTTTTTTTTTTTTTTTTTTTTAAAAGATTGTATTTATTTGACAGATACAATCTTTTTAAAGACTGTATTTATTTGACTACTCTGCAAGTAGGCAGAGAGGCAGGCAGAGAGAGGAAGGGAAGCAGGCTCCCTGCTGAGCAGAGAGCCTGACACGGGGGCTCGATCCCAGGACTTGATTCCAGGACCCTAGAATCATGACCTAAGCCGAAGACAGAGGCTTTAACCCACTGGGCCACCCAGACGCCCCCAGACTATCTAGTCTTGTCTTGTATCTGACTCTGTCACTTATGAATTGTTTGAAGTTGGACAAGTTGCATATATCTTTTTACTTCTGTATCCTCATTAGAAAATTGGGAAAACAGTACCTATCTCAGCAGGGTTGTTATATGGAGTAAATGTGTTAATGTACATAAAGTTCTTTTAACACTGCCTGACTCATAGTAAATGCTTAATAAGAATTTGCTGTTATTTTACTTTGGACTTAATGAATGGTTTAAGCTGAGGCTCTCTTTTCTGTTTTCATCTCTTAAAAATGGAATCCTAAAAAATGTAGCTTAAGCTATGTTCATTTGATGGTTTTTCTGTTTTAGATAGTGGGAGAATTTGTTTCAGGATAAGTGAAGTATTTCAAGTTTCTCAGAAAATAGTACAACCTTTTGAATACCATTTATAAAAGTTCCCAGATGCTGCTGCTGGCCAGAGACCACACGGAGAATCACTGCTTTGACCTACTGGTTCTCAAACTTGACTGAACATCAGTATCACCAAGCACAGTTCTTTCTTTCTTTATTATCTTTATTATTATTATTTTAAAAGATTTTATTTGTTTATCTGAGAGAGAGAGTGGAAGGGGGTGCAGGGGGTCACAGCAAATGGGAGACAGGGGTTGGGGGGTGGTAGCAGGAGAAGCAGACTCCCTGCTGAGCAGGGAGCCCAGTGTGGGGCTTGATTCCAGGACCCTGGGATCATGATCTGAGCCAAAGGTAGGTGCTTAACGACTGAGCCACCCAAGCACCCAGCACAGTTCTTTAGAATGCTGATACCCAAGCTGATTAAAAGAGTTAATTTGGTTAATTTATTGTGAAAAGGAGTAATCATGTCCTTTATAAAGAGAGGCCCTGTAACACTATACATTATTATCTGTGGGATTCCCATGTACTCCTAGAATTTTTAGAGTGCTAGTGGATATTATAATTGATCTAATATAAATGAGGAGACAGAGGCTTAGAGGTATCATTCTAGGCTAAAGGCTTATGCAGAGTTAGTTGTAGGACTGGATGACAAATCAGGGTTCCTGTGTTCAACTCAATATTTTTCATTCAACTACCTTGCCTTCTGGAAAATCAGATAATATGAGGGAGGCACATAATCAAAGACAGTGCTACTGGAATGCTCTAGATCTACCTGTCCTGCTTAACCCAGTTTGCTTTCAGAGTTATCTATTCAAAAGATTTCCTTTGCAAACAATATGTCCACAATGCCAAGAAAATAAATTTATAGCTGTCAATTTTGAAAGGGATATTTTTTCCTACTAGGTTTGTCTTTTCTAAGGATTCAGTTTAGTTTTTTCTCTTTGTTGTTTCTCTGGCATTTTGGTTTTTACTAATGAAAAAACTTAGAGATATCTTTGAAAATTTCAGGAAACGTTGATAGTTTTCTCAAGTCCAAGTTTAGTGACCTTCTGGGAATCCTGCCAGTTGCTTGTGTTTGATTCAGTGTTTAGTTTTGGTTTTGACTTGTGTTGTTTTGATCTTGGTCAATTTAGCCATGATTGCAATGTTATGCTGTTTGTTAACTATTTGTTTTTACAGTTATTGGTGTCAAGAAAAGATTAAGGACCAATAAAATTTTCTTTTTTTTTTTTTTAATAATTTTTTATTTTTTATAAACATATATTTTTATCCCCAGAGGTACAGGTCTGTGAATCACCAGGTTTACACACTTCACAGCACTCACCAAAGCACATACCCTCCCCAATGTCCATAATCCCATTCCCTTCTCCCAAACCCCCTCCCCCCAGCAACCCTCAGTTTCTTTTGTGAGATTAAGAGTCACTTATGGTTTCTCTCCCTCCCAATCCCATCTTGTTTCATTGATTCTTCTCGTACCCACTTAAGCCCCCATGTTGCATCACCACTTCCTCATATCAGGGAGATCATATGATAGTTGTCTTTCTCCGCTTGACTTATTTCGCTAAGCATGATACGCTCTAGTTCCATCCATGTTGTCGCAAATGGCAAGATTTCATTTCTTTTGATGGCTGCATAGTATTCCATTGTGTATATATACCACATCTTCTTGATCCATTCATTTGTTGATGGACATCTAGGTTCTTTCCATAGTTTGGCTATTGTGGACATTGCTGCTATAAACATTTGGGTGCACGTGCCCCTTTGGATCACTACGTTTGTATCTTTAGGGTAAATACCCAATAGTGCAATTTGAAAATTCAAATAAAAAGAGGTTCCAGTGAAGTTTGAGCTTTAGAGCAATTTTGTACTTTTAAGAATATTCTTTGGAAATTTAGTTTTTAAAGTGGTATAGGGACAAATACAAACACTCAGAACATGGGTATTATATTTTCATGGTAACTTTCAAATTCAAAGGTCGTTCAGTGTTTGAAACAACTTTTCGAAATACAAATTTTCAAAAATTCTAAACCTTGTATATCTGAATTTTGCTACTTTATTAGGGAGAGAGAGTTTTATTCCACCTCATGGGGTGTGTCTAGGCCTGTGATTTTCAGTAGTATCCAGAATTAGGTAGAATATTAGAGATAAGACCAGAACACTCTTTGTAAGTGTTCAGCCATTCACCAAATAGTGCCTAAGTGCCAACCATGAGCTTGGCTACTGTATGGGGATTCAGAGAAGTTGCTAGGTTCAGTTTGGTAAGTGATCAGTCTTTAGAAAGGGTTGAGTATGATTTGAAGGCAGATCTTAGCAAGAAGTGGAGCGTTTATCCCAGAGAGAGGCAGTGTGGAGAAGGTCAACACACACTCAAGTTCCTGAGAACGTGGACAGCTCCACCACTTATCTGGAGAAATTTCTGTTGCCTTGGGCAGTCTGCCTTTTCATCATTTTACAGCTCCTTTTACTGTCCCCTTCCTGTTCAGATCACTTGTGAGCTAACACCTCTGGACTGAGGTTTGAAATGAGAGAGAATGATATCAACAATGTGGGCGGCAGGGATGACATGCCTAACTGTCTTCTCTAGAATGCTGTAAGCAGAGCTCCTACTTGGCTTCCTTTGGAATGGGGTTGGGGTGGGAATGAAAAGAGAAGGTGACGTTCATCCTCTCTCCAGGAAGTGGAAGTACATGGACCCTTCTTCAAACTCTGTGTATATTTAGTGGCAGCAAGCCTATAGTGTGTGCAGTGTGACTGAGTAGGTCCCTACTGTCTGTGTGTCATTTCTCAACTACCATTTAAATAGTAATAATAATAATATATGTCAAATACTAAATACATAGATGCTCTCATTGTTTCCTAAAAGGCTCTGGACTAGGAAATACGAAACTTGGATTCTCACCAGCCTGCCACCAACTGAATGAAAGCTAGTAGCTTAGAAAAGCCTGTAGGAAGGGGGTAGTTGGGCAGGTGTGATTGCAAAGTCCTTTTTCATTTTGCTGTTTGTATGTTTTTCTTTTCCTTGGTTGCACGCACTGCTTGGAGCCATCATGGGCCGTGTAAAGAATTGCAGCTTAGAACATATATACAGACAGTTTAGGTCAATGTAGGGTAAAACCCTTTAGGAAATTAGTCTACTGGGAAATGTAGGACACATTTCTCAAATTCCTATTAATATCCTTTTTGAATGTTCACTGAAAATGGACAGTAGTGAATGAAGAATAATGAAATAACAGATCTTTTTATCTTAAGAAAATTGTAAATATCTTTTCATGATGGTTAAACAAAATTTTCTTTGGCCTCCATGTGGAAATTACATAAAAACAGTTCATTGGTCTTTTCAACACTTGAAAAATTTTTTTTCTGATTCTGAATTATGGCTTTTGTGGTAGAAATCAGGCTTACATGAGTAATCAAATTATATTTTTGAGCTCTGAATTGCATGTTTCTCAAAATGTTAACAGTTGTCTTTGGTTTGTAGAATGATAGATATTTTCTTTCTGCTTTTCTTTGTTTTGTCTGTTTTTTAATATACATGTTTTACTTTCATAATGCAAAAATGAATGCCTAACTACATGCTATGTAGATGGAAACATTTGAAATTTTAATTTTGAATTCCATTCCAATGAGAGATAATGATGTTACAGTGTAATTAATTTATCTTCCTTTAATTCATCAAGTATTTATTGTGCCAGATGTGCTTTTAAATACCAGACACTAATTACAGATAGTAAAATATGGCTAAAATGATACAAAATATTTTTGTAAAAGCAGAAAATCAGTTTATTACTCCTTGTGAGTGCCAAAAGAGTATTCTGTACTCTAAGACCTTGAGGCCATGTACGATGATAGCTAACTAAGATCATGGGTATTTTGTAGTCATGGCCCTGACACTTAGCACCTGTGTGATTTTTGGGCCTAGTATTTAACTTTTTAAAGCTTAGTTTGTCCATCTGTCAAGTGGGGATCATAGGACCTACTTCTTTGTGTGGTCAGGAAGGTTAAGTAGAATAACTCAAACCCCTCAGCATAGTGCCTGACAGAAGTACTCCACTTAACTTTGTTATTATCATAAGTATACTATTCTCCCTATTTCTAAGCTTTTTTACACTTGAGACTTGGATGTCTGTCTTTTGGAAAACACATCACTACTTTATGTTTTGGATTTATTTAGAGGGAGAGAGAGCACGCACATGTGAGCAGGGGTGGGGGCAGAGGGAGAAGGAGAGAGAAAGAGTCGTAAGGAGACTCTGTGCTGAGCCTGGAGCCCCACATGGGGCTTGATCCCCCAACCCTGAGATCATGACCTGAGGTGAATTGAAGAGTCAGATGGTTATCTGACTGAGCCACCCATGTGCCCCACCTTACTACTTTAGGTGAGGTATCCTCTGTACAGCCTGGGTCATGAAGAGGCACATCCAGATTTTCACCATTGTTCACACTGGGCTGAGGGAGAAGAAAGTGTGGATGCTGGGGATGGTCTCTCTTAGAGCTGGCAGTAACATTGGCCTTTGGGAGGAATACCTTGTGACTGTAAGTGTTGCTGTGGAGTCTGCAAGATGATCCTCCTCTGCCATATGGCATAGTCCCAGAAGGTCACTGTGATGGTTTGGTGGGATTGAGGCTATCTTCCAGTCTTGTTTGCAGCTATCGGTGGTTTGTCTTGAGCTCCTGGGTTTAGCAATTGCAGAGATCTTTTTGGTCAGGGCCACCGATAGCCCATTAGGACAGCTTTGCGAAAATTAGAACATAGCTGTGTCAATGGGCAGATGCAGCCCTGGGTTTCAGTATCGATTTGCTTCATCAGCTAGGTTTCCCTGTGCAGTTGCAGCCCGCACTTTGGTGCATTTGTGTAGGGTATGCATGAATCCATCCATCCCACAAATATGTCTTAGTTCTTTCTGTGGTTTAAACTAGATCCTGGTGATGCAGTGATAAATTAATTATGATCCTTGTCCTCAAGGACTCATAATCGCTTAGCAAATTTCTCCGTGGATGCTCCCCTTGTCAGGGTCAGTTGCATTACCATGTAGGTCCTAAACCTCTTTTATTGCTATGTGTAGTAGGTGCTTTAAGGAGGTTGTTGTGTTTGTAATCTGGTCAGTTGCCCCCACATCTAGTAGTCTGAAGGTCTATTATTTGTGTCTGTGGTTAGATCTATGTTCTCAAAATTGTGGTGAGTTCTACATACATGACGTATGTAAGTAAGTTACTACAGAGTGTTTGGACTTAATACATAGTCTATTAAATAAAAAACTGAACCAAACAAAAACTATGTTGAATTGAATTCAATTGACTGACGCTTGACAGAGGGAAGTTATGGAGGCACTGGGAAATCAGAATCAATTCTTTTTAGACTACACATGTCAGAACCCTGGGGAAAAAAAATGTGATTATTTTTGATCTCTGTTTCATTCTAAATTAGTTAAATGAATGTCTGGCCAATTACCGATACAGGATAGTTAGAGCCATTTGTGCATCTGTGTTTCCTTAGCTATGTCTCTAAATATTTTTAATTTTTAGCTCAGGAGTGTAATTTCACATTGGACAACTTTTAGCCAGACTCATCCCATTATTAAATGCTAAGCTTGAGTAATGCAACAAGTTTGTGCATTTTAAATGTTTCTGCATCATCTTGGATATGGCTGCCAAGTTGAATTTGAAATTTCCCTTCTAGTAACCTGCCATCTTTTTGGACCTTGAGCCTAAAGCAGCATAAGACTAGAGAAGCAATGATAATTTCACATTTTCGAATTTAACTTAAATTCTAACAACTTAAATTTAAAAAATAAATATGTGTACGCTTTCTGTTTTATCCCCTCTTCCAGTTTATCCTCAAAGATGAGCATTTATCATGAGCTGGAGAAGAAATTTTTTTCCTTCTATTCCTTTCTTTCACTGTCTTAGTACTGCCAGTCTTTCGATAAGGCTGGACTGTTGCACCCAACCCAGTATCCTCAAGGAGTGCACTTGTACAGAGCTATAGTATTTTTAGGCTGCAGGGAAGAGGAATGTGTAGCCTTGCTTGTCTACAGTGTAAGACTTTGCTAATCTTTACTACTCTGTAGAGAATTTCATATTTTGACTTTTTCCCTTCAAAATCTGGGATCTCTGTTTTCCTAGAGGCATCTATTGATATGATATGTTCTGTGGTAAAAGGGGAAAGGAAGAAGGCATGTTTTACTACCTTCAAAATATGCAGGAATGGGTTTCAGTCAGTTTCTTAATTTTTTTTTTTTTTTAAGATTTTTATTTGTTTGACAGAGAGGACGTGAGTGCGAGCAGGCTGAGTGGCAGGGAGAGGGGGCAAATTCCCTGTGGAGCAAAGAGCTCCGAGGAGCAAAGACGGCTTGATCCCAGGACTCTGGGTTATAACCTGAATCGAGGGCAGATGTTCAACCTACTGAGTCACCCAGGTGCCCTGGTATCAGTTAGTTTCTAGCATTGTTTTCACTAGGGAGTTGGGAAGTTTTAAATGGAAAAATGCAAGAATTTTGGTATATCAAGCAGGAAGGGAGATATTCTCCCAAGGAAGGCATTATTGTGTATTTCATTATTTTCACAATGAGCAGATGTTGGTGATTACAAAAACACTGGCTGTGTGCTATATGAAGGGGAAAAAGAAGAGAGAGAGAGAGAGAGAGAGAGAGAGAGAGAAATGATGAGTCAGCAAGTTTTAATTCAGTGTCTACCAGGGTGCCTGGCAGATTGAGGTTGGTTATGACCCCAGGTTGCTTGTGGTACCATTGGGAGATGGACTATTTCAAATATAATTTTTAGGAGGCAAAATAAGAATGTAATGGAGCTCTAAATGGTCTAATACTGGAGATGGGCACTGTGGGAGGTGTGGTCTTGTTTTTTGTCATGCTATGCTTTGTAGAAGAGGTGGAGATTAAACTTGCTTTTTTAAAAATTTATTTATTTATTTATTTGACAGAGAGGTGGTCAGAGAGGGAACACAAGCAGGGGACTGGGAGCAAGAGAAGCAAGATTCCCACTGAGTAAGGAGCCCAATGAGGGGTTCAACCCCAGGACCCTGGGATCCTGACCTGAGCCGAAGGCAGATGCTTGACTACTGAGCCACCCAGGTGCTCTAAATCTGCTTCTTGAAGCCTGGGTTCAGTTTGGACAAATGATTGGTTTAAACACTCTAGTCAATGTAAGTCATAGGGCTGGAAGTTATTTTATGAATAATTATTGTTTACTGTATAAATATTGTTGATACCAATAATGCTTATCGCAATAGCGTACTTAATGAACATATTGCCCTATTCCAGACACCTCCAGTGATGGGAAACTTTCAGTTTGAGGGATATCCCCATCTATTAAAACCTTTTTAAAATGAAATTAAACTGAAAACTTCCTTCCTGGAGTTTCCAGGCATCAGTCCTAATTCTGTACTCTGGGAGTGATGGGGAGAAGCCTAATATCTTTTCCTCGTGGCAGTCTTGCCAGTATTTGAAGACAAGTGGGACATCATATTCTAAAACTGCTGCTTTTTTTTTTTTTTTTTGCAGTGGTTTGCATTTATGTCTCCAGTCTGGTCAGCCTTGTCTAGATCCACTGAGGTTTGATTCTTCCTGATCATAGGGTTGCTGAATGGAGAGGGTGTAGCCCAGAAGCAAACGAATTGTTGGGCGTCCAGTTGACAATAATGACTGCAGTTTACCATTAGCTAAGACCTTGTAGACTCCTCAGATCTCCTGCTGTGAAGCCAGCAGCTTCCTATTGAGCATTCTATAATCCAGATTTTGGCTCCCAGGACTTTCGTGTGTTTCCATTGAATTTTATCTTGTGGCAGTTGGCCCATTATTTATCCAGGTGAGATCTTTCAGTAAGGTCTTTCATTCAGTCAGAGATCATTCTTAGCTCTGCTTTGTGTGGAGTTGTGATTTGCAGGTCATGGTTGCCCTTACCCAAATGAAGAGTAACCAGTTAACTGGACAGGGCAAGTGTCAGTATTCTAAAAACATCACTAGAAATCTCCCACCATGTTGGCATCAGGTCTTAACTCTCCACTGGGGAGCCATTTAGTTTTATATTAAGCTTACATTTCATCTGTTCTCATTTTGAAATCTCTTGAGCAGAGTATTCATCTGATGACATCTTAGTATGCCCATCAGAGAAGTCCAGGTCAGTCTGATATGACTTACTCTTGGCACTTAACAAGTGTTGTAGGTGGGTTTCTTGTAAGCAGCATGTGGGTAGACTTAAAAAAACAATAAAAAAACAACCCATCCCCCCCCCCAAAAAAAAAAAAATCCACACTGGGGCACCTAAGTAATTCAGGAAGTTGAGTGTCAGACTCTTGGCTTCTGCTCGGGTCATGGTCTCAAGGTCCTGGGATCAAGCCCCAATCTCAGGCTCTGCACTCAGCTCTCAGCTTGGAGTCTGCCTGAGATTCTCTTTCTCTGTACCTCCGTCTGCTTGCACTCTCTATCTCTCTAAATAAGTAAAATCTTAAAAACAAACAAACAAACAAAACCCAACCCTACAGGGTGCCTGGGTAGTTCAGTTGTTAAATGTCTGCCTTCAGCTCAAGTCATGATCCCTGGGTCCTGGGATTGAACCCCATGGCGGGCTCCTTGCTCGGTGGGGAGCCTGTTTCTCCCTCTCCCACTCCCCCTGCTTGTGTTCCCTTTCTTGCTATCTCTTTCTCTCAAATAAATAAATAAAATCTTAAAACAAAAACCCTACCATTTGAAATTTCTAAATTCTAAATACCAGAAAACTTTATTATGATTGTTAATATGTTTGGACTCTTTCTTTGCATTGTTTTCTCTTTTTATCATGCTTTCTTGTTCTTCATTATAATTATTACTATTACGTTTTCTATCTTTGTTTGGAATTGTTTCTTTTTCTTCCCTGGAAATTATATTCCTGTTTACATAATGATTGCCATCATCATATTTCTATGTATAAATTAAAACCTAGTTTCCTAGTAATAGCTAGTTGGTAACTATTCCCCTTCCCAGATAATTTGTCCTATTTACATGATTTTTATCACTCTTACCACCCTCCATCTCTCTCTTCCCATCAGCTTCCAGTGTGAGAGCTTGTGTTTTATTGCTAGAATGTTATTAACTTTTTTTCCAATAACACTTTTATTTTTTATTATTTTAAGATTTTATTTGTCAGAGGGAGAACACAAGCAGGGGGAGCGGCAGGCAGAACAGGCAGAGGGAGAAGTAGGCTCCCCGCTGAGCAAGGAGCCCCATACGGGACTTGATCCCAGGACCTCAGGAGGATGACCTGAGCTGAAGCAGTCACTTAACTGACTGAGCCACCCAGGCGTCCCTCCAGTAGAGGGAAGTTTATTTTGGAGGAATGTTAAGGGTAGGTGGAAGGTTTTGTTAATTAATTCTATCTCATAACTAACTCTTAGTTTTGTGTATCTTAGGGTAATTTTTTTGGAGACACTAATTGGTATCCTTTCTGTCTCCTCTCTCCTTCCACCCTCTGGAAACACTTAGGATTTTTTTTTTCTTTTTCCTTTGAGTTAGTATATTTTCACCAATATGTATCTAAAAAGGCATGTATTTCCCCTCACCCCCCCCCACATTCAAGCAGTTTGTAACTTGGGAGATCCTTTCGGTCTGAAGATTCAGATCTTTATTTAGCTTTGAATACTTTTCTTCCATTATTTCCTCATATGTTTTATTTTTTTTCCTTCTGAAAACTTTTTAAATATTTTGTAAGATTAGTATCCTTTTGAATTGTAATCTGATAGAATTCTTCAACTTGATTTTCCATCTCACTACTTCCCTCTTCAGTTATTCTCATATGTCTCTCAATATGTTAATGTATATATTCAAATATTCTCAAATGTGTCTCTGAATATATTAAGTACCTTTAAGCTGCTTATCTTTTTAGTGAATTAACTCTGTTTCTGTTGATGTTAGTTACTGTATTTGCTATTTTTTTTCAAAAGATTTTATTTACTTACTTGACAGAGAGAGAGATCATAAGTAGGCACAGAGACAGACAGAGAGAGATGGGGAAGTAGACTCCCTGCTGAGAAAGGAGCTCCATGTGGGGCTTGATCCCAGGACCCTGAGATTATGACCTGAGCTGAAGGCAGAAGCCTAACCCACTGAGCCATCCAGGCGCCCCTGTATTTGCTATTTTTGTGTCTTCTTCCATGATGGTAGTTTTTATTGAATATTTGTTCATATCTTTATGTTTGCAATTTCATGTTTACTGCCAGATGGATTTTTTTCCCATTTCCATAGCTTGCCCCAAATGATTGTGGAGTTGGGTAGTGTCTAATGTCTTCTGGACATGGCTATTTGCTGTTTCTTTTGGGTTTTCTAGTGGCACACCTACCTGAAACCTGCTTTGCTAAACCAGTCTAAGAACCCATACTCATGGCTTCCTGTAGCTACAAATAGAAAAGAATTGTATAATCTCTAAGAGGCCACTTGTTCTTCCTCATTTGTGCAAACCACTTCCAACTCTATCTTGGAACTTTCTTTACTCCTGATCTGAGAATACTTTTTCTTCTAGCTCTGACTAATATGGTTCTTCTGACCTTACCAGAAATAGAGGGCATGGAGTTGTGAAGGCATCATGTTCAGTGTTAATCCAATAATATTCTAAAACACCTGTAATTGGGAGCAGAAGTCATTTTGGTACCTGCTCTATTACTTCTGCTATGAAATGAGCATTTTGCACCAGGAAGTATGTGGATAGTCATAATTGTTCCTTAGGGCCATTGGGTAATAAGGCTTTAGGGATCTTGTTTGTAATTTCTCCTGAGCAGCATTTGGATGATGTAGGAAAATAAGAGCATCTCCATTTGGATAAGGTCTGACATATTGTAATTCTGAGACTATACTTGGCACTTGCTAGAGAAATGTCAGTTTTCCAGCATGAACCAAGTCCAGTGCAGCTGTTTATGCTTTCGACCATTGAATTAGAAAAATCTCTATAATAGAGTGTAACCAACCAACTTTGGAGGGAGCAGTGAGTTATGAGAATTTCCCACCTCATGAATTTCTTGCATTGTAGATGGCAAATTTGGTAATAATAATACAATCTTGAGTTTGTGTATTGTGAGCCCTTTTAGGGCTCCTTTCTGCAAGAATTTTTATAAATATTTAATGACATTGTCACCTCCTATAATTCATTCTCTTTTTCACACTAGTCTTATATAGCAGGAGTTTAAAAATGCTGTTTTAAACAAAACATAGTCTTCTCATTTGCTAAGGTATGAATCAATGTATTTACAAACAAAAATGTTTTCTAGTTCTCTTGAGTTTGTTTTTTTACTCCTAGGAAAGTTTCATTGTTTACTCAGTTTGAAGTACGTTATTGCCAATTTCCAGAGTGCCAGGCATTGTTTTATTCAAGTAGAAGAATAAAACACATTCCAATGCATTTTCCCCAACTCTCCACCACTTAAGAATATCTGTGCTAGTTGTTTCTTGCCATCCAGTTGGCTGATAATCCAAATTTGACTGGTATTTATTTGTTGACATTGTGTGTGTGTCTGTGTATGTGTGTATTGGGGAGAACAATGCTAGTTTAAGAAATTCCACATTTTAGGATTCAAAACCATACCATCAGCATTTAGTTGGATTTATACAGTGGTTTTCATTTGTTAAAAAGGAGGAGGATTTTCAGGGAATTGTTTTTGTCTGATAGCAATAAAAAGAGAAGCTCCCATGAAAAATGAGAATGACCAGAATGATACTGTGCATATTTTTGGAGCTCTTTGGATGTAATAGAAATGTTCTGGGTGTGGTAATTTTGTTTATAAGAAGTTAATTGATAGACAACTCATAATAGGATATCCAGTTTGGAATAATGAAAAGAAATGACCTTTTTTGGTTTGTTTAAAGAAGCTAATTATTAACATTGCACTGAATGGAATAATTAGGTAAATTACTTAAGAGAATGGAACTGCAGCAAATTTGAAATGGAGGAGAGCCTCCAACGTACTCTATCTCCTCACTCCATGGATTTGTTTAGAGGAGAGGCTGAAATCCTGTCAGCTTCGTTTCCTTGCTCAGATTCTTGCAGTGTCTTAGAGGCCTTGTTGCGGTATAGATGGTCCCACTGCCAGTAGGAACCTCTTTTCCCCACACCTTGCTGAATCAGGCCAGGAAGGAAAAGAATATTGTGACTCATCACTTCTAAACTAGTTACTGTTACTGAACTGAATATAACGCTTCCTTAATTAACAAACACAGGATGTTCATCATTTTTCCATACCAGAGCTTCCTCTTATATGCTACAAAAATTGCCCACTAGTTTATTTTTGAGGATGGTCTTTCCACTTTCCGTTCTTTAAAATGCACTTAGTCATGTTTTCTTTGGTGTCTTTGAATGTCAGGATGGTAGATGATATTAGTTCACATTGACTCCTTTTTTCCTCAGGAAATCTCTCTGGCATACCTAGTGAGTGGCAGTGGAGCCATCTGGGAGGTAAAAGAAGATTGTACCACACGAGGCATTGTGTTGTTCTTGGCAGTTTAACCAGTATTTTCCCTGTAGAAACAAAGGCTGGCTTTTGAACTAACTGGCAGTGCTATGTGGAGGGTAGCTAGGAACAAGTATGGGAGGGTCTGTGGGGGCAGGGCTGAAAATACTGAAACTGGTTGAAACTCTTGCATTTAAGTAAGCACTTAAAAACATTTCACATGGATGACAGAAAGTAAGAGTGAGAATTCATTTTGGAAATGAGAAATTTGAAATTAAATTGATAGACATTGTACTTTCTTCATAGACTAACAGAGAGAGCTAGAGTGCATAGTTCGAATTTGTATCTTCTTCTTCTTCTTCTTCTTTTTTTTTTTTTTTTTGTCAGAAAGAGCGAGCACGGGCAGACAGAGTGGCAGGCAGAGGCAGAGGGAGAAGCAGGCTTCCTGCTGAGCAAGGAGCCCTATGTGGGACTCCATCCCAGGACCCTGGGATCATGACCTGAGCAGAAGGCAGCCGCTTAACCAATTGAGCCACTCAGGCATCCCTGAATTTGTATTTTCTTATTTGAAAATAAAAAGTGGGATATGGAAAATTGGGAATATTAAGTCTGTGATGAAAGTTAGATACAGTAGGTATTTTGCAGTTTTAAAATGCATTCTTTTTTTTTTTGTTGTTTATTAAAGATTTTTATTTATTTGGCAGACAGACCACAGTAGGCAGAGAGGCAGGCAGAAAGAGAGAGGAGGAGGAGGCAGGCTCCCTGCTGAGCAGAGAGCCCGATGTGAGGCTCGATCCCAGGACCCTGGGATCATGACCTGAGCCGGCGGCTTTAACCACTGAGCCACCCAGGCGCCCCTTAAAATGCATTCTTAAACATTAAAACATAAGCCTGTTAAAATCATTCATGACAATGTTTTATAAGTTAATAGCAATACAAATTGAAAAAAGTTGTATTACCATTCATCTTCGTCACGGATGCCCTTTAAATTAATGTAAGAATTTTGTGTCTTCTTAACCAATAAAGTGAGGATCTGTATAGTTAAGGGAAAGGTTTTGAAGCTTGAAATCTGTTAGAAATAAAAAATAATGAAACTAATATTTAGAAGGTGGTAAAAATATGTTGCTTCATGATATTTCTTAATTGATTTATTACTGAGAGAGCATTATACTAAAGAGTAAAAATTGGATGGTTCTTTGAGACCTATACCATGGAGGAATATCAGGTTTCCCCAATCTTTTGCAGTAGTCTGAAACATTAGCTTTGAAGAGCCCAACATGGAAATTATTATGTTTCTGTCTATCTCGCTGAGTTAAGGGCACCCACAGAATGATGGTTTCCCACATTTTTTCACAGAACCTACAGGAAGATATTTCACATTGTGACACATCTGTATTTATTTGATAGATGTGTACCAAATATTGTTTCATGGTAAATATCTACCCTTTCTACATGTGTTATGTTCTGACAATTCCCCTTAAATTCCATTATATTAAAAACACTGCTCATCTAAATGGATTTCACAATCTACTCATGGGGGTCATGGTTTTCAGTTTTGAACACTACTCTAGAAATAACTCCATAATTTTTCCGGGGGGGGGCAGGACTGCTGAATAGTAGTTATATGTGATCATCATAATCTCTGTTGGCCAAATATATTTCAGGTACATAGTAGGTTTACATTTCCTGGCTCCACGTTCATTCTGACCAATTAGTTCAGTGGAAATTGACATGTGTTTCTGGACTGGAGCATATAATTGCCAGTCAGAGACATTCTAGGGCTCTTTACCTCTGCCATGGCAAGTGACCATGCTCCTCAGAATGGATCCTAAAACGAATGTGGAGCAGAACCCCCAGCCAGCCCATAGTGGACACATAGTATGAGCAAAAACCAAACCTTTGTTGTTACAAGGCATTACAGTTTTTGGAAATACTTGCTATTTAGCATAGCCTAACATCTCCTGTTTGGTAGAGGATAATTATGTGTCTGCTAGTGGTGGGAGAGAGCCTCTTTTCCAAAATATTAGCTTTGCCCCAAAACATATACAAGATTAAAAACAAGTTTATGATTTCTGATTTTAAAACCTATGTTCTTCATAGAAAGATTGGGAAAACAATGAAAAAAATTATATATTTATAATGCTACTATCTGGAGGGATGAATTTTTGACATTTCTATGTAAAAAATAGTTTTTTGCCATTAGCTTAGTAAATAGAGTTTTATATTTTGTTTTTTTCTTATTTTTTATGTCATTAAATATTCTTGGAACAAATGAATTTCATACCTCTATAACACTTCATCATAAAGATGAACCAGTATTTTCAAAATTAGTCTTGTACTGTTGTTACATGTTTAAGTTTTGTTCAATCTAAAGAATTTTAAAGGACAAAAATCTTGGCCCCTTGCACTCATAAGCAAATCGTAAGCCAGAGTGGGTCCATATCCATTCACCCTGTTTAGCATCAGTTGTATCTCCCATAACTGCACTCCTGGGACACGGTAAGTTAGTGTACTCAGCTGCCAAGTAAACAGTGTACATGCTGTGTATGAAGCTTATACTTTATTTTTTTAAAAAGCTAATAAGCTTTTAATTTTCTCTCCTATATCTCCCAGCAAACAAATTCAGTTTTCCTTTTGAGGTCTTTCTTTCAGGAAAGCACATTGCAGTCCACTACATGCATAAGCCAGAGGCTAGGGTCATTCTCATTTCACCTCCCCACATTGATCATATTGATATAATCAATCAAACGGCCTGTTTTTTACTCCTGAATATCTCTCACCCCTCTTCTTGCTCCCTCTGTTGTGCATCAGGCCCCCACTGCCTCTCTGTGTCCCTTCTGATTTTCCTTCTGCTGCCATAGTGAGCTTTCTAAAATGTGAACCAGATTATGTCACTCCCTGCTTAAAATCCTTCTGGAATCCTAGAATGAGCTTTACAGACAAAATTGATTCTTCTTTATTTGATTTAAAAGGCCCTTCATGATTTGGTTCCTGAGTACCCTCCCCATCATTGTGATTCATTTCCCTCACCTCCTGCTAGGCTCTGAATTGTGGGACTTAAGGGTGGGACTTGGATCTGATAGGAATAGTGTTCTTACAGGAAGAGACACCAGAGAACTTACCCTGCTCCCTCCCTTCTTCCCCCACAAAGTAGAGGCCTAGTGAAGACACAGCCAGCAAGATGGCACCCAGCTGTAGCAAGGTCTCACCAGAGCATGCTGGCATCTGGATCTCAGACTTACAGTCTCCAGAACTGTGAGAAAATAAAAGGCTGTTGTTTAGACCACCTAGGCTATGGTATTTTGTTATGGCAGCCTGAGAAGACTAAGACACCGCCTCCCACCCCTCACTGGTACCTTAGTCCAAACACCTTTATTTCAGGAATGCTGTTTCACTGATTGCACCTTGCTCCTTAATGTTCCCAGGTACCATCCTGGTTCTCCTTCCAGTCACAGGGCAAACTCTAGCTCTTCCTGGAAAACTTTCCCATCTCCTCTCTGCCAGGCAGATTTAGTATTTATTTCTCAGAGCCTCCCTTTACATCTTGCCCACACCTTCATTAACTTCCTTGCTCTTCTATGGTAACTGCATATTTGATGTCCTTCTTCCACATCCTACATTTTTTGAGGCCCTTAACTATGCTTTTTCATCTTTGGATCCTCCATGCTTAGCACATTGCCTGAAAAGTATTAGGTGCTCATAAATATTGGTGAATGAATAGACAAATAATAGTGGTAGTTATTCATTTGTTAACTTTTATCTCTTGAATATTTTCCCCTCTCTTTTATAATCTAAACAACCAAGCTTCATGTATTCTTTTTATCAAAACCAGCTGTCAAGACAGGATTTGAAATTCATTTACACTGAAGTATAAATAACTGATAACAGTTTATGTCTCCCAAGGGAATTTCCATTTTAGCAGGGATGGAATTCTTAATTGAAAGAAATAAATCTTGGTGGGATTTCAGGCTTAACAAGCATATAGGATTGGTTTTAATTTGGGGGGGTGGGCATGGGGCTTAAGAAGTTTTTTCCTGCTCAAATTCAAACACCATAGGCTTTGCTTAAACATGAGACCAAGCCTCTTACCTGCTGGTTCACAGAATAAATTGGCATGCCAGATTACACAGCAGATTCATTTTTGTTTCTATTGCACATAGAACTTCAC
Source organism: Mustela lutreola (assembly GCF_030435805.1). Classification (NCBI taxonomy): domain Eukaryota; kingdom Metazoa; phylum Chordata; class Mammalia; order Carnivora; family Mustelidae; genus Mustela; species Mustela lutreola. The sequence goes on along the minus strand of NC_081295.1, from coordinate 102,859,959 downwards.
ATCTGGTAAGCCTTTGCACATAAAATGGGCATCTGCCAAGAACTGTGGTTTCCTAGTGCATCCCAGTGACTCTGAGTCAGGGTCACAAACCAGCTTTGCAGAGTTTTGGTGGTCTGGAACTGCATTCTGCTTTTAGTTATTGAGAAAGAGTTACTCTTTTTGTCCCTTTGAAGACCCTCCGTGTCACTGTTGTAAGCTTGGAAAAGCACTTGGGTGAGTCCAAGTCCATTCAACTGTTGGTGGGCTCCCCGTATAGAAGCCATCCCACAGGGATGAGACTCTTATATACTTAAAAAAAAAAAAAAATCTCCACAGAAAGTATTCCCCAGTGTTTCTCAGTGACTCATGATCATGTCTCATAAGTTTCATCCAAAGTTTCATTCTCAAACTAACTTAAATCTTGCCTAATTTAGTTGTGTCACCTTTTTCTGTTCTTTGTGGAAGTGAAGAGCATCTGATTTTTCATATAAACTGCAATACTGGAGTTACTGAGCAGTACACTGTCCCATAAAAGCAAAGCAAACCAAAGAGCACCATCACAAAAACAATTCAACTTAAATTAAGTTAGGAAAATGGGGTTTCCTGAATACAATGTGACTCAAACCAGACCAGCTAGTTAGCAAGTTTGCCAGTTAAGACTGGAAGTCTGACATTTTGGTGTGTTTATATGGTCAACATCGCCAATGAATTCTGTCCTAAAAAGCCAGGTAACATTAATATAGTTGAATAACTATGTAATGGGGCATTTGGTAAAAAGTTACCTTTCTCTGGTTCCAAGAAAGAAATAATATTAAATTCCTGTTATTCTAGGTGAGGAAATCAAAGTGACTTATCTTGGTACATTGTTGACTGTAAAATATAACAGGTTAGGGTCTCTATGCCTGGTAGCTTCATGAATGAATTAACCATTGGTAATATTTCTGATCTAGGGTTTAAAAAGTAAAATTCAACATAGATGGGGCTGGAGGAGATTATGCTGAGTGAAATAAGTCAAGCAGAGAAAGCCAATTATCATATGGTTTCACTTACTTGTGGAGCATAAGGAATAACATAGAGGACATTGGGAAGAGAGGAGTAGGGAATTGGGGGAAATCAGAGGGAGACATGAACCATGAGAGACTGTGGACTCTGAGAAACAAACTGAGGGTTTTGGAGGGGAGGGGTGTAGAGGGTTGGGTGAGTGGGTGGTGGGTATTAAGGAGGGGACGTACTGCCTGGAGCCCTGGGAGTGATGCATAAACAACAAATCTTGGAACACTGAAAAAAAATAAAATAAAGTTTAAATTAAAAAAATGAAAAGTAAAATTCAAGACCTATAGATTCTTTAAACAATTCCATTTAGTATTTGTATTCTGTAAATAGTTCTGTTTAGTATTTGTACTTTGTTGATTCTTGGGAAGGCTATTTGAAATAAGTAGAAAAAAGATCACAAAATAGCAGGCATAATACTTATAACTTCTAAAAATATGTTTTAGAGATTTAAAATTAAAAAAAGAAAAAAAATTAAAGATAAGATACCTTTTAAAAATTTTTATTTTATTTTTTCAGTGTTCCAGAATTCATTGTTTATGCACCACACCCAGCGCTCCATGCAATAAGCCCCCTCCTTAATACCCACTACCAGGCTCACCAACCCCCCACACTCCTCCCCTCCAAAACCCTCAGTTTGTTTCTCAGAGTCCACAGTCTCTCATGGTTTGTCTCCCCCTCCGATTTCTCCCAACTCCCTTCTCCTCTCCATCTTCCAATGTAAGACACTCTCTTAGTGATTAATATATTGAAAAGGTAAAGGCCATAATTAAATTTCAAAATTTTACCTGTGATCCTATCAGTGATATATTCTTACCCTTTGAGGTTCTTTCCATTAAAATGATCTTCTAGTGTCAAGGCCCTCACCAGATTCTTTTACGATGTGGTTTCTTTCTTGCTTTCTTTTTTTAAAAAATCATTTGATACAGAGAGAGCATGAGCAGAGAGAGAGGCAGAGGGAGAGGAAGAAGCAGACTCCCCGCTGATCAAGGAGCCCAACGTGGGGCTCAATCCCAGGACCCTGGGATCATGACCTGAGCCAAAGGCAGATGCTTAACCATCTGAGCCACCCAGGTGCCCCAATGTGTTTTCTTTTCATTGAGTCTCTGAAAACCACAGCTCCTTTGGCCGGGGACAAGCTGAGAATTCACTCAAGGGGCAACCTTTAGGCCTCCAAATACCAGGTCACCACTATGAGAGTAGGTCTTTTTGGCTCTCATTTCACCTGTTATGGTAGGTTCCCGCTGTACTTGAGCAGAGAGCCTGGCTAACTTAACAGTTTCAAGTTTCTTTACTATGAACCAGTGGCGACCAGGACAGGGAAAGTTCTGTAAAGTGTTTCAGGCGGTTGAGTTATTGAGTCCTTGCCTCACTCAGCAGCAGGTGTTCTGAACCAATGAGGATGGGTTGGTCTAGTGCTTAGTTTCTTGGGAACTCTGAGTCTCAAAATGATTTAAAAAACTGGCCATTTCATACAGAGGAGGTCGTTAGCTTTAATAGAAGCCTTATTGTAACTTGCATGATGTTGAAGGAAAATGGAATATTTTAAGGGTTTTGAGGGGGGGAATTTAAATTGTGGCTTTTAAGGAGTCAGTGGTGTTTAGACTAATTTAGTGGTTAGAGTGATTTTATTTTTAGTATTTGACAAAAGGGAAATCTCTTCTTGATTTTTTTTCTCCCCCAAGGGTTGGGATTATGTCTTTCCCTGTTTATTGTCTTAATTGTGGGTTTTTTTTTTTTTTTTTTTTTTTTTTTAATGCTGAGATTTACTTTGCATGGTAGCTTAAGGGCCTTACTGTTCTTCATCATCATCAGTTTTGAGAAAGTTAGGAAAAGTGGTTGGTATGATTTGGTTCACTGGTTGTGATAGTTAAAGCAGTACTTTTTGTTAAATACATTTATATAATACAGTAACATAGAAAGGGATACTGTCCAACAATAATATTTCAGGCTGGCTGTCCAAATGAAATCTGTCATTATTTTAATCAAATGGCTCATATTGATGTGTTTTTTCCAGTAATGGTAAAATAGAGCAATGTCAGGAAAACAACAGTCCCATAGTGTCACTGTTTCTATGTTTTGATTTGGTCAAATCTATTGATTCTTAGAAACAATCCAATTTTTTTGATATATAAATATGATTTTTTTGTTTATGTCCACCCTGTTCCAAAGAGATTGGGACTTGTTAAGCAGTAGTCACTTACTGAAATTAGGTATAGGTATCAGAATGGAAAATATTAAAATAATCAGTATTTTTTGTGTTAACTGTGTCTAACACAAAGTATAGACTGTAATGTACACTTTTGTTAAAGAAAATTATAAATCTGTATAATCATGGAGTTTGGTTATAAATAGTGATTTGTGCTCTTCATTTAACATTTGTAATTATTGTGCACCTACTGTGTTTATCAAGAATTGTGAAGACGGTTGCCTGGGTGGCTCAGTGGGTTAAAGTCTCTGCCTTTGGCTCAGGTCATGATCTCAGGGTCCTGGGATCAAGCCCTGCATTGGGATTTCTGCTCAGCAGGGAGCCTGCTTACCCCTCTCTCTTTGCCTGCCTCTCTGCCTACTTGTGATTTCTCTCTGTGTCAAATAAACAAATAAAAATCTTGAAAAAAACCAACAAACCCAGCAAAAACAAAACAAAACAAAACAAAAAACTGTGAAGAGTCTGAGATTTTACCCTAAGTGCAATCTTAACAAGCTAGTCTGCTACAGTTTTAGGTTGGAAGAGAGGAGACTCTTGGGTCAGAGGTAAAGCATTTTATTACAACACAGCAGACAGCATGAATTCCATATCTGCACTGGTTCTTCTTGCCCCTCAAGTCCCACGAGAGCCGTGTGGAGGGATGCAGGTGGCTACTAGCATACATGGAGGTTAATGTCACAGCTGAGGAATTCTGAGCTTAAGAAATCCCTGTTATAAAAAGGGTGCTAGCAGACGTGTCCAGCGTTTGTACTGGAGGGGAACTCATAGTTATTATATGAGTCAGGAATCAAATTCTGGCTTCATCCCAGGAGGGAGACGCTATCTCCCAAGGCTGTTGGGGAGCTCTTCCACCATCCTTGGAAATAGTTCAGAACAAAAGATGGTTCAAAAGGTGCAGAAATACCATGCAGAATTGTCTCCCAACACTTTACAGTGGAAAAATCAGTTAAAATGCAAGATTTTAATATTTTTTCGCATATCAGTTAATTTAGTTCTTATCAGGTGGAAATGTTTTCAGTGATTGTCAAGAGGAGCTATGGTGCATTTTGTTACTCTGGAAATAGCTAATGATATCACATTTCTGAGCATCTTTGATTTAAGGGTAGTTTGCCATGAATGCATTGTGCAAATATAGTTTTACACAGATTAAAATTTTTATATAGTTTAACTTAGAATTATTCCTTCACTGTTGAAAGACCAGTTAATAACTTTACTTATCAAAAACCACTTACTGGTGGCCTCCAGGAAATTTTTTTTTAAAATTTTATTTATTTGACAGAGAGAGATCACAAGTAGGCAGTGAGGCAGGCAGAGAGAGAGGAGGCAGGCTCCTTGCTGAGCAGAGAGCCCGATACGGGGCTCGATCCCAGGACCCTGAGATCATGACCTGAGCTGAAGGCAGAGGCTTGAAACCACTGAGCCACCCAGGCGCCCCCAGGAAATTTTAATTGTTTGCGTCCATATATGGAAAAATGACATAAACTTAACACCTAAATTTTTAGAAGAATTTCATATATATTTTTATTTTTAAAATTCAATGGTTATCTGGAAAAGCAAAAAAAAAAAAAATTGGTGTTTCTGCAAGGCACGTTACGAATGAAGAACATTGCTTAGGTATCTAAATAAAGCATGAATAGAAAAGTGTGATAAGGAGTACAGACCTGGGGCGCCTGGGTGGCTCAGTGGGTAAAAGCCTCTGCCCTCAGCTCAGGTCATGATCTCAGGGTCCTGGGATCGAGCCCTGCATTTGGCTCTCTGCTCAGCGGGGAGCCGGCTTCCCTCCCTCTCTCTCTACCTGCCTCTCTGCCTACTTGTGATCTCTGTCAAATAAAATCTTAAAAAAAAAAAAAGAGAGAGAGAGTACAGACCTTTTCCTTCACATTGCCTTCATAGAGGACACTTTTATTCTTCAGTGGAAAGGAACAGATAAAATCTAGACAATAATTAAAGAAGCAAAGAATATAGGAAAAAAACATGTCATTGTCCTCCATTCTACTGATGTTACTGTCAGTTACCGGCAGCCTTTCTTCAAATGAATGCAGCTAATTCATGGACTGATAATCATGAACGCAGTATTGGTAGGTGTGCCGTTTATCTCAGAAGTGAGCGACCCAGCTGCAGTTTAGCCAGGGATTGCAAAAGTTTTATTCCGAATAGACCAAGGATATCTCTTCCCTCTTCCCAATATGTACCTTCTCAGCATTTAATAAAAAATAAATATATGAACCACTCACATGCAATCTCTTTGGTATGAACGAGAATGTAAAGGATGGGAGAAAAATAAAGGGCATAGAATTAGGCCACTTGCCTACCTTTGCCAAAGTCATCAAGGAGGTTTAGTTTTTTTTTTTTGGAATCTGAGAGTTCTGATCTGTGTGATCCACTTTGAAATTTTCTTACTACCTCCTGGGGAGTCCCTGTTTTTGAAGAGTATGATCTTAAACTGAATGAAAATATATCCAATTGACAATCACACAAAAATCCTCTAGGCCGAAAGCCAAAGAATCTTTTTTGTACATGATTTTTTCTGAGCCTTAAATGTAACCAGATGGATTTTCTTTTTGTACTATCCTATTCAACTGATTTAAATGAATGATTTGTCTTCTAGTAGGAAATCTGCATTTCATCAGAGAGATGGATTACATGCCTTAAACTTTTGTCCCTAGAGAAACAGTATTTCTTTTGTATTATATTCTTTGAATGCACTAAAGACTCAGATTGTATAACAGTTTCATAGGTATGAGATTTTGAGCTTTGTAGTTGTATAGATTGAAAAACATGAAAAATATAATCACCTTTACCATGTGAGTGAGTGGAATTTAATGAAAGTCCTCACGGGCAACATGATTATGCTGTTTTAGAGTTAGTTGTATGTGACCCCAGAATAAAATAGAAGAAAAACACTCCCAATTTTAGAAGGATTCTGCTCATGGCCAAAGTAAAAAGCAGGCATACCTGGCTGATTCCATTGGTAGAGCACGTGACTATCTTGAGGTTGTGAGTTTGCTCGCCATGTTGGGGGTAGAGGTTACTTTAAAAAAACAAAAAGCATGGGTGTCTGGGTGACTCAGTGGGTTGAGCCTTTACCTTTGACTCAGGTCATGATCTCAGGGTTCTGGGGCTCTCTGCTCAGCAGGGAGCCTGCTTCCCCCCTCTCTCTGCCTGCATCTCTGGCTACTTGTGGCCTCTCTCTCTGTCAGATAAAACAAAACAACAACAACAACAACAAAAATAAAAAGCAAGTACAAGCCATGAATTGTGTGTGGTGAGTTTTTTATTTGCCTAATTTTTTTTTTTTGGATGAAATATCTGGTCTTATAAAAACATTTGCTTCTGATAGAAGGAAAATCCCCAAAACACTGATAATATGAGAATAGAGCTTATGTCAGGTCTGAAACTGAAAGGCTAACCAACAAATGGAAGTCTTTTTAATATTTTAAACAAACTGATGCTTTTTTACCATAATGCCTTATTCTTTGGGTGAAGGAGTATAAACATGGTTGATTTCTAATATGAAAGCTGAGAACAAAAACAGTTTTATCAAGGCCTCTAATTGCTAATCCTTGAGACAAGTCTCTTTTGACTACATTGGTGATTTTCAAGGGCTTGATTTTGTTCCCCAGTCACATCTGCGAATATTTTTGATTGTCACAACTAGAAGGGAGAACTAATGACATCTAGTATGGTGGAGGTCAGGGATGCTGCAAACATCCTAAAATGCATAGGCTAGACCCCAAGGTAAAGACTTAACTGGTTCCAAATTTCAACCTAAGTTGACAAAGTCTGGACTAAATACACAGTATTGCATTTAATGCAAAAAGACCTAGAACTATGGAATATCAGTTAATAAGCACAGATTTTTGCCTTAAGACTATCATTGAATTGTGGTAGAAAGCAGAGGTCATATGGCCTCAGAGGGACTTTGTGAAGACTTCCGGCTCTGCCTTTGGGTAACTACCTTCCTTTAAATCTCTCTGAACCTCATGGTGCTATTATAAAGTAGAATTAATAGTAGAGTTGCTACTGTAAGGGCTCATAGAATTGAATGAAATAATGTATGTAATTGTTTACTCCATTGTCTGGTCCATATAGGATGTCAGTAAAAATGAGCTGTTATTCAGAGTACTATCAGGAAGAACCTTGTAGCATTTAGGTGGTAGCATCCTTTTCTTTGATGAGTTCAAGCACACTGTGGATAACATCTTGGTTTTCTTCTGACTCTTTATGTGTTTAAATGGCCTTCTATCTTCCTTAGTTATAAAAAACATTCCTAAATACAACATATAATGACTGATGATTTTTCTTGAGTCTTTAGTAAATAAAAAATTTTAGGTTAGGTTAGGTCAGGTAAACAAAGGTAGTGTTGACATCTTCAGTGATATTAAACTTGCCTTGTATTTTGATACTGAGATGTTGATTGTACTTTTTTTTTTTGCATAATATTCCCTTAGATTTCTCTGCTAACTAGTATTAGCTAATTGCTTGGATTCCCTAGGCTATTTTCTGTGTTTCTGTAATATCAGAATTCTTTGTATATCCATTGTATGCTCATTACCTGATACGAGTCATGACTAGCTAGCTATTTATCTCTCCATCTAATGTGACATTTATTAAGTACCTCCTGTATACCAGGTACCCCATGCAATGTTCTGTGCATGTATTATAGCATTTGACAGGTAATAAGTGTCCACTGAATGAGTAAATGAACCAATATATTAACCATAAAAGTAATGTTAATTGAGCTTCTACTATGTATTATGTAGTGATACAGTTTTCATTAAAAATAAAAAAAGCACCTACCCTGTAAAAGCTCATAGTTTTGTTGAAAAATAAATATATATATATATATATATATATATATATATATATATATATAATAAACTTCTACACAGGTGCTTTGATTACAACATCTTCATAATGCTTCAGTGCTTATCAGGCGTGCAATAAGTCAGGTACTTAATACACATTTGATTTAAAAAATCACAAGTTGAGTGACTACAGCAGCAAAATTTTAATCTGAGCAGAAGTCAACTGTTTGACAAAATACTATATTAACTATGTAAATGGAATTTATCTTGAGGATACCACAAAAGATAGGTATGCTTCACTAGAGCAATAGATGTAATAGATGTAATTTTTGCTAATTACTTTTCTGTAAACTGAATCAGGTTTCTTTGTTTTCAATAATTTGAATTTGTAACAGGTTTCACCACTTTGGTTTTGCATTACTCGTCCCATGTAAACTGGCTTTTCAGTGCAGAATTATAATGGAGACAGCCTTCCTTCCTCTAGAATAATTTTTCTCTGCAAGTGAAGTGTCAGTTTTATGATCCTGGCACTAACTCAGTCACTCCAAGAACTTAAAATACATACTAACCAGTTTACTTTTTTTCTTCCTGCTTTCTGTGGGCAGGTAGAAGTGCCAAAATTAGATATGAGACAAAGACAGCACCTTTAATTTTGCTTCAGAATATAAAGTGATTCCAAAATTTAAGAAAGTATGAAATAGTAAATACTAGTTCAAAAACCTCAAACATGTTCAGTATTTTATAATGTATTCAATGTAAAGACAGGAGACACAAAACTTCCAGAATTAAAAGGCATTTCAGGAAGTTATGCAATAGCCCTCACTTCACACAAGGAAAACAGATATTATTTTAAAGTGCTCATGGGGTAGGAACTACACAGTATTGGGTATCAGGCTTTTTCTCCATAACTAAAATGAATGAGGAATGTGTTATTTCCATATAAGAGGAAGCTGCTGTCTGTGGATATAGCACAGCGATAACCCATGTGGTGACTTTTTTACACAGTTAAGGAAGAGCCTTTGGTCTTAAGTGTTATGAGGTGTGTTAAGAACAAAATAATGATATAATTAACAACTTTCATGAAGTTACTCATGACGTGTTTCTTACAGTTTTGTGTTTTCTTTTTCTTTTTCTTTTTTTCAAAGTAAGCTCCTTCTATGCCTAAGAATAATGTTGGAGGACAATTTGGAGCATGAGACTATCAAATATTCATATTCATCAAGTATGTGTTCTCCACTTTGAAAGCAAGGTACTTTAAAGTTTGAGGATCTTCCTCATATTTTGTATCAAGCTAGTGTTGTATAAATGGTTTTAATGCATTCCACTTTAAAGAGAGAAGTGGTAAATTATATTCAGATAACTCTGTAGTAAAGTTCAAGGAATGGGTTAGCTTCTTGTTTGGGGACATAGAATTTTTAATACTTGTATTGCATGTCACAGTCAGTGACATTCTTGAGCACATTTAGTGCTCCTGACAGTGAGATGGAACAGAATTGGCTTCCTATCTCTGTACACATACTGCGACCTCCAGCTCTCAGAGGAGTCCAGTGACCAGGGGAATCATGCATCTGTTGCTTTGTAGAGTCTGTATTGGAGTGGGATTGTTTTGCTTAGTGTTAAAGACCAGATAGAGTAGTTTTGAAGCTTCTGGGATACTGTCTGTAGATAGAAGCCTTCTTTGTGTTCAAGGCACGGGCTGATATCTGCAGGTTACTTCTAGGGCAGTGACATTAAATCTTTACCCAGGTAAGGGAGGCAGGGGGGAGAACACTGTTTTGGAAACCAGTGGGCCATGGTTCCAATATTGGCTTTGTGACTGCATTTGATATTGGTTAGAATAACCTTAATGAGCTCCAGCTTCTTATCTGCTAAACAATGAAATTGGTTGGAAGGTCTTTCTGGTACCTCTCAGTCATTTGGTTCATTAATCTTAAGGGCTATTCCCTTTACTTTTCTCTTAATAGGGAGTTTCTTGTTTGTTCAGTGTATTTAATGTATGCTATTCTGAGTCTCATAGCAAAGCCAGTCCTTAGTTGTTGATGCTGTGGATTCCATAGTTGGGCTGAACTTCTGTTCTACTTCAGTGGTTGAGTGTTAACTGAGAGAAAGCCTTGACTTTATTGATAGTTTGGCTTCAGATGAGCCAGAAGTTGGACTCTATAAAATGAAATCCCCTCTGTATACTGGCCCAATTATTCAGGCAGAGGACATTCAGTGAAACTCATAAATTGTCCTTTCATAGAAATCTTATTTTAATTAAAAAATTAACATCACGCATTTATGACATTTGAGAGTATTACTCTCAAACACTATTTCTTATTTTGAAACAATATATTTTATAATTAGCACTAAACTCTACACCTTAAGAACTTGCACTTAAACTCTATACCTCTAAACTCTAAACTCTATACCTCTTAAAAATAAGGACTGGCCACATATTTTGTAAGAACTCAAAAGATTTGAAGAATATGTATACCACTGAATTTGATATGTTTACTTCTTACAGGAAATACTTGTAAGTTGCTTTGGAAAATGTAATGAGGACTCACCTTCTAAGTATACAAATTTACTATCTTATGTACTTAATTTCCAGGAAGGAATGACTAATTATCTTGTTACTTAGAAATATGAGAGATGTTGAGGTAGAGGACCTCAAATTTTTCATTGTTTTAAAAATATAAATGTGTAGAAAAATGCCACTTAGACTATGTGTTAAGTTTTAGCCTGAGTAAAAAGACACATATTAAGAAAATGCAGCCCTAAGACAGTACAGGTGGTTAAGAACAGGAGTTCAACTGGAATCTTTCCTTGGTACATGCCTTGGTCAGAGGCATTGAATAATGCTGACATAGCATTGGCTCTATACAAATATGAAGCCTTTCACATCTGCGTGAGGTTGATTATAATCGAGTGCTCTGTTGATGATTCCGATGGGTATTATTTGGATAACAGAAGAAAGTTGAAGGAGAGAGGATGGGATTTTTAGCACATCTTTGAGTCATCCTAGTGTGGATTGGGCTTTAAAAGACATCCATCCATGGCCAAGAAGAAATTTATGCGTGTGTGAATAGGGGATGGATATTTTTTTGTTGTTTTTATGTTTGGTTGTATCATCTTTTGGCTCTACTTGGTTCACAATTTCAAAGCTAAAGTATGAATTTTCTAAAAATAAACTCTTCTCCAAAATGAGTTATGTTGGTCTTCTGTATGGGTTGAATGGTATCTGGACTGGTTTTTTAGTTGTTGATTGGAACGTGGTCACTAGTGCAGCAGTAAGTCCCGTGTGCCAGTTGACTTTCAGGGTTCAACAACAGCATTCTGTACACTTTGTCCTAGCCAGTCATTCAACTGATGTTTGAACCCCAAAGAAATCATGTCTGAACATGCAGATGAATCAGCATAAATCTATCACCATTCATGAAAAAAATAAAACTAAATATCTTGCCAGTGGTGGGTGTGATATCAAAATAGTTACCTGATTGCTTATAACTTTTAAGCATAATTTGGCTTAGGAAATAAGTGGTTTTAAATCCTGCCTTCTGGAAATCCACTGGTCAGACAACTAGGAGATACACACATGCGCATGAGTGTTTATTACCTTACAGCAAAGTGATGGATACCTGCTTAAAATTTGTATATAATACACTATAATATTCAGGAAAGAAGGAAGAATTGTTTTCAACTAGAGCAATTAGTTGTTTTTCCACTCCTATTTTTTCTTTTTCTTTCTTTCTTTTTTTTTTTTTTTTCTGTAGATAGAAATCATGGAGTTAAAAAATTTAAGGAGAAGGAATAAAAAAAATTATTCATTGAGTTCTTATAATGGGTGAGAGACTTCACAAGGTGCTTTTTATGCCATTTCATTTAGCATTCACGATAACCCTTCAAATGTATCAAATAGATACATTTATTCCTCATTTTAAAGAACAGGAAAGTAAAATTTGAAGAGATGAAATCACACCTAAGTGTAAGCAAGTAAGTTGTAGATGAAGAATTTAAATCTGTTTTAATGGAAAGCCTCTGATCTTTGAACTATGCCCAGTGCAGTATGTGCAGGAAGATACAGAAGTGCCTTGATATGAGCAAATCTTCCAAAACCTTTCCATCTTGATCTGTAGGTAAATTGCACTGCTGGGAAGTGATGGTGGACACTTTTGCAGATCAGGGGTGTGGGTCAGGAGTGGGGGGCCCAAAGAAAGTATGGGTACAGTGGAAATAGCACCACCTGTCTTTGAAAACTAGAAATCTGGGATAAGTGAGGATGTAGGAGAAGAGTTAGAGGCCACCCAAACTCTTACAGTCACTTAAGGTTTAACAAGTGTTTATGCCTGTTTCTTAAAGAATGGAAAGCTGGTAGGAAACAAGGCTGGCCTTCAGCAATGGATGTTTGTTTGTATATATCCATCCATCCACCCATTAAGTGACTTTCTAGTATGTGAATGCACAATGAAACACAGCAGAAGGGAGAGAAAATTCAGATATTCCTGTCCTCAAGTAATTCCCATTTTGGTGGTGGGAGATGGGCATGTATACAAACACTTGTTACATCAAAGGTTCTCTGAAGTCGCAGTGTAAGACAAAATCCCAAGGCTATCTGAGGATGGGAAAGGGATCTTCATGGTACCACAGGGTTTGTGATGTTTACCAGGAGTAAGATAGTTCTTGGATGTTAGATGGGGACAAAGTCATGAAAGGGCTTCTTTGAGAAGGGCCAGAGCTGTGTCCTGAAAGCAAGAAGAAGCCCTGAAGCGATTTTAATTAAAAGAAATTAATTAGAGAGTATTTTAAATGGAAAAATAATGCAAACACCAATGAACTTATCACCCATATTTACTTACATCAGATCGTTCTGTCTTTTTTAAGGTAAGAAAATTGCAGATCTTTTTGCCTTTGATCTATTCAGACAAACCCCAGAATAACTGCTGTTTGGTGGTTACTGTGTGTTATTCTAACATAAATATTTGAACTTCTTCTATATGAGTATGTACCCCCAAACAACATATATTGTTATTTTGTAAATTTTGAAATTTATGTAGATGGCATTGTACTGTTTATTTCCTCTTGGAACATTCTGTTTTTGGTACACAGATGTCTAGAGCACCCATTTTTACTGTCTTGAAATAAGTTTTCATGCTCTTATGAATGGACAACCAGGCTTTTTTCATTTTTTTCTGGTTACACATAATGCTGCAGGGATAGATAGATCTCCTTATGTCTCCTTTTATACATAGATATATTTTTTCAGAAGGTGCTCCTTGTAATAAATCATAAGATGATAACATTTGCGTTTTTTAAAAATTTTTATTTATTTGACAGAGAGAGACACAGAGAGGGAACATAAGAAGGGGGAGTGGAAGAGGGAGAAGCACACTTCCTGCTGAGCAGGAAGCCCAATTAGGGGCTCAATCCCAGGGCCCTGGAATCCTGACCTGAGCCAAAGGCCTAAGGATTTAGCCACCCAGGTGCCCCAGCATTTGCATTTTTTTCCGACTTCAGTAAGCATTGTAAATTGCCCTTCAAATTGACTCTTATTTTTAAAAGCATGAATTCCTGTTTTCCTAAATCCTCTTTAACTTTTGTTGTTAATTGATTTTTGTGGATGTGAATAGTATTTTATTCTATATTGTATTTTCCTATTATTAAGTTTGCTCATATTTTTATAATGGACATTTAGGATTCCTCTTATTTGAATTCTTGTTCATAATTTTTACCTATTGTTTTATTGGATTATTTCTATTTTTCTTACTGAATGTAGGCCTTCTTTATATAGCCAAGCCATCATTCTTTGTTAGAAAGCACATGGCAGATATTTTATTCCAGATTAAATTTGTCTTTTAACTTTATGTTGTCTTTTGTTATAAAAATATAAATTTCTTCCTTACCTGCTGTTAAAAAAATATACTTTATACTATTCTAAGAGTTTTGAAGTTTTGTTTTATACATTTACATCTTTAATCCATCAGTACTTGGTTTTGATATATGGTGTGAATAGGGGTACAATTTTATCTATAATTCCCCTTTCCCTATGATTCCCAGTTATCAAGGACATTTATTCAATAGCTATCTCTTCAGAACTCATTTGTTATGCCACTTCTTTCTCATAACAGTTTCGCATATGTAGGTGGATTTGTTTCTAGGATCTTTACTGAGACCCACTATTCTGGACTAAACTTTGGTCAGTACTGAATCTTTATATGTAAGTACTCAAGTACTTATTACTTATTCAGCAAGTAATAACTTTGCTGAAATCTGTAATTGTTATTTTTTGTGTGGTGTTTAAAATTTAGATATTTTCCCTAAGAATATTGATAATTTTATTCCTTTCTTGATCTTATGCCTATTTTTGTTGTCTTCTTAGATAATGTCTCTTACAGTGCCAAGTAGAAGTGATTGCAGGCATCTTTGTATTATTTATGGCTTTATTCAAAGATAATCCTTCTAACCCATTTCACCATTAATTTTTGTTTCTTGAAAGTCTTTGGTTTTACCGTATTAAAAAACTTGTCTTTTTACTTTGAAGTGGTAAATGGGTGTGTCGTATTTCAAGATAATGAGTATTGAAATTATCAAATGTTTCTTCTGCATCTATCTCAATAGCATGGATGGATATGAAATTATAGAAGTCCTGGCCGCTGACTATGGTAGTGGATATAGAGCAAATAGAATCTCGAGGACTTTGTTATTAGTTGTGAGAGAAGATGGGCAGAAAAGAGCTTTTGAAAGACACTCATGATGTTGACTTAGGATATCCGGTTAAATGGTAGGATCATTCCTTGAATAGGGAATAGAAAGAGAATAGCAATTTTTTTAGGAGTAGGCTTTGAGCTTATTTCAAGATTTGTTGAAAGGGAGATATATTTTGGTTGTTGAAAAGTTGACGTTCAGAATTTTGAATATGATTATTAAGAAATGGACTCTTATTTAAAAATAAGTATGCTCTGGAGATAAAAAATTGTGATTTGTTGATATCAAAGTGGTAGTTAAAGCTGTAGGGGAGGATGAAGTGAGAGTTTGAAGAATCAGAAAAGTAGAGGCTCTCTTTAAACCCCAGGAACCTAAACGCATAAAGGATGGTATAGGAGGGACTCTCAGAGAAGTCTGAAATTAAGTTACTCCTAGGGAGTGTGATGTCAAGGAAGGAAAAGGGAAAGGTATCAGTGAAAAACAAAACAAAACAAAACAAAACAAAACAAAACAAAACAAAACAAAACCCCATGTATATGAACCAAATGCAGGCAAGTAAAGAAAGATGGTTAGAAAGAACTGACCTTGCCTAGGGCAATCTATACTTTCGATGCCATCCCGATCACAATTTCACTGGCATTTTCCAAAGAGCTGGAACAAATAATCCTAAAATTTGTATGGAACCAGAAGAGATCCCGAATTGCTAAGGAAATGTTGAAAAAGAAAAAAACTGGGGACATCACGTTGTCTGATTTTAAGCTTTACTACAAAGCTGTGATCACCAAGACAACATGGTACTGGCACAAAAACAGACACATAGACCAGTGGAACAGAGTAGAGAGCCCAGATATGGACCCTCAATGCTGTGATCAAATAATCTTCAACAAAGCAGGAAAAAATATCCAGAGGAAAAAGGACAGTCTCTTTAATAAATGGTGCTGGGAAAATTGGACACCTATGTATAGAAGAATGAAACTCGACCATTCTCTTACACCATACGAAAGATAAACTTGAAATGGATAAAAGACCTAAATGTGAGGCAGGAATCTATCAAAATCCTAGAGAAGAACACAAGCAGTAACCTCTTCAACATCGGTCACAACAACTTCTTTCAAGACATGTCTCCAAAGACAAAAGAAACAAAAGTGAAAATGAACTTTTGGGACTTCATCAAGATCAAAAGTTTCTCACAGCAGGGGAAACAGTCAACAAAACAAAGAGGCAACCCACAGAATGGGAGAAAATATTCTCAAATGACACTACAGACAAAGGGCTGATAGCCAAGATCTATAAAGAACTTCGCAAACTCAACACACACAAAACAGATAATCACATCAAAATATGGGCAGAAGAAATGAACAGACACTTCTCCAATGAAGACATACAAATGGCTAAGAGACACAGGAAAAAATGTTCATCATCATTAACCTTCAGGAAGATTCAAATCAAAACCACATTGAGATACTACCTTACACCAGTCAGAAGGGCCAAAATCAACAAGACAGTAAACAACAAGTGTTGGAAAAGATGTGGAGAAAGGGGAACCCTCTTACACTGTAGGTGAGAATGCAGGTTGGTACAGCCATTTTAAGAAACAGTATAGAGATTCCTTAAGAAATTAAAAATAGAGCTACACTATGACCCTGCAATTGCACTACTGGGTATTTACCCAAAGATACAGATGTAGTGAAAAGAAGGGCCATCTGTACCCCAGTGTTCATAGCAGCAATGGCCACAGTTGCCAAACTGTGGAAAGAGCCAAGATGCCCTTCAACAGACAAATGGATAAAGAAGATATGATCCATTTATACAATGGAGTATTATGGCTCCATCAGAAAGGATGAATACCCAGCTTTTGTATCAACATGGATGGGACTGGAGGAGATTATGCTGAGTGAAATAAGTCAAGCAGAGAGAGTCACTTATCATATGGTTTCACTTACTTGTGGAGCATAAGGAATAACATGGAGGACGTGGGGAGATGGAGAGAAGTGAGATGGGGGAAATCGGAGGGGGAGACAAACCATGAGAGACTGTGGACTCTGAGAAACAGACTGAGGGTTTTGGAGGGGAGGGTGGTGGGGGGTTGGGTGAGCCTGGTGGTGGGTATTAAGGAGGGCACGTATTGCATGCAGCACTGGGTGTGACACATAAACAGTGAATTTTGGAACACTGAAAAGAAATAAAATTTAAAAAAATAAAAAGTTGACCAGGGGTGCTTGGGTGGCTTAGTGGGTTAAAGCCTCTGCCTGGGATCAAGCCCCGCATCGGACTCTCTGCTCAGCAGGGAGCCTGCTTCCTCCTCTCTCTCTCTCTGCCTGCCTCTCTGCCTACTTTTGATCTGTCAAATAAATAAATAAAATCTTAAAAAAAAAAAAAAGTTGACCTAATTTGGCAATTAGGAAGTCAAACACTGTGCGGGAATCAAACACTGGATTGCAGTGGGATGAAGCTTCAGCAGGAAGGGAGGGATTGGAGGGGAAAAATGAAGACCCACCTCTCAAGGAAGCTTGGCAGTGAAAGCAAGGAGAGAGAGGAACATGCAAGTAAAAGAGTGAAGAGAAGAATGATCCATTAAGAATTAGTTGTAGGTTTCCCAGTGTTGAAATTGTCACGTGGATGAAGCATAGGAGGTTACATTTCACTTAAATGTGGTTGTGAGATAGTTACTGGCTGTGGGGAAGAGCTGATCAAGGTTGTGTGACTGGATAGTTTTAGTTCAGAGTTGATAAGGTCTATGTTTGCCTGCCTTTTGGCTCTTACTTGGTTTATCCAGACTCCAGATCATGCAAAAGAAATTCATATGAAACAAATTCAGGGGCTGGAGCCAATCCCTGTATAACAATGAGGTCTGTAAATAAGGGTAAAACTTTTAGTAAATGTAAAACATAGGACAAAAATACTTTAAAAAATTATTACAATAAAACAAACACTTTGATGTCTTCTTTGGCCCAACATGTGCCAGTGATCAACTAGATTTCTAATATGGGGGAAAAAAAAATCTAAATTAAAAAAAAAGTAGCCTTGTCTGTTTGGGATCAGATGTTGGGTCTATTTTGGTTATCATGATTCAGTAAAATTATTAATCCCACAGACTCTGCTAGTCTGTAATAGAGGAAGTTCTTGTCCCTGTTCTTATTCCAACATTAGAATCAAAGGACAACCATATTCTAGATTCTGTTTATTCTGGCACCACTTAGTTCATTGGATTTGTTTCCAATTTAAATTATATCTTTGCCAGGTGAAGTTGGTAATGATTAAATAAATTTAAAACTATGTCTTTAATCCAGTAAGATGCTGTCTATGTATTTAGCTATCATTTGAAAATTCTCTTTGGATAGTATGGGGAAATTTTTCAAGTTGCCAGATTTATTTTTATAGTTGAAATTAGCCAAAATTGCCAACTTAAGTTGGACTGCAACAAACCAGTTCAGGGTTTCCATGGAAACATGATTTCATCCCATCTATGAAAACCCATTTTGTTTTTTCTTCTTTATCATGGAACTTGAATCTCTGCAATGTTTTTCCTGTAATTCCTGCTCCAAGAAAAAGAAAACAGGTTTCCAATTAGACAAATATTCATATTTGCCCATTAAAATGTAACCCCAAGGGACATTTTTATTTAGGGAGATAAACAATGGCCATAGCCTCAACTCTTTCCTGTTTAGTTATGACAATGACTATGCATTTTTGTTATTTGTGTTTTGTATTTTTAAATACTTTGGTCAATGTCCAGTCACAATTATGCCAAGTTATGTTAAAATTACTTCATACTTCTAATATCCTTATTATTGAGTGTCAAGCTGAGTTAGAAATCTTTAGTGAAAGAGTTGTGATATTCTTCTTCATTTTTATTTTCTCCCATGCCTACCCCAATACCTGTTACAAACAGGTTCTCAATAAATGTTTATTGAGTCAGTTGATGGCACAGGTATTGCATTGCCTTCTGTGGGCTTAGAGTCAGTAACGGCTCTGTGGAATACAAAAGACATATTCAAGATACTTTCCTGTTTGTGATTAAGGATTTAGTGAGGATAAAGATTGAAATGTCAGTGCCTATTACTGTTTAACCTCACAAAAATCAGACCTTTAACTATCTTATTTAATCTTTCTAATAGTCCTAGAAGGACTGTGGTATTATACTAATTTTTCAGATTAAAAAGCTATGTTTCAGCAATGTTGGAGAACTTGCCCAGGCTAGTGATTGCTGACCAGGGTTTGAATACCAATCCTGCATGGACAAGTACACTTACAGGTTGGGGAGATGATTCTTCTAAACATAAATCAGTAGTGAAGTAGTAGATGTTATTGGTTGTGAGGAGTTCAGACAAGGAATGGTTATGTGGATGAGAGCAGTAATGTAAATGAAAGCACTATCTATTACATGATGAGCTCTATGTAGTAAATCTGTCGAACACTATATGTTTGGCTTTTTATACAGTAGAATAAAATATCTTTGTTCTTAGACTTGTTTCTTTAATGTCTATGATTTTTTAAAAGTAGGAGGTGAACCATGAGAGACTATGACTCTGAAAAACAATCTGAGGGGAATGAAGTGGTGGGGGGGGTGGGAGGTTGGGGTACCAGGTGGTGGGTATTATAGAGGGCACGGATTGCATGGAGCACTGGGTGTGGTGCAAAAATAATGAATACTGTTATGCTGAAAATAAATAAATTTAATTATAAAAAAAAATAAATGCAGCCACTGGGGGGAAAAAAAGTAGATTACACAATAGTGTAATTACACTTTTGTTTAAAAAAAACCAAGAAGACTTCATGTAAATTGATTTTGCTGATTATCATAGATACACAGACTGGTCAACCCTTTTCTTTTTATGGAAAAGAAAACCAAGTCCCATGGAGAAGTCCCAGCTGATTTCTTTCTTCATCTCATGCTTAAATTCACATGATAGTAGAATCAGGCTAAATACAATTTTGCAAAACCCAGTCTACTATTTTCTAAGCCACATAATGCTTATGCTCTTTGATTTTTAGCAGATAGGTACACATCATTAATGCATAGAAAGAATTCTATATCTCCAAAGGCAAAGGAAACAAAAGGGAAAATATACTTTTGGGACTTCATCAAAATCAAAAGCTTCTGCACAGCAAAGGAAACAGTCAACAAAACAAAGAGGCAACCCACGGAATGGGAGAAGATATTTGCAAATGACAGTACAGACAAAAGGTTGATATCCAGGATCTATAATGAACTCCTCAAACTCAACACACACAAAACAGACAATCATATCAAAAAATGGGCAGAAGATATGAACAGACACTTCTCCAATGAAGACATACAAATGGCTATCAGACACATGAAAAAATGTTCATCATCACTAGCCCTCAGGGAGATTCAAATTAAAACCACATTGAGATATCACCTTACACCAGTTAGAATGGCCAAAATTAACAAGACAGGAAACAACATGTGTTGGAAGGGATGTGGAGAAAGGGGAACCCTCTTACACTGTTGGTGGGAATGCAAGTTGGCGTAGCCTCTTTGGAAAGCAGTGTGGAGATTCCTCAAGAAATTAAGAATTCTAATTTTTGAATATATATCATTTTCTAATGCTTCACTAAGCTATTAGAAAAACATTTTACTATGGAAACCAGGTATTTCACATCCTTATACCAAATATTCTTAGAGATCACTGAGAACTCTAAGTATATTATTAAATTAGGTGATAATGATGCTTTGCATCTATCCTTTGCTTTTTTTTGGTGACTTTCCTTGGTGGTATTTTGTTTCTTCGTCAGTGACTCCAAATTTTACTTTTTCCCCAGGTCTTCTCTTGGGTTCCATAAGCACCATGCATTTATTTTCTGAGATTAGTTCTTGAAAGGGAAAAGTTACAGGTTTGGAAAGATGATTATCATTATTCCACTTAAATGTCAAGTCTTTATTGATGTATTATTAGTCTAATAAATCTAGAATTTTTCCTGTAAACCTGGAATGTCTTAGAATAGGAAAAGTTATTGTATTTTTAACAAAGCTATGCTATAAAATGTCTTATTAAGTTCATATTAACTAAAGGAATAATATTTGAGGAGGGGCTATGTTCCTGACTCGCAATTAAGTTTAGAATCAATGGTAATCTCTGAAAAGAAATCACAGATGACTATCACAATGATACTTCAAAACAAAAGAATAATGATCTACACCTTTAAAAATGGAACCAAGTATGCAGTATGTGTCAATTATATGAGGCTCCAAGGTATTATAAAGCATTTTTAGGAAACCCTCTAGGATTTCATAGCTATAGTTTGAATGTAAGAAATGTTAATGTTATGCTTAGCACTAATTTTATTTGCTCTCTTAGGATTGATACTTATTTAGGGGTAAATTAACTCAGGTTAGACCAAGTCTCTTAAGTTCTCCAGGAAATTTGAATTGGTGCCATCTTTTTAAACAGTGCCCACTTGACTATTTCACAATATTTGAAATGCTTCAAACTTGGTTAGAAAACTCAGAAAACTCCTCATATAGCATCATATTTGGAATAGCTGATATAGGCATAAGCATTCATTGGATTTTGATAAAAGTGGCATAGAGTGAGGTATTTTATTACATAAGCAGCTTTAAATTAGTTTAATATATGTTCTGGATACAAATTCTCTGCTGATTATGTGTTACAAATATGTTGGCCAACTGCATGGCTTGTACTTTTATTATTTTTATCTATATTTTTTCTTTGAATATTTAAGGAGGTAAAGCAAACATAATTACCATGCTACTATCACATCCAATGTATTTCTTTTTTTTTTTTTTTTAAAGATTTTATTTATTTATTTGACAGAGAGAAATCACAAGTAGTCGGAGAGGCAGGCAGAGAGAGAGAGACGGAAGCAGGCTCCCTGCTGAGCAGAGAGCCCGATGCGGGACTCGATCCCAGGACCCTGAGATCATGACCTGAGCCGAAGGCAGCGGCTTAACCCACTGAGCCACCCAGGCGCCCTAAAGAGTTGTTCATTTGTTTGTTTTTTTTTAAAGATTTTATTTATTTATTTGACAGACAGAGATCACAAGTTTGCAGAGAGGCAGGCAGAGAGAGAGGGGGAAGCAGGCTACCCGCAGAGCAGAAAGCCCAATGCGGGGCTCGATCCCAGGACTCTAGGATCATGACCTGAGCTGAAGGCAGAGGCTTTAACCCACTGAGCCACCCAGGTGCCCACATCCAATGTATTTCTTAAAATGGTGAATATCTTCTAAAATTCAGACCATCTTCAGTTTTCTCTGATTGTCTCAAAAATGCACACAGTTTGTTGCTTGTATCAGGATTCCAACAAAGTCCTCAACTACATTGTAATTGATGTATCTCTAAAGTCCTCTTACTTTTGTGTTCATACTGCTTATTTGTTGGTTATACAGCCTGTTACTTTATAGATTTTGCTGCGTTTATCCTAACATATGTAACATAGTCCGATATTTCTTAGAATTGAGTAGATATAGAGAGTTGAATAGATTCAGGTTTTACTTTTTATTGGCCAAAAAAACAATTCACAAGTGAAAATAAATGTGCTTCTGCTGTTTGTTATGTCATTTTGGGAGGAACATGTCTTTCTCTGCTGTAATGATGCTAAGGTAGTTGAGTGGGTTCAGGGGTAATCAAGCCTAAGGCATCTGTCCTGATTTTCTCTCTGACTTTTCACCTAATAATATTAGTAGCCCTGGTGATCCTTGCCTAGATCTATTATTTCACTAGGGGTTGCAAGATTTGATTTTCTCTTTCTCTCATTCTTCTGGCATTAGTAATGGTGGCTTCATCAACTGTTTTCTTACTCTGAAATATCATACATGTAGGAAAATTAAGAAAATGCTTGATTCTCTTTATTTGTATACTGTCAACCTCCAAAAGTGATCCATGGTGTTTTTTGCATTTATCATTATGAACTCCTAGATTCAGCAGTTTGTTATACTTTAGTCCATTGTAGTTATGATTATTTTTAAAGATCAGATGGTTTCATTGTTACCTGAAAGGAACTCTCAGTTCAGCTTGTCAGTCCTTTTGCTCTAATCTCAGTAGTTTTTGAGATTCTTCTTTGTATTAAATGACAAGATTTCTGTCTCAAGTCTCAGGTACCTCAGTTTAGAACCTGCTGTTTTTCCAAAGAGCCCTGGTTCCTTTTAATGGAAAATGGTATTTAGAAACCACAATTAGGATGAACATAAAATGCTTATTTCCACCTATTTCCTTTACCCTGGCCCCTCTTTTGTCTATGCCATTCATTTTGTATTTATTATCCTGTATTGTTATTTAACCTTGCATATGCTTGAGTTTTATTTTCTAAGGAGGCAAATAGGATATCCAGGACTAGAACTCACACCTTATGACTTGTTTTACATCATTCTTTTTGGTGTATTGTGGATGAATTGGAAGATTAAGTGGCAAGAGAACAATTTGACCTGAGGTAGATGTTAAAAATATTAGTAACAGGGATGCCTGCATGGCTCAGTCATTAAGTGGCTGCCTTCGGCTCAGGTCCTAATCCCAGGGCCCTGGGATGGGGTCCCACATCAGGCTCCTTACTCAGTAGGGAGCCTGCTTCTCTCTCTGCCTGACCCCTCCCCCAGATAAATAAATACATAAAATCTTTTAAAACATGTTATTAACTATCTCCTTGGGAATTGATGTCTTTAGTTTTCTAATACTGTGTTTTAGAGGTGAATTAGAAAACAAAAATTAGGCTAATCGATATTAATACAAGAGGAATTTAGGGATAGAAAAGAGGGTTACATTTTTAAGCACAGCTTAAATTACCAACAGAAGCCTGTGGCCTGATTTCTGTGGATTTATTGTAATAGGCAAGTAAAATATACTGTTCTTCATATTCCTTGTCTATCTTTTACTGGTCTCATTTTGAATGATCACATAGACCATATATTTTGTTGCTTAATCAGATGGGATTTTAAACCATTCCACCAAACTACTGACAACCAAGTTACTGCCCTTTGTTTTGTCTTGTGTGGCTTTAATGGATGCTATGGAATGTACTCTACACATGAATCAAGAAAGTAGTCACCTGTGTGAAAGCAAACTCTGCTATGTATATACTAATAGCATCTTTGAATATCTTAACCTGTTTATAAGGTGGGGATTTATGATTACCTGTCTGCCCTACCACTCCAGATGGTCGTTTAGAGAAATGTAACAAATGTCATTTGTTTAGACATCCACAAATTGTTACACACAATCAAGGTGGCATTGATTAATTATATATTTTGGTGGAGGGGGGCTTGATTGGATCTATGCAATTCCAAAAGTTGTAACTATAGTTCTGTTGTTTTAATTATAACTCAAACCAAACCCTACATGTTTACATATATACATGAATTAATTCTTAATTCTTTTTCTGGGTTGCCAGCAGTTTGCTCTTCTAAATTTATCTGTCCCACTTAATGATTCCTTCTATCATAATGTCAGAAATATAGAACACAATAGATGTGTATGTGTTTGTGTGCATAAAAGTGTGAGGACCTGAGCTCATTTCTCCACCTTTTCCTGTCTTACAATTTAGTTAAAAGACAGAGCCTATAAATAAGCATGAGTGTTAGTGTCTCAGGAGGGAACTATTTTTAGTCATCAGTGTCATCTGAAGGTTTTATAGCCAAGCAGCAACCAAATTTTGAGATGGCATCTTTCCTCAGTCCCTTATTTTGAAAGTTTTTATTACATTCCTGATGGCTCCTCATGCTGATTCCCAGCCTTTACCACTGACTCACTGCAAGGGACATTAATTGCAAGGAGGCAGGAGGCAAGGAATTTGTTTTCATTTGTATCCACTGCTTACAGAAATTTACTATAAGTAGTTATTTTAATTTTAATTTTAATTTTAATTTTTTAGGGGGAGAGGGGCAGAGGCAGAGGGAAAGAGAGAATCTTTTTTTTTTTTTTTTTTTTTTTTTGGGAAAGAGAGAATCTTAAGCAGGCTCCTCACTGGGCGACTTGAGATCGTGACCTGAGCTAAAATCAAAAGTCTGATGCTTAACCCACTGAGCCGCCCAGGCTCCCCAGTAGTTGTTATTATTATTATTTTTTATTTATTTGACAGACAGAGATCACAAGTAGGCAGAGAGGCAGGCAGAGAGAGGAGGAAGCAGGCTCCCTGCTGCAGAGAGCCGGATGCGGGGCTCAACCCCAGCACCCTGGGATCATGACCTGAGCGGTAGGCAGAGGCTTTAACGCACTGAGCCACCTAGGCGGCCCCCCACAGTAGTTATTTTGATTTTAGTAAAGTATCAGAGACTGTGATAGTAGGGTATGATACAACACAAAGAGTAAAGAAATGGAAGAGCTATGAAAAGTAATAAAGAGTGATAATTGAACAATTGATCTCTCTCCTGCTTTCTCTGAAGAATCAACTGTTGAAAGTCTATAGAGCTCTTTGATTTGGGAAGTGGGATGAAACACATTAAATGTGAAAAGTTTGATCATGAGGCACCCGTGCTTAAAACCCTCTGTTGGATTCACTTTGCATTTAGGGCTGACAGTTCTAAAGTTAACATACCACATGTAGTCCTTGATACTTCATTTTAGCTCCTGCTGTCTTTTTCTCGTGCTTTTACACTCATGCTTCCCCGAGCTCTCTTCTGTTCATACAACTAGCCAAACTTACTCCCTCCATGGAAGGGAAACTTTGTTTTCCGTTCAGGGCAAGGGTGGCTCTTCACGGGACTTAACTGTCAGCTGCAAGGGCATCTTTTCATAGGCCTGTTTTGACTTTAAGATCTAAAGGAGCCCTTTCTCTCCTGGCCCCAAGTTCTACATTATTGTTTGTATTTCTTCCTAGCACTTAACATTATATGAAATTTTCTCATTCGGTTATTTAGCGTCTGGAACAGGAACTACGTGAAAACTGATTCCTTAACTAGTTTGGTTACTTCTGAATTCCCAGAACCTTTGGGTCTGCAGCTTATTGGAGTGCATGTGGTAGACAAGCCATGTTTTACCTAAGCAAGCCTTGTTCTCTTCACCACTTCCTGAGATGAAATGAAGTGTCTCAACACTGTAAACTCTATATTTTCCTTATCACAATTATGGGAGGTCAGAGAATATGGATTATTTTTTTCTGTAATTGATTTTTTTGAATATTATAAGAAAGATACTATGTTGTAGTTAGTGACAGTGTTGAATCTATAAGCTAGATTGCTTGGTGTGCATTTAGCTATGTATATCCATGTTAACAGAGCAGTAGAGTTTAAATTCCTACATTCCTACATTCTGTTAAGGGTGGTTCTCGGGCTCCTTGCTCCGCAGGGAGACTGCTTCTCCCTCTGCCACTCTGTCTGCCTGTGCTCACACTCTCTCTCTCTGACAAATAAATAAATAGCATCTTTAAAAAAAAAAAGAATTAAAAAGAGTGATTCCCACTTTTGGCGCACCTGGGGGCTCAGTGGTTTAAGCCTCTGCCTTCGGCTCAGGTCACGATCTCAGGGTCCTGGGATCGAGCCCCGCATCAGGCTCTCTGCTCAATGGGGAGCCTGCTTCCCCCTCTCTCTCTGCCTGCTTCCCTGCCTACTTGTGATCTCTGTCTGTCAAATAAGTAAATAAAATCTTTTAAAAAAAGAGTAATTCCTGCTTTTCTCTTTATCCATTGAGAATTATTTATATAGAATTAAAAGGTTACATTTTCTAAGGCAGAATTTTCCATGTGTAAAGGTGGCATATGAGCCACTCTTTGAGTAGCACATCTTTACACATTTTTGCTTATAGAGATTGTTTGAATAATGCTATCCTATTGGGGATTGCTAATTTATTTCTCTGCCAGGAGAATAGGAACTCTAGGAACTTTACAGCTTTTTTTCCTTATGTATCATTTTTGCATTACCTTATACCAGATTTCTAGAACTTTGGTAAACATCAGCATATGGGTATGGGAAGCTTCTTATTTTTATTATTTTTTAAAATGTTTGGTCTCTTGCTCTACAACCTGAAGCTATTTGGTAGCGCTAGGGGCATCCATATGCTTAGATTCCCCGGGTGATTGAAGTGAATGTTAAAGTTTGTTATGCCTCAGTTTATACTCATTGCACTTAAGCATAGGTACAATGAAATAGTTCTAACATATATTTATGAAACATACCAGTTATGTTTCCAAGGTTAAATAACATGACAGTAAATAATGCCCTTTTCCTGTAGTCTACTTTTATGGTTGCTGACATAGAATTTAATAAAATTAAGACAACTAACTCTATAAGAATTCTGAAGGAATTAGATACTACATAGAAATAATGAGGATGATTATGGTAGAGGGGCAGAATAACTTTGAGGCTTTTGGGAAGGAAGTTAGCCAATATTTATTAGCACACATTATTGCCATAAAACAGCACATCCTGGTGATGACTCACCAAAAATGCCTCTCACTGACATTTTTGGCCTTTATAGCATTTTGTCCACAGGGGATAGCCTAATTTGAAAAATGACAGTGATGATACGAGATTTTTTTTTTTTAACCTTGGGGTATAATTTATATACAACAAATTGTATAGTTATCAAGCCTTAAGTTTAATGATCTTAGACAAATTCAGACACCTGAACATCATCACTGCAAATGTAGCCTATTTCTCTGACCCAGCCCATTGACTTTTGCTACTTTGTAGTTGAATTCTTTCATCTAAGGCAAACGTTTCCTGATTTCTACCACCACAGATTGGTTTTGTGATTTGGTACTTCATGAAACTGGAATCATGTTTTATGTGTTTTTTTGTGTTTGGCTCCTTTCATTAAGTAGAACATATCTAAAATTTGTTCACGTGTTGGGTGTAACAGTTCATTTTCTTGTTCTGGTTGCTATGTGTTATTTCATTATGTGAATATGCTACACAACTTATCTGTTCCCCTGTTGTTAGCATTTGAGTCATTTTTAATTTGGGACGATTATGAATAGAACTACTATACAAACATCATTAAAACCTTTTTATAGGCACAAGTTTTCATTTCTTTAGGTTATATATCTAGTGGGAGAATTCCTGGACATAGTTTAAATTTCTTTCTTTTTTATTTTTTAAAGATTTTATTTATTTATTTATTTGACAGATTTGACAGACATCACAAGTAGGCAGAGAGGCAGGCAGAGAGAGAGAGAGAGAGGAAGAAGCAGGGCTTCTTCAGAGAGAGCAGAGCAGAGAACCCGATGTGGGGCTCGATTTCAGTACCCTGGGATCATGACTTGAGCCGAAGGCAGAGGCTTAACCCACTGAGCCACCCAGTTGCCCCAATAGTTTAACTTTCTAAGAGACTGACTCTAGTTCTCTAAAGTGGTTATATCATATTCCCACTCTCACCAGCAATGTCTGAGTTCCAATTTTTCCACATAGTCTCAAAAGCATTTGATATTGTCAGTTTTTCAATTTTAGCTATTTTAGTGGATATGAAATGTTATCTTATCAAGGTCTTAGCATTCATTTCTCTGATGACTAATGATGAGTACTATTTAAAATGTTTATTGGGCATTTCTGTATCTTCCTGTGTGTGTCCACGACTTTTACCCATTTAAAAAAAAATTGGATTTTTTTTATTGTTGATTTTTAGGAAGTTTTTTTTTGTGAAGAATTATTTTACTTTTTAAAAAAATATTTTTAAAAAATATTTTTATTTTGTTAAGCTATAATTGACATAAATATCCTATTAGTTTTAGGTATATATCACAGGAATTCAATATTTTTATACATTATAAAATGATCTCCATGGTGAGTATAGTTACCATTCATCACCATACACAGTGATTACTTTATTATTGACTATATTCCCTATGCTGTTACATTCTGTGACTTACTTATTTTGTAACTGGAAGTTTGTACCTCTTAATCTCCTTCTATTTCATCTGCCCCTCAACCCCATCCTCATCTGGTTATCAGCAGTTTATTTCCTGTATCTATGAGTCTGTTTCTGTTTTGTTTTTTAGATTCCATATATAAATGGAATATATGGTATTTGTCTTTCTCTGACTGACTTATTTCACTTAGCATAATACCCTGTAGTGTCATTCATGTTATCATAAATGGAAGATTTTATTTTATTTTTTTATGGCTGAGTACTATTGTGAGAATTTTAAAAAATTATATATTCTGGTGTGGGTCATTTTTTATAAGTATTTTGTTGTGAATATTGGCTTGTATTCTTTGCTTTTTTTTTTTTTTTTTAATTGGAGAGTGAGTACAAGCAGGGGGAGTGGCAGACAGAGGGAGAAGCAGGCCCCCCCCTGAGCAAGGAGCCTGGTTGCATCCCAGGGCCTCAGGATCATGACCTGAGCTAATGGCAGCCGCTTAACCAGCTGAGCCATCCAGGTGTCCCTATTGGCTTGTATTTTTAATGATATTTTTTTGAGGAACAGAAATCTTTAATTTTGGTGAAATCTGATGTATCCATGTTTAAAATTGCTAGTGGTTTTTGCCTACTCCCAAGGTCATGAAGATATTCTCTTAAATTTTTTTTTTAGAGGCTTAATAGTTTCAGCTTTTACATTTAGATCTACACTTTATCTAATTTTTGTATGTGAAATGAGGTAGGGTCAAGGATCATTTTGTTGTGTTTATCCAGTTGATCTAGCACCATTTATTGGAAAGACTTTCCTATTCAATTACCTTGACACTTTTATTGAAAATCAGTTGACCATGTAAATGTGGGTCTATTTCTGAATTCTTTTGGGTTTTGTTCTTTGTTTATCCCTTCACCAATAACATACTTTCTTGATCATTGGATCTTTATAGTAAGGCAAAAATCAGGTAGTGTAAATTCTTCAGTTTAGTTCTTCTTAATCAAGATTGTCTTCTATTGAAGACTGTTCTTCATTTAAGATTGCTTTTCTAATTCAAAATCATTTGGATTTTATATAATTTTAGAATAAATTCATCACTCTTTTTAAAAATATGCTAGGATTTTGATTGGGATTTTTTTGAATGTATAGATCAATTTGATAAAGATGAACATGTAACCAATACAGAGTCTTCCCCCCCCAACAAAGATTGAGCTATTATTTATTTATGAATTGATATTTATTTAGAGAGCATGAGCTCTCTAAAATCTTGTCTATAAATAATTATAGTTTTATTTCTTCCTTTATAGGCTTTATATCTTTTATTTTTCATTTTGAATATGACAGTGGCTAGAACTCCCCATACATTTTTGAATAGAAGTGATGTGAGAATATGTCTAACGTCTTACCTATGTGGGGGAGAAATTGTTCAGTTTTCACCATTTGGTTATGATGTTAGCTGTTGATTTTTCGTACATGGCATTCATTAGGTTGAAAAAGTTCTCTTCTTTTTTTAGTTTTCTGAGAATTTTATCATGAATGGGTGTTAAATTTTGTTAAATCCCTTTGTTGTATAAATTGAGATGTTCATTTATTTTTCTTTTTCAGTCTCTTATAGTAGGTTGTGTCAGCTGAACATTAAACCCATCTTGCAATTTCTGGATAAACATTACTTGTCATGGTCTTTTTTATATATTATTAGATTTGATTTGTTAATATTTTGTGCATTTTTACATCCTTGTTAATGAAGGATAATGGACTATAGTTTTCTTTCTTTTAAATTATTTATTATTTATTTGACAGACAGAGATCACAAGTAGGCAGAGAGGCAGGCAGAGAGAGAGGAGGAAGCATGCTCCTTGCTGAGCAGAGAGCCTGATGTGGGGCTCCATCCCAGGACCACGGGACCATGACCCAGGCCGAAGGCAGAGGCTTTAACCCACTGAGCCACCCAGGCTCCCCCGGACTATAGTTTTCTTAACTTGTAAAATCTTTGTCTAATTTTCTATTAGGGTTATGTTGGCCTGATACAAAATGTTGGGGAAAGTTCATTTCACCTCTATTTTTATTTCATTTCATTTCATGAAATAATTTGATTATTATTATTTTTTTCCCTTAATTATTTGGTAGAAATTACTGGTGAAACTATCTGGATCTGGAGTTTTGTTTTGTTTTGTGGGAAATTTTTTGTTTAAACATTGATTTTTCTAATAGAGAATTTCAATTTAGGTCAGTTTCTATACGTAGTATGTTCTGGAATTTTGTTTAATTCATCTGTCTATTTACTATTTTTTTAATGTCTGTAGGGTCTGTAGTGACATCCCCTATCTCAATATCGACTCATGTAATTTGTGTTTTCTGTTTTATTTCTTGGTTATTCTTGCTAGGATTTCTAAGAATGTTCATTTGTTCAAAGAATTAACTCTTTTTTATTTTTCAATTTTCTATCTCATCAATTATTTTTTTATTTTGGCTTTGTTTTATGGTCCCTACATTCTTTGAAGTAGACTTTTTTAAAGCTTTTGTTTAAGTAATCTCTGCATCCCAGTGGGGATTTGAACTCACAATTCTGAGATTAAGAGTTGAATGCTCCTCTGACTAAGCCAGCCAGGTGCCTCTGCTTTCCCTAGCTTCTTAAAATGGAAGTTTAGATACTGATTTTTAAATTTTTATTCTTTTCTAATATATACTTTTTTAAAGCTAAACGTCCTCCCTAAACAGTGCTTTATCTGCATCATAAAATTTTCATTTTTTAAAAAAAAGTTATTGATCAATTTGAAATATTTTAAAATTTCCCTTCTGATTTTTTAAACTTATGAATTATTTAGAAATATGTTCCTAAATTTAGCAATATTTTGGTATTTTCTCCTTTTTCCTTTTCTAATTTAATACCATTTGGTCAAAGAAAATAATTAACATAATTTCATTTCTTTGGAGTTTGAGGCTTATTTTTTCTTCAGCATATGGTTTATGTAGGTGTCTATTTCATTTACACTACAAAAAGAATGTATATTCTGTTGTTACATGGAATGTTCTATAGATGTTGAAGTTGTTTGATGTTTTTAAAACCTGTACCTTTACTAATTTTGTCTAATTCAGTAATTACTGAAAAGTGGGTGTAAAAATGTAGCATTTTGATTTGAATTTTTTTTAAGTTCCCATTTTTTGCTTCATGTATTCTGTAGCTTTATTATTAGATGTGTACAGATTTACAATTTTTATATCTTTCTGATCTGCCTTTTCTATTACTATGAAATTTCCACCTAAAATTCAAATTTTTGTCCCTCTGTATGCAATGTCTTTTTCCTCTGGCTCATTTTAAGAATTTTCTTTTGTTTTGATACTAATTGAATGTAAAGTACCTAGGTCTGACTCACTTTTTATTTTGCTTGGGGTTTGCTGAACTTCTTTGATCTGATTGTTGGTAGCTTTTGACAATTTAGAAAAATCTTTGGCTGCTATATATTCAAGTATTTCAAATATTCACTTTCTCCTTTCCATCTGAAAAGCTAATTGCTTGTATGCTAAATCAAGACCACTTGGTATTGTTCCATAGATTTCAGATGCTCTCTTCCTTTTATCATTCTCTCCCCACCCCATTTTAAGATTCATTTTGGGTAATTTCTGCTGACATTTTCAAGTTTACTAATCTTTTCCTCTGATGTATGGAGATAACCATTGTATGAATTATATGTTTGAAATATTTTTTGACAGCAATCATTTCAGCTTGTATCTTTAAGTTTTCCATCTCTTGTGAAATTTCTCATGTATTTGCCCATTCTTTATCTTATTCACTAGATCCTTTGTATATGATAATCATTTTACAAACCCTGTTTGATATTTCTGATATTTAGACCATCTCTGGATCTCCTTATACTGAATATTTTAATCCTGATCAGATATCAGATTTTTCTTACTTCTTCTCATACCTTGAGAGAACCTTGGGAGATTTGTTTCAGCTTGTCAATATGGTTTCTACCTTTTTGTATTTCCAAATTTTATTTTTCTCTCTTGTCCTTCATTTGCCTTTCTGCTTTTTGAGATATCTCTCTCCACAGTAGTGAAGGACTAGAGTGCCTGCCTTAGAGGGACTTTACTCAGTTTTGTTGCCTCTTCCCTAGGCTTCAGCAAGCCAAAGATTTGTATTTGAGCAATTCTCTGGCTACCTGAACAGCAGGAGGAAGGTAGATCTCTCTTGCTATTCTGTATTGCTCTCAGCTTTCTCTGTGTTACTTCTCTATTCCATGTACTTTGTTAAGGCTCATGGGGAAGAATTACTGGATGCAGGCATACTCATTCTGTGTGCAGGACTGTAGTGTGTCACATCAGTTTTGGCTGGTTTCTCTCATGCTGTGCAAATTCCTATTCCTGAGGAGGATTCCCTTTCTGCTAGGGATGAAAACAGCCCAGAATCTCCTCTATCTTATAAAGGATTAATAACTTTTGGTATTTTGCTTATTTAGATATTTTAAATCCTGTCTTTTCTGCTGGGTTTAAAAGACTATAGTTTTATAGTTTATCTGGCATGTTTTCATTAGTGGGAGTGATAGTCTCTTGCCACTTTCCACATTCTAACCAGAAGTAAAGACCTTGGTCTAACTTAGAAGACATATTAAAGTCATGTAACTGAGTGTTTATGAATCAAATAAAATAGATTCTAATGCTTATAATTATACCACATTTAAAATTAAATCTTATCACTTAGCTTTATTATATAAATATTTTAACCAGATACCCTTTAAATGTTTCTTAAAACGCAAATCCATTTTTAAGAGAAAAATGTTTGCTACTACTGAGATAATGAAAAGAATGTGATAAAGCTCTACAGGTCATGCTTGAAGAAGGAATTCTAGTAAATATTTTGAGTAAAGCAAAACGTTCTAGAAAAGTTTGTACTTTTCCAAGATAATTATGAATTAAAAAACTTACAGTTTTCTTCAACTCCTATTCATCCATTAATATATTTAAAATACAGCTATTTTATTTTATTTTTTACTCATTTAAATTCAATTTTTTAACATATGGTGTATCATTAGTTTCACATGTAGATTTTAGTAATCCATCAGTTGCATATGATACCCAGTGTTCATTACATCATGTTCCCTCTTTTTTTTTTAAACTTGTATTTATTTATTTATTTAAAGATTTTATCAATTTATTTGATGGAGAGAGAGACCACAAGTAGAGGGGGCAGCAGAGGGAGAGGGAGAAGCAGGCTTTCCACGGAGCAAGAAGCCTGATGTAGGGTCCAATCCCAGCACCTTGGAATCATGACCAAGCCAAAGAGAGACACTTAACTGACTGAGCCACCCAGGTGCCTCATCATGTGCCCTTTTTAATATCCATTACCCACTTGCCCCATCCCTCCACTTTCCCTCCAGCAACTCTCAGTTTCCTATAGTTATGAGTCTTTTATGGTTTGTCTCCCTCTCTGATTTCATCTTATTTTATTTTTACCTCCCTTCCCCTATGGTCTTCTGTTTTGTTTCCTAAATTCCACATATGAGCGAAGCCATGTGATAATTGTTTTTCTCTGATTGACTCATTTCACTCAGCATAATATCCTTCAGTTCCATCCATGTCAGTGTAAATAGGTAAGATTTCATCCTTTCTGATGGCTGAGTAATATTCCATTGTATCTATATATCACATCTTCTTTATCCATTCCTGTGTCAATGGATATCTGGGCTCTTCCCAGAGTTTGGCTGTTGTGGACATTGCTACTATAAACATTGGGGTACAGGTGCCCCTTTGGATCACTACATTTGTATCTGTGGAGTACATACCTAGTAGTAAATTGCTGAGTCTTAGGGTAGCTCTATTTTAATGTCACCTCCATATTGTTTTCCAAAGTAGCTGCACCAACTTGCATTTCTACCAACCGTGTAAGAGGGTTCCCCTTTCTCCATATCCTCACCAAAATTTGTTTCCTGCTTGTTAATTTTAGCCATTCTTACTGGTGTAAGGTGATACTTATTGTGGTTTTATTTTGTATTTCCCTGATGCCAAGTGACATGGAGCATTTTTTCATGTGTCTCTTGGCCATTTATATGTCTTCTTTGGAGAAATATCTGTTCATGTCTTCTGCCCATTTCTTGACTGGATCATTTGTTTTTAGGGTTTTTGAGTTTGACAGATTCTTTATAGCTCTTAGATACTAGCCCTTTATCTGATATGTCATTGGCAAATATATTCTCACTTTCTATAGGTTGCCTTTTAGTTTTGTTGATTGTTTCCTTTGCTATGCAAAAGTTTTTATCTTGATGAAGTCCCAAAATTCATTTTTGCTTTGTTTCCCTTGCCTTTGGAGACAGTGTTTAGCAAGAAGTTGCTGTGGCTAAATTTCAAGAGGTTGTGCCTGTGTTTTCCTCTAGGATTTTGATAGATTCCTGTCTCATCTTTAGTTCTTTCATCCATTTTGATTTTATCTTTGTGTATGGTGTAAGAAATTGCTCCAGTTTCATTCTTCTGCCTGTGACTGTCCAATTTTCCCAATGCCATTTGTTGAGGCTGTCTTTTTTACATTGGATATTCTTTCCTGCTTTGTTGAATATTAGTTAACCATAGAGTTGGGGATCCATTTATAGTTCTCTATTCTGTTCCATTGATCTATGTGTTTGTTTTTGTGCCAGTACCATGCTATCTTGATGATCACAGCTTTGTAATATACTTTGAAGTCCAGAATTGTGATGCCACTGGCTTTGGTTTTCTTTTTCAACATTTCTTTCTACTGGCTACTCAGGGTGTTGTCTGGTTCCATACAAATTTTAGGGTTACTTGTTCTGGCTTTGTGAAAAATACCAGTGGTATTGTGATAGGGATTGCATTGAATTTGTATATTTCTCTGGGTAGTATAGACATTTTAACAATATTTGTTCTTCTGATTTGTGAGCATGGAATGTTTTTCTATTTCTTTATGTCTTCCTCAATTTCTTTCCTGAATGTTTTATAGTTTTCAGAGTACAGATCCTTTACCTCTTTAGTTAGGTTTATTCCTTGATATCTTTTTTTTTTTAAAGATTTTATTTATTTATTTGACAGACAGAGATCACAAATAGGCAGAAAAGCATGCAGAGAGAGAGCAGGAAGTAGGCTCCCTCCTGAGCAGAGAACCCAATGCGGAACTCGATCCCAGGACCCTGGGATCATGACCTGAGCTGAAGGCAGAGGCTTTAACCTACTGAGCTACCCAGGCGCCCCTATCTTATGGTTTTTGGTAAAATTGTAAATGGGATTGATTTTTTAATTTCTCTTTCTTCTGTCTCATTGTTAGTATATAGAAATGCAAATGATTTGTGTGCATTGATTTTATATCCTGCCACTTTGCTGAATTCCTATATAAGATCTAGCAATTTTGGGGTGGAGTCTTTTGGGTTTTCCATATAAATAAAGTATTATGTCATCTGCAAAGAGTGAAAGCTTTACTTCCTTGCCAATTTGGTTGCCTTTTATTTTTTGTTCTTGTTGTCTGATTGCTGAAGGTAGGACTTCTAGTACTATGTTGAACAGCAGTGGTGGGAGTGGACGTCCTTGTTGTGTTCCTGACCTTAGGGGAGAAGCTCTCATTCCCAAGAATAGCTTGAGAATGATATTCTGTCTGGGCTTTCCATATATGGCTTTTATGATATTGAGGGATGTTCCCTCTATCCTGTGGTTTTTTTTTTTTTTTTTTTTTTTTAAATCATTCTTTTTTGAAATCTGGTAAAATTCATATTGTCAGCATTTTTTTAATTAACTAGTTAATTTATTTATTTTCAGGGTAACAGTATTCATTGTTTTTGCACCACACCCAGTGCTCCATGCAATCCGTGCCCTCTCTAATACCCACCACCTTTCACCTCCCACCTCCTCCCCCAACCTCCCATCCCCCCCCTCGCCCCTTCAAACCCCTCAGATTGTTTTTCAGAGTCCATAGTCTCTCATGGTTCACCACCCCTACTGTGGAGTGTTTTAATTAAGAAAGGATACTGTATTTTGTCAATGCTTTTTCTTTATCAGTTGAGAGGATCATATGATTCTTATCCTTTCTTTTATTAAAATATGGCTATTTTAGACAGATAAATTATTTTAAGGCTAGTAAGAACTACTCTGAGTATTACAATGAAAAAATTTGAACTTACAATGGCTAGGTATTTGTCTTTACTTTTTTTTTTAAATTTTTTATTTTTTATAAACATATATTTTTATCCCCAGGGTACAGGTCTGTGAATCACCAGGCTTACACACTTCACAGCACTCACCAAAGCACATACCCTCCCCAATGTCCATAATCCCACCCCCTTCTCCCAAACCCCCTCCCCCCAGCAACCCTCAGTTTCTTTTGTGAGATTAAGAGTCACTTATGGTTTGTCTCCCTCCCAATCCCATCTTGTTTCATTGATTCTTCTCCTACCCACTTAAGCCCCCATGTTGCATCACCACTTCCTCATATCAGGGAGATCATATGATAGTTGTCTTTCTCTGCTTGACTTATTTCGCTAAGCATGATATGCTCTAGTTCCATCCATGTTGTCGCAAATGGCAAGATTTCATTTCTTTTGATGGCTGCATAGTATTCCATTGTGTATATATACCACATCTTCTTGATCCATTCATCTGTTGATGGACATCTAGGTTCTTTCCATAGTTTGGCTATTGTGGACATTGCTGCTATAAACATTCGGGTGCACGTGCCCCTTTGGATCACTACGTTTGTATCTTTAGGGTAAATACCCAATAGTGCAATTGCTGGGTCATAGGGCAGTTCTATTTTCAACATTCTGAGGAACCTCCATGCTGTTTTCCAGAGTGGCTGCACCAGCTTGCATTCCCACCAACAGGGTAGGAGGGTTCCCCTTTCTCCGCATCCTCGCCAGCATCTGTCATTTCCTGACTTGTTGATTTTAGCCATTCTGACTGGTGTGAGGTGATATCTCATTGTGGTTTTGATTTGTATTTCCCTGATGCCGAGTGATATGGAGCACTTTTTCATGTGTCTGTTGGCCATCTGGATGTCTTCTTTGCAGAAATGTCTGTTCATGTCCTCTGCCCATTTCTTGATTGGATTATTTGTTCTTTGGGTGTTGAGTTTGCTAAGTTCTTTATAGATTCTGGACACTAGTCCTTTATCTGATATGTCGTTTGCATGGTACTGTCTTTACTTTTCTAATGTGTTTTTTTTCCCCCTTTTTTCTCTTTAGGAATCCTAAAACCAAAATAGTAGAACGAAAACAGAAACATGGCTCACCATATTTCATTACTTTGGATAATTTTGGTCTTGCCTCTTTGGAATTCTGTATTAGCTGAAGATGGGGAAATAAGATCAAGTAAGAATTATCAACGTTTTTGTTATCAACAAATTGAATGTGGAAATATAATTGGGGGGCTCAAGCAATCCTTTTTAGGACCTTATTCTTACTGTTTTTGATGCTTTAACTCCCTAAAATGAAATGAATTGCTGTGTTACATATTAACTGAGGGAAAAGCTTTTATCAGAGGTAATTTTGAGAGAATTCCATGGTAATTGTTTATTCTTTTACCCATTAGGCTTTGGAATAAATGGTATGGTATTCAGTTTATACTCAGCCATTTAGAACTTAGTGATAGGGAGATAAAGTACCTAGGACCATTTTATGAGGTTATCTCATAGAGATAACGAGATAATTCATGTAAACAGGGTAACTCCTATCAATGGCTTAGCTCAGTGACATCTCAGTAGATGGTGACTATTATTCTGGTTGTGTATAGGAGAGCTTGCATTAGAGAAGGAGAGCTATATTAATTGCATTTTTACTACCCAGGCCGTTATTTACAGATATCATGCGTCTTGAAAAAAAGTTGGCTTATAATCATATTTTGAAACTCATATACAACCTACTATAAATTATGGTTTCTACAGCACTTAAATTTGTAAGTTTGACAACTTGATTCAGCTTGATTAGAATTTATTAATAGTGAATTTATTTTTTTTTAAAGATTTTATTTATTTGACAGACAGAGATCACAAGTAGGCAGAGAGGCAGGTAGAGAGAAGAGGAAGCAGGCTCCCTGCTGAGCAGAGAGCCCGACGCGGGTTTCGATCCCAGGACCCTGGGATCATGACCTGAGCTGAAGGCAGGGGCTTTGACCCACTGAGCCACCCAGGCTCCCCAGAATTTATTAATAGTGAATTTAATGTTTGTATAATACTCTCAGAGTTTAATCCACTCACATACTATACAAAGTATATATTATTTTCTCTGTTTTTTTTTGAGTAGGAAAGAAATTCACAAAATTTAAGGGGCTTACCTAATATCATACAGCTGGTTAGAGGTATAACTAGTATTTGAAGTATGCCTTTGATCTTTAGTCCATTTTTTTTTTTTCTGTGACACTGATGATTCATCTTTCTCAGGAAGAGGTTTCTTGGAGTGGTATTTTGTCTAGTTTTTATAAATGGCAGTACTTGCTTTTGTACCCATGCTCTTGGCTAACCTTGCAGTTATGAAATATATGGTCCATGGCTCTGAAAAGGGATAGGAAGGGCCAAGAATAACGTTGTAAGAGTTTATAAATACTGAATCAAGTGGCACACAAACACTAGCAGGTCTAGACAATGAGTCTCATAGTATTGAGGAAGGACTACCCTGAAGAACTCTGCAAACATGACTTGTCTGTCCTTTTGTCTCTCCCGCAAAAGCCCCACAAAAGCATATGTCTCTAATCCCAGTCTAGCTTCCAGAAAAACCCAGAACTACATTCCCTTGCATTAGAAAATTTGCCTCTGAGGCAGAATTCCATTTCTGCTGTCCCTGGCCTGAACTCTGGCAGTGTTTACCATGCCAAAGGATGTTGGAATAGTGTTCCTCATGATTTTTTGGACTTCACACCATCTTAAGAGTGACATCATAATCACAGTTACATTTTTGAGGTAAATCCATGTTTTGGCAGTTAAAAAAAATTTTTTTTTTAAACTTCTGGGCTATATGTTCACCTGAGAGTAGTTTATTTTTACCAGTTACTTTGAGTGAATTACCTTTAAAATTGAGGCATCTTTGTGTGACCTTGTCATCATCCCAGATATGGAAATAGACAAATATGAGGAAAAGAATAGAAAGGAAAGGAGAGGGAAAGAGAAAGAGTGATTGATTGATTAATTGATTTTACATGTAAGGAAATGCAAAAATACAAATAAAGAAATACAAATGCTAGTAGTCACTGAGCTTTGTTTTTTCCTCCAGGACGGTCCTTTACAGTTATGATACCTTATTTGTAATGTCTACAGAAAATAAATCATTATATTGGGCTTCTGATCACTACTAAGAGAGGCTATTAATATGTGTAAAAACACAGAACTTAAAATTTGTTACTGTATTACCTTGACTCATCTCACCCTCTTTAAACTTACTATCTCCAAGGACATGTGATCTTTATTGTATGGGCCATAAATGGTAGTATTTTTACTGATTTGAATGAAGAATTGAGAGAAACAGGAGGTGTAGCCATTCCTTTCAGTGTACTCTATTAGCTGTTTTGCACTGTTGGAATTACTCCAACCAGTTTGTCATTTGGGCTCTTTGATTCTTACCTCTGGACCTTTGTACTTACTGTTCCTTCTGATTAGAAGGTCCTTCTCTTCACCTGGCTAACATTCTCTTTTTAGATCTCAGGTTCCCTGTCAGCTTTCCCACAGGATCTGTTCTGACTTTGCACAATT
Organism: Mustela lutreola; assembly: GCF_030435805.1. Taxonomy (NCBI): domain Eukaryota; kingdom Metazoa; phylum Chordata; class Mammalia; order Carnivora; family Mustelidae; genus Mustela; species Mustela lutreola. The sequence continues at coordinate 102,819,800 of NC_081295.1, read as the reverse complement.
AGTTTTTACCCTCTCCTAAATGTTCTCATAATATTTTGTATTTTGCCTAACCAGCCAGTCATCTGTCTTAATAGACTGTGATATCTGTTTGAGATATCTTATATATCTTTGAAGCTGGTACCTAGCAAGATAGTCAAGCACAGAGCAGGTATTCAATATACATATACTGAAAGGCTAAAATAGGCCTGGAGGCATGCTGGGTACTGTGGAAAAGAGAGTTAAGATTTTTTCTTTCTACAAGTGCTTAGAACTTGTCTAGGTGTAACTTGCACCAAAGATGGTTTTTGTTCTCCAATAGAACTCTCAGGTGTGCTGATCTCGTGTTTCCTGGTATGTTGAAACAAGAATCTTTATCTCTGTGGAGAAAGAATAATTTATACTACTTGTGAACAAAGATTCACTTAGCACAAGTCTCTCTCTGGCTGAAAATGAGAGATCAGATCTTTAAACATTGATCTTGTGTGTAGTGCAAGAGTAGATATTACATTGGTGATCTTAGTTCATTAAACTTTTATCAACTCTATCAAAGAATATGCTAGTTGAATTCTGAAGTTGGCAGAAAGCTTTTTTCTTTTTAAAATTTTTCTCCCATTTATTGACTTATGGATATTTTTGTAAATACTTTAGATTAACATTAAACTAAACATATTTCAGGGATAACTTAAAAGAATGCTTTTAGCATATATCTGAAAATCATTTATTTTTGTGGTTTCATTTAGTCAGTGGGGAAAAGGAATTAAACGTTGCTTTATGGCAGTACCTGCCCCTACACAGAGCTATCTAGATATCATGTCAAATATAGTATCCTTTTTTTATTCCCTACTTTTAAAGCTGAATCATTAATCTTTAAATTAAGACAACAGAATTTAAAAATGTCAACAAAAATAATAGCTCTGATTTAGAAAGAATTTTCATGAATTAGGCAATTTATCTTATTTAACCCTCACAAAGGTCCTATGAGCTGGTTACATTTTAAAATTTTAGCTTTATTGAGATTTAATGGACATACAAATTGTATTATATTTAATGTGTGCCTCATGGTGATTTGATACCCATATATGTTGTGAAAGCATCCCCTGCATCTGCTTACTTAAAGATTGTGCAATAAAAACCTCCCATATTTGCTTTTTATACCACAAATGTGTTCTGATGGTTTTCTTCTTCACTTAGGTTGTCGTACTGCTCCAACAGATTTAGTTTTCATCTTAGATGGCTCTTACAGTGTTGGCCCAGAAAACTTTGAAATAGTGAAAAAGTGGCTTGTTAATATCACGAAAAACTTTGACATAGGACCAAAGTTTATTCAGGTTGGAGTCGTCCAGTATAGTGATTATCCTGTGTTGGAGATTCCTCTTGGAAGTCATGATTCTGGAGAGAATTTGATTGCAGCAATGGAATCCATACATTACCTGGGTGGAAACACAAGGACTGGAAAGGCCATCCAGTTTGCACTTGATTACCTTTTTGCCAAGTCCTCACGGTTTCTGACAAAGATAGCAGTAGTACTCACAGATGGTAAATCCCAAGATGAAGTTAAAGATGCAGCAGAAGCAGCAAGGGACAATAAAATAACATTATTTGCTATTGGTGTTGGTTCAGAAACAGAAGATGCAGAACTTAGAGCAATTGCCAATAAGCCTTCATCTACTTATGTGTTTTATGTGGAAGACTATATTGCGATATCCAAAATAAGGGAGGTGATGAAGCAGAAACTTTGTGAAGGTAAGCCTTAATGGAATTTGGAAACAATTAATAATTGCATTTTCTCACACTTTGGTATAACCTGCTTATCTATACCACTGTAGTTATATTTAGTGTCAAGTTATCTATCATGTTAGAATGGAGGTGTACATGTATTTTTGTGTTTCATTTATTTTGGATAAATTTTGTTTTTAGAAACAGTCACATAAGCAAATCTATAGTTAGAAAATATCCTTTTTTGTTGCCTTTTTTTTTTTTTTTTTTTTTTTTTTTTTTACAATTGCAGCATGTCCATTGTGGAGATGGAAGAAAATAAAGACACATAAAACATAAGAATATATAAATTACACATGATCGCTATTACTCTTGTTAGTGTTTTGTCTTTTTCATTCCAGTCTTTCTTTTTTTTTATTGTCTCTGAGAGCTTATTCATGTGCCTAAATAAGTATAGCGTATATATAATTTCATCCTCTATTTTCATACTATTGTATATTCTATTATTTTTATGTATAATTTTCATCCTCTATTAACATAATAGCAGACAGTCTCAGTCTCCTAAGATAATTTATTTAATAATTCCCCTTTTTTTGTGTGTTTAGTTTCTTTCTCTTTTTTAAAATTTTTATCTAAATTCTAGTTAGTTTACATATAGTGTAGTATTGGTTTCACTTGTAGAATTTAATGATTCTTCACTTACACATAATACCTAGTGCTCACAAGTGCCCTCTTTAATACCCATCACCCACTTAGTCCATCCCCCACCCATCTTCCCTCCATCAACCCTCAATTTGATCTCTATAGTAAAGAGTCTGTTTTATGGTTTGCCTCTCTCTTTTTCTCCCTTTCTGTTCATCTATTTTTTAAATTCCATGTATGAGTGAAATCATACAGTATTTTTTATTTTCTGACTTATTTTGCCTAGCATAATATACTCTAGCTCCATCCATGTCGTTGGAAATGGCAAGATTTCATTCTCATGAAATCATGAAATCATTCTCTCAAAGATTCTCATTCTTTTTGATGACTACTATTCCATTGTGTTCATGTGTGTGTGTATCTTTTTTATCCATTTATCAGTTGATGTTTTTTGTTCATTTCTAAGTTTTCTGCTATAAAATATTCTTATACAGAATTCTGAATGGGAATGTCTGATTTTTTTCAAAAACATAGGTGAAATTACTAACGTTGTTAGAGCTCTGTAAAAATGCTAAAAATTGCACTTGAGAGACTTAAATTTCTACCATCAGTGAGAGAATATTTGAAAATATAGTATTTATTAGTCAATCATTTTTACATCATTCCATGAAATCTAACTCTGTGTTTATGATAAGTCCATAGTATGGACACTATAGTCCATAGTATGCCATTTTTTGGCAAATATTAATTGTATTAGGATATTGACATTCATATATTTTTTTGGAGAGAGTAATTTGTTTGTAATACTACAAGCATTTAATACTATATCTAAAAAATAAAATTGATGTAAAATCAAAAGACTATTTTTTCTAGTTTGCCTAAAAATGCTCCAAAAATATGTTGGTTCACATTTGATAGAAACATTTCTGGGGTGCCTACGTGGTTCAGTTGATTAAACATCTGAGGTCATGATCTCAGGGTCCTGGGATAAAGCCTGCTTCAGGCTTCCTGCTCAGCAGGGAGTCTGCTTCTCCTCTTACTCTTTTTGCTTTCTCTCTCTCTCTGTGTCTCAGATAAATCTTAAAAAAAAATTTTTTTTTCTAAATGTGGTGTAGAAAAAAGATTTCTCTATTTTCTTCATATTTGTTTGGGAGCTATAGCACAGAAAAACATTTAAATTTATTTTTAGATTATTTAAGAAGGGATGGAAGTTAAGCATTTTCTGGGGCATCTGGGTGGCTCAGTGGGTTAAGCCTCTGCCCTCAGCTCAGGTCATGATCCCAGGGTCCTGGTATCGAGCCCCTCATTGGGCTCTCTGTTCAGTGGGGAGCCTGCTAACCCCCTCTCTGTCTCTGCCTGCCTCTCTATTTGTGATCTCTCTCTCTCTCTCTGTGTCAAATAAATAAATAAGATCTTAAAAAAATTAAGCATTTTCTTTAATCAAACTTTTAAAAAGTCACTATAGCAAGTACAAATGATTATCATAATTATTCTTTTCATGTTCCTAACAGTAAGACTGTGTTGACTTTTCTCATCTTGATCAGAGAATTTATATTTATTTTCCAATTTTACTGAAAAATAATTGACCTACATAGATTTTCAAATATGTTATAAGATTAGAATTAGAATTCTTTGGTTTTGTAGCTAGATATATTTCATTATTAAAACAGACTTTTCATGGTGATGTTTTACCTACCATTCCTTTATATTCTAAAATATAAATTTGATAAAGTATGTCTGGGCAGTACTTGTTTCAGAGACTTTGTGTAGATACGTATTTTGGTAAATGCATTCTATTAAAAAATTCTAATTACATGTGAAAGATTTGTTTAAAAGGATAAAAAATTCTTTTGGCAAAAATGTCCAGTCTGTAAAAAAAATTAAATTTGAAAGCTTTCCAAATATTTTTTCATGCACACTCAAAGAAAGAATGTAAGTAATGTCTGTGTCTATTCAGTTCACAAATATGCGGTACAATAGCCATCTTTTAAAATGTAGTTTTTGAAATTGTACTTAGGGGAATATAAGGGCTTTTTTGCATTTGACTTTTTATAACTATTAGATTATGATTAGTGCATTGTTGTTTTGCAGAAGCCTCAAATCATGCAATTTGTATTTGCATTGTTTGACAAAGTTCCTATTTTTTGTTGTTTTGATAAATGGTTAAATTCTACCTTGGATTGCTTATCATGTTGTTCACTTTTATATTCCTGTTGTGACTGACCCACAATGAACAAAATATTATTTACTTCTTTGGTCCCACATGGATTATTTAAACTTCATAAACCTACCATTTGCTTAAAGGAGTATTCTGCAGTACATTTCTTATTTCAGGATGATCTTTTTGTGATGGACGATGGTTTCTTTATTTATCTGACTGGGAGTTTAGTTTTTTCTTTTTCTTTCTATTCTTTTCTTTTTTTATTGTAAAAAACACATGAGAGCTAACCTCTTAAATATTTTAAGTGTACAGTACAGTATAGTTAACTACAAGTGCAGTGACAGTGTTATACTGTAGATACCTAGAACTTCCTCATGTTGCCTGACAGAAACTTTGGGCCCATTGAATAGCTACTCCCCATATCCCTCTTCTTCCCATTCTGGCAGCCATCATTCTGCTTTCTGTTGTTATGAGTTTGACTACTTTACATATTTCATAAAGGTGGATTCATGCAGTATTTGTCCTTCTGTGACTGGCTGTTGGGATTTTGATAGGGATTGCATTGAAACTATAGGTCACTTTGGGTGCTAGAGAAATTTTTGCATTATTGAATTTTCCAGTCTATTAATATGAGATGTATCTACTTGTTGGTGATTTCTTTAGGCTTTTTTTTTTTTTTTTTTTTTTTTTTAGCGGTCTTTTGTAGTTTTTAGCATTTCAGTGTTTCACCTCCTTGGCTAAGTTTAATCCTTAGTATTTTATTACTTTTGATGCTCTGGCTAGTATTTCCAATATTATGTTGAATAGAAGTGGCAAGAGTGGGCATCCTTGTCTTGTTCCTGATCTTAAAGGAAGAGCTTTTTGTTTTTCACCATTAACTGTGAGCTTTTCATATATGACCTCGATTATGTTGAGGTAAATTCCTTCTTTATTTGATGAGTGTTTTTATTATGAAATAATATTAAATTGTGTCAAAATATTTTCCTGCAAATATTGAGATGATCATGTGACTTTTATTCTTTATTCTCTTAATGTGGTGTATTGCATTGATTAATCTCCTAGGTTTAACCATCTTTGCATCTCAAGGATAAATTCCACTGGATCGTGATGTTTGATTTTTTGGGATCTTTTTTATAATGCTGTTGAATTCAATTTGTTAGTAATTTGTGGAGGATTTTGCATCAGTTTTCTTTTCTTGTAGAGTCTTTTTCTGGCCTGTATCAGGGCAATGCTGGTCTTATAAAAAGAGTTTGGAAGTATTCCCTACTCTTCAGATATTTGTGAGAGTTTGAGAAGGATTGACATTAATTTTTTAAGTGTTTTGTAGAATTCACTGGTGAAAATACCTGGTTCTGGGCTTTTCCTTGTTGGGATGTTTTTGATTCCTGATTCAATATCCTTATGGATCTGTTTACATTTTCTATTTCTTCATGATTCAGTCTTGGTAGGTTTTATAGTGTAGAAATTTATCCATTTCTTCTAGGTTATCAGAATTGTATTATTACAGTCTCTTATGACTGTATTTTTGTGATATTAGTTGTAATGTCTCCTCTTTCATTCCTAGTTTTATTTATTTCAATCTTCCTTTTTTTTAGTTAATCTAGCTGAAGTTATTTTAGTTTTGTTGATTTTTTAAAAAAAATCAACTCTTAATTTCTTGATTTTTTAATTTTACTCTTATTTCATTTATTTATGAATTTAGATTAAGTCAAGCAGAGAAAGACAACTATCATATGATCTCCCTGATATGAGGAAGTAGTGATGCAACATGGGGGCTTAAGTGGGTAGGAGAAGAATCAATGAAACAAGATGGGATTGGGAGGGAGACAAACCATAAGTGACTCTTGATCTCACAAAAGAAACTGAGGGTTGCTGGGGGGAGGGGGTTTGAGAGAAGGGGGTGGGATTATGGACATTGGGGAGGGTATGTGCTTTGGTGAGTGCTGTGAAGTGTGTAAGCCTGGTGATTCACAGACCTGTACCCCTGGGGATAAAAATATATGTTTATAAAAAATAAAAAAATAATAAAAAAAGATATAAGAAATAAAGATAATCTTAATTATCTTAAAGATTATTGAAATTAAAATTATTCTCTTGTTCCTATTAGTTTTGGGCTCAGTTTGTTCTTTTTCTAGTTTTTTTTTTTTTTTTTTTTTTTTTAAAGATTTTATTTATTTATTTGACAGAGAGAAATCACAAGTAGATGGAGAGGCAGGCAGAGAGAGAGAGAGAGGGAAGCAGGCTCTCAGCAGAGAGCCCGATGTGGGACTCGATCCCAGGACTCCGAGATCATGACCTGAGCCGAAGGCACCGGCTTAACCCACTGAGCCACCCAGGCGCCCCCTTTTTCTAGTTTTTAATGAATAAATTTAGTTTATTTGAGATCCTTTATTCCAAAATACTTAGTATTTTGCCACATCTCATAAATTTTGGTATGTTGTATTTTAGTTTTTGTTTACCTCTAGGTATTTTCTAATTTCTCTTTTAATTTTTTTTTGAGTCAGTTGTTGAACAAATGGTTGTTCAAAAGCATGTTCAATTTCCACATATTTGTGAATTTTCCAGTTTTCCTTCTACCATTAATTTCTAGTTTCATTATGTTGTGGTTGGGAGATGTATTTGGTATGATTTCAGTCTTCTTAAATTTATTAAGACTTGTTTTTTGACCTAACATGTGATCTATCCTGGAGAATGTTTCATTTGCACTTAAAAGAATGTGTATTCTGGTGGTGGAATGTTCTGTATATCTGTTAGTTCTGTTTGGTCTACAGTGTTGTTCAAGTTTTGTGTTCCCTCTTTTGTCTTTTGTCTGGATATTCTATTCATTACTGGAAGTGGAATATTGAAATCCCTTACTATAATTGTGTATTCTGTTTCTATATCTACTATTTCTCTGCTCAATTCTGTCAGCATTTGCTTCATATAATTGGGTGCTATGATGTTGGGTGCATATATATATTTATAATTGTTATGTCTTGCTGGTGAATTGACCCTTTTATCATCATATCATGTCCTTCTTTGTCTCCATTGAGTTTTTGACTTGTCTATTTTGTCTAAGTAGTACCACCTTTGCTCTATTTTGGTTACCATCTGCATGAAGTGTCTTTTTCTGTCCCCTTACTTTTAGCCTGTGTGTGTCTGTAATCTTAGAGTATATATTTTATAGAAAATATGTACTTGGATCTTGTTTCTTTTCTTTTTTTCTCTTCCTTCCTGCCTTCCTTTTTTTTTTTTTTTTTTTTTTTTTTTTGTCCATTTAGTCACTCTGTGTCTATTTATTTGGGAGGTTAATTCATTTATATCTGAAATGGCAATAGGGAAGGATTTAATATCACCATTTTGTTAATTATTTTCTGTCTTATGCCTTTTTTGGTCCCTCTTTTCTCTCTTGCTTTGTGTTTTTTTCCTTTGTGTTTCATTAACATCTTTTTTGACATGTTTTGATTTTTCTCTCATTTGCTTTTGTATATCTTTTATAGGTATTTCCTTTGTGGTTACTATGAGGGTTACATAAAACATCATATAGTTATAGCAGCCTATTTTAAGCTGAAAAGTTAATTTCAATCACATATACATACTCTTTAGTTTTGCTTCTCCCTGTCTCCTCACACTTTCTTATTAATGTTACAAATTACATCGTCTTACATTGGGTATTCATTACCATATTTTTATAGTTATAGTTATTTATAATTTCTTCTAACTTCTCTATAAGAATTAAAAGTGATTTACACACCATTGTTAAAGTTCTATAGTATTCTGAACTTGTCTATATATTTAACCAGTGAGTTTTTTTTTTTTAAAGATTTATTTATTTTTATTTTAGAGTGAGACAGTGAGAGAGTTTGTGCATGCATGATGGGGAGGGGTAGGAGGAGAGGAGGAGAGTCTTAAGCAGACTCCATGCTGAGCACAGAGCCTGACATGGGGCTTAGTCTCACAACCCTGAGATCATGATCTGAGCTGAAGCCAGGAATTGGATGCCTAACTGACTGCACCACCCAGGTGTCCCTAACCACAGAGTTTTATACTTTGAGTGCTTTTGTGTTGTTGTTTAATGCCCTTTAATTTCAACCTAAAGGACTCCCTCAGTATTTCTTATAAGGCACGGTGATGGACGCCCTCAGCATTTTTTAATCTGGGAAAGTGTTTATTTCTCTTCCATTTCTGAAGAATATTTTTACCAGTTATTTTTTTCAGTTGACAATCTTTTTCTTTCAGCAAGTGCTTTGAGTATATCATCCCATTCGCTTGTAGTCTGCAAGGTTTCTGTTGAGATATCTGCCATATGGTGGGGGTGGGGGAATTCTTTTGTGCATAATGAGTGGCTTTTCTTTTGCTGGTTTCAAAACTCTCTCTCTCTTTTTTCCCAATAATTTGATTATAATATGTCTTGATGTGGATTTCTTTGGGTTCTTTAATTAGGATGTACATTTCCTTTCCTAGATTTGAGAAGTTTGGGGATATTACTTCTTTAACTAAACTCTCTCTCTCTCCTGAAATGCCTATAATATGTATATTGGTATACATCATGGTGTCTCATAAGTCATTTAGGCTTTCTTCAGTCTTTCTCATTCTTTTAAATTTCTGTTCTTCTGTCCAGATATTTCAAATCACCTTCTTTAAGTTTGTTGATTTTTTCTTCTAACTGATCAAGTATGATTTGGAGCCCCTCCAGTCTTTTTTTTTCCCCCCATTTGAGTTATTATGTTCCTCAGGTACAAAATTTCTTTTTGGTTCTCTTTCATATTTTATCTCCCTATTGATACTCTTATTTTGTTTATACCATCATTTTATTAAGCTCACAGGGCATCATTATTATGGCTGTTTTAAATTCTTTTTCAGATAATATATCTACCTTTCTTTAGGGTTGATGGCTGGAGAATTATTCTATTCCTTTGATTGGGTCATGTTTCCTTGTTTCTTTGTGTACCCTACAGCTTTTTTTTTGGATCCACACATTTGAAAAAACAGTCACATCTCTTAATTTGTCTAGATATTCTGGGGATCTTTGAGGCCTTTTTTATGGAAGGAGTGCGCAATTTCTTACTTAGGGCCCGAGTGCGCAGTTTCTTACTTAGAGAGGCTTGCTTGGTCCACACCCCCCACACCCCCCCCTCCCCGCCCGCCGCAGTAGCTTTTTAAGTTCTCTAGTTTTGTCTAGCCAAAGTCTTAGCTGTAAGCTTCCTCACCTTGTTCTTAGTGGGCATTAGGCATCAAAAATATTCTGGTTCCCTGTCAGGATCCATAGTCAGGTGGGACCAATATTATTTCCTCAGGTAGCACTTGGGAAAGCTAGAATGCTAGATACATAAACCATTCTTTTCTCTTCCTCCAGAGGGAGAAAGCTCGAGTTATGTGTCTTCTCTTGATCATGCTGAGCCACATGTTGCCAGCCCCAACAAGCTCCTTCCCCCAGCTCCAAGACTCTTTGTTTTCAGCATTTCCCAGGAATCCAAATGATTCCAGTTCCTTCAGTGCTCCAGATGAGGTGACACTGAAACCAGTCTCTTGGGCAGTCCTGTGGATATGTGCTCCACTCTTATTTTTTCCACTGAAGGGCAGTATCACAAACGAGGGTGTCCTCTCCTGGCACTTACTTGTACAGGCTTGGGGGAGGGAATGATGTGGATAAAGTGAAATTATTCTTATTACTTGTTTCAGTGAGGCTCTTCTTGGCTTTGTGTTCACCTGGGGTACTTCAACTTCCTAATCCAAATCTGGAATTTTCATAAAGGTATTTTTGTCCATTTATTATTGTTAAATTAGTGTTTCAGTGAGAGAATATGGCCTGTGACTTTCTATTCCACTATTTTGCTGACATCATTCTTATGTTTCTTTTTTGAGTAAATTGGAATGGGATTAACACAACAAAGAGGAGAGAAAGGAGGGAGAAAGAAATCTCCCCTTGTGCCCTGGAAGATACCATCCTTAGGAATCTTTAAGGGCTTGCAGAAGCCAATGGCTTGAATTACTGGGCTTTAGGACCCATATTTTAATTCAGGTATGTTGAGCTTGCTATACACAGGTGTGGGTAAAGAGCAGGATCTAGAAAACTGCCTGTGTATTCTTACTGTTTAATTTCCACCATCTTGACTTTTAGATGAGGCAGGAAATTTATCTGTTTTTTTTTTTTAAAAAAAAGTATATGATGTTGACTTGCTCAGATTGGGCCTTACCATCAAAACCAAGTTCAATCCAGGAAAATTTGAAGAAGCTGGCTTGCACAGGTTGGCACCAGACAACTCTTGTTTTATTGGACTATCAGGTCTCGATCAGTAAAATTACTTTCGGTTTCTGACCACAGATCTCCTTGATAGAATTCCCTTGATCTGAAAAAAAAAAAAAAAAATGACATCTGGAGAGAGGTGACATTCAAACCACTTGGCATGTGGAATTGAATTAAATAGGCACTTATAAAGTAGGCTAGATGTGTTCTGGAATAATGGGTTCATCAGTTATCTTGTGATGTTAACTTAGAGCTGGAATGGTGTAGTTGGAATTTGGTTGCTCTAGTTAAGCTAGAGATTTATATGGATTTTGTGTCCATGTCCATGGCAGAATTTTAAATAAAACATGTTTTTATTACCTTGGTAATACTGGATTACTTAATAGAAAAGCAAATTCAGACAATTTTTAATATAGTCAACATACAACATTACATTAATTTCAGGTGTACAACATGTGATTGAACAAGTTTATACATTATGCTATGCTCACAAGTGTATCTATCATCTACCATCATACTAAACTATTGAAGTTTCATTAACCTATCTCCCACTCTCCTTCACCTATATTGCCCATCTCCCTATCTCCCTGTCCTCTGTCAATTATCAGTTTGTCCTCCATATTTACAGGTGTGTTTCTGCTTTTTGTTTGTTTATTCCTTTGGTTTTTTTTTTTTTTCCTGTTTTTTTTTTTTTTTCCGTTACACATGTGAGTGAAAAATCATGTGGTATTTGTCTTTCTTTGTCTTAGTTTACTTAGCATACTACCTTTTAGGTATATCTATGTTGTTGCAAATGGCATGATTGCATCCTTTTTTTTTTTTTTTCTTTTTAAATCTCATCCTTTTTTATGGCAGTTTAAGATTCTGTTGTGCAAAAAAAAAAAAAAGATTCTGTTGTGCATGTGTATATCTATTGTCTTTCAGTGGATGTTTAGGTTGCTTTTGTATCTTGGCTATTATAAACAATGATGCAACAAACATAGGGGTATATGTATCTTTTTGAATTAGTGCTTTTGGTTTTTTTTTTTTTTTTTTTTTTTGGGTAACTACCTAGTAGTGGAATTGTTGGATCATATGGCATATTTATTTTTAATTTTCTGAGGATCCTCCATACCATTTTCCACAGTGGATGCACCAAATTACATTCCTACCAGCAGTGCATAAGGGTTCCTTTTTCTCCACATCCTTGCCAACACTTGTTCTTTCTTGTCTTTTTGGTTTTAGTCTTTCTGACAGGTGTAAGGTGATATCTCATTGTGTTTTCTTAAAAATTATTTATATTAACATATATTATTTGCCCCAGGGGTACAGGTCTGTGAATTATCAGGCTTACACATTTCACAGCACTCACCATAGCACATACCCTCCCCAATGTCCATAACCCAACTACCCTCTCCCTACCCCCACTCCCCAGCAACCCTCAGTTTGTTTGTGAGATTAAGAGTCTCTTATGGTTTGTCACCCCCTCGATCCCTTCTTGTTTCATTTTTTCTTTCCCTACCCCCCAGACCACCTGCCCTGCCTCTGAAAATCCTCATGTCAGAGAGATTGTATGATAATTATCTTTCTCTGATTAACTTATTTCAGTCAGCATAATACCCTCTAGTTCCATCCATGTCATTGCAAATGGCAAGATTTCATTTCTTTTGATGGATGCATAGTATTCCATTGTGTATATATACCACATTTTCTTTATCCATTCATCTGTTGATGGACATCTAGGTTCTATCCATAGTTTGTCTATTGTGGACATTGCTGGTATAAACAGTCAGGTTCATGTGCCCCTTCAGATCACTTCCTTCTCATTGTGGTTTTGATTTGTCTCTGATGACTAGTAATATTGAGCATCTTTCCATATGTCTATATCTTCTTTGGAAAATGTCTATACATATTCTCTACTTTTTAACTGAATTGTTTGTTTCTTTGGTATTGAGTTTTAAGTTCTTTATATATTTTGGATATTAACCCCTCTTATTGTATATATCATTTGCAAATATCTTCTCCCATTCCACACTAAACTGAAAGTGGATTTCCACACTGAATGTGGAACTGGAAATTGTAAACATCCTAGAAGAGAATATAGGCAGTGATTTTAGTCACAGGAGAATTTTTCTAGATATTTCTTACCTCCAAAGGCAAGGAAGGGAAACAAAAGCAAAAATAAATCATCCAAACTGAAAGGCAGGTATTACTGGTCCCATAGGTTTAAAATAGAGTTATCTTTGCTCATCTGAGAAAGCATTCCTACCCTGAATACTCCGAACATATTGGAGTAGAATGAAATTAGAACTGTGTAGTTGGTATAGAAATCTTTGTGAACTTTGGTCTTCTGTTTTGTTTACCCTTCCTCCTGAATGCATTCCTTTAAAATAAATTATTTACCTAGATTGTTCTAATTACCTTTTGTAAGGATGGTAACAAGCTTCCAACTGAGTCTCTCAACATTTGATTTTTCTGGTACTTAAAATTATAATTTCCACATTTCAGTTTTTATTTTGAGTTTCCATACTTTGGTCTGGATGTGCTTTGTATAGTTAAACATGCATTTCTTTTTTCTACACAATGGGGAAATTATTTATCTCTCTTTTGTGCAGAAATTGTTGGTTGGTTATCAAAGTAACATTTTATATACAGAAACTTCTTTTACCTGTTTCCTATAGCTACATATATACAAACATAAAAGCTGTATTTGAGCATTTTTCCTACATTTTTTTTCACTTCCCATGTATTAAGATACTGTTCTTGCAAGTGAATGAACTGGAAATAAAAATGACCTTCAAGAAAACATAATTATTTAAATCCATACTTCTTAATTAGATGTACTAGGTAGTAAAGAAAACACGGCTATATTGCTCATTCTTGATTTCACAAGCTGTGCCACACTGTTTCCCCGTAAAATCTGGGGTATTACAAGACAGTGTAAAGGGCTTTGTTAGAGCAAAATGATGGACATAATACTTGCTTTATCCCCTGTGCTTCCATTCCACATTGGAATTACAAAGCACTTTCACATCCATCATCACATTTGATCCTCAGACAAACCCTGTGAAGGAGATTATTATTTTCCCTTCACAGATGAGAGTCCAGAGGTTCAGGAGAGGTTAAGAGAGAGACTTAAGTCTAAACCTCCTGTTCTTAAGTCTGAGATCTTAATCCAACATTTATAATTTCTCATTTGTAAAGCAAATCAAAGGAGCAGTTCAAATCTGAATATTTTTATGATGTAATGTTTTCCTTTCAGCTGAACTTTTGCAGTTTTAAATCAAAGGCATCTAACATGAGGCTTCATGTATTGGTCTGCATACTTCCCCCCTCCTCACCTGCCAAAAAAGAAACCCTGCTTCATGACAGGAAATATTTAGTTTTATTAATTGATTTATGATTTAAACTGTATAACATAGTGTTATTAGAAACTCTTACATTCTGCTTCTCGTGTTTTCATGTGGAGGGATTTCAGCTAGGCTAGCTCTTCTGATCTCTCTCCCACCCTTTTTTTAGCTCCTTACCACTGAATGAGAAAATCAGTTTTCAGATGAGTGAGTTTGATAAAAGTAGCTGGTCATGGTTGGCAAGGGTTTCTTCTCCTTGGCTCAGTGTGTCTGTGGAGCTAGGGTGTTCTGGTTTCCTCTGTAGACCAGGTGTGAGCTTAGGGGGCAAGCCCTGCTTCTAAGGTGGGAAAGGGGAATAAGTCAGCCCTGTGCTGTTGGGATGGTGTGAGGGGTTTCGTTATGGTGTGCATCTCACGAAACTCACTAGATCATGAGTCTAACCAACATCTGTTTGCCTCATTCCTATATCTCCTCCTCACTTGGTTCCAGACTTACCAGAGAAGGATGTAATTCATTGGGTTACTTCAAAACTTAAGATTTAAGACCTGCAGAGAAAAATGCCCCTCCTTTTCCAGGAATTTTTGTAATTTTATTTATATCAAACCTTTATTTTATTTCCAATATTCTGTAGTATGAGTTATGACTGTACATGTTGGGCTAATAAAATCCATCTCATTACTTTTTATTGTATCATAAATACGATACTTTTCCATCTTCTTAATGTTTTGTAAGAGAGTGATTATCTTAAAGAAGTTCAGTGGAGTTTGTTCTTGTTTTATTTTCTTAGCTGCTCTATAAAATATAAACAGTCATGCTCAAAGTATATATTATGAGGGTCTTGGAAGAATCTGAAAATATTGCAACATTTCTACAATATAACAGCTTTATAGCATTTCAGCCATATAAAATTTTCCACATAATTTCAGATACTAGTTTCCCATCAAATGAAAAGCATGCCATATTTTTTATAATTTATACAGATGACTGTATAATACAAATCTTAATGATTCTTTTTAAAAGACTTTTACTTATTTGAGAGAGAGGTAGCAAGAGAGAGAGAGAACACAGAGGTAGAGTGAGAGAGAGAAGCAGACTCCTCTCTGAGCAGAGAGCCTGATGTGGGTCTCGATCTCAGGACCCCGAGATTATGACCTGAGTTGAAGGCAAATACTTAACCATATGAGCCACCCAGGCATCTTTAATGATTCTTCTTAAGGAAATAGTCTTTATTTATAATATTATTAATCATAGATTAGATAATCAGCCTATTTCAAGAACTTTCATGAAAGAAAAGACCTACAGTTTTTTTCCAGAGTAATAGAACCAATGATATTTGAACTATAGAGTTATCAATTGCTGAACCTGGAAAGAATGTCAAGAATGACACTTTTATTTTTTTACTCCTCAAATGCTGGAAATGAAAGAAAGGAATCTTGGAGTTCACCTCCCAGATCCAAGAGATTTAAGAGTTATGAAAAGTCACGTGACTAGTTAATAGCAAATCCTGGATGAGAATCATCAATGCCATTCCAGTATGCTACCCCCCAGGTATTAGGTTGCCCTGCATTCAAAATAGTGATTTATAAATGTCAGCATAGTGTTCTTAAGACAATCTATTAACAAATGTTTCTCTCCTATTTCTGTTTTACTTTTTTCCCCTCTTAGGGGAAAAACGACATTTGAGACTCTTGCATGTTTTCTCAGAAAATGCATTTACATCCATTTATGTATATTTGTGTGCATATATAGATTTTATAATTGTTTTCTCTAATATTTCTCATTTTCTTGTTGAAGTAATCCATGATTAATCAATGTTTACTGCTTTTGGTTTGGATTTATAGAATCTGTCTGTCCAACACGAATTCCAGTGGCAGCTCGCGATGAGAAAGGGTTTGATATTCTTTTAGGCTTGGGTGTAAAGAAAAAGGTTAAGAAAAGAATCCCACTTTCACCAACAAAAATAAAAGGATATGAAGTAACATCAAAAGTTGACTTATCAGAATTCACAAGGTATATGTTATGTGTTGATACCACCTTTTTGTTTTTGACGTGTTTATAGATGTATTGAGAATTTTTTAAGCTTATGTGTATTTTCCTTTTCCTAGCAATGTTTTCCCAGAAGGTCTTCCTCCATCATATGTATTTGTCTCCACTCAGAGATTTAAGGTCAAGAAAATGTGGGATCTATGGAGAATTTTAACCATTGATGGAAGGCCACAAATAGCAGTTACCTTAAATGGTGTGGATAAAACATTACTGTTTACAACAACCAGCATAATTAATGGCTCACAAGTGGTCACTTTTGCTGGCTCTCAAGTTAAGGTAAAGATGCCTAGGTATGATTATGATGGTATTCATGGGAGTCACCACCAGGTTTGTGTGTGTTGGAGAAAGAGAGTCGTAGTTTTAACATGGCGGAAAAGATTCTGATTTCCTAGTTTTAGTGTTGGTTTACTGAATAAAAGCAACAAATGAAGGAAAATTGTTTCTTAGATGGGATTACGGAGTGGAGGGAACTCACATTTTTTGAGTGCCTGCTCCTAGATGCCAGGAACATTTAATTGTATCACCCAATGCAGAAGCTATTGCTCTCACTATATAGACAAAAAAAAAAAAAAAAAAAAAAAAAAAAAAAAAAAAATTCAAGTATATTAGGTTCCATATCAAATTAACACAGCTAATAAATGGTGACATCAGGAATTGAAGTTAAGTCTCATCTGTTTCAAAGTCATGTTGGTCCATCTCACACTGCCATGTCCAACAAGATACTGAGAAAAAGACATTTGTTAGAAACTTAAATACAGATAGATAATGGGTACAGAATTTATATTTATTAGGAGAAGGCTTTGTTTTCCCCAAAGGAACCTATATTTAATAAAATAGGTAAACTAAAAATAAAAGTGTATTTTCCAAGTCAAATGTGGTCAGAATACAGATGGAATGATAGACACAGTTATGTTTTGATTATTATTATAATTACAATCTAAGAGAATATTGTATTAATTTTAGGAAATGTATAAGGTTGTATATAAAATTATGCCATCTGTACAATTTCTTCGTTTGGTAAGCAGATTAAATTTCTTGAAATTTGGGCTGCCGTTTTTATTAAAGTCAATGTTCTGGGTTCTATAAGAAATCACAAATAAAGCATGTTTCACACTTTCAAGGAACTTATTTATAATGGAAGGTTAAAGCCCTCTGGTATCTAATGGAAGTACAAGGTATTAATGGAGTGTAGAGGAAAAAGTAGATTGTAACACAGAATGTGGGAAAGTCTTATTAATGAGATACTTTTTGGACTGGACCTTGAAGAACATACAGGATTTTGGTGAAGAAAGCTAAGGACATATGCGTCAGTGGTTCAGTGTTGAGTACTCATGTATAATAAAATGCAGGTTTTTTATTTTAAGAAGAGAAAGTGGTGTCCCCTGTGTTTGGAGTATAAGATACATGAAAGATTACATTAAGGTGTGAGTTCAATTTGTGGGGATCTGGAAACCACACAAAGGGTTTTGGGCTTCATCCAGTGGGTCACAGGATTTCATCAAAAGGTCTTGAGTCATAGGTGTGTTGTGGTCAAAGCAGCTCTGTCTTCTTTCAAAAACTTTTTTCTTCCATGTTCTGGAATTGGGTTAGGTCCTGGGAATCCAGAAATTAATAAGATATGGCATCTTTTCTGACAGAATTATAGTGAGAGAAATTAATTATAGTGGTGGTATGAAGGATGGCTTAGAAAGGGAAGAGTTAGAGATATGTTTGAAAATTATTCAGATAAAGCAAGTTGTGCATAAACATATAAACCATGGCAATGAAAGTGGAAATGGTGAAGTGAATTTGAGTCATATTTAAGAGACATATTTAGTAGAGCTTTGCATATGGTGATTATTGCAACTGAGGGAAGGGCAAGAAGTAAAGACACTTGTTGCAGTTTAGAAACTAAGGATTTCATTATCCAAGGGAAACTGAGAGGAAGAAAGTTTTGGGGATAGTTCAAATTCATTTTGCTATACTCTCCCTCAGGCTGATTGTGAAATATCCTGGTAAAACTATACTAGCCAATATTAGAATTACAGATCCCATATAATAGGAAAGAGGTCCAGGCTGTTGGAGATATGGGAGTTATTCCATAGCCTAATGACTGACCTGTAGGAATAGATAATCAAAGGGGAGACTGAGAAAGGTCAGTGACAGATCTCTGGGTTAATGAACTTATTAAAAGACAGATGAGGAAGAGAAGCCCTCAAAGAAATAGAGAATGAGCAATTGGAGAAGAAGAAATGAAGATCAAGATGGTTTGAGTTATGGAAGTTGAATGAGGATATCAAGGAAGATGAACTGGTAAAGATCTAAAGTTGCAATGAAGTAAATAGGATGAGGAATGGGAGAAGCCATTAGGATTCAGAGATTAGGAGTTTGTGGCCTTGAGGGAGTTGCTTCGGTAAATTGTTTGATACATCTACTTACTTGTAATGTGTAAGTAGATGAATTAATTGGTGGGTAAAATTTAGGGCTTCAGAAATTAATTGGTAGGTAGAATTTGAGACCCAACTTGGGTCAGGGTGAATTAGTATATAACGTATCAAATCTGTATGGTGTGGATTTATGACTGGTGACAAAGGAACGGGAACAAAAAAAAATGAAAGATTGTTAGGAATTTTATTTATGAAATCTTTCATACTTTCTTCCTGTAGACATTATTTGATGAAGGCTGGCATCAAATTCGTCTCTTAGTAACAGAACAAGATGTAACTCTGTATATCGATGATCAACAAATTGAAACCAAGCCCTTACATCCAGTTTTAGGGATCTTCGTCAGTGGGCAAACTCAAATTGGAAAGTATTCTGGGAAAGAAGAAACTGTTCAGGTAGATAAAAAATCATTTGCTTTTTGCATTGTATAAAGCAAGCTTTCGCAGTCCTTTGTGGCAGTATTTCTCACATTTAACTGTATTTAACTTAATTATTAGTTCCTTTAAGACACTTAAACCAAATGTGGTCAGTTTATTTGTGGAATTGTGTGTTTGAGTGTGTGGATGAAAATGCAAAATTAGGCTTAATAGATCTTATAAGAATTCTTAGAAAACTGTTCCCCTGGGTTCAGGGTAGAATTCTGCATTCTTATGAAACATTAATTTCATATTTCCCAGGAGAAGCATAGATTAAATAACAACTTGGAAAAGAGACTGTGTTAGAGCTGTGAGTTGGGAACTATAAAATTTCCCTGCAGCTGTGAGGTTACAATCAGATTAATGTGTTTCAAGACGCTTTCTTCTTAAACAAAACTGTTATTTTTTTGATTTTTTTAAAAAACTGGTGTATCTGTGTGGGTTGAGAAATGTGTATATAAAAGGATAGCCATGTCTTGGACAGTCCTTATTTGAAAAGTTATACTTTTCTGCTCTGTTTCTGTGAAGGGAAGACTTTCATATTCAAATTACACCATGCTCTCTTACATTCATGTTACCTGTCAGAGTATAGTAAATATTTTAACAACAGCAGGTGCTTGGACTACTCATCACACAATCTGCAATGCCAGCAACTAAATCTCTGAAACCATAGATGACTTCTTTTTTTTTTTTTTTTTTTAAAGATTTTATTTATTTATTTGTCAGAGAGAGAGTGAGTGAGAGCGAGCACAGGTAGACAGAGTGGAAGGAAGAGTCAGAGGGAGAAGCAGGCTCCCTGTGGAGCAAGGAGCCCGATGTGGGACTCCATCCCAGGACGCTGGGATCATGACCTGAGCCGAAGGCAGCTGCTTAACCAACTGAGCCACCCAGGCGTCCCCATAGATGACTTCTTAAGGCCACTCTTTTGTAATCAGAAATGTAAAGATATAGGATAAACACAGAAGGCCTGAGAAAGCTTTGAAGTGTCCCAGGAAATGCTCTCTAGGCTAGCTCTTAGTATAGAGATAC
The DNA here is from genome assembly GCF_030435805.1 of Mustela lutreola. Lineage (NCBI taxonomy): Eukaryota > Metazoa > Chordata > Mammalia > Carnivora > Mustelidae > Mustela > Mustela lutreola. The sequence goes on along the minus strand of NC_081295.1, from coordinate 102,799,832 downwards.
TAAAAAAGCTCCAGTGGGTTCCTAAAGGAAATTAGACATTTGTTTTTGGTGCTAGAGTTTTCCTTATGAATTATGTTTTATCACATTTTTAAACTGTATGATAGGTATTTAAATTCCGTATTGTTATTTTTTAGCTAAGTGCTATGATGTAAGCCTTCCGTGACCGCTCATGTAGTTGGGTCACTCTTATGAAGCAGTTAACTTGGGTCTCAATTTTAACATGATGGGGTTTATGTTCCTAGTTTGATGTCCAGAAGTTGCGAATCTACTGTGACCCAGAACAAAACAACCGGGAGACAGCATGTGAGATTCCTGGATTTGTGAGTAGGGTGAATTCCCTTCAGTACTTTCAGAGCAGTAAATAAAAGATAATATGTGAGCCTTAATTTAATTACAGAGTTAATTTGTTTGTTGTCAGTGCAGTTAAAGTTACATCGATTAAAACCTATTTTGAGGTTCATAATTGAAGTGAAATGATAATGTCTCACTGTGCAAGTGTAAATGGAAGAGCACAAGGAAATGTTTTTTTCACCCCTCGGAGTGTGATGTTTCTGGCACTCAAGTGAAACAGAGCTGGATCTGCTCTAGGAAAATCTAGGATTCTTTGAATATCCAGAGCATAAAATACATTTCTATACTTAATTAAATGTGTGGACAGAATATCCTACATAGCACAGTTCTAAAGAATAGGAAGTGATGAATTTTCCTGTTCACAGCACGTTTTCTCAAACCATAATGAATATACAGGTTTCTTTTTGTTGTTACCTAAGGAAGACTTTCTTGTATTTCGAAGATATAAGTAACTTTTCTTTATGTGGCTATTTTCATTACTGTGTTAGGAGGCAAAAATTATAAGCTAAAATGTTTATTTCTTGAGTCTGATGACATATGTGTGCTTGTGTGTTTGTGTGTGTGTAATCCTTTCTCCCTTGGGCAAAAAAATAAAAAGCCATATTTTTATAATGCAAATAAGAATGTTTTAAACTTTTTGCAGTGAGGATTCACAGTAACATTTGAGCTCATGTCATAATTCTTTTATTTTGTAGAGTCATGCTACCATTATCTTTTTTTCCTAAAAAACTGGATAACCTACAAATCCTAAACCTTGAGGACGTAGAGTAGTGCATTTCAAGGCTCTCTAATAATATCAACCATGGAACCTTTTAGAAATGATTCATTCTTTGTTTTTTAGAGAGGTAATTGTACACTGTAACTTTTATATTAGATACTTATAACTTGAAATACAGACCTCTAGTCTCTCCTAAAAGTCTTAATACATGATTACATTCTGAGAGTCCATTCTGTATACTCTATTTGTTGGTATTTCTGCATCGATGTTATGACCATTTCCCTCCCACATCATAAAAGCACAGGCATAGATGGTAGATTTTGAGTTCTCACATTCACTTTTCTGAGTTTTTATGTCTCCTTACTTACTCTCAGGTGTGACTTCATGTAGCTTACCTTTTGCATGTTTATTCCCATTTTCTCCTTTTTTGATCTAATTTGTTATTATCTGGAAAGATTATTAACCTTTTAAAAATTGTGTATTATTCAGTAAGAAGCATATTTTTTGGTGAGGAGGTCTCCTAAAATAAAATGCAGAAAATTTAATGCACGAGCTTTGTGACTTTCTTAGATGTGTTTTGACTTTTTCCTTTGGTTTTCAAATGACTTCCAGAAAGTTCAAGAGAACATATAAATCTCACCCTGAAGTATTTTTGCTCCTGTGTGGCCATGATACCAAGCAGCTTTGGCATTTCCATTTTCTTCTTCCACTCTTCATTGTTGTTCATGCTCTTACTTTATCCTACTGTAAATGTCATCATAACATATATTAATGTCATTTTCTTTAGGGGAGTTGCACGTACATGTTTTAGGTTTTGCTGGTTTTGATACTTCATGTATCTAGAACCTGGACAATGAAATAACTATAAATTAGGATGATAATTTAGAAATTTAAAAGTGTCCTTTAAAACACATTCATTGTTTTTCTTTCAGAATGGTGAGGTAGGCCTGGAAGCTATTATTCTCCTTACGGTAATATTTGTATTGTGGGTTGTTTTGCTTCCTTCTATCAACTGTAAGTATATTAGATAAATAGAACTTATTTTTATGTATTTTGAGTGCATTTAGTTTTCATAGCTTTTTGTGATTCAGAATTTCTTAATGGATTATGCTAAGTAATATTGGAAAGTAGACGTAAGATATCTTTCCAGCTTCACACATATGTACAGACACCTATACATACTAGCATAATACAGATATACATGTGTCTTTCCATGTTTGTTGCTGATTTCCATTTTTGTCTCTGTAGTGCCTCAATGGTCCCAGTGATGTAGGTTCAACTCCAGCTCCCTGTGTTTGTCCTCCGGGAAAACCAGGACTGCAAGGCCCCAAAGTGAGTAATACCGAACTTGCTTTTTTTGTTAATACACACAAACTAGAGGTGAGCAAATGCACAGAATTCCTAGTCACCACTGACGCTGTTGTGAAATTTCTACCTAATGCTTTGGAACAGTTTAAAACCCAAGTTTTAGTGACTTTTTTTTAAGAGTGTATTCTAATCTATACTGCCTTCGAACCTAGAACTGATACCACCTAGCCACAGTACAGTGAGGCAGTATTAGTAGTTTATTTGCTGGTCTGTTTTTTTCCAAACACTGCTGCCAGATTCCCAGAATGGTATCTCCTTACAACCTCATAAAAAATGAAGAAATGGCACTTATTAAGTTATGTTTCTAAATCCTTATTTTCTCAAAATGATTTCCAGGTAGAAAAGAAGAGTAGAAGTGTTAAAGTTGATTTCAGTGTTATGTTTGATGTCTAATTCTAAAAACTGAGGCATATATATTAGTTAATTTTACTTAATCATGTAGTAATTGCTTTTGGGGTGTATGTTCTGTTAGTCATGTTCATATATGCACATGTTCTGCTTCCATCTGTTGATTTGTGTGTGAATAGAGTTTGTGTGTATGTGTATATAAACATTTACGTATTTATTTGTGTATACATCTTTATATGATTGAAGCCTTGATGTGCATACCATTTTATAACCAGCTACTTTTTATATAACTAAAAAGTCTGAATATGCTTCTGTGCTATTAAGTATGAATGACTATTTTTAAGTTAATACTTACTGTGGGATCACTTAGACTTAGCTTGATACCGAGATAGTAAGTGGTTTGTCTACTATATATAAATCTTGCTCATTTTTTTTTAGGATTTATTTAATTATTTATTTTAGAGAGCCTGCAAATGAGTGTGGGGGGAGGGGCAGAGAGGAAGTGAGAATCTTAAGCAGGCTCTGTGCCAAGTACTTAGCCCAACACGGGGCTTGATCTCACGACCCTGAGATCATGACCTGAGCCAGAATCAAGAGTTGTTCAGTTAACCAGCTGAGCCACTCAGGCACCACTAAATCTTATTCATTTGATATCATCTTAAAATATCACTTAAATAAAAATAATGCCTAACTTGGAATTGGATATGGCTGCCTAGCCAAAAAGAGTATTGATCATTTATTGCTTTAGGTGTCCACACAACATTTATTAATTTTTGTTGAATATGAATTGTAATGTTCATTTAGATGGAATTTCCTTAGTGTTTCAGTCACCATGACTGAAAATTTTAGCTTTTAAACTGTTCATCTAATTTGTTTCCTACCATCTTTTATGCATGTTTCTCCCATCCACTTTTAAAATTTAAATTCAATTAGCCAACATATAGTACACCATTAGTTTCTAATGTAACATTCAGTGACTCATCAGTTGCATGTAATACCCAGTGCTCATCCCATTTTTATTTGGTAGCTCATGGCCTACTTCAGGCCTCACATTAAAATCAAGAAAGAGGGGCGCCTGGGTGGCTCAGAGGGTTAAAAGCCTCTGCCTTCGGCTCAGGTCATGATCCCAGAGTCCTGGGATTGAGCCCCACATCAGGATCTCTGCTCAGTAGGGAGCCTGCTCCCCCCCCCCCCCCGCCTCTGCCTCTCTGCCTACTTGTGATCTCTCTGTCAAATAAATTATCTTCAAAAAAATCAAGAAAGAAATGCAATTTAAGAATAAAGTGTACATTCACTATTTCGTTCACAGTAAATCTGTTTGGCTTGGAATTTGGCTTTAGTATATTATAAACAATTTACTGTTACAAACTATTTTTAGATTGCATTTAGGAAAGTTAATCCAGGTGTTCTTTGTTCTTTAGTTAAAGCAACTGCATGTTATTTAGGGTGCCTTGACATAAAGAAGAAATGCCTATAGGATACTCCTGGGAGAATATAACTTGTAAGACAACTTGGTGTGACCTACCAGCAGACTTCTTTTAAAGCATATATATTTATATACACACATAAACACACACACACACATATAGAGTTTATTCAACTTGAAATATTACACATAAAAGTGATTTAATCTGTAAGAGATAAAATATGGAAATCAGATGTGTATAATGTTTGACCTCTCAAAACCTCCTTTGCTTTTCTGACTCCCAGGGAGGTTCAGGCCACCCTCAGGATCTCTAAAAGGGCTGTCTACTTTTGGGGAGGCATGAGATATCTCTGTTGTTTTCTGAATCTTTACTAGTGGTCTATTAGGTGTCTTGAAGTGACATCAATTCTTATTCGTGTATGTTCCTGCAGCAGATTTTTAGTACACCCTTTGTCTTATCTGGTCAAGCCTCTGATACCAAGTATTTCCAAGTTTCATGTGTTCCTCATTTTCATTTTCTTTTCTTAGTCATAATCTCATGCTATTGCCACCTACTTCTTTAAGTGAAATTGCAGTTTTCCACCAATCTTTTAAGTTGGCGTGCCTTCTTGATCTGCTTTCCATTTTCTTCAGAAAATCTGGCCAGAGGACAGGAACACACACACACTCTTCCATACTTTTAGGGCTCTTTCCCCTGGAGGTGGTTCCTTACTCACATCAGGGACCTGTATGTGAAAAACAGAAACCCTAGCAACACTCTGAGTTGTATTTCCTTCAGAGAATTTCTGGTTTGGGGAATTAAGAGGGTTTTAATTAGATTAACAGAACTGGAACTAAAATAGAGAAAGCCATTTTCTGTAGCTCCAACTGAGACTTATTGGCCATTTTTGTTAGATGTTCTCTGGAAGGTTTTGCAGATGTCCATCAAACAGAGTTACCTGTGAAGAACAGATCTCATCTTCTTGTTAGCCAGAAATAGAGTTGTGGGAACTGAGAGTTGAGTTCTCAGACTGAAACAGGAGAAATTCTTGTGTGGATAGGTGGGTCAGTGCTTATTCAAAGATAAACTCATCTGTTTAAAATTGTCTGAGTTTCCAAAAGACATGACAGCCCTATTGGAAAAACCAGGTCAAATTAACTATGGTATCTTAGACTCACCATGGCATTATAACTCTATAGTCATAGAAATATATTTATGTTACTGTAGTATGAGTTCCTTGAAGAATAGCTAATTCATTTTGTATTCTTAATGTCAAACATAGGGAGTGATCAAATTAATAAATCTGTTGGAATACTTTTTATATGCAAGCACTTCATAATGAAGGTTAATACAAATAAATTCTCCCTTGGAATTTTAGTGTCTAACACAGTGCTTAATGGTAATAGTTTTTATTTAATGAGTTAGGAAGTCGTTGAAAAAATAAGATTCACCCCTCTTCCCAGTTAACCTATATGGGATGGCTTTGTTGTGATATGAAAGATCCAGGCAATCCCCAACTTACAACCCCCCTTTGCAAAAAACTTTTCCATATAAATGGCAACTTCTTCCCCCACTTCAGTCGTAGGAACATTTGTGAGGCCAAACTCCCCACATTTGATCTAACCTTGATGTTAGGTCTTTTGTTTCAGAAGTGGAAAGAAGTCATTTTTTCTTTTTAGGAAGGAACAATTTCTTACTAATCCTTTTCTCTGAAATACCACCCTCTATACCACTGTATTTCTGTTGATTTCCTTTGTTTCACCCTCCAGATACCACCATTAGAGATTCATTCAGGCTATCAAAGTATCCTCTGTTTAAAATACAAAAGCCTTCGGAAAATTTCAGGGGCCACTGGGCATTCACATTTTTATGTTAATTTTCCCAGACTAAGTGGATTCCTTCTAGCCTGAGAGTGTGGGTGTTTGAGTTTTGAGGGAGGGAAGAGTTGGTTTAGGAAAAGAGGACAGGTTTTAGGTCAGATACTCCTGTGGAGTCTGGAGAGTTGCATGAAGCCACAAGGAGTTTTGAGAAGAGGGCTTGAACATACAGGATTTGGGCCTAGGCGAAGAGTTCCAAAGACATTTGTTTTAGATGAGCAACTGAAAATACTAGCTTGCTTTTGCAAGCACAACTGTTTCTTACTTTGATTATTCATATTTATACGACTTGAGAGGCCATATTCAGAGATGTTTCAGCTTAGTCCATGACATTTCCACTCCTGTCAACAACTCAAAAATCCTGTGGCACAAGTTCAGTTGAATATAAATAAGTCCTGCTTTTCAGCTGAACACATACTTTTTAAAAATTCAAAATGTGCAAATGTTTCAACTAAATTAGAAGAAAGTGGATTGGGAATTTAGTCACAGTTGTATAATAATAGCTCCTATGTCTCATTTAATGTATTTGGAAATTGTTCCCTATGTTAAGTTTACTACCAGTCCCCAGGTCTGGTTCTAATTAACATGTTAATTATGGGCAGGGATAGTAGTGTTTAGGAGCAGGGACTCTGGAGCTGAATTGGCTGAGTTCAAGTGTCATCTCCGCTAGGGCTGTGTGACCTTGAGCAAGTGACTTAACCTTTTGGCGCCTCAGTTTTCCTATATAAAAAATGAGAATAATAAAATTACTTGCTTCATGGGATTATTATGAGGATTAAGTAATTTAGTATATGTAAATCTCTTACAGCCATGCTTAGCATATAATAAACAATCCAGGTAGAGCATCAACTTTTATTACAGTAATACAATTGAATTTTTATTCTGATTGGATTTCTCTCCAAAATTAGTGTCTGTCCTTATTTTTCCAATTTAATGGAAACACCACGAAATCTTCCTGGTTTTTGCAAATAAATCAATAGAGCAATAGGCAAAATAACCAGTAAGATTTACCAGCAATAATAGAACCTGCAAAAGATTATGTTCTCTCTTGGGGCTCTTCACCAGTGTTATGGTCCTTTTAAAGTCGCATTGGATTTATCTTGTGAATGATTTTTTTTTTTTTTGTCTTGGAAACTTAGTTTTTATTTATTTAAAATGTTAATATGTTTTATACTTTGACACAGTGCTAAAAACAAATTTAATTTCTTCTTTTATCAAAGCTGTATTCCAGCTTTATCACAGTAGAGGATAAATCCCAGGTCCTTGATATCCTAGATTTTGCTGATAATAGTACTCTGCAAGTAAATGGGGTCATTAACAGGAAAAAAGATTTATAGTAAATCCGCAAATAGTTATTGAATCTCTGCTTGATACCCAGCATTATCAACCCTCCCAACCATTCAAAAAAAGGGAGAAAATAAAGACTCTGTTTTCAATCCAAATGATAAATGAAGACTAATCAAGGGAAGACTGAGAAAACTCTGCTTATGAGTAAGGGATAAGTGATAGAAGCTGCTTAGCCTTTCAATAGAAAAAGACAGTAAGGAAAAAAGGAATGATGGATTCTTAAGTGGAAAAGGAAGAAAAACTTCTTGTCAGCTTGTCAGGAGAAGAAAAGATGGAGTTTGTTGAAAGCATAACAAGTTCAGTTTGAACAGGGTTAAAGGACGGTAGAGAGGCTAGAGATTAATGTCGATCCTCTCAAAATAAGAAGAGAAAAACTAACTTCCTAGAGAACCAGAATGTTACTCCTTAATGCCCAGCTAACACTGGAAGTCTTTGGGTTAGAATTATAAATTCTGTCTCTTCAGCAAGACAGGATATGTTTCTCCCTGTATTTACAGTTATTCTTTCTCTTTCTCTCTTTTAAAAATAACATTTCCATTCTTCTCAACCCTTCCTCATGCTATGTCTCTTGGGCAGCTCCTATGTGAAAAGCCCAACCCTTCTCCATTGGCCACTATTAATTAATAGAGTTCACATAGTTCTTTCCAGTTTTCCTGTTATGTTTCAGGAACAACTCTCTGTAGCCAGTAGCCTGAAGTAGTATTTCAGATCTGCAGATTTGGCTTTGTGAAAGTAACCTTAGTATTGGTGTTTAGTTAATTTAAAATTATTGGGGTCCTGTGTGAATGAGTTCTTAATGTAAATAATGACTTAATGAACTGAAATCAGCTGCCTTGCCTCTGTGCAGGAGTTTACTGATACTGATCGTTGAGACTTCATGTTTTTAAGTAAGATGGCCCATGTGGCTCTCATGGATTCAGCAATAGATTAATATGATACTAATTTTGAAGGTTTTTTTAGAATTAGATTATGCAACATCCTCAACTCACAAAAAGTGTTACTCTCATTGGTTTTTTTCATGGGTGGTGACTAATCAAATGGTCAGTACTGGCCATTGGGCAACAAACTAGAGTTTCCTAGAATGTGCCTGAGCTCATTGTCATATTGTATGGAATAATATTCTTTGGAGATCCTTGGTTTGTGGGGGCAAAGGTCATTTCTTCATTTATTAGTCCTTGTGTTCAAGGACTATGGGGGTTGGGTAGAGTTGTTTGGCTTGGGCCTCGCTCTCATGTAAATATTCAGATTTAAAAATTTTAACATTATGTTAAGGTGTTGGCCCTTGAAAACCCCACGTAGCCACTGCCGCCCTCTCCTGCCCTCGCCATGTTCCTCGCCCGGTCTGAGTACGACAGGGGCGTGAATACTTTTTCTCCTAAAGGAAGATTATTTCAAGTGGAATATGCCATTGAAGCTATCAAGCTTGGTTCTACAGCCATTGGGATCCAGACATCAGAGGGTGTATGCCTAGCTGTGGAGAAGAGAATTACCTCCTCACTCATGGAGCCAAGCAGCATTGAGAAAATTGTAGAGATTGATGCTCACATAGGTTGTGCCATGAGTGGGCTAATTGCTGATGCTAAAACTTTAATTGATAAAGCCAGAGTGGAGACACAGAACTATTGGTTCACCTACAATGAGACAATGACTGTGGAGAGTGTGACTCAGGCTGTGTCTAATCTAGCTCTTCAGTTTGGAGAAGAAGATGCAGATCCAGGTGTCATGTCTTGTCCCTTTGGAGTAGCACTGTTATTTGGAGGAGTTGATGAGAAAGGACCCCTGCTGTTTCACATGGACCCATCTGGGACCTTTGTACAGTGTGATGCTCGAGCAATTGGCTCTGCTTCAGAGGGTGCCCAGAGCTCCTTGAAGTTTACCACCAGTCTATGACATTGAAAGAAGCCATCAAGTCTTCACTCATCATCCTCAAACAAGTAATGGAGGAGAAGCTGAATGCAATTAATATAGAGCTGGCCACGGTGCAGCCCGGCCAGAATTTCCACATGTTCACAAAGGAAGAACTTGAAGAGGTTATCAAGGTCATTTAAAGAAGCATGAGCCTCAGAACTTCTCTGGGACAATTTCAGTTCTCCTAAATGCTTTTAACTTTTAATTTCAGTTCCTGTTCTTGGAAGATCTCCATTATATGTGCATTTTTTTAAATGATGTCTGTACATAAAGACAGTTCTGAAATAAAGAAAACTTTAAAATTTGTTAACAGAAAAAAAAATTTTTAACATTATGTTAAAATGAAGTTACAAATATAGGCAAAGAAACACATTGACTAGAATAAAAGAAATGACTGTCATGCTGCTTTAAACTTGAATCTTGTGTGAAAGATTGTATAGCCTGTGGACTTTTTAAAAATTTTTTTATTAAAAAAATTTTTTTTAAGATTTTTATTCATTTATTTGACAGATAGAGATCACAGGCAGGCAGAGAGGCAGGCAGAGAGAGAGAAGGGGAAGCAGGCTCCCTGCTGAGCAGAGAGCCCCATGCGGGGCTTGATCTCAGGACCCTAGGATCATGACCCAAGCCAAAGGCAGAGGCTTTAACCCACTGAGCCACCCAGGTGCCCCAAACTTTTTTTTTAAATAAATAATTGCAAATCAAATTATTACATCATAGGTCATTGATATCTATAGTGTAATACTGAGAATAGAATTAAGTCTAAATAGAATTATGAGAGAAAGATAGCTATCATTGAGACCATATTGCTATGACACTTCAGCTTGTTCAGAATTCTAAAAATGTATCCTGACATAAATATTGACATTTTACATTGGTGAAGAGTACTTTAGTTGTTATACCTGGTGTGATCATAGAAATAAATCACTGAAAAATTTATGTAATAAAAAGCCTTTTTTTGGTAAAGTTAGCTTTTAAAATATGCCATTGTTTTTCTAACCTTGTTTTGAGATGTCTGTTGTTGTTCTTCTTATTTTTAAAAAATATACAAAGATCTACAAATCATGGAATTGGCTTGAACCTTGAAGGTCTCTGACAGCAACAGTGTGGTTGGTTGTTTTGTACTGAGAAGTTTTTTTCTTTTTTTCCCTTTCTAGGGTGAACCTGGACAGCCTGGGAACCCTGGCTACCCTGGACAATCTGGTCAAGATGGTAAGCCTGTGAGTACAGAAAGCTTAGTCATCTCCAGTACTGGGATTATGGTGTCAAAGTTGAAATTGCACTGGGCAAAGTTATACAGGCAAGAATGACTTTAAGATTACCATAATAAGGAGAGAGATTGAACTCCACCACTGAAACAGAAATGGAGCTAGTGGAAACGTCCTGGCGGACTTGGGTGGTTGATCAATGGGATGGAGCAAATTGAGTCATCCTGAGTTTGACACATGTTGTCGTCTGTGATTAGGCCATCTGTCTTTGCTAATTGGCGCTCATGACAGATAGGGCACTACCATCCCACAGAGCCTGGAAGGTCTGGGTACTTATTTTTCTGGATGTTTTTTCAAAGGGATGGCTCCTAGGTCCTGGAGAAAGACATACCCTGCTAGTTGTAAAACTAACAAGCTTTTAAAAAGGTTTGCCACTCAAAGGGTCAGAGAAAGAATTTATAATTAGAAATTTTCTAGAGTAAATGTTCTAAGGGAAGGGAAATCAGGCACCTAGAATCAGGAAGAAGACTGAAGTTTAGTTAAGCAGAAGGGAACATTAAGCCTAGCTTGGTCAATAGAATCAGTGTTCTAGTCACTTAAAAGGTGAGTTACTCCAAAATTGCATACATCTTTGTTACATTTAAAGATTGTCCAGTGAGTGTTGCTGAATAGCTAGGTTCAGGAATCTTTTACCTTTTCCCTTCATGTCTATGGAAGTTTTCAAAAAATTCTTTTTGAAAGATATTTTGTGAGGACATATATGCTTATAATCTGAACAAAAATAGTATCCTCTAAGTTTCAAGAGAACTTTAGGAACAGTTTTGAATTAAGGAAACATAAAGCACATACACTTTAGGGCTTTCTAGGTGAATATTTTCAGGTTAGCTCTCAACATGTTTATAACAGTAAATAAACATTAGGAGTTTGCCTTTAAATGCTAAATAATGGTCACCACAAAAGTATCTCCTAAGATATTTTTTTTCAAGAGAGAAAGTGGGGAGGGGCAGAGAGAGAGAGAATCTTAAGCAGGCTCCATGCCCAGTGTGGAGACAGATGCAGGGCTTGATCTCACAACTCTGGACTCATGACCTGAGGCAAAATCAAGAGTTGGATGCTTAACTGACTGAACACCCCAGGCACCACTAAGGAATTTTCTTTATCATGAGACATTTAACCTCTTGCTATAAAATATGGAAAGGTTTGTATTCTGAGGCAGTAAAGTTTAAGGAATGAAGGAACCACAGACTAATGTTAAACCATCAGTACGCCAACCATCATGATACAGGAGCTTGTTAGTCCCTGAGACAGTGCAGTCTATGTGTGATGGCAGTACTTTTGGGAATTTGGGGATAGGAAGGGACTTGACCTGGGTTATGTTTTAGAAAGATACATATAAATATCAGAGAGTAGATTATGTAGGGCAAGAGTGGAAGCAGGTTATTTTAGGATTCTAAGGGAGAAGTAAAAGTGGCTTGGACTAGAGAGATATGAAAGGGAAAATAGGAGGTCGTATTCTGGATTATTTTTTTAATGTAAAGCTGGCCAGAGTTAGCTGTCAAATTAGATGTGAGGCACGAGAGAAAGAGTCAGGGAAGACTCAGAGGATCTCTGTGTGAACAGCTTACTGAGCTAGACAGCAGTGAGCTAGACATCTCTGTGTGAACAGCTTACTGAGCTAGACAGAGTTTTACGAGTGTGAGCCCTTGTTGTCTCCTGGAGTGCCCCTAGTATCTCCTGGGATTCTAGAGAAAGGAATCTTGAGTTCAGGAATATGTTTGAGAATGAAAATACATAGTTGGGACTTCCTAGTGTGTAGATCATACTATCTGAGCCACCAGAGTGAATGAGATCCTTTAGAGAGCAACCACAGAAAAGTGGAGAAGAGAAGGGGGCAGTGGACTGAACTTCAGGCTGTCTTCAGAGGAAAAAGAGAAAAGGAGGGTGAGAATGCAGCCAAAAAAGCTGGGAAAGAAAGACCAGTGAAGTAGGAGGTAAACCAACAGAGAGCTGCATCCGTGAAGCCAGGTAAAGTATGCATTTCAAGAAGAGAGTGCTCAGTTGTGTCATTGTTGCCAAGACATTGAGAAAAATGAGCTCTATGCATAGACCACTGGATTTGCTTTATGGAGGTATTGAAGCCATTGACAAATGGGGTAGGGAGGGTGGGTACAAAAACCAGATTGAAATAGGTTCAAGGGAGAGTATGAGATAAAATGATGACTGTCAATATGGAAGCTTTCTCTGAGGGGTAGAATGTGGATCAGCTATATGGAGCAGTTGCATGATTTGGATGTGGGATAAAAGGAGGGTCTTTTAAGAAATGGGAGATGTTATAACACGGTTTTATGATGGTGACAATGAGGCAGAAGGGAAAAAAATCAGTAATTTGGGAGATTAGGGGCATTTTCAGGAAGAAAATCCTGGGGCAGGTTGGAGGGCATTGGTATAATATGGACCTTTATGTGGGGTAAAAGGCCAAGCGGATAAGGGTGGAAGTGGCCAGGTAGTGATTTGCAGGAAAGAAGAAGAAAAATTTATTATCAGACTACTTCTATTTGAATTGAATGAAACAAATAGGTTCTAAACTAACATCTCCTCTTTGCCTTTATCTTTAACTTCCTGTTCCTGCCAGCATTTTCCTCGTGGTTCCTTATATCTCATCCTTTTCTCACTTTAACTTGAAGTGTCATGTGACTTGGTTAGACTCTCTCACTGCACCTCCTTCCTCCCACTGAAGACACTGCCTGAGGCCCTGTGTGGGTTCTCCCCTAATCACTCTGGGTGGGAGGAGTTTTACGAGTGTGAGCCCTTGCCTGCCTGAAGACCTCCTCTGACAGCACTACTAAATTATTTAGGCTTTGGGTGTCTTGGAGGTGAAAAGTTTTGGGCAGTATATGGCAGTGAGTAGTGAGCAAGCCCTTCATAGGCCATTGGCTCTAATGTGCTTTTTTTTTTTTTTTTTTCCTCCTTAAATATTTTGCCTGAACAAAGTACTGGAATTTAGTTGTAATAAGCCTGATATAATAATCATGGATATTACTCTATGACTTTTATTTCATCTATAATAGACTTGTTATCTCATCGTATTCACTACATATATATGTGTTTGTGTATATGATTTTACCTGTTGACATAGGTATAGCTTTGTAGTACCTGATATTAGATGTTAGATGCTATTAGGCATACCTGATGTGAGAGAAAGAGCAAAGAGAATGTCCACCTCCTAATCTTAACACCTGTGAATATGTTAGACTAGGAATTTTGCATATATGCTAAAATCAAGGATCTTGAGATACAGAAATTACTGTGTAGAAATTTATCTGAGTGGCCTGGTATAATCACAAGGATCCTTATAAGAGGGAGGCAGGAGCATCAGAGTCAGAGGAGGAGATGTAATGACAGAAGCAGAGATCAGGATGAGGTGACCATGAGCCAAGGAATGTCTGCAGTATCCAGAAGCTGGTAAATGGAAGGAACACATCTTCTAGAACCTCCAGAAGGAATGCAGTCCCATTGACATCATGAGTTTAGCTCCCTAAGGCTGTGTTGCCTTTCTGACCAGCAGAATGTGTGTGTCGTTTTAAGCCATTATGTTTGGGATAATTTCTTACAGCAGCAATAAGAAACTGATTCATTAGTGCAAATCCCATTTACCCAAAGATATGATTTTTCCTAAGTGTCTCCCTTTCCCTCTTTCCTTTGTCTCTGTAGGAGATAGGAGGTTGGGTGGCCAGGCAGGAAAAGAAAATGAGTCTGGGAGCCAGAACAGCTGAGGGTCATTAGTGTGTGTCCAGGGCCAGTGCACAGCGGGAGTGGGAAGGTGTGGGTGGAGTCTCTGGCTGGCTATTGAAGCCATCTGGACCAGGGAAACTTGGATGGAACAATTCGAAGGGAATTCTGCTTTGTTTGGATTTGGTTCTGTGCAATCCCCTTCAATAAGCAGTTTGAATCTCTTTCACATTATAACCAGGCCAAGTCAACTGAAGCTTTAAATAGGAAATTATTCCATTCTGGAGAAATACTAATTTTCACAAGGAAAATGCCTTCAAACAAAATTAAAGAGCTAGTTTCAAATTCTTCCTGTCCTTTCTCATTTCTTTATCAGTGAAATGATTTCTAACAGCACTGTCTGAGAATATTACTGTTTTGCTATTATATCGTTATAGAGAGAGAGAGGCAGGGGAAATATTCATATATCCCGCAGGTAATTTGGAGAAAGTACTATTAGTAAAAGCATTGCACTGTTATGGCATTGATTTTTTTTTTTAAAGGCCATCTAGTATATGAAAACATATACTAGAACTATTTTATGATTTTGTAGAAGATTATATTTTTGTAGTGCTTATTTCTGTTTTTAGTCATTATTAATTAGTCTTCATGAACTAAATTACTTTTCTCAAACCAAAGGCCTCACTGGTTGTTAGAGAGATCAGGGGTTGTTTTGCCTTCTGCTTTGTTTTTAAAAATTGCTTTGTTTTCAAGGGTCTCAGTTTTTTTGTCTGGGAAATGAGAAGATGGTGCCAGATGAGGCCCATGTTCTCTCCAGTGCTAATTTTCTAAGATTCCATTAAAGCCATCATATTTGCTAAGGGAGAAAGGTAAGCTAGATTAAAACTGTCAGATTCTGGAGGTGAATTTTCATGTTATTGCCCTTAAGTGATTCTGGAAGACTGATACCACACTGCTACTGATAGGATAGATAGAAGTGTAGATTGGTCAGTGGGCCACACTCTGTGATGCAGTGACTCTCTTTGTTCCCACACCCCTTGGTGTACCCCGTCTAGTCTAGAGATTCCAGAAAGTGGCTAGCTTTCTCTGTGGATGGTTAAACCATACAAAAGTGGTAGTCAGTACAGATGGGAGAATTTCAAAGGTAGATGATTTTATCAAACACAAAGAGAGAGGGGTGGGGCAGGTTAGTAGGAGGTGAAGTTGGGTAGGTAAGAGGGAGAAAGGAAGGGAGATGGAGTAGAATTCTTTAGGCCATTGTGATGACTTTGGCTTTTGGTTGGAGTGAACTCAGAAGCCACTGGAGGGTCTGAATTGAAGTGATGTAACTTATATTTTTTAAATGATTACTCTGACTTCTTAGTTGAGAATAGATTTTGGGGCGATGAGGACAAAAACCAGAGAGATGAGTCCAGAAGCTCTTGAAATAATCCAGGAACAAGATGATTGCAGCTAGAATCAGGATGGTAAGTAGTGAGGTAAAGAGAACTGCTGACTTCCTGGGGGTATTTTGAAGTTAGATATGATAGGGTTTGATGATGTAATGCACGAGTTTATAGGAGAGGAGTCAAAGGAGACTCAGTGAGTTGTGGAAGGAAGAATAGAAAAACTTGGGCAAGGGAAATCAAGAGTTTGGTTTAGGATATGTTAAATTTTTGTCAGATGGCTAAGCAGAGAAATTTTTTTAAGATTTTTTTTTTTTTTAAAGTAATCTCTACACCCAATGTAGGACTCAAATCCACAACCCTAAGATTAAGAGTTGCATGCAACATTCACTGAGCCATCCCAGTGCCCCTGTTCAGGTAGAAATTTTAGGTGGTAGTTGAATATAGAAGTCTGACATTCAGGGTGAGTTCCTTTTTTATAAAGTGTCCTTTCTTGTCCTTTACCCATTTTCTATATGAGTGATAGTATTTTGAATGTTAATCAGTTGATTAGTAAGAGCTTCCTACACTAAAGGATTAAAAGAATTAATCCTTTGACATATATGTTGTAAATGTTTCTTCTAATTATTTATTTGGTTTATAGTTTTTAACTTGTAGCAATGTAAAATTTTCTTACAGTTAAATGCTTGGTTATTTTTTCTAGTGTTTTTTTTCTTTTCTTTTCTTTTTTTTCTTTTTTCTTTTTTTTTTTTTTTTACTATTACTCTATTCATTTACTTTAATATGATTTTTAAGAATTTTTAATTCTCGATTTCACTTCTGAAATTTATTTTGGCATTTGGGGTGACATGAAGATCCAAACGGATTTGGCAAAGTTGGAGAATGGCTACTCTAATATAGTGAAATTCAACCCAAATGAACGTATGGTTCTTACTTGTCTGGGACATGTTATTTAAGTTTAACATTGGTGAAAAGGGACCAGCATTTTTAATGGGGCTGCCTGAAGGGCTGATGCAATTTTTGGCATTGTTAGTAAATATATAACATCTATATTAAGCAAGATGACAGTCGTTCTTCTGAAGTGTTAGATTTGGTTTAACCTGCTATACCTTAGGGATTTGTAGGACTTGGATTTCATTTAGAAGAGAGAAATGGGGACAAGAGTAAGAACTCAAAAGAATGTCTGTGGGGGGAGAATTGACTAAATCTTAGGTGTAAGCCAAGTGAAAGATGCTGTTTCAAAATGGTTGAGAATGATGGTAGAGAAAAAGAAGAAGGGGAAGAAAACTAGAATTTAGGCTTGCAGAGTAAGCTTGACAGGAGGTGAATAATTAATAGTAGACCAATAGGACTCATGGGACAAGTTTTTATGTTTTTCTCCTTCAGACTCTTAACTGAATATGGTGCCAGTTGTGGACTCAACAGTTTAAGAGCTGTGGGGAGTTTGGGGCTGAGTGCCATGAAGATTAAGACCTGGAAAATGGGGTACATGAGGTTACAAGCCAAAGGAATGGCTGTTATTTAACTTGGAAAATAGAATTATAAGAGGTGGCTTAATGATGAAGTGTATGAAACATTTGTCTAGAGAAAACAGTTTCTACCTGAGCTCTCACTTCACCTCATTTTGGATTCCTTTAGCAGAAAGCTTCATTGTCTTATTGTCTCCCAGTACCATAAAACTTACACAAACGGACGCA
Source organism: Mustela lutreola (assembly GCF_030435805.1). Taxonomy (NCBI): domain Eukaryota; kingdom Metazoa; phylum Chordata; class Mammalia; order Carnivora; family Mustelidae; genus Mustela; species Mustela lutreola. The sequence continues at coordinate 102,782,490 of NC_081295.1, read as the reverse complement.
TACATCCCTCATGAGAGGCTCACTGGTAGACTGAAATATGGGCCATTTGCCTCAAATGAATCATCTTATACTTGGGCATTTTATCTTTTCTATAACAAAGTATAATTTAAAACTTTCCTGTAAAGCTTTCCTAGACAAAGCTTAGTTGACTAATTTTTTTCCCCCAACCCTCCCTATGTGTAAATCTCATGTATGAATTTCTCCATGTTTTCCTCATGGGCCTCTTAAATAGACTACTTATTTTTTAAAATATAGTATAGATAGTATATATAATAATGGTGTGTGTGTAGATATTACATAGTACTATTTGTACATTAAATTCTTCAAGGAATTGTTCTGCACTGTGCTTCCTGAGTGTTCCTTTGTGCTTGTCGTTCCAGAAAGCTTCCCTGTCTGCTCTTTGCCTCCCATAGTGTCTTTCTTAGAACTTAGCTCAGGTATAATTTTACCTCTGTTACTGGGATCTATTATTAGTCAAGTAATTTGAGCAGTCAGTTCAGACACACACACTACTTGATTAACAGTTGGGTTAGGGGTAAATAAACTAGTTTCTATATTAGCTATACATGAAAAGACTGAGATTTAAGAATATTTTGGGGATTTGGTTGTGTAGGGCTATAAAGAGTGCCAATGGCAAGAAGAATCCACAGTGAACATTAAAAATATACACTGGATTTTGGTTACTTAGTTACCCTGGCTGTGTTTGAAGGGTATCTGTGGGAATTTTGGAAAACTTAAAAGAAAATTATGTAATAGAATAAATTTTGAATCACATTCTTAAATTTCAAAAAGAAGAGTGACATCCAAACTGATTTCTCTGGATTTTATAATCATTTTTAGAGTTTAGAATACTTAAAGGAAATCAATTACTTTATCTTCCTTGCTACTTAAGAAGATCTATATACTGAGGTTGGCAGGATAATTTATGGTCTGATTAGAATTGGGCTCAGAAGAGACTGTGACCCTTGCTCACAGGATAAGTTTTATTTCTTTAATTTCCATTTCAATGCTATACATCTTTCCTGGAGCATTGTAACTATGAATCATGGAGGAAAATTAAATTGATTCTGTATTCTTCAACCCTACAATTTGGCAGTGAGAATATTTTTTTCCTAAAAAATGACTCATTTACAAAGAAACTTTCTGTGAACATGGAAAAGACTTTACTGTCAGAAGTCTTGCACATGGGGGTAGGGTGGGTATTTGGATCTGCTAATAATTGCAAAATAGCAAAATCAGTGTTAGACAGTATTGATCAAAGATCATGTGAAAATGGCACTCCTACTGGAAAACACAGAAGCATGTGTATTAAGAAAAATAAAAACTCAGTAAGTTGTAAGGAAAGCTTATCATTTTTCCTGTTTCAGGGCATTTTTCTTGTTTAAGTGTACCCTGCTATGAGTCAGCCAGTGTTTAGTTTTTGCACCTCTTGGAAATTGTTCTGTGCTGTAATATTCCTCCCTATTAACCTTTATTTTCCTGATTTTTAGTCCAAAATTTGTTTTTCTGAATTTCATCCAGTTTCTTCTGGTGATTTGCCCTGGGATCCCCCAGCTTGGATGTGGTTTTGGTTTTTCTTTATTTTGTTGCTAATCATGCTTCCCCTAGCTTCTAAAAAAAATCTTTGAATTTCTATATATAACTAAGTTTTCAAGAATGCATCTCATTGTAAGTTAAAAAAAAAATCAACCTGGTTGATTGTGAGAAGCATTTATTATTGCAGTTCTTCCAAAGACAAACAAATATGGCCTTTTTAAAGCACACTGAAGACTTGTTCACATATACGCCATTAGATCTATATGAATGTTGAAAAAGAGTTAAATCAAAATCTTGATGACTGGATCTGCCATTCCTCAGGTACTAATGGTGCCCATTAAGGCTACAGAATAAGAGTTTGCAGGAGAGTTCTCATGGTTTTGTACGAAAGTCATTGAGTCTGAAGAAGATACAAAGAGGCTCACATATGAGTTCCTAGCCTCTGACAGGCATTTTCACCTGTGACTCTCATTTGTTTGTTTTCAGAAGTGAAGTGGGCACTGTTATCCTGGTCTATGGTAAGAAACTGAGGCTTAACTAGGCAAAGTCACTTAGCCAAAATTCTGTAGAAAGTAAAGGGAGGAGCAAAAATTCAGCCCAGGGTCTTCCAATTTCAAAATTCATTGTCTTTCCACTTTATTGAGTTGCCTCCCAGGATTTGGGGATTTGATCACTCTGCCTGAGGTCACATTATGAGTCAGAGGTGAGCTGGGAACACAGTCTGGGGTATCTCCACGTTGCTTTAATCCATTGAAATGTGATGTGTCCTCTCTAACAAATGGATCATATTAACTTCGAAGAAGAGTACAGTTTTTGATCTTCTACAAAAGATTCGTTTTGTGAACAAAGTAATAAAGCTGATATGACATTTGGCTTAACTTTTGAAAAATTGTGAAAAAGAACAATTCATTACAGTGAACTTTGCAGATGACCGGTCATTTTGGTAAATAGCCAATCTCCATGGTAACTTTCTTTTGAGGAATTAGATGAACATTCCTTTTCTTTGGGCACTCAGGATTCTAAGCAATTTAAAAGCCTTGCATTTTGTGCTTTGAAAGATCTCATTAATTATTCTAGAATCATAAGATAGGATCTACCATGAAGCATTTTCTGATAGAGGGTATTCCCATTGGCTCTGTCAACTTCCTAGCTGTCTATCTTTGGGCAAGTTACTTAATCTTATGTGATTAAGTAACTTCTCATCTGAAAATAGGGATAATATAGACCCTGCATTAGGGTGGTTGTGAGGGTTAAGTGAATTAATATATGTGAAGTACTTAATCTGGAACATGACAAATACTGTATAAATCATTGCTCTTATTATTTCTCCCAATTACAATAGCCTGTTGTGTATCATGTCAGACTATCAAGAGAGTGCCTACAGGGTTTCAAAAGACCCAGTGTATTCCTAAGGGGTGGCAATTATAAGTAACCATACTCCATTTGGGCAATATCCTAGCAGCGACAGAATTGCCATTTAATTCCAGACCTATCTGATCGCGAAGTGGTTGAAGGAAAGAGATTCAGTGGTTACTGGAGTCATAAAGATAAAAGGCTGAGCAAACCGTGTTGACTTTGATCTTGAGAACAGGAACCACATGGCATTACTAAAAGCTTCAGTTTGCTACTGGTAGCAGCATAAACATAACCTGGTTCCTTGGGGAAAGAGATTTTTCTCAGTGCAGTGTGCATGACTCAAAGGTAAATTTGTCCAAAGTTTGATTAACAAAAAATTGCCGAATGCTCTGTTCAGTGTTGGAAATATAGAAATGAATCGGACTGGGTTTTTCCTATCACCTAATCCCAGGACACAGAGACAGTGGCTGCCCAGAGACAGATTTTGGGTCTGAATACTGCAGGTGGTTTTGTATGGCATGTGGTGTATGGAGGGATTCATTTTGAGACTCATTCACAGATGAAATAAAGTGTTTAACATTTGCAATGGACTCAGGAGTATTTGTGTGAGAAATCCTGGAGAAAGGGTAATGATACACTCTGTGAAAAACTGAATGGGGTATGAAGGAAAGCATCGTAGTTGGTGCTGGAACTTATATAGTCTCTCATATGGAGAGTAACTGGGAACATTTTACAGAATAAGAAATACGAGTGTGGGGGCGCCTGGGTGGCTCAGTGGGTTAAAGCCTCTGCCTTCGGCTCAGGTCATGATCCCGGAGTCCTGAGATTGAGCCCTGCGTCGGGCTCTCTGCTCAGCCGGGAGCCTGCTTCCTCCTCTCTCGTTATCTGCCTCTCTGCCTACTTGTGATCTCTCCCTGTCAAATAAATAAATAGAATCTTTAAAAAAAAAAAAAAAAGAAAGAAATACGAGTGAGTGTAAAAGGAGAAAAACAATCTAGGACTGCTGTTGCGGAGACAAACACGATTATTGTTACTGGTGTTATTAGAGCTAGCAAAGAATAGTAAAAGAAGTATTTGAAAATGGGAGTGGGAAAGCAGGGAGTTGTGCTGTGTCTAAAATGACAGCTAAAAATGTGCTGACAAGCAAGTGGGTGAATACAAAAACCAGCCATAAATAGCCACATGGAAATTAAGCTTTTGGATTTAACAATGAAGATGTAATTGGAAACACTAACGAGATCTGTTTTATACGGCTGACAACAGAAAGCCATATCCAAGCAGTAAGATCTGAGACGGGGGGAATCTAAATAAGAGAGAGAAATGTATTTGCAGGTGCCAGGTGGTTCAAGTCAATTTGACATGACCCTGAGTAACCTAGACAAATGTTCTGGGCCTGCAAGTTTGTTTGGGAGTTTAATTGCCATATGCTGAGTGAAGAATGAATAGCTTGCCTTGTCTGAAGAAGCCTTGCTATTGTACCACAGGTCCACTGTCTGGAGGGATATGTAAGAAGCAGTGAAGTTGAAAGGGACCCTCACTTCAGCAGACAGCTCAGCATTGGGAGGTGGAGGAGACATGTCAAACCACGCTCGTGGGGTTAACAGCAGCTGCTTTCCAAAAGGAGCAGTCCCAAAGGCTGTTATAGACTTACCCTGAAGAATAACATTTATCAAGTTTTAATTTATTCCAGAGATTAACTCAAATGGCCATTAGTCTGGTAGTTTAAAAATGGATTACATTAGTGTAATCCTCCAATCTTGCATGTTTTTCTCTTGACTATGTTGAATATGTTTCTATGTGCAAAACATTTTTTTAGGAGCTGAGAATATTGGCTCTGTATTTGCATCCCAGAGCCTTCCTTGTCACTGAAACATATCTGGGTATTTTTATTAATCTGGAGATATTTAAGACCTTTTCCTAAAGACCGAAGATATTAATTCCACATTCAACATTTGAAACTTTGTTATTTTTGTTTCTTAAGCGGTCACCCAGTGAAGTCTTAAGTGTAAGACAGTCAAGGGTGAATCCTGAAACGGAAGACTGCTTTTTGTATGTTGAAATACTAATTATTTTGTGTTTGCTTTTCTTTAGGGATATCAGGGAGTTGCAGGATCACCAGGTGTCCCAGGATCTCCAGGAATACAAGTATGTGATTCATAGACACACACTAAAGAATCACCATTTCTAGTGAACCAAAAAACATAATTAACAGAATTTTATTCTGTGTTTGATTTAGGGAGTTCCAGGACCACCAGGTTACAAAGGAGAACCAGGGAGAGATGGTGAAAAGGTAAATGCATACAAACAAAAATGTGTCCAATTGGCTTTGGTTCATTCAAGGAAAACCAAGAATGTCACCTATGGTGACTCCCATTCAGTAGCATTCACCTTGGAGAATTCCAAGATTTGTGGGCTCATGGTCGGTGGTCATTGGCCAATAAAGCTCATAGCGGGGCTTTTATCACTAGATGAAATTGATTGTCACTGGATGACCACCGTGACACAGAACAGGTATTGACATTGCTCTGATGCTATGTTCTCTCCCTTGTGGATGAAATGTGTTCCTATTAGCCACGGGTAGCCCCATACCCATGTGTCCTTCTCCATAATGGATACTCATCTGGCAGGTGGTCTATTGGCTTAGTCTTACTGCGCTTTTTCCTTAGGGCTTCAGTGGGTATATTTACTGCTGACTCTCCTTTTTCACAACTCTGAGATTTGGCAAGCTTCCTATTGAAGTACATCATCTTTAAATATGTTCAATATATCAGTACCTCCCCAAGGATCCAGAGCCATCAAGACCTACTGGCCCTGGTAGCTGGTCCACATCCAAGATGCCCAACTCTGTTTGCTCAGATCCCATGTTGATTTGTTAGCTTAAAGCACAGTTGTGTTTATAAGGTCTGTGAAGGCATTCTGGTGTTTGCTCCTGATAAAAGCCTGTACTAATTTTCTAATTAATCCTTGCTAAATATTACCTTTTTAAGATAGTGTGCACTATTTTCACATCTGAGAAGTTCTGATCCTAACCTGTATCCATTTTAGGTTTTTGTGGCTGCTTACGTTGTTTGCAGAAAATTGTAGCTGGTAAAGTAATCTTGAAAGGTTGGATCTCTGGCAGATCTAATGATGTATCTGCCACTTTGAAGTTACTTGTTCTTGGGCAGGTTGCTTAATGTCTTTGAGTCTTATTTTTTTCATCGACACAATGGTGATTCCTTCATTGGTTTCTTGTGAAGGAGTCTTTTTTTAGCCACAGAGAAATCTGCCTATTTTAAATGATGGAGATACCTCTTGAGAGTTGATAGGGAGCTTGCCCCATATGCAGGAATGGCAGACGTCTTATATTTTCATGCTGTGGGGATGTTGAGAGAGATTGCCTGACCTCTGCCAGGTGAACTGGGGATGTCCCTGGGAGCATGAGGATATCTGTCCTGAGGAGACCATGTGTCAGACACCTCACCTAAATTCTAGTCTACGGGACCACTGCTCTTTTCTTTTTCTTTCTTTCTAAGATTTTATTCATTTATTGGAGAGAGAGTGTGCAGAGCAAGAAAGAGAGGAGAGGAGAGCATGAGCAGGGGGAGGCGCAGAGGAAGAGGGGGAAGCAGGCTCCCCCCTGCACAGGGAGACTGATGTGGGCATGCCAGGACCCTTGCATCTTGAGCCAAAGACAGGTACTTAACTCAGTGAGCCACCCAGGCACCCTGGATCACTGCTGTTTAACATTCTCACTTACCCTGATTGGGGGATGGCAGGGGTTTCATAAAAGTATGTGTATATGAGTGAATATATCTATGAATGGATAAATGAATACATTTATCTATTTTTCCCTTTTACTTGGGTTTTAGAGACCAGTTATAAAAAGGAGGGTTTTTATTCACCTTAAAAAGAATAAGAGTAAAGTGTCTCTTTGAAAGTAAAGGAATAACAGCAATTTGCTTAGTCACATCTTTAATTGCTCTCTTGTTTTGGGGTCGTTGTACTCTCTCCAGAACAGAAGTGCCTAAGTTTTACAAAGGCATACATTTTGTTGAATAAAATAAAGTGTATGTTTCTATGAAGGTTTCTGTTTTCAGTCTAGTTTCACCCAGAGTTGCTTTTTCTCTGAAATTTGTTCTTAGTGCATAAAGTCTGATCTGGCAGAGTCACTGTGAGCCCAGAATCACTATGCGCTGTGCCATCTACATTTCCTCCTCACATTCCATGCGGCTTTAGAACGTTCCTTACCTGGATTGCAATCACTGAATAAGTTAGAGATGTTTCCTCAGTTCTTCCTCTAGGATATAGTTTCTTCATATTCAGAAATAGGAGGGTTGAAAAGTAGACCCCTGAGGAGACTTTGACTTGGGGCAATGCAGGACATTTTTTCCAGGCATCACACAGTGGCCTCTCAGAGATGGTTCCACACGCTGTTCTCCATTAGGATCTTTTCCCAGAATCATTTCCATCTTGTGGATTTCTTCTGAACACTCCCATTGTAGGAGTTTCCACTTAAGATAATTAAAACTACATGCACTTTCTTGCTGACTTCAACATTTGTTCCTACGTATCAGACAATAAAATGTGTATAGGTTTCGCAGGTTCCCCCCCCTCCTGAATTTACAAAATTAAAAAGGAGCACTTATTCACCAAATGGTCTTCAGTTGGTAACTCATTTTATAATATGTTTTAAAGTTATTTGGAATTTAAGAAAAAGTACTTCAAAACACTTCTTCAGCTTTAAGGAAACCCATATATTTAAATCACTGAAAGAAATATATTTTGTTAAAATTTACTTAGGCTGAGTTGAATAACTGGCATGCATTTATGGGTTTTTGAGTTGATTATGAAACCTTTTTTATAGGAAATTCAATTCTGAACACATGGGAGGTAGTAATAATTTTTTTTTAGACTTTGTACAAATTTATCACTTGGTTTTTCTGGGATTAAGAAATAAAATACGCTAATATATCCAAGGTCTCATTATGGAGCAAACTACACATTTTGTTTAATTTCCTCATTAGATCATTTACCATTTAAATTGTTCCTTCAAGATCTGTTTCCCATTGTCTTTGGCATACATACAAGAGTATGATGTGATAAATGAGGCTTCCTCACTGAAGTAAATCCTTTATTTTCATTGTTGCACTTCTGAAGTCCAAAGATTAAGTGGTATGACAGTGATTTATATAGTCAGTTATAATTAGGGAATTCCAGTGTACATGCTGAGAGAACAGTAATAAAAGACCAAGCTGAAAGTTTTATTAGGGAATATGCTAAAACTTAGTATATTAGTATTAACTTATATTATATATAATTATATATATTATATTATACATATTAGTATTAACTTATATATTATATATAACATATATCATATATATTAGTATTAACTTATATATAAAATTATATGTATTATATATATTAGTATTAACTTATTAACTTATTAAACTTAGTATCAGTGGTTTTATTTCCATAGTGTCTGAAGACAAAAACAAACAAACAACAACAACAACAAAACAACCTTAAAAAATTAAAACAAAGCCAAGAATGACATGGGAGGAAGAAATAGAATTGGCTTAGTAAAGTGGCCACTTTTATCTTCCTTCTCAAAAAGGGAGGGTAATGTAGTTTTCTGATAACACCGCAGCGCAAAGGCCCAAATGCTGGTGTGGGTGTGCTTGGAGTTTAAGGGGCACAAGAAAGGGAGACTTAATAAAGTTACAGGTTATTGGTTGGCCTTTGAATTCACCTTTTACTTATATCTTCTCTATCCGTTCTCTACATGTTGGAGTATTTCAGGGTTCAGTCAGTCCTATGCCTTCTTTTCCTTCCTTAATAGAGTCTATTTGTTATATTATTAAATATAAACTTACATGAATATAAATTTATGTGTTAAATATATAAATACAAATATTGGTGTTAAGCCTATTAATATATTGAGGGGCACCTGGGTAGCTCAGTCTGTTAAGCATCGGACTCTTGGTTTCAGCTCAGGTCATGATCTCAGGGTCATGGGATCAAGCCCTGCCTCAGCCCCGTGTTGGCTCTGCGCCTCCTCAGCACAGACTCTGCTTGGGATTCTTTCCCTCTGCCTCTCCCTCCACTTGTGCTGGCTCCCACATGGCGCGTGCACATGCTCTCTCTCTCTCACAAACAAGTAAAAGGCATCTTTAAAAATAGTAGTATATTGATATAACCAGTTATAGTTAATAGAATAAAAATATTAAATACAGACACATACATATACATTCTGTTTTCTGATGAAATATTTCGCTGCATTTGAATCTGAAGAAACTGTGGAATTGTTGTTGAAGCCAGGGATTTTCAGAAGAACTTCTACTTTTTATGGAAGGGGTAGTACCACATTTTCCTTCTTTCCTCTACCCTTTTCTCAGAGGCTTTTCTTCCAAAGCAGCACTAATTGTGCCTTCCCTGAATAGTCTCTGAAGTCAAGTTTTGTTAAGTGTCTATTCTGTCCATGGGGTGCTGACCTATGTGTACCCAAGTGCTTATTACTTCGGTGAGTACTTTTACAATGTCTTGGTAACCACTGATCTTTCAACTTCTTTTCTTTTAAGGATCTGTAATGGATTCAGCATCTTAGCCTATGGAAAAGAAACATTAATTCCATGTCCTGACTCATTTGTTGGCTGCTATGCCTTTTTCTGTCCTGTTATCTTTTTCTCTACTGGCATCACTGGAAAACTTAAAACTTTCATTGAATTTTTAGAGAGTGCTTCATATTTTGTTGGTTCTAAATTCCACTTCTCATCTTCACTTTGGATAGACTCTGTCTGTGGTCACTAAGAAGCTATGGGAGTGACCCTGTTCTGGAAGCTCAGGAATCTACCTGTTTTCTAGGCCTGAATAATTCAGCGATGATCTCCAAACCCAAGGGGATTGCCCATCATTGCATTAAAGAGAGGAAACATTTTAGTAAATTGAAATAATTCCCAATAAATCATTGCCTGAGCCTCGAAAGACTTAATATTTGTTTCAAAATGAAAGGAGAAAGAACAACTAAGATGTGTTAGGTGAATTTGAATTGTAGAATCGTTGTAGTAAAAGTCTTCTAGGCGTGTATTTATTTTTTTCCATTTGATTTTATTTCTTTTCAGTGTTCCAGCATTCATTGTTTATGCAGCACACCCAGTGCTCCATGCAATACATGCCCTCCATAGTACCCACCACCAGGCTTACCTAACCCCCACCTCCCCTCCAAAACCCTTAGTTTGCTTCTCAGAGATTTATTTATTTTAGAGGGAGAGAGAGAGAGCATACATGCACCAGTTAAGGGGAGGAGCAGAAGGAGAGGGAGAATCTCAAGCAGACTCTTTGCTGAGTGGGGAGCCCCATGCAGGGCTTGATCTCATGATCCTGAGATCATGACCTGAGCTGAAATCAAGAGTCGGTCATTTAACCAGCTGAGCCACCCAACTGTCCTGACTTGACCTTACTTTGGAGACTATGATTCTAGACCAAATCATGGGATAGATAAGCTGGTAAAGGATATTCATCAGTCATGAAAGCTTTGGAGGCATCTGTGGAAATGAAACCATCTCCCTGTAAATCTTGGATTAGCTTTGCTTCTAATCTCTTGTGAGGTCAGATGGATCCAGGAGTGTGACTCCTCAAAATAACTGTTTAGTTGAAATATTTTGGAAGACTCAAAAGTGTTTACTGTATTTTAGAAAATGAAAATATTTTGCATATTCAGCAAGTTATCATTAATCACAAGCAAGGCACCGGCTGAAGATAGAGTAGTATATTCTGCAGTAACAAATAAATTCCAAATGCCTGTATCTCAAAATAAAGAAAAGTTTATTGCTCATCAGGCTACGCATTTATTAGCAGCAGTGACAGGTCCCTCTTTTCCTCACATGGAGACTTAGGCTGATAGAAGTTCCACCATCTAGATCATAACTACTTATAGGAGCAGGTATGTGGAGAATCAGACAGTGGTTTTTAAACTACTTCTATTCATCTTTAATTAGCCAGGGCAAATTTTATAAACCACACCAAGTTCAAGAGTCAGCAATGTATGATTCCCCTATATGCTTGGAAGTGGAGAGAATTGGGGTATTGGTAAATGGTGGTCATATCTACTAAATAAAAATTGGAAAAAAATCAGAATGGATTTTTCCTCCAAGAAGTTGGGATCTAATAAAACACATAACATGTACACAGTGTTGTCAAGAGAGTCAGTTGTTGGGGTGCCTGCGTTGCTCAGTCCATTAAGTGCCTGCCTTCGGCTCAGATCACCATCCCAGGGTCCTGGAATTGAGCCCCTCGTCAGATTCCCTGCTCAGTGGAGAGACTGCTTCTCCTTCTGCCTGCTGCTCTACTTACTTGTGCTCTATCTCTCTATCTCTCTGTCAAATAAATAAATAAATCTTAAATACTACAACGACAACAACAACAACAACAAAAAACATAGCTGTTAAGTGCCAAGGAAGTTGAATAAAATTCTCTCTAAGCTGTAGGGCCGTGCAAAATTGAAAGAGGCCTCAAGAAAGTAACCTTCAGCAGGTTAATCACATCTATATACTATATGGGCTGTCCCTAACCAATTTAAGAAATCTATAATTTAGGGATGCTGTGGTTCTTAAGATGTTGCACTGTGTGTGTGTGTGTGTGTGTGTGTATGTGTTAGTAAATTTTTCTAAGTATATCCATAGGAATATTTTCTGGAACTGGAATTGATTATAGGATCAAAGGGTAAAATGCATAATTAACTCTGATACAAATTGCCTATTTAACTTCCAGTAAGTTTGTACTCTCCCAACAAGCATGTGAAAATGTCTTTCCTCACACTCTTATCAGCACTGAGTTTCATTAAAGTTTCTAATTTTTACCAGTACCAGTTAAAAATAGTATTGGTTTGGTTTGCATTTCTTTATTAGTAAGGTAAAGTACCTTGTTATGTGAGTTTTGGGCATTTTGTTAATTCTCTATCATTTCCTTTTTAGTCATATCTTTTTATGGCTTTGTATTGGGCTATTAATCTTTTTAAAAATCGATTTTTATAGATTTCCTATATGGTATGAAAATATTTTTTCCTGGTTTTTATTATGTGTTTTGACTTGGTCTTGGAAATTTTAGCCATACATAAGGTTTAAATTTTTATGTATGTGTAGATTTTTTCATTTTTTCTTTTCTGTGTCTATGTAAAAGGGTTCCACATTCCAACATTTTGTAGGTAATAACTCTACTTTTAGACTTTTGTTATTTTATGTTTTAATCTTTATAACTTTGGTATTTGGAGTGAAGTTATATGAGCATTTATATTTTTCCCTCTCTTTTCCCAAATGGATAGTCAGTTGCCACAACAATATTTATGGAATCATCACTTTTTTCTCCATATATTTGGAATCTCCTCGTTACCCCTAAATTTCCATTTTCATATGGGTTTGTGTTTTTGGCTTTCCATTTTGTTCCATTTATCTGTCTACATCCTCTCCAACACCAAATTGTTCTTAATTGTTGTCACTTCATAATATGATTTAATGTTGGCAGGCCTAGTAGTTCCTCATTATTCTTTAGAATCAAAATTTTCCTGGCTATTCTTATATGCTTATTTTTCCAGATAAAGCTCAGTATCTTTTCTTTAGTTTTTAAGAAATTCCTACTCATATTTTGATTAGGACTCCTTTTATGGATTTGTTATAGAATCATTGACATAATTTCAATACTGAGTTTTTCCATTTAAGATCATGATTTATTTACCTTTTTATTTCAGTCTTGAAACTCAGTGAAATAGCATTGATTTTTTTTTCACATAGTCTTCTAATATTACCTAAGTTTATATCTGGGAATTTTTATCTCCTTTGTTTCTATTATAAATGGAAACTTTTCTTTAATATATTTTCATATTGGTTATTATTTATATATAAAACATTTTTGCATATTATCTTTTTTTTTTTTAAAGCAGGAATTGACTACATAATCTATGATTTAGGGTATTAGGTATATTGGCATAGTAGATGTATGAACATACATAAGATTGTCCTTTTTCTTCCTTCTAGTTTTTAACTTCTTATTTCTACATTTTGTCTAAATTCATTGGCTAGTCAAAACTGGCTAGAAAAACATGAAAAGTAGTGGTGCTGTTGGGTGACTTTTTTTTTTTTTAAGTTTCAAGCACAGTCTCTTGTAGCTACAGGTTTATGGCTGCTTTGGTAGTACAACTCTCTCAACAGCAGGTGGATATTTGTGATTTTGTATCTTTGACTTTTGATTCCAGCCAATAGCAGCACCCATAGCCTTTGTTTTAGTTATGGCCCTCTATACACTAATTTATTAACTACTAATAATTAATGATAGGTGACTTAAACTTATCAGACATCCATTGCACTCTTAGTTGTTGTTGTGTGGGTTTTTTTTTTTTTTTTTCCTTGAGCCATTCTGTCCATCTTGAAAGGATTTTTGGACCGACCATCATTGATTCAGAGGATTTAAGAACAGTATTTGTGAAAAAAAAAAATAGTATTTGTGGCCACATCTTTGATTTGGTTCTTCCCAGAGGTTGTTTTAATTGAACTTCTTTTAAATGTCTTCTCCAGTTTCATCATTTATCTGTTAAAGATGAGGAAAAAAAAAAGTTGTGTCTTCCAATCCCAGGACTTTTGTACTTCGTCTGTTCCTTTTAGTTACTACTTGAAAATCAAATGATTCTTTTCTGGGCTTCTTTCTTTTATAGTGCCTTTTGCAAGCAGCCAATACCAATCAATTCATGATAGTAACCAATTCATGATACCAACATTCTGTTTTCTCAGTTCTTTACCTCTAGGTCTAAGTCCATTTGATGCATTATTTGCCTTTGCAAGTATTACCAGCAAAGTTTTTTTTTTTTTAAGATATTTACCATTTATTAAATGAATCATCATTTTTCAAACATCTAATTATTGTTTTCCCTGTTCACTACCTAGCCCCAAAGCCACTGCCATATATAATTTTTAATACTGTTGTTTTGGCAGCCTCCTTTTTCTAGCATACCAGTTTTTGTGTTAATTAACATAGTTGAAGCTATATTACAGTAGCAGATGACCAACACAGGAGTGTTTATTTGCCTTTTGCCTTATATACTCATTGTGGAGATTTTGGCTTAACTTTACCACTTCTTTGTTTTAAACCTTGGATATAACTTGAGTGAACAACATGAGTTTGAAGTTCACAGGTCCACTTATATCTGGATTTTTTTCAACAAAATACAGCATAATACTGTAAACATATTTTCTTTACTTTCCTAATAACATTTTCTTTTCTTTAGCTTCCTTCATTATAAGAAGACAATATAATACACATATCATAAAATTTATGTGTTAATCATTTGTGTTATTCATAAGACTTCTAGTTAACAGTAGAGTATTAGTTGTTAAGTTTTTGGAGATGGAGAAGTTACATGTGGATTTTCAATTGCATGGAGGTCAGCCCCCAACCCCTGAATTCTTCAGAGGTTTACTGTATTTGGGTAACACTTTCTTGTGTTCTGTATTTTGTAGATATTGTTTCAGTATTCCTCAAAAATTTTCTAACTAAAGTTTTCTCCATGTTAATATCTATTCCATGCTTTTGTATTTTACTTAGAAATCTTGCTTATGCACGTAAGGATAGCTTTGTCCAGGTTTTTATTTTTCTGTTCCAGTGTGAATGAATGCTCCCAGTCTTCTCACTTCATCTGAGATTTGTTATCTCTGGTAAATTAAAATGTGAAGATTCTGTTTTCTGTACTATGTACCCAGAAAGTGGAGTTCTTAGACTTTGTTCAGCCTTAATAAGGAATCCTGGTTTGTCCTCTTCCTTCTGTATTTCTATCAAGTATTTACTGTCCAGCTACATTCCATTTTATTAAGAGTATATCTTTGTCTAGTCCCACCATCAATAGGTTATTTTAGCACAGCTTCTAAAAAGTTAGCTCAGGTAGTCTTCTTAACTTAATCTTTTCTCTCTATAGAAACGGTTACCACTCCTTCCTGCCCCAAGCAAAAAGGAAAAAAAAAAATCAAGAAGTGGTTTTTGTTCTCATATTGGGAGTCTACATGTAGGGGAAAGAATATGATTCAGTTTCTTATTGCACCTCTTGATCTCCCCCTGAATTTTATTTTATTTTTTCATATTCTTGGGTTAAACTACTGAATTTTGGGATTAATAAACTCTAGAATGTTAGGGCTTTTAGTGGATCTTCTGTCCGTCTCCCTCATATATACACAGATTGTTATTAATCCTTAGTGGAAAATTAAGATGGTCAAGGGAAAGTTATTACCCATGAGAAGGACATTCTTTACAAGACAAAACATACTCTTCCTATTTAGACCAGAAACAAACCCCAAAACTCACTGGTGTAAATGAGAAAGAAGTGTCTATTTCTCCCGTCATGTTATTTATGTACTTATCCAGAGACTCTCGTTTTTCCTTCTTGTTGGTCTGATCTCCCTTAGAGTGTTCTCTTCCATTCTAATCTGATGGGAAGGAGGAAAGAGAAGTCGTAGCAGTAACTCTCCCTTTAATAAATTCTGTGGAAGTTGTGGGCTGCAGTCCTCTACACACACATTCTGTTAGCAAGGACTTGGTTAGGTGGCCATGCTTAACTGCAAAGTAGTCTGGGAAGTAGAGTCTCTACTTGGGAAGCTGTGTGCCCAGAAAAAATTCTCTGTGGTAGTATAAGGTGAACAGATTTTTGGATATAACCGTGAGCCTAGCATACTTTTTATATTACATACACTTATAGATAAATTAAAGGAACCAAACATAATACAGATAAATCTAAAATATAATGTCATTTTTACTCCTTATTTGACATCAGTTATCATAGGAGAAGATGAGGGAATTCCTGGGCTCACAGCCCCAGTTCCCTCTCTGTAAAAATTTATTTTATAATACCTCCCATTCTTTCACTAATGGAAAGGAATATCTCAATGTGGAATAGATCAGTTGTTAAAATTAAGTTTTTTTTTTTTTTAAATTAAGAAGGTCAATAATGTATTGGTCTAGTTAGATAAGTACCTTTCCAGATTTTCCTACAATTAACCAGAGTGGATAAAGAATGAAATTGGTTTAGGATAAAACAGAATAAGTGAATGAATATTAGCGCTCCTACACAAGAGGTCATAGAAATAACCCTGTCCAGGAGGTTTAAAGCCTCCCAGTGGAAGGTGCTCTGGATATTACTGTTTAAGCATCAATAAATTACTGCAGCTTCTTGATGAAGGTGAAGGGCAGAATATACACATTAACTTTCTCTGCTCTTAAACTCCCATAAAGCCACAATCATGAAATAGTAATTATAATAATAAAACTTAAATGACAGAATAAAAAAAAGAAGATAATAGCTCTACATTTTTGGAATCTGAAAGGACCCAAGGAAGCTCTATCTTAAAATAAAAAGTGATATGACTCATATGAGAGAGAATCCCTTTTGCATGTGTGCACATGTGCACACATCCCTAAGGCTTAGGAAATGGTAATACAAGTATTTCTGAAAATGGAAGTGAGTAGAAGGTAGAGCTAAAAATGGAAGCATGGGGATATCTGGGTGGTTCAGTCAGTTAAGCATCTGCCTTTGGCTCAGTTCACGATTCCAGAATCCTGGGATCTAGGCCAGCATTGGGCTCCATGCTCAGCAGGGAGCCTGCCACTCCCTCTGCTTGTGTGTTCCCTGTCTCTCTGTCTCTCTCTCTGACAAATAAATAAATAAATGAAATCTTTAAAAAAATTAAAAATGGAAACATGGTTGAATATTTCTTTAAGAATAGTGAGATCCTGTTATTCCTTCCTAACCTCTGTGTGGTTAAGTTAGTCTCTTTTCTTCTACCCTGGCAAGATACACAGGTTTACTATCTGGAGAGTATAAAGCTGAACGTCTCTAGACTGGAAAGAAAGGGTGGAGTTGTACTACAACTATAGGCAAAGAAGATCCTTCTATGGGGAATCCACTGATAGCCAGAGCTATTTAGGTAAATGACCCAACCACACCATATATGGAGAATTTCAGTCATTGAACTGTACTCGCTGAGAGTTTATCATCAGCTTCCATATGAACTGATCATCAAGAACCAGAAAATGATCTTAGGAAAATTAAAGATCAGCAAAAAATCTCAGAAGAAACTGGCAAAAGACCTGAGCAGAAGACTTGGACAAAGTGTCATTAGTGCCCTCAGGGAGGGAGAACCCCTGATAGATGGTGCTTCCATTGTGTTCGTTGGTAGGAAGTGATGGGACTTCAGAGCCAATAAAGAGGCACTTAGAGGTAGCTTAGAGGTAGCTAAGGGAAGGTTGTGTATGTGAAAAGTGGATGGAGTTTGGGTGTGTGGTGGGAGTCTACATGTGTAAGCATGGGGTCATAGGGATGAAAAGTCTTCCATAGTTTTAGCATAGTGGATGATTATGACCATATTTATGCTTAATATTGTACAATTTTACATTGTAAGACACTAAAAACAGAAGATCCTACATGCTTTCTGAGAGGGAAGAACCCTACAACCACCAAAAGAAAATGTCATATACAAGTGATCAGAATCAGAAAGGCTTCAGATATCTCACTAGTATCACTAAAGTCAAGAAGGGAATGGAGCAGAGCCTTCAAAGGTCTATGAATTATTAATTACATAAGTGAACAGAATAAAGATGTTTTCAGAAATTTAAATTTCAGAAAGTGGTCTTCCATGAATTCGTTTTCAGGAAGCTATGGGATGATGTATTACCCTAACAAGGAAATAAACAGGAGAACAAATGTATACTGAAACAAATGAGAAGCCTCTAGAAAAGGCAAAGAATATCAAAGTTTCAACGTATATGAGTATATTTCTCAGTGATTTTGACAGTTGGAGATTGGAGATCAATGTTGTAATAAATTTATAAGAAAATAAGTAGTCAACCTCCTGCACCTTCCAAAACAGGCAATTTTTAACTTGTAGGGCAAGAAAAGGCAAACAATCAGCATATTTATGGTTTAGTTGTCAATCTTAGTAT
This sequence comes from Mustela lutreola, assembly GCF_030435805.1. Taxonomy (NCBI): domain Eukaryota; kingdom Metazoa; phylum Chordata; class Mammalia; order Carnivora; family Mustelidae; genus Mustela; species Mustela lutreola. The sequence continues at coordinate 102,764,646 of NC_081295.1, read as the reverse complement.
CAGAAATGATAACAATTGATTTAATCAATGTTGTCATAGAAAGCTAAGGGAATTTGTGTTTCCTAGAAGTGGAGATGGGGAGAGGGTGCTGGTTGGTTTTAGAGGTCGATCCCTTCTTTCACAGTGGGAGGCCAGTAGATAATGCTGGAAACTGAAAATGCAGTAGCAATGTAACCATGGGGTCTGGTGATTTGAGTTTATAGAGATATGGAAGCTTAGAATGAAAAAAGCTGCCTTTGGAGGATTTTATCCATTCAATAACTCGGTCATTCTTTAAAATATGTGAATAATTAAAAAAAATAAGATTTTAGATTTAAAAAATTTTTACTTAAGTATAGCTGCTACAGTAATTTCAGGTGTACAATATAGTAATTTGGTGTCTGTGTATGATATGCTGTGCTCACCACAAGCATAGCTGTCATCCGTCATTATTATAATATCATTGACTCTGTTCCCTATGCTGTGCCTTTTATTCCCTTGACATTTTCATTTCATAACTAGAATCCTATATCTACAACTGCCTTTCACCCACTTGACCATCTCTTCATTCCTCTTCCCTTTGGCAGCCATCAGTTTGTTCTCTGTAATTTATAGGTCTCTTTCATCTTTCTGTTGATTTGTTTTGTTTTAGATTCCACATCTGAGTGAAGTCATATGGTATCTGTCTTTCTCAGTCTTATTTCACTTAGCATAATACTCTCTAGGTCCATCCATATTGTTGTAAAAGGCAAGATATTCTTTTTATGGCTGTATAATATTCCATTGTATGTACATATATGTACATGCCACATTTTTTTCATCTATTCATTAATTGATGAACACTTGGGCTGTTTCCCTATATTGGGTGTTATAAATTATGCTGAAATAAACATAGGGTCTGTATATCTTTTTGTTTTACATTTTTGTTTTCTTTCTGCAAATACCTAGTAGTGGAATTTTAGATCATATTGTATTTCTCTTTTTAAATTTTTGAGGAAGCTTTTCACAGTGACTGTGCCAATTTCCACTCCCCACCTTTTTTTTTTTTTTTTTACTTCCTTGCCAATACTTTTAATTTCTTACCTTTTTGATTTTAGCCATTTTGACAGGTATGTGGTGATACCTCATTGTGGTTTTGATTTGCATTTCCTTGATGATGAGTGATGTTTAGCATCCTTTCATGTGTCAGCTGGCCATCTGGATGTCTTTGGAAAAATGTATGTTCAAGTCCTCTACCTATTTTAAAATCATATTTTTTTTTGGTGTTGAGTTGTTGAAGTTCTTCATATTTTTAAAGTATTAACCCCTTATTGGATATATCATTTGCAAGTATCTTCTCCCATTAAGTAGGTTGCCTTTTTGTTTTATTGATAATTCCTTTGCTGTGCAGAACCTTTTTATTTTGATGAAGTCCCAATAGTTTATTTTTGCTTTTTTGTCCTTTGCTTTAGCAGACATATCCAGAAAAATGTTGTGATGACAAGTGTCAGAGACATTATTGCCTGTGCTCTCCTAGAATTTTTCTGGTCTCAGGTTTCACATTTAGGTCTCTAATCCTTTGAGCTTATTTTTTGTGTATGGTGTTGAAAAGGATTCTAGTTTCGTTATTTTGCATGTTAATTATTTGGTTTCCCCATTTATTGAATAAACTCTCTTTTCCCCATTGTATATTCTTGCTTTCATTGTTATAGATAAATTGACCATATAAGAATGGGTTTATTTCTTGGCTCTCTATTTTGTGCCACTACCATACAGTTTTGAGTACTGTAGCTTTGTAGTATATCTTGAAATCTGGAAGTATGATATCTTCAGGTTTTTTCTTCTATCTCAGGATTTCTTTGGATCTTTGGGGTCTTTTGTGGTTTCATACAAATTTTAGCATTATTTCTTCTAGTTCTGAAAAAGTGTTGATGGTATTTTGATAAGGATTACATTGAATTACAGTTTTCAAAGTATAGATTTTTTTACTTCATTGGTTAAGTTTATACCTAGGTATTTCATTCTTTTTGGTCCAACTGTGTGATTCTTTTCTTAATTCTCTTTCTGTTACTTCATTATTAGTGCACAGAAATGCTACTTATTTCTGGGTATTAATTTTATATTCTACAACACTATTGAGTTCATGTACTACTACTAGTTTTTTTGCTGCATCTCCAAAATTTTAGATCATTGTGTTTTCATTTTCATTTGTTTTCAAGTTTTTTGATTTAACCTAGGAAATAAAAGACCTTTACTCTGACAACTATAAGACACTGATAAAATAAATTCATAATGACACAATGGAAAGATATTTTATAGTCAAGGACTAGAAGAATTAATGTTAAAATGCCCACATTACCCAAAGCAATCTACAGGTTCAGTAGAATTCCTTAAAATACCAAGAGCATTTGGGGCACAGGGTACCTTAGTTGGTTAAGCAATTAACTCTTGATTTTGATCTTGATCACTCAGATCATGATTTCAGGGTCCTGAGATGGAGCTCTGCATTAGGCTCCAAACTGAGCCTGAGCCTACTTAGGATTCTCTCTCTCTCTCTCTCTCTCTCTCTCTCTCATTCTACTCCTCTCCCTCCTGCTCATGCTTGCACTCCCCAAGCACAGCAAAATAAATAAATAAATGATATCTAAATAAATATATAAATATATTTATATATAAGTAATATATAAATATAAATATATATACACCAACAATATTTTTCACAGAACTGGAAAAACTTCACCTAAGTCTCAAAAATACTTTCTTTTTCTAATCCTAAAGGAAACCCTGATAAATGAGGATTGATCTTTCATAGAGATAAGGTTTTAATGTAGATATGTGTTTAACTGTTCGAAGATTTTTTTTTCCAGTAGATTTTGACAAAGGTGAAGCTAAAGAATTTGTTATATTTTAGGCTGAAATATATTTTCTTCCATTAATTTTAGTTTCATTTTCAGGGTGACCGTGGACTTCCTGGTTTTCCTGGGCTTCATGGAATGCCAGGATTAAAGGTTGAAAAAAAATCTAGTCTTTTAATATTCACTAATTTTGCATTTTATTTGAAATTAGAAGTCCTTTATGTTACAAATGTGTTATAAGTAAATGCTCAAATATGCAGTATAATAAAGTAAATGATTGGATTGCTACCATAGTTACATAAAGCTTTTTACAAATTTTCTTTAAAATTTCCAGTCACAAATTTTATGGTACTTAAACACTGACAAGTATGTTTTAATATATGGAAATTCTTTTAATTCTAAGCCCTGTACTTTAGGCCCTGTGAAAGTTCCAGCTATCCTTATTTTTCCTGTTTTTCTTCATAAAGCCTCAAATGTAGGGCTTTTGTAAATAAAATTTAAATTATTTTATTCCTATTTTATTTTATGTTGGCCATTAAACCTTGTTTATAATTGGTGTTTATTTCCTTTAAACTTAAAGAGACATTTTTGTATTTCTCTAAAAGTCAATTATTTTAATTCCAGTTACTGGACATACAGTGTTATATTAGTTTCAGGTGCACAATACAGTGATTCAGCAATTCTATACCTCATTACTTGGTTCTCATCAAAATTTTACTCTTAATTCCCTTCACCTATTTCATCCATCCCCCACCTCCCGTCTGATAGACTTTATTTTCAACGAATACCCTCAGTTAAAGTTCTTTTTTTTTTTCAACAAGAACATTTTTTACTTGAAGCATAATTCAGAATACATGGTTTGAAAAGGTGTATATAAAACATGAGAAATAGAATACACATGTTCTTCAGGTACACACAGAATTCCCTGGTTAAATCACATAAAAAGAGACATAACAAATACTGGAATTGAAATAAAGATTTTAAAAAATAAATAAAAATAAAATTCAGTGTTTGTATTTTCGCTTTTAGGGTGAAATGGGCCCCAAAGGAGATAAAGGATCAACTGGATTTTATGGCAAAAAGGGAAGTATGAGTTATAAAACAAAATATCCGTATGGAACTTTGAATGTCATGGAAGTAGAAAACTCATGTTTCAGTCCCAGCTCTCCATTATAGCAATTAGCTTTGTTTACCTTTCTCAGGAAATTTATTTAGAATAATGAAAATATAGAATAATACCTGGTATGTGGTATTCGATAAGAAAGCATCATGTTATTGATCATTCTGATTTTTTAAAGTATTTATAGAGAGAGATTCCTTGGGAGGAAGTGGGAGCTGCTTGACATCATGTCCATGGAGAATCACTGTTCTGGGCCTTCTAATTTCTTCACATTGTAGGAAGATTATACCTTCTCTGCCTTTTAATTTTGCCAAGATGTGGTTCTGTGTTTAGACATTTGTAATAATCCTGCATTCACCATTTTTTTTTTTTTTTAATGTCTTTGTGTCGGCTGGCCTGGTAAAATAATGTTTTGCCAGGAGTTGTAGAGCCAACACTAGCCGTCGTTTCATGAATTCTGTCACTACATAAAGATGTTGACTTACTTTTTAACAGAAGTTTGAGTTGGAATTTTTAAATCCTTGTTGTACTTCCTCTAGGGATGGTATCTGGGGCATTCCCAATCGTCCAGCTATCATCATAGGCTAGCCTACAAAACTCGCTAGCAAAACTAGGCTGTCCAAAAACTCTAGTAAAAGAATTGTTTACCTTTATACCAAGAAAGTTGAGAAACCATCAAGATCCACATGTGTGTGCCCAAGCCAACTTCAAAGAATTTGTGCTGTGAGACCTAAAGTCTTAGGAATTTGCCTAAAATGGAAAAACATGTCAACAGGGCCCATGGTGGTTCCATGTGTGCTAAATATGCCCATACCAAGGTCAAGCATGCTTTCTTTATTGAGCAGAAAATCACTGTGGAAGTGTCAAAGGCACAAACACAGATTCAGAAAGCTAAACAAACAAACAAAAAATGAAGCTCTTTTTGAGTAATAAAAACAAAAATTTAAATTATTGCATGGATTGTTTTCTAAGTGTTTGTTTTTAATATAGGGTGCAAAAGGTGAAAAAGGGAATGCTGGTTTTCCTGGCCTTCCTGGACGTGCTGTGAGTTTGACAGAAGAAGCTTTTGAGTATTTTACACTAAATAAAAATTATCTTGTACTGTCTTCTTTTAGAAAGAAAAAGTAGTACAAAAATGTATTATAATATCTGTATTTATTTTTTAGGGTGAACCGGGAAGACATGGAAAGGATGGATTAATGGGTAGTCCTGGTTACAAGGTATTTACATAAAAAACTCAAAAGATTTCTGTAACTTGTGAGTGAACATTAGAAAAATGTACTGATATATGACTTTTTTTTTTACACTATGACAATGGCATAAAATAATGAGCTGAAAGTTATTTTACTGTAATTTAAAAATGGTAGTGAAGTTCTTTTGAGTCTATTGAGAATTCTTAGGAGTTAGAAATAAAATCCCTGGATATCAGAAGTTTGAACTTCTTTGCTAAGTCATTCAAATGGATTTGTTTGGTGGGTTAGAAGAAGAGGTACCATGCTCTTATCTCCCAATAAGGGAGGTACATGGGTGGGAGGTAGGGGGACTTCATCCTTAACCTCAACAACTTCTTTATTAGTTGTGTGGTGGTATTAGTATGAGAGAATTAGAGCAAGAGGAACTGCAAGGTGCCTGTCATTCACACCCCTAAAAAACTCAAAAGGCACATGCCCTTATGATGATGGGTTTGCACCTCATATTCTTACTGAGAGAAACTTTTTTCACTAATAATCAAGTAGAAATGGACTTCCTCTGTTGTAGTTTGTTAAATAAATGGGTATCAATCCTATGAATATATTGTCAGTCTATCTGGAATGTGCCAGCAGCCCACGTAATTGTTCTGCTGTAAGTTTTTTGAATACCTAAGGAGAGGATTTGTGTAATCCATCAACCAGTGAGGTCACTTGGTCAAAATTTGATTTAGAGATGTCATCATGTTCCTAGGGATCACATTGAATGTGTAGGTCATTTGTGGTAGTGTGAATATTTTAACAATAAAAAATGTTCCAATCCATAAACCTAGGGATTTTCATTTATCTGAGTCTTCATTAATTTCTTTCATCAGTGTTTTTTAGTTTTTAGTGTTTAAGTCTTTCTCTTCCTTGGTTTAGTTTATTTCAAAGTATTTTATTATTTTGATGCTATTAGAAATATGTTTGCTTTCTTAATTTCTGTTTTGTATAGTTTGCTGTTAGAGTATAAAAATGCAACTGATTTTCATATGTTAATTTTATATCCTGCAACATTGCTGAATTTATTATTTTTGACAGTTTTTTGATGGAGTTCTTAGGTTTTTCCATATGTGAGATCATGTCATCTACAGAGACAATTTTACTTCTTTTACAATTTGGATGTTATTTATTTCTTTTTCTTACCTAATTTATCTGGCTAGTACTTCTAGTACTTTGTTGAAAAGAAGTGGCAAGACAGGGCATCTTTGTCTTGTTCTTGATCTGAAAGGAAAAGCTTTCAGTTTTCATCATTAAATATGTTCACTTTGGGTTTTTCATATATATCTATACACACACACGTGTGTGTATGATCTTTATTGTGTTGTGTTTAATCCCTTCTATACCTAGATTTTTAGAGTTTTAATCGTGAAATGACATTGAGTTTTGTTAATTTTTTATTTCTACATTTCTTGAGATGATCATATGATTTTTATCTTTTTTTCTGTTAATCTGGTATATCACATTGATTTGCATATACTGCTATCTTTGCATCCCAGGGATAAACCCCATTTGATTGTGGTGGATGATCCTTTCAATGTACTGTTAAATTCAGTTTGATACTATTTGTTCAGGACTTTTACATGTATGTTCATCAAGGATGTTGGCCTGTAGTTTTCTTTCCTTGTGGTGTTTTATTTGGCTCTAGTATCAGGCTAATATTAGCTTCATAAAATGATTTGGTGACTGTTCCCTTTTTTATTTTTTGGAAGATTTTAAGGATCCATATCAATTCTTTAAACGGTTAGTGGAATTTACCTGTGAATTCTGCCTGTCCTGGGACTTTCTTTATTCTAGGAAATTTTTGATTACTGATTCAGTGTCCTTACTTGTTATTGATCTGTTTAGGCTTTCTCTTTCATCTTAATTCAGTCTTGTTAGGTTTTACGTTTCTAGGAATTTATCCATTTCTTCTAGTTTGTCCAATTTGTTGGCATATAATTATTCAGAATGGTCCCTTGTGTTTTTGTTTTTTTTTTTTTCCGGTGGCATCAATTGTAATGTCTCTTCTTTTGTTTCTGATTTTATTAGAGTCTTACCTTTTTTCCTTAGTTAAGCTAAGGATTTGTCCATATTTTAGATCTTTAAAAAAAAATCCAAAATTTTTTAGATCAACTCTAGCTTTAATTATTTTTTCTTTTGTTTTTATATTCTGTATGTCATTTATTCTTGTTCTAATATTAATTATAGCCTTCCTCCACCTAATTTTGGGCTTAGTTTTTCTTTTCCTAATTTTTGCCCCCCTTTTTATTGAAAAATAAAAAAGATTTTTAAAAAATTTATTTGAGAGAGAGAGAGAGAGACAAAGAGAGCACACGTGAGGGGGGAGAGGCAGAGATAGAAGGAGAAGCAGTCTCACCACTGAGCAAGGAGCCCTACACAGAGCTTGATCCCAGGATCCTGGGATCATGACCTGAGCCCAATGCAGGTGCTTAACTGACTTTGCCACCCAGGCACTTCTAGTTTATTTCCCTTTTTGATATTAATCTGGGTAGCATGTTTGCATGGACATACCTAAATGTGTAAACCTTACTTTACTTTTTAACAACTTTATTCATAAATGAGCCACACATTATACAGTTTACCTATTTAATTTATTGTATACATAATTCAGTGGTTTTGAGTATATTTACATAGTTATTCAATAATCACTGATCAGATCTATGTTTGAAAATACTTTCTTGCCATCTTTGGGTTGCTTTCTCACTTACTGTATCTTTGATAAGAAAAGTTTTTAATCTAGATGAAGTCCAACTTCTTAAATTCTTTTGTGGTTCATGCCTTTTATGTCATATTTATGAATATTTACCTAACTTAAGGTTATAAGATTTTCTCTTGTCTTTTCTTCTAAAAGAGAAAAAAAGTCAATTTTTTCTAAATACTTAGATTTAGAACATAATATTTTCTAAAACTTTATCATCTTAGCCTATCAATTTAGGCCTATAATCATTTTTGATGATTTTAATTTCTATGTATGACATGAGGAAAAAGTCGATTGATTTTTTTCCATTAATACACCCAATTCTTTCAGCATCATTTATTAAGAAGACTATCATATCCCACCAAATTATATGAGCATTTTTGCTGAATAAGATTTCACCGATACATGTGAAACTATTTTTGGACTCTTGATTCTGTACCAGTAATCTATCTCCATCCTTTTGTAAACAATGCACTGTCTTGATTATCATAGCTGTAAAGTCTTGAAATCTGACAGTGTATCTAAATTTGTTTTTCATTTTAAAATTGTAATGAATATACTAAGTGTAGCAAATCCCATATAAGCATAAATGTCAGCTTGAAAAATTTTACAGAGAAGCCTCCCGAGTTTTATGAAGTAGACTTTTTAGTTGGTAACAATTTTAGATTTATAGGAAAGTTGCAGATACAGTATACAGAGTTCCTTTACACACTTTATCCAGTTTCTCCTGATGTTAACATATTACTATGGCACATTTGTCGAAACTAAGAAATCAGTAGCAATACACTGTTGTAAATTGAACTCCATACTGTATTTGGATTTTATTAGTTTATCAGGACTGTCCTTTTTCTGTTCTATGACCTAATTGAGGATACCACATAGCATTATTTTATTATGCCTCCTTAGTCTCTTGTAATCTATGATAATTTCATTCTTTTCTTGTTTTTCATGACTTTCACAGCTTTAAAGAGCTTTGGTTAGGTATTTTGTAGAATGTCACTTGGTGTGGGTTTTTCTGATGTTTTCCTCATGATTAGGCTGGAATTACAGGTTTGGGTTTTTTGTTTTTGTTTTTGTTTTTTCGTTTTTTTGTTTGCTTGTTTATTTGGTGGGGAGGGAAGGATAACACAAAGGTGAAGTGCCCATCTTATCATATCAGATTATATACTATCCATATAACTAATCACTGATTATATTAAATTTTATGATTTGGTTATGGTAATATTTGTCATGTTTCTTCACTGTGAAGTTACTGCTTTTTTCTTGGCACATTTGTTTTTGGAATTGAGTTACCAAGTTCAGCTTCTATTCAAGATGGGGCAGAAGGGCTGAGATTAAGCTTAAACTTTTAGACAGGAGAATATATACATATCTTTACATTTATTTGAGGAGAGTTATGGTTGTAACAATGAATCTTCCAATCCATAAATATGGTATAATGTTCCACTAATAGTTTTTCTTTATCTCAGCAATGTTTTGTAGTTTTCAGTGTACAGATCTTTTATGTCTTTTGTAAAATTCATACCCAAATATTATGTTTTTTAAAAATACTCTTGTGAAGATATTTTTGAAGATTTTTAAATTTTTTTTGCTAACCTGTGAAAATAGAACTAGTTTAGTTTGGGGCACCTGGGTGGCTCAGTGGGTTAAGCTTCTGTCTTTGGCTCAGGTCATGATCTCAGGGTCCTGGGATTGAGGTCTGAATCTGGCTCTCTGCTCAGCGGGAAGCCTGCTTCCCCCTCTCTCTCTGCCTGCCTCTCTGCCACTTGTGATCTCTCTTTTTCTGTCAAATAAATTTTAAAAAACCTAAAAAAAAAAAAAAAGAACTAGTTTGGTTTATCATATATCCTGCAATATTGCTAGACTCACTTATTGATTCCTGCAACTTTCTTTGTAAATTCCCTAGATTTTTCTGCATAGATCATATTATTTAGAGGTAAAGTCTGTTTTCTTCTTCTATACTAATCGATATGACTTAAATTTATTGTAATAATTTTATTGCACTGTACAGGCCCTCCAGTACAATCTCAAATAGAAGTAGTGACATTTTTTGCCTTGTTTCTAATCATAGGTAGTCTTTTACCAGTAACTGTTAGTTGAAATTCCTTCATTAAGTTGGGAAGTTCCTTTTTATTTGTAGTTTCTTGAGAGTTTTTCCCTTTAATTATGATTAGGTGTTGAATTTATAAAAAAATTTCAGCATTTCTTGATTTATATTGTTTTCCTCTTTTATTTAGTATGTTGTATAACATTGACTTTTTATACACTAATCATGATTACACTAATCATGCTTTATTCAGATAAATGCCAATTAGCCATTTATATTATTCTTTTATACTGCTAGATTCAATTGAAAATATTTTATTAAGGACTTTTGTTTCTGTGTTTACAAGAGATAATGGTCAGTAGTTCTCTCGTGATTTTTTGTGTGTGTGTGGCTTTTGTATCAAGGTAATACTAGCTTTTCTTTTCTGAAAGAGTTTGTGTAGATTGGTCTCATTTTTTCCTTGTTTGGTAGAATTTACCGGTGAAACCATTTGGACTTCAGTTTTGTAAGTGTAAGGAAAATTCTAATTACTATTTAAATTCTTTTACTACATTTTGGGCTCTTTAGTGTTTCTCTTTCTTCTTGAGTACATTTTGGTAATTTGTGCATTTGCAGGGATTTATTCATTTCATTTCATTTTCAGTTTGTTGGCATATTTTATTTATAACATTGCATTTTTCTTGTCCTTTTAAAATTATTTATTAATTTATTTTATTGTTTTAAAATTTAATTTCAGTGTAGTTAACATACAGTGTTATATTAATTTTAGGTATACAGTATAGTGATTCAACAATTCTATCCATTACTCATTGCTCACTGAATAATGTACATATGAATAGTGTACTCTTTAGTCCTCTTTACTTAGCTCACCCATCCCCCCCCATGCACCTCTCCTCTGGTAACCATCAGTTTGTTCTCTATTGTTAAGAGTCTGTTTCTTGGTTTGTCTCTCCCTTTTCTTTTTTTGTTTTTGTTTTTATTTTGTTTCTTAAATTTCACATATGAATGAAATCATGTAGTATTTGTCCTTTTCTGACGATTTCACTTAGCATTATACTCTCCGGCTCTATCCATGTTGTTGCAAATGGCAAGATTTCATTTTTTGGCTGAATAATAATCAGTTGTGTATATATATGCCACATCTTTATCCATTCATCTATTGATGGGCACTTGGGCTGCTTTCATAATTTAGCTATTGTAAATAGTGTTGCAATAAACAGAGGGGTGCATGTATCCCTTTGAATTAGTGTTTTTGTATTCTTGGGGTAAATACCTAGTAGTGAAATTATGGATCATACGATAGTTCCATTTCTAACTTATTGAGGAACCTCCATACTGTTTTCCACAGTGGCTGTCCCAGTTTGCACTCCCACCAAAAGTGCAAAAGTATTCCTTTTTATGCACTTCCTCTCCAACATTTGTTTCTTGTGTTTCATTATTTTAGCCACTCTGACAAGTGTGAGGAGATATCTAATTGTAGTTTTGATTTGCATTCCCTGATGATAAATGATGATGAGCATCTTTTCATGGGTATGTTGGCTATCTGTATGTCTTCTTTGGAAAATTTCTGTTCATGTCTTCTGCCCATATTTTAAGTTGGATTATTTGTTCTTTGGTTGTTGAGTTGTATAAATTCTTTATTTTGTATACTAATCTTTTATCAGAGATGTCATTTGCAAATACATTCTCCCATTCAGAAGGTTATCTTTTAGTTTTGTTGATTGTTTCCTTCGCTGTGCAGAAGCTTTTTAGTTTGATATGGTCCCAATCATTTATTTTTGCTTTTGTTTCCCTTGCTTCAGGAAACATATCTAGGTAAAAGTTGTCATGGCTAATGTGGGAGAAATTACTGCCTGTGCTCTCTTCTAGGATTTTTATAGTTTCCGGTCTCACAGTTAAGTTCTTAATCCATTTTGAATTTATCTTTGTGTTTGGTGTATGCCAGCAGTCCAGTTTTCTTTCTTTTTCATGTCCAGTTTTTCCAACACCATTTGTTGAAAAGATTGTCTTTTTCCCATTGGCTATTCTTTACTGTTTTGTCAAAGATTAATTGACCATATACATGTGGGTTTATTTCTGGGTTTTCTATTCTATTACATTGATCTCTTGCCTATTTTTATGCTGTATTCTTGTCTTTTTAATGTACCATTTTTAATGTTTTTCATTTTTGATTTTCTATATTACATAATAATCATTTATTATTGGTGGTTACAATTGAATTCATGCACCAGAGCATTTTTCCTTCTCTTCTCCATTATCATCTGGGCCTGATATTCTTTGTGTTGAAAAGCTTCTTGATAGCTTTTATTTCTTACATGGAAATTGGTTGGCTGAAGCAGTCTGTCTCTCACGGGGCCAATAATAGTATACTTCATTTTCTTAGAAAATCAGTCATTCCATCTACATTTTTCAAATAACTTATACAGAATTGTGCAAATTCCTTTCATTTTTTTAAAAAGACTTTATTTATTTATTTGATAGAGAGTGGGAGAGTAAGTGAAAGCACAAGTAGCGGGGGAGTTGCCTAGGGAGAGGGAGAAGCAGGCTCCCCACTGAGCGGGGAGCCGGATGCAGGGCTCCATCCCAGGATCCTGGGATCATGACCTGATCGAATGGCAGAGCTGAGCCACTCAGGTGCCAGTCCTTTTTTGTTTTTTTAAAAAAAGTTTTCTTGGTTTCAGTGATTATTCTCCCTTTGTTGTTTCTTAGACTATTTATGCTTTTGCTTTCTACTTTTTTTTTTTTTTCTTGATTATAAATGAGGTTCTGGCTTCTCTATTATGTTCTTTTTGTTTTTCCCCCAAAGATCCAATATTGTAAGTTAATTATTAACTTTATTTATTTTTTTTTCCATTTCTGGGTTTTGTTCTGTTTTTATTTTTGTACTATTTACTTCCTTTTTTCTCACATTTTTCTAGATTTTACAATTGGGAAGTGAATTCATTTATTTTCATTGCATTACTATTTATTTTTTAGTATTTAAATTATATATATTTTTAAATTTTTGCTTCAATTGTGTCACCTTGATTTTAATGTGCAATGTTTTCAAACTATTACTTTTCAGAAATTCTGTAATTTTTTATTATATTTTTCTTTTTCCTAGAAATTGTTTGAAAGTTTAAAAAAATTTAGGTTGAAAATCCTTTTATTTTGATTCTGTTGTCTTTCTCTGCTTGACTTATTTCGCTAAGCATGATACGCTCTAGTTCCATCCATGTTGTCGCAAATGGCAAGATTTCATTTCTTTTGATGGCTGCATAGTATTCCATTGTGTATATATCCCACATCTTCTTAATCCATTCATCTGTTGATGGACATCTAGGTTCTTTCCATAGTTTGGCTATTGTGGACATTGCTGCTATAAACATTCGGGTGCACGTGCCCCTTTGGATCACTACGTTTGTATCTTTAGGGTAAATACCCAATAGTGCAATTGCTGGGTCATAGGGCAGTTCTATTTTCAACATTCTGAGGAACCTCCATGCTGTTTTCCAGAGTGGCTGCACCAGCTTGCATTCCCACCAACAGGGTAGGAGGGTTCCCCTTTCTCCGCATCCTCGCCAGCATCTGTCATTTCCTGACTTGTTGATTTTAGCCATTCTGACTGGTATGAGGTGATATCTCATTGTGGTTTTGATTTGTATTTCCCTGATGCCGAGTGATATGGAGCACTTTTTCATGTGTCTGTTGGCCATCTGGATGTCTTCTTTGCAGAAATGTCTGTTCATGTCCTCTGCCCATTTCTTGATTGGATTATTTGTTCTTTGGGTGTTGAGTTTGCTAAGTTCTTTATAGATTCTGGACACTAGTCCTTTATCTGATATGTTGTTTGCAAATATCTTCTCCCATTCTGTCAGTTGTCTTTTGATTTTGTTAACTGTTTCCTTTGCTGTGCAAAAGCTTTTGATCTTGATGAAATCCCAATAGTTCATTTTTTCCCTTGCTTCCCTTGCCTTTTGCGTTGTTCCTAGGAAGATGTTGCTGCGGCAGAGGTCGAAGAGGTTGTTACCTGTGTTCTCCTCAAGGATTTTGATGGATTCCTTTCGCACATTGAGGTCCTTCATCCATTTTGAGTCTATTTTTGTGTGTGGTGTAAGGAAATGGTCCAATTTCATTTTTCTGCATGTGGCTGTCCAATTTTCCCAGCACCATTTATTGAAGAGGCTGCCTTTTTTCCATTGGACATTCTTTCCTGCTTTGTCGAAGATTAGTTGACCATAGAGTTCAGGGTCTATTTCTGGGCTCTCTGTTCTGTTCCATTGATCTATGTGTCTGTTTTTGTGCCAGTACCATGCTGTCTTGATGATGACAGCTTTGTAATAGAGCTTGAAGTCCGGAATTGTGATGCCACCAACGTTGGCTTTCTTTTTCAATATCCCTTTGGCTATTCGAGGTCTTTTCTGGTTCCATATAAATTTTAGCATTATTTGTTCCATTTCTTTGAAAAAGATGGATGGTACTTTGATAGGAATTGCATTAAATGTGTAGATTGCTTTAGGTAGCATAGACATTTTCACAATATTTATTCTTCCAATCCAGGAGCATGGAACATTTTTCCATTTCTTTGTGTCTTCCTCAATTTCTTTCATGAGTATTTTATAGTTTTCTGAGTATAGATTCTGTGTCTCTTTGGTTAGGTTTATTCCTAGGTATCTTATGGTTTTGGATGCAATTGTAAATGGGATTGACTCCTTAATATCTCTTTCTTCTGTCTTGCTGTTGGTGTAGAGAAATGCAACTGATTTCTGTGCATTGATTTTATATCCTGACACTTTACTGAATTCCTGTATAAGTTCTAGCAGTTTTGGAGTGGAGTCTTTTGGGTTTTCCACATATAGTATCATATCATCTGCGAAGAGTGATAATTTGACTTCTTCTTTGCCGATTTGGATGCCTTTAATTTCCTTTTGTTGTCTGATTGCTGAGGCTAGGACCTCTAGTACGATGTTGAATAGCAGTGGTGATAATGGACATTCCTGCCGTGTTCCTGACCTTAGCGGAAAAGCTTTCAGTTTTTCTCCATTGAGAATGATATTTGCGGTGGGTTTTTCATAGATGGCTTTGATGATATTGAGGTATGTGCCCTCTATCCCTACACTTTGAAGAGTTTTGATCAGGAAGGGATGCTGTACTTTATCAAATGCTTTTTCAGCATCTATTGAGAGTATCATATGGTTCTTGTTCTTTCTTTTATTGATGTGTTGTATCACATTGACTGATTTGCGGATGTTGAACCAACCTTGCAGCCCTGGAATAAATCCCACTTGGTCGTGGTGAATAATCTTTTTAATGTACTGTTGAATCCTATTGGCTAGTATTTTCTTGAGTATTTTCGCATCTGTGTTCATCAAGGATATTGGTCTATAGCTCTCTTTTTTGGTGGGATCCTTGTCTGGTTTTGGGATCAAGGTGATGCTGGCCTCATAAAATGAGTTTGGAAGTTTTCCTTCCATTTCTATTTTTTGGAACAGTTTCAGGAGAATAGGAATTAGTTCTTCTTTAAATGTTTGGTAGAATTCCCCCGGGAAGCCGTCTGGCCCTGGGCTTTTGTTTGTTTGGAGATTTTTAATGACTGTTTCAATCTCCTTACTGGTTATGGGTCTGTTCAGGCTTTCTATTTCTTCCTGGTTCAGTTGTGGTAGTTTATATGTTTCTAGGAATGCATCCATTTCTTCCAGATTGTCAAATTTATTGCCGTAGTGTTGCTCATAGTATGTTCTTATAATAGTTTGTATTTCTTTGGTGTTAGTTGTGATCTCTCCTCTTTCATTCATGATTTTATTTATTTGGGTCCTTTCTATTTTCTTTTTGATAAGTCGAGCCAGGGGCTTATCAATTTTATTAATTCTTTCAAAGAACCAGCTCCTACTTTCATTGATTTGTTCTATTGTTTTTTTGGTTTCTATTTCATTGATTTCTGCTCTGATCTTTATGATTTCTCTTCTCCTGCTGGGCTTAGGGTTTCTTTCTTGTTCTTTCTCCAGTTCCTTTAGGTTTAGGGTTAGGTTGTGTACCTGAGACCTTTCTTGTTTCTTGAGAAAGGCTTGTACTGCTATATATTTTCCTCTCAGGACTGCCTTTGTTGTGTCCCACAGATTTTGAACCGTTGTATTTTCATTATCATTTGTTTCCATGACTTTTTTCAATTCTTCTTTAATTTCCCGGTTGACCCATTCATTCTTTAGAAGGATGCTGTTTAGTCTCCATGTATTTGGGTTCTTTTCAAACTTCCTTTTGTGGTTGAGTTCTAGCTTTAGAGCATTGTGGTCTGAAAATATGCAGGGAATGATCCCAATCTTTTGATACCGGTTGAGTCCTGATTTAGGACCGAGGATGTGATTCTCTTGTCAATTTCTGGCTTTATTATACTGTATCAGAAAATATTATTTGTATAATTTATTATTTATTTATTTATTTTTAATTTTAATTAACATATAATGTATTGTTTGCCCCAAGGGTACAGGTGTGTGAATTGTCAGGGTTACACATTTCACAACACTCACCATAGCACATATCTTCTATGTCCATTACCCAGCCACCCTATCCCTCCTCCTCACCTCCCCCCCCCCCCCCCCGGCAACTCTCCATTTGTTTCCTGAAATTAAGAGTCTTTTATGGTTTGTCTCCCACCTGATCCCATCTTGTTTCATTTCTTAATGGGATTTGTTGAAATTCTTTCTTATACTTATTATATGTTCAACTGTTTCCTGTCATATAAGAAGGTAAATTTCTATTTTGAGAATGTGAAACTCAGTATACATTTGTAAAATTTTCTTATTGAATGTCTTCTTTAAATATTCTATATACTTAATTTTTGTTTTGTTTTACCTATCTTGTGAACTCTAGTCATTTTCATCTATGCTTCTTCTATCCTCTGTTTCATGAATGTGGTTTTAATTTATTGCATGGATATTCATAACTATTACATCTTCATTTTGAATTGTGGCTTTTGACATTATCAACTATCACTTTTTTGTCTTCCCTAATAATTTTTAGTTGGAAGTTTGCTTTGCCTTATTTAGAAGAATTGCATTTCTTCATTTTGATTATTCTTATTTGCTTGCTAAACCTTTGCACATTTTTCTGTTGTTTGCTTTTTCAATAATTTTTAGTTGTTTCTTTTATCTGAGGCATAGAGTTGGTTTTTGCTTTTAAAAGCAATCTGAATTTTTTTCCTTTTAAGAGATTGAGTCTGTTTTTATTCACTAATAGGTTTGGTCTTACATTTATCATAATGCTTATGTTATAATTTTGTTATATTACTATGTACATTATGTTCTATTTACTATGCTTTTTTATTTTTTTTTCCTCATTGTGGTCAGTTTTTAATGTCTTTCTACTTTTTCTTTCTTTAGGACTTAGGAAAGTTTATGTTTTTCCAGTACTCTTTTTCCTTCCAGTTTTATTGAAATAATTGACATACAGCCCTGTATAAATTTAAGTTGTACATTGTAATGATTTGACCTACTTTTATTGTGAAATGATTACCACAAAAACTCTAGTTAACATCCATCATCTCATATAGGTCCAAAATTTTTTTTCTTGTTATGAGAACTCAGATCTCTAGTCTCTCAGCAACTTTCAAATACACAGTACAGCAGTGTTAACTACTAATGGTCTTTATACAAATACCTCTAGTAGTCTGTACAAATACAGTTTAGAATTCTTTTAGCAACCCTTTGCCTCCCTTAGACATATGCTTTGCATTGCAGCTTCAAATGATACTTTATCATTTCTGTGTCAGTTAATGAATTTATTCTATTTCCTTTCCTTCCTCCTTTTCTTCTTGTTTGTTTAATGCTATTACTTCTACTTGGTCAGATTATGTAATATTTATAAACTATTTTCTACACTTTCTCCACCTTTGTTTCAAATTTGCAGTTAAGTATGGTGTTTCTCATCAGCCCCTTTAACCAATAATTCCTAGCCATCATTTTGGTTTATGAAACTTCTTCTATTGTGTATTGCTTAGGAAGTGTTTTTGAATACAGTATTCTCTGAATTCTTGTGTTTTAGCATGTTTTCTTTGTTCTTGCTACTTGAATGACAATTTGGCTGTCACTGTCTTGTTGCTGTCATTATAGCATTAAGACTTCTTGTCTTATCACTGTTTTTCTTTGAATTTCTTTGAGATGTTGCTGTAGGGCTCTCATATGTGCTGCTGATGTCAACCTGATTGTCTTTCCTTTGTAAGTGGCTTTTTCTTTTTGTATGGAAGCCTGGAGAGTTAAAGCAGAACAAAACAAAAACCTTTCTGTGGGAAGTCTAAGAGCATAACTTATGTCTCAGATTTAAGAATTCCACTTATCCCAGAATCCTTTGAATAAGTAGATTCAAGGCTTATTGTAATTCTGGAGTATTATCTTGGATTATAGTTTTTAAAATAAATATATATTTTAAAAATTTTTATTGATTTATTTTAGAGAAAGAAAAAACATGAGTGGAACGGGCAGAAGGAGAGGGAGAGAGAATTTCCATGCTGAGCACAATGCCTGATTCTGGACTTGATCTCATAACCCTGAGATCACTGAGCCGAAATCAAGAGCTGGCTGCTTAACTGACTGAGCCACTCAGGCGCCCCTTGGAATATAGTTATAAATAGGAGCACTGAGTGTGGCACATAAACAATGAATGTTGGAACACTGAAAAAAAAATACAATTAAATAAAAATAAATAAATAAATAAGAAGTTCTGTTACGTTGTTTGAATTTATATCTGAGAACTCTAATTTTAGATCTGTTGCAACTTCTTTGACTGTCTTCTACCACTTCTCTGATCCTTTTTATCTTTTTAAAAATGTCATTTTTATTGGCTATGTTTAGTTTTTTTCCTCGGTAGCTTTAAAAATTTAAAGTTAAATATTTTCTCCCTTAGTTTCTAGTAATTTAATTGTAATATCTGAGATTATTTTGTATTTTCAGTTTATTTCCTGGATTCTTATTTTTATATCATCCTTGTTTACATCTAAAACTGCTTGTTTAATATTAATCCAGGTTATGACATTTTTTGCAGGTTTTTTTTTTTTTTTCCTGCTTCATGTTTGTTTTTGTGTGAGGGAAATTTACTGAAATGTTTGGATTTTCATTTTATGTTTTTCATTTAGTAGTTTTGTTTGGATATTGTCTGCAAATTTTCTCAATTTGAAATGTTTTGTATGTATTTAGACCTCTACTAATAGGAGTATAAAAGTTGGAGTGGCTTACTAGGCTTCTAATTTCTTGAGCATCTCCTTTTAATGTATAGTGAAGTTTGATGTTTATTTTAATGGAATTATTTATTGGGATGGGTTAACTATGTCTTCTGTTCAGAGGTGGGGAAGTGAGAAGTACAGTGTGTGCATATATAATTTCTGTGACACATTTAAGAGTAGATGTCCAGCAAGTAGTTAAATCCTGATAAGGAGCTCTGTCTCATTTAGAGAGAAGGAGTGGGAGAGGAATGGGAGAGTGAACAGAACTGGAAAGGATTATCTTACATTGTAGGAGGGATACCTATTTTTGTTAAAAGCAAAAGTCAGGGGAGAGGGGCACCTGGGTGGCTCAGACCTTTAAGCGTCTGCCTCGGGCTTAAATCAGGATCCCAGGGTCCTTTAAGGTACAGAGCCTGCTTCTCCCTCTGCCTGCCGCTCCCCTTGCTTGTGCTGTCATGGACATGATCTCTCTCTCTCTGCCAAATAAATAAAATCTTTGAAGACAGAGAGAAAGGTTAAAAAAAAAAAAAAAGTGGGTGGATGAAAATTCAGGTGAGTGTGTTGGTTTGGTGACAAGATGGTTGACTTCCGTTCTCTCTTATGAAGTTGTTACCAGTTGAGAGACAGGAAAGAGACAAGGAAGAGGTAGTTTTTGTTGATTGGAGCACCTCTTATTTAGCTGTGTGGAAAATGTGGCCCAGAGGAGATTAAGGAAATAGAGAAGATGCGTTGATGTCTCACTGAAGCTGAAAGTTACAGCCTGGATGACTGTAATACTGTAGTATGATAGTACTTCCCCCTCCTGAGGCTATACTTCAAAGCCTAAGTGTGGGTCCGAGGAAGCTTTCAGTTTGATTTACTGAATATTGAGGTTTGCCTAGGCAAGTGTGGCAGATAACAGTGAGGTAGAGGGATAAGAATTCCAGTTAGCAGTTAAAATACTGTAAAATGGTGTTTAAACTGGGTGTGTGAGAAGTGAACACAGGACAGGACACATGATAGCAAGAGACATAATTTATTGGATACTTACTACAGGCCTGGCTCTTTTCCCAGCGCTTTATATGCATTCTCACATTAAATCTCGTAAGTCACTGAACTATAAGTAAAAAAAAAAAAAAATTATCCTTTTACAGATGAAGAACCTAAGGAATGGAGAAAATTAATAGCTTGTCCAAGATCACATAGACATAATTTAATAACCAATGAAAATTTCTTTCACCAAATTGTTGAAAAATCAGGTTACACCCAAATAATCTTTCTCAATTATAGAACATGATGATGAAACTATTGACTCTACTGTTTTTATGACATTTTAAAATATTAAAATATTAACTGTATTTTTTACTCATTTAACAATAAAATAATCTCCTCAAAATTAAATTATGTTTTAATGGTCACCCTCCTGACTTTGAGGGTTGCTATGGCCACAAATTAAATTACTCTTCGTTCTTTAATTTCTTGCGGGTAAGTACCAGAGACCATAGCATGAAAGGAAATACACATGCAATGCAAGTTTTACATGTCTGTTTTTGGTTAAATTTCCTTCTTAAAAATAGCTGCTTTTTGTGGAGTAAATCATCTTTGACATTAGCTGTAGAAACTGGATTTAGAAATAATGTTTAGCGTAC
This sequence comes from Mustela lutreola, assembly GCF_030435805.1. Taxonomy (NCBI): domain Eukaryota; kingdom Metazoa; phylum Chordata; class Mammalia; order Carnivora; family Mustelidae; genus Mustela; species Mustela lutreola. Next base: position 102,743,921 of record NC_081295.1, on the reverse strand, counting down.
CATTTTTTTCAATTCTTTTATATCAAAAAAGAAATTAATAATAGGGTAGCAAAATGATAAATTAGAGCCGGGGGCATGCTGTGTGCCTTTATCTACCAGCCAAACAAATATATATGCACCAGGTTCTCCAGACCATGAAAGCAATCAAATAATCAGATTAGGTTCTGATCATAATACTGAATTTCACAGGTTGTGTATTGCATTTAATTATTTTATGGAAAATGACCCCAAAAAAACCATTCTTCATTTCCCTGTGAAACATTATTCAGGCTATCAAGAGGACACTTTGAGGTAGAATCTTTTCATAACCAGTGTGCATAATTTTACAACAGCAAATGCTGTCGCCTCATCTGTCAGTGTTTTTCACCATTTCCTCTATCCCCTTGAAATTAAACATTTAAGAATAAACAACCCATTCCTCCTTCCTTGATATGTTTTAGTGTTTAATGAAGAAGGGGACATATAACCTTATATATAGTTTTACATTCTGTTCAGCGTTACTGTAAGTATTCTAGGTAATGAAAAAAAAAAAAACAAAGCAAAAAAGATATTTCTTGCCTTTAAAGAATGTGCGTGTCAGGAAAATAGCACCTATATTAACAAGATACCTGTTGAATAGCTTGACCATCCTAAAACTCGGTGCCAAGTGTGAAGCTAAATATACAGTGTCGGGCGCCTGGGTGGCTCAGTGGGTTAAGCCGCTGCCTTTGGCTCAGGTCATGATCTCAGGGTACTGGGATCGAGTCCCGTATCGGGCTCTCTGCTCAGCAGGGAGCCTGCTTCCTCCTCTCTCTCTCTGCCTGCCTCTCTGCCTACTTGTGATCTCTCTCTGTCAAATAAATAAATAAAATCTTAAAATAAATAAATAAATAAATAAATAAATAAACAGTGTCATTGTAGAGAGGTGTTGGTAAGAACAGAAAGGATGTGTAAGCATCTGGATATCTGGGCTAGAGCAGTGGTCCCAAAGTCTACTGTATCAGCACTTTTCAGGAACCCATTGGAAATGCTAATTCCTAGCATCTGCCCCATACCTGTTGGATCAGAAACTCTGGAGTGGAGTCCACAATTTTCAGTCTAACAAATTCTCCCAAAGATTCTGATGCAGCTAGTATAAGAACTACTGCTGTAGATGATAAAGACTAGATATTTTATTCATATTATTATGTATCATCATGTCCATAAAGTAGGAATAAAAATAAATCCTCAAATAATTTGGGGACTTTGTTATTGATAAACCTTGATGATGATTAGTTGCATTTTAAAAAACATCCTGCTAATTAGAAAAAAATAAGATTGGGTCATCAGAGAAGTAAATGGAGAAATTTTTACCAGGCAGAATAGTTAGGTAATCCCAGATTTATTGGGATAAATAAATACTATTTATTTATAGTAAATAGCATTTACTATACTATTTGATGATTGCCCTCCTCCCTTTATATATATATAAGAGCTAAACTGCAGATTTGCTTGCAAGTCACATATGACAGTACCCGGAGGTATGGGAAGGTCAGTGACCTGAGGACTTACAGATATGCCATGGTCCTCAGATCGTCAGAATCAGCTGGACAGCTGTTAAAGCCAAATGCTGGGCTCCACCATTTGGTGTGTCTGATTCATTAGGTCTGCAGGAAAGCCTGAAATTTTGCCCTTTGAAGTTCCCACATGAACTGAAGCTGAGCTGGCTGACGTGGGGGCTGTCCAAGAGCACCAATGGCTTGGGTGAATCCTCCTGAATGTTAACATGAATGTTAAGTTTAGGTATAGTCATTGCAGTGTTTCCCTGTTGTGTTAGGTCCTGACACATCCCTTCAATTTTTCAGACTTTTTGACCTAGAGCTTTTAGACTTAGTGAATCCTACATATATCTTTGTTTCTCTTTGGTGTTTTCATAAGCTTTTCTGTAGAACCATTGGGCCAGCAGCACCTCCCAGTTTGGTTAACTTACAGGAAAACATTGTGCTTTGCTCCCTCTGTTGTCCGCTGTCAGCTTGTCAGCAAGTGTTTGTAAATAAAATTGGACCAGATGAACTATTTGGCTTGAGTTGGTATTTCACTGTCCTTATGAAATGCAAGAATTCATGAAAGTGGGAGAATCTGTGTTTCCATAATGTGATATGGTTGAATTTTTTTTCCCAAGTGTTGATTATGTTAGCCAGGTTTTATTGGCTCTTCCTTCTGTGATTCCTTTTCTACAATTTTGGGAAATTCATTGGAATATGAAACTGTGGAAAACCACGTTGGCATGTGCATCAGTACGTGTATTCTGAGACTCTTTCACCCTTAGACTGATTTCAACCCAGGCATTTGAAGTATTTACAAGAAAAATGATTTTTGCTTTGCTTTCTTTATCTCAAGTAGAATGAAGTGTTTTCTCTGGTATGAAACAAAATGTGGCATCATTGCAGAGAACATGGTTATGATGCAACACTTTGCTGAATAGAAAACAAAATCATGGCTCCTGATGACTAGAAGGCTTCAAAAAGCATAGAGGGTGTGTCTGTGTGTTTAAGAGGCTTCTTTCCACCCCTGCCCTTTATGACACTGCCTCTGGTAGTTTAAAGCTGTACTGACCTGTCAATATTACACATTTTAGGAATAAACTCCACTAATATTTATTGTAAAGTGGTATCAGATACTGTTATATACACTGGCAATTTGGGGAAAGTTTTGAGGATGCGAAAGGGTGGATAGAAAATAAGATGCTTAAATCATTTAAGCATAGGATTTTAAAGGCATATAACTAAAAACTATGCTAGTCATTATAGTCACCTAAAAATAAACATTTTAGGTGTTAATTTTAACTAGGTGGATACTAACTTAAACTTTCAAATAATTTCAAGTAATAACTTATAAGTAACTCCATTTTTAATGAAAACTTTATTTTGGTTTTAAAACGTAACTGTTGGGAGGCAAGGTCAAATTAGAATGATTAGTTCAAATAGATCCAGAAGAATGATCCAGTCCAGTGGCTCCATTCCAACAGAATGATCAACTTTAAAGTAAAAAGTTAAATAAAAATAAATATGGAAGGATTGATATAAACCTTGGTCACATTTACCTTGGCAATAAATGTAATGTCCTACTCTCATGAGTGTATAGTATCAGAGTTATTTTATAAATTAACTCCATTATCTGCTGCCATAATAGATTGGATATTTATATAGTCACTTCATGAATTTCATAATGAGTTATCTGATGTCAGGAAGGGTTAAAATCAGTAATACAGAAGGAATTTTAAAATTTCATATCTATTTTTATAATATGGTTTTATTTTTTATTTCTCTTATTAAGTATTAGAAGGCTTTCACATTCTAGATACTAATTTGCTAACCCTTTGTTATTACATGCAAGTTTATTATTCTACTCTGTGGTCTGTCTTTAAACTTTTGATATATCTTTTGATAAGCCATTATGTTTTTAGTGCAGTCAGATAATCAAAATTTATTATGGTTTGTTTTATTACATTTTACTTTAAAAATTCTTCTCTGCCCCCAGCTTATAAATATAATTTCTTCTGTTTCCTTCAAAAGTATTTAAAATTCTACTTTTCATACCTTGGTATTATTTCCTCTGCGTGTGCATGTGTTTGATTATTCAGTTTTAATTTTTTAAAATGATATTTAAAATGATATTTAAAAATTAAATTAAAATTAATTAAAAAATTAAAATTTAATTAAAAAATAAAAAATATCATTTAATTTTTTAAATGGTATTTAATAGTCCAAGTACCATTTGTTGCAGTTTTGATTCCTTTCCAGATACTGAACTTATTAAAAGCAGTTTTGGACTCCCTTTTCTGTTCCAGTGATCTTCTCTCTCTCCCTGGGGTGGTGCTATAAATTCTTAACTCCCATAGCTAGATGTGTGTTCAGGAACAAATTCATTTCACCGTTTTGGTCTTCTCCTAAATTGTCTTGGCCATTTGGTAATTTCTCCTTCTACTTAAATCCTATAATAATTTTGCCACATTACAACAAATATTTTCTTGGGATTTCTTTTGAAATTGCATTAAATTTTGATTAATTTGGAGACATCTAACATCTTTATGCTACAAAGACTTTATAGCTTCATGACTATGAATGAGTTCTTCTGCCCATAAATAGGATATATATCTCCTTTTATTTAGGCCTTTTACCTAACTTGTTAATAGAATCTATAATTATACCTAAAAAATCCTGTACACTTACTAGAATTTTTCTTTGATATTAAGTAAATGATAAAATAGCAAACAAAATTTTGAATATTTACTTTTTATTGAAGTATGGTTGGCATACGGTGTTACATTTTTTTGTTAAAGTGCTGTAGATAATCTCAGGCATACAACATAGTGATTCGACAATTCTATATGTTATGCTGTACTCATAAGTATAGTGGCCACATAACATTATTAATAATAATAATGTAGAAGTAATGTTTATGTTGTATCTAAGGTACTTTAATACTCAGTGTTATATATCACTATTTTATAAACATGTCTGAAAATGTAATTTTCTTATTTTTTTTTTTTTAAATCATCAAAAGGGAGAAGCAGGACCTCCAGGTGCTCCAGGGCAGGATGGATCCCGGGGAGAGCCTGTGAGTACCTTCTGAATTCAGCTCTAAATACTGAAATTCTTTTCCTCTCCTAAAATCCTCTATTTAAATACACCTATCAGGTAACCTGTTGTTGTTCAGTGACTTCCAGATTCACATGCTACAGCTGCTCTTTGAGGAACATTATAAGATATTGAACTATTTAACCCTTTTTTACAAAACGGGGAGAATGTCACGAGCAGAAAATTCACCAGCAGTATGAATTACAATCATGAGTACTCCTGCCCACACAAACAAATGCCGAACACAGCCTAGTCTGTTGCTGAGCCTTCAGCCAGCATCACTTTGCCACTGGCTCGTTGGGTAATATGCTCCCTGGGGTCATGTGTTCAATATAACGTGGGGTAAGGAAACATGATTGAGAAAGTGATGGATCTGAATCCTGGATATATGTGTTTTCAGCAAGTGTGCCAGATGACTCAACTTCACTTACCGTTTTCCCCACCTTTTCTTCCTACAACTCCTGGCCAACATTGGCCAAGATTGAAACACCTGCTGGTCTCATTTTATTCATCGAAGGGTCTTATGGGGAATTTAAATTTAGGGGAATTTGCAGCCTGTTTTGGGGATGAGTAGGTTAAGAAGTTTGAAAATAGCCAACGTATATTGCATTTTTTCATAGAGCGTTCAGGTGAGCACTCAGAATCCAAATATTGGACAAAAGACAGCGGAATCACAGAAGCTTCTTAAATGGGGTGAATGAGTGGATTGACCTACTCATAGAATCATTCAATCAAATATTTATTGAGTTCTCATCTTGTGTATTATAATGCATTGGGACAAGTTCTCTACATAGCTACTGCCTTCATGGAGCTTATAATCTAGTTTGGAAGACTGCGGAAAAATGACGCAAATAATGACCAACCCAAAGAGGTTTATAGTAAGTGCCAAATGGGGGATTTCACATGAAATCAGAAGGCCAGGGTTTAAAGATAATTTCCTGCCACATTCCAGCTCTGCAAGCTGAGGTAAATCAGTTCACATCTCTGAAAAGCTTTCTCCTTATCTGTGAATTGTACATCCTTAACAGTACCCACTTCGCTGTGTTGTTGTGAGGCTGTCTTAGGAAACATATGGGGAAAAAAGCTATGAAAACGTTGCACAAATGCATAGAGTTCTCTGAAACACAGAAAGAGTTTAGAAAGGGAACCTTGTATCGTGGGGTGATTGGGAAATTTTTACCAAGGATCTAGGGCTTGATTGGATCATAAAAGGATGATGGGGGAAGAAAGGAAGACCAGAGGGAGAAGGAACATGAGTGAAGACACCCAGGTACGATGGTTAAGTGTGTGCTTAAGAGATAAAGAAATGATCTAAATGCAGTCCTGGGGCTGCAGTGATAGAAAGTGAAGTTGGGAAGGTGGGATAGGATTGTGACACAGCAGTCCTCGACTGAATTCAGGGAGGAAACTCTCTGTACTTGGCATGGAAGTGCTATGGGAAGAAAAAGAGCTAACTTGATGCAGAACCGTGCTGTAGAGGCAGTGAAGAGCTACTGGTATATTCACGATAGACTGAAAGGAGAAGAGACTGCAATCAGGACACTAACCCACTGGCTATTTGATAAAGCCTCAACAAGCATGTGATTTGGACTGGAGTGTGAGCTCCATATATCTGACTCATAATTTTTATGATTAAGAATTCTGAGACCTGGTAACTGGATCTGAGACCGGGTATGTTTGTTTATGTTCTTATTTCTAGAGACTATAAGGTGTGTGCATGTAAGCACATGGGCGTGCAGGTACATGAGCATGGGGGGGAGGCGGGGGAGGGAAGACAGCTGAGAGAATGAGAAACATGAAAAGAAAGAGAAGAGGGAAATAGGGGACAGCTGAAATGAAAACCAGGTTATAATTTGAGCTGGTTATATTATAAATCTTGGTGAGTCAGTTATTTGGAATTTGTGGCTCATTTTCCCACAGAAACAATGTTAGAAAAAGCCGACTGACCAGCAAGTCTACATGAACCATAATGTGACAGGAACAGCATATATTTACTTGAAAAATAATACTGTTGCTATCCTGTTAATGAAACCAAATAGAATAAAGAGGGAATTAGGAGCGCTCAAGGGGCCGTGTTCCTCTCCCAAGGCTGCCTGTTCCTCACGGCAGCCAGAAGGAGAGGCTGATGTGTTTTCTTCTGCCCTGCCTGCCCCCACTTTACTCAAGATTGACCTCTGTATAGAACTTTCTCACTAGTATAAATTTCCATCTCAGGCCCTCCTGATTTCAGACTTGACTCTCTCTGCTCCCTTGCAACATTCACCGCATTCCCAGAATGCATAAGGCATTGAGTTTAGCGAGAGGGACTGGACATGGAGGCTTACACCCTCGCAGTGGAGAGAGACAGTGAAAAGATAAAGAAGCAAAAGCTAAATCACAGAGTTCTAAAAAAGGCAAGCAATAGTGGGGGTATTTAGAATATGATCTCTTCTAAACCAATCAGGTAGAAAACCGGGAGTTACCAAGAGAAACTCTGCAGACTCTTTCCTACTCCATCCCACCAATCAAGGAAGGCAAGAATGGTCCCTTGCCCTTTCTGGCCCTCTGTCTCTCTTTCCTGCCAGCCGCTGGAGAGGAAGCCAAGTTTCCTATGTCAGAAGACATACTCTCTTAGGAAAGCAGTTAATAGATTGAGCATCTAAAATTGGCCCACATTATCTGGATAGAATTCTTATGGTCTGTATTCTTTTATAGTGAAGAACGGAATTGAGAATGATTCTCTTCTTTTGGCCATTAATGAAAACTTTGGTCTTTACCATGTGTAGATAAGGCTTTGGTCTTTACCATGTGTAGATAAAGCTTTGGAAACAGGAAAAAAAATGAAAGTTTTTGTATTTGGTGATGCAAAGAAATGAATACTCTTCCATTATGTGTGGATACTGCGTATAAGTATTTATAATGAATGATTTGGCCTCACTAAAAAGGACATGTTCACTTGTTTGTTCCATAATGTGGCAGCCAAGAAAATTAATGGAGCTTAAGTTGGAAGGACAGAAGCTCTTAGAAAAATGCTTTAAAGCTAATTAAACACAGCTTATAGCAGCTGGTTGATGACTCATCCCTGTAAGCAGATTGGTAAATATGAACACTAATGCCTGGAATGTAAATTGAGGACAAAGACTCTATTTCCTTGGGGAAGGGTTATATTGTCTAAAGTACTATTATATTCTAATGGCTACACCTTGAATTTTAGTATTGGTCATTCCTAGTAGGAATTTAGCCCCAATGGTGATTTATTTTCGAAGTGGCGAATTACATAAAACTAACTTCCATCCAGGTGACTGTAGACTCCTTTCTAACACATGCTGGACTTACGATGATTGGTTTCAAGCCTGTAATGCTCTGTTGATGGATTATATAATCTTGTCACTAACTCAGCAAACATTTACAGAGTGTCCACATTCTGTCAGACATGATCCTACTCCAGGAGAATGTGGAGATTAATTTGTCACGGCCATGTCCTGAAGCAGTCACACAAGCCAGGAGATGACAGCATAGTACAAATGTTAGGTAGGCACAGGGGGTCTTGGAGAAGATGTGTACAACACTAAATGCACTCGGGACTATCACTGAGCCTGATTCATTCTTCTTTTCTTCTCAGTAATAACCTTATTGAACTATAGTATACTGTATGGTTCACTTGTTTAAAGTGTATAGAGATACTTTCCTAAACAAGGTACTCTCTTGGCCATATTCTGGAAGATAAATCGGAGTTGGCTGGTTGTCTGGCCTGGCAAGGCAGGAACCTGGAGTATGTTCCCAAATGTCGAAGTAAAAACAAAGTCATGATATTTTAGAAAAAGCTGACTCGAGTTCAGGCTGCTTAAGAGACACAGAAGGAATGGGGTAGAAATATGCGATGAAGTTGTGGGTGTAGATAGCAGCCGGTCTGTGCCGCTCAAACTTAAATCCAAGAATAGTGGGACCTTTTCAAAGGTTGCAATTAGATGAGTGAGTTGATCAGATTCAGAAAGTTGGAAAAAGATCACTCTGATCGTAGAATAGAAAATGGATAAAGGTGAGCCAAGGTAGAGGACAGAGCCTGGCAGAGTTCTAGCTGAGTTCTGCCCCCTACAGTTGCAACCAGGATGGGACCGATGGGAGAGGGGGCAGGGCGAGTGGGACTGATCTGAAATGAACTGAAGCAGGACCAGCAGAGCTTGAGGATTGTTTGGATGTGGCACTTAAGATGAAAAAGGTTGATTTTCAAAGTCCTACTGCATGGACGATGACACAGACAACCAGGCAATAAACAGGAAAGAGAGTAAGAAGCATTAGTTTGGCCTGGGGAGGTGACCCTAAGGTATTTTCAAATGGAACCTATCTAGATAATAACAGAAGCATTTAAATAGGCGGCCTATGCTTTGGGCAATGAACAAAGGATAGACACAGCTAATGAAATTCTAATAAGAAATAGTGGGTCAGATTCTAAGGACATTTTAGCATTTTGCAAATACTGTGGGTAGTAGGTTGAAAAATACTACCCTCCCCCACGCTAGGTCATCAGACCCTAATGCCTGCAACCTGTAAATGTTATCTCATATGAATAAAGGGTCTTTGCAGATGTGATTATGATATTGTGATGAAGAAATTATTCTGGGTTATCTGAGGAGGGGGGCTGATCCCAGTTGAAAGGCCCTAAAAGCTGAACTGAAGTTTCTCAGAGGCATCCCTGAGAACATGGCAGCTGCTACTGGAGCAACATGGCCCCAAGTCAAGGAGTGCTGGCAGCTCCAAGATGGGAGACAGGGTATGGATTCTCCCCTAGAGTTTCTGTGGGGAGTGCAGTGCTATCAAGACCCGGACTTCAGACTTCTAGCCTTCAGAACCTTGAGAAAATAAAATGGCATTGTTTTAAACAACCAGGTTTGTGGTGAAATTTTTTTTTAACAACTGTCACAGGAAACTAGTACACTGAGGCTTTAATATAGTGATATTTTATTTAGCAATGGACCCATGTAAAAAGGCCATGGAAGCACATACTGATATCTCGCAAACACTAGGCAGCACCTGTATTGATTAAACATATTTGGGATTAAAGCAAGTCAGCAAGTTTAAGTGACAATTTGGTTAAAAGAAAGGCTCTTCAGCCACCCCTATTTTCTGATTCATAAATTTTGTTAACCTCTCCTGTGTTTTTAAAAACTTACTTCATCTACTTCTTATTTTTCTGCATTTTTACATCATTCTGCTTAGTAAATTTTAGCCCATATGTCTTCTCTGTAGTCTTCATTGTCTTGCAAAGTTGGAACAGATTTAATGTCTGATACTAAATATATTATGTATATAAACTGTATAAAATGTATACATACCTAAGCATAGTTTAAAATGAGATACTTTATAAATGTGTATGTATAATAAATAATCTACATGGTAAGCATATGGTTTAATCCTGTTTTGGATCACTTTGCTTATTTTTTCTCCAAGGTGGTTTTTGATGTCTGTTATGTTCCATTTTTACTTATCAGTACTTTATTTTCTTCCCTAAGTGTACCATTGTTTTGTAATCCATTATAAAACAAACAAACAAACAAGGGGGTGGATTTGGAGTGTTTTACAGTGTTTCTTTTTTTAAAAAAGATCTTAAGCTTGTCAGACTACATTTTCAGTTTTGTACCAAGGGATAAAGAACAGTCTGATTGCTTCAAGGAATCCTTAGTTGTTGGAAGTGTGTTTTCTGAACTTCTCACCAATAACTTTGCTTTTATCTTGGGCAGTTGAGGCAGGTGGGGTGACAGGGCAGCTGCACACTAGAATTCACCAGCAGTTGAAAAACGAAAACTGGAACATTCATGTTTGACCAAATGAGTTTGTAGATCAAATTATGTTGACCCACTACTTCGCCATAACCAGTTGTTGCTGGCCAAACTATCTGCAGTTTCCATGTTTTCACTCTTCTTTGTCATAGCTATGACAAGTACAGCTGTACTTGTCCTGGTGCTCAATCCTGATGACCTGCTGTATCTAGTGCTAAACTTTTGCTTAGTCTGAGCCATTTGCTCGCTAGTTCTCTCATAATTGACCAGCCCCAGGTGGCTCAGAGCAAAGATGGGTAGGCAGCAGCTGGATTCCACTACTTGAGCCAAGATTCCTGGAGCTCCATGAGGATGAGAGAAAGGATGACACATTTCCTGGACCTATGGAGGTGAGCATGTGTTTCTTAAATAAGAGAAAATGTCTGTTGTATCATGTTTATAGGGGTGAAGATGTGGGGGTCACTGTACTGTATTTGAGGACATTGGCTCATAGAGGTTTTAGTTTCCTTTCTTCATGTCTTTCGAATTCTTGCTAAACCACATGTGGTGCTTGTGTCTGTGGTGTAATGTTAGCTGGTGAACTGGTCCAAGTCATCATGTTCTTAAGAGACAAGTAGGCCTTTTGTTTCATCAACTTCTCTCTGGGCTGTTTGACATGTCATTTTTATGCTTATAAAGCCAAAGACATCCATAAAATTCTCGGGAAAATTTCATGTTGAAAGGCTATGGTGGTTTCCCATGAAGTATAATTCACTTCATTATCTTCATAATGTGGTAAGATCTTTATTTACCTACTTGATTATATTTTTTTATTTATATCAAGAAGAAAGGTTAAAAGGGGAAAAACCTGAATTCTATTATTTTTCCTATTTGATTTGCAACTGAACGGCAAGCTTTTTGTATAGGTCTTCTATACAGATTTGTAACAATTTCCCCCCCACTCCTCTTTCAGGCATGAGAAGTGGCACATCCTTGGTATGTGTTGAGTGGAACAACCTTAACCTGATGTCTCCTAAGAATTTCCCATGGCATTTCTCAGTGTGAAAGCAACTCATATCAAACAACTTAGAATGTTTGAAACACTTGTATTTATTATTTAAATTCCAGGGTTATGTTTTAAAACCTGATTGAGAGTCATCCTTAGAATACATTTTGAAATAGGTTTTATCTAAATCAAATTATGTACACATCTGATTTGTCTGCAGGAGTGACTGAATTTGTAAGCAATGTGTGCAACACTTTGGTCTCCTCAAATAGGGCTTTTGGTTTTGTAATGACTATGAAACTATTGTATCTTTTTCTTTACACATGAAAAGCAAATGTTGGCCCATTATCTGTATAAGTTAGTTAATAAAATCCCACCAGATTTAAGAAAGCATCTGTTTAATTCTTTCCTTACAAACGATTTCGCTGGCATAGTAAACAAGACCACCATCAAACACCTTTATCACATCATAGATTTTAAATTTAGAGACTCTGTGTCTATGGTACTGATCATTTTTCTTATTGTTCTGAAGAAATCTCTTAAATATGTTCATTGTAAAGTTTTGGATAAGCATCAAAATGTACTTATTTCCATTTTTCTCATTTATTCATTCCTTATAATTCAAAAAAGGCTTTATTGAACTCTGAAATGATAAGAGCAATGAATGTAATTGAACTTTGAAATGCTGCATGATTAGTTCTCAGAATGGGTAGCACGACCTGTGGGTAAAGAGAATCTTGTGTTGCTTATAGAGGCTCGGTATTCCCATTGACATATGGATTGATTACATCCACCTCAGTTTTGAAGAGAAGGGGTGAGAGGAAACACCATCTATAAAGGATATTTATATTTCAAAGATTTCAAGACTTTGACTTTCAAATTATGTTCTTTAGTCATACAGAGGCTGGGGTTGTTTTGTGTACTTTTTATCTTTGTTGTAAGGTATCATATGATCATTTTGAATTAGTCCAAATACATTCTCCATTTTCAGAGCATGAAAATATGGAATTCACAGTGTTATTCAAGACAAGGCATATTTATTTTAATACTGGGTTCATGATCCATAAAAAGGCTATTTTAGTAGATGAAATGAGAATGTTTTTCATTCGTTCTATTTTCTTAAGTGTGGAAACTAATATATTTTTTATGTGATCTGGAGTGCACACTTTGGTAATGAGATTTTTTCATTCTGATGAGCTCTTTTTTTGTTGTTGTCTTTAAAAAATATTTCCAAGATGCTTGAGTGTGGTTACCACATTGAACACTAGACAAATGTTTTATGCCTCTGAGAACATCATAAAATCATTTATGTTCTCCGTATGTTAGGGTGTGTTACAGATGGGTACATACAGATGGGTAATATCTGAGAAAGAGCACTTGAAAATATTTGTTTATACCAATATGCATTTTTATTTTTGATAATCAGGTAAATACCTAATAGGTAATTGTCAATAGTGTCAGATGGTTTATAAAAATTACTTTTGTAATTTTGAATACTGAACTGTTATTTGAAACAAATATACTTTAAGTCATAGCTGCTTTGCTGTTTTAATTTTGGTTTCTTTAAAAGATTGTGGCTTTGAAACTCTTTCGGCATAGATTCACACTTCTGAGTTTGTAGGGGAAAAAAGTACGTTTTTAACAAAAGAGTTTATTAATCATGAGTAGACTAGTATCGAGAATGTTCTAGAAGTCATGTATGACTCTAATGGTTCACAATGAATTTAATCTACTGAAAATGATCAAGTGAGATTGGCATATAACTTTCTTTTAATAATTTTATTAGAAGATAGGGCCTTGGTATTTTTCAATGAAGATCTCTTTCTTGCAAGTGAAGTTTAGTGATTTGATGAACTAATACTAATAAGGGCAAAGGAATTTTATGATGTCTGCATAAAAAGAGTGCACTTACTTGATGGATTTAGTGAAGTATGAAAAACTTATGAACAATGCATTTTAAGAATGGAATTACTAATGAGACAAAAGGAGAAACTACCATGAGAGAGCTTTAAGATTATTGCAGATTCTTACTGAGATGTGGAGTCAGGTGCTAATATTTGCCAAGAATCCTAGAACATATGATATTGTACCAGGTGGTTTTAGATAGAGTAGTTTCTCTGCAGTTAGAAGAAATAGAACATTTACTCAATAAACATATTGTTCAAAGGTTTATTTAAAAAACCTGTGGTAGGTCAAAATTCTTAAATGCCATCAAAGTGAAGTTAATCATGAGAAGCTGAGTATTAAGACTTTTGGTGAAGGGTTAAAAATTGGTGGGGAAATGATCTATAGTTGTTTTTGAGTAAAGAGACTTAAAATGGATTATATGAAAATTTAATTGGTAGATAATCATAAAAACTTCTTGATGACTTTTCTAGCTTAATACCCCAATGCAAATAATGTTCAAGAGTTAGTTGCTTGGTTGGTTGGTTTACTATATATAGAACAGTGTTTCTCCAACTCTGATCCAGAGTACCTTAACCAGAATCACCAGAGATGGTTATAAAATTCAGTTTCCTGGTCCATCCCAGTGCTAATGTATCAGAATTAGGGCCTAAAGCCCAGGAAACTGTGTTTTTAATGGCTGCCCTTATATGTGTCTGATATAAAATTTGATAACCAGTGACATAGAGACTACAATACAGGTTGATCAAAATAGAGGAATATGAAGGTAGGAAAAAGACAAAGTTACCTATTTGAGAACAATTAATTTTAGTGATATTGGTAAGTGAAAGTAGAATTATCATCTTATTAGCTACCTTATTCTTTAAGACTGTATGTGCTTTAGTATCTTTCTCTGTCTAAATAAACTTCAATATTGCCATGAATGATAAGAAATTATATTTCCAAATAGAGGCAATGTTCTTGGTGTATTTGAAATACTGTATTATTTTTTGACAAAATTTTGGAAGCAAACCTATTGTGGAAAACAAAGGTGCATCTACAGTTGAACAAGACTAAGTTGTTTATATGAAGATTAATAAATCCTCACAAAGATAGGAATTTGGTCACTGAATTTATTCGTTTTGTTACATTTTCATTGAATTTTTTAGGTTATTAGTTTTCCTAGAAATGTACTTTGAAAATATATATAGTGCATTTAAAATCAATTTTTAGATCTGACCTATTACCATTTTTATTTTAGAAATAAAATTATTATTTTCCTTCTGTTACAGGGAAATGTATGGCAAATCTTGTCAAATGCCAAATTCCTGGCTATTTTATCAAAGAAATTGGTTCTAAAACACAGTATTGTTCTTCTCTAGATGGAAAGACTGATGCCTTTGTCTAACAGTATATCCTTAGCAATGTGTAAAGAATTATCTGTGAGAATAACCTACCAAGGCATGAAAACTAAGCAAAACCCTCTGAGGTAACAACTGTGAGGTTGCAGTATATTTCTTTCTTGATTTAGGTGTGTGTGTGTGTGTGTGTGTGTGTGTGTGTGTTAAGATTTCGTTATTTATTTTAGAGAATGGGGGGAGGGACAGAGGGAGAGACCGAGAGAGACTCTCAAGCAGACTCCCTTCTGAGCTGGGAGCCTGATGTGGGGCTTGATCTCACAACCCTGAGATCAAGACCTCAGTCAAAATCAAGAGTCAGATGCTTAATGAGCTGAGCCATCCAGGCACCCCTTAGGGTTGTTTTATTTTTTTAGTGAAATAATAGCCACAACCATTAATATCTTTACTTTTTTTATTTTGAAATACAGGTATTTAGCAGTAGTTTCTTGAATGACTAAAATGTGGGGAGAAAAATCTTAAGATTTTTTTTCTGAGAAATTTTTGAAATCTAAAACTACATGGGCCAACTTTTTTTTTTTAATAATTTTTTATTTTTTATAAACATATATTTTTATCCCCAGGGGTACAGGTCTGTGAATCACCAGGTTTACACACTTCACAGCACATACCCTCCCCAAGGTCCATAATCCCACCCCCTTCTCCCAAACCCCCTCCCCCCAGCAACCCTCAGCTTGTTTTGTGAGATTAAGAGTCACCTATAGTTTGTCTCCCACCCAATCCCATCTTCCCTCATTTATTCTTCTCATACCCACTTAAGCCCATGGGCCAACTTTTTAATGTATTATTTATGTATATTTTAATTATATTTTATTATATTACTTCATGTAGTAATTTATTATACATTTTATTTAACTTCTCTCAAATAGACAAAAGTAGAAGCTGTGCTGTAAATTTCAAAATCTGCCTTCATTTACCTGAATCCCAATCCCATCCCTAGAGATAATCATTATTCATTTATTAAGATTCTTTCCAAACATATTCTTGAATATACAAATACATAAACAGAACACATACAGATTTTTAAAGTAAAAAGTCTTGTCCATTGAAATTCTATTTAACTTTAAAAGTATTATATATGTTTTACCATATCTGGTTATAAGAAAGAATATAACCTCTATCTCATTTCATTTTATATATTTATGGATATATTTCATCTAACTTCCCTTATTGAAGTTACATATATTTCCATGTATTATGCAATATTTGGAGGGAAGGATGTTTTCCTCTAAGTGAAATTACTGCTTTAGAATCCAGCTTATGCTTTATTCCTGATTTTAAACAAAAATGTCTAGTGTTTCACCAACTATGTTTACAGTTGGTTTCTGATGGATTCAGATTCAGGCTTACAAAGTTCTAGATTTAGAATCATATGACTTTTTAATATTGCCTGATATTGAGATGACTCTGTATAGTTCCTCCTCTAAACTGTTAATAACTTGTATGAACATATTATATGGGTATATTTCTTAACATCAAACACTCATTGCACCCTGAAGCAAGTCCTCTTAATCATGCTCTACTGTTCTAATGCACAGCAGTATTTGATTTACTAACATTATGGTAAAGCCATTTGCATTTGTGTTGACAAATTAGATTAGTTTATAAATTTCATTTTAGGTATTATTCTTGACTGGATTTGTTATTAGGGTATCATGGCCTCATAATGTGAATTTAAATCATCTCCATCTTTAATGCCCTAGAGATGTTTAAATAACAAAGAACTATCTGGTCCTTGGATATTAGGTAATATTTCTGTGGTAGGCAAAATAATTATTCCTCTCTTGCCCTGTAAGAGATCCACATCCTAGTTCTCAGAATATCAACTATTGTAAAGGGACTTGGCAGATGTGCTTAAAATTATTGACCTTGATGGGGAGCCTGGTGGCTCAGTTGTTAAGCATCTGCCTTAGGTTTAGGTCACAATCCCAGGATCTTGGGGTAGAGCCCCCCTCCCCATCAAGCTCTCTGTTCCACAGGAAGCCTGCTTCTCTTTCTCCCACTCCCCCTGCTTGTGTTCCCTCTCCAGCTGTGTCTCTCGCTATTAAATAAATACATAAAATCTTCTTTAAAAATTTTTAAAAAGATTTCTTTATCCCCCTAATATATTTCTTGTGCATGATCTCACTTGTTAATATAGAGGGACAGGTTATTTTCTGGATTCCTGGGTTCACCACAGAAATATTACCTAATATCCAAGGACCAGATAGTTCTTTGTTATTTAAACATCTCTAGGGCATTAAAGATGGAGATGATTTAAATTCACATTATGAGGCCATGATACCATGATGTCCCATGATGTGGTGGTGCGAGACCATCCGTGGTTGAAATCTTGTCTTCCCCTCCTCTTTTGGGTTTTCAGGTATGTTATTTTAATTTGCTAAACGTTTGTCTTTTTTTGTTTTGTCCTGAAAAAGATACTTTGACAACAGCAAAATTGTTTAGAGTATCTTTTTGGCCTTTAAAAAATGTTGAAATGCTTTTAGGTGCTGAAGAGAAATGCCAGTAACTTGAAACAACTTTGTAAGGGCTTGCAGGTAGCTTTTCCTTTTGATGCCATCCCTGATCTCTCTCTGTAACTTATTATGTCAAACTGGTGACATTTTCTATTGTGTATAAACATAAGTAGCACAGAAATATTTACCAAAGTATTTTCTATTGAAATTACTTACCTTTGTGTACTTTGGGGTCCAGTCCCATGTGAGTCCTGATCTGTAGCCTAGGGAAGAAGAAATTCATACAGTGTTACTCAGATTACCTTTTTTCCCCCTTAAAGATTAAAGGGAGTAGTAAAACTGTGTTAAAATATTAAAGGGAATAGTAAAGCTGGGGATTTCCTTATTATGGGTTTATTGAAAATACTTATATATTGGTTTGTTTAGGTTTGGCAGCTGTGGTTGTGAGTTACTTCTCTTTAGCGTTCTCTTACCACAGCGTAATCTTTATACATCATTCATAATGATCTGTCAGTTAGTGTGGAATTTTAAAAAAGAATTGAAAAACATCGTGGGGTTCAACTGAAAGTACATTTGAAACTTTTGGTTATATTTTCCTGAAAGAATTGTGATGGAATACATGTGAATGTTTAAAAAGCAAAAATCATTGTAGTTAAAGTTAGCCAAATAGGAAAAAACAGGTAGTGGATGAGGGCACTGCCAATATGATGCCGCCTAGTGGGAAGCCTTAGATTGCTGGAGTCCTCTTGGGTGCAAGGGGATGTTTTGGAGACAAGGGTAGAGAGATGCAAGGTAGAAAGACCCCACCCCTCCCCCCACCCCCAACCACCACCAAAGAAAAAAAAAAAAAAAGACGTCCTTTAAACGGAGGAGGAGGACACATTTTGAGACGGGTGGGGGGAATTGACTTCATCTATTTCACAACTTTCAAAGGTCAGGGAGGAGCTGTGAAAAGACAGTCATGAAAATTTGTTCATTAAAGTGCCAGCACTGAGCTAAGCACTTGTGAGAGTTAATTGATATAATGTACCAACTCTCTGAGGTAGATTTTCTTATTTTGCCCCGTATAAAATGGAGATACTGAGATTCCACAGTTTAAATAACAGGTTTGGAGTCCATCAGCCCCTGGATAATGAGATGGCTGACTTCACTGTCTAAACCTGTAACTGCTTGCATTGGGCTTTTATTAATCACTATAATAACAGTTGTAATTTTTGTAGCTAATAAGAACAGTACTTCCAACCTATAGGTGCTTTTTCTTCATGAATCTTTAGGAACAAACAAATCACTTCTTGATACAATAGAAAACGTAACATTCTTCTGATATTGTGATAACTGTATATTAAATATCTATACCACTGTATGGAAAGGTTAAAAATTTTGATATAAAAATACCATTAATGGGTTAGATTTGTTTTTAGTACATTGAAAATAGTGCATTACATACAGGCAGATTGGCTCCAAGATGCTCTGATTTCAGGGATAAGATAACTGAATTCTTTGGACATGAGAAAGTATCAAGTAATATTTTTTGTGTATTCTAAGTAATGTATCATGGGCACATTTCCTTCATTGCAAAGTGGACTTTAGGAAATAGAGACCAAACCCTTTATACCAAATTATGTATTTCTATTCTTAATGACTTTTTGTTACACATCAATGGTTTAATGGTTACGGAGAAAATTCTAGAACATTTTTATGTCAACATTTTTTCACCACAACATTATGCAGGGTTTTCCAGTTGACTTTCTGCTCTTTCTCAAACCCAAACTGAAATCACAGAAGTGGGGGAAATATACCCCTTTACTCTTACCAGATAAAATGCTTGTTTCTTTCTTTATTTACACATTCTCACAGTTGACTGAATCCAAAACCACACAGGCCAAAAGTGAAATATAAAATAGTTTGCTTGGAAAACATTTGCTGTATGAAGTAATTGTCACTAAATACTTTGGATCGACAAACTGGTAAATTTCAAATGGTTTTGAATAATACTTCTGCTAGTGTAAAATTGGCAAAGTTTAGTGAATTTCAATAAATGGGAGCCCAGAAAAATAAAATCTAGCAGAATTTTATTAACTAATATAGCACTGACTGACTTCAGTTCTGGTTAATTTCTTTCTCAGCAGTCTTTTATTCCATGCATACCCATGGTATCATGTTAGTTTTGCCAATAATTGCTTTTATAAATTAGTTTTACATCTTCTTTTTAAATATAATGTAGTTTTATATATTTCTGTTTATATTTATAAAATAAGCAATAGTTCTTGGCATAATTAGACATAGAATATATGACTTCATATCTCTGAAATACATTTTCATGTTTTACTAACATGTTAAGATGATAAGAAGAGGAATCTTTTCTTTTTCTCAAATCTGAAATTTCCCCCCAAACACTCTGAATATCTGATATGCTGAAATAAGATTTGGACTATGTCCAAATATAGACCAAGCTCAGTATTATAATTATTTAAATAATAAGACATCAGATCCAGGGAGTGAACTGTGGAGGCTCTCAAGGGCTCCTGGGAGGTGGATGTCAGGGTGCCTGGGCATAACTCTATTTGCCCCCACAGTGAAGACACTGCCTATCTGACACTGGAATTGGCTTCAGAAACAGAAGTTGAGGCAGTATGTCTGTTAACTGGTTTGTACTAATGTCACATTGTGTGAGGGCGTAGAGACTTGAATCGTGATGAAACTCTAAGCAACAAAAGACAGAATGCAGCAAGAAATCAAGCTTCTCAGGTCTGATGGTATCATGGGCAACTGTTTGACCCTGATTAGAGATTCTTGGACCCAAGGGACACTGCATGGCCACAGCACTGTCTAGTGTCCACTAGTGTCCAGTGTCTAGCACCACTTTCAGCATAGAACAATGTATGTCTGTCTTGTATCTGCTAAGATTTTACAGGCAGGTTTTATTTAAATTCCGGACTTAATGTAGACATTTAGTGAGTTTGTGTATATGTGTGTTTGAATGGGAGCTGATTACAGATGGTTTCATGCCAAGTTATGGTCTATGAACTGGAGGGCTTTATTTGGAACTTTATTGATCTTAATTGATTGCATTGAGAATATGCATTTTCTGCCTTGGAAGGATACAATTTATATCATTCTGTGTTCTTTCTATGTAGAACTCAGTTATTTTAATTTTCTGTATGTCTTAAAGAAAACTATGGTATGTTTTATAATGTTACTTTAAAATTTACATGGTTTTTTATTATTTTCTAATTCATATGTTTATGAAAGCTTGTGTTTTCAACTAGACTACAATCCCTCCGTTGATAGTCGTTGCTCACACACAAACTTTGTTCTCTGCAAAGGGTGTAGTGCCATGGCAAAATGAATGGAGTCAAATAAAATCAACATGAAATCCAATTTATGATTCAAGTTCATATTTTAAAACCAGAACTATATGCATGTGTCTTGCATTATAATTGTGGCTAACACATTGACCAGTATTGTGTTAATAAAGTCAAGATGTGAAAATCAAAATAATGGCCTACTCTCCCTGTAATAGAAGATAACTTGATCTCATTGTCAGTGGCCTCTCTACCACCTGCCTTGATTTACTCAGGAGTGCTGCTGTTCTTTGAGTGCCATGATAGTGCAGAGGGCTTTCAAAGAAATACTGATGGGGCCCTGTTTCCTCATCTTTCAAATTCCTCTTTCTGCCATCTGTCTATGTTGCTTATTCTAACTGAAGTGCCATCGAGAAAGAAGCCAAGAAGAATGAATAAAAAATGAAAATTGATTAGTACCATCACTGTTTGCTTTGGCTGGTAAAAGATTATTTTGGTAAATGCACTGAAGGACCAACAGTAGAACTGCTTGCCCATTAATGAATGTGCTAATGTTATTCTCAAATTTATACAATGAACATTAATATTCTATAATCTTGCTGGAGAACTTGTACATCTAGGTTGAACCATGTGAAAGAGTTCTCTCTCCTTCTGTCCTGAAACTGTGACCTGCATATTCTTCGTGGTTTTATCAATAAGGGAATCATTAGGAGAATGATTGTATTTTAGATAAGGAAATAAGTTCCTGGGTATCTCATGGCTCAGTTTGGAGGATATTGGTTAATCTTATTAGTTTTTAATTATGGTTGTGAGGCAGTGGGGCCCTTTGGAATCGTACTAAATCTGAACTCCTATGACTTTACAGGTTTTCTTGCATTATTCATTTTAAATAGTAAAGGAATATATTCAAATGAAGTATCCTTCTTATTTTATCACTTACGTTGGTTTGAAAGAAGAACCAGGTTAATATTTAGTAAGTTTTTCTTTTTGGAAGACTGTATTTAAAATTTGAACTATCAGTAGATGTTCATATAATATTGGCTCTCATAAATTTTCTCTTTTCCAAATTGGATTATCAGTAGCAGTGTTATGTTGTAAGTGGATGACAGAAGTTTGAAATTATGCATTATTTATAAGTAAAAAATCCAGTTATGACTTATTCTTCCTTATGATACAGTCCATACTTTTTAAAATTGAAATTTTACTTTATTACTTTTTAGGGAATGCCAGGATTTCCTGGAAACCAAGGATTAATGGGACAAAAGGTGAGTATTAATGAAACTTGAAAATTTGGGGCTAGATCTATTTATTAAAAGGGCAAAGTGGTGATGACTTCACATAGAACACATTCTTCCCACTTTTGTAGCAACAGTTAATTGTTCAAATATTATATAATTTCAGAAGCTATTATTTTATCCTTATAATTAGCTTTTGTTGTTTTATACAGATGTGCTTTCTGTTTTATACATGTGCTTTCTGATTTTACGTGGTTACTTTTCTAATGCCCTTTGACTATCCTTTTGGGATAATTTTACTACTTCCTGAACTATATCTTTATCAGTTTTTTTTTTTTTAATTTTTAAGATTTTTACTTATTTATTTGACAGACAGAGTTCACAAGTAGGCAGAGAGGCAGGCAGAGAAAGAGGAAGGGAAGCAGGCTTCCCGCTGAGCAGAGAGCCCGATGTGTGGCTCGATCCCAGAACCTTGGGGTCATGACCTGAGCTGAAGGCAGAGGCTTTAACCCACTGAGCCACACAGATGCCCCTCTTTATCAGTTCTTATTACACATATCTAGGTAACAAGTTTTCAGATTTTATCTGACTCTTGATTCTTGGTTCAGGGATCATGGGATCATTGTAGGTAGATTACACTGACACGTTGGAGGATTTTCGTCTATGTCCTCAGGGTTCCTACTAACTTATTACTATATAAACTATTTTCTTCTAATAATTCATTCTAATTATTGTTCTTTTGTAAGTGGTCTGCCCCTTTCTTTGGGATTCTTCTAAGGTATTTTGTCTTTCATGTTCTAAAGCTCATTACTGCGAATCTAGTTGTGTATTTCTCTTTATTTACTCTGAGGAGAATTCACTTTCCTTCCTGACTCTATGGAATTATTTCCATTAATTCTGGAAGATATCGCTTATTATTTCCAAATTATATCTCTTCCAATCTTTGGAACAAAGATTAAAATTACAGTTAGATGAATTTTATTCCTTCTCATTTTGTACTCCATGTTTCTGAAGAGCTTCTTATTTTCATATTCTTGATTCTAACATTCTGGTTAAATTTTTTAGATATATTTCCCATTGTACTTATTCTTCCTTTACTGTGTCTGCTGTTTTTTAAACTAGCAATTGATTTAAAACAAAACAATCATACTTTTCATTTCTAAAAGTTCAACTTTTTAATAACATCTTTTTATTCTTTTTTTTTTTACATCTTTTTATTCTTGATAGCATCTTGTTCCTTACAGTCCTAGTCATCATTCATGATTCCATTCTTTAATATGTAAAGACCTCCTATATTGTTCTAAATTCTCTTTCTAACAGTTCCAATATCTGCAATTGTTATTTCTGTTAACTCTCAGTCTTGTAGCTTGATGCCTCTTTCTTTCTTGATAAATATGAGTTCATTGCTTCATGTTAATTGGCGTGAGTTCTGGCAGCCTAATCAGGCCATGGAGAGCTGCCTCCTACTAGTAACCATGGATATCAGGTCAGCCGTCCTGGGTGTTCATAGGGATTAAGGATTCCCACCCTCTTTCCATGGCTAGTCCACCATTCACTTTCTGATGCACTGTAGACACCTCCAGCCTTCTTGGCTCCTGCATCTCTACCTCTGGCAAGGTTTCTGCATAGATCCAAATCCTCATAATCACAGTGTCAATCCAAATCCTCATAATCACAGTGTCAACACAAAGTATATTTTATTAAAATAAGGGATCTTTGAAGATCTCTCCAACTTCTTATAAGACAGCACTCTATCCCAGAGAATGGTCTTTCCAGGTTTTTGTTCTTGTTGTTAAGAATTCAAAGACTCACTTGGAATACCTAGTTAGCCACAATCCAAGAAATTGAAGTATAAATGCTATTATTCTATGTCCTGTATTTTCTTAATTTATGTTTACTATCATGTTTCTTAATCTATGATAAATAAAAGAAAATTTTTCATGTGATACCCCCCACCCCCGCCAACTGTTCTCTCACCTCACCAACTCTCTGTGAACTTCCAGGTCTTCATTTGAAACAATGATAGTATCACTCCTGATTTTCTTGTAAAGATATAGGACTTAGTGATTTCACAGACCCTATGCCCAAATCTTTAAGGTGTTTTATTCCTGATTTTTCTATCCTATGTTGCTTCTGGTTTACAGTAGAGAAAGAGAAGGCAGACTGGGCTGATTGGTAGTGGATTTTCATTCCATAATGCTTCAGTAGGGAATTCCTGGAAATGGATTTATAATTCAAAATTTTAAATTTGATCTGTATTTGATTTTTAGGGAGAAACTGGACCTCCAGGACCCCTAGGAAAAAAAGGAGCTCCGGGAATTCCTGTATGTTAATGTCATTATTATCAGGGTGTTTGAAATACAGTTTTGATGTACCAGGAGTTCTTATTTTGGAGTTTATAAAACTTGGGGGTGGGAATTCAACAGTGATATTTGGGGGATCCACAAATCCATTTGTATGAAAATAATTATATCCATTTTTCTAGAGGATTCCACATTTCTTCCCACCCAAATAAAGATCAAGAATTCATAATGTAGATAAATCAGAAAACAAATATTCTATCTATTCATTAAAAAACTACATACCATAAAAAGGTCTAAAATATAATAATTTTTTTCACTTTTTAAAACTACATATTTTTACACTAATGATGGAGAATATATTCAGAACACATAGTATAGCAAGATCCTAAATTAGTGAACAAATAATTTTAGGAAGTTTTGAGAGTGGAAGGGACATATGAGTTTGGTATTAGAAATTATGAAAATCCTATTGTATGTGTGCAAGATTGTATAAAAATTGCTAGAAGTGATGTTGATTTTAACCTATGAATCAAATTGCCTATAATAACTTTAAGTAAAATGGTTATCTTTAATGTTTAACAGTTAAAGGCTTTATGTCAATTAAAAACACAGATATTTTATTCATTGTTTGGTGAAAGAGTTGGTGAATTTTGCACATAAGAGTAAGGAAGAAAAATATTATGCATGAGATATGAATTTGACTTTAGGGGAGTTTTGAAAGAAGATTCTTTCCTTTAAAATGGAGTAATCTGTCTCCACTGTCACTACCACATCATTTGTTCATTGAAATAATATACTTGGTTATTTACCAGGACCTATGTTAGCTAGAGCTTCACTGAACTTTGAGAATATGTACACTTATTATATCTAATATTTCATACATGCTTCAGTGAACCAGTATATTTTACATTTTATAGTTACAACAATATCCTAAATTAATAGCAAAGCATAGTAGTGATGACATAGAATCTTCAGGATGATCCTACTGAATAACGTTTTCTGATGATATTAATTGCATAGTTTTTGCTCATCAAGTATTCTTGGCTATGTTTAAGAGAAAGCAAATGTTTCAATGTACGTAACGGTATTTAAAGTAGAATCTAAATTAAGTTAGTTCCTTGTTGCTAGAGTAATTATTGTCATATTTTGAATTATATGGTTAGTTACAAATATGACCATTTTGTAACTTGAAGAGAGATTGTTATATTCAGGGAATTTATTAGGTTGTAACTCTTTCAAAATATCGTTTAAGAAAACAGAAATTGAATGTAAAGTTAACCAGGATGACATCTGTGAAGAAACCCAATTCTTAGCCATCTTGACAAAAGGGAGAAAGTAAGAATGTAGGAAAGAAAACCAACTTGTGTTTACATTTGTCTTTTACTAGCATTCCAGGAATTTTTGCTATTTGTAAGTTATTTGAGCAACCATGTTAGGAGGGCTTTGCTTTTTTCACTATCCTTTATTTGGATCTCTGTGGGGAACTTTTCTTCATATTGTATTATTTTCTAGCAGATTAATTATTATGAGAATGTGTGCCTTGGAAATGGGTTTAATATTTTTTAAATAATGTTTTCTAAGTTACTCTCGAAACTTCCACTTAAAAATGTAGGGTTTGATGGGACGTGATGGCTCGCCCGGTCAGCCTGGGACACCAGGATCTAAGGTAAATAAAATGAAATTCATAAGATAGAAAACTTTGTGGAAAATGACCACTTATGTACTCAGTAAAACCTAACTCTACTGATTTTACTTAAAATGTGGTTTTAATTCTATGGATGGTCATTTGTAAGAATGAAATGTTAGACAGAAACTAAACATATAAAAACAGGATGATGTAAAGCAGGTCTGGTGTGAGCTGGAAAGTGTCCATAATCTCTGACTACTTGACCCCCTCTTCCTCTCTTGTCATCCCAGGAGCACCAAGGACTGTGTAGAGTTGCACGGGGTTTGCTTCCAAACCCCACCAATGGAGTGGGTTAGTAGTTAGGATTGAGGATAACTTTTTACCAGTTCCTAAGTCATCGTCTTGATATTTTTATTTGGTAGTATGTATATGGAATTTTTATTGTAAAATGCTTGTCATGAGTTTTATTAGGTGTTTTCTCCTTCAGGACTGTGGGTAAGATAGTACTTGATCTTTACTTTCATTTTTAAGAAATGTCAGGCAAGCCTGACAAATATGTTTAGAATGTCAGGTTAGGTTATTCTCAAGATAGAACTGAAACTCTGAATACCATGGTTTGACCATATTCTAGGTGATAGAATCCCATGCTAAGAAAACTATTGTGGTTTTTTTTTTTTTCTTGGTTTATTGGAGGCTCAAATCAAGTATGTTCTGGCTAGACTCAGACTGTTCTCAAGTATTTAATGAGTAGAATGTAGGACAACCTTCCAAACGGAAATGATGGAATTCCTGTTTGAAAGAATTAAACCTTTAACTAGACATTGTCCCAAGGGAATAGACTCTGGCATACAAAATGAGTGGATGAGGAGATGACTTAATCTATTCTGCTTTCAGTTTCAAAACTATTTAGAGAAAGAAATAGGATAAAGCATCATGGGAACCCAGTGATCAGAGAAAAGTAGCTACTGCCCTTCCATCAGTGGTGAACCCTTGTGAATTGTTGGAGTATTGTGTGTCCTACAGTAGTAATTAGTACTGAATTAGTAGTACTGAATTGGTATAAAACCTTTACCAAGTAGATTCTGCATAATTAATTTCTTTCTTTCTTTCTTTCTTTCTTTCTTTCTTTCTTTCTTTCTTTCTTAAGATTCATTTATTTGAGATAGAATGAGAGAGAACATGAGCTGGAGTGAGGGGCAGAGTAGGTTCTCATTTGAGCAGGGAGCCTGATTCAGGGCTGGATCCCATGACTTTGGGATCATGACCTGAGCTGAAGGCAGACGCTTAACCAACTGAGCCACCCAGGTGCCCCTCAAAGTCACTTTCTGAGAAGATACAGAGTAGTCATATACTCCTAAGGAACAGGGGTACAGTGGACTCCCGCCACGGTGTTCTGGATGTTCTAATTCTTACGAATTCAGCCTACGATTTCCTCACCTTGTTTTTATCAGCTGTTTCACATCATTAGCTCACACTGAGCTGGGGGTCTTTAAATCTGATGGAATTTCCATAAAATGTTTTAGAATGATCCCTTATGGCATCCACCAGTTGAGTAGTTTCTACTGTTAGAGCTGGGAAAGCAGGTGGCTGTTTCCAGGATCAGTTTATTTTTACATGAATTACTGTAAAGTTTGTTTTCTCTCATCCTGTACTTGTGCAATTATTTTGTTAAAAGTTGATTCAGAGTGTTGATATTATACTTCTTGAACGTAATCTTTTCAGTGAGACACTTCAACTCTTTTCTCATGTAGTATATTAGCTCAGGTGTTCTACACATCGCCAGATAGTAAATATTTCAGTCTTAGAGGCCATGTAGCTTCTGTTGCAGCTCCTCAGCTCTGCTATTATATTGCAAAAGCAGCCATGGACTGTGTGGGTTGTGCCTGTGTTCTGGCAAAACTTGATTTACGAGACTCTGCACTGGGCTGCATTTAGCCCGTGAGCTATAGTTTACCTAGCTCTATGTTAGTTTCTCTCTCCCTGTTTTTTTTTTTTTTTCTTTTAAAGATTTTATTTATTTGGCAGAGAGAGATCATAAGTAGGCAGAGAGGCAGGTAGAGAGAGAGAGAGAGAGGAGAAAGCAGGCTCCCTGCCGAGCAGAGAGTCCAATGTGGGACTCAGTCCCACATTGACCTGAGCCAAAGGCAGATGCTTAACCCACTGAGCCAGCCAGGTGCCCTCTCTGCCTGTTTTGTCAACTGTGATAAGTTTGTGAACTATGCTTTCAGTGTCAATTAGTATGAATTTTAGGGTGGGACCAAAAAAAACTGTATTAAATAGGGCAAGGATGAGGCTGAAACTCTGTGGTGGATCTTCAGAAAACTTCTAACTTGGTTTATGATACTTTTTTTTTTTAAGCCATTAAACCATACTAGTTTGCAGTTTTAAAAATTATTATCTAAATGACATTAGGCTATGTTAACATAATCAAGTAGCTTGCAGCAAGTTTTGTCACCTTTGTGAATTTCTGCTTAGTCACTTATAGAATTAAAAAAATATATTTATTTATTTATTATTATTATGTTTTTAAAGATTTTATTTATTTATTTGACAGAGATATCACAAGTAGGCGGAGAGGCAGGCAGAGAGAGAGAGAGAGAGAGAGAGGAGGAAGCAAGCTCCCTGCTGAGCCCTATGTGGGCCTCAATCCCAGGCCCTGGGGATCATGACCTGAGCCGAAGGCAGAGGCTTTAACCCACTGAACCACCCAAGTGCCCCAATTTTAAAGAACCATTGTCCTATGGCTTAATAATGCTGTTACGTGCTGAATGCTTTAATTATGTCCAAGTATCGTGTTCATATGTTTCTCAACATGAGTAACCTAGAAAACTTTTCAAAAGCTGAAAATGAAGTTGTTTACCTTTACTTATTAGTACACCCAGTTCGGCCCTTGCTTTTGTCTGATATTGACTAGATTGGGATTTTAGATATCAAGGTAAATTTGAAAACCAGCACTGTCTTTTTTATTTTATTAACATATAATGTATTATTTATTTCAGGGGTATAGGTCTGTGAGTCATCAGTCTTACACAATTCACCACACTCCCCATAGCACATACCCTCCCCAATGTCCATCCCCCAGCAACCCCATCCCTCTCACCCACTTCCTCTCCAGCAACCCTCTTTTTCCTGAGATTAAGAGTCTTTTATGGTGTGTCTCCCCCTCTGGTTTGATCTTGTTTCATTTTCTCCTCCCTTCCCCTATGATCCTCTTGTCTTGTTTCTCGACTTCTACATATCAGTGAGATCATATGATAATTGTCTTTGTCTGATTGACTTATTTCACTTAGCATAATACCCTGTAGTTCTGAAAACCAGGACTGTCTTTGACAGTCACTCCTTATTAGCCAGCAGACGTGCTCTCTCGCTATATGCCTGACCCCTTTTATACTTTTATATTCTTTGCCCTGTCAAGTTGGTTTTGCCCTCCAAGCTTTTGTTAGAAAGGATGGCACTCAAATTCTGAAAAAGAGCACAAAGTAAACATTTTCTGATTCATATATATGTATTTTTTAAAAGCCACTGTACATTTGAAGCTAATTTTCTTTCCTTGCATGCTGAAACTGAGTCATCCCGAGAAAATGAAACTGGGCAAAGATGAAGATTCTCGGTATATGGGATGTTGTTACAATACATGGCTCTTGCCTATAGAGTATGGAGTCCCAGCCAATTAGCACTTGTTTCTGAGGTTTCGAATCTCGTCCCTTACTTGTATCTGCTAGCTTTAAAACATGCTTTCAGAAAGCTTTATGAATATGAGGATTCATTCTTTCTGAATAAGTAGACTTAACATACAGAGTCTATGTTTCATACAGTTGGAGAGTTGAAAATGTAAAAATTATTTTAAGTTAATTCCCTTAAGTGTCTATATCAGATATATTGTGACTGCGTTTTTAAAAAATTTAATGGTTTGATGCATTGACAGGGAAATAAAGGTGAACCTGGACTACAAGGGATGCCTGGGGCTTCTGGACTAAAGGTAATTATCATTTGAGACATTTGGAAATATATTCAAAGAATTATAAGTCTCCTTCGTTGTTTGTTAAGATTACTGTTTTGCATCCCTTAAGAGAAGTTACATGAAATGAAGGATGATCTATGTAACAGATATAACAAACACGTAAGAAAATGCCTAATGCAAGGTTTCATTTGTTTTTTTTTTTTTTTTTTTTTGGATGCTTTATCATAGTTTGGGTAACAGACATAAAATATCCTCTGGCTTGATTTTCCTGGAAATGGTAGAAGCCAAAGGCTAACATGAACCTCTCTTTGGTCTCTATGGTCTTCCATAACTGAGGGAAAGTGGGTGTGGCTCCCACACAAGTAGTGCTATTCTTCTCTTTGCTGATTGATGGGACTTTAGCGTGGGCTCTCACAGCCTTTTGTATTTTATTTTTCCTCCAAACCAAATGGTTGATGTTTATTTCAATAGGATTTTCAATTCTCTTCAAGCCTTTAACAATCTGCAGTAATATTCCATAGCTCAGGAATGGGCGTAGTAAGTAAAGAGGACAAAACTGTTTCTACAAAAGAGAGTAGGCTTTAGTTAATGTGGTAGAATCAGGGACTAAAGGTAAAACTCAAACCAAAAACCATGAAGCAAGTTCAGGATTCCATTCTATATTACTGTAACTTTCAGAAATTCCCTTATGTAAGACTTTTAAGAAATCTTTATTTCATTAAGAGAATAATCTCTATGGGATGATGGAGAGTGGAGGAATTAAGTCATGGAATATTACCTGTACTGGAAATAGCTCAAGAATTCACTTTTAAGACAACAGTATTCCATTTGTATGAGGAATAAAACCTGTAAATATGTATACTATTTAGCTATAAAGATGTTCACCCTAATATTGTTGATAAAAGTAAAAACTATGAAAACGAATGTTTAACAATTGGCATTTTATTAAAACAAATATGGTAAATCAATACAGTTAAGTACTATTTTGTAATTTAAAATTACATTTTAAAAACAAAACAGCATGTGAAGAACATCATAGTACTGATAGATTTTGTGGTAAAAGACATTCTAAAATGATGCATGCATACTGAGTAAATCTTAGTAACTGAATCGTTTATTGTGTGCTTGTGAGAGGTAGACAGAAAATCTGTAACAAAGTAAAAGCAGTGAGTAATGAGATTATCAGTGATTTTAGTTCTATTTACTCATCAGTTTTTAACAATCAGTTCTTTAAGGTAGCAATATAAGAATAAGCAGTTTCAAGGAGGAAGGGAAAGTTAGTAAAGAAAACAAAAGAAACCTATGTTTATTATTGTCACTACCTTACTATCTACGTTATTGTTGAAGCTATAAAATAAAATAAAAATGAGAAATATTTATAAAATTTTAAAACATATGCTATCAGAATAGTTTAACTAGCAAAGATAGGAAAAATATAAGAAGTTTTATCAGGACTCTGGTAAATTTTTCATTCTTTTGTATCTGAAGTAATAATTCTAAGTGTCAACTAATTTTGAAACCATGGATTATAAATTGGAGATATAGGTAGAGGAAAACAGTGGTGTTTTTCATAAGCAATAAGTCTGCAATCTTATGTAACTTCTGTGTTACCTAGGGAGAACAAGGAGCAGTAGGTCCCCCAGGAGAACCAGGATACCTGGGTTTACCTGGAATTCAAGGAAAAAAGGTACGCATTGTTTAGGAGATATAATTGACTTTTAATCATCTTTTAGCATGTAAGTCTTCCTTTTGTGAAAGCATTATAGCAGGACTGATTATATTTTTAAGGATAAGCTGACCTACCCCATGTCCATAGCTGTGGTCCCTACATGGGTGTGGTCTCCTAGATGAAGGTCTTGGATGAAACATGCAGCTCAGAAAAGTAATATCCTATAAATTCAGATTTTTTTGCAGTCAATCCACATGAGTGGATTAAATTCCACAGGAATTTTATAGGAAGAGTCTTCCATGTCAGGCACTTTTACCAAAATGTGAATATAACTCTTATCAAAACTGGGGCAAAAGTCTAAAAAAGGTAAAAATTTGACCATGAAGTTGCTATTTATAAAAGATGATATTATATAGAATTTCATTTAAAATGAATTTGAGTTTAAAATACAAGTCAGGTATACTGATAAATGTTTTGGTGAGAGAAGAGAGCAACACTTAAGATTCATATTCTCTCTCTCTTTCTCCTCAAGTAAAGGAACCCTGAAGCTGTAACTATATAAATATTATTTTGGGTGGGATCTTAAGTCACAACTGACTGCTTGTTCATCAAAGAAGTCAATGCCACTGCAAATATACACATTTCAGGCTATAAGTAAATACACTGGCTTTTATTCTGGTAAGGGTAGACACATGTCTTCATCTTCACATCCCTTGTTGTTTTAGTTTTTCTACCATTTCATTTTTCTGTTTCTCATGTATTATATACTTGTTCCCTAGGTTATTAGAACCGGTATGATCCTCGACCTTTTTGTTACACTGAATAGCCGGTAACACTTGTGGAGACAGGAATGACCCTCATAGCAGCAATGAAGTATTAGAAACTTAGTGCACATGAAGTAAACCTGTGGAATATATGTTTGGAATTGGAGAAATTTCTTGTGCAAAGTTGCCCCCCACCTTTTAAAAGATTTTATTTATTTATTTGACAGAGATTGCAAAGTAGGCAGAGAAGCAGGCAGAGAGAGAGGCTCCCTGCTGAGCAGACAGCCCCGATGTGGGGCTTGATCCCTGGACCCTGGGGTCATGACCTGAGCCAAAGGCAGAGGCTTTAAACCCACTGAGCCACCCAGGTGCCCCAAAAGTTGCCTTTTTAAAGATCACCTATATATTATTTGCTGTAAACACAAAACTCTCTGTGTTTAGAGAGCATGGTAAGGCAGAAAAGAAATTTGGAAACAGTGTCCAAGTTCATCTCAGGGCAAGTGCTTATCTTCCTTGATTTGCAGATTCATTATAGTCATTCATATTAATATTCAGGTCCTTGTAAGAACCAGAGCATTAAAGGAGTTGGTCAGGAATATCTCTTCTAGCTGAAAAATCCTAGGAACGTTTTGATCCTGGAATATGGATTTTTCCCCCCAAATTCATTTTTGAAGCATATGTTTTCTAAAATACCATTTTAACGTTATGTTCTACTTCACTGTATCCTATAAATGCATGGCTGCTACTGGCTCAATGGAAGATTTTCACTTTGATTTCGTAAAAGTGCAGTTGTCAAAATGAGTTTTCTCATGTTTGTTGACCGTCAGATGGTGATTGATATAGAAAAGTTGTCTTATTCCTGGTAAAATAGAAATTGTAGTCAATTTTCTTCTCAAATGTAAGAGCACAAGACAGAGTTCATTTAGAACATCATTTTGATATAATATGATTTTACTCTCTTCCCAAATACTGTTTTGGACTCAGCTTCTGATGATAGATATTTAACTGCTTTTTTGCAGGGGGACAAAGGAAATCAAGGTGAAAGAGGCATTCAGGTATGTTGCTGGCTTTTTTATTTTTGCTTTGCAATAAAATCAGGGCTTTGCTCTTTTTAGTTCTCACATGGCTTTTCCAGCTCCTTCCAGTTTTGCCATCAGTCTCTAATTGTTAAGTCCCAGCTCTCTTCTTGTCTTCTAAACTGTTTGGTCAATGTCAAATCTCATTTTAAGATTCTTCTCCACTCCAGTGTTGTAGAAAACTTGGGAACCAAATGGTTCAACAAGACAGATACAGATTTTACTATATACTTCTAATATCTTTATATATTTATGGAAAGTATGTATGTTTCCAGAAATGATTAGAAATGGCTTATAGCAAAAATAAATTTGATAAGAAACCATTAACACCAATTATAAGACATGTTCAAACTAACAGATGGAAGGAGAATTATACCAAAAAATGAAATCAGGCTGAAGACATCTAATGATTTAGAAGGACGTTTCATTTGGGTGTCTTAGAAACAAAGGTGAGGAGCTCTAGAATTTCTGGAGGTATAAAAGGAAATTACAAATTGAAGTAAGAGTGGAATTAGAATCTATTAATGTTAGAGTCTCAAAAATTGCTTTTCTACGGTTGATTCCATTTGTTTTACTTGAGATATTCAAGCATTATTATGATTCTTTAAGTTAATTTTGAAATGAGTGAGGTGAATTTTAAGGAAGTATCTGTGAGCTCTAGACCCACATATTCCAATTCCCTTCTTTGTACTGAATTTGGATGACTCATGTGCACATCTGTGTGTCCAAAACAGAACTTGTCACCTTTCCCCATAAACCATCTCCTACTCTGTTCTTTGTCATAGTAGCACTATGTAATTGGTAGCACTATGTAATAACCTAAGGAAAAAGTCTAGGAAGTTATCTTAAAACCCATTCTCTTCTCTCTTCACCTGCAGTTTCCCTTCTAAGCCTGTCTAGAACTTGGGCCCTTCTTCCTATTCACAGTGTCCTGATCATTTCTTGATCAGACCCATGACCCATTGTCATGGGTCTCAAATTCTGCATTGTCCTCCTCCCTGGTCCCCTTGAGTGCACTGTCCTCTCTTCCTCTCATGCTCCTACCAGCATGCAATAAGGAAACTACAGACCCACTCAGGAATTCTTCCGTGGTATCCCACATGTTTCAAGATAAAGTCTGTCCTGGAAAATCCTTCCTTGTTTGACTAACTCTTTTTGGTCATTTAGGGTAGAGTTATTTTCCCTACCCTGCAGGACCCCTTTCTCTCAGATACACCTTCCTGTTCTGGTGGTATCCAGCCCAGATGTTTCAGTATGCATTTTCATCATTCTTGATTTAATGGCTTATCTTTCCCACCACACAGTAAGCAACTTGCAGGTTAGCGTATCTTTGTTTCAGTGTCTCTGTGGGATAGCAAATAGGTGTCATTCAATAAATGTTGGGAGTCCACTTAGGTAAATTAATGAATAAATCACAATGCAAGAGTGATTCAAAATTTAAGTCACTAGATCATTCATTGATTATATTATCTAGGTATTGGTTTTCCTAGAAATTGCTAATAATCTTGTCCAACATAGGGATGAAGTAGGGCTTTAGGGGCTAGGACCATGCATTGTATATGATGGATATCCAAAAATATTTATTAAATGGACAAATGTGTTTATGTCTTTACTATTTTTCTTCTCTTCTTATTTTTCCTGACTTAAATGTCTTCATGAAAAATGTTTTTATGGTACTTCTTTTGTTGAAGTATAACTGGCATATAACAGTATATGGCTGACCCTTATACAATGTCAGCTTGAACTCCCCAGTTCCACTTATATGCAGTTTTTTTTTCAATAAATAAGGTACAGTATCATAAATGTATTTTGCTTCTTTATGACTTTCTTAACTTTTACTTTTCTCTAGCTTACTTATGAGAATATAGAATATATTACATGTAACATATAAAATATGGGTTAATTGATAGTTTATATTGTTAGTAAGGCTCCTAGTCAACCATGATCTATTAGTAGTTAAATCTGGGGGGAGTCAAAAGCTATATACCGATTTTGGACTTTGAGGGAGGTTGGTGCCCTCAACGTCTGCGTTGTTCAAGAGTCAACTATATTGCAGGTGTACAAATTTGTTATGCATAATCTCTTCAAAATTTGTATACACTGTGAAACAATCATCACAATAAGTCTAGTTACCATCTATCACCGTGCATAGTTAGAAATTTTTTTCTTTTGAGGAGAACTTTTAAGAATCACTCTCTTAGCAACTTCAAATATACAGTATTACCATACTACCACTGTGGTAACCATTGCTATACACCCATCCCCTGGACCTCTTTATTTTATAACAGGAAGTTTATATCTTTTGAACCCCTTCACCTATTTCACCCACCCCCTATGGTTTCTGGAAACCATTATTGTGTTCTATCTACGATCTTAAATTTTTTGGTTTGGTTTGTTTGTTTGATTTTGTTAGACTCCACATATAAGTGAAATCATACAATATTTGTCTTTCTCTGACTTATTTCACTTAGTGTCATGCCCTCGAGTTCCATCCATGTTGTCTGTCACAAATGGCAAGATTCCATTTTTCAAAATGTATGAATAGTATTCCACTTTTGCAGTCTATTTTTAATTTTTAAAAATTCCTTTAAATATGTCTTCTTGTCTTTGCATGTTTATAGCTAGCCCTGAACATGGTTATGTCACTGAAATTAATCAAATGTCCACAGCCATTGGATTTTTAAATTATTTTCATGTTGTTAATGTGAGGGTTGACTCTTTTTTCTTACTCTGAGAGACTAACTTCTTTCTTATATCATTTTATATATTTGCATCATTGCTTTGGTGACATTTTTTCTTCACCATAGGTTAATACATCACTTGTTTCTTATATGTGGTGGTATTCTATGTGTGCGAGCTAATCAGTAATTTTTATTAAATTTTAAAGGGCCAAAAGGGAGAAAATGGAAGACAAGGGATCCCAGGGCAACAGGTATTTTTGTTTTCTCTGATAGTCGATGAAGTAATGAATCACATAACTGGATGGTGTTTGGAGGGGGTTACCTGCATATGGAAAAGAAAAGGAAGGAGGGCAGATACAGTATGCATTCTAAGCACCTAAGGAAGAAAATGTCAGGTGATGATGGTGATAATGGGTTGTTTTAAACTTTTGCCTTATGTTTTCATTTTTTTGATAATGGTTTGCTTTCATCTTTTGCCTTATGTTTTCATTTTTCTACACTGTGAAACTTCCTTCCCCATGCTTTTTTCTGGTCAAATGAATGGCTAAAGGTAGGCAACTCCACCTATATCTTAGAATAGTTATTGGCCAAAGGCAGCCATACAGTGGCAGTATTTCCTTATCTACTGATCAGTCTTGATTTTTTTTTTTTTTTCTCGAAACGTGAGTAGGTGAAGTCTATTAGGTGTGGAGAAATGTACTTGTTTCCCTCTTATGTGTTCAGAGATAGAATTTCCTACAATAGAGATTCATTAAATGCTATCTTGAGGTACTGTGTTATGGAATAGATTCATAATAAAATTGTTTTGCTTCTTCCCTGACTAAACTCTCCTCATTAAATAGTGTTCCAGTGAGATTGCCATATGGCCTGCAAGTTCAGTCAGAGCTGAACTGGACCAAAAGAGGCATGCAAGTGATTTGTACCTAATGTAGCTTATGTGCTGCTTCTTTGCCAATAATTAAGCTCAGATCCAACTCGGTCCACCCTTGGAAGGGCAGACTGTACAGGGAGACCCTTGGTGGGGTAGACCTTTTTCAAATGTGACATTCAAGAGAGATTCAGTAATTATACTGGTTCTGGAGAGAGGGGGAGAAAAACGTGAGTGATGTCTTTGAGGAGAGGGATCTCTTTCCCTCACCTGGAGAAATCTGTGAGACCATGGGAGTGAGATCTGAAAGCATATGGTCAAAAGGTTGTTTATAGTAGAAGGTGGAAGGTCAGTGCTGCTATTAGGAAGAGTTGAGAATTTAGAAGCTAACACGAAGAACAAAAGTAACTAAAATGAGAAATGGCCCGAGTTTGCCTGCATAAAAGTATGTTCAGTAAATCATGTCTTTTAATTTTAATGCTCCTCCGCTTGACTCCAATACTCTTGATGACACAGCCAGCCCTGTCCCCATTCTTCGCACTGGCAGCACAGACCACCTCCCCCTTGATTTCCCTAAGTTAATCACACAATATATATAAACAGCTGTTCTCATAGGAGGACCTTCACCTCTTCATCCATTCAACCTCTGCAACCCCGGCCTTACCCCCAAATTCTTACAATAACTGTCTGAAAAGAAGGCTATTTCCTGTGGAGTCTGAGCTCATAACCTTGCCAAGTCACTGGCTTACACGGTGCCCCTAACGTGTCTTTTTTTTTTTTTTTTTTCCCACACTTCTCAAGGAAAATAATAATCATCTCCCCAGGCAGGTTTTGAGTTCCCTAGAAAGCCTCTGCCCTAAATTTGTCAGATGCTGCATTTCTCACCACCAGGAACCCTGAGCCCTTGGGGAGCACCTGGGGGTCAAAGCAACTATTGCTTTTCAGCAGCTGAATAGTTGTCCCAAGCTCTTTAAATAAACAGTCCTAGTTTACCTGTCATCCTACCAAGGGCTGCAAGTGTGTGATTTCTTGGCCTTCGTGTTGTGTTTTGCTCATGAAATCATCCTGGTGGATTCTCAGAGGACAGCTGTTTTCAGTTTCAGCTCTAATTCAGTTCTAGCCCTGAGAACTTAACTCCATTGTCTTTCCTCTTGTATGAGCTCTAGTTGTAGGCTTATGTCTGGTAGGGAACACCCCTGCCTTTCTTCAGAAACCCTAATATTTAAAAAATAGTCTTACAGTATTTTACTCACTAATATATTTTTGTATGAAAATTTAGTGTTTTTATGCTTTCATTTTAATTTGAGAATCACCCTTTCTCTGTGCCATACATGAATTTTACCTAACTTGTCTTCCCCTTTGTCTAATCTGGGTATCCGTGTCCAAGAAACCTAGAGATGATGCTAAATAAATATTCAAACTCAAAATTCATAGTGTGAAGTGTTACGCACTAAATTTTGTGTTGGATTTCGGAATACCAGTTGCTAATTATAAAGTTGAATCATGAAATCCTGCCTGTGTGCGTACAAGCTTTACCCTGATCCCTGAACTGGTACTGGGTGAGTGTATGAGGAATTTCAAAAATGGGAAATTTTAATGCCTTTCCTGAAAGTTCTTATCACCTGTAATTTGTCATTGCAATGAATACATGAGAGATGAGTGGGAAATAATTTAATATAGCCATTCAGAGGCACTCAATGATTTTAATGGTGAGTGAATTCCCTGTGTGGGCTCCGCAGTGTGCGTATCACTTGGGAAAAATACCATTTATACCTCACACTGCTTTTCTAATCTCTGAATTACCACCCGTGAGTGGTTTAGGCATAGGACAGATGAGTATTTTCTTCCCTGTTAATCACTTTGAAAGGCATCATTGCTTTAACTCATCTTTTATAAGTAGCACTCAATTGAAATTTAATTTTAAAGACATAAACTTGGGAAAATAGAGTATTTAATCACCCCAATAAAAGACTAAATATATCTTACCTGATTTGAGCTTAATTTCCATTAAAATAGTAGTGTATTTAAAATTCAGAATAGAATTTAAATAAAATTCAACTGGAATCCCTTTCTAACCTACATATTTGAACTTCATGTAAAAATACTCATATCTAAGAATGACACAGTTACATAAATTCACATTTTTCTATTATCTAGTTAACATATTGCATTGTCCTTAGTCTCCTTTGAAATGGCAAAAAAAAGTATCAAAAATACTTCTTTCACTGATTCTGTCAGTACTTTTCAAATTAAAAGCTGACATTTGGTATTGCCTGGGTGGCTCAGTGGGTTAAATATCTGCCTTCAGCTCAGGTCATGATCTAAGGGTCCTGGGATTGAGTCCCACATTGGGCTTTCTGCTTGGCGGGGAGCCTGCTTCCCCCTCTCTCTCTGCCTGCCTCTCTGCCTACTTGTGTGCTCTCTCTCTCTCTCTCTCTCAAATAAATAAATAAATCTTTTTAAAAAACATAAAGTCTAATTAAATATATAGCAAAAGATGCATGCCACATTTCTAGTAGTATACCTTGCACAGTTATTATTGTTTTTTCTCCTATTAATTTTCAAAGGGAATTCAAGGCCATGAGGGTGCAAAAGGAGAGGTATGTCATATGCTCTCTTTTCAGTCCTTATTGCTTGAGTTTTCAGTGCTGTATAAATCTAGCTATAGGCATCCCAAACAGAAAATGCCTTTCATGTTCTTCAGTTCTTAAATAGTGATTTTCGTAATATGCGGACTCATTGAATTAATTAAGAAATGTTACATATTTGTGAATGTCAATGGTTCTCCTTCTAGATTAAGAGCTAATTTTCTTCTGTCTGTGTTTCAACAAAGAACACTGTGTTTCTGTATTTGTCTCTCTAGAATGCAAACTCTTTGGGAACAGGACTGTGTCATGTTTGCTGTTTCCCTGGCACTAGACGTATTACCTACACAATACGCTCAATGAAGAGAGGATATTTGTGGAGTTGGGTGGATGGGTGGATGGATGGATGAGTAGGCCTTGAATATGACATGAAGTTTCCTTGTATAATGTACATTATATGTACATGTATGTATATAGTCATATGCACATCTCTAAGGAAGTCTTTGATGCAATTTTGCCTTCCGAAACATTTAAATAGAACTTTTAACGGTTTCTTCTGATTTTAGAGAGGTGAAAAGGGAGAGCCTGGTGTCAGAGGTGCCACAGGACCAAAAGGAGAGTCTGGGGTGGACGGCCTAATGGGGCCTGTGGGTCCCCAGGGACAGCGTGGGGAAGCAGGTCCTCAGGGACCTCCAGGACTGGATGGGAAGCCCGTATGTATTCTGCTTCTTCCTTAGTTCTTGCATTTTCATTGCTTTTTACTTGGTATGTACACGTTATAACCCCTAATAATTTGATGCAGGGGAGAGAATTTTCAGAACAGTATATTCGACAAGTTTGCACCGATGTATTAAGAGGTAAGTCTCAAACAGATTTTAATAACTTTAAAATTACTAAAGTGATACAGATTCTTGGTAGAAATTATGAAAGACATAAAATAAGAAAGGACATTTGTAAATCCCTGTTTTTGTCTAGGTGAGTATGCTTATGAAGATGAAAGTTATGTGTACTCTTTTGTAATCGTTTTAATAAAGAAGTTTATCATTATTTCACCATGAATTAAATTTTCTTTTCTAACATAACTCTGAAAACTTAATTCATAAATACAGATGTCTATAATTTACCAGTTTCTTTTTTGGGGTTTGCTTTCACTTTTCCTTCCCATTTTAAGCAATTGCTACAAAAAAATGATGACACAGACCAATGAGTTAAATTCCTAGAAGCAAAATTATTGGTCAACAGATTGACATCTGTATGTTATAAAACATGAGTAAGATGTTACTAATACTCATTTGCCATTTAAATATAAGGGGTGGGACTTCTTTGTTTTTAAGCTCAGCTACCAGTCTTACTTCAGAGTGGAAGAATTCAAAGTTGTGATCATTGCCAGTCTCAACACGGTTCCCCTGGCATTCCTGGACCGCCTGGTCCCATAGGCCCAGAGGGTCCTCGAGGATTTCCTGGTTTGCCGGGAAGAGATGGCATTCCTGGGTTAGTGGGTGCTCCTGGACGTCCAGGTGCCAGAGGATTAAAAGGTACTTCAACTTTATGTGCATAAACAAACGATAAAAAAGGGTATATTTTGTGTTCATTCTCTAAATTAATAGGCATGGGTTCATCTTTGTTTTTAGGATGACAAAAAGCTCTTGTATACCTAAGTCTCTAAATAATTTGTCAACTAGTTAAAAAGCAAGTTTTCTATTATCTTAAAGCAATATTCTAAACTAAAGCAAGGTTGAAGTCCGAAGCTTGTGAAATGACAAATTAGAAAAAGTTGACATTGTACTTAGAGATTTGGACTGAGTTTTTAATAAGAAGGTCTTTAAGTAGTCACAGACACTATTTCCTTTGTTTTGACATCAGTAACTTCTGTTACCTTATTGGAAAGGTTTTTTCCTCTTATAGGAAAAATTAACTTACTAATGGCCCACAGCTTACTTCTCTTTGAATGTTTATATGAAATGTCATTTGATAATACTTTCCTTTTTATTTCCTATTATATGAACAATTTAGATGTTCAATCACAGTGATAAATAAACAACTGTGATTAACAGAAAGGGCTAATAATCCCAAACCATTTTCCTTTTTAATATTTAATCCTTGTTACATCTTTCTAGATCAGTGATAATTTTGGAAATTTTTCCTTCAAAAATTCTGTTTCCCATGAGAAATAATAAATGGCAAGCTGTTTTAAAAGATTTTTCTTTCAATGTGTGTATTAACAAATTTGAAAGAAATGATCCAGGAGGAAGTGATTTTATAGGAAAAGTAAGCATGTTCCTGTCTTTGACACTCTGCAGGTCTACCAGGAAGAAATGGGGCAAAGGGGAACCAAGGGTTTGGGTACCCCGGAGATCAAGGTCCTCCTGGTCCCCCAGGTAAGACTTGCTATATGCTCATAAGTGTACCGTACATTTGGCTTTAAGATGATCACCAACCTATGTCAAAAAATTGAAAATCAAGACATTTGTTTACTTTTTTGAATGAATCACATTCAACACATTGAGCTCTAATTCCTAGATTTTTCTTCCTCTGTCATATTCACAACTCACTTGGGATTTTCTCTTGTTTTTTGTTTGGCAAGCCTTAGAAGACGACTCTGTAGAGTAGTTTTTTACTGGTCTTAGTCACCCATGTTTATCTGGTGTATATCACTGTTCCATCTTTATGATTCTCAAGGAAGCAACGTAACTGAAACAGTGGACTCTTTAAGTCACTCTCAGCTACTGTGTGATTTAACTTTGTGAGGCCTCCATTTCCTCATTTGTGAAATGGTGGTGAGATGGTACGTGCATCATGACATTGGAAAATAACCTGAGTTAATACTTGTAGTGTGTTTGGAATAGTGCATAACAATCATGTTTTCAATTAAATGTGTACTATTATTTTCAAAGACTTTATTTATTTGAGAGAGAGAGAGAGAAGTTGAGAGAGCAGACTCCCTGGTGAGCAAGGAGCCTGATGCAGGGCTCGATCGCAGGAGCCTGAAATCACGACCTGAGCCAAAGTCAGACGTTCAAATGACTGAGCCACCCAGATGGCCCCTGTTATCATTCTAGATGTTATTACCTCAAGAAGCTTTTGGGTGGGTTAAAGGATTCAGCAGTCTTTGTGTAAAATACTTGGAAGTATATCCACAGCTGTAGTTAGTGTTAAATAAATGTTTCTGAGTAGTAGCTGCAGGAATCATTACTCATAGAAAGTACCTCAGACCCCTCTGCTCCATTTCAAAAGCTGAATTATTTTGTTCTTTTGAGTCATCAACTTTTTATTTTATTTTATATATATATTTTTAAAAGATTTTATTTAAATACTTGAGAGAGAGAGAGAGAGAGAGCACAATGAGCACAAGAGATTCAGGGGGCCAAGGGAGAAGCAGACTCTCCGCAGAGCAGGGACCCTGGGATCATGACCTGAGCCAAAGGAAGCCGCTTAACCACTGAGCCACCCAGGCATCCGGAGTCATCAACTTCTTAGAAGGCCAAAACCCTAAGTTAACTCTCCTTCCTTTGAGCATGCTCATTGAACTAATTCTGCAGTGGTTCACAAATGAGAGGTGTTACACCATTGTGTAATTTTGCATGGTAATGAGTGTATTTAGTGTATTTAAATGTGGAAACTCAGAAATGTGTCTAATGGAAATAGTCCTTTCACTGCAAATATGGCACAAAAGTGACATCAGTAAAGTTTTAGCTTACTGGTCTATTCACTTGCTAATTTATAATAATATTGGCAGAAGATACGCTGGAAGGAAGAAATGGGTTTGGGCAACCCACCAATTGAAATGTTAGAATGTTAGCTCTGTGTCTCAATCAGCAGCATGACTGCTGTATTAATAAGCTTAGCCCAGTTTTATAAAAATTGCTGATTATTTTTGGATAGTCCTTTCCCCATGGAAGGTATACAGGATTAGCAAAAGAGTCCCTCCTCTTCTCACATAGGTGCAAATATGTAAAACTTAAATTTTTTTTTTTCAGTTTAAGTTTTTTAACAGAATCAGCTCTGTCATCAAAAACCAAACTCCTCTGTTCATATATTGCTCATGTCCCACCTTAGGTCCAGAGGGTCCT
The DNA here is from genome assembly GCF_030435805.1 of Mustela lutreola. NCBI lineage: Eukaryota > Metazoa > Chordata > Mammalia > Carnivora > Mustelidae > Mustela > Mustela lutreola. Next base: position 102,700,680 of record NC_081295.1, on the reverse strand, counting down.
CCTGGAATGAGCAAAGAAGGTCCTCCAGGAGACCCAGGTCTCCCAGGCAAAGATGGAGATCATGGAAAACCCGGAATCCAAGGCCAACCAGGACCCCCCGGCATCTGCGATCCATCACTATGTTTTAGTGTAATTGTCGGAAGAGACCCATTTAGAAAAGGACCAAACTATTAGTGTCTGATGCCTCATTCAGCAACCTAGGCATGGTGCTTTTCTCTTATGGTCTTTTGCATCTCAGGAAGATAACAACAGTAATCCCTTGAAAGAAACTAAAGTACCTCGGTGTTCTTATTATTATTTTTTTTCTTAAGGAAAACTATATAAAAGGTCACATATACTGATTTTAAAGGCTCTGCAGTAATTCAGAGCCTTTAGATTAGTAGCATTAACTAAATCTCAAGGGTTTCTTGTAAGTCCATTTATTTTAATCAAAGTTGAATATTAAAAAACCACCATTGCCTGTTAGCCAGTCAATTTCAGTCACTGTGAAATATTTCACATTCAGCCTCCATGCAGCAGAGTAATTGAGTTCAATTTCATGTCTGTGTGAATTTCATGTTTCATATTTCCTAGCACATGCTTGTCCATTAGCCAAAACACGTGTCTGGTGTCGCTGGAAAGAATATTGGGCTGATACTCAGCTAGGACAGACCGTGTTGCCACACCAGTCATTTACTCCAGTGTCTGTGCTTACTGGGGAGGGACAGTGGACTGACTGGTGGGCATTCAGGGTTTTGAATATCACCTCTCAATGAGGCGAATGTGTTTAAGTACATTTGCAAATCCTTGAATTATGCTAAGAAAGAGTATTGATTACATTGGGCATGGACAAAATTGTTGTTAAAAACATGTTAAAAACATGTCAGAAAAAAAGTTTCATTATACCTGGTCAGTATGTTCCAAGGAAATGCAGTTTTTGGAATTCTAAAAAGACTTCATTCTTCACATTTGCTTAGTAATTGGAACGTCTGTTGTATGCCTTCATTTTCCATTCCACTTATTTTATGTGTATGTTCCTATATGTTAACTTTCATTTGTAGCAAAGCTAATGGGAATAAATGCTCTAGTTGAAAGGGAAGGTAACTCTACAGCTCCTAGTATGTCTTGATATTTTTAGCAGACATTAAAATATTATGGACAGTCTTTGTGTACTGTACTTACTGCTTTTGTAAGGAACATATTTGAGATATTTCATTCTAATCGTGCTCTATATTTTGTTACATGCTTGTTATTCAAAGTATAATAAAGTTTTGTACAGGCCTGTTTGCAGTGGTTTCTTTTTTATATATAATTTTAACTGAGAGTTGAGTATAGTATGATGTCCCATGGTCATTTATTCAATAGATATACTTTATTGAGTTATTTACTTTATTCTTTATGAACTTGTTCATCTGAAATAAGAACTTAGAAATTCAGTTGCTGTGCTACTCACATAAAGAGGGGCACAACCTGCTTCCTGGCCCAGGAATGGTTGTTGATCAGTGTTCAGCTTAACTGACATGTCATTCTACCACTCTGGTGAGGACCTCAGGGGAGACTGATGTTCGTAACGTTCAGTAGCAGAGTTAGTGCAAGGCTTGTTTTGTGTTGTTTTTGCTTTTGTTGTTGAAGTAGAGTTGACACCCAGTGTTCCATTAGTTTCAGGTGTACAACATCATGATTCTATACGTTATGCTGTGCTCACCACAAGGGGGGCTCCCATTGGTCACCCTACGATGCTATTACAGTACTATTGGCTATATTCCCTATGCTGTGCCTTTAATCGGTGCGACTTACTCATTCCATAACTGGAAGCCTGGATCTCCTACTCTCCTTCACCCATTCTTCCCATCCTCCTATCCATCTCCCCTCTAGCAACTATCAGCCTGTTCTCTGTAATTATGGGTATGTTTCTGCTTTCTGTTTGTTTTTTAGATGCCACACGTAAATGAAGCCATATGGTATTTGTTGTTCTCTGTCTGTTCACTTAGCATAATATTCTCTAGGCCCATCCATGTTGTTGCAGATGACAAGCTTTCATTCTTTTCTTTTTCATGGCCGGGTAATATTCCATTGTATATATGTACACCACAACTTCTTGATCCCTTCATTTGTCAGCGGATGTTTGGGCTGCTTCCATAATTTTGTCATCGTAAATAATGCTGCAGTAAACATCGGGGTGCATATGTCTTTTTGAATTAGTGTTTTTGTTTTCCGTGGGTGAATATCCAATAGTGAAATCATTGGATCATACAGTATTTCTATTTTTAATTTTTTGAGGAATCTGCATACTATTTTGTACAGTGGCTGCACGAGTATACATTCCCACCAATAGTATAGAGGGGTACCTTTTCTCCGCATTCTTGCCAACACATATTTTTTGTTTGTTTGTTTGTTTGTTTGTTTGTATTGGTTTGGTTTTTTAACTTTTATGTTCCAGCCATAGCATAAGGCTGGTTTTGTTGTTCTATCTCTAGCAAAGCCCTGGGTATCTGCTTACACCTAACCCCCAGCTAATTATGACAATATCTGTTAAGACAGTGGTAAAGGAGTGGAACAGGGTAGTAAATATCACCATTCATTCAACCACTATGTGGCCATTAAGTGGCAGGTAGGGTGCCAAGGATAAAATGGTAATATAGTGGCACTTTCTGGCCTGAGGTTGCTCTTGTGTAATGAGATGCAGGTAAGTAAACAGGTAATTCCAACACAGTCATTCTAAGAAAGGAGAAAATGCTATGGACTACATTGTGTATCACCTAAATTCATATGTAGAAGCCTTAACTCCCCTGTGACCATATTTGGAAACAGGGTTTATGGATGGCAATGCAGGTTAAATGAGGTCGTAAGGGTAGGGTACTAATCCTATAGCACCGATGGCCTTATAAGAAGAACAAGAGGGAAGTCTCTCTCTTTCTACATGCATACAGGAAGGGTCCTGGGAGCACATAGAGATAGGATGACCGTCAACAAGCCAGGAAGGAAGCCCACCTTGATCTCGGACTTCCAGTCTCCAGAATTGTGAGAAAATCACTTTCTGTTGTTTAAGCCTGCCAGTCTTATGCTGCCATAACAAAATAGTATTTTGTTATTTGCTGCCCAAGCTCATAGGAAAGAGGTGAGGGTAGGGAAAACTTCTCTAAAGCAAGCAAAGATTAGAAACTGAGATTTGAAAGGCTAGGAGGCATTAGCATAACCAAGTCATGTCAAGATAATGAAAACAAGCAAATGCTGGGGGAGTTAGAAAAACGTGGAGAATTCAGAGAGTAAAACCTGTGAAAAATAAACCATGTTACTTTTAGTATCCTTACTTTAATATTGCAAGGTGAAATATTTCTGTAATATATCGTGGTATATGTTTTGTCCTAATGTATTTATCCGTTGGACAAATTTGAGATTAACTGTTTTACACTGACTTTCACAAATAAGCAGGTGAATGAGTTTGTTCTGCATTATAATGGTGTGTCAGCACCCTGTTACAGGCAAAGCCCTTTTATTGTCATTACAGAAGCATAGCTTCTGTAGTGGGTTTGCCTGGGTTCAACCCCCCCACCTTAGTTTTCCAGTGAGTCTTCAGAAAATTTATCTAGTTCTTCATGCCAAGATTTCTTCATATGTTAAATGGAGAATATTAATAGTACTTACCTAATAGTAAGAATGAGTATTTTGAGGATTAAAAGAGATGAAATGAAAAATTACTTCATGGAATAAAGTCTGCTAATTTACCAGAACCATACAAATAATGTGAGGTTAGCAATCTTTTGATGAAATTTTAGCTAGTCAAAAGATTTTGTATCTGTGTAACTCAAACTGTTAAAACTGATTAATCTGCCTCATTGCAATTCAGAATGAAACTCTCAGTCTGAAGGGTAAAAATAATTCTCAGTAAAAGCTGTCCACCAGATTTTGGCCATCTTGGTCAAAAATGTAAAGTGGGAACAATTGAGGGGAAAAACCCAACAAACCCTGGGGGGTTATAGTTTTGGGGTGTTTTATCTGTATTTTATTAATTCTGTATTTTTATGAGCTCTTTTTTCCCTAGTTCTTAGAACTTCACCAGGTAATTATTTAATTTTCATCATGAGGAAATTTTTAATTGAGGTGGAAATGAAAAAAAAAAATCATTCTTTAATCCCCAGTAGAGGGCAGCAAAATACATATATCTGCTCATACAGAACCAAGCCATGATAAACAATCACTACATATATTTAACGTGAAAATTTTCTCAGTTTTGCAAGCTTGGTTAGATTTATATCCTCAAAACTGTGCTTCCAAAGAAGAAAAAAATTATTACATTTTTGTAAATTGAACTCCTAAACCAGTTAATGAAGCTCTTTATATCCGATGTATTGCTTATCTGTTTTATCTTTGTATGATACAGGTCATCTAATTAAAGTGCTCTGGCTTGGAGCTTTGATTATAACTTCAGTCTGATAACTCTGTTGTCAAAGGAGAGGCTTGAAGCTCAGACTTGGTTTTTCTCAGTTACAGATCTGGCCAACTGGCTGGTGTTTTAGCTTTTTTGTGCCCAGGGCAGACAGCTGCCCTTAGCACTATCTAGAGTTTACAGGTGGGTAAACCACACATCCCAGAATCGTGGAACAGTAGATTTTATAAAATGTCAGCACAAGAGATGATCAGTACTGTGACTAAAGCATTAAGAGCCTACTCTCCAAGGACTGTGGGACATGATGGGTAGCACAAAAGGGAAACTTCAATTAAAAGTTTGTCCAATTAAAAGTAACTTTGGGGTGGCTGGGTGATGGACATTGGGGAGGATATGTGCTATGGGGAGTGCTGTGAATTGTGTAAGACTGATATTCACAGACCTGTACTCCTGAAACAAATAATACATTATACATTAATAAAAAAAAAAAAAAGTAAGGGAAAAGACCAGAAATCAGCCCATAATTTAGTTAAATTGAGCTGTAAATGTTTCTCCAGAATGTCTCAACAAAACCTTATCTTAAAAGGTATGTAGAAAAATTATATTTTGCTTCAAGGAACACATTTGAAATAAAGAACATCGCTGTTTCTATTCACTAAATTATTTTTGTGTTCCGCCTTTCTAAAAGTAGGTTTTCACAAAGGAACTTTGAATAAGCAGACTTTAAAAGTCCCATATTGGTGTCCTAGATGAAAAGGACCCTTTGAAATCGCTGACTGGAGGATCCTATCTGGAGAACTGAAACACAGTGATAGTGTTTTTCCATCATGTCCCCAGATTGGTTAACATTTCAAAATAATATGAAAAATATTAAATTTGAAAAGTGTCTATGGATCTTACAAAGTGAAATTCAAAGTAAAATTTTGAAATAAGGCATTTTGACAACAAAAAAGGTAGAGTCCTGTGACATGTGATATTGGACGGATCTGATAATTACCCTGAATTTGTTTTCTTATCTCTGAAACAAAGGGTTTAAATTACTGTGTTTTTTTGACCTGGGCTGTACATCACAATCACCTAGGCAACTTTAAAAAAGTTTCCTTACTTTGGCTTTATGGATAGATTCTGGTGTAATTGGTTTGTCTTCCAAGCAGAGGCAGGAGATGTACAGAGGCCCGGGGCCAGAGTAGAAGTAAGTCTCTATTTGTGGGTTTTAGAAGGCTGATGGTAGAAGGTGGCAAAAGATAAAGGTGGAGATATTGGGAATGGGAAAAGGGATGGAGAGGGAAGGAGAGGATATTACAGTGTCTTGCAGGATTTTAAGGATGAAATAGCGGGAAGAGATTTGCATTGCAGAAGGATCACTCTAACAAGAGTGAGAGTGGATGAAACCAGGCAGGACTGGAAGTGGAGAAGCTAAGTAAATGCCAACACCATGGCACTGAGGATAAAGGTGAAGATAAAAGAAGATAAGACAGAAGCAGAGGGGATGGGAAAATAAAAGGCCATTAATTTATTCTACGGTAATCACGGATAACTTCCAGAATGCACCCAGTAACACCAAGAAAGTGAGGTCTTGCTGGTACAGTGCGAGTTAGGGTATGAACCAAACTTTCCAGACTTCCACTTGGCTGTTGACATAGGCCAAGCTTGTGTGTAGAGCTCGAGCTGCATCTTCTAGGGGCCTCTCTTGCAAGCGTTGGGAAGGTTAGCCTGAGAACCATGGTCTAGAATGTGAATGGAAAGGTATTTGTTTCAGGCTTCCACTGGGGCAAAACATGCCAGCCTGTTTCTGATACTGGCTCTGACTGTGACAAGAAGTCTCCACACTTATGTGTTATTCATACCAGCCTTTCACTGACAACGGGAGTAAAAACTCTGTTTTTCTTTTCTCTCTGATGCCTCAGGATTCCAGAAAAGGTGACTTGTGCTGTGACCCTTTAGGAACATCTGATGTTATAACTGCTGTGGCATGGTGTCTACTGGTTTGACATTATTTCAAAGTGGCATGGTGTCTACTGGTTTGACATAATTTCAAATCCATGTGTTGATGACAAAGACCAAAAGAAAATGCAGTTGATTTTAGAAGTAAAGTTTTGATGAAGTAGACTGGGTCAGGGTGTTTCATCTCATCTGTTGTCATTGATAAGCATTCAGGAGCTCAATTGCTGAGGGCCCCACTGGGGTTTACCAATAAAAAACATATAAAGGTACAACTGTGGCCAAGGGACTTGTAGACTATAAAAAGTGTTTGTGAGGACTTCCTGAGATCATTTAGTCCAGGTAAGGTGACCGCTGATCTAAATAGTTCACCCAAGAGCTTAGGGCCATTAGCTACCACTGCAGTAAAGATGACTGTCTTAGTAGTGCAGAAAACCATAGAGCACTTCTTTTGCCCATCAACACTGGCGTCATCATTGCCTAGCAATGTGCTCTAGCAACAGGGGACTTTTACTCTGCGCATCAATACTGGTGCCATCATTCCCTAGCAATGTGCTCTAGCAACTTTTTGAGGTGACAGCTGCACATAAGTTCTCGGTTGGTTAAGCCGGCTCACTCAAGCACTAACTCCTACAAGGGTCGACCTCAACTAAATGTAGGCTTTATTCTTTTCACCTCCCCTTACGTGGGACAACAGTGCCATTAACCTGTCATTGGTTTGAAGTAGGTTATTTCTTCATTGGCTCTTGAAGGGACATTACCCTATATGCTATGGGCTGTGGAATTTCTGCAGTGAACTTGTGTTAAATAAACTGCTGGCAAAGACAAACTCAGTCTCAGAATTAATTTGCTGCCTCAAAGCAAAACATGTGGATGCTAAGGTAGAGGGGCCTATTTGATGAGGAGCTGAAAGTCTATGAAATAGATGTCATCTTGTCTGGAAATGCTCCATAAATCAACAGAGCTGATTAGATAAAATGTTGTACTCCAGTCTCCCCAGGTCATCTGCAGTCAGCCTAAATTCTAGAAGGAAACACCTTGCGGAGAAAAAAGCCCTGAAACCAGAAATGGGAAATGGAAGTTTTTAGAGCCAAATCCCAGCAATTGTTAATGATTGCCTGGAGGAAAGCAAAATCTAATTTAGATGTGATTTTCCTTGCCTTCGGCTGATGTGGTAAGGTCAAGGGAGTTGGGGAGTAGACAAAGGAGTATCTGAGCATGTGGGTTGGATTTAGAGGGAAATCAATTTGAAACCGTGGTTTTTTGTTTTTTGTTTTTCCATCTCTGACCTCTCTTAGGGACTTTTCAGAAACAGACTTGAATTCTGTAAACTTGAATAATACCTTTATTAATCTTAGAATTAACTCTATGAACTATGAATTTTATGCTTTCTGCATATTAAACGCAGGTGCAGATTTTTCACAGTTACATAGGATTTAGAACAGTAATGACTCAATCCTAAATTCTTCTGTCTCCAAGACAAGGCCATGTTCCATCATATTGTCCACTCCTATGAGAATTAAAAACTAAATTGTTAGAAGTGTTTTACTCACCTGTTTATTTTAACTGATTTCCCCTATTCTCCTCATGATGAATTTAGTGGTAACCGAAATAGTTAAAATAAAATTTATCTCTGTATTTCCTTACGAATTATTAAAAAGAGGCAGAGACTGGGCAGATCTTCGGTGTGTTAAAAAGTAAACTGAGGCATAGTAAAAATGATAAGACTTGAACAAAAATACGTTGTAATCTGTAACTAACTGAAAGTTGTTAGCAGTTCTCCACTGGGCAGGAGCTGGAGGAAGACTTATAGACAGAGGTGGAAGCAAAGCAAGAAAAATATTTAAATGGCTGTAGCTGACCCAGGTGTGTTATTTGAGAAAGGTTAGTTGGCTCGTTGTGACTGGTTGTCCTTAGGTTTCAATTTCTTAATCTTGAGGCATTTCACTTTTAGATTTTGGTTTGCTTATGTGGGCTACGAAACCAATCTAGATCTCAATCTAATGGTCTCTTTGTCTAATTAATTTAACAGTGGCTAACCCATAAGGCTCCTAATGGAAACTTCTTTCTCTGGCCATATTTCAAACAAATATTTCCATATCCAGAGATTAAGAAATGAATGTAATAACTCAGTCTAAATAACAAATGAAAAAGTGATAGAAACTAAGAAAATCAGGAATATTAGATGTAATTAAAAAATGCTGTCAGAAATATATCCCCTTTTCTCAGGACTCATTACATTTTGTAAAAGAAAGAATTTATTGGACAGTTGAATGTTTGAGGATTGCTCAGAGCTTTGGGAAAAACAAAAGCAAAAAAAAAGAGATTGGTCCTTATACAACTGAGACACAATATGGCAGGGGTAATGAAAGACCCGCGGATCCCCTTATCCAAGAATCCAACACTGCCACTGGATGCAATCAGCAAGAGGTTCTTTATTGTTACACAGGCGCCTGCGGGTGGTCAGCGCGCGCCTGCGGGTGGTCAGCAGCTCCTGCTAGCTGAGCACACCAGGCTGGGGTGGTGCAGGATTTTTATAGACAGGTACAAACAAGTCCCGGATGGGACGGGGCCGATTGGCTGACAATTTGAACATTTGAAAAAAGGCATACTTGGTGTTAGTGGATTGGCCCTGGAAGACCCCCTCGCGCGAAGAGAGAGGCGGGAAGGGGAAACAAAGAGGGGAAGTTTGACCTTATTACTCAGCAGAAAGACATCCTGTCTACGTGACCTACGAGACCTTGCAGCCCCCTTGCCTACGTGACCTATGTGACCATGCAGCCCCCTTGCCTACGTGACCATGCCCCAGCTATTAGGAGAGGGTATCTTGTTCAAACAGGAGTCAAGTGTCATGCCCTAAAAGCCAAGCGGTTACAGAAAGGCAAAAGAGCAGTTACATTGAATTCAACCCTGGGGGAAGGGTCTTTTCATTGCAAGGGGAGGAGGGGTACTTTTACACAACAAAAGAGCAGTTAATTAGTTAACGACAGGGGGGGGGTTGGTCTTTCAGTAGCACATGACTCAGTGGGAAGTGTATATTCTCTCAGGTAGCTCGGGCAAGGATCAACCATAGCCAGGGAGTGTTCACTTCAAATTATTCAAATTATTCAAATTATTCAGAAAGGAACAGTGAGGACACAGAATGTTAGTGATTGGGGCTGAGATGGCCTTGCCATGGAGAATAGGTTTTCATCATAGCAGTGGGTGCACATGTATTCATAGGACGAACCCCTTTATACCACATGAAGTGAAAAGATTGAAAGATAGTTAATATTCTCTCATGTTGTGTTTCTGTGTGGGTCCAGGGAAACAAAAGGTTTAGTTAAGAAAAAATTGGGAGGGACACCTGGGTGGCTCAGGTGGTTAAACGGCTGCCTTGGGCTCAGGTCATAATCCCAGGGTCCTAGGACTGAGTCCTGCATTGAGCTCCCTGCTTAGCAAGGAGTCTGCTTTCCACTCTGCTTGCTGCTCCCCCTGCTTGTGCTCACTCTCTCTCTCTCTGACAAATAAATAAATAAAATCTTCTAAAAAATGAAGAGAGTAGAAAAGGGTAAAGAACAGAGTATAATGTTGAGGGATTGCTTTGATCACACATCTTGGGAGTTAACTTACCATTTTTAGATGCAAAATGTTAGTGCTAATTAGCATTTTGTTTATGCAAATGAGGAATGCAGAAGAGAAAGGAAGTCCATGGTTAAAGATGGTGTTTGTGAGGATAAAAGGAAAGAATGGTAAAACCGAGCAGACATTTTTTAAATTTATTTTCTTTAAAATTTCAGAAACAACTAAGATTCTTTTATCTATCTGTCCAGGGATCTCTTTGATATTAATATATTTATCTCCATTTAAGAAAACTTTTCCTTTTTTAAAAGATTCTCTGAACCTAAGTATCAGCAGCTGTCCTGGTTTTCATTTAATTAACAAACACTCCTTCACACCTTACCAAGAAATGGGAGATGGCAGGGGTGAGGGGGTGGGAGGAATGCAGGGTGCCTGGCTAGCTCAGTCAGTTAGGCTTCTGCCTTCAGCTCAGGTCATGGTCCTGAGATCGAGCCCTATGTCAGGCTCCCTGTTTAGCTGAGAGCCTGCTTCCCCTCTCCCTTTGCCCCTCTCCCCTGCTCCGGCTTTCTCTCTCTCTCTCTCAAGTGAATAAATAAAATACTAAAAAAAAAAAAAAAAAGAAATGGGAGATGGGGAAGATCTTTTCAAGCCTTCATAAGAATAAGTTGTATCCATGTAGGAAAAAGGGGAGGAAAAAAAGACATTTGGCTCTGATGAATTTTATGCCACATCATACCATGATTCCATTGTTCATTTTAAAGCAAACTAGTTAAAATTTTAGAGGCATTAGCTCACATAAGGAATGATCACTGTCTCTAGTAACACCCACAGAGTAAAGATGAATGCTATTGTCTGTCTCCATGAAATGTTAATGTCCCCAGGCATGTTTTAGAGTTCTGGAAGCCAAAAGGGGAAAAAACAGGGATCTGTTGAATTCTTGGGTTCTGTCAAGGACAGTTACATTAGGAAGCCAGAAGAGAGACATTAATAACAACAGCTATCATTGATTCATTGACTTCAAAACATCCATCCTTTAGTATTTATAGCTTCCTTAGAACTAGGTAATATGATTTTCATTTTATAAATGAAAATGCTGAGCTTCGTATGAGTAGACAGTGATGAATCCAAGATTAAGTCCAGATCTGCCAGGCTCCAAGTCTCATGTTTTCAGTCTGGGTATAACTAAAATGTGTTCACTATATAGTCTGTGTTGCAATACAACGTTTCGTTGGTGACTGGAGGCCATCTAATATTCTACAACAGTGTTTGTCTGGCACAGGTTTGCACAGCCTTACAATTTATCTCGTTCCGTTGGAAGATGTTGCACTGCTTTTATTCTGTCCTTTGGACTGTCATTTGCAGGTTTCTTTCAGAGTGACGGTCCTAGGTCAATTTTGAGACCTCTCCCAGGTGTTCCCCTAATATTCTGTGCATTTCCTCATGGTAGCATGTTTGTTTTTAACCTTGTTTTGCTACTTTTCTTTGTCACTCTCCCCAATGAGTATGTGGGCTTGTTAAAGGCAAGCTTCCCGCACTGTTTCAAAATATGTTTTCAAGTACACCTCTTGCCAAGGCTTGATTTGAAATTCTTTTTGAACCATATTTGCTAGTATCATGATCATATAAGGAAGGGTAATGGTGTTATCTAGAAAACTAGAATGTTGGTGAGTTGAGTAAAATTCTTAGAAGAGTATCTGGGACACACTACTCCATAACTACTGGTTATCATTATTAGAACTTTCTGATGATTGGCTTACTCTTTTAAACTTCTGCAGTGATGACAAGGAAAACACAGGGGAACCAGGAACTTCTTTTGCCGCACAGGTTTTGGACAGAAATGTGATTTCCTGGCTGTGTGGTCTTGAATCTAGTCATGATTAGCACCAGCAGTCTCATCTTTGAAATGAGAAGGACAATGAGATCTCAGAGGTTTGTTTTTAAATGTGATCATTAACTTTAAAATACCCAGCAAGTACCCAACACCCAGTAGGCACCCTGTAGAGGTGAGCTGCCACTATGATTACCGGTGAGGCTGGTGTTCTCAGGCTAGCTACTTCCTTGTTGTGTGTGGTTAATCACCACAAAGTACTAATAAATTTGGCCCATGTAGACAGTTACCAGATCTCACCTCAAACTTTGATCCTAAATCTTTTTCTAGTCTTATATTAGGAGAATATTATCAGAGGTTATATTAGAATTAGTGAAGCCTCTTCATTGGAATATCCTACCATCTTTTTCTTGAATAAATTCATCTGACTAAGATACTGTGTAATCAGGCCTCATTTTTGCAGAGAATTGCAACTAACTGAATTTTCAGGACTTTTTAAGGTATCCTTTGTAAATTATTGCTCCTGTTTCATCTACTCATGTATTAAATTCAATCACTGACTAACTCTTTGAAAGGAAATGAAAGTATTTACATTCTTCTGTGATTCTGGCAAAACTGACTTTTATTATTTTGATGAAGTTTACTCTATATAATAAATAATGTACTCAACATATTTTTCCATTTTCAGATATGTAGAAAACAAGCACTGTGTTGTCTTTTTTCACATCCCCAAATCCCATGTCATTTTATAGCAATAGGGAAAATGAGGCTTTGAAGAATTTTAAGCATTCAGTCTAACTTAATGCTTTGAAAATACTGAGCACTTGATAGAAAATTAGGGGGGCAAGTAGGAGGAGACAATAGGAAAAAATACATATGTTGCTAAGGAAAATCATAATTTACGGTTTCATTTTTTTCTGATCCACTAATTTAATATTGGTGCTTTCTAAGGACATGACCACATTATCCAATTGTCAGTGGAATAATGTGGTTTTCTGGTGCCAAATTCTGCATTCCACAAGGCTAACTGCCGATGAAATTATAAGAGCTTGTTGAATATTAGGGATTCTGGTCTTTTGGCATGGAAATTAAAGAAAGTATTCAGCCACATAACTTTTTTTGCCTAGAATTATCTAATTTCTGCATTGGAAATTGGCAAGGAAACATTCTTTCCCAATAATATTATTTACATGAATATCTGTATAAATGCCTAGGAAATGAAATCTGTGCATCATGTTACTCAGGGGAAAGAATATTCTGAGGGCAAAAATAATTGCAACAGTTTTGTATTGTTGATTTACACAAAAGATGAAAATAAATAAACAAATCAAATAACCATTCTCCTCTTTTCAAAGTTTTGAAATTGCCTAAAATTGATCTGTATTTTATTTTTTCTATCTTCTGCCTTTCTCTTTTCTCTCCTTTTCTTCCTTTTTGCTTACATAAAATCCAAAATATTATCTAAAATTTGATTTTTAATGTGTATATTTAATAAATATAATAGGCTATCTTTAGAAGATACTTTATTGAAGTGTAAATTACATATAATATAATACATCCATTTTTAAGTGTATATTTTGATACGTTTTGACAAATGTATGTGCTCATGAAATTATCACTACAGTTAGGATTTATAGAACATTGCTATCATCCCTGTAAAGTTTTCTTGTGCCTTTCCCCAGATAATTTACTCCTCTTCCTAGGAAACCCCTGATCTGCTTTCTGTCACTCTAAGATTAAAATTTTATTTTCTAGAGTTTGTATAAACAGATCATAGGATCACACTTATGTAATCCTTCGTTTTTGGCTTCTTTGATTCAGCATGTCTTTGAGATCCATCTCACTTTTATCTCTGTCAGTTATTTATTACTTTTTTGTTGCTGAATAGAATTCCTTGGTATGATTCAATTTCATTTCAATTTTTCATTCACCTGTTTGTGGAAAGTTGGGTTATTTCTGCTTTGGGAAAGTTGTGAGTAACATTGCAATGGACACCTATTTGCAAGTCTATGTGGAGAAGCATTTTCATTACTCTTGAATGTTAGGTGTAGCATTTTTGAATTATAAGTATATTCTTAACTTTATAAGCAACTGTATTTTGTGAACATAAGTCCTTTGTTCTCTAACGCACATATTTTCTTCAAGTCTATGGCTTGTACTTTTATTTTCTTAATAAGTCCTTCAAAGAGTAGAATTTTAAAATGTTTATGATGTATAATTTGTTCTTATATAGTTTGCGCTTTTTGTGTTCATCTAAGAAATCTTTCATATCCTGAGATCATGAAGTTTTTTTCCTTTGTTTTCTGCTAGAATAGCATTGTCTGATAGATATTTCTGGTATTGGAAAACTTCTGTATCTATACTGTGGCCACTGACCACATTTAGCAACTGAGTCATGTGCCTAGTGCAACCGAGGAACTGAATTTTTTTTTTAATTTATTTGACAGAAAGAGAGAAATCACAAGAAGGCAGAGGGGAGGGGGAAGCAGGTCCCTCTCTGAGCAATGAGCCTGATGCGGGCCTTGATCCCAGGACCTCAAGATCATGACCCGAGCTGAAGGCAGAGACTTAGCCCACTGAGCCACCCAGGCACCCCAGGAACTGAATTTTTAAATGAATTTGAATTTATTTAAATTTAAATTACCACCATGTATCTCATGCTACTATATTGGTCAACATAAGTCTAGAAGTTTTTATTTTTTTTTTTAGCTTTTGTATTCAGGCAGGTCTACCATTTATTTTGAGTTAAATTGTATAAAAAAATGAGAAGTAAGGTTCACAGTACATTTTTTCCCAGAAGAGCTATTAAGTCCTGTGTGTTGAAAAGACTCTCATTTTCCCAATGAATTACTTTGGCACTTTTGTCAAAAATCAGTTTATCATAAACATAGGGTATTTCCCTGTTTGAGTGAACATGTTTATCCTTATGCCAATATCACACTACCTTTATATACTTCTATGAGTGAGTGTTGAGATCAGGTAGTTGAGTCTTCCAACTTTATTTTTCTTTTCCAAAGTTGTTTCAGCTATTTCTTTAAAAAAGATTTTATTTATTTATTTGGCAGAGATCACAAGTAGGCAGAGAGGCAGGGAGAGGGCACAGGGGGGCAGGTTTCCTGCTGAGCAGAGAGCCAGATGTAGACTTCATCCCAGGACCCCGAGATCATGACCTGAGTGGAAGGCAGAAGCTTAACCCACTGAGCCATGCAGGCGCCCCTGTTTGGACAATTTTAAGCGCTTTGCATTTCCATAAAATTTTAGAACCAACTTGTCAATTTCTACAAAAACAGCCCTGCTGAAACTATAACTGGGATTCAGTGAATCTATTGGCTATTTTTGGGAAAACTGACATTTAAAAAAAAGTCATCTTCCCATCCCTGAGCATGTATATTTCTTCATTTATTTATCTGTTTTATGTCTCTCAGAGACTTTTTTGGTAGTTTTCATTATATAGGTCTTGTACACATTATTTAGCAAAATTTATCATTAAGTAATTCATGTTTTTGGATGCTTTTGTAAATATATTATTTTAAACCTCAATTTTCTTTGTTCCTTGCTAATACAATTTATAGAATTACTGTTGATTTTTTCTTAAATTGACCTTTTATTCTGGGACCCCATGAAATGTACTTGTTATTATTTGTTCAAGTAGCTTTTTTGAAAATTTGTTAGAATTTCAAAAACTCAGAGGTAGGTTGCATAAATTTTCTATTTATTTTTCCATTTTTACTTCATTAATTTCTGCTCTTTATTGTTTCTTGCTGTGACTTACTTTGGACTCAGTTTGCTCCCTGTTTACTAGTTGCCTAAAGTAGATACTGTTTAATCAATTTTAGATCTTTCTTATTTTCTACCATAAGCATTAAAAGCTATCAGTTTCCCTCTAAGCATTGCTTTAAGGGCATCGTAAAATTTTGATATGCTATTTTTCATTTTAATTAAGTTCAAAATATTTTTTTAAGTTTTATTTTATTTTTTCAGTGTTCCAAGATTCATTGTTTATGCACCACATCCATTGTTCCATGTAAGACGTGCCCTCCTTAATACCCACCATGAGACTCTCCCAACACTTCACCCTCCTCTCCTCCAAAACCCTCAGTTTGTTTCTCAGAGTCCACAGTCTTTCATGGTTCATCTCCCCCTCGGTTTCCCCCAACTCACTTCTCTCCTTCACCCAATGTCTTCCATGTTATTCCTTATGTTCTACAAATAAGTGAAACTATATGATAACTCTCTCTGCTTGACTTATTTCACTCAGGATAATCTCCTCCAGTTCTGTCCATGTTGATACAAAAGTTAGATATTCATCCTTTCTGATGGAGGTATAATACTCCACTGTATATAAGGACCATATCTTCTTTATCTATTTGTCTGTTGAAGGGCATCTTGGCTCTTTCCACAGTTTGGCGACTGTGGCCATTGCTACTATGAACATTAGGGTACAGATGGCCCTTCTCTTCACTACATCTGTATTTTTGGGGTAAATACTCAGTAGTGCAACTGCAGGGTCATAGGGTAGCTCTATTTTCAATTTCTTAAGGGCTCTCCACACTGTTTTCCAAAGTGGCTATACCAACTTGCATTCCTACTAACAGTGTAAGAAGGTTCCCCTTTCTCCATATCCTCTAACACTTGTTGTTTACTATCTTGTTAATTTTGAGAGGCAACTCATGGAATGGGAGAAGATATTCACAAGTGATACTAGAGAAAAAGGATTGATATCCAAGATCTATAGAGAATTCCTCAAACTCAACATTCAGAAAACAGATAATCACATCAAAAAGTGGGCAGAAGACATGAACAGACACTTCTCCAAAGAAGACATACAAATGGCTAACAGACACATGAAAAAATGTTTATCATCGTTAGCCATAAGGGAGATTTCAAATCAAAACCACATTGAGATACCTTACACTAGTTAGAATGGCCAAAGTAAAAATATTTTATAATTCCTCTTGTGATTCCTTTTTGATAGAGGGATTATTTAAAATTGTGTTATTTAGTTTCCACATATTTGGGTGTTTTTCAGTCTCTTACTGATTTCTAATTAAATTCAATTTTCAGAAGAAAATTTTGATTATTTAAATTTAATGAGTTATTTTATTGAGCAGCATGTGGTCTGTTCTGGAAATATACCATCTATCCTGAAAATAATATGCATTCTGCTGTCCTCAGATGGAGTATTCCATAAATTAAGCCATATTGGGTATTAGCATTGGTCAAGTTTTCTCTATTTTTAATGATTTTCAGCATACTTGTTCTCTCAATGCTAAAAGAGGAGTTTAGAAATTTCCAGCCACCACTGTGGTTTTCTTTCCTTGTAGTTCTGTTACTTTTTGCTTTATGTATTTTGTAGCTCTCTTACATAGTGCATACACGTTTAGTAATATTATGTTTTCTTGATGCATTGATTCTTTTTTATCATAATTTCTTCCCTTTATTCATGGTAATAGTCTTGTTATAAAATATACTTTGATGTTAATACAGACCCTCAGTACTCTTTGGAAAATAATTTGCATAATGATATCTTTTTCTTATTTTGACTTTTATCTATATCTTTGCATCAGACATGTAAAGATGTCCTATAGGCAGTATATAATTGGAACTTGCTTTGTATCCAATCTATTTTCAGTTAGAGTGTTTAGATCAGAGGTCAGTAAATTTTCTTTTATTTATTATTTTATTTGAGAGAGAGAGCATAAATAGAGGGAAGGGCAGAGAGAGAGAGAGAGAGAGAGAGAGAGAAGCAGACTCCCCACTGCCATGGTGGTAGGACTCTGTACCAGGACCCGGAGATACGACCTGAGCCAAAGTTAGATGACTAACCAGCTGAACCACCCAGGGTCCCCTCAGCAAGCTTTCTTTATAAAAAGCCAGATAGTAAATATTTTAAGCTTTGCAGGTCGTACATTTTTTCCTTGCATCTACTTAACTTTATCATTGCAGTGCAGAAGAATGCATAGACAATGGATAAATAAATGAGGAGTACTGTGTTCCAGTAAAACTTTGTTGACAAAACAAATAACAAGCTGAATTTAGCACATAGGCCCTGGTTTGCTGACCCCTGATTTTGACTATTTTAATTTAACGTTATTATTCATCTGGTTGGGTGTATAGTTACCCTCTTTTTATTTGTTTTCAGTCAGTTTCATCTATTCTTTATTACATTTTTCTTTATTTTTATCTTCTAATGGATTTAGCATATTTTGGTGTTCCATATAATCTCCATTATTGAATTATTGGCTATACTTATTATGTAATTTATTATTATAGTAGTACCTCTAGGGTTTAGAACATGGATCTTTCTTTCTTTTTTTTTTTCTTTCTTTCTTTTTTTCTAGCTATGTACCTATCTATCTATTTCTCTTTTGTTAAGCCAGAGAAAAGCCTACTGTATCTATATCTATCTATCTATCTATCCAATCATCTGTACTTCTTAAGAATGTATTTGTTCTGTATATGTATTACCTCTTTTAAAAATTAATAGTCTTGGCTTATTTAAAGTTTATAAAAAAAGGCCAAATTCATTTTATAGTTATTTAATTTAGAAAATTTAAAAAGTAGATATTTGAAAAAAACTACAGCAAGCTTACAGATTATTTGAAAATGTTATTGAATATTCACAATTGGTTTCCATATTTTATACATAGCAAAGCAACAATGAAAAAGTAATGAAAAGAATCTTTAAATGGAGATTATATTAATAAGGGTTAGAGAACACCACAAAGCATAAGGCTGTTATAATCCTAAATTAAAGAAATGAGGAAGAAGATTCTCTTAGATAAGAGAGGTCATGATGAAAACTTTACCTATATGTATCAAAATGAGAAATATGATACCAAATCCAGTAAGTCTACTTGGTGATCATGTTTATAAAATGAGAAGTCAGGAATAATTAAAAAAAGAAAAAACTGGCAGAGAGACTCAGTTGAGACTTTGTGTCTGACTTTTTGAAAAATGTGAAGGAAAGTTCTCTGATTTTCTTTTGAAAGAATCCCTGGATTTGTTGAATGAGTAGGTTTTAGTCTCACACCAAATTAGCCAGCAGTGGAAGCTGAATTTTCAGTTGCCGTCTTTCCCTTGAATTTGCATCCTATTTCTAGCCCAGCATGCATCGGTTCATCTTCCCCAAATTAAAGCCTGGATATATTCTGATGGTTTCTGTGTCTATTTACAACAGATCTCATCTTGTACTGTTGAAAAGAGATAGTTTTGAGCTGTATGAAGACAAATGCAATACTACATTGCCTAGCAGGTTATAAATGTACAAACGGTATAATCCCAGATGATGGTGCATGATTAAAACAAAATTTCAGAGAAAGATTGATTTGTAAAGGGACACTGGGATTGTCAGATACTATCATCACATTCTAACAGTGTTCTTCAGGACTGCTTCTAAGGGAGCTGTATAAGAGCCAGCTGCTTGTTCTTCTACAGGTTTTTTGAGAAAATTGGAGGGGGGTGGAGAGAGAGAAAAAAAGGAAGCAGGGGAGGGGAGGCAGAGGGAGAGGAGAGGAGTGGAGGGAGGGAAGGAAAGTGAAAGGGAGGGAAGAAAAGAGAAAAGAGAAGGAAAGAGAAGAGAAGGGAAGAAAAGAGAGAAGAGAAAGTTGATTGTGAAAGAAAAAGGGAAAAGAATAACATGTATGTGGAAGTACTTTTAAAAGTCAAGTTAAGTACCATCCTATTTGTGGACTTCAGTTAGGAACAGAGAAGTAGGCTGAACTTTGAAACGAGGACAGTGGTGTCT
Source organism: Mustela lutreola (assembly GCF_030435805.1). Taxonomy (NCBI): domain Eukaryota; kingdom Metazoa; phylum Chordata; class Mammalia; order Carnivora; family Mustelidae; genus Mustela; species Mustela lutreola. The sequence continues at coordinate 102,681,237 of NC_081295.1, read as the reverse complement.
CTCAAGTTGCTACAAGTACTGTACCACTGTATTTCAATCAGTGTGTGGACAGAGCGGTGAAATCCACTCGATGTGGCTGGGACTGGAAAGAATGACCTTAGTCCATTTAGAAGGCCACGGTTCCCTCAATGTTCATATCCACCAAATTCATCATGTCTTGAAAACTCGACCATATGAGCTTCAGAATACAATTATCCTATTTTAAGTTCAAAATGAAATCTGTAGGGCTTCCATTTTTTACAAAGGAGAGGAAAGGAGTAAGCTTTAAGACACATTTGTTTAAAACAACCTGTCAAAAGGATGGTATGTTTGGGAGGAGAATATTATTGGTATCTTTAGAGTAGTCTTACTGCACACAGAAAGCTCATAACCCTGTGTATTAAGTAGAACAAGTATTTTTTTTTTTTATCTCATTTTAGAGAAAGACACTGAGGAAAATAACTATTGACTTCCCTAATATCAAGTATCTAATTGAGAATAAAAAATATACCAGAACTCTTACCTCTTAATTATCAGGGCAATATATTTTTTGCTCAACTCTGTTGCTTCACTCTGTACCATGCAAAATAACAGCAAATTCTGCTTAAATCTATGTTGATGTTGGAGTCCAAGGTAGTATCAATAAACATGGTAGTTTTAATAGTCTTTGAATTGCTGGAGCACATCTTGGTGTCACTGGATTTGAACAATAAGAATTTGTTTATTTTAGGTATATTAGTTGGTTTCTTGAAATAATCTTGTTTCTCAATTATGACTTCATTATATTCTTTTTTAATATGAGTAGCACAGCATACTTGATTATTTTTGTTGACATTTTTTGATAATGTACCACATTTGTATGAACTGTGAAGTTCTCCACTCTGGGGATTATAACTATTTTTTTACTTGGATTTTCAAGATATGAGAATCTTGGCACATCATCTATAGTTCTGTATTCCAACAAATAGTCTATATAATCATGATATTGTAAGAAGATCATATTTGGAACTAATTTTACTTCAGTTTCTTGCTTTCATAGAACATGCATTCATAATTGCTCTGAAATTCTTATAATTCATTAGGTTTTTTAAATAAAATTAAGGTTGAAGGCTAGGATAAAAAGGTAAATCAATAATTATCACTTCTTCAAACCTTTTGGACTTTTGTTCAGACATATTGACTGAAACAAAATACCTTTGGGGCAACTGGGAAATTTAAATATGGATTGGTATTATATAATACTGTTAATTTGTTAATTTTGATGATGGTATGGCTTCTGTGTTTTTAAAATAGTACTTAACAATGCAGACTGAAATATTTATGAATGAAATAAAAATGGATTATATAAATGCTGATAATTATTGATGGATAGATAATAGATATGTGAGGGAAACTCTTTATACTCTTCTAATTATGTGTATATTTAAAATTTCCATAATGCAAGAGGCCATTGGGACCTTCTTCAACAAACATAGCTTCAAGTTTAGATATAGAAATATGTGTTCTGGGTTTGCCAGAAGGAACCTAAATGAACCTGAAAGCACAGATGGATTGGAGATGCTCCAAACTCATGTGGTGGGCAGCTGAGACAGTAATGAAAAGAAGGGGGGAAGAAAGGAGGGATACAAGTTGGGAAGATGGAAGGATGGATGGATAGATGGATGACAGATGGATGGCTTTACAGAGGCTAACGTTGTTGACCACACCTTCCATGGAATATGGAAATCTCCATGTCATGGGGTGTAAGCAGCTGATGAGGGATATTGGCCTATGTAAACTGAAACAAGAACAGGCATGCGCAGCTGGTAGGACCATGATGACCTCTGGCAGTGGAAGACAGAGGTGTGCAAACTACCATGGAGCTCTCTCAACACAGTTCTGTTTAAGTAAGTATTGGCATTTTTACAGCCGTCACAAGCATTGCTTCCAAAATAACCAAGAACTTAAGCTTTATAAGGCTGCCCAGAGTGGCCTCAAAGCAAGGGGAGGGGCTGGCTGGCCCTAGCTACATGCTGGCCACTTTACCCCCACTTAGGCAAAATCGTGGAGACTAAACTGGTTTGTTCACCCTGGGGCACTTCCCTTTCTCCATCTCCCTCTCCCTCATCTGTATTTGCCCTAGACTATAAATGGTTCATGGAGAAAAAAGGGTCTCCTATTTCCTTAGAAGAAAGGAGGCACAGAGATAAGATAATGTCACAGCATCTCGGTTTCTACCACTTTACCATTTGCTGACACAGCTGCTCTCCATTAAAGAGCCTTTGGCATGGAAGCATTTATGTGATGAAGACCATGTCGGTCCTCTGAAGATGAATTCTGAACTTACATTTTAATTCAAGATGTAAAACCAGAATACACAAGGCTTTTGAGCAGCCCTTTGTGTATCTGAAGCTTTCCAGCATGCTCTGCTCATGACAGAATCATTTGTTTTTCTCTTTCTCTTTAAAAAAACACTTTTGGACCTTGTGTTAAGAGACCACAAAATCTCTTTGGTCTTTTTATGCCTCTCACACAAGAAGCCAATAAACTCTGAGAAGTCAGGCTCATGAAATGTTCCATCTTCCATTTCATTCTAGAAGGCTTTTGTGTCCCTGGATGAATTTTTAACCGCATTCACCACTTTTGATAATTACTATTTGAAGGTAAGGTGTTGTAAAAGAAGGAAATGCTCCCATGAAATGGAGTTATGAGAGATCTTGTTTTTGCTTCTAGTTATGTTCCCTTCTGCCATGAGAGTTAGGGCTACCAAAGTACAATGATATGTCACATGGCAACAGTTCCTTCCTTGGAACATAATTTGTCCCAGTCTGCTATTCCTCTCTGTCTTCCCTTTTTAAAGTTGAAGAAGGAGCCACTTGGAAATGTGGAATCATTTCTATATCTAAAGGCATTTAAAGTGATAGAGTTCTGTTAAGAGGAGAGTGGGCAGGGTGTTAGGTGGCTCAGTGGGTTAAAGCCTGTGCCTTTAAGATGATCTCAGTGTCCTGGATCAAGCCCCCCATCAGGCTCTGTGCTCAGCAGGGTGCCTGTTTTCCCTCTCTCTCTGCCTGCTGCTCTGCCTATTGTGATCTCTCTCTCTGTCAAATAAATAAATAAAAATCTTAAAAAAAAAAGAAAGAAAAAATAGGAAGATGGGCTTTTGCATGTAGTTCTAACATCAGCTCTCTACACAGAGCCATGAGTTTCCCATTTCCATTTTACTGAGTTTTCCTAGGTGAATTCTGATGTTTAGCTAAATTTTCTGTTCTTATTATAAAAGATACAAACGTGACAAAGTGCTGTTGCTCACGGTGGGTTTTTTGTTTGTTGTTTTAGATTTTTTTTTTTAAAGTGGGCTCCATACCCAGTGTGGAGCCAATGGAGCCAGTGTGGGACTTGAACTCACGACTCTGAGATTAAGACCTGAGTTGAGATTGAGGGTCTGATGCTTAACTGACTGAGCCACCCAGGGATCCCAAATTTTTGATGTAAGTACTTAAAAATCTATGATTATTTTTATAAACTGTCACCTGTTTCAACTCCTGCACTATACCATTAATTCCAAAAACCATCTTTCTGCACCATAATTCTTTCTGTATTATGATAGAACTGTATTTTGTTGTTGTTATTAAATGTTTTGCTAATCTGCCACCAAAATGGAGCTGATTGAGTGGAAGCTTGTTTTGCATGGAGGAGGGAAATCATCGGGGTAAATGGTACCACCACAGGGGAAATTGCAGCTGGCTTCATGTCTACACTGGGTCATGAAATTTAGAGATGCTCATTCTCCTGTGTGGAATTCAGTTGCAAAAATCTTCACACTGAGCAGCATCATTTATAGATGGCCTCCCATCAAAAGACCTCCCATTTTTATTCTTCTCCAAGAGTCTAAAAATATCTAAAATTGTGTTCTGGCTAAAGCACTTGGTAGAAAAGACATGATTTCTTTTTGGCTTATCTGTTTCTTAAGATTACATCATATTACATGTGTATGACCCTTCTGCCCTAGGCTGCAAAGTCATCAGGCTGTCATTAATGCATAATAGAGTGAAAAGGGAAAAGAACTAGGAACTGTGAAACTTGACTTCTAGTCCTAATTTTCCAAATCTGTGACTTCAGACAAGTCAGTTATAATATGGGCCTAATGATAGTTGTAAAGATTGAATGAAAAAATAAAACTCTGCATCTAGGATTTATTACAGTCACTAAGTAGGTGCTTAATAAATGCAAACTATGTCAGTGTTGATTATATTTCACATCTGCCTTGCAGCTTGGTGTGGCCATGTGACCCAGTTCTGCCACATGGAATGTGGTAAGAGTGATGTGGGCTATTTATGGGTTGGTCTATAAAAGGAAGGAAACTGTCCTCTCTTGTCCCTTTCTCCTATTCTGCCTCTTGGAATGTGGACACGGTAGCAAGTCCTCTTAGACTATGTAGAGAAGGGAAGTATGATAGGGACATCAGATAAGGTGACTTGGTGGAAGAGATTCTTCATAGCAGCTCTGGACCATTCATGGCTAGCCTCTTACAAGACAGAGAAATAACTTTCTAGCTTAGTTTAGAAATCTATTATATACTACTGAATCTATTTCTATCTGATAAATGCCAGATTAACTACCAAGTATTTGGTTTGTCAATACACAAATAATAGTGGCTATTCTTTCATGTGAACCATAGTATATTTTACAAGAATGAAAATAATATGTGTGCATTTTTAAACATGGGTCATTATTTCGTTTAAATATAACACTAAACACATTTTCTGTGTCCACTCTCATACCTTTGGCTTGTTAATTATATATTAACCCTCATATACACATCATGCACTTATCACACACATATGCATGAAAATGTAAAATAGCCTATATATAGTCTTATCTCTATTTAATGCATACAATGCCCATTTAAGACATTGAAGTGTGTAATTAAATTATTATAAATTATAAACAGCACTTGAAATATTACTTTATGACAGGAAACTGGTATCTGAAAACTTCATTAGGATCAGAGATTTCTTTTAACCAAGTTTATATGAAGCCATTTTCCAATAGTCTAACATCTTTTGGGCCACATAAGTCATCTTACCAATTTCCCAACCCATGGTTTACAAACCCAGACCATTTTAAATGAGAAAACATCAGGAATCCTAGACAAAGTACATGTCAGTGCTACCACAAAAGGAAGATAGAGCTGTATCAGAAGGGGAAATCAGAAAGATTCAAAGCATCAGGAGATGATCAGCCATTGCTGGGTTTGAAGGTGAGGAGGTCATGAGCCAGAGAATGCTGGTGGCTACTAGAAGCTGGGAATGACCCTGGATGAAAGCCAGTGAAGAAATGGGGACCTCAGTCCAACAAATCTATGAAACTAAAATCTGCCAAGAACTGAGTTCATCCTTGAAACAACAACATCTTGATTTTAGCCTGAGGAGACCCTTAGAATTCTAACCTACCATTTGTGAGATAATAAATGGCATTGTTTTAAGCCTCTAAATATGTGGGGGTGTTTTGTTTTGTTTTTCTTTTTTTGGTTATATCACCAGGAAAAAACCAGTACTGCCAGCCAGAACATTTTTGTGGTTCACTGGTTACGGTGGGCCTGAGGAGAGTTGGGGTCAGGTGATACATGGAATTTTGGCCTAAGACAATGTCTCAGTAGGTCTCTCAGACATGAAAACACAGTCTTCCCATTATTTGTCTTATTTCCTGAATATATTATTGGATTAGACATACTTAGCAATTTCCAAAATGGTAAGAAGACTGTCAAGGAAGAAGAGCTAAATGGTGGATGTGGAATTCTAGTTCCCTACCAAAGTATAAGCCATAGAAATACTGTATCCCTAAGAAATCAGAGGTTAGTTCTATGGAAAACTTGGAAGATACAGGTGTGATTAATCTTATTACAGGCTCACTTATGGTACCTGTTGTACTGAGTCCTTTGAGAATAAGGGTTATGAATATCAGATTTATAAAGTGATGACTACATTGAAGATGTAGTTTTTTTTTTTTTTTTTTTTTTTTTTTACTAGAGCCAATCAACACAGCCCTGGTGCTTGATAGGGTACTATTGATCTGGAACACACATCCTGCCTCCCCCTCACTTCAGTAATTGGATCTTAAAGAGTTGGATTTTACTATGTGGAGATGACTGTACACCTTCATATTCAACAGAAATAGGATCTATTAGCATGATCCCAGATAGAATCATTGCTCCAGTTTCTTAGCTTTCATTTCAGGAGAGCACTTAAACCAGGGAGGCCAGGGGTGGTCAATGAACCCTTAATAATGGCCTCTATAACTGAACTATATTATTATATTTTTATGTTGTGTAGCACCTAGATTGATGAAGTCAACCTGCCTTATAGGAAGCTGCTTCTGGCACAGAGCCAGATGAGCCTGTGTGAAGAACTTTTCTAGGTTTAAATAAAGGACATTGGGCTGGAAGGGGAGCATTTGAGCTTCCAGAAAGTTTGATATAACTTTCAATAAGCTGTTTCACCTGCAGTTGTTCCCTTTTCCAGGAGAACATGAAAACTCATACAAAATCTGTTCAAGGATCATGTTGCTGATCTTTGTAATATTCTAAATCTTACGTTCTGATTTGCAGTATTCTGATCCCTCTAACTTCTTTCTATAGTAAGATAAGTATACATTACTCAGATAAGTAAATTTTATTTTACATACCAATACTGTGTTTGTGTCTGCTTCTGCTGAAATGACTACTGGTCATTGTTAATGTGGTGGTTTCATAGCTCAACATGCATGTGTCTTCATGAAACCTCACCAGGCTACTGCTATTGCTAAGTGCTTAGGTTTCTAGCAGCAGCACCCTGACATAACTCTCTCTGCCCCTTACTTGCTCCCCCATCTCTGCCCTGTGAAAATGCAATCACATACCATAAAGAACTGGCAGCCAACCGATGTCAGACTGAGTATACAGTGGATACCTTCTCTCATGGACAGGGAAGCTTTGTCCTTAACGGAATACATACTTGGATGTAGGTATGTTTTTCCTGAGCATCATACTTCTGAAAGTTTTCTCCCATCAGATATATCCATTCAGGTCTTAGATTCAGAAGTGAGCTCTCTGAAGAGCCAGTTGTATTTGGAGGAAGTGATCTGGTGCTAGGTGTTGGAGGGCTCACTGCTCAGATCTTCCTTTTAAGGTTAAGGGAGTCATCTTGAAGTTGCCAGGATGTTGCTACTGATAGCTGTCAGCTGAGTCTGTTTCCACGAATTGCTCTTGGAGCGTAGCTCTTTCCCTAGAGACAGCTTCTGTGAAGTGACTGGTCACTTCTAGGGATCTAAACTCTTAGTCTGAATTTAGGACAACTAAATGTTCAGAGCTCTCTACGTCATTGACTGAGGCCTCCGTTACAAGTGTATTATGGTTCAGTTTCTCTGTCTACCTAACGTTACTTCTTTCACTAATTCTTATAGACATTGTTCCTAAGAATATTCCCAATAAATATACTCTACAGAAATCTCTGCCTCAGAGGCTGTTTCCCAACCCCCTAATCAGGGCCTCTAGTTAGTACAGTGGTGATGTACAGTGTTTTGGGGGGAAGCGGTGTGTTGGCATGTCTAACATTTAAGCCCCGGCACTTGTTGGGATTGAATAGTCATCTTTATTTTATTCTGAATGTATATATGAGGTGATCGAGATCAGTAACAGATTTTGTATTTGTGACTTTATAACTAATAAACATATGACTCCTCCCTACCTGAGTTCTTACCCCTGAGGTGATGTGATGAAAGCCAGGTAGGAAAGCCCTGGTGAGAGACAGGAGAAAATGGGTTCTATCCTTATACAAAGGACACTTCTCTTCCCTCTTATCTTCCCTCTGCTGCCATGAATGGAAGAAGAGAAAGCTCTGCTCTGTGGAGATGGGATGCAAAGGACCCGGGTTCTCATTGGAGCCTTTTGCAATATACATCCCTGTCTCCAGGAACCATATGGGCCTCCTTCAGCTCTCTGGCTTTTTATGACCTACGGATGTCTCCAAGGGCATGGGCCTCATTTTCTTTTGAAATGTAAACACATACCTCTAGAATTAGGTAAATCTCTCTGGAGTTCTCTAAGCATGTTACCCCAGGATCCCAAGTTTTCAGAAAAAATTTATTCAGAAGGCCCAGACAGTACAGAAACACAGAACTATTTTCTCTACATCCCACGGCATCACAGTTGCTGGTTAGAAGCCTTGGTGTTTTCATTAGAGAAACTTTTGTGATGTGGTTGGACTGTGTAGGCTTCAGACTGCTTTTTTGAGAATCCAGGAGATTCTGTGAACCATTTAGTATTCTGTCATAAAATCCTTTTCTGTTTAAACTCATCAAAATAGATTCTTTCGTATTTGCAACTAAGATCCCCAGCTGCTAAAGACAAAATTTATATAATGTTATAAAACTATATATTGTTTAAGGAAACATACATATTTAGTAAAATACAAAAATATGTTGAGGAATAATAAGCATCAAATTCAAGATTACCTGATATTTACTTTAGAGGTTGGAGAAAGGAAGAATTTTGCTAGGTAAAGAGCACACAGGACCATAACCATATGACAATGTTTTGTTTATCATGACATGTAAAAATACCTACAGAAAATCTTTTAGTGCTTACTTAACCTGCTACAACAGAGCTTCCCAAATAGTCGAGCTCCAGGAAAAATATTTATTTACTCCTCCCTCATATAAGAATCCTTAGAGAGAAAATCCAGGTTTTGGGAGTAGATCTGCTCCATATTGTCATTCAGTGACTCAGGTCTCTTCCTCCCTTATTATTCTGTCTTCCCCCTGGAATATTATCCTCATTTGCATGGTAAAAACTGGGTCACAGGTGTGTGTGTGCCCAGCTCTTAGAAAGGGAGCAAGAATGTGCAAGGTTAAAATAAGGCCAAGGCCAGGAAGTGGCTCACATTACCTCTACTAACTTACTGGTAGAAAAAACTGATATCTATTGTCAGACCAGGCTCCAAGCACTTCCTAGACAGATGAGGTGCCCAGTTACAACTTTCTTGCTGTGAAAGAAAGGAGGAATGCATTTTGATGAAAAACTAGCAGTCTTTTTGAAAGGGACTTTAGGAGTGCTGTGTACGAAAAATAAAATTTAGTAAGACCTAAGTGCAATTTTCTTCCTTCTCACAAATCTACAAATGTTATCGGCTTCCATTTAATCTTACCTCAGAAGTAAATTCTGCATCTGAGACAGAACAACTTCAGAAAGTATGTGTGTCTGGCTCCTAGTGGGCTTAAGGACTTCATGTGAGTTAACAGTCTACTTAAAAAAAAAAAAAAAAAAAAGGATTAAGAGCTTTCATAAGTCTTCATTGCATCTCTTGCCATTATTGACCAAAGCTCTCCAGGAGGAAACTTCATGGTCCACTGCACAAGTGCCTTCTCTCCTCTGGCTTGGTTTTCTTTTGTTTTTTGTTTGTTTGGCTTGGTTTTGAATTCACCTTTCAATTATATGTTCTCACTTGTCTTCTCATAGCAAAGATTGAGGAGAAAATTATTTCCTTTGTATGTTAGAACTTGTGAAGATCTTCTCAGAAGTAGGGAAAGGTTACCATGGCAACAGTGTGTCATTCCCCCCCCACCCCAAAATTAACTAATCCTAATTCCTGTCCATGCTTAAATAAAGGTAAGGGTTTGCTGAAGCAAAATTCCAGCTGTTCTACAAGTTAGTTTGTGCAGCACAGATTTTTCTCTTTCAATATTTGTGGTCATCCCTCTGAATATTAAAACATTTTTGAATAAAACAGTTTTTAAGTAGAAAAATGTGGTGTTTTCACATACTCTTCTCTTTTCAGAGATAAAAGAACTAAGAGAGAAAACAAAAAAAGAGAGATCAAAGTGATAGAGGCACATACCTCCCCTCAACCCCATTCTATAAATAAGTTGGGGCTAAAAAATTGGAGTCATCATTTCAGCAGTATTGCCGGGGACAGAGATCCCACACATTCACCATTCCCTCCACCCCAAACACACTTCCTTCCATACCTACCTATGCTAAAAATTGCTAATAAGCATTTTCTCCTGCTGAACCCAGCAGTGGCCCATAACTCATTCTCAACAAAGTGTTTTAAGTGGATGATGTAATTTGGAATTCATACTTGAGTTGAAATTATTTGCCAGCCGTAGTTTAATTCTTTGTCTCTTGAATTCTAGTCCAGTATCTTTATATTTACTATGCTTCTATTTTCACTGTTCTACCAATAATTTAGATATTTTATTTTAGAGCAGACTAAATGAATTTTTTATGTAAGTCAAACTACTTTTGTTATGTCCATAGAGTCAACCGTTCACACTTTTCCAAGCATAATAATTTCATTGATAAAAATTCTCCTTTTTTTCTTAGGTAGGAGTCATAAGGTTCAGAATTTTGCCTCACACTTTTTATACTTAAATTATATTACACTTGAATTACTTTGTTTGTTCCTCAATTATTTTTCTCTTCTTGGGTTATTTTAGCAATGGATTACTTAAATAAGTGCATATCCTAAAACATTTACCCACAGGTAAAATGGATTTATATAACATGAGATGGCTAAATACATACACACCCATTACACAATAGAAAAATATCCTCAAACTGTATAAATTCTTAATATCTCCTATTTCAAAATGCTTTCTGTAATTTTAGTCTTTTTCAGAACGTGCTAACAGACACATTAACAAATAATGGCTAATGGCTCTTGAACCAGATAAGTGTGACAAACAAAACTGGATCTGCCTACCACAGGATTTTGGGCCAAGTTCTATCATAAATCCACACACGAGACTTTCTGTAAGGCATCCTCTTTGCAGTTAAGGGCAGAATTTAGATCTCAGTGGTTTATGCCTGTGTACAGCCTGAGGGGTGAAAAAAGAAGGCATTTGGAATAATTCAGAGTTCCACTATTGTTTCTTGCTATGTTTTGGTAGACTTTGTAAATAGTTTAAATTAGACTTCAAGAAGAGAGACCACACAAAAAAACAATCTTGCATCTTATTCAAACTTTACAAGTCAGTTTCTCCATCTCTTGTGATCATGCATACACATCTAAGACAAGTAAAGTAGCTATTCAAATTTCCATGCACTCACCATCAATTAGATTACAGTTTCTAGATTCGGAGAGCCTGCTGCCTCCTGGTGCCTTGAATTAACATTGACATTTTGAGTTATCAGTTTATGCGTATGAACCAAAAATACTGCTTCTTTTATAAAGGAAACCGATATTAAGTTCCCATTAGATTGTTGATTTTTGTGTATTAGTAATTGTGTTGATGGATGATGTAGTATTAATTATCAATCATGGTAAATAATTAAAGCTTATTCCTTTTTGTTATGCCACCATATTTATAAATGTTTTATCTGAGTTTTTCTTGCATCAAAACATCTCTTTCTTTTAACTTGGTTTATTTATGAAAGTCAATGTAACTGAGTTCCCAGGACCTTAAAAGGCCTTACTGTGTTGTGTTCCGTCTACTCCTTTGTACTGTCCTCTTCTGGAAGAGGTTGGCATGGCAGCAGTATACATGTGAGAATTCTCTCACTTTTTTTTACTGCCCTCTTACAGTGAGTTCTTTGTAGGGTCATAAAATTTATACCTTTAAGGGAGGTTAGGATACATTCTGTCTAATGTATTTGTTTTACCAATAGAGATATGGATTTTATCACATGTTATCCTTCCCTTATCTTCCCTATCCTGAAAGAAAAATGGTACCTCTGCATTTTGCGTATTACCTTCTCAAAATTATAAATAATTTCATTCATTCTCCACTTCCAGCTCAAGCTCTTATCACCAATTAGTTGTTTTGTTTTTTTGGTTTTTTTTTTTTTTGTTTTTTTTTTTAACCACGGTGCCGTGATTAGGGATGTACATCCTGTATTCCTAAATTTTATTGTCCACAATGAAAATTGCTGATACACAAAAAAAATGGTGTCCACAAATTTAATTCAGTCTTCCCCTAATATAAAATGAAGGTCTATGGCTTTAGGATTATAAATTTCTGAACTTATTTTCTCAAAACTTGTATTATGATCTTGAAAGCTTGAATAGATAAATTCTAGTTTTTTTTTTTTTAACCTAAGTCTGCAGGAGATTCTTTAGAATCTACCTATTTTGCCATTGTCATTGTCATAAACATGGTTTTTTGAATTGTACCCTCAGCATTAGGAGTTCTTCAGCCTTTTTTTCTAGAGTGGCACTAGTAATGTGACTTACTTCTACCCCGTTATTTCTCTTTTCCAAGTGTTAAATTCTTGAGAGAAATATTCCAAATGGCCTGGTTCAAGACAGGAAACTACCTATGAATTAATTAATAGTGTGACCAGAGTGCCTGGTCTTTTAGACCAAACACCTACACTTGTATGCAAAAATCATGCTCAGAAGAGAATGAGTTAATGTGAATTGAGTATCTCCTCCTCATAATACTATTTATGTATTGCTCTGTAAATGATTGCTACAAATGCAGTAACTTAAACAACATATTTATTATTGTATTCTTCTGTGGCTAAAGAGTCTGGGCATGGCTTCTCTGGCTTCTCTGTTTTAGGGTCTCTCATGAGGCAGTAGTCAAGATGTCAGGCAGGGCTGAGGTCTAATCTGAAAGCCTGACTGAGGGAGGGCTTACTTCCAGATGGAAAAACTGACAGAATTCACTTTTTAGAAGAGCTGTTAGATTTAAAGTCTCAGTTCCTAGCTGGCTATTGGCTATAACTCACCATGTGGATCTCTCCAACATGGCCTCTTGCTTCCTCACAGTGTACAAGCCAAGAGGGCTACATAAAGAGTCTGCTAACAAGACGGATGTCATAATCTTATCTAACTTAATCATGGAAATGATATTCTATCACCTTTGGCGTATTTTGTTGGTTAGATACAAGTCACAGGTTCGATCTATGCTCAAAGGGAGAGGATTATGCAAGGAGGGATCACTGAGAGCCTTGTCTACAATGAGCATTTTTAATCAACCATAAAGACATTTTAGTTACATCAGCAAGTGCTGTATCTCTCACATAAGGCAAGGTGTTAAATGACTGGGGATTTAAGAAAAAGACAAGATTCTTCCCATGGCTGTTATAAGTAGTCTTCCACTCTAGTCAATAGACTCAAAACAATATAGAAATAATATAGAAATAATAGTTCAGACTGTGTTTTCCTCTTCTTAAGCCTTTTTAAAATGCTTCATGTTGCTCTGAGCCTAAAATACAATTTCTCATCGAACCTCAGCATACCCTGTATTATCTAGCCCTCAGCTGCTTTGACATCCTCCCCTTGGGTTTCTTCCACTTTTCCACTATGTTCTTCCCACATTAGCATCTGACAAATCCTAGGACACGTGTATGTTTGAAAACACTTAGAAAAAACTTTAAAAAATTATGTCATTGAATTCCCACCATTAAAACCTCAATCATACAAAGAATGTCTAGCTTTAAACAATATAATTTCATATTTTGACCACTAAGATAAACTAGTTGTCAAAATGTACCCTTTGATAATGAACTGCAGTGAATTGCTTTATGAGACTGTTAGCTATACACTGGCTGATTGCTGAACACAGCTTTCCACAGATGAATGTTTTGATTTCCAGAAGTAACTTAACTAGACCTCAAAGTCCTGGGATACTGTGCAAGAGTTGGAAGGATCCTTATAGGTTATATTTACCAATGTCATTTATTGTTCAGTGTTTTTCTTTCCTGTATCACATAATGGCTTCTTATAAAGCAACCACAGAAGTTCTCCTGATTTTAGCTTGTTTTTAGCTCATGTCATTGCTACTTACTTATCAGAATCCTTTTTTCTTTGTCAAAAGACACACTTGAAATCATAGACACACTAAAACCAACATATTCTAGCTCAAAAACCCATGGTCTTTCTTTATTTGGAGTTTATGTCTTCTCCCCTCAGTTCCTTTGTCTTTATCTCCAAAGTTCACCTGAGTCAATGAGATCTTTCTGGATTATAATAGCTCCTTTTCTTTTCTAGTGTATAGTCCATCAAATTGTGACCATGATATATTTAAGGTTCTGAAAAACTTGAAGTGACATGTATTGTTTCTTTTACACATTTTTTCCATTTTTTTCTTTGTTACTTACTGTGATCTGAAGCATCTGATTCAAGAATTACAAATGAGTAAGCAGAAGAAAATTATTTTTCTCTCTCTTCCTCTCTCCTTCCTTCTCTTCCTATTTCCCTTTACTCTTTTCCTATTTTTTCAGTTTTTTCCTCCACCTACAGAATTTTTTTTTTGGCCATCTATGTTCAAGGTAGAATGCATAAAATTTGAACAAAAAGCCCATCAGGTTTTATCATAAAGTCAATAAAGAAGTTGGCAAATTAGGCATATACTTTGGCCCTCCTTCTTTTTCTATATAATTGTTTATATCTCTTGGGAATGTTTTACACCTGGGATAGAAGAAGAGAGAAGGAAAGTAAAGGACAGAGTAGAATGACTTCATAATTAGCTTGAGGATATAGCCTTTCTGAGTGTGAATTACATAGGCACAGTGTTTCAGTCAAGTGAAAACTGACTTGAAAATAGATTAAGCTACACGTTTTAGGTCTCTAAGGGACTTTGATTTTACTTATGCTATTTAAAGATGATCGCTCTCTGGGTGAGCCACGTTGAGGCCAAAAGAACAAGACTCCCCTGCCTCTCCTGAAAGTGTTGAGATTTATTTCTCTGGGGTGGCCTAAGTGAGTACTGATTCATTCCCACAAATCACCCTGTTTTCATTTAGGGATTAATATGTTACCATATAACACCCAAAGAAAACTGGAGGAATTAGTAACGATATATTTCAAGAGCCATTGCACCATAAAATAAATTGAAAACATAGGGCCCGTTATATGTTTAGATACACAGAGACTTGTAGGAGAGTACCTAAAGGAATAATTTTGAAACCTAGACCAGGGTGTTAGAGAATTAAAGAATGTGGGTTTCACATAGATTTAAGAGAAACCACCGTTGGAGTTACATTTAGAATTAACAATCTGTGTTATATAGATTTCCATTTTTACTGTTGGGACTTACTTACATCAGTTCCTTCCCATTTAAACATGATTCATTCACTTACTCATTACATTAATTCAATAAATACTTATTGTGTGCTAAATATGTGCTAGCTATTTAGGATTAAAAGATTTATAAGTGTGGCAATTTATAGACATTGAGACAATAATTCTCTAAGGAGACTTGTTCTTCCTCTTCATCCCTTCCTCTGCCCTATGGGAGCAGTAGAGGAAAATAATGATAAAGCAAAATTTAATGGTGTTTGGCAATTAAAAGATATATCTGGAGTATAATCCACTCACGATCATATTATTTAATTTTCTCAAAATCATCCAATATTGTATTTATATATTTGGGCCAAAGTCCTTTCATTTGCCCCTCAAGACCCATTGCCAGCGTCAAATGGTTTCCTCGATTTCTGGCCTTTCCAGCTGGGTTTTACCAAAGGGAAGGCTGAGCAGATCAGAAGGAGGCAGAAAAGTAGTCAGCACATTGATTCCTTCCTCCTTAGGTGATCATCTTGGGATGGTGGTGCCCTTCCACCAAAAGTCATGGCTCTTCTCTAGGTGGGTTTCTCTGCAAGACTCTGATGCTGGGCTCCATCATGTGCTCTCATCTCTGTCTTTTGAGCTCCCATCTGCTCAGGCTTTAGTGTTACACTAAGTGCTGCAATGTTCCTGTGGTCTGTCCAACACTGAGCAAACAAAAATTAGTTTGTAAATAAATGTGCCTAGAATTTTTCTATCTTGAGTATTGGGGCCCTGATTATTATAGTGTTCAGTCACCCTATTGTGTTTCATTTATTAATAAAATTATTTATTTGCTTCTTGACTTGTTCTAAAAACAAAACAAAACAAAAAACACCTAAATAATTTGTGGCTTGTGTTTACTATTTTTAGATATACAATTATAATTTTCAAATAATTGGAATTTAAGTAAATAAAACAAACATAAAAATAATATGCTTTCCTTAAACCAATAAATATTTTCTGACCTATTTTCATATGTTTTATAATTATAGCAGTATAAACAAAAATACAGATCTCACATACAAAATGAGATGGGGTAAAATTGTGCCTAAACAGAAATACTTCACTCTTTGGCCTTGTTGGTATTTCTTGTTCTTGATTTATTCCTTTTCCATTCTTCAAAACAGAAATGAAACAATACTTCTTTTATTTCTTATTTCAATGTTATTATGGTATTCTCTGACTTTTAATGGAGCATGTGTAGTTTCACAGCCTGACAAATCTGGCAAGACTTCTTAAACAGAAGTAACTCTGCTTGACCAACAGGTGTTTTGTTACTCTCACAGGCCCAATCACGTGAGGGAGTTAAAAGTTCAAATGAACTTTAGCAAATCTTTTTCAGTCTAAAGAATATTTTTGTTAAGAGGTTCAATGAGTACGTCTGAAAATAAAGCACAAGTCCTGGGATATTAAATGACCTTCTAATTCTCATGTATGATAATATTGAATATGTTAATTTATCTTCTGTGGAATATTTTTATAGGCAGATTTGAATTTATAATCAATAAAATTGGAGTCCATTCTCAACATATGACCTTTCCACTCTGTAAAATTTATAATAACCTAAGATTTCTCCTGGCCCCAAATATTTAGAACATCAAAGCTATATAATCAGAGGTTTTTAACCTAGAATCTATGGAGTCTGGTCCTTGGGTAAACCACAGGAGTTCACAGAGCCCAGGATATTACTATATGAAAAATATAGAAAATTTTTCTATATGAATATTTTTCTATATGAATATTTTTCATATCCATATTTTTAATTAACTAATTTTTAATTTTTATTGATTGTTGTAGATTTTACTATTGCTGAAAATATTTAAGAACCTTACATGTAGGGCCTTCCTTATAGGGCCCTCTCTCCAGACAAGCATAAGCATGTGACCCCCCCAAATTATGGGTGAATGTGATGTATGCCATATCTGAGAAGAAGCTATAAAACATTTTGAGGTTTCAGCACTTATTGGGTTAACTTCTGCCATCAAACTAGAAAGCCCAGATGCAGGCTACTCCACCAGCCCTGGTCCTATGATGGAGCACTACCTAAAATATGGAGGGATTTCTTTGTTTCTGCAGGAAACATTACCCTGTGTTGACCAAAATTAAGATGGTCAATTTCCACATATTTTCTGGAGTAGACGAAATTAGTTTCCCTGTGCTTGGGTTAAACAGTTAATCAATTAAATTTTTATTCATTATTTTCCATGCTGTTCCACAGTGGCTGGTATGTCATTTTCTATGATTTTCTCAACAGAACTTTCTCTCTTCCAAAAACTTTTCACAAATCCTTTCTTGTTAAAATCAGTTCAAACACTTTGCTTCTAGTCTAGAAGAAGGAATAGAGATCCTATTTGTCCTCCCCCAAAGCAACAAGTTACAGACAAAATATATAAAACAAAGATTTTCAAGATCATAGATAAGAGGCAACAAAAGGCAATGATCCAAGAGATAAGAAACAGATGAGGTGTATCCTATCGGACAAAAAGCCTTCAACTGATTTCAGAGTCCAGAGTGCTGACCATTACACTATGGGGCCACAACTGATTTCTTAAACTATTAATACTTGAAGCTGCAAATTAGTTTAGCCCTTGAAATAATCAATTCAAACCCCAACACATTTCTTTCTTTAATATTGAGTGTATTTTCATTTCTTGGGAAGCCTCATCAATAACCACTAGGTAGTCATTAAAATGTATGTTGATTTAATGATAAAACAGTGGAAGTCACCCATTTGGCAGCCAAACAACATGCAGTTTATTGAACTGTAGAAAGAAATTACATTCAGATGACAATTAAGCAGCTTCTGAGTGTGAGTGATCTTTGAGGACTCTAACTGAAACCCTTTGAAAAGAATTTCCAGAGGAGTTGGCTTACAAAATCCAGCTTGTTTCTTGTTACAATGAGCACTGCATTTGGAAAGTCACATTTCATCTTAGTATTAAATCATGACACTTTTGTTGTGGAAAGGGTTAGATCAGGAACTCTCTCACTGAATTAAAGACTTCATGACTGTGATTCTATTAGGAAATGATACTCATGGCTTTCTACAAGTATACATTTAAGGGAAATAATAGTGGGTATTTTATTTAGGAAATCCCCTAGACATTTTGATGTGTAAAGTTGCTCGAAACATGATGATTATGTGTGTCAAAAAGCAGAATACAAAATTATTTTATAGTTGTTGAAACTTAAAACAAACAAACAAAAAAGGTTAACACTTCTTTTGGAATAAGAAGTTATCAGGAGAGAAATGGTAGATTGTCTTCCCAGATTTGTCACTGGCTGTCTCTAAGGCTTAGGAGTAAGGCCATTAATTTATCTGTGCCTTTGTTTCTACATTCTTAAAATGATAATTTTTTAATTCCCTCCCAGTTAGAAAATTCTCTAACATTATGCAAAAAAAAGTCTTGGCAAAGGAATAAAACATAGCTGTCAACAAAGTCAAAATGTTATACAACTTTCAAACAATTACCATGTCATGGTGATATGTGAGAAAACCAAAATGAGAAGTTTATAGTCTTCATTTTGAATTGAAACTTAAATAAATAAATTTCCCATGAATAAATATTTCTAGAACTAATAAATTCTAGATATTGTAATATATAAAAATATTAATGAAGGATGAATTCAGTTTTAAACATTTTGTTTTTGTTAAAAACACACAGCAATTCAATTTGTAAATTCACAGATAATAAACATTAGTTAGAAACATTAGTCAGATAATAGACCTTATATGCATGCAGTCGACAGCATTTATATCAGTTCTTCTCTAAAGAATGTAAAGAGAAGTGTCTACCTATCCACATACCTTGGGCTGCATAAAATCCAGTTGGGAATGGGTGGGCATTCACTTCTCTGCTTTCTTTGGTATTGACTCGGGGATTTCAGCATTTACTTCAGATTCAAAAAAGCCTTATTTTTTAACAATGAACATGTTGGGATTGCTAATGCATGAATAAATGTATAGCTTCCAAAAATCATCACAATCAATATTTTGACATCTTAGAATAAACCATCAGGTAATTAAAAATTGATACACAAAACTACAATAAATTAAACTGAAAAATTAGTTTTCAGTTTAATCATGACCATATTTTTACTTTGGTGAGGTCACATTTCACCCTAAAACCATAGGTTTCAAAAAGCTATAAAGAGAATATGCTTGAAGTATCTAGGTGGCGCAGTTGGTTAAACGTCCAACTCTTGGTTTTGGCTCAGGTTGTCATCTCAGGCTCCTGAGATAAAGCCCTACTTTGGGCTCTGCACTCAGCACAGAGTCTGCTTAGGATTCTCTTTCCCTCTCCCTCCATCCCGCCCAAATAAATAAGTAAATAAATAAATGTTTTATTTTAAAAATGAGATTATATTTATCTGGATAATTCATGCTAGCAACCCTCAAAGCTTAGTAACTTAGCACAATAAAAGTTAATTCCCTGCTGAAATCCAATATCATGAGGGTCAAGTAGCACTTTTGTTGGTTTCCTTCAGATAGTAATTGAGGAGTGCAGCATTCTTCAATTGGGCCCTGGAGGTTTTAGGTCCAGGCCTGGCAGTATTGTTCTTCTCCTCCTTCCACATCTCATTCCCTGGAAATGACTCAGATGGTCTCAGCCTAATGCAAAGGATGACTGGGAAATGTCATTTTCTTGACTGCCGAGGAAGCAGCAACAGGATCAGAGAGCATCTAGTCAGCCTCTACCACAAAGAATACAATTTTAACATTTTTAAAGCAGTGTTTTTTCATTATTCTCCCTCCAAATTCATGTTGCCTACTAGCCATTCTGCCCTTCCCTAGCTTAGGTCATTATATCTATGAGAGGATGGGAGATCATGGTCATGCCAAGCATGGAGCTGAAACTAAAATCTCAAGATAAGCCAAATTCCTTAGAAAGAAGAAATTTACACACTGGGTAAAAGATGGTAAAGAAGTTTGTCTATAGCAGTGTAGACCATGGGTGATCTAATTTTTTTAAATTAAAAATTTCTTTTCATAATATTGGATATCAATTATTCAATAAACCCCCTAAATTTCATAAAAAGACAAATTAAAATGTTTTTAACATGAAATCTCTTCCTATGGCTCTATTATTTTATTTTTGGCATTTAGAAATAAATTATATTTGATTCATTAAAAAAATCCATCCTTTTCAATGTCAGAATGCTTTCTACTGATTTTATGACTTTATTACTTTTGTTTCTAACGTTGTGAAGTGAGAAGTGCTGTGGAAGGAGAGAGTGGATAGGAATGGGGAAGGTAAATGCCAGCCAGTAAGGAAAGGAGTTGTGTTCAAATTCAAGTCCATCTTGTACTAGCTGGATGATGTTGGGCAAGGTAAGTTACTCAGTTTCCTCTCCTGTAAAATGAGATAATAATACGAATTCATAGATTTGCTTTGAGAATTATTAATTAATTAATTAAATTTCTATTTCTATTTATATAAAATACTTAGAATAGTGCCCGGTATAATGTAAATATTAGCTACAAATATTAACATACTATGTACTTTATAAACATATGATATAGTACATTAAGATAGTCTAAAATATTTTAAAATTTATTAATGTCATAAAACATTCATGCTCTTAGAAGTAGAGTTTAATCTTCTTATTCTGCATGTTTGCTTTTAAATATTTTGCCTGTTGTGAAGAATGTCTCTTAAGTAGTGTTAATTAATATCCGAAGGCATAACGTATGCTCAAGGACAAGTTTGTAAACCTGTTACGGTAGATAGCTTCTTGGCACACACCATCAGAGCATCATTATTTTACCCTTTAATGTGGCTGACTGTGAGTTCATACTAGGAACAGAACTGTACGCTTTCCTATTGTTCTCCTGGGTTTGCATTAGTAAGGTGTATCTTTTGACATTTTTTGGCAGGAATAATTTAAAACCATATGACCATTTCATTAGATTAGATGATGTGGATGAATTTATCTGAAATCCATTTATCAGATCACAAGTAAACTGAGTAATTCTGTTTCTCCTGCATTACTCACATACTTCCAGGGCAAGATGCCATAAGGCATTTTGCATCGTTAACTTTTGTGTCTTGATCTTTATGCCTCAAGGCTGGGTGAGTTGGAGCAGTAGGGCAGTTCCTGGACACATCATTGGTATACTGAGATAGTTAGCAAGTATTTAACGCTACATGAGAGTAACTGCAACTACATGAATATAGCCCACCAAAGCAAAACTAAAAGGATTCCCAAGGGCAAATCCTTCTAGCCAGATCCACAAAATGCTCACTGTGAAGAGAAAAACCGTGGAGAGGAGTCTGTGCGGGATGAAAGAGGAGTTATCTGGTTGCAGTTAAATTATCAAAATCATATACCATATAAGTACGTTACTGGAGTCCCTGCAGGGGCCTTGAAAGAGGCCCATGTACAGGAAAGATCCTGAAGTTCAAGGTTTACTGTGTTATATTAAATATATTTTGGGGTAGGGAGCTATAAATAGCAGAATTTGATAATTCCAAGTGCAAAATGCAGATTAACATGAACTGCCCCAGAGTGTGATTTCCTGAAGAACCTGGCCACCGTGGTTTAGTTTAGCCTTGGCAGTTGCAGAAACAGTACTCATTCTGGTGGGTACTTAGCAAGTATTTACCTAATATTATTATTTTAATTAGTTTATTCTATTTCTTGATCTCAAAGCCAAACAGTTGTGTATTTTGTTGTCAAATAACATATTCTGTTACAGGAGTAAAAGGAGGATTTGTGATTTTTTTACTGCCAAAGTACACTTTACTTTGTTTGTTTTCCAGTTTTAATTCCCATTTGTGTGCTGTGATTTGTATTAGGCATTAGAAACTCTTCATGGTTTTCTGATGAATGAATTTCTTAATACTGAGTCATGAATGTCAATTCTGTATTTCTATGTTTGCCTGTAGATGAAACAGCTGAGCAGTACCATTAGGATATTTTGCAGAAGAACTTAAAAACTACATTTAAGATGTTGTTACTGCTCTCATTCTATGGACTTTGATTTTGGAAAGTGCTCAAGAGTCTTTACATTTGTTCTCCAAATCTCATTTGAGGTTATAGCTTACTAAAAATTTAAAATTTTTGAGAAAATCATAAAACATATTAATAAAATTTATAAGATATTAATCTGGCTAGGAATAATGTTAATCTGTTGATACCTGATATTGTTTCTAATTCATTCCTCTCTTCCCTCGGTTCCCTTTCTTTCCCTTCCTGTGCCTTCCCTAGCTCTGCTTTTCCTTCCTTCCTTCTCCCCACTCCCTCCTTCTTTCTCTTTCAGTTTCTTTCTTTCTTTCCTTCCTTTTTCCTTCCCTTCCCTTCCCTTCTCTTCCCTTTTCTTCTTTTTTCTCTTCTCTTATCTCTTCTCTTCTCTTCTCTTCTTTTCTTTCCAGAACATACCAGCTATCAAACACACAATGGGCTGTCATTGGCTTCTGTCACTTAATAATTCTTTTCATCAAAGAGGCTACTTCTCTTAGGGAAAAATCAGACTTCTTTGATTTTTTATAAATGAATACTTCAACTTTCTGGAAAGTGGTGGGTTCAGTCTATGTATTTTGAGCAGTCACCTATACTAAATTATTTTGGATATGTTATAGATCAATAATCTGTTATTACCAAAGATCTACAAAGACATTTTGAAATGAGAAGTATCTGATAGTATCTGATACTTGTATAACTTCATTGGGGGCCTCTCCATGAAAATAATTGATATACCTGATATAGTACTTCTGATGAATCAAGATTCTTGAAATGGTATTCAAAAAAATAATGTAAGGACAAGTACCAAAGATCTAATGAGAAAATTGTTCTTGTTTCTTTCTGGTATAAATCTTAGGTCACTTTTGCAAAGACTCTTCTGGGAATTAGGAAGGAGTCATTTCTTCCTCAGACCAGGATGTCAGCATGTTCAGAGAATACCTCACATGCATGAGACTTCTTTAAATTTTCCTGATTATACAGGGGTTTCAGAAATTTTTTGTTCAGAATGTGAACGAATAGTAACTTAATTATGACACTCCTGAGAATCCATTTGAATTCACTCATCACTCACTGAACAAATTCCAAGGAAGCTTTGTAGTCTTGTTTGACCAACTGTTCAATCCTGAAAGGTCAAGGTTGAACACATTCAGCTTCATATGTCATAGGAACTGTGTATAGCAGCTAATTCTATAGAACAAACTTCCTCAAAGAACTACTTTTAGCCCGTACATGCCAAGGAGGTTGTTACCACTGATGATATGGTAGTAGGTAGTTAAAACGGAAAAGTTGGTTGAGGAGACATTTTTTTCATATCACCAAAAGTCGGATGCTATGTTTTCTCATGGGAAATTTCTTTAAAAACATCTCTGTTCTGGGAATGGCTTAGGAATTCACGCACCAGGGTAAGACAGAATGTCTTGGACAGCATTAGAATTATTTTTAACACATGACAGAAGTCATGCTGTGGGAAATCTTAAATGTGAAATAATAATTCTCTCTGTAATCATATCTTAGATAATAAAAATAGGTAAAGTCCATTCCTTGTATCCAATCTTTATTTTTCACAAGTCTAAAAACAGCAATTCTGTCTTGGGAAAAATAAATTCAGCATCAACATTTCTATAGAACATACTTCTATAGAAGTTTTGCTTCTATAGATTTGCTACAAGAAGGGTTTAATTTAAAACAATTAGATAGAATTAGATCTTGTAGAAAAATAAGTTCAACATTCTCCTTTTTCTTCCTTTCTCATTACCCAACCCCCCAACTATGTAGGAGTGAAAGGAAATGAATTAAACATTTAGTAAATTGTTCTGCAAATGCCAAGAATATCAACAGAAGCCAGTATCCACTCTTTTAAAAAATAACAAATTTGTTACTTCTTTTCTGGTTTAACAGGAAGCACATATTTGTGATAGACAATTTGTTTATGTTAGACAACTGAAGGGTATAAAATATCTCATTTAACCCACCAGCTAGAGAAAACTTCTATTAACATACTGATGTATCACTTTTCAGATATTTGTGTGTATAATGTATATAATGTGTATATATGAAAATGTTGGTACTTAGGAGATACTTGTGTGTGTATGCATTTGAGACTGTTGCTCTTTTAAAAATTGACCTATATTCTTTTTGTAATAATAATATTAATAATAATATTAATAATAATATTATTATTAATAATATTATTATTACAAAAAGAATATAGAATAATAATATAGAATAATAATAATATTATTATTATTATTATTATTTCTTAATTCCAGGAGATCATGTATCTTTGTTTTGCTCCCTGACATATTCCAGTGCCTGACACATAGTAGCCATCAACAATTATTTGTTGAACTCACTGGTATGGTATGACTTTCATTCATGTAAATATTCTTTTTTTATTCAAAGTAAATACTCTTTGAAAATATCATATTTAAGGCAGCGTGGCAGTGTATTGTAACTGTAGCAAGCATACTGTTGCTGGGAATTCAGATTTTTTTCAAATTTTTTGTTGCATGCATAAAATTGCCAGAACACCTTTTGTTCATGACTCCTTTTCTTGTATTATTTGAAATAATTTCAAAAAATGGAATTATTTGAAATTCTCTATTTTATTTTTTATTTATTTTTAAGGATTTTATTTATTTATTTGAGAGAGAGAGAACACGAGCAACAGGGGCAGGGGCAGAGGGAGAAGCAGACTCCCTGCTGAGCAGGGAGCCCAAAATGAGACTTGATCCCAGGACTCCCAGGTCACACCCAGAGCTGAGGGCAGATGCTCAATAACTGAAGTAACCAGGCACCTTAAAATTCTCCATTTTAAAGATCTTCTTGACTCATACCCCTTTTCATTTCCTTTAGTGGACCTTCCCTCTGATATTCTCATCCAAAAGGTGTTGGAGGAATTGGCCCCACTTGTGAAGTGCTTCTTCTGGGCCACAGTGAATGACCTAGGAATGGACTTATAGCTTAATTCAGGCCATTGAGGTGAGAAATATTTACATTTTCAGGACTATTGAGAAAATCATTTCTTGGCTTCCCGATGGAAAGAGGAAGAATGCAGCTATGGGAATTGTGTATGGGGAGTCGGCTTTAAGGGAAAGCTAACAGCACAGAAAGCAAAGACAAGTCAGAATGAATCTGATTTTTGTACAGTGGGTCTAGTTCTTACTTGAAGCTGGGCCTACTGTGAGCTGACAAATTCTCTACTATTCCATTATGAGGTAAGTTTTCTATTAGCTGTAATATTAAGATCCTGATACAATGAATATTCCTCACAGTATATAAGGGGGTAATTTTCCCCAAATCCATTCAACATTGGTTGTCATTATTAATTATTAATTCCACTGATTTCAGTGGAAGCACATTATGTCTCCTGTTGATTTGTGGTTCTTCAACTGCAAGTGAAGTTGAAGATTTTGCTTATGATCATTAGCACTGTTTATTTATTTATTTATTTAAAGATTTTATTTATTTGACAGACAGAGACCACAAGTAGGCAGAGAGACAAGTGGGGGAGGAGGAGAAGCAGGCTCCCCGCTGAGCAGGGAGCTGGATGCGGGGCTGGATCCCAGGACCCTGAGATCATGACCTGAGCCGAAGGCAGAGGCTTAACCCACTGAGCCACCCAGGCGCCCAGTCATCAGCACTATTTAATTCTTCTTTTACGGTTTTAATATCTTGTGTGGCATTCCAAACACTCAGATTCCATCAATATGGATGGAATCAATAAGATACATCATCTCCTTTTGTCTATTTGTTTGTTTTAATCTTTTACTTTGGTATGATTTTCAGTTTGCCCAAAAGTTGCAAAGATAATACAGAGAGTTCCTGTGTGCCCTTCAGCCTTCTTTCCTCACATCCACGTCTCACAGAACTATGCTCCATTGTCAGAACTCAGAAATAAACATTGTCAGAACTCAGAAATAAACCAATGTACTGTACATTGGTACAGTACTATTAACTAAATTACAGACTCTTTTTGGGTTTCAACAGTTTTTCCATTAATGTTGTTTTTCTGTTCCAGGATCCAATCAAAGTTATATTTAGACCATTTATCCTTGTTAGTGAATTTCTCTCTGAAGATCTGCAAATTCTTGCAATCCAATTTCACTTGCCTAAGTCAGTCATGAACAAGCAAAGTGTTAAGTGATTTTTAACATTAAGCAGATTTGAGAAAGAACTGCCTATGATAATGCTTTCATTATTTTGTGTTTACTGTCTGGAATACCATTCGGCAAGTATCCAGAATGACACAGAGAAGATGGACTCTGTATTTGGCTTGTCAGCAGGTTGAGTCTGTATGTGGGTACAAGATGAATAACACAATTTTGGACGTCCCCTCCAAATCTGAACTCACTTTGGAATAAGAAGGACTGAACTTCAAATGGACATGGACCAGCTGTGTATCTTGTGTGATCTTGGGCAAGTTACTTAAACTCTGGCATTGGGTTCCTTGTCTGTAACTTATCGCTTGATGAGGCGTTCCATACTTAACATGCTTTGCAAGGAACACTCGATTCCTTCTCCCTTCTCCTCCCTGTGCTTCTGGTCATTGCCTCTTTTTAGGGAACAGTGTCACCTTCAAGCTTCTGGAAACCCAGTCATGCACTCATTCCTGTCTTCCTCATCTTCCACATCTGGGCCTCACCATGTTCCCCCAGCTGACCATCCCAATGATACCTCTGGTTTATCAATTTCTCTATGTTTCCACTATTGGAATCCCAGTTCATGGGATCCTCACCTCTTACTTGGATTACTGCAATTATCCTCTCTGATTCTAATTTTACCCTTATAATCCATTCACCACATTGGATTAGAATCATATTTTAAGGTGCACCTGGGGTGGATCAGTGGGTTAAAGCCTCTGCTTTCAGCTCAGATCATGATCCTGGGGTCCTGGGATCAAGTCCCACATCGGGCTCTGTGCTTCGGCAGGGAGCCTGCTTCCTCCTCTCTCTCTCTGCCTGCCTCTCTCCTACTTGTGATCTCTGTCTGCCAGATAAATAAATAAATAATAATAATAATAAAAAAACAGTGTTGACTCATTTATAGAATCATATTTTAAAAATGCCAATCATAGATTGGTTCCACTTTTTTTGTTTTTATTATTTTTTAAATTTTTTTAAACTTTAGAAATTTAAATTCAGTTAAGATGTAATTTATTATTCATTTCAGGGGTACAGGTCTGTGACTCATCAGTCTTATATAATACCCAGTGCTCAATACAACACATACCCTGCCCAACGTCCATCACCCTGTTACCCCAACTCCTGACTCCCCTCGCCTCTAGCAACTCTCAGTTTGCTTCCTATGATCAAGAGTCTGTTATGGTTTGTCTCCCTCTCTGGTTTATTTTTTTCTTTCTTCCCCTCTATCCTCCATTTTGTTTCTTAAATGCCACATATCAGTGAGATCATATGATAATAGTCTTTCTCTGATTGACTTATTTCACTTAGCATAATACCCTCTAGTTCTTTTTTTTTTTTTTTTTTTTAAAGATTTTATTTATTATTAATTTGACAGAGAAATTACAAGTAGATGGAGAGGCAGGCAGAGAGAGAGAGATAGGGAAGCAGGCTCCCTGCTTAGCAGAAAGCCGGATGCGGGACTCGATCCCAGGACCCTGAGATCATGACCTGAGCCGAAGGCAGCGGCTTAACCCACTGAGCCACCCAGGCGCCCTTAAAGACAGCTTTTTTTTTTTTTTTTTTTTTTAAGATTTTTTATTTATTTATCAGAGAGAGAGAGGGGGAGAGAGCGAACACAGGCAGACAGAATGGCAGGCAGAGGCAGAGGGAGAAGCAGGCTCCCCGCTGAGCAAGGAGCCCGATGTGGGACTCGATCCCAGGACGCTGGGATCATGACCTGAGCCGAAGGCAGCTGCTTAACCAACTGAGCCACCCAGGCGTCCCAATACCCTCTAGTTCTATCTACATCCTTGCAAATGGCAAGATGTCAATTTTTGATAGCTGTGTAATATTCCATTGCATATATATACCACATCTTCTTTATCCATTCATCTGTCAGTGGACATCTGGGCTCTTTCCATAGTTTGGCTATTGTTGTTGGTTCTACTTTTTTGCCTAAATATTTCCAATAGCCTTTCACTTTGCTTAGAATAAAAATCTGATTTCCTTTTGCTGTCTGGAAATCACTGGGAGATCTGGGCCCTGACTTCCTCTTAACTTTATCTTCTATAATTCTTCCCTCCACTCTGGATGCTCCAGCTACAGTAGCTTTTGGTTCATTTCTTGAACGAGTTTCACTTGGTGCCAACTTAGGGCCTCATGTCCTTTCTCTTCTCTCCCTTTGAATATGTTTATCTTGGGCTATTTCAGGGCTGGATTTTTCCTATTATTGAAGATCACTTCCAGCTTAAAGAGGCTCTTCCGATTTGAAATTGTAATGGTGTATATTTGTGTATTTATATTCTCTTAGTCTGTCTTCTGCCTCTAAAGTGTAAGCTCCCTGAGAGCAGGAATTGTGTCTGTATTCATCTGTCTCTTTGTTGCTAGTACAGTGAAAAGGACCTAACAAGCTTTCAACAAAAGTTTGTTGTCTGAGAAATGAAGGATAACATTATGTCAGTTGACCTATTTGAGAACCATTCTGCTGCAGTTGGGAGGAGAAAAGGGAGAGAAAATAGGACTTAAAAAAAAAAAAAGTATATAAGAGGCTTGCCTGCTAGATTTTTCATGACATGCATGAAATGATCTAAGTTGCTACTTTATGGCTAATGAATAACCTTCCCTTCTGTGGGGCAGTCACATTTTCCACGTTTGTATCAGTTGTGAGCAAACAAACAATCGCTAAGTGATTCAGTTCCAGAAAACGTCCTTTGTCAATCAACAGTTAGGAAGGTGTGCACGTGTAAGGAAAAAATGCATGATTTTGAGGGTGTGAGTTGTTGGTCAGCTCAGGCATTTTGTTCCCAAAACAGAAAAAACATGAAAAGAATGATGCAGTCCTTGCATTGGCACATATTCTAGAGAGCAGCCATAATAGAATATATGGTTGTAGGGTTTCATCTAAAATACACTATTCATTTAGATGCTATTCACTCCTTTCCTGGGCAATCTTGTTTATGTCCTATTGGTTGTTAACATTTTAATATGAAAACTGAATTCTAGTCCCTACTATTTAATTGTTTACTTATATCCTTCTTGATTTTAAAAGAGGCTTTAATGCTGGATCCTGCTGCTATCATTTCCCTCGGAGATAGCCCCCTCCATCCCCACACATCTGTACATGTGCGTGAGTTCAAGTTTACGATTTCTGGTGGAACATCAATTGGGAATTTATTGGTTAGAGGCAGAGCTGAGGGTTGTATATAATGGCTTCTGATAATCAGAAAATGTTATTATCATAATAGTCATCTTTAATATATTTTGGTTTCCATGAACCTGGTTAGGTAACAGTGCTTGAAATAGCTTAAGATATGGAGAGGATGTTGATCTGGAGACTTCTGTATCTACTGGCCTTCAGGGCTCGTGCCAGGCACTGACAATATTGGGTGAGAAGTCACAGAATTATTTTCTGCCCTCAGGTAGCTTCCAGATAGGGGGAAGTGGGTGTTTATCACAGAAGCACATGAACCGCTGGCTACAATCAGAGACACATGCTAGGAGGGAACAGCTCAGGCTGCTCTCAGAGTGAAAGAATTTAATCTTCTGAGAGGCCAGGTATGGCCAAGGTTGACAGACGCCCTTGCTGAGGAAGCTGCCTGAGATGTACAAATGGGAGGTTATTAGGTGGATGCGGTGTGGAATGGGGTGAGATGGGCATCAAGGGCTGTGGAGAGTGTGGAGAAGTTTCTGGGCAGAGAATAACATGTGCAGTGTCTTTGGGAAGTGAGGGAGATGCAAGCTATGACAGCAATGTGAGTAGACAGGGAGAGGGAGGAAGAGGGAGCTTCCTTTCAGGAAGAACTTAGGAGGCTGGAAGAAGTGGAGGAGAGATCCCACTGATTGCTGAATCTGGGGATGTGGGGCGGAAACGTGTGTACCTGTAGTGGGGAAATGGATCAAAACTTTTCAATTTTATTTGAGGTCAGCCTTGACCTTATATCCATTAGATTTTCTATTACAAATTTTATACATCCTCCCCTGACACATAACCTCAGTCTAATCATGAGAAAAATACCAAACAAAACCAAATTGAATGACATTCTAAAAATAACCAAGAAGTACTGTTCAATGACCATGACCCATCACAGCTGTGCTTCTCACAGGTCTTCAGCTAAGAAACTAAGAAACTGTCAGAGCCAAGAGGAGCTTAAGGGGATATAACAGAGAACTGTAAAATGGTATCCTGGTTGGGATCCTGGGACAGAAAAAGGTAAAAACTGAGGAAATCTGAATACAGTATATAGACTTTGGATAACAATGTATCGGTATTTGTTCATTAATTTTAACAAATGTATTATATTAATGTGAGGATGTGAACAAACTAAAACTTTTGCTACACATTTTGACTTATTCAAGTAAAATTCCTTACTTTAAACCTTGTATTCTAGGGCGCCTGTGTGGCTCAGTGTGTTAAGCTTCTGTCTTTGGCTCAGGTCATGGTCTCAGGGTCCTGGGATCAAGTTCTGCGTCAGGCTCTCTGCTCAGCAGGGAGTCTGCTTTCCCCCTCTCTCTCTGCCTGTCTATCTGCCTGCTTGTGATCTCTGTCTGTCAAATAGATAAATAAAATCTTAAAAAAAAATAAATAAACCTTGTATTCTAGCACAGTCATGGTAAACTGTTTTCAGTTTCTCTCACTGTGCCAGGCTA
Source organism: Mustela lutreola (assembly GCF_030435805.1). Lineage (NCBI taxonomy): Eukaryota > Metazoa > Chordata > Mammalia > Carnivora > Mustelidae > Mustela > Mustela lutreola. The sequence continues at coordinate 102,650,513 of NC_081295.1, read as the reverse complement.
TCTTAGGCTCTTACTATCCTCGGTCCATCCCTCTACCTCAACACATTTTTGTCTTTTCTGGGCCATAATAACCCTACGCATCTTTCAAGGCTCGGCTTTTTGTGATACTTCCTCCAGGAAGCCATCTGTGATTTCCTCAGACTGGAGTGGGTTTCCACTTCCCTCATAGCAGCTTGTGCCTCTTGGATCATAGCACTAGTCACATTCTACTGGGGCTGACAACTTATGGTCTGTAAACTCCTTAAGGGCAGGGACTCATCTTGTTCCCATTTCCATCCCCAAGGTCAGTCCCAATACCTGCACCTGCCACAAGACACTAGAATAGCTTTCCTGAATGAATACCTGAATGGATGTTGCTAATTCTTTTAGGAAAACTTGAATCACAGTGCTACAGAAATACACAAGAATAACTTGGAAAAACTTATTCTTGCTCATCGTGAGATGCTGTGAGACAATTTTGGTCATAAAAATAGATAGTTCCATAAGGCTAATGAATGGGTTGGTTGGCATCCTGGGGTTGGTATTACAATGGATTTTAGTCTTCTTCCAAAATGAAATAAGCAGAAGTAACTGAAGAATAAACCACCCTCTTCCTCTCCCCTAGATGGAAGTTGAGAACAAGGGTATTTGGCAAAGAAGTTACTGCTCTATTTAATAATGTGATATGCTCTATATGATAATTTGATAATGTCACTATCAGAAGGGGCAGAAGTACCACGTAAATTATAAAGCAGCTTAGGAGGTAGTTGGGAAACTTTTGTACCTACTTTATGAATTCAAGCTATCTGTAAAAAAGTCCGAGAATTTGTCTTTGCACTGGGGAGGATTGTCCTTTTTCCAACAGTCTGTTTGGGACATAAGGGCCCTGTGTGACTTGGGGTACCACCTGGCTTTTGGCTCCAACTCACATAAGCACCATGTTTGGGAAAGAAGAGCCATGCTTCTCACTAGCCATATTCCTGTCCTTCCTTGAGTATTACGCAGATAGAATGAATCAGACTTAGGGCCCTGTGCTACTAGGTTGAGAATGGGTAGGCAGAGTGGTAAGATATTGTGAATAGGAAATTGGGTGTTTTGAAAAATATGATGGAGAATCTCATAGGGGATCCAAGAAGGAGTTATTTTGGAGAGTACACCAAAAAAATGAGGAAGAGAGTAGGGCTTAATTTTTTAGAATTCTCCCCTGGGACGATAAAAGTATATGTAGTTTGCCATCTTGTTTCCTTTGGCTCCCACATAAAGACAGCAGCGCCTACTCCTGGGACTTTGCGGCGGAGGTGGGGGGCAGTGACAGGATAGAAAGAGCTCAACCAACAATGGCTCTTGGCTGGAGATGGGTATGAAAAGAAGAGAACAAAGAGTAGCAAGACAGGGGAGCTTGCAGTAGGCGCCCACAGACGGTAACTCTGTGAAGAGTGGGAAGTGATGTTTGAACTAGACCAATAATGACTCTATTCAAGTCCAAATTGGCATAAATTAATACTAAATCTTTATTATTTATAATTCTAATCATAAGAATAGAAATTAAAGCCAAAATGAGCATGCCAAATGAAACAAAGTAACTTTGGGTAGCCTACTTTTTTTTTTTTTTTTGCTTCTAAAAAGATTCTTCTATTAGCTTTTCACTCTTTATTACCAAATTTGCCTATCAGTGTAGTACTTACTGCTTAGTAGATGAAGTTGTCTAAATTGAGACTTTATCTACTTGATAAACATTCTAAGAAAATGGTTGGTGTTGATTAATAAAAACAGTACTTAACATTAATCTTCGTAGAAGAGAACCTACACCAGTGGGTGGAAAATTGTCCTTTTTTTAGTGTTTGGCTTCTAACTGACGCCACTCAAGGATGGATACGGTCAGGTGGGAGTCAAGAAGGAACAAGAAAAGACAAGAGCTAGAGGTCACGTTTGGGTTTCCAATGGGGGTAGCCTCCCAGAGGACAAATTTTCAGATTTTTCTTATTATTAACCCACAGCTTCTCTTGGGATTAGCCTCTCCCACCAAACCTAAAAGTATTTCACTCTTTTTCTCCTTATCTTCTCAAAAGAAGGTGAACACGTGGACACCACCACAAACTCTACTCCCCAAGCTCCCATCACTGTTCAGCCTGCAGCACTCTGCTGTCACCCGGACCACTGACTAACAAGACTGTCTCTGAGGTCACAAATGACTTCTTGAAGATCAAATCCAGACAGTGGTTATAAGAATATATTGCATTCTTTTCAGCTTTGGTTCATAAGCACGAGCTCTGTGCTTATTCAAAGTTTTCCTTGGTTTCTACTCTGTATTCTTCTCCCACTTCTTTGATCACTCTTTCTCAGTCACCTTTCCTTTTATGTTAAAATGTTTTTGTTTCGGGGCGCCTGGGTGGCTCAGTGGGTTAAAGCCTCTGCCTTCAGCTCAGGACATGATCCCAGGGTCCTGGGATAGAGCCCCACATCGGGCTCCCTGCTCAGCAGGGAGCCTGCTTCCTCCTCTCTCTCTGCCTGCCTCTCTGACTACTTGTGATCTCTGTCTGCCAAAAAAATAAATAAAATTTAAAAAAAAAAGTTGTTGTTTCCCAAGGTAAGGACTTTGGGCTTATTCTCTTTGTTCTCTGTATACTTTTCCTGGATGGCCTCTTTGCTTGTATTGTCAACCATACATAGATACCTCTGAATGCATGGTCCAGTTTGAATATTCCTCTTGAGATCTCTACTGGAATTTCTGACTGCTTTTGAGATATTTGTACCTCAATATAGCACAGGTTGTCTATACAACTTTTCTTCATAGAATTTATCACTTTATACCACATCCCTAAACCGATTCCCCTTCTTGAATTCCTCATTTCATTTACTGATACTATCATACAACCAGTTCCCCAGCCTGAAAGATAGGGACAGACCACTCATTCCCTTTCACTTTCTGCATCCAATCTGTCACCATATCATGTGGATTCTACTTTCTGTATCTTTTCTTCCGTATTTAAAAAAAAATTGTACAATTAATACACATTAGTTATTAAAAATGATGCACTTTGGAAATATAAGGAATAAAAAGATAAACTCCTCCTTCCATTTCTCTTGCCCATATATTTCAGCCTGCACATTGTAACTCTGTCTACATTCCAAAGAAATAGCTTCCCTTTGGCTAGCTTTTGGGTGGTATCCACACTCACAGCATGATAAGCTCAGGTAAGATGGGCTCAGAGAAACAGACTACACAGTCTCTGAATGTGGAATCCAGTTAATTCTGTGACTCAGATACCCAGAGCATGATGTGAAAGGGTGATCATAGATTTCAGGTGGTCATGCTGTGTTGACCATGGAAGGAAGAGGGGGTAGTTTTAGCCTGATAGTGCAGCTAGAGGAGACCAGTAGGGCCTGCAGAAGTGCAGGGCTTAGGACAGGAGAAGCTCTTGCTTAAGAACAGTACTAGTTCCTAGTGTAGTATAAAGTTTCATGTGAATTAATTCAGATTTGGGCAGGGCTGAGACTCTAGACCATTTTTTTTCTTGAAATATATCTTGAAATATTTTTTCAAGAAATTTTATCTTTCAAGAAATATTTATTTCTTGAAATATGAAATATTTGATATGTTGCTGTAAACTAGATCCTATGCATGTATTGAAGAATCAACTGGTGAACAAGACACAGTTTCTGTTTTCAGGGAGTTCTCTCTCATTCATACAAGGTATCATCTGTTTTCATGCAGGTCTTCCCAATGTGGCTGTGCAGGCAGCAACTATTAACATGGGTCATTCAGTGTTGACTATATTTCTATGACTATTCTAAATAAATGTTATGTTGCTAATATCAGAATAAAATTTCGTAATTATTATCGAGTTTAAAGTAAATTTGTAGTCTATTGTTATACTTAGGTAACTTGATTTTCGAGTGAAACTGGGCTTCTTCTTAAGGCCATGGGGTCCATTATTTAGAGCGCACTGCCCTCTAGTGGCGAAAGTATAGCTTGCTCCCCCCCCAACCCCGCCCAGTTTACCCTAGGTTCCCTGAAAAGCCCGATGGGTCTTTTCTTTATGATGAGATTTTTGATATTCTTAATTTTCTCATTAAGAATTATTTATTTATTTAAATTTTTATTTAAGTTCAAGTTAGTTAAAGTACAGTGTAGTATTAGTTTCAGATGTACAATATAGTCACTCAACACTTCCGTACAACACCCGGGGCTTATCACACTCCTTCATCCCCATCACTTGTTTAAACCCATTCCCCTACCCACCACTATTCTGGTAACCATCACTTTTATTAATTGTTTTGTTACTGTTTTCTTGAAAAAATCTATCATGTTTGAAATTATGTGAAAATTATAAGAAAAAAAAAAAAAAGAAACCTACCTTCTGGAGAGTTTTAAACAATATTCTGTGAATCCCAGAACCAATTCCAGTGAGAATTTTGGATAAAAACCTGGTTAAAGGATTTTAAAATTTATCAGAAAAATAAACGTTAAAGAATGGTCCAGAAACTGGAATATTCTACCTAAAAAGGGGAATTTTTTGATAAAATATAAATACAAAAATATTGTAGCACAAAAGGTCTTATAAAGGTACTATAGTTCTAAAAAAGTAGTACTATCACTAAAATAGACAAATGACACAGAACCAAAAAATCTAGATATAATCATAATTTTTTTTTGGTTTCACAAATGTCACACTTCAAGTCTGTAAGTCTACATATCATGATATTAGAATAACTAGCTCATTGGAAAAGCAAATTTAAACTTACATCTCACAGCTTAGATGAGAGCACTTTCTTGATATATTGAAATTTCAATGAAAAAATGCAACTAGAAAACGTACGGATAAATAATTACACAATCTTAGTTTTGCTGATGGCCTTTGGTGTGATACCAAAGTCAGAAATCAAAAGGAAAATTTTTGTAGGATTGGTTTCAGAATAGATGGCATTAACAAACAAACATAAAAACAGAAAAAAGGCAACATATGGTAGCAAAAGCTGCTATAAAACAGTGCTATATAAAGAACTCCCACATTCATAAAAAGTTGGAAAGCCAATTCATAAAGAAAGATTAAAAGTAAATGAACAAGAAATGTTCTTTCTATTTTGTAATTAAAAGAATACCAATAGAGATGCTTCGGTAGCTCAGTCAGTTAAGCATCTGCCTTTGGGTCAGGTCATGATCCCTGGGTCCTGGGGAATCTGGCCCCACAAGGGGCTCCTTGCTCAGCAGGGAACCTTCTTCTCCCTCACCCTCTGCCTCCCGCTCCCCCAGCTTGTCAAATAAATAAATAAAATCTTTAAAAATACCAATGAAAACAGCACTGCAAGATTATTTGTCACATACCAGAATGACCAAGGAGGAGGAATTGACAAAGTGCTGAGACATGTTTTGGAAATGGGAACTCATCTCATAGTGATGAAGTGGAAAATGATGTAAACATTGTGGAGGACTGCAGTCATTGTGCATTACAATGTAGAATGTGAACTTACTTTAAACTCAACAATTGCTATTATAGCAGTTTTGTAAGAAGACGGTCACAGAACTGAACAAAAACACATATTTCTGTGGAGTTTATAAAATTGGCCAAGATGTTTTTTTTCTTTTTTATTATTTTTGTGCATTAATCTGAATTGCTTTAATATTTCAACAAATCCTTATTGAATGTCTACTGTATATTAAGCATTGTGATAAATTCTGGGGATACAGTGAACAAGACAAACACAGCTCCTGCCTTTGAAGGGTCAAAACTTCCTTTTTACTTTAAAAATTAGAAAAAAAGCAATCTAAATACTTAAACTTACTTTGGCAAATAGCTCTATAGGGTTGATGACACCTATGTTTTTTGTAGAATATTGGTACTATTAAACTTATAAAGCATGAAGAGTCTCTGCAAACCATGGTCAGTAGACTTTCATAGGATTTTGTGTTATGATTACATATATGGATGCCTCTTTCTCCCCTTTAAGGAATTAACAATTGTCATTACCTTACCCAGAGTTTTCACATAGGAATTTCTTGGTAGATACGTGCTTTGGGAGTGAGACAAAACCTGAGCTAAAACATTTTGATTGAAGAACAAAGGAATTTTGACAAATAACAATTCAGATTTTATTCTGGTGTTAACTTAGTTCTTTTTTTTTTATTTTTTTTTTAAAGATTTTATTTATTTATTTGACAGAGAGAAATCACAAGTAGATGGAAAGGCAGGCAGAGAGAAAGGGAAGCAGGCTCCCCACTGAGCAGAGAGCCCAATGCAGGACTAGATCTCAGGACCCCGAGATCATGACCTGAGCCAAAGGCAGCGGCTTAACCCACTGAGCCACCCAGGCGCCCCTGGTGTTAACTTAGTTCTAAACACATTCCATCAACCAGAAATCCTATACTCTGGATTCTGCTATCGATGAGCTCTTTCTCTGTAAAAAACAAAAGAAAAACAACAAAACACAAAGAACACCCCCCCCAAAAAAAAACCCATTGTGATGAGCACTGGGTGTTTATACTCAACTAATGAATTGTTGAACACCTACATCAAAAACTCATGATGTACTATATGTTGGCTAATTGAACATAATAATTAAAAAAAAAAACCTTAATAAACATGAATCTTGTGGGCAAGTTTGTAACTTATGACCTGAGATAGCCTGCAGTTTTCTTTTCCCAGGTTCTGCTGGTCATCTTACAAAGAGTTCACATTTTCAATCAACGTCTTGCTTCTGAGCACATGTTCATGAGGCAGAAATAGTTTAGTCTTTGCCAATATACTTATTTAAAGAGCTGTTTGGCTAAGCCATTGCTATTGAAGGTTTTGCTTCCATTCTGTTTTCTCTGCACAAATACTGGTTGATAGTTTTATAATAGAGAATGAAGCTGTGATGCTTCAAGGAATGGGAGAACTCTGGTCTTTAAACTTTGATTGATTTATAGTCAAAGGCCCTTACATTGAGAGGCAACAGGGGAATCCTTTAAAACTCTCTTTAGAAGTTGGGATATAACCTAAGAAGGATCTCCTGGTAGGGAGCACCACCATCCTTTGGAATATGATTATAATATACTCCTAAGACAGTGGCAAGGGGGTTCCTGATTAATGATTTCATGCCAAAATGTATACTGAGGACATGTGTATATCTGTGCATCAATGCATAGGTGTATACAAACAAGAGGAATCACTTATTTGGGGAAGTGCTTGTTGAATAAATAGCTCTACCCAGCCTGCATGTGTTTCTGCATTCTGAACATGTGCTTCCTATTCTGAGACCTAGTGAACCATGTTCTTCTGGGAATCAGGAAGCAAAAACGTCAGAAAGCTTCACAGCATCTATTACTGATTGACTGAACTACAGTAAATCCTCTTAGTTCCTCTCTGTTTTTTTTTTTTTTTTCTTTTTTTTCTGGTTAAAATTGACTACCACAGGAAGAATCTTGCTGCTTTATTGGCAAGGAATTATTTCTACCCAAGTCAGAAGACTATGACCGGGAACTGTTAGTTGTTTTGATAGTCATTTTTTAATGATGGAAACATTTGGAACCTCTTTGATGGACAATTTTTCCTTATTTTCTAGAATTTTAGATAAATATTTATTATGACTGGTCAATTCTGTTTTTAGGATTCTGACATATAAAAATATGGACATGTGTGAGTAGTTACACATGATCAAGGATTTTTATTTAGTATTTTTATGATAGCAAAATAAAAGAAATTAATATAAATGCAATGGAGAGGGCTGAGGATAAGCATATTTTGTTATATCATAATGTGGAATACCAAGTTCTATTAAAATGGGAATTACACGGGTATATATATATATATATCTGACTTGAAAAGCTATCCATATGGATAGGTCGTGAAGTGAAAAAGGGATTTTAAAAATTATTTGTATCCTCTTAAAAAACTTCTAGGCCTAATAAATGAGTTTAGCAAGATTGCAGGATATGTGCAAGATCAGTATACAAAAATCAACTGTATTTCTATACATTATCAATAATTAATCTGAAAACGAAATTAAGAAAGCAACCCCACTACAACAGAATCAAAAAGAATAAAAATACTTGGAAATATATTTAAAAAAATTTCAAGGCCAGTACCCTAAAAACTACAATATATAGCTGAAAAAAGTGAAAGAATACCTAAATAAATGGAAAAGCATCCATGTTCACAGATTGGAAGACTCAATATTGTCAAAACAGCAGTTATTTCTCAAATTGTTCTACAGAGTCAATACAATTGCTATCAAAATCCCAGTTAATGCCTTTTTTCTTTTGCAGAAATTGGTAAACTGATCGTAAAGTTCATGTAGAAATATAAGGAACCCAGAAAAGCCAAAAAGTATTGACAGAGGGAATAAAGTTGGAGAACACAGACTTTCTGATTTTGTAACTTATATGAGCTGCAAGAATCAAGACAGTGCAGTACTGTATTATAGACATCTAGATCAATAGGATATGATTGAGAGCCCAGGAGTAAACCCTTGCATTAATAGTCAATTGATTTTCAACAAAGTACCAACATGGTTCAATGGGGGACAATGCTCTTTTTCCATAAATGGTGTTGCGCAATTAGATATCCACATTCAGAAGAAGGAATTTGGATCCTATTCTCACACCATATCCAAAATGTAAACTCAAGATGAATCAATGAGCAAAATGCAAGAGCTAAAACATACGACTCTTAGAAGAAAATATAAGAGCAAATCTTGATGATCTTGTGTTAGTGGATGATGTCTTAGATATGAAACCAAAAGCACAAGCCAGAAAAGAAAAAATAAGTTGGACTTCATCAGAATTAAAAACTTCTGCTTCAAACAGCACCATCTACAAAGTGAAAAGACAACCTACAGATGGCGAGAAAATATCTGCAAATCATATATCTAAATAGAGACTCGTATCCAGAATGTATAAAGAATTCTTGTAACAAGAAAACAAATAACCCAATTAAAAATTGTCAAAGGATTTGAATAGAAATTTCTTCAAAGATGGTATAAGAATGATAGACACACACACAGGGATGAAGCATGTCATGAGTTATCAGGGAAATGTATATTAAAACCACAATGAAATACGGCTTCATAACTACTAGGCTATAGTCAAAAAGCAATCCCAGGAACTGAAGAGAATAAGGAATTGTTCCAATGCTCATATATTGCTGGTGGGAATGTAAAAGGATACGGCCACTCTGGAAAATACTTAGGCAGTTTATCAAAATGTTCAATGTAGAATTACAACAGGGCCCAACAATTCTGCTTCTAGATGTCTACCCAAGAAAAACGAAACCATATGTCTACCGAAGACGTGCACATGAATGTTCATGTTAACATTATTCATCAGAGCCGAAAAGTGGTATCAACCCAAATGTCCATCCACTGATGAGTGGATAAACAAAATATGTTAAATCCATACAGCAGACATTGGTCAACAAAAAGAGATCAAATACATGTAACAATGTGGATAAACTTCCATAACCTTATCCAGAATGAAAGAAGTCAGACACAGAAGACCACATATTGTGTTGTGGTAGTAAATTTTCTCCCAATTAGATTGTTAAAAAACATTATGTATAATAGGACTCAAGTTTTGTTTAAGAGCACATATATATCATTGCATTTAAATATTTGTACCTGTTTTGCTTCAATATGTGCATATGTATTTAAATAAGCATAGAAAATGTAGGGTCACACATATTCACTAAACTGTTACTGGTTTTCCGCTGGGAAGGAAGGAAGAAAGATTGGGAGGCAAGTATTCATAACCTACTTTATTCGGTTCTGATTCATGTAAATAGGTTGTAATACACAAACTGACTTACTGTGTTTTTTAATTACAAATGAGTCCATTATAAATAAATTATTAAATTATGAATTACTATAATGCATCATGATTGCAGCTCTTGTTAGTAATAGATCTGTTCATTCATCAATTAAGTGACAAACAGAAGAGGTCCTGGAAATGAAAAAAATAGCCCATGATTTTAAAGACCTGCATCTAGTTCATGCGGAACTGTAAAAACAAAGACATATTTATAATCTGAACAGTGTTCCTTTTTTTTTTTAAATATCACTATTTCTGATCATTCATGTTGTTTGGTAGCAAGAGGGAAAGTGATATCTTTTTTACATATCGCAATTCAAAATAATTTTTCTTTATGATATTAAAATAAACCTTAAATCCTTAAAACCTTAAAACCTTAAATAAATTTTCCTTTTGTATATGAGATTAGCAACTATAATGGTTTCTTGGATGTTTCTTGTGCCTATACGAAACAAAAACCCAGCACACTGAACTTACCTCTAGATTGCTTTACGGTATTTCCTAGTCTGTTAATATTCCAACTACTTCACCATTTTTAGGATAAATTATGAGTTCTTTATCTGAATAATAGTTATTTATCTGGGTATTTATCTGTAAAACCAACCAATAATCAGTTTTTGATAGCAACAGCAAGAATTCTGGAGTCATAGAAAAGAACGAACTTTATTTCATTTAAGTTTAATTTGCAGTAAGCACGTCAAACAGTACTTAGGTATCATTCATGGTTTTTTTTTTTTCACTAGATCACTGGTGAAATAATTAAATTGCGGTTTGCAGTTCCAAGTTTGCTTCAGTCAGAGGAATGGCAAATACAGTTGGCCCTCAAAAAATGGGGGTTTGGGGAGTTAGGGGCACTAACCCTCGAGCAGTCAAAAATCCTCATATAACTTTTGACTCCCCTAAGACTTAACTACTAATAGCTTGTTGTGGACAGAAGACTTACAGATAACATAAACAATCAACTAACACAAATTGTGTAAGTTATATTTATTATATATTATACCCCTACAATAAAGTATGCTAGAGGAAAGAAAATGTTATTAAAATCATAAGGAAGGGAAAGGACATTTGCAGTATTGTATCAAAAAAAAAAATGTGTGTGTAAGTGGACCTGAGCTGTTCAAATCCATGTTGCTCCAAAGTCACATATACCATCCTGTCTGCTTAGTGGTCTTCTACATAACAATAAGCTGTTCCATTTAAAGAGGTATTTTATAAAATTAAAAATATTTGATATAAGTTAAAATAGTCTTCTGGAATTGAAATGTGGCATATATAGCATGAGAACCAAGATATTTTTAATATGTTGTCTTTATATTTTAAAATTTATTTTCATCATTATAGACATTTTTCATGCATACATTCGCTCGTGATATATTTATTGAATTGTTGCTAATTTCCTGGCACTCAACTAGGTGATGTGGGAGGGAGAGTGAGTAGGATATATACTCTGCCTTCAAATATTCATGGTCTTTCTAAAAAGACAATCTTATGAGTAAGTGGTTATGGTGGAAAGTGAAATAAAGAAGTCCCCACAAAAGTAGTAGCAAAAAAAATAATAAAAAAAAGACCTAGAGACAAGAATGTATTTAATCCAAGTACATAAAAAGAGAAAGCACTAATTCGCTTTATTAACCCATTAATACAAAGTTTTTTTTTTTAATTGAAACAAGAGCCTTGAAATCATTAATGAAAATTATAAAACTGAACCACTTCTACTTGAATCTTGGAATGCTGTTTTTAAAAAAGAAGATATCATTTAAAAATGACACAAATTCAAATGATAGTTTTAAAATCCAATACTGTGTCATCATAAGGAAAAACAGTGTGAATACTTTTTATTTTCCTTTTTATCCTTCCAGAATTTAGAACAACCATCTTAAAGTGAACAAATCCTTAAGTTGAATTTGAAGAATATTAGATGCAACTTTACATTTTCAAGCATGGCTCATGAAAGCAGCTGACATCACACAACTCTATTTAATTGTTCGATCTCCAGACTCACTGCCACTTTCACTCAAAATAGAGGGGTGTGAACTTCTTGTTGCCAGTGTCCTTAGCCCGCATCTCCCTGGAAGCTCTTTATCATTCTGAATTATAATAATTTGTATACGTATTTTAGCTCCTTGTGGAGACTATAAGGTTCTTGAAGACAGGGACTCTATTTATTCTTGCATTCACCATGGAATCCTGTGTAGTTCCTTACACAAACAGGTGCTCAGCATTAACAGCATGCATAAATGATCTGCTACCAGCCCAGGAAACTTAAACTTCTGAAATTTACACCCCCCCCCCCCCCCACCGACTGCAAAACTTTGACTTGGAGAATGTTTCTCTGAAATCCCTGGGAAAAGTTAATCAGAATCTAAATCTACCATGTCACTTCCTTTATACAGTCCAGTGCAACTATTCTTCCGGGTCCATAAAAGTGTCTGGGACATTTGCCAGAATGTATTACTTTAAAATGTAAAGTTTCAGCACTTTAGAAATTGTTTTCCCTTTTAAATACTTTCCCAATAATTAGGATTTCCTGCCATCAGGTAGTACTAACAAATATAATACCTTAAAAAGAAAAAAAAAAAAGTCTTCTTTGAGATCCAGAGTCTAGTTTTCAAAATAACTTTAAATTATCAACTAAGCTTAAATAATGCTAAACAGATGTCTAATTAAAGATATTTGAAAAGACAACGGAAAACTTTGGGATTTGCTTATTTGCCACATTTTATTGATCCCAAGATGTCTTTGATTTTAACTGGCACCATTCTTTTTTATACCTCTAAGAAGGAAAAGATATTGCCAATTAAACATTAACATAATGCTTTCTTATCATTTAGAATAGTTTTCAGCTTTGTTGAGGTGTAATTGACAAAGAAAATTGAAAGATATATAAAGAGTACATTGTAATATATATACATTGTGACAGGATTTCCTTGTTTCCATATAATTATCTTATTCATTTTTTTTGTTTGGATCTAATAAATAACCCGGTGACTATAGTTAATAACATGGCATTACATAACTGAAATTTGCTGAGAGTGGAACTTAAATTTCTCACCCCCAAATAATTATTTTTATAACCATTGAGAAAGGTCATTTGTAATTGTTAGATACAGATTTTGTATTATATTACACTGCTCTGTTTCCATGCTTTTCTGGATGTATGGTAACTTTTTATTCAGGGCTGAATCATAACAATCTTTTGAGGGCATTCTATTGTAGTTAAATGCAACATGCATACTCCAAGTGCATAGAATTATTAAACCTATGACAACAAAAATACATACTTCCTAGTTTGTGCATGCTTAGGCATAATTTAATTACTAATGCCACCAGAATGATGAAGCTTTAAGATGACTGATTAAAGTACTAATTTCAGAGATCAGTTGCCATTTTAGAAGAAATTTGAACTTAGGATCAATGAAAAATCGTGTCTTCAATTTTTACTGTGTTAAGTCAACTCAAATTTTAGGTGGTCACCAAAAGACCTTCTCTGAGCTTTGGGCTCATTTCGCTCAGCAATGTCTATTTTTTTTACTCTCCTTTTGAGAGCCTTTATTTCAAACCTAATAAAAAAAAATCTCTTAAATTTGCTCTCCCAGCACTGCTGAGAATCTACATTACAGCCTACAAACCAAGTATTTCAATCCATAAGACTAAAGAAGAAACGAAGAGACAAGTCCACAGAAAATTGAGCTTAAAAGTTCTATGACTGGGGGTGCCTGGCTGTCTCAGTCTAAGAACATGAGACTCTTGAACTCGTGACTATGGGTTCGAGCCCTATATTGGAGATAGACATTATTTAATTAAGTAAACTTAAAAAAATTCTATGGTTAGATTCTTTCCAATCATAGGAAGTAATTCCCAACTTTATTCCTTAAAAGAGTGAAACATATGTCTTAAGCCCCCACATCATCTTTGTAATTGTAATTACGTTCTATGTTCCATGTCTTATCAAAAAGAACTTGACTGCTGGGACTTTTCTTTCTTGGCTAGCAGGAGAACATGGTCACCATCTTTCTTATAAGGCTGAAGATTTATTGAAATCTGAAAAGAATACTCATAGGAAGTTCCAGTTGTTTTTGCTTCTGGGTGAAATGGTTTTTGTTTATCAACAATATTAGAATTGGAGAAAGAGTATATATTTTTGAAAGCTTTTGCTGTGGAACACATTTAAAACTCAATTAAGTGTCACAGGCTGAGTATCTCAAACTAAAATAATTATTTTTCTTCTAATCTTGTGAAGTACAGTGTGCTCTCTCTAAAGACTGACAGCAGTTCAGTACTTGTTCAAGCCAGAAGCCAGAAGCATTTAAATGCTTGCCCCATCAAAGACCATATGCTGTCTTTAATTATCTGCCTATGTCTACTATGGACAAATGTTTATGTCCCTCCAGAATTTATAAATTGAAACACTAACCCCCAGTATGATAGTATTAGGAGCTGGGGTCTTTGGAAGGAGATTAATCATGAAAGTGGAGCCCTCATGGCTGAGAGTGGTGCTCTTACAAAAGAGACCCTACACAGCTCTCTCCTCCTCCTCATCAAGTGAGGATATAATGAGAAAATGGCAGCCCAGAAAAGGATTCTCCACAGACAATGCTGGCACCATTGCCACCATAACTGTGAGAATACATTTCTAGTGTTTACAAGCTACTCTGTCTGTGGTGTATTGTTATAGCAGCCTGAAGAGAATAAGACACCCACTCTAGACTTTAAATTCAGATACAATAGAGACCATGGTATTCTGTTTATATTACTACCTTAGTTCCTAGTGCATAATGTACATATTAACTAAAAATCCCAAGAGAATTCACTTGCCTTGTTTTGAGCAAGTGGACCCATTTATTACTAGTTAAGGACCAAGATTAAAGGGAGACTTAGATTTTAAGCTCCTTGAAAAGTAATGTGATTTTATTTTATGTGTATTTTGCATTTAATAGGGAAAACCCATAAGGGTGCCTAGTAAGTACTTACACAACTCAGAGTTATACAGAATTTTAGAATTCTGTATGGAAACTTAGAAATCACTCTAAATAAATCGGACCCAAAGAAACTATTTAATATTTGAAGTTTTAAGAAGAAGGAGCACTGAGGCAGTTGGTTAGACATTAGAGTTGACTTTGTGTCTCCCCAGGTGGTGGGAAAGAGTCAAATCTTGCTCATGGAAAATCTTTATAAAAAAATTAAAAATTATTGAGCAGAACTTGCTTCTGATAGAGAGCTAACAAAAGATTAACTTTTTAACTCAAGCCTTGTCTGACAAAATTAATATATTATGGACATTTCCACATTCTAATTCAAAGAATATCTAAGTCCAGGTTTCTTTGGAGTATAAAAAGCACTTTGGAGGATATTGAAGGGTATAATGGATGGAGTGGGAAGAAAAAGTTATGGAAAGTTAAGTCTTTCATTTGTTACTTTTGACAAGCTAAACCCAAGTCATAAGAGGCAAGGTAGTATTCTAATAAAGCATGCCTCACTGGCTATAATTGAGTTAATATGTTCTCATCTCCAGCACACCAAGCTGCCAAGAATTTTAATAATCACAGTTCACAGGAGGATTAGGGAAGCAATACACTGTTAAGTTGGCTAATGAAGTAAAGTGTTATGAGATATGTTTTCTCAGATGGGAAAAAAAAAACACTCAGCAAAAACTGACTTTGGTTTGGATGTAATAGGTATTTACTTCTTACTTTAAAATAAATTAGAAAGAGTTATTATAATTCTCTATACCTTATTTTTTGTCTTTGTTGACATCAATAGTTTACTGAAAATGTCCTTATTAATAAAAAATATTTTGGAAAGAGAAGGAGGAAGGAGTATTCTAATACGTATGAAATCCTTTGTAAGCCCCAGGTATGTTAAGTGCTTAGCCCTTACAACAATCCTGTTGGTAGGTAAGATTCCATCTTAAGGCTCTTGAATGTGAGGCTCACAGATGTGAAATGTCTTGCCCAAAGTCAGATTGAAACCAGGATAGCAGGTGGAAGATCCCGGATTTGATTGTCGTCCTGTCTTGACTCCGAGTTGTTTTTTTCTTTCCATGCCCTTTTGTCTCTTCTCACTCTACTGCTGCCCCATACGAATTTTGTGTGTGTTCTCAGATTTGGGTTTGGTGCTTGGAGAGTTGTGTCTACAGGAAACAATAACATAAAGCAAGTCTTTCTTGCTATTATAAACAATATTTTCCACCACCACAGTAAATTAGGAAAAACATGGATCACGTAAAAATTGTTCTTGTTATTGCCCCAGAACTGCAATCAACTTTTACTGCATCCAAAACTAAGAGGTGCAATTTAAAAAGTGACTAAAATTAAGATAAGGACCTACTAAAATTAAAGTATTTTTTTGAAGACTAAATTTAGATTAATTAATAAACTGCTAAAAAGTAAGCAACTGCTTGTCCTAAAGGCATAGAACTTGAACTCTAGTGTATTTCCTCATGTGTTTGCCCCACCACCACACTGTTCAACAAGAAAAAGAATAAAGGTATCGACTTTATCCTTCACCCTCATTCTTCTCTACCTTCATTGGAACGGTCTCTCTGGATATTATCTAAGCTAGCAAAGCTTCTTTAGGCCTTTGGTTCATCAGTCATTTTCATAGCTAGAGACCAAAGGATCTAGTTTATGTATCCGTTTCATTATTAAAGAGCTATTACTTGATCAGAGTGGAATTTGTTCTTCCTTCTAGAACAACAAATGTTTAAAATACCACAATTTAAAATCAGGAGAAAGTTCATCCATAAAAATGTCATCAGAAAACTGAAAATAAAGGGTGATGTACATACTGATAAATTCAAAACCCATCTATGTAAGACAGAAGATATTAATAACATATGCTTAGCCATAATTTGTACAATTTCTTGGAATATAAATACTTGCGTCAAGCACTTACAGAAGCTATCCATTTTAATGACTTTCTATTTTAAAAGTGATGTTTATTGGCCTTATATCCAATGTGGTAACTACTTCAGCCGTTTATATAGCTTGGATATTATCTAATTTTCGGTGAACTCATTCTAAATCAAAGCAGCATATTTTAAGCCTGAATTTCTTCAGGTCAACATTCTTATCTGAATTTCAGGGGTCTAAAGGCTACAGAAGGAAATCAACCATGTTTATGGCTTATGATTATATAATAAGCATATTATGGCTTACATGAATCGATAATAAATATCCATTTTTCCAGGCAATTGTTTACATATATTCAGTTATTTTTTTGTTTAGCAAAATGATTTAGAAAATATAATTACCCTGAAAAAGGGACTACAGTATAGTTTTTTTAAATTTTTTTATATTTTATAAACATATATTTTTATCCCCAGGGGTACAGGTCTGTGAATCACCAGGTTTACATACTTCACAACACTCACCAAAGTACATACCCTCCCCAATGTCCATAACCCCACCCCCCTTCTCTCAACCCCCCTCCCCCCAGCAACTCTCAGTTTGTTTTTGCTAATTAATTAAAGATAGCTCTTCAGTTTTCATTCATCTGTACAATCTAAACCAATACACACCCACATTTTAACACAATAATCAATTTTAGAAACATTTAGAAAAAAATTGTCTGCTGTTTCCCCTGCTTGTGTTCTTTCTCTCTCCCTCTTTATTAAATAAATAAGTAAAATCTTTTTTAAAAATTAGGAAAGTTTAGGAAAATTAGGAAAGTTTAATTTTAATTTCAAAATCCTAATTTAAAATAATTAGGAAATATGAACTCTGTATGTTACTAAGTAGACAAAGAAGTACAAGATTGAGAAGAACACACACACAAAAGAGGTTCTGCATGTTGAAATAATAGAACACAGAGAACTGTGGAATTCAACAGTGATTTTCATTTTGTTAATGCTTGGTTGTAACAAACAGAATAAAACCAGAAACAAATAGGGGTGTAATATTTTCATGAAATAGCAGTAAATAGTATATTTTGCATCATGAAGTTACATTTTATACATAAAGATTTGTAGCCATTATTAAGAAGTTATGTTTTTATTTTTAGAATAATTATGTGTGCCATCAAAAGAGATTGGTTATAGAGGGCCCTTGTTTAAAACCCACTTTCTTCTTTAAAAAAAAAATATTTAAATTCAATTACTAGCATATAATGTGGTGTTTGTTTCAGGGGTACAGGTCTGTGATTCATCATTCTTACATAATACCCTGTGCTCGTTATAACTCACTTGGTTCTTCATCACCGTGATCCCTTCATTAAGGGACTCTCCTCTTTTCCTCCTCCTTTATGGAGGTGTTATTGAATATTCATTTCTAGTATCCAAATAATGGTACCCTCCTCACCAAAAGAAAGAAAAGATAAATTTAGTACAAATTCCTATGATGATATTTTAGAAAATGTACCTTCCTCATGAGTTCAGATATTTCAACCCAGTGTTTGAGCTCTAATGGATCTAGCTAGATTTTATCTGAATATTTTCCTCCCTACAGAATACATCCTTAGATGTACATTTTTCCTTTTTCTCTCAGCATGTATATTTATTTACATAGTTTTTTTCTTTATTTTCTACTTTTCCTTTCCACTCTTTCTGTCTCAAGAAAAAGAATTATTCACATGGGACAACAAAAGAAAAGCCAGGCAGCAAAGAAAAGTTCCATGGAGTCTAATCAAACATTGAAATTGAAGAACATTGGCCTCTATTCAGAGAAAGATAGAATACCCTTCACTGGTGAGGGTTTCAAAACAGAAGTGGCTTTGTGAACAATTCTGAGATAGAAGGCAGAGTAGACTGTAGCCAGCCTGGCACTACTGGCCATCTTCATTCCTGGAGCACGATTCACTCTGATCTACTCCAGAGAATAGGGCTCTCGTAAAACTATGCCCAGAGTCTTCTACTCCCCAAGAAAGTCAGAGCAATATAGATTTAATTCTGCTTTGTTTTTCTTTTAAATATGCATTTCATAATATGACATAAAACGTATTACAAAAATGCTGGACAGAAAAAAAAACAATGATGACACAGATTGTAGGTGGTTTTAATAGTTTCCTTTTAAAAACCTAAGTTTTTTTCATAAATTTCTGATAATATTCAGTGCTTTAAAAAAACCAGAAAAATGTTTTATTAAAAGTTAAATACAGTTCAAGCATACAAACTGCATCTTCCCTCTGGGCTGGGAAAGCTCAGGGTATAAATGTACATTCTGAACCCTGTCTTTCTGTTGTGATACTATGAAGAAGAACTAAATTAGGTTTCCCATTCTTAGTTATTTGCAGAGAAGTTTTCCAAAGTCTCCAAACCTGCTTTTGTGCTTTGTTTGGTTTGTAATTTTTATTGGAAAACATTTTAGAATTAACATTACTTCAATCTTTCACTACCTAATTTTTTAAAGAATTGTATTAATCCAGAGTCTTGTATAATCTATGGGTTTCAAGAATAAGAAATCAATTAATTGAAGGGAAGATCTTACTTTTATGATATAGATTTTTAAATAAAGTTGATTTAATGACATTTAAGTAATTGGTCACTTACCTGAATTTCATTAACTGAGATAAACTAAAAGTGTTTTTGTGTTCCAAGTACTGTAGGCAGTTACTTAAATGGTGGTCTTCCATTAGTTAAAAATATATGATCAGAGTTAATTGTTTGCTTTAGAAATGTACGTGCCGGAGCATTGAGAAATACATTCTATTGAGGAGCAGAAGCATAATAATCAGGGAAAAAGTAATTCCTGAGTAAATTTCATTCTAAGGGTGCAGCAGAGAGGTATGTCAGGATCTAGATAAGATGTATGTTTTGGTCCAAATAAATAGTGGGATTCTCTAGACCAGGAGTATTCTCATCATTATATAAGGGCAGACTTCTTAGATTTGGATGAAAAATAGAATTACTAAAGTGATATGTTATTTCTTGGGGTGGAGTGCAAAGTTTTGTACTTTTGGAGTTTTCAGGATGAGGGAATCTGGATTTGTGTCCAGAAATTTATCCTATCCATGTTGGTACTCACTTGCACCTACGTGGAACCCCATTTAAAGTCTCATGTTGGTGTTGAGGCATGCCTTTACAGGCAGAGAAGAGATACCTATCTTGGATAGTGAGAGATGTTGACCATTGGATTGGCTTGTCAGGGGGTTTCCTGAGATGTGGGACTTTCAGTGCTAAATGTTCGGTAGTCCCAGAAAAATCAGGGCAGTTGGTCACTCTGCTTCTTTTTCAGTAGGAGATTAGACATTTGTCACTCACACAGAGTGAGTGAAGAAATGTTTTAGCCACTATGCATCAATGAAGGGGCTCTAGTATCCAGATGGGAGATATATTTTTCTTTATCTCTCAGTCCCATAGTACCAGAGGCGGCAGGTCTGAACTCTTCAGACAAGACAACTTGTTGCCACATCTCTTTGATCAAGAGGTAATTATGTATTGCACCATTCGCAGGAAAAGGGCCAAAAAGAAGGGTCATCTTGATCACATTATATTGATTTATACCGGAGCTCAGATCAAACACAGATGTACTTCCAGAAAACTCAGCTGCTGTACTAGAAGCAAACGGGTGATTATCCAGAGGCACAAGTTTGTTTTAGGTACTTCCTTTGTCAAGTTTAGAAGAGAAAGTTGTGGGCTTAATTGTCAGGCCTAGGTAATATAATCCAACAGTTTTGGGCAACGAAGCCAAGTGATCTTTTGTGCATCTTTCTATGGAAGTGTCTGGTGACTAGATATTTTTAGAATTAGCTTTACATTTATTAATCTTGAAAGCATCATATTCTTTTTGGTTTCATGAAGGTAGTTTGTGTATTCTGTCAAAACCTGTCTTCAGCAGAAATATTGAGCCAGTTGACGTGGACTTTCTGATTAAAAACAATTAAGTATGTTATGGTTTCCTTCTATTCTGAAGTTTACAGTTTAACTTCTTGAAAGTTGTGTTAGCCTACATGTCTGTATTCATCAACTTCTGCTTGTTTCCTTCCAGGTCACAATATTCATGAGTAAATTTCTGTTGCAGAATTACTTATTGACTGAAAGTTGTCCACTTTGACCTGAGGGTTTTGCCTTAAGTATCCATTGGAAGGGTGCCTGGGTGGCTCAGTGGGTTAAAGCCTCTGTCTTTAACTCAGGTCATGATCTCAGGGTGCTGGGATCCAGCCCTGCATCGGGCTCTCTGCTCAGCGGGGAGCCTGCTTCCTCCTCTCTCTCTGCCTATCGTGATCTCTCTATGTCAAATAAATAAATGATTTTTTTTAAAAAAGTATCCATTGGAGCAGTGAGGAAGGCTCATGGTGACTTTTCTTTATTTGTTTTTCTTACTTGCTGCTCATTTTTTTCAGCTTGAACTAGAACATGGTCTCCATTATCTTCGCTTTCTTTTTTTATCTTCACTTGTTTTAATATGTTTTGTTGTTCAGAGAGAAGGACAAAAAGAAAGGAAGAAAGAAAGATGAAAGAGGAAGGAAGGAAGGAAGGCCAACAAGGGAAAAAGTGCTCTTATCAATTCTGTTACTTCTTCAAAGAGTGTGGAAAGCCCCCAGTGAAAGTATATAGGACTTTACTGTTTTGCTGAAGAAGTGGATATGTTCAGCCTGCTGTGTGGGGCAGGACTTCAAGGGCTGGATATCTATTGATGAATTGTCATAGGATCTACTTCTAGGCCTGGGTAGCTTAAAATTTAAATTTTATCATTTTACTCAGATATGATCAGACTGATAGTGAACTCAATGAACTCAATTAAAATATTAACTGAAGGCCATTCTGCTGTCGAGCCATCTAGTTATAAAACAAAATTACAAAATACAAGGGCATTTGAAAACCAGCTTTAAAATCTAATTAAAATAGATCAAGTGCCTACTATGTCTCCGATGCTGTGCTAATTATAGTTAAGAAAGGATATTGATTTGAGTAAGCTGTTTCAAAAGGAGGGGTGCGTGGGTGGCCAGTCCTTCAGCCGCTGCCTTCGGCTCAGGTGAGGATCGCAGCGTCCTGGGATCAAACCCGGAGTTGGGCTCCCTGCTCAGCAGGGAGCCTGCTTCTCCCTCTCCTCCTGCTTGTGTTCTCTCTCTCACTCTCTCTCTCTGTAAAATAAATAAATAAAATCTTAAAAAAGAACAACAAAAACAAAAGGAGTTATGAGTGCTAAATGCAACCTGTTAATTACTATGTAAAATTATTCTGAAAATGTCCTTAGATAAGTATGCATAAAATATATATTCTCATTAGCCTCTTGTTAAAAGAGTGATACTTCAGATTCTTTTTCCTAGAAAGTCTGATTTAATTTGCCACATAATAGCTTGCTATCAGTGATTAATTTTCCTATTATTGGAAAATTTTACTAAGCTTATTTTTTATTACTCATGATTATTATGAAGGTTCATGATCTTCAAAAATAAAAACTTGAAAATATTGAAGAGTAAACCGTAGCATGTATAGTGTGCGAAACACCCTGAATATCAAAGTCTAGTTATTATCTTCGATCGGTCTCATGGTTTTAATGAGTCAAAAACAATTCTGCATGTTAATATATTTCAGCCCTTTCTATAAAGGATATATGGCAACCTGTAAGAAGTTATATAATAAAACCTGCAAAACTATGAATCACAGAGGAATAACAATAATCTGTTTTATATATTATACTAAAAAATTGATCATTTTATTATTATAAATTTGTATGTACCTTTTTTGTCTTCTTATTCTCCTCTTTATCTTCCATCAAATAAGGTTTTTTTTTTAATTTTAATTTTTTTATTTTTTATAAACATATATTTTTATCCCCAGGGGTACAGGTCTGTGAATCACCAGGTTTACACACTTCACAGCACTCACCAAAGCACATACCCTCCCCAATGTCCATAATCCCACCCCCTTCTCCCAAACCCCCTCCCCCCAGCAACCCTCAGTTTCTTTTGTGAGATTAAGAGTCACTTATGGTTTGTCTCCCTCCCAATCCCATCTTGTTTCATTGATTCTTCTCCTACCCACTTAAGCCCCCATGTTGCATCACCACTTCCTCATATCAGGGAGATCATATGATAGTTGTCTTTCTCTGCTTGACTTATTTCGCTAAGCATGATACGCTCTAGTTCCATCCATGTTGTCGCAAATGGCAAGATTTCATTTCTTTTGATGGCTGCATAGTATTCCATTGTGTATATATACCACATCTTCTTGATCCATTCATCTGTTGATGGACATCTAGGTTCTTTCCATAGTTTGGCTATTGTGGACATTGCTGCTATAAACATTCGGGTGCACGTGCCCCTTTGGATCACTACGTTTGTATCTTTAGGGTAAATACCCAATAGTGCAATTGCTGGGTCATAGGGCAGTTCTATTTTCAACATTTTGAGGAACCTCCATGCTGTTTTCCAGAGTGGCTGCACCAGCTTGCATTCCCACCAACAGTGTAGGAGGGTACCCCTTTCTCCGCATCCTCGCCAGCATCTGTCATTTCCTGACTTGTTGATTTTAGCCATTCTGACTGGTGTGAGGTGATATCGCATTGTGGTTTTGATTTGTATTTCCCTGATGCCGAGTGATATGGAGCACTTTTTCATGTGTCTGTTGGCCATCAGGATGTCTTCTTTGCAGAAATGTCTGTTCATGTCCTCTGCCCATTTCTTGATTGGATTATTTGTTCTTTGGGTGTTGAGTTTGCTAAGTTCTTTATAGATTCTGGACACTAGTCCTTTATCTGATATGTCGTTTGCAAATATCTTCTCCCATTCTGTCAGTTGTCTTTTGATTTTGTTAACTGTTTCCTTTGCTGTGCAAAAGCATTTGATCTTGATGAAATCCCAATAGTTCATTTTTGCCCTTGCTTCCCTTGCCTTTGGCGTTGTTCCTAGGAAGATGTTGCTGCGGCTGAGGTCGAAGAGGTTGCTGCCTGTGTTCTCCTCAAGGATTTTGATGGATTCCTTTCGCACATTGAGGTCCTTCATGCATTTTGAGTCTATTTTTGTGTGTGGTGTAAGGAAATGGTCCAATTTCATTTTTCTGCATGTGGCTGTCCAATTTTCCCAGCACCATTTATTGAAGAGGCTGTCTTTTTTCCATTGGACATTCTTTCCTGCTTTGTCGAAGATTAGTTGACCATAGAGTTGAGGGTCTATTTCTGGGCTCTCTATTCTGTTCCATTGATCTATGGGTCTGTTTTTGTGCCAGTACCATGCTGTCTTGATGATGACAGCTATGTAATAGAGCTTGAAGTCCGGAATTGTGATGCCACCAACGTTGGCTTTCTTTTTCAATATCCCTTTGGCTATTCGAGGTCTTTTCTGGTTCCATATAAATTTTAGAATTATTTGTTCCATTTCTTTGAGAAAGATGGATGGTACTTTGATAGGAATTGCATTAAATGTGTAGATTGCTTTAGGTAGCATAGACATTTTCACAATATTTATTCTTCCAATCCAGGAGCATGGAACATTTTTCCATTTCTTTGTGTCTTCCTCAATTTCTTTCATGAGTACTTTATAGTTTTCTGAGTATAGATTCTGTGTCTCTTTGGTTAGGTTTATTCCTAGGTATCTTATGGTTTTGGGTGCAATTGTAAATGGGATTGACTCCTTAATTTCTCTTTCTTCTGTCTTGCTGTTTGTGTAGAGAAATGCAACTGATTTCTGTGCATTGATTTTATATCCTGACACTTTACTGAATTCCTGTATAAGTTCTAGCAGTTTTGGAGTGGAGTCTTTTGGGTTTTCCACATATAGTATCATATCATCTGCGAAGAGTGATAATTTGACTTCTTCTTTGCCGATTTGGATGCCTTTAATTTCCTTTTGTTGTCTGATTGCTGAGGCTAGGACCTCTAGTACTATGTTGAATAGCAGTGGTGATAATGGACATCCCTGCCGTGTTCCTGACCTTAGCGGAAAAGCTTTCAGTTTTTCTCCATTGAGAATGATATTTGCGGTGGGTTTTTCATAGATGGCTTTGATGATATTGAGGTATGTGCCCTCTATCCCTACACTTTGAAGAGTTTTGATCAGGAAGGGATGCTGTACTTTATCAAATGCTTTTTCAGCATCTATTGAGAGTATCATATGGTTCTTGTTCTTTCTTTTATTGATGTGTTGTATCACATTGACTGATTTGCGGATGTTGAACCAACCTTGCAGCCCTGGAATAAATCCCACTTGGTCGTGGTGAATAATCTTTTTAATGTACTGTTGAATCCTATTGGCTAGTATTTTCTTGAGTATTTTCGCATCTGTGTTCATCAAGGATATTGGTCTATAGCTCTCTTTTTTGGTGGGATCCTTGTCTGGTTTTGGGATCAAGGTGATGCTGGCCTCATAAAATGAGTTTGGAAGTTTTCCTTCCATTTCTATTTTTTGGAACAGTTTCAGGAGAATAGGAATTAGTTCTTCTTTAAATGTTTGGTAGAATTCCCCCGGGAAGCCGTCTGGCCCTGGGCTTTTGTTTGTTTGGAGATTTTTAATGACTGTTTCAATCTCCTTACTGGTTATGGGTCTGTTCAGGCTTTCTATTTCTTCCTGGTTCAGTTGTGGTAGTTTATATGTTTCTAGGAATGCATCCATTTCTTCTAGATTGTCAAATTTATTGCCGTAGAGTTGCTCATAGTATGTTCTTATAATAGTTTGTATTTCTTTGGTGTTAGTTGTGATCTCTCCTCTTTCATTCATGATTTTATTTATTTGGGTCCTTTCTCTTTTCTTTTTGATAAGTCGGGCCAGGGGTTTATCAATTTTATTAATTCTTTCAAAGAACCAGCTCCTAGTTTCGTTGATTTGTTCTATTGTTTTTTTGGTTTCTATTTCATTGATTTCTGCTCTGATCTTTATGATTTCTCTTCTCCTGCTTGGCTTAGGGTTTCTTTCTTGTTCTTTCTCCAGCTCCTTTAGGTGTAGAGTTAGGTTGTGTACCTGAGACCTTTCTTGTTTCTTGAGAAAGGCTTGTACTGCTATATATTTTCCTCTCAGGACTGCCTTTGTTGTGTCCCACAGATTTTGAACTGTTGTATTTTCATTATCATTTGTTTCCATGATTTTTTTCAATTCTTCTTTAATTTCCCGGTTGACCCATTCATTCTTTAGAAGGATGCTGTTTAGTCTCCATGTATTTGGGTTCTTTTCAAACTTCCTTTTGTGGTTGAGTTCTAGCTTTAGAGCATTGTGGTCTGAAATTATGCAGGGAATGATCCCAATCTTTTGATACCGGTTGAGTCCTGATTTAGGACCGAGGATGTGATCTATTCTGGAGAATGTTCCATGTGCACTAGAGAAGAATGTGAATTCTGTTGCTTTGGGATGAAATGTTCTGAATATATCTGTGATGTCTATCTGGTCCAGTGTGTCGTTTAAGGCCTTTATTTCCTTGTTGATCTTTTGATTGGATGATCTGTCCATTTCAGTGAGGGGAGTATTAAAGTCCCCTACTATTATTGTATTATTGTTGATGTGTTTCTTTGATTTTGTTATTAATTGGTTTATATAGTTGGCTGCTCCCACGTTGGGGGCATAGATATTTAAAATTGTTAAATCTTCTTGTTGGACAGACCCTTTGAGTATGATATAGTGTCCTTCCTCATCTCTTATTATAGTCTTTGGCTTAAAATCTAATTGATCTGATATAAGGATTGCCACTCCTGCTTTCTTCTGATGTCCATTAGCATGGTAAATTCTTTTCCACCCCCTCACTTTAAATCTGGAGGTGTCTTCGGGCTTAAAATGAGTTTCTTGGAGGCAACATATTGGTGGGTTTTGTTTTTTTATCCATTCTGATAGCCTGTGTCTTTTGACAGGGGCATTTAGCCCATTCACATTCAGGGTAACTATTGAGAGATATGAATTTAGGGCCATTGTATTGCCTGTAAGGTGACTGTTACTGTATATGGTCTATGTTCCTTTCTGATCTACCACTTGTAGGCTCTCTCTTTGCTTAGAGGACCCCTTTCAAGATTTCCTGTAGAGCTGGTTTGGTGTTTGCAAATTCTTTCAGTTTTTGTTTGTCCTGGAAGCTTTTAATCTCTCCTTCTATTTTCAATGATAGCCTAGCTGGATATAGTATTCTTGGCTGCATGTTTTTCTCGTTTAGTGCTCTGAAAATGTCATGCCAGCTCTTTCTGGCCTGCCAGGTCTCTGTGGATAAGTCAGCTGCCAATCTAATATTTTTACCATTGTATGTTACAGACTTCTTTTCCCGGGCTGCTTTCAGGATTTTCTCTTTGTCACTGAGACTTGTAAATTTTACTATTAGGTGACGGGGTGTGGGCCTATTCTTATTGATTTTGAGGGGCGTTCTCTGAACCTCCTGAATTTTGATGCTCGTTCCCTTTGCCATATTGGGGAAATTCTCCCCAATAATTCTCTCCAGTATACCTTCTTCTCCCCTCTCTCTTTCTTCTTCTTCTGGAATCCCAATTATTCTAATGTTGTTTCATCTTATGGTGTCACTTATCTCTCGAATTCTCCCCTCGTGGTCCATTAGCTGTTTGTCCCTCTTTTGCTCAGCTTCTTTATTCTCTGTCATTTGGTCTTCTATATCACTAATTCTTTCTTCTGCCTCATTTATCCTAGCAGTGAGAGCCTCCATTTTTGATTGCACCTCATTAATAGCTTTTTTGATTTCAACTTGGTTAGATTTTAGTTCTTTTATTTCTCCAGAAAGGGCTTTTATATCTCTTGAGAGGGTTTCTCTCATATCTTCCATGCCTTTTTCGAGCCCGGCTAGAGCCTTGAGAATTGTCATTCTGAACAATAGATCTGACATATTACCAATGTCTGTATTGATTAGGTCCCTAGCCTTTGGTACTGCCTCTTGTTCTTTTTTTTGTGTTGAATTTTTCCGTCTTGTCATTTTGTCCAGATAAGAGTATATGAAGGGGCAAGTAAAATACTAAAAGGGTGGCAACAACCCCAGGAAAATATGCTTTAACCAAATTAGAAGAGATCCAAAATCGTGAGGGGGGAGAAAGGGGACAAAAAAAGGTTCAAAAAGGAAGAAAGAAAGAAAAAAAATTAAAAAAAAAGAAAACACCTAAGAAAAATATAAAAAAGAAAAAATATATATATTAGATAAACTAGTAAAAAATCGTTAAAAAAGAAAAAGGTAACAGATAAAAAAAAAATTTTACCCAAAGGCGAGAAAAAAAAAAAAAAAACAAAAAATGAAAAAGAAAAAAATTAAATTAACTGCAAGACTAAAAAAAATCACAGGGAAAAAGCCATGAGTTCCGTGCTTGGCTTTCTCCTCCTCTGGAATTCTGCGGCTCTCCTTGGTATTGAAACCGCACTCCTTGGTACATGAACTTGGTCTTGCCTGGATTTCTTGTTGATCTTCTGGGGGAGGGGCCTGTTGTAGTGATTCTCAAGTGTCTGCCCCATGCGGAATTACACCGCCCTTACCCAGGGCCGGGGTGAGTAATCCACTCGGGTTTTGCTTTCAGGAGCTTTTGTTCCCTGAGCGCTTTCCGTAGAGTTCCGGAGGACGGAATACAAATGGCGGCCTCCTGGTCTCCGGCCTGGAGGAGCCGAGAGCCGGGGCCCCACTCCTCAATGCGTCCTTAGAGAACCGCGCCCAGTTACTCCCGTCTGCCTGACCTCCGGCCGCGCTCTGAGCTCACTGAGCCTGTGACCGGTTCAAGGTAACACCGAGCTGCGAGCTTACTGTCGGCTCTGTCTCTGTAGCCGGCTTTCCCGTTCCAGTACCCGCAAGCTCTGCAACACTCAGACACCCCCCATCCTTCTGTGACCCTGCGGGACCTGAGGCCACGCTGACCCCGTGTGGGCTTTGCCCCGGGTAGCCTCTGGAGCGATGTCCCTCAGCGGAACAGACTTTTAAAATTCCTGATTTTGTGTGCGGTTGCTCCGCCACTTGCTGGGAGCCGGCCCTTCCCCCCGGGGTCTATCTTCCCGTCGCTTTGGATTCACTTCTCCGCCGGTCCTACCTTTCAGAAAGTGGTTGTTTTTCTGTTTCCAGAATTGCTGTTCTTCTTCTCTTCGATCTGCCGATGGATTTGCAGGTGTTTGCAATCTTTAGATAAGCTATCTAGCTGATCTCTGGCTAGCTGAAGTAGTCTCAGTCTGCTACTTCTCCGCCATCTTGATTCCTCCCATCAAATAAGGTTTTAACAATGATGCTGTAAATCTAAACTTGGTGACCTGACATCTACTTTTTAGCAACACACAGCCAACAAGAAAAGTCACTTAACCTTTTTGGCTTTTTTCCCCCTTAGGATGAAAGTTAAAAAACTCTTTAAGGGGCACCTGGGTGGCTCAGTGGGTTAGGCCTCTGCCTTTGGCTCAGGTCACGATCCCAAGGTCCTGGGATCAAGTCCCGCATGGGGGGGGGTGTCTCTGCTCAGCAGGGAGCCTGCTTCCCCCCTCTCGGCTTGCCTCTCTGCCTACTTGTGATCTCTGTCCATCAAATAAAAAAAAATCTTAAAACAAAACAAAAATGTAAAACTCTTTGAGTATGTGGAATCCCTGGATGAAATGTGCTTTGAAAAAAAATGCTCTGCTTGACTTATTTCACTTAGCATAACCCCTTCCAGTTCCATCCATGTCTATGCAAATGGTGGGTATTCGTCTTTTCTGATGAGTAATATTCTGATCAGCCAATATTGTATTACTCTGATGAGTAATACTCCATTGTATATACGGACCACATCTTCTTTATCCATTTGTTTGTTGAAGGGCATCTTAGCTCTTTCTGCAGTTTGGTGATTGAGGACATCGCTGTTATGAACTTTGGGCTGCCTATAGCCCTTTTTTCACTCTATCTGTATCTTTGGGGTAACTAATTGAAAATAATACAAGAAAAAAGAAAAAAAATTCTCTGTTTACTTCGTTTGACATTACTCAGCCTTAGAATAGGACTGTTGAGGTTTTTTTTTTTTTTTTAATATTTATTCATTTGACAGAGAGAGACCACAAGTAGGCAGAGCAATAGACAGAGAGAGGGGGAAGCAGGCTTCCTGCTGAGCAGAGAGCCCTATGCAGGGCCCGATCCCAGGACCCTGGGATCATGACCTGAGCTGAAGGCAGAGGTTTAACCCACTGAGCCACCCAGGCACCCGGGACTGTTGAGTTTTGCTTATTGAAAAAGTTTCCTGGAATGGATAGCTCTTCCCACAGATGCAATTCTTGGGTATGGTTAGAGCTAGACTTACGTACAGGGCCTTGTCACAACAGGCATTTGTGTGACATTTACCTCATTTGCTGGTGTTAGCACAAGGAATGCTTAAGTTTTCCATTGTGGGAGATTTCTGCCTTAAACATATTTGTTTTCTAATCTAAATGGATTGAAGAATCTGTGAAACTGAAATTAGTGACAAATACTAATGGGGTTCCTCCAAAGTTTTGTCTTCTGACTGGTTGTGCTTTTGTCACCCTGTCATTGGTAAAACTTTGAGACCTGTTGCTTCTGGGTGCAGATCAGGTGTGATTAATGGGCTTGGTGAGAGTCATGTAATAAATCTATAAATCAAGTCATTTTGTTAACAAATATATATCCATCATTACACAGGCCAAGCCATGGATTCCTTTGCAACATATCTGTGCAAAAGAGATCACCTGGTTACTTCAGAGTTCGGTTCTCTTCTCATTAAGGATGCAGCGTTGACTCTTCATTGGCACAGTGAAACTCAGAGAAATCAGGAGGGTTTTTTTGGGTGCTGTTCAGAAGTTTTGATTCAGAACTGGAGGAAGACCAACGGGTATGAACTGGTCTGCATCTGGCCTCAAATAGTTCCTAAGTTGAAGTCTGCAATCTAATTTTGGTGAGACTCTTGAGAACCACAAAGGAGGAAAACCACATGGAATTCTTAATAAAATCCAACAATCCTAACAACATAGGAATAGGTAGTCACTTTAAATGTGGTAGTAAAATGGATGTTTCAAATGAAAGGTCGGTCAGCATGACTGCCTTCAATTTTACTGAATGGAGAGCTGCTGTTATCACCATTATTAGTCAGGGCTGTAGCCAAATTATTTGCTCATGCATTTAGAAAGGTGCACAAAATGCAAGGCAGGAATGCAAATCATCAGTTTTTGCAGATATTACCATTGCACGCCTGAAAAGTGTAGGAGCATGTTTCTGAAATGTAGAAATAGTAAAAGGATTACAGAATTGAGAAGTTATTTGCAAAAAATTAGCATTATTTTTTAAAAAGATTTATTTATTTAAGAGAGAAAAAAACATGAGTGTGGGCAGGGGCAGAGTGAGAGGGAGAAGAATGGACTCCCTGCTCATGGAGAGCAAGGCAGGGGTTCGATTCCAGGACCCCCCAGATCATGACCTGAGCCAAAAACAAGAGCCAGATGCTCAATTGACTGAGTCACCTGGTTGCCTCCCCCACCTCAAAATAGCATTCTTTATGTAAATAAGTAACTGTAAAGAAAAAATTGAATGAAAAGTTGTCACAATAAAAACAAAAATAACTTACCTCCAAATACATTTAGCAGTAATTGTGAACTGCCAAGATAGGGATAACTGTAAAACCCCCATGAAGGGAATACAAGACACTCAGATGAAAGCAAAGACAAAAACATGCCTTGTCCTTAGAAAAGAATATTCAGTCTTTATAGCTCTCTTAATAAATCTCCATAATGCAATAACAAATAACATGAAAAGAGATCACTTTTATTTAGAGATAAAGTGACACTAAAATTTATTTGAAAATAAATTAGCATGCAAAAATACACAGGGCAATTTCTAAAAGAATGGATAATAAAAGTACATGAGTATTAAAATATTTTATTAAAATTAGGTATTAAAATATTTTATTAGGTATTAATATTTTTAGGTATTAAAATATTTTATAATTTGGCAGAAGCTAAAACTGTTTTACTGGAATCTGAAAATAAGATGGATAAAGGGAAGTGAACAAAGAGCTCACAAATTACTCATGGTATCTGTTTTCAGATGAGGTGAGTTAATTAAAAGAATCAAAACAGCTTCCATCATCACTTGACTACTTACCATCCTCACTGCAGCAAAACAATCTGGTTCCAGGTCAGCCGAAAAAGAGCTGGCCTGTAAGATGGACTCAAGAAGAAACAACCACCAATTTTCCAGGTATGTCACTGCTACTCCACACATGTGAGTATAACGTTGTTCCACTGTGTGGTTATACTTAGAAAAATACTGGAATAAAAGATAGCAAAATGCACAAAAGTAGTACCTTGCCAAATAAGGCTATATGTGATTTAAAATTTTTTTATAGTTCCTTATTTATCTTTTGGTTTTTTTCAACTTTTTTTAAAATTTTTTATTTTTTATAAACATCTATTTTTATCCCCAGGGGTACAGGTCTGTGAATCGCCAGGTTTACACACTTCACAGCACTCACCAAAGCACATACCCTCCCCAATGTCCATAACCCCACCCCCCTTCTCGTAAGCCCCCTCCCCCCAGCAACCCTCAGTTTGTTTTGTGAGATTAAGAGTCACTTATGGTTTGGCTCCCTCCCAATCCCATCTTTTGTATAAAATTTTTGAAGTCTCTGTTCAAATAGTAGTCTGTGTTTTACGGCGGTCCCCCTTGGTGGGAAGGGAAGGTCTGGTTGTCCCGTCCTGGTCCAGGTTCTTTAGATTTGGTGATAAAAGGAAGAGCTACTCCCAGGTCTCCTGTTGTTCCTTGGTACAGATGTCTTCTACCTTTCACTATATCTAAATATATTTGCCTCTCTCTTTCTCTGCCTTTTACTTACTCCTTTCCTTTCTTTAGGCCCCCCTTTTTTTATCATTATCATCAAATATTGATTTTAAAATATATCAAATTTATCCACAGGCTCACCCCCTAAAATGGTGTCCTTAGTAATAGGCTAATAGCATGTAGGTGAAAAAATGTATGGGGATAGTTCTTTTCTTTCTGTTTAAAATGTATTAAAAAGCATTGTATTTTCATGGCACTTGCCTTTATATCATGTGTCAATTAATCAAGTTATATGAGCTGGAATGAAAAGAGTCCAGTCTTCTGTGCTATACAGTTCTAGAGGTATGAAAAGCAATGAGCCATTGGCACAGATTGTCCGCAGAGGATGAGCCACAGGGTTTCAGTAGAATGTCTTTGTCTTCTGAAATTCATCCTCTGTTTCTCAAATTCTCTGCCATTACCTCTGCTTGACTCCATGTCTAAGGGCTTCCCCGCCTCTTGGCCCAACGTATGCCCTTCTCGATTCAGGTTATTTCAGAGTCATGCCTGTTTGCTCATGGATTTCCTTAAGAACACCCACTTCTTGTAGCAAGGTTTTGCCTTCTTTTTTCACCAAAAGGGGAAAATTATCATTTGCCAAAAGATTTTTCTATTTTTCAGGTCCTTTCTAAATGACAGCTCATCATTCAGCCTTGTTGTCAACAGCCTCTGTCTTCCACTCTGGTTACTACAGTTTGTATCTGTAAGACAGTCATCATTTTCAACTTTCTCACACCAGTGGTCTGCTAGTTGGCTGAATTTATTCCATCTCCAGTCATCTCCTTTCTTATTAGATATGACCTTAGATTCAAGGCAGTAGCAAGCCCTGTCATCAGTAACGTGCAATTATTCACACTTTAATTTCATTCATTTTCTAAGCTAGAGGCGGGATGTCTGAGATTTCTGATTTAATTTGGTTTGTTCACTGAACTCAGTATGTTGCTCAGTCCAGCTGTCTGCTTCCTGTTCTATATGCTTCCTAAGCCTGATATTTTCTTATCAAACAAGAATTTGTATTTAATTGTCTCATATAGTTTAGTTTCATAAGGGGAACTTGCTACTTTTGAAAATTTTACACACTTTCTTATAAGAGTAGATAAAAAGAAATGAAAAATAATACATTATAATGTAGCACAATATAATAGGTTCTATTATTTCCTAGTTAGAACACATTAAAAATTTTTTTTTAAATTCCAGTGTCATAAAAATCCCTTGTTGGTTTTTCACCTTTCAACTCACATCTTTAATTAATATCAAAGGTATCAGCATTACCATGTGACCACGCAAGAGTTTTTTCTTTTACTTTAAATTTCCAATTTTTATTTCATTTCTTTATAGTCTTCACCAGTGGTTTTCAATATTCAGCATTTATCAGAATCACCTGGAGAGCTTGTTGTGCCCAAGACTGCTGGGCCCCACCCTGGAGAGACTTTTCCACTAGATCTGGGATGGAGCAGAAGAATTTGCATCTCTGACTTTTCCCAGGTGTTACTGACACTGCATTCCATGGATCTGTGCTAATGTAATGATTCTGTTAAAAAAAAATTATTTTTAAGTATTTTTCACTTAATTTTAAATTTTTATAATGTTCTCCATTTCCTAAGTTTTAAAATCTGATGTTGTCTATGTAAAGCTGTATCTAAAAGCTCATTACAACGCAGAGATAAATAAGAGAGGTTCCTGACCTTCCTTGAATATCCCAATTCCTTTTCCCAGAGCAGATGTTTTTGACTCTCAGGATTCTTCACGAAAATCTGATCAGCTGATGTTGATCTCTATGGGCAGCTGACGACTTCTGGAAAAAAGGCACAATCAAAGGCTCTGGGCTTGGGTCCTGTTTGTTTGGAACTCCAGCTCTGCGTCTGTAGGGGTATCTTTGTTTACAGGTATACTTAGGGCCAAACTTTTTGCAATACTTAGTTCCTGGGTGACTTAGATGACTTGGCACTGATGTCTCTGATCTGAAGTTTAAGGACTGGCATCTTTAAGCTTGACATTATCCTCTTCAAGCATTTTCCATTCAGAAGTTTACTTTTGTGTTTCACCTGTTGGCCTAGTGGAAAACTGTTTTGCCCTTCTCTATGGTACCGGTCTGATGTCCTGACATCCTTTGTGTTGGCTTTATAGTCTTAACTGGGTGTCACACAGCTTTCTCTCACAGGCTCAGCTGTGGCCAATGAGATACCCCCTTCCACGGAAGAAGTGTGGTAATTGAAAAACCAGACGGGGCTTAAGGCTTCAACAACATCCCAGAGTGGGGCCTCTTCTGCGGACTTAGAGATGAGCTCCTTATATTCCCAGGTTCAGATTCCCAGCCACTCTGGCATCTAGCATTTTCTCTATTTACTCCACGATATGAGGCTTGAAAGAGGAAAGGGTCTTGGGTGGGCTCACTTACTGAATCAGTGATGAAGTGTGACTCCACGGCAGGCAGAGGTCTTCTCTTGGGAGAAACCTGGATTCCACAGGAAATGGCTGTACTGCTCCCTGGTCTCATCCAGAAGGCCTGGAGGCAGCGTCTTCCCTGTGCCCGAGCTTCTGGGAGTCTGGATTGCCAGGTAGACGTTCGTGTCCTTAGCACTAGCTGATTCCTTAAATCTGTGAGTTCTCCCACGTTCTTGGAATCCCCTAGGAGAGTTCTTTTATTCTAGGTTTCCTTTCTTCCTCCTTCCTTCCTCCCTTCCTCTCCTTCCCTTCCTTTTCCTCCATTTCTTTCTTCCTTTATTCCCCCTTTTCTTCCTTCCTTTCCTCTCACCTTATTAGAACTCTCTTTACCGAAGTATCGAGTACAAATCTTCTTAAACCTGGTGATTCACAGACCTGTACCCCTGGGGATAAAAATATATGTTTATAAAAAATAAAAAATTATATTAAAAAAATAAAAAAAATTATTTTAACTCTTTTAATATAATTTTAAGCTATTCTTTTTGACTATGAGTTTTCTTCTTTTTTTTTTTTTAAGATTTTATTTATTTATTTGACAGAGAGATCACAAGTAGGCATAGAGGCAGACAGAGAGAGAGAGAGAGAGAGAGGAGGAAGCAGGCTCCCTGTTGAGCAGAGAGCCCGATGCGGGGTTCGATCCCAGGATCATGACCTGAGCTGAAGGCAGAGGCTTAACCCACTGAGCCACCCAGGCGCCCCGAGTTTTCTTCTTTTTTCTGTTACATGCTGATTGGTTCTGTTGGCAACTTTTCAAACTTTTTCTACTGAAGATCATTAACAGCGCTGTATTCCACAGATCATGTATCTCATGCTAATTACGAAATAAAGCCAGGTCAGTGTCAATAGTTAGAAAAAAAGAAGTCATTATTAATAATATATGATGACATCTGTGGAGGCTAATATTAAGTCACACTATTTTCTTTACCTCCAAATTCCAGAATTTATTGAGAACAAAGAAGCATTGGCAAATGCCTATGAGTATTATCAGTTTATCAGCTTGTTATAGACAAGATTTAATAGGAACTATGGTTGGGATCTGGGGCCAAATGGATTATTCTAATTTCATTCTAAATTTAAATGACTATCCATAGCCAAAACTGGATGACCATAGTTCCATTTCCCACCCGCTCCAGCTTTGGTGACAGAGCATGCCCCTATAAACTCACAGTTTGATGGAGGAGAAAACGTATTTCTTGAGGAAAAGCCATAATGAAAGAAAATTAGAAAGAAGTCCCTGGAAGGGGTAAAGTACAGTATGCTTAATTCCTTCTCCTGAGTTCCCTAGTCAAGATAAACTGATGGGATTCTATCTGAACAGGAAGATTACTTCTATCTAAATTTTCTGAGATACACTAATTTTTCTGATATACATTTGCTATACCTACTGTCCAAGATACAGTAGGTATAGCAAATGTATATCATAGAAGCCAGACATAAATCGTAAAATTAAATTTCTTAAGATAAATAATGCTTTCTGATACACATTTGCTATACCTACTGTATCTTGGACAGTATCTTGGACAGTAGGTATAGCAAATGTATATCATAGAAGCCAGACATAAATCGTAAAATTAATTTTAATTTTAATTTTTCTGATATACATTTGCTATACCTACTGTATCTTGGACAGTAGGTATAGCAAATGTATATCATAGAAGCCAGACATAAATCGTAAAATTAAATTTCTTAAGATAAATAATGCTTTTTTTCCTCTTCTTGCATTTTCAGTATCACAAGATAGATGGGGATAATGCTCTATGCAACATACAAATGTGATTTAAGGATCCAAAAAGTACTCAGGATTGTTTTTTAAAAGCAGAGGTGCTGGGGCGGCTTAGTTGGTTAAGAGTCTGCCTCTTGATTTTGGCTCAGGTCATGGGATGGAGCCCTGTGTTAGACTCAGCTCAGTGCAGATTTTCTCTCTCCTCTCCCTCTGCCCCTCCCCCAACTCGTGTGCCTGGGTGCTCTAGCTTTCTCTCTCAATAAATAAATCTTAAAGAAAAAAAAAGCAGAGGGGCTAAATCCAAAATAAAAACATCTGCACAAGGGAACATAATTTGGTAAGGATACTTGCAAAACCCCTCAAAATCAATGAGGTTCTTTGAACTCCTTAGAATGAGTTTGGATACAGTACAATTAAAGAGGTTAGACTTGTACATAGATTAAGAGGCCTTGCAACTATTGTAAAGTGCTAATCAATTGAACTCTTAGGGTAAACTTTATGATATTGAGATTTTGTTCATAATCATCCATAAGGCAATGAAATACTCTCTTGGGACCAATTGCACTTGACAGTCTGAAAGAGCTTGAGTTTATGCTTTCTGCTGGCATATAATCATGCAGGATAAAGATATCCATACGGCCTGCTCACTTTGAGACCATTTCAGCATTCAAGTTCAACAGATGGACTGCAGAGATCTGCCAAGGGAAAGAAGTTGACAAGGCTGGGAATATTGCCATTACCTATAAGGACAAATTTCAAAGGAGGGATTTTGTCTACCTATCTTCAATAATTTTAATGAGCATACATCTATATTTTAGGGCCCTGTGGGTGCTCGGGCAATATGTTCAGTCTTGTTTCTTCTAGGCTTAATAAAGAAAGATGAGTGCAATGATTGCTTATTTTAAGTTGTATGTTAATTTAACTTGAATTAGCTTTAATGAAATTGCAAATATTTGCCACTAATTCAATTCAATCACTTTAAATAATTTATTCATTTACATTTATTGAAAATAGAGGTGTGGTACCTCTTAAGTTACAAGAGATATAAAACTGAATATGACATTGTGTGTCTTTAATCAGGAAATTCATAGGTCTTTTAGGAGACAGGCTTGCAAATTAATAATTAAAATCTGTATAAGGTATGAGAAGTAATACATGCATTAGCAATGCAGAGGTACACTAGTTCATTAGCTGCATGAAACAAGTAATCAGCTCAGGGGAGATCAATGAAGGGTTTACAGAAATACAAAGAAAGCACATTTTTCATGATATACTTTCATAACTTTTGAATACGATCTCTAGTGTGTCGTGCAAGATAATTTTTCAGATGATAAAGTTTTGATGATATTAAGCACAGCTCATTGAATGGACAAAGACTATTTACTTCAAGATATTTTATTACAACGAAGAAATGAGTAGATTTGTGTGCGTGTGTTTTTTGTTCTTGTGGTTTTTAATGATGGAAGGGGTGGCCTGGCATAAAGGAGAGTCTCAAGAACTTTCCCTCCTGTGACTTTGGTTTTATCAATTTTCAGGATGAGCCCAAGGTCAAATTTTGGGATTCATCTGGTAGGATCTATGCTTTCATTCTTTCCCCTATGTTTAAAAATTTCATAATTAGGAGATTGGATTTTGCCAAAAACATGAGGTATTTTCAGGTTATTTTTCTATGAGTTGGAAACTGAAAACATACATGATGAGAAGGCCAAAAATTTATGTTTCTTTTCTCTAAAGGTAAAGTTGCACAAACAATTGTTATTCACTAGATGGCAGAATACTAATGGAAAACTCTGGCACAGTGTGTTTGGTTTCATAAATGTGTTGGGTAATTTGATTTAAGGGCCTCTGTGTCGCTGCAAAATTCAATGACTCATTCTTCGGTGACATTAAATATATATGAATACTCTGAAATATCTCCTACCACAGATGAAGGTGGTTTCCATAAATAAATAATAGAATCTTAGATTTGTGGGGAACTTTTTATCATCCTTGTTTCCTCTGGCATGCCCCTAGACCTGTGCCTTCTTCGGTGTTTCCTAAGACAGTTGTTTTCATTATAATTCTCCTGGCTTCCTAACTCATAAATCTGGGAAATATTCTTGCATCCTTTCTCTTTCTTGCCCACCTTTAACAAGATTAACATGAACAAAGGTCAACAGCTCGTGTTTGTGATATGTCCCACCTCCCAACCCCCCCCCCCCCCACACTTAGTTTTTGCTCCTAATACATTCAAGGCACTGCTCTGAGTAAGCCATTCTCCTTTTTCACACAGGCTGCTATTACCTGTTTTCTACCTGTCTTCTCTGCCTTGAGACCTGGTGTGATACTAGCTCAGCATGATCTTTCTAAAACACAAATTTCATGGCATCAGGCTATTTTTTAAAAACTGTGGCCTGGAGTGCCTGGGTGGCCAGTTTGATAAACATCTGACTCTTGATTTTTAGCTCAGGTCATGATCTCAGAGGGTTGTGAGATTGAGTCCCCATTGGGCCCCACACTCAGCAGGAGTCTGCTTGAGATTCTCTCTCTCTCTCCCTCTGCCCCTCCCCTCTCGCTTTCTCTTGAATAAATAAATAAAGCCTTAAAAAAATAAAATACTTGCCCTCCATAATACTGGAGCACTGGGTGTGGTGCATAAACAATGGATACTGGAACACTGAAAAGAAATAAAAAATAATAATAAAATAAAATACTGTAGGAATCATTTTTTACCTATCAGATAGGCAGAAAATTTTAAAAAACAAAATTTGAGGGGCGCCTGGGTGGCTCAGTGGGTTAAAGCCTCTACCTTCGGCTCCGTTCATGATCCCAGGGACCTGGGATTGAGCCCCGAATTGGGCTCTCTACTCAGCGGGGAGCCTGCTTCCTCCTCTCTCTCTGTCTGCCTCTCTCCCTACTGGTGATCTCTGTCAAATAAATAAATAAATAAATAAAATTAAAAAAAAAAAAAAAAACAAGCAACAAAATTAGATAAAAACTCCCATTGGCATAGTATCCAAATCCAGCCATATGGATACTAGACATTCTCCCTACACTGATGAGAGGGCCACCCAGCATCTCTGTTTGTGACAGGTCGCTGTACTATCTATCTATCTATCTATTTTTAAAGATTTTATTTATTTATTTGACAGAGAGAGAGATCACAAGTAGTCAGAGAAGCAGGCAGAGAGAGAGGGGGAAGCAGACGCCCTGCTGAGCAGAGAGCCCGATGTGGGGCTCAATCCCAGGACCCCGGGATCATGACCCGAGCCAAAGAAAGAGGCTTTAATCCACTGAGCCACCCAGGTGCCCCAATATTTTTAATATAAAAATAAATATTTTCTTTGAACAATTACTCTGCTATTAATGCTCTTGCAACATTATTTCTAAGACCCAAGCCTATGAAGAACCTTACCAATAATACAGAAATGTTTTAGGCTGGAATGTTTACATAATGGAATACTGTGTAGTCAGGATAAAGTGGATCAAAATGTGTTGATAGGGAACCATTTTCAAGGTGAATGACTACTTGAAAGAGCAAGGTGCAGAGTATAATGAAGAGGATGAGTCATTTGTGGTAGAATATTTACTTCATGTTTTTCCCATGTATCCTACAAACCCACATATGTGTGTGAAGCCCCAGAGCGTAGTGGCAAATAGCATAGATCATGGAGCATTCCCTCTGGGTTCAAAGCCTAACTTTGCCACCTACTCGTTCTATGACTCTGAGTGAGTTAGTGAGTCTTTCTGAGCCTCAATGTCCTCTTTGTAAAATGGAAAGGAAAGTAGCGTACCTAATAGCCCTATTGTGAGGATTGAATGGGTTAATAAATATAACTGACTTTGCATACCATCTGATACATTATAAGATCTCCATTTAGTGTTCACCGGGGATTAATAATACATTAGTCAACTTTTTACCAGAAAGGTGTGTAAGAAACAATTTTGGAAGATGGTGTAGGGGCTAAGGGATGTCTTTTTTTTTTTTTTTTTTAAACATACCACACAAGTACCATTAAAAAGGAAATACCTCTAAAATCTTTCAGTGGTTCTCCATTGCTTTTCAGTGAATTTGAAATTAATTTTATCATTCAAGGCCTTTCATGACCACAAATGTTCTCCCTGTTTGGCTTTACTTTGTGGACCTCTCCTATCCTCTGGTCATAGGATTTGTTCATTTCTTTGAAGCTGTTATGTCCTCACAGATATTCTTTCCTCTGACAGGATGTTCTTCTCACACTTCCAGAAAGCCCTTGCCTCTGCTCCTGTGCGTTTTCACAGGCTCTTATAGCACTTTGAGTGTTCTTGTGTTATATAGCTTATTTACCTGGTGATAGCTAGTTCAAATATTTACCTCATCCATTTATTGTAAACGCCTAAAGGCAAGAGCTATGTCGTTTTTTATCTTCATGCATCATTATCTATGACTGTGACCAAGTATTTGCTTAATAATATTAAATTAATGAATAAATGAAGTGAAAATAAAATCTGCTTCCCCTGTAGGCACACCCATAAATTCCTGCTTTCAAGGGTAGAAAATAGAAACCTCGCGGGGTACTTCAAACTGAGTGGATTAAGGAGTTGGTTACACAGGGGTAGGAAGGCTCAATGTATAAAAAGGTGGTATATATCTAAGTCAGATGATTGTAAGATGTTAGAGCAATACCAGGAGAGACAGGATTATGGTCCTAAGAGTTTGATGGAAGGACTCAATGGGCCTGGTGCTTTGGAACTGAAGGGACACTACAATTTGTACCGGGATCTCTGAACAGGGGGTGTGGTCTAGTGAGTGTCAGACCTCTGAAGACAGTGTTGCCTAGTGGGCACTCAGATTGCTGATGTGGAAAGACAGGTAGGTGTTAAATGGTCTCAGACCATGGCCCAGTGGGTAAGCACATGGCTTGGCTCTCCAACTACTAAGATAGGATTGCGGCTATTGTTGGTACCTTGAGGGTACTTGGAGAAGCTGGGCCTAGGAGTGTTGAAGGAAGGAAGGATGGGTCAACAATCTACAGCTAATGCCCAGAGGAGGTGGAGACAGGAAGGCAGTCTTTCTTTCTTTCTCTTGCTTACAGTTCTGCACTGAAGAATTAACTACATTTTTCTTCTAATGCAATTTTCCTCCATTGACAGATCTTAACAGGAAGCCAACTGGCAAGGAAGCTTAGGAACTGTACTTTGGAGAATTTCATCTCCACCCTCTCAGAACAGTACACAGAAGGTTGGACTGGTTTCTGAAAGACAGTAAGTAGCTCCAAAGTGGGATGTGTTAAAGATTTTCTATCCTTCCCAAAGTTGAATTTGTAGTCCTGAAATACAATTGAAAAAAATCTCTCTCTGCTTTAAGGACCTGATTCAGATTTTCTGCACAAACACTTGAAATTTATGTAACACCTCATGATTTTTCATTGTAGTTTCACATACATTACCTCTTTTTGAGCTTTACAACACAAATAATTATTTCCATCTTACATGTGAGTTTAGAGCATCCTGTAGTTCTTAGACTTTTTTTTATTTTGGTTATTTTCTTGCTTTCAAATTTGATTTAAAATATTTTTAGATTTACAAAAATTTTCAAAATAATATAGTAGTGTATTACCAACAGCAATGAATGAGTATGCCTGTTTACCCAGCCTTGCTAACAGGTTGTGTTTGGACACTTCCAAAGTTTTGACATTCTGAAATATCTCAGTGTTGTTTTAATTTACATATCCTTATTTATGAATGAGTTTGGACATTTTTTTCATAACTTCAGGATTAGTCCTATTTATTTCTTATGAATTGTCTATTTATATGTTATTTTCTCATTTTTCTGTCTGATTGGATCTGTTCTTCCATTTTTTTTTTTTTAAATATTTTATTTATTTATTTGACAGACAGAGATCACAAGTAGGCAGAAAGGCAGGCAGAGAGAGAGGAGGAAGCAGGCTCCCCGCTGAGCAGAGAGCCCGATGCGGGGCTTGATCCCAGGACCCTGGGATCATGACCTGAGCTGAAGGCAGAGGCTTTAACCCACTGAGCCACCCAGGCGCCCCCTGTTCTTCCATTTTAAAAAATTGTTTATATATTGAGAATTTTAGTCCTTTTTAATGTATGTTGAAAATATTTTCAGTTGCTTTTGGACTTTAA
Source organism: Mustela lutreola (assembly GCF_030435805.1). NCBI lineage: Eukaryota > Metazoa > Chordata > Mammalia > Carnivora > Mustelidae > Mustela > Mustela lutreola. The sequence goes on along the minus strand of NC_081295.1, from coordinate 102,607,868 downwards.
CCATGGTATTCTTTGTGATAAAATATATTTTTTCTTTTTAAATTGTTATGTAGTCAAATCTATCCTTTTTTTTCTTTTTTTAAATTGTCCCTGGATTTGGAGTTGACATTAAAAACTTCTTAGATTGTAGTTCGAGAGGATTCTTCCATGCTTACCTATACTACTTTCATGGTTTCAAATTTTACATGTAGATCTCTAAACTATTTACGATTTATTTCAGTATATGGTACAAAATATGCATGTGATTTTCTCTTTTCCCAAATGACTATCATGTTGTTCTAGCAAAACTTATTAACTGTCTTTCCCCTGATGATTCAAGAAGACATCTTTATCATATGCTAAATTTCTGTGTTTATATGTATGTGTATCTCCATATATTTGGACCTATTCTACTTCTGGGCTTTTTATTTATTTCACTGGTATATGGGTCTTCATGAACCAATACTAAACTATTTTAATTATAGACACTCTCCTCTCTTTAAATATCTGGTTGGGTTAATTCCACCTCATAATTTTTCTTCTTCAGTGTTGCCCTGAATATTTTTATATTTAAATATGAATTATACCATCAATTTTCTAATTTAATTGAGAAAAAACACTTGTTAGTGTTTTTATTGGGATTGTATTACATTTATAAATTAGGGAACACTGACATCTTTATTATGCTGCATTATTCTATTTAAGAACAAATGATGTTTTCCCATTTGTTAAAATTTTACTTTTGTGTCTTCTAAGGGCTTTTAAAGATTTTTGTCATAAAATCGAATAGGTTGGGCACATTTCTTTTTTAAGTTTATTCCCAAGTATTTAATCTCCTCTTCTGCTATTATAGATGGTTTATCTAACATGTATCTTCACTTGGTTATTGTTTGTATATTTAAAGGCCATTAATTTTTTATGTCAATTTCATATACTGCTACCTTACTGAATTATTTTTGAGGTAGTTTTATGATTGATTCTAAGATTTCCTGGATATGTTATTGTCATCTATAAATAAAAATCATTTCACTTGTTTTTCAGCCCATTCTTATGCCTTTAATTTATTTTGTTTTTATCAGCTAATACCTCTAGTACAATGTAGAATAGTTATGGGATAATGGGATACTTTTGTTGTTCCTGTTTTTAGAGAAACATCTCCATTGTTTCTCCACTAAATTAGATACTAGCTTAAGACTAAGGTATAATATTTCTAATATTAAGAAAGTATTCCGCAGTTCTTATTTTTTTTAATCATGGATGGATTTCAGTTTTGTCAAAGGCTCTCTTCTTATCAATGGCAACAATTCTATGATTTTTTCCCCCTTCGACTTATTAAAGTGGTATATGTTATTAATGGATTTCCTAAGATTGAACCAACTTGCATTTTTAAAATAAAGTCAGCTGTTGATTATTATCTTCTTAATCTGGTGTTGGGTTCTGTTTGGTAGGATTTAATTTAATGTTTTTGTATGTATATACACTAGTGATAATGGTCTTTAATTTTCTGTATTTTTACTGTCTTTATCAGGTTCAGGTATCAGTGTAATAATTGTGTCATAAAAGGATTTGAACATTTCCTTCCTTTTTTCTGGAATAATTTAGAGAGCATTGGGTCTATCTGGTCTTTGAAGTTTGGTAGAATTCTCCTGTGAAAACATCTGAGGTTTGTACTTTTCTCAGACTAGTTGCTGTAGTGAGTGGAATAGTGGCCCCTCAAATACTGTGTTCTAGTCCTGATCCTCAGAACCTGTGGTGGTGACCTTGTTTGGAAAAAGAGTCTTTGGGTCTTCGCAGGTAAAATTAAAGATCTCAAGATGAGAATCCCCCCCAGATTAGAATGGACTCTAAATCCAATGGTGGGTGCCCTTTCAAGAAAGAGAAAAGAAGATACAGAGACACAGAGGAGAAGGCCATGTGAAGACAGAAGTAGAGAATGGTGTAACTGCCATAAGCTAAGGAATGCCAGGAGCCACTGGAGGCTGCAAAAGGCAACAATAGGTTCTATCCTAGAAACTTCAGAGGGAATGTGGCCCTGATGATGCTTTGATTTCAGATTTGTGGCCTTCAGAACTGTGTGAGAATTAATTTCTCTTGTTTCAAACCAAATTTGTGATCATTTGTTACAGCAGACCAGAAAAGCAAATACAGTTCCTTAATAATTTCACTTCTTTTATGGAGATGGTCTTTTAAAGCATTCTAATGCTAATGGGATCAAATCTGGTAGTCCGTGTTTCCCTAGGAGATTGATTCATTTTACCTAAGTTTTTAAATGTATTTGCATAAATATCTGTATAATATTATCTGATGATTTAATGTTTTTTCTTCTGTTTCAGTGTTTTTCTCATGATATTATTTTTCGTGTTTATACTTTTTTGTTATTGATCAGGTCAGCTAATGATAGCTACATTTTTAATTTTTTCATAAAAACAGGGTTTTAACTTACAAAGCACATATACTATTTTCTATAGTGTACCTCAGTTTAATCTTTTGAAAAGTCTTTCCTTTTGTGTTTTCTTTTAGCTTACTTTGTTCTGTTCTTTTTCTAGTTTTTAAAAATGGGACATAAATTCATCTATTTTTTATTACTTCATTTTTATTGATAAAAGTGTTCAGTGCTATACATTTTCCTCTGATCACTGCTTTACATGTGTCCCCTAGACTGAGATGTAGTGTCCTTTTCTGTATTATTTCTACCCAAGTGTCACTTATTATAAGTTATTTCATTTCTTTCTTTCTTTTTCCAGTTTTCATATGGGAAGGTCTGTGCTTGGAAATATAAATAAAATTAATGCAAGTCCCCAAACCTCATACTATCAAATGTATAGTGATTGTCCTGTGACTCCCATAAATTCCCAGTGTATTAGAAAAGTCCTCCATAGTCCAAAGTAGGCCAACCACTTATAATCTGAAAAGCAATACAAATATTTTTCTTCTCTTGTGTCTAAAAGTGAAATATTAGAAAATAAGACAATTGGTCCCATTTTCTTTCCTCTGTTTTCAGCTGCATCCAAATAAATGGACTTTGTCCATGGCCTTTTTCTCATAGTCCCCCGTGGGAAGATTGTTTTATTAAAACATGTAAGTAGACTGTGGAAAACTAAAACAGGCTAGATTTAAATGACAAAATTACCTCAGAAGCCAACTGATAGCACATGTTTATTAGAAGGGTAAGAGGTTTTTTTTTTTTTTTTTTTTTTTTAACAGTAAGAAATGAGTTTTTAAAGAATCTACATTAATAAAATTTTAGACACTTTTGTAAGAAATTATAATTGTTAAAGTTCCTAATTGAGTAATTAAATTGCATGACTTTATAAATTTGTGAGCTTTATAAACTAGTGAGTTTAACTTTAATTTTAATAGTTAGAAGAAATCTAAAACCAATAATAAATAACCCAAGGCATTATAGGAACATTATTTTTTTATTTTTAAATGTTATTTATTATTTTTTTAAAGCAAGCTCCATACCTAGCATGGAGTCCAAAAGGAGGGCTTGATCTCAGGACCCTGAGATCAAGACCTGAGCTGAGATCAATGGTCAGATGCTTACCCAGCTAAGCCATCTTGGTGCCCCATTGTCGAAAATTTTAATTTAAACCTAAATTCAAAAGATTTAATTGCATCCTTCGTGAATATTATTTACCTTTTTTATTGTTGTTATGATAAAGGATAGTGTTGGTTTCTTTAAATAACACCTTTTCTGAGTCTTAATATGTGACATGAATGTTAACCTTAATTTATCTGAGAGTAGTTCTAAATGAAGTGAAAAATCAGAAGCTAAAATTATTAAGGTACTAAAATATATTATCAAATAAATTAATTGTACTGAATTCTTATGTTTACATAGGAAAACAAAGCAAGTAAAGACTTGGCCTGTTAAATTATCAGTTAAATATTGTGGATATTGCATGAATATGGTGAATGGAATGAAAATAGTTTAAAATCCCCTTCAAAGAAGAATGAATCAGAAACATACTGGGAGAATGCAAAATTATAATGAGTAATTAGTAATTTCTACTGAAGGTCAGAGTTTAGGTTGAGTGTTAACAGTGATTTCATCTTTAATTTGATGATGGAAATTTAACAGCTTATTGGCATTCTCAGTAATGTGCAATTTGATAATATTCAAATATAAAATCCATGAAAAGTGTTAAATAAAATAAAGAACAAATACCGTACTTTATAAGGAGAATTAACTCCTGGGTAAATATGCCAGGTTTACAATTTACAACATTTAATTGGGCATTAATCAAATATAACATAGCACATTAGCTCTTGTGTATTTTAAATAAATACAGTAAAAGGGAACATTTACCAAATCATCTAAAGTTTATTTGGATGGTTCATGGGATTTGGAAACTGAGAACTAAAATTTATTATATAGGATCTTTAAACCTAATTCTTGCTTTGAATTGTGTTGGTAGAACCATGTAAATTTTAGTCCAAAGGGTGATTTAACTCCCAGTTTCCAGATGAAATAGAGAAAGAAAATAGAGTGAAATCTATCTTTACATAAATAATCATGCCCCTTTTTAATAATGCTTTGGCTATACAGGACCAACTAGTAGGATTTATAATACCTCAATCCTATTACTCAGTAAAATCAAAAGAAAATGCAAATCGTAATCCAGAATTTTATTTGGCTAAAAAAGAGATTATTTCGTTAAACGGATCATTGTGTGTAAGATGAGGAGGAGAAATTGAAATGCTGAACAAGAATCCCAAGAGAGTAGGAAGAGATCATTTTCACCTTGTCACATTTAATAATAGAAATACAGGGGAAAAGTGAGGAACACAGACCCAGCAATGGTGCTTTTCTTGTCAACCATGTGGACATCTCACCTCCTTTCATTAGGATGACAAAGAATTAGCATGTTCATCTTAGGATGCTTTCCAGGGGATGTTTCATTACTATATACGGTATCTATCTGTCATCTATCTATCTAAATTTTCTAGAAATTCTTGGAAATTATCAGGCTATTAGAGATTTTAAAGAATTGAGCTATTTTTTAAAAAGATTTATTTATTTATTTTATTCATTCATTCATTCATTCATTTATTTATTTTAAGATTTTATTTTTATTTATTTGTCAGAGAGAGAGCACACAGGCAGAGTGGCAGGGAGAGGCAGAGTGAGAAGCAGGCTCCCCACTGTGCAGGGAGTCCTATGTGGGACTCTGGGATCATTATTTATTTATTTTAGAGAACACTCTCACACACATGCAAATGGAGCTGGGGGCAGGGGGAGAAGGAGAGCAGGAGAATCCAAGCAGACCCCCACTGAGCCCAGAGCCCTATTTGAGGCTTGATTCCATCACCCTGAGATCATGACCCCAGCCAAAACCAGAAGTGGGATGCTCAACCAACTGAGCCACCCAGGTTCCCTGAAGAACTGAACGTATTTATTTAATTTTTTGCTGCTCTCAGATTGATTTCCTGCTAACACAATTCTGTGGCTTGAACACTTGCTAGTTTTAGGTGATGTGCAGGGACACTGGGGAATCGTTCAGCTGCTTTAGAGCGTTCAAGCCTAGGTGGTCTCAGTTCTGTGAAGTCAACGCTTCCCTGAACACCGTATTTGAACTAAAGTGCAGATCAGACATCTACCACATAACCATTTAGAATTTTAACGTGAAGTTCCCTGATTTTGACAGGATGGTGCTGGAATGTTTTAATTCTTCATAAAACCTCTAGCAATGCCTCAGAGATTTGTGACAGAGGGATGAATTTTGTGCAAAAATCATTAGGCCCACACCTAATCTGGCTAACTCTGTTTTGGGGGAGCAGGAGTGACAATGTCTCTGAAATTAGTGTAACTTACCAGAAGTCCAACAAAAAGAAGTCTTTCCTCTGTTTTGTAGTATTCCAATATTGTAGTCTAACCAGTCCACATTTTAAATAAATATGTCAGCCTTTTTTTAAAGGAAAAGTTAATGTTCACACTTGAAGAATTTTTATAAAATTCGTTCAGCTTCATCAAAATTGGTATTTATGAATTTTAGGGATTTTAACTGATTTAATATTTTTGGCTTTTCCCATTACTAACAACATTTCCCACTACACTGATGTTATATCATTTGCCAAACTAATTGAATATTAACTTTTTACAGCCCTCTGACATAGAGAATCAGTACAATAATATAGAATTTCAACCTTTTATATGCTCCTGTATTCTGGTTCCAGACAATACGAACAACTAGCTCTTCATTTGTTCATTCATTCTTCTACAGACCAGACTCCAATGGGAATGTCTGCTCATTGTTTTTTTCTAAAAGTTGCTGCCTTCCTTGCCCAAACTCTACCAGCCAGTCTGGACTAGGAAACAACTAAAGCAGGCTTGCTACATCTAGCGAAAAACTGCAACATTTTGAATTTTGTTCCTGCTGGTATCCCTGTGTACTTTTGTATGAACCAGAGAAATGGACAGAGAAGAAGAAGTTAAAGAGATTTGACTAAGGAAAAAAAAAAATGGACAAAGAGCCCAACTGCATTCAGGTTCCAGGTCTCAGATACATCTGAGACACAAGTCTAGACCTGCTTTAGAATGGTGTAAGGTTCTAGGATCCTTTCCCTTGCATTTAATCTACTCTCAGTGGGGAACCTCTTATTTGTAAGCAATTGACATCTAGCCAATACAATTCAGTATTATCAAGTGGCTATTATAGTTACTGGGGTCCCAGTAGGTGCTGGGAAACGAAGAGAAATGAGACCTGGACACTGATCTCAAGCACCCCTGATTTACACAAATGCTCAGCAGCACAGGGGAATGCGCTACTGTCTTAACTAGTGATGGATTTCTCATAATACCTAGAAAGGTCAATAGGGGTCTCTCATGATTCACTGAACCGATCTTCACATGACTTACCAAAACACCAAGTGTTAACAGACTTACACCCTTTCCTTTCATGATCTTGGAAGTAGGTTATACTAAGCATTTATATATGAGCAAATGAGAAGGATTTGACTTTATAGTACTAACGCAGCTTTTACAATCCCCTCCAAATCTGAAAATATTTTCTTAGTAATTCAAGTGTTGACGTTTCAATTTCAAACAACAGAATTATCATCAGAGCAATTGTCTTCCTGGTTAGAGATGGGACTGCAGTATACTCACAGGCTGCTAGAAGGCACTGTAAGATAAGAGACCCTCCCACGTGAGGTTCTTCCATATACATCAGGTCTGAAGGACACATAATCTGTCAGAAATAGAACACACAGATGAAAATGAAAATGCTGCCTGTTTTCCTGTTGGCAATATTATTACTGGATATGGGATGAATTATTTTCCCCTTCTGTGTGAAACTCTTAACCAGCGAGGAGACAGTTTAGCTCTTAGTTTTCAAAAATATCTTGCTGATTTCTCTTATTCAGTCCTTGCTGTCTGAAGCTGCTTCACTTTATTGCCCTCTGTAGGTTATTACCTGGGTAGATGACTAACAGAAATAAGTTAATGAAACTGGTCAGGTGATAGGCCTTGGGCTAGGTACCGGTGAGCAGACCTTTATCTGTAGTAGTCTATTTGGATTACCATCATAAAGTATTCCCACTGGGTAGATTATACAACAGAGATTTCTTTCTTTCTTTTTTTTTTTTCCCATGGCTCTGGAGGCCAGAGGTCTGAGATCAAGGTTTTGGCAGGGTTGGTTTCTTCTGTTGGTTTCTTCTTTCTCCCTGAGGAAAAGATGGCCAACTCCTCCCTGTGTCTTCACATGGTCTTTGCATGGCGCCTGTCTGGTGTCTGTACCCTAATCTTGCCTTCTGATAAGGATACCAGTCATACTGGATTAGGACTCACCCATATGATCCCACTTTATTTATTTATTTTTTTTTAAGATTTTATTTATTTGACAGAGAGTGACAGATCACAAGTAGGCAGAGAGTCAGGCAGAGATAGAGGAAGGGAAGCAGGCTCCCTGTTGGGCAGAGAGCCTGATGTGGGACTCAGTACCAGGTCCCTGAGATCATGACCTAAGCCGAAGGCAGAAGCTTAACCCACTGAACCACCCAGGCACCCCCCCCCAACTTTATTTTAATTGCCTTCCAATCACATCACTTTCTGAGGTACAGGGGATTAGGACTTCAACATATGAATGAGGGATGTGATTCAGTTCATACCTGGCACTTAACAATATTGCCATCTACAGATGATTAGCGCGTGGGCGATGAAAGGAATCAGGCTAATGAGATGTGTCATATAATGTGCCCTGGGATACAAATCCTGGGAACCAGACCCAGTCCACTGCTATGTAAAAAAGAGAGGCAGGCAAGTAGACTTGTGGGTGCCCAGGCCTGGACTCTGGCTTAGAAGCTGTTTGGGGATAGTGGTTCTGGGATCTGGCCCTGTTTTAGACCATGGTGTAAACATTTTTCTTAATTCCTTCATGTGTAAGAAATTATTGACAAACTTAATTAATGTCATGGGTTAAAGGGTGTACGTGTGTGCATGCCACTTTCTAAGTTAAGTATTTCTTGGATGTTCATTACGAACTACCCTTCAGACTTGAGCTTATAGGGAGTGAGTTTGCCCCTAAAAGTAGGCATGTAGGTAGCTATTGTGTTTCTCTTTAAGCATGGGTCCTTAGAGAATTGTATTCTCTGTTAAACACCAAAAACAGCCCACTCTGTAGAGGCACTGCTAACCATCAGCTCTTAAGTAGTGCTGCCTTTAAAAAATGAAACACAAAAGAAGAGGGCCATCTGGGATACAAGAAAATGTTTTTACGAGTCTCCGCAGGATCCTAACAGTGCATGCAGTGAGAGAGAAGTCCAAATCTTTGGAAAACCAAAGGGTAATTGAGAAAAAAGAAAAATATTTTCTGAAGAGAAGACTGACAAAATCACTTAATACTTGCCATATGATAGACGTTTTCCAGTTGAAATCAGTTTTGTTGTTAATCTGTTTGTGTATCTAATGTTTAAGTATTTATTTTCCAAGATTTGTTTTTGGCTTTCCAGGATTTTCTCAAAAATAACTCTATGCAACACGCCATGTACTTTATTCCTAAAATCATTAATGGGTCAGGCGGTTGGTAGAGTTTATATACTAAGGGAGCCACTAGGCTGTGTAAGGTGACCCTGGGAAGTTATAAGAAGTGCTTTGTAATCACCGAAATTTTTAGTGGCTTTGCCTACAAAACTGTAGCACAGCAACAAGCATTTGAGGAAAATAGCATTTTCCACGAACTATAGAAAGACTATTTAAAGGCTACTTATTAAAGCAATGCAGGTTTTACACATCTGTGGTAGAAATGAAGAATCTTCCAAGATTCAACTTTTAATGTGGGTCTGGAAAACGTTGGATTAGACTTTTTATATTGGGAGGGGAAAAATTGGTTAAATGCCATTTCTTTGAAATGGCACCCCTTCATCATGAGTAGCAGCACAGAAAGAGACTTGAATTAGAGATAGATTATCGTGGAAATCTTAGAGGTTGGACTAGCTGCTTGGAAAGACTGTCCATACTCAATGGCTTTCAAAGAGGAATGACTTCTTACACATTGGCTCGTGGGCAGAGAAGGGGTGAGCATTCATTTGAGCACTGTTCTTGAGTAGCCCTAAATAATAACACACTCAGTCTAGTGTGCTGCCTGGTAGGAAACTTACAGGCCTAGCCCCAGCTCCTGCTTGAATAACTGATCTTTTTTGTCTGATTATTTTTGTTTGGTCCCTCTTATAAAACCCATGTGAATAAAGAAGAATTTCAACAAAGAGTTGTTGAGAAGCTCAGTAATGGGTAGTGAGTCAACATTAAATAGATGTCATTAAAATTTGTGCTGTGTAGTGGATTGGAGTGCAGGCTCTGAGTCAGGCTGCCTGGGTTCAAAGCCTGGCCCTGCTGGTGTCATCTCGAGCAGGTGATGTCATTTCTCCTTGCCTTGGGTTTCTCCTCAGCAAAATTGAGTGTAACAACAGTATGGCTGCCTGGAATGCTTCTAAGAATTGAATCGATGAGCACACATAAGGAACTTGTAGTAATATGTATCCTATCATGAGCCTGGTTAAAGTGATAGCTAGTGTTGTTTGCCATATAAAGTACCTGTGATTAACCATCCTAGCAGACTTTTTTGTGTTCTAAATATATATGGTGCTCCTGAGCTTTCTTGATGATCTTGATCAGAGCCTGTGCAGGTCTGATATGTTTGCACAGACCTTTGGGGAGTATCTATAGACCCCAGTTGCTCCAAAAATCCAGCCTCCCTCCCTACCTCTGTCCTTCAGTTTTTCCTCTCTTCTTCCCTTCATTATCAATTATTTATATACCAAATTTTAGGGATTACACTGAAGTTACAGAGATTAGTAAACCCAAATCCTGATTTCAATGAACTGACAGTTTAGGTTGAAGAGGGAATAGAATTTGGGGCATAGATAAGTAAATAGACAATTTCAGTATCACTCTGTATTGCTATGTGGGAATTTAGCGTGGAGTTCTAGATGAACTGCTATGAGGGCCATCGAACCCAAAGTAGGACCGTGGTCTGGAGGAGAGGAGAGAGGCTTGGGGAACGTTTCCTGTGGAGGTAAAATCCTGATTTAGCCTGGGTCCTGAACAATGAATAGGAATTAACCAGGCTTGGGTGGAAGAGACGCAGATGGTTAGGCAACAGAGATGAAGGAAGACATGCTATAGGGAGAGGCATGTCAGCATGTTGAAGCATCTAGAGGTGAAAAATGTTTGGTATATTTCAAAGATGCAAGTGTATCAGTGAGGTGTCAGAGCCTCCTGAGGAATGGAGGGGGCCATCTTGTAAAGGACTGTGTCATCCATGCTAAAAAAAATTGGAATTTTCTAAAAAGATTTGAAGAGACATTAGAGATTTTAAAACAGATTTTATTTATTTATTTGACAGAGAGATCACAAGTAGGCAGAGAGGCAGGCAGAGAGAGAGAGGAGGAAGCAGTCTCCCCACTGAGCAGAGTGCCTGATGCGGCATTCGACCCCAGGACCCTGATATCATGACCTGAGCTGAAAACAGAGGCTTAACCCACTGAGCCACCCAGGTGCCCTGAAGAGACAGCAGAGATTTTAGGCAGGAGACTGGAAGGCACTGATGTAGCATCTTCCTATATAGATCTATATAGAACAGATTTGAAAGTTCTACAATTGAGAGTAACAAGGGTGGATGTAAGGACACAAGAAGCTAGAGTCCGAGCTAGGACAGGATCAGAGAGTTGAATGAAATGGATACGTCAGGAATATAGTTCTCAGAACTCTGTGGCTGCTCAGATTTGGAAGATGGGGAAAGAGGGGATGCTTTAGAATGACTTTCACTGGCTCCATTACATCAACTGTGTGGCAATGAAACTAGTCACTGAGATAAGTAACAAAAGGTACTGGGTTGGGATGCCTGCATTCACTTCTCAATCTCTGAGTGTGGGCTGACTGTAGAATGTTTAAATGGAAATATCTTTAGGGTGTGGAGCTCAAAAAAGCATGGAATAGGGAGATTTAGGAACCATAATATAGATTAGATAGTTTAGATAATATAGATTAATCATGGAGACCTGGTGTTACATGGTAGTATGCAGGACAGAGGTGTGGAGCAAGGTGATGGTAAACTAAAGACAACAGATTTAGAAGCAGCAATATTTACTCTGTGATGAATTTGCACTTGGCAGGTGGGGTGGACACTATGGGATTGCTATAGGTGGCTCAGTGGATTGAGGCCTCTGCCTTAGGCTCGGGTCGTGATCCCAGGGTCCTGGGATCAAGCCCCGCATTGGACTCTCTGCTCAGCATTGAGCCTGCTTCCTCCTATCTCTGCCTGCCTCTCAGCCTACTCAGACAGCCTCTGTCTGTCAAATAAATATATACAATCTTAAAAAAAAAATCCAAGTGGTTATAGGAATAGCAGCTATAAACCCCAAGGAGCAGAGAGTTTGTACATGAACGTGGAGAGACAAAGGACTAGGGTGTGAGAGAGAAGTCACCACCCAAGAAGGCTATGGCAGGAACTATCTGAGGAGAGCCAAGTTCTACTTGCACCATGCTGGGAAAGTCTGATGATGAAGATGAGTTTAATTTAAAGAGAATGAAGCTCTCCAGCAAACAGAAATAGGTGAATGTTAAGAGATGTGGACAAACAGATTTTGGAAACACAACATAGCAGTGTATGGGAAGAAGAGAGATGGTGGAGAGGTGGTCATTTGATGGTAACCTAGGCTGTAAGTAGAAGTCCGACATGAAGGTGCTCCTGGGCATGTCCAGGCTGAGGTGGAGTTGAATGTGTTGTGATATTAGCAGTGCGGACCTTGATGCCTTGGTACTGCAGACTTCCCTCCTAGCATTAGAGGCTTGGTTCAATCAAATGTTCTTGTGATTGGGCTAAGCAAGATATTTTCCCTTAATTCGTGGTTGAGGAGCTTAGTAGAGTGTGCTTCTGAACAGGCCCTTTCTGTCTCTCTCTGCTCCTCCCCCCTGTCCATTTAAGGATGAGTTTTTAATTTATATGGTGCATTTAAAAAGGATGAATATCCACTATATATATTCTCAGCACTTTGAATACTTATCTTACCTCAAATATTTGATAAATAAAGAAACAGATTTATCAGATATAAGTGAGTTAGAAGTCACAGAAGCGATGTGACTACAAAGTCACAGAGCAGGAATGACAGGCAGAGTGTGTCTTTTACTAAGTCTTGTTCATTTTCAGTTGCATTGTGGGCAAACAGGATTCAAGTTCCACCTGAGTTTCCTGGATGCCTTGAGAACCACTCAAGGCATCCTGGAACACAAGTGTAAAAAACCAGAAACTGGATTGCTAAGACTTGACCTCTAAAGTTTTGAAATTCTGGACGAAGCTGACAGCCATCCTGACACTGTCAGGAATTTTTCTTATTGACAAAAAGCCAAAGGACTCATGACCAACCCATCTCATCATCCAGCCGTGAATTCACTGGACATTTAAGTGCCTATTTGATTCAGGAACTGTCCTGTGTACTCTATTAATCACAGCACTATTGACAATATTTATTAAAGTTAGCATTTATTGAACTTTTTTTTTTTTTTTAGATTTTGTTTATTTATTTGACAGAGAAAGAGAGATAGCAAGAGAGGGAATGCAAGACACAAGCAGGGGAGTGGAAGAAGGAGCAGCAGGCTTCCCGCCAAAGCAGGGAGCCCAATGTGGGGGCTCAATCCCAGGACCCAGGATCATGACCTGAGCCCAAGGCAGACGCTTAATGATTGAGCCACCCAGGCACCCAGCATTTACGGAACTTTTACTAAAAACTAGGTACATGTTTCAACTCACTGAATTTTCTGCGCTACCATCCAAAGAATGAACCATGATGGCCCTTATTTTAGAGAAGACACTTATCTTTTTCTGTTGTATTGATACCCAGTACTTTTTGTGTTTGTATTTTCTACAGTAAGTGTGAGTTAAATGCATAAAGAGAAAAATAAACAAAAGGTAATTCAGTCATTCAGTAAATAATGTATCCAAATCCCTGAGATTCAAGGTTTGTCAGCCTTGGAGGAAGGAGGGCCTGGAGCATGCTTTTCCACCAGGTGCACTTTATCACTTAATTGGCACTTCACTAAGCCCATTTAACACCTTCCTGATTGGTCCAATAGTCCTTAACTAGAATACCAGGTACTTGTTATAAAAATAAGACTGGCGCAAAATTGTCGCTGTTGTTTCTTTAGACCATTGGCGTAAATTATCTGCCTACAAGATTGTGCTACTCATGCTAGCTTTTGGTATGAGTAAGCTTCTATTTCTGATAAATAAGAGTCTACTTTTAGGTTTTGGGCTTTGCAGGCTTGAATTCAAAGCCATAAATGATACTATAATGAATTCTACAGGTGTTAGTTAAGTATTCTGGGAAGAGGCCAGTGTGTTCAAAAGATAGGGGAAACTGGAGAAGGAAAAATATTTACCTAAATGTAAAATAAGAAGTGTTAAGGTGATGTGAAGCTGCAGAAGATTTTAGAAAAGTAACTCTGTCTTTAGGGGTTTCTTATATCCTGGGTAATCATATATGAGGTAAAGTATTCTGTCACTCTAATATATTGTCATAACTGATATTTTAGTCTTTTCTTTTTTCAATGCACTATAGCTCAATATCATTGTTAATATTTGTAGCAATATTTTGTCATTAGTTATAAAAGTAGGGTTTTTTTCCCTTAAATATGTTCTTTAAAAGGATTTCCTCTTGCTCCAATAGGATTCAATTAAACTTAGACATCATGATATATAGTAAAATATATTTCTGGTTTGCCTTTATATATGAGGCATGTTTTTATGGAAGTAGTTTGGAGAATATATAATTTGGGAAGCAATATAAAAATCTGACATATTGAGAAACAGAAGGAACTGGAAGATATTAGTGAAGGTTATATCCTAATAAATTTAAAAAATAGATAATCTGGTAAATTTAGAAAGATAATATGGACCAATGAGTTATAGTTTAGTTAATAACTAAAAATGGGTTATAAAGATATTCTATATCATTTATTAGCTGTTAATTATCTTTATAACCCATTTTTTACCATATGTCTTCAGGTATAACATCACATTAATTCAATATCCTCCATTAATCAAAATCTTCTTATTATTTTCACAGTTTTATGTTTCTTACCTTATTTGATGCTCACAAAGACACTTTTGAAGCCTGGGGAAAAACTATTAGTCTTGTATGACTAATTATGATATGCATGCAATTATCATTAATAATTTGCAACTTTAATAAAAAAAAGAACCCACCTATAATACCACTACATTACAACTATTCCCATGTATTTTATGCTTTCCAAGTTTTTAATCAGATGTGTTTGTAATATACAGCATATGCAGGAAGATGTAGTGTAGTTCATGTATTCAGTAAGTATATCTTGTCTTCTAGGAACACAGAAGGAGAAAGACCATGTTTCTGCCTTTGTGGAACTTATGTTCTGGTAGATAAAATAGTATGCAGATATATTTATTTTGCTAATATTAAGTTAATATGTAATATTTATTAAGTAATGATTGGTGCTTTAAGAAAAATAAAGGAGATCAGAAGGTACAGAGTGAAGGGAGGTTCAATTTTATAAAATGTGGTCAAGAAATAATTTTCTGATGGGCTAATATTTGAGAAGAAACCTTAGTGAATGGAGAGTATAAATTTTGTGACATGCAGGGTGTGGGGCATTTCTGGCAGTGGGAGCAGGATGGGAAATTGCCCCAAGACAGGGATCTCCATGAAAAACTAGTAAGTCTGAAATGGTTCAAAAGGACTACAGGTTAAGACAACATTGTTAAAGGGGACTGTTTACCTTATATTGCTGTTGCTAGTCACCAGAAGTTTGACTCTAATTTTCGGAAATATCCACCCAATTCAAGTATATATATACATATATATATGTATATATATATACACACATATTCATATGTATATTCATATGTACATATATTCATATATTAATATATATATTCAAGTATATATATGTATATATATAATTCAAGTATATACTCTAATTTTCAATTATATACTCTAATTTTCGGGAAATATATATAGATAGATAGATATCTATAGATAGATAGATATTTCCCGAAAATTAGAGTCAAACTTCTGCTTTGATATATATATAGATCTATCTATCTATCTATATATACATATATAAAATTAAATTATATATAAGTTAAATCTTCCCTATATTTAGGGGAGATTTAACTTAGACCCTCCAAGGACTTCTAGATATTTTGACAGTGAGCTAACTTATACCCTATAAACAGATTTATATCAATAATGCTAAGTCCAAGTTATAAAATGGTGTCTAGAGGGTTTCTTTTTCCCTAGTAAGGATTTATTATCCTTAGATATGATGTATAAGAAAATAATTTCTTTGACAGTTTTGTTAAGTTTTTCTTCTTTATTTCTACTTTAATTTGTCTTCATTCTATGATAGGCCTTTGTTTGACCCCTATTACTAAATCTTCGCTTACTTGCTCAGAGTAGCATCTCAGCACTGGGACTTTTCAAATTGTTCACTCTACCTGGTGGAGGGTGGGAGGTATCTATTTTCCTTAGAAAGTTTGTATTTGTTTTCTTTCGGAAGCTACTACTAGTATTCAGATGGTTTCCAAAGTCACCGTGAAACCATGAGAATTCACGATGGCAACTTCATACAGAGAGAGTGAGTCCTCGTTGTTCATAACCTAATTTCTTCTGTAACCCCTGAAGTTAATCTGAGACTGAAGCTCACTTTCATCTAAGAGTTTATCATCAGGGAAACTCCTATCTTACTGGCAGGGAAAATGGAAATCCTTTTTCTTGCTGGAGAGAAAGAAAGGAGGAGTGAGGGCTAAGAATTGAGGTTTCCCTGGGAGAAGGAGACATGGTACAGGAGAAGCTTGAAAAAATAAGTTTGCTGTTCAACTCTGGATATAGCTTGGGAAATTCCAAGCATTGTGCTCAGTGTGGTTTGAGGATGATAAGGCAGGATAATAAATTAAAATTGGTTGAGGCAAATGTCTAGGTAAGTAGGATTGAGATAGTTGTCTGAGTATGAGTCTAGGCAACCAGAAGTTTCCTGTGCCCTGCTGGCTGACCTAGAAGTGCTTAAAAGAACCAGATTGTATAAGGGGGTGGAGTGTGCCTCAGAGCAGGAGGGGCAGTGGACTTCAGCAGCTGATGGTAGCACACAGAACAATGAACCAGGTGAGGTCAAGCACATTTTAGCAGATCTGGGCAGAGAATTCTCAGTAACTAATTCAGTTAAACTTGATTGTAGGGGAAGGTAGCTCAACTCCCTGAGACTGTAGGTTCCTTTGGGAACAAAGCAGGAAGAACGAAGAAGGGAAAAATAAAAAATTCAGTCAGTTTATATATGACAAATTTGAGTTACTAATACCCCAAAGAAACTATTGAACCTGAAAGGACCAGGCTCCCTTGAAAGTATTTAAAAGATTTTTTTTTTTTTTTAAATCTACTGAGTAGAAATGGAAACTTGAGGCAGATGACATCATCTTTGGATTTTAAAAGAGCATTTTTTGTACATTTGAGTTATAGTGTGCAAATTTAAACTCTTGCTGCATTAGTATATTTGGCATACTACACAGTAAAAGACTTATCGTAAGGCATATAAGCTGCCATGAGCCCAAAATGATGAATTTGTAGCTTCTAAACCACAAATAATCCTGAATAGAGGACACTTAAGAAACTTCAACAACTCTTCTTTATTTTTATGTCTTTGGAAATTTCTACTTCCATCATTGTATGGTCAATTTCTGGTTGGAATTCCTCCCAGGGCACCCCTAATGCATCTTTGTAAATCCTTTAGTTTCTAGAATTTAGTAGCATCTTCTTGGTTGCCTTGCTTCTCTAGTGTCTGCCCAGCTCAGCAGTCCAGGATCTTGAGGTGGCCTCCTACATATCTTGAACCTGTCCCAGCTATAGTTTATAGTATTAGTATATCATCCATGGACCTAGCTTCCCTCTCAAAGCTAATGGTATTTACTCTGAATAATACAAATAAGATTGTATAACTGGAGAAAATCTTTGTGGTTTATTTTATATTGGATTCTGAAGCTAGTTTAATGACTCCCTAGAAAGCAATCACTTAAGAATTCCATCTCTTTCTGTCAGTGTGACAACCATCTCAGACTTCTTTGGTCCCACTCATGTAGATGAAGGAAGGAGTACTTAAGAGATATTTTGGGGGTTAGGTCTAGAAGCAATGTGCTTCAGGGTTGCCTCGGTGGCTCAGTCAGTTGAACATCTGGGTCTTGGTTTTGGCTCAGGTCGTGATTTGCAATTGTGGGATCTGGCCCCACGTTGAGCTCTGTGCTCGGTATGGAGTCCACTTCAGATTCTCTCTCCCTCTTCCTTCTGCTCACTCTCTCTCAAATAAATAAATAAAATCTTAAAAAAAAATATTTAGAAGCAGCATACATCAATTCCATCCACATGTGCACAGACTTACTTTCTCTCACAAAAGGTGATATAACTCTTTAAATAAAGTGCATGTCTGAAGAGGGGCTGAGAAATATATAACAACGTGTGGGTGGGTGTACACTTGCCTGTTATTGTCTGTCTTCTGGACATAGAAGATCAGGTGGCTTCTGTCTCTGTGCTTCCACCTCTCAAGGGAGACAACAGGAAACTCAAGCAGTCACTGCAACCTCCTCAAAGCTCTGGACCTCAGGGTTCTGTTGTCCTCTCCATCAAGCCCAAATATACCTTCTTTGGTCATTTACTTTTTTCTTTTCTTTCTTTCTTTTTTCTTCTTCTTTCCTTTCCTTTTCCTTTCTTTCCTTTTTTCTTTTTTTTCCCTTTAATTCATTCATTCATTCTTTCCTTTTTTTTTAATTTTTAAATTTTTTATCAACATATAATGTATTATTAGCCCCAGGGGTACAGGTCTGTGAATCACCAGGTTTACATACTTCACAGCACTTACCATAGCACATACCCTCCCCAATTTTCTTTTTCTTTTTATTTTTTTGAAGATTTATTTATCTATTCTAGAGGGACTGGGAGAATGGGCAGAGGGAGAGAATCTCAAGCAGATTTTCCACTAAGCATGGAGTCTGTCTTCAGACTCCATCCCATGACCCATGAGATTGTGACCTTAACAGAAATCACGAGTCTGATGGCTAACCGACTGAGCCACCCAGGTGCCCCTCTTCTTGGTCCTTTCATCAATAAACTCAAATAACGAGTCACCCCTCCCTTCCCTCAACCCTCATCCCTTATATACAGTATTGAGCAGGATAGGATAAACTCAGTAGCATTCTTATTGGGAAAAGGGAAGGAAGAAGACCCTTAGAAGTCACAGGTCCATGACCATACTGGGATCTGTGCAACAGAGCACCACTGTAAAGTCTGTTTGGGGTGGTGAGGAAAGTTCTTGGTTGGCCTTCTGTTTTGTTCTCTAGGAAGGAATGTCTTATCTGGTATCATTTGAGCCTCTTTAATTTGCCCTCTGAGAGGATTTTCTTATCCATTTTCTCCTTGGCCATATCTGAAATGGCTGTTGGTGGCTCACCCCTTTAAAATCCACCTCTTACAAGGGAATGTATAGGGGACCATGGGAACTCTTTTTTTTTTTTTTTTTTTTTTTTTTTTTTTTTTTTTTTTTTTTTTGTGTCTGACTTCTTTTATTTTTTTTATTTTTTTTTATTTTTTATTTTTTATAAACATATATTTTTTATATACATATATTTTTATCCCCAGGTTGGGAGGGAGACAAACCATAAGTGACCATGGGAACTCTTAAGTCTGGATCAATCAACTTGTTATTATTTTATTTCATTTGGACTCTTGGTCATTTAGATAATACATTTTTCTAAAGACTTAAGTGGGTTTCTGAACTCTTTGTTTCCAGACATTCCCATTTGGCAATCCTCCTACTTGAAGTTCTTCTCTATACGTGATTTTCAAGCTGATTTATTTCTCTGTTTCAGGTGGTTGCCTGAGACGGTCTCAAACATGGTATTTGTAGGGAAGTCACAATATGATTGTTAGCACAGACTTAAAGATTAATTGGTAAAGACTTTTTTTTCTCAAAGCTTCTTTCAGTCTTACCTCTTGCTATTTGAAGTCCCAAAACAGATGATTTTCTAACCTTTTCAGGCTCAATTCAGGGTCATGGGGAACAATTTGAAGGCATGAAATCTGAATTCATATTGTTTGCTCACAAGACTCAAGAAATATACTAATGAAATTACTACTCAACATGGAGGCATTGTCTTCATGTGGAGGAAACCTGCTGGAGGAATTTATAGAAGTTTTTAAAGAAACTTATATCCAGAAGAGACAAAATTATAGAATTTGAAAGGAGAGGGAATGCAACGTCTTGAGAAACATGTGGCAGCAGTACAAAATCTCAAGTCCCTTGGCGCACAAGCATCAATAATTCATGTATCTGCTGAAGGTGATTCTTCAGTTGAAATAAAGGTAGAGCAGTGAGTATCTTCTCAAATAGGTTTCTCAGGCCTAAGAAAATTCCTAACAAAATATAGTGACATTATTCTTAGGGAATATTACAAAATGGTCATTTATCTCTCTCTCTTTCCTGAATCCAAGTTCTTTGCAAAGGCTCTGTAACTTCTCTAATCAAGAGAGACTCACATTCACATGTCACCAAATAAAAAATAAAACAAACTACCAACACTGAAAGTAAGCAAAAATATCAATTAGATTTTCAAGGGCCAATAATCTAAAATGACTATATATGAAATAGTTGAAGAAACAAAAGCTATGATAGAAAATTAAAAAGTACTGTAAAATAATGAGCAGAAATTAGAAAGAATCAGAGAGTGTTTAGAAATAAAAAATTTGATGAATGGGCTAAATAACATACAAGACACAGCTAAGAAAAGAATCAATGAACTTGGAACTTTACCAATAGTAGATGACGCTAACATTAAATATCACTATTAAAAATATTTATCATGTCATGATCCCACGGTCTCGGAATCAAGTCCTGCATTGGACTCCTTGCTCAACCGGGATCCTGCTTCTCCTTCTGCCTGCCACTCCTGCTGCTTGTGCACTCTCTCTCCCTGACAAACAAATAAAATCTTTAAAGACGTATTTACAATGTGTAGACAAATCATATTCATAAGGAATTTAGAAAACAAGAAATATACATGACCATTAAAGACATTTTTTGAAAAATTACCTTCTCACTTGTATTTTAAAAAATGCAGATAAGTGGTAGCATATTTTGTGTATTATCTTGGCAAAGATTAATGGGTGATACCAAATGTTGGCATGGGTTCAGGATAAAAAACTCCACCACGCTGCTTTTAGAAGTAAAACTTGGCTTAACTTTTCGATTGAATCGGTTGACTTTGACTCAGAAATTTCACTTAAAAATTTTTTTCCTTTAGGAAAATAATTAGATAGATGTACCAAAATGTTAAAAAACCGTTCCTTGAAGAATTCTTTGTGATGGGAACAAACTGCAACAATTATAATCAGTGAAAATATCCAAAAGAGGTTTCCTTAAATTCATTTTGTTGTTACACTGGGATGGCAAATAGCCACAAACAATAATTGTGTGGATATTTATCAGCATGAAAAGATATTCATGGCATACTCAGTGAAAGAAGCAGGTGATACTTCCATGGATTTCTAAATTTTATGTAATTCTCACTTTTATGCATACATGTGCCTAGGAAAAAGTCTGAAAGCCGATAAGGCAACATGTAAATAGTGAATATCTCTGCATGTTTGAATTTCAAGGGAGTTTACATCACTTTTTTTCTGTGGGGCATTATTATTTTTAATCTTTCTTTTATTTGATGAACATGTATTATGCATGCAGTAATTTTTAAAAAAATATTTTATTTATTTGTCAGAGACCAAGAGTGTGCACAAACAGGCAGAGTGGCAGACAGAGGCAGAAAGAGAAGCAGGCTCCCCACTGAGCAAGGAGCCCGATCATGCAGTAATTTTTATAGAAGAACACAACTTGCTGTTTTGAAAGCCAGAGCTGGTGACATTGTTAACTGACTTGATTGCTGATGTAGTTGAAGAATTTCCTCCAGTATGTTTCATTTTTATTTTCCCTTTTGTGCTTTGTCTGCTCACGGATTTTTACCAACTTATTATTTTAGCTTTTATCTTACTTAGGGAATTTAGAAGTCTTCATATATTTAAGTTAGTAAGCTTGCTTTGTCACTGCACTTGTATTTACAAGCTGTTGTATAAGCACAGTAATGTGTGTCGCATTAGGAACCTCAGTTTTGTGCCGGTCTTCATAAGGGAGCAAATACTCTCATATCCTTATCTCTGACAGCCTGTCGCCCCCAACAGCTACTCCAAACCATCACAGCTCAACTCAAGCCAGACTCCACCATTTCCTCTCCTCACACTCAGCAGATAACCTAGCTTGCTCTGTAGACCTGAACATTTTCCAGCCCCATCCTATGGCAGTCCTCCACTCTTTCTATTCCCAGGCACATAGGCATTTATCTGCATCTGCACATATCTTTATCTCCATCACACCCCCTTCAAGTCCATGGAAAGTACTGTCCTTCCATCTGTATCTCAGCTCCCTGCCCCTGTCACCTCCTTGCTGGTCTTTAGGACATCACTAATCCCTCATTTTCTTCTGTATGTTTATTTCTGTTGCTTTATTTAGCTCTGTATGTAAGCAAGCGAAATTTCTGTCATTTCTATCTGCCTAAAATAAAAACCAAGCAAACATGCCCCCTGGCCCCAGTCCCGCCCACCATGGAAAAACCCAAGTCTGTCCTTGAGCTTTTCTTAGCACAGTTACTGACATAGAGCATCTATGATCATGTTGAGTTCTAAATATTTATTAAACACCCAGAGTCTGGCGCTACAACAGTTTACGGAGTTACAGAGACACATAAGTCACATACCTTTGAGAAGTTTGCTATCATCCTTTTATGTACTTAGAGCTCTGACACTGTTGCTTATAGTGGAGCTTCACAGAGGTAGGGCAGGTTCTTATGAATTCTGCTGGGACTAAATGAGAAGGAAATTACTAATGAATTAAGTAAAGATCCAAGATCTTCTTCCAGTCTTCATAAGAGAAGTATGGATGTCAGTTGGCTGGTCGATGTCACACCCCTTTCCTTCACTGTTGACTCTGAGGAGAATACTTACTGCAGGATCCCATTCCCTGAGGTCAGGCTTCTACTCTCTTCACTGAACTAAAATGACAACAACTTTCTGTGTACTTCACTCTCTTGACTTCTCTGGGACATCTGACAATTGACCACCTCTTTCTTCCTGAAACCCTTTTCTTCCTCCGTGTTAGAGATGCTTCCCCACCTCAGAGGTCATTTGTGGGCTTCTCCTCCTCTATTGTTCTCTACCCTGTTCTCTCTCGTTTTTTTCTCTGGCCTATTTTGTCTTCATCTGTGACTTCTACGCCTACATGTGTGTTAAATGTATTGTGGAAGGAATGAGTTAGAGATTGATTTAATGCATAAACAAATCCTAGAAAGGAGAAGCTAAGTGTCATTTCCAGGATCTCCTGTTGAGTAAGACCTAGAAAGATCCTGAACTCACCCTAGAGGTCCTCACTCCAAATCTCACCCAAGTATTCCTCTGCAAGCCTTTTGAAAATGGTTTTGGAACCATCCTACCCCACAATGTACGAGGATGTAATATGAGGGATATTTAAGTGGGTACTTTCATCTTCCTCAATAACTCACTCTCTCTTTTAATGTGCTATTTATTATCACCTGAAGAAATAAAATTTACTCTGGATACTATGATGTTTCAAAGATAAAATTCTTAGTATAAGTGAGAGTAACTTTTTAAAAAATGGCAGCATGGGTAACAAGTATCAATAGATAAGCTCACATCGCCCAAAGTTACAAACAAACATATACATAGATATATACACATATGTATACAGATGTGTGTGCATAAACTATATCAACATATAAACCCGTTGTGGGGAATTTTCTGCAGCTTACATGTTTCTATGATTAATGAACATTTCGTATAAAGTCAGTCTTTGGCAGAATGTTCTTGTGGCCTCACAAGGTAGAGCAGCAGAAAAGGGCAGGTGGTCACATCTTGACAGTGTTTCAGCTGGTCTGTAGTTTTGCTGGCCCCATGCCTTTTAGGCAAAGCCCCTACGCAGACTACCAGATTGCCCTGCTCTTCTGACACTCCTGTCCAGTTTGCAGAGGGACCTCCATGAAGCCCATGACTCCTAGGCCCTACAACTATCCATAGAAAATGTAACTCAAGCTTTGCTTCTATTGTACTTGCCTCCAGTGTGGCAGATACAGGGCAAGGTGGGGGTAAGCTGAATGGCCGGTGGTGGTGTTTTTGTGGATGTGTATATTACCAGTCACCTTGGGCCCCTCAGATGGGTTATACTGAGCAGAGATGGCTGAGACCATTAGGTCAGAGTGTGTGCAAGGGAAGAACAGCCCCTTCTCCTCAGCATCATGCAGACGTGCAGCTTATCCAGGCTGGGAGGGGCTGAGGCAAAGCTGCTTCTGTGCACAAGAATTGAGAGGAAGATGAAACCAGCTGTGGGCAAGAAGGCATGGCCAGCAGGGTCTTCTTGTCAGAGGTTTCTGTGTGCCTGTGTTGTTCTCACCTCCCTTGTGGATAAGCCTTGGCCCATGTGAACCGTAATAACTAGACATCATAATTGTGTGGTGTGCACGTGTGCATCTGTGAATTAAATTCTTTGTGAATATAACCTGGTCCATTTGCATGTGGAATATGAAGTCTGATTATTTTAGGCTGCTAACTTTTAGATGCATTTCCAGGGAAGCAAGCATAAGTAAATGGAGGACTTTCTGAATATGCATAGGGGGAAAGAAATAAACAGACAAAACAAGCCTGAAAGGTTGTATAGTAAAAATGTAACTTTGTTTCTGAGCATTCTATATACTTACTGTTTTCTTTGTTTTACTCTTTGTTTATCTGAATTTAAAGAATAACTACTATTCTTACAGTCAGTAAACATATTGTGAATAATATATATTTGTACTAAGATTGGTGGCCTCCAGTCTGAGCAATGCTTAGGAATTAATTGATTTTGTAGTATTGGTAATGATTAGAAGGATTGCATCTTCAACCGCTACTAAGATTTGTTTGGCTGGTCTTCTTTAACTAGTCATTTTGCTGAAGTTTTGCAGTTTGTTTTTAAAATAAAATTTTTATAGGCAGATACTTTGGGTATTGCTCAATCAGAACACTTTATTCCACCAAATTCTCAAGCTGTTAACCAAAGAATGAAATCATGATGAGATCATTAAAAAGGCAATTTGGCACTTTAGAAGTCATTCCACACACTATTTAGGAAAGGCTCTTATCTATGCCAATGAAATCATGATGAGTAATCATTCTAAAATTGATATCATTATGATGCTTTAAAGTTCCTAACTAAATAATATGTCAACATTTGAGCATGATTTACCAAATCTACCTTGTCAGAGAATTTATCGTCTTCATTTACCAGAATGGGAAAAATAAAGTTAAGTGACATACCCAAGGACATACATCATCGTTTTAAATATCTGGAAATGGAACTCTGGTCCCTGACATCTAATTAAGTCTTCTATTCATTAGAGCCTATCTCTCACCAACTGTGCCATTTTCATTTAAATAATCCTTATGAGGTTAACTTAACTTCTTAAAGTGTGTTCTTTGAAGAGTAATCACAATTTGGCTTTATTTGTATATTTTACTTTGAATTTTGAAAATTACCCAAATCCTTTTTTGGAGAGGTCAGGAGAAAAGAAAGTCAGATTAAGGGGATATACCATTTAATACTAAGAAATAAATTTGAAAATGTTTGACTAAAAATCCCATTATGTTTTTTTCCCCCCAGATAATGTTAATTCCATTTAAGTCTGGTTTCTCAAATTTTGTAACAAGTGAGACAGATACAGAGGAACTTTCTCCTAGGCTTTTAACATTTGCTTGGTATTTGAGCTGTCAGCATGGCAACTTTCTTCCTTACATTATTTTTGTTCCATTTTATTTCAGTCCCCTTGAAACCATGTATAAGGTAAAAAATTGAATATTTAATTTTAGAATTTGTGGGTAAAGTTCAGGACACATAGAGGTCTCATTTTATATTTGGTTTGAGTTACTTTGTTCACTTTTAGTTTTAATAAAAAATGAAACAAGACAAAACTCTCTAGTGTATAAGCCTGTTTATTTTATTGTGCTCTGTTTAGTTATTCAAGAAAAAAAAAAAGTTACAGAAGTGTAATCGTTGCCATCTGTTGTATTTGAAGTAAAATCTAGCCCCAAAGTCAAAAAAGTCATGGCAACAACTTATGAAAACAACTACAATAATATCAACTCACTATGGTTACTGGTGAAACTTTATTTTTCTCCCAAATGAAGTAAGTTTCCTTAGAGGATTATTTTAACATTTGATTTATATCATTATTAAATTTGCCTCCAAAATCATCAAAGTCTCTAATAGCACTGTTATTTAGCTCTCTGCCTGATAGGAGATTAGCAGATTTTTCTGTCACTCTGACTCAACCCACATCAGAACTCCCTCTTTGGAGAATATTATTTTTTAGAACTTCTCGGGATACGATTTTATGGGGAAATTTGTTGATATATGCATATACATTTTCCCAGAGTATTAAGTAGTTACTGTTCAGGGCAAAAATAAAAAACAAGCAAATTTGGTAACGTATAGGATTTTCTTTGTGGCTTAAAACATTTGTTCATTTGGTGGTACTGCATTAGCCCATATTTTTGTCATGTTTTTCTTTAGAAATTGTACTTGTAAAACATTAGGTGGTCTTCAAGGTAGACATGTCTTATACAAGATTTCTCTTGAGAGAGAATAAAGGCATAATATGGCAGCAATTGGCTTCTTTTGAAATCAGCAGAGCTAATATTTAAAGATACTCATTGGAATTGCCAGTGTATTTACTTGATTTTTATTTTCCAAAAGGGAACTCTAATTACCCTACAAAGGAAGAAAAGGCCTTCTACTACATCCATACATGTGTATTTTAAAATCATTTTGACCCATCTAAATAGTTTTCAAAAGAAAGTATAATCAGGGTGCTTGGCTGGCTCAGTCTGAGCAAGTGAATCTTGATCTCAGGGTTTTGAGTTTGAGCCCCACGTTGGGTGTAGAGATTACTTAAAAATTAAAACAAACAAACACTAAAAGATGTATTTATTTGAGAAAAAAGAGCGAATGGGGGGAGGGGTAGATAGAAAAGGAGAGAGAGAATCCCAAGCAGGCTCCCTGCTGAGCATGGAGCCCAACTCGGGGCTTGAATTTACAAACAGATCATGACCTAAAACCAAGAGTCAGATGTTCAACCAACTGAGCCACTCAGGTGCCCCAAAATAAAAAAAAAGTCTTAAAAAAATACCATCAGAGTTACTGTGGACATTCAAAAATACAGCATATTTTAGAGAAATTGGCATAAACTTACTGTCAAGTTGTTTAATTTTTTCTCTACTTCTATTTCAGTAGGGAAATAATGAAATAACTATACATTGACAGAAGTAATTTAAATTATTGATATCATATTGTCATTTGTAGTATAAAGTTAACTATTGCTACTTTTGTTGCCTGAGAAAAGTATTGTAATTAGAATTAAGAATATAAATTTGAAAGTGCTTTATTTTTTTCAGGACAAAGTTTTATGAAAGCCTATTATTGCAATTTCTACATTAGCAGAATGTGAATTAACAGGGTTTATAGTATTGGCAGAATTTGCACATGTGTGGAGTGTTTGGTAAAGAAAACATGTGTAAGAAAAGATGTATGTTCATTTAACACCTACCTTGCTCACCTGTTGTGTATCAGGCACTGTGCTATGGATTGTGAGGAATTCATAACTGATGCTTAGGAAATTTATAGGCTGGATCAGATGCAAATACGTATCACTGCATGCCACCCATTACTTGTACAATCTTTTTTTTTTTTTTAAGAGAGAGAGAGAGAGAGTGTGTGTGTGTGTATGTGTGTGTGTGGTGGGGTGGTGGATCTCAAGCGGGCTTCATGCCCAGCACAGGGCCCAAGGTAGGGCTCGATCTGACAACCCTGAGTTGAAATCAAGAGTCAGGCGCTCAACCGACTGAGCCACCCAGGAGCTCGGAGTCATCCAATCTTAATGCCAGGCCATATAAGCCTGGGAATAAATAAGATCATATCTTTAAT
Organism: Mustela lutreola; assembly: GCF_030435805.1. NCBI lineage: Eukaryota > Metazoa > Chordata > Mammalia > Carnivora > Mustelidae > Mustela > Mustela lutreola. Next base: position 102,580,306 of record NC_081295.1, on the reverse strand, counting down.
AACCAACATTATTCTTTTAACTATATTCTCCATCATTAAAACTATTGTCCCTGGATGTTTCTAAGGTTCCTCAGATGGTGCTTAGACGTTTTTAGACTGGGGTATTCTAGCTTTCACAGCTAACTGCCATTTTTTCTTTTTCCATTTATTCTTTTTCTTCTGATTTGGTTATACGTGCTCAAAGAATAGCTGATAGAAAACTTACCTCAGTTACTGAATGCCATCAAAAACTTTGTGTGTGGGGCGCCTGGGTGGCTCAGTGGGTTAAAGCCTCTGCCTTCAGCTCAGGTCATGATCTCAGGGTCCTGGGATCGAGCCCCACATCACGCTCTCTGCTCAGCAGGGAATCTGCTTCCTCCTCTCTGCCTGCCTCTCTGCCTACTTGTCATCTCTGTCTGTCAAGTAAATATATAAAATCTTTAAAAAAAAAACAAAAACAAAAACGTGTGTGTGTGCGCGCGCGTGTGTGTACCTCATTACCTTTCCTCATAATCAAAGATACCAGCCTCATTTTCTACCCTGACGTGACTTGACTTTGTCCTCTGACTCCCAAAGTGGCAATGCCATTGTTACCACGGTATTCCTGGGTTTGCCAAATATACTGTTTAACTACTACTGAAAATTTAGTGCCCTCAGAATGTCATAGCTAAAGCTGCTCTGTGAACTGTGTGGGCACCTTTAATGTCCTAGGAGAGCTAATAGTCTTTGGGCTCTGTAATTATGGTGTGTGACCTAAACTATGGAATAGTCTTTCTTTCTACCTTTATGGTGTGTATACCAATAATATTCAGAGTTTTAGTTGTTTGTTTCTTAGTTTTTTTTTTCTTTTGCTTGATGATAGCCCCCACTGTCCCTGGGATTGAGAAGGACGTCCTCTACTAAGAAGAAGGGTGTTACCGGCTCAGTCTCATGTGTCTACCCTTAATTCCCTTTAAGTCTTTCCTGCGTTAATTGTCTTCATGCAGATAGATGATCTGTGCCCACCTCATCTGTCTTGAACTTGCCTAAATCCTAAAACTGGCACAATTCTAGCCAGGATCCTGTGCCAAAAGAATGAAGGGACAAGGAGTTATAGGACTTCTGGGAAAAGAAAGAAAGGCTTTGCAGAAATGTCTGTTCATGTCCTCTGCCCATTTCTTGATTGGATTATTTGTTCTTTGGGTGTTGAGTTTGTTAAGTTCTTTATAGATTCTGGACACTAGTCCTTTATCTGATATGTCGTTTGCAAATATCTTCTCCCATTCTGTCAGTTGTCTTTTGATTTTGTTCACTGTTTCCTTTGCTGTGCAAAACCTTTGATCTTGATGAAATCCTAATAGTTCATTTTTTTCCCTTGCTTCCCTTGCCTTTTGCGTTGTTCCTAGGAAGATGTTGCTGCGGCTGAGGTCAAAGAAGTTGCTGCCTGTGTTCTCCTCAAGGATTTTGATGGAGAAGACATCCAGATGGCCAACAGACACATGAAAAAGTGCTCCATATCACTCGGCATCAGGGAAATACAAATCAAAACCTCGAGATATCACCTAACACCAGTCAGAATGGCTAAAATCAACAAGTCAGGAAATGACAGATGCTGGTGAGGATGCGGAGAAAGGGGAACCCTCCTACACTGTTGGTGGTAGAAATGCAAGCTGGTGCAGCCACTCTGGAAAACAGCATGGAGGTTCCTCAAAATGTTGAAAATAGAACTGCCCTATGACCCAGCAATTGCACTATTGGGTATTTACCCTAAAGATACAAACGTAGTGATCCAAAGGGGCACGTGCACCCGAATGTTTATAGCAGCAATGTCCACAATAGCCAAACTATGGAAAGAACCTAGATGTCCATCAACAGATGAATGGATCAAGAAGATGTGGTATATATACACAATGGAATACTATGCAGCCATCAAAAGAAATGAAATCTTGCCATTTGCGACAACATGGATGGAACTAGAGCGTATCATGCTTAGTGAAATAAGTCAAGCGGAGAAAGACAACTATCATATGATCTCCCTGATATGAGGAAGTGGTGATGCAACATGGGGGCTTAAGTGGGTAGGAGAAGAATCAATGAAACAAGATGGGATTGGGAGGGAGACAAACCATAAGTGACTCTTAATCTCACAAAAGAAACTGAGGGTTGCTGGGGGGAGGGGGTTTGGGAGAAGGGGGTGGGATTATGGACATTGGGGAGGGTATGTGCTTTGATGAGTGCTGTGAAGTATGTAAACCTGGTGATTCACAGACCTGTACCCCTGGGGATAAAAATATATGTTTATAAAAAATAAAAAATTAAAAAAAAAAGAAAGAAAGAAAGGCTTTGTCTAAAAACATTTCATAAATTAATATTTTGGCTGATATCTGAAGAGTTGAGGAGAGGGTATGGCCAGATACGCTGAGTTATGAAACTGCAAGTTGTAAATGAGAATGAAGAAAAAAAATGCAGTTGGTGAGATAAATTTTAAGCATCAAAGACTTAGCGTAGGGTATTAAAGACTCATGCAATGTACGGCAGGACTGATGGAGTGGGCCTTAAACCGTCCTAAGTGCAGGCAGAACTCCCAGAACATCACAAGATTGACTCATCAGAATCTTCCCATCTTCCTCTAAGGTCGCTCTGGGCACTATTATGATTAATGGCGTCCCCAAGGAGCTGGTATCCAGGGAAGAGAGAGCTGCCTTTGCTGCTGCCTCAGTCGTCTCTGGGCACTGAGCAACCTGGACAGGGGACAAGTGCACTGATTGGCAGGAGCATCTCATGTTCTTACAGCTTTGCTTTCTGGCAGAGGAAATGGCCTCTGGCTCACTTTTCTCATTCTAAAATTTGTGCAAGTATTTCTATTTGGTGACATCTAATCTGCATCCAGAACCCTAGCTGAAAGATCACAGCAGCATTCCATCACAGACATTGGCAAACAGTACACAGGAGAGCTTCTCTTCCCACCTTCTCCAGAACTCGGGTTTTTAAAACGTTTACTAGCGCATCACTGAAACATTGACTTAATCTACTGTATCCTTCCTATCTGGCACAGGATAGGTAATGTATAAATAAAACTATAAAAAAAGATATGAATTTTTGAAGATTATAAGATTAAAATGTTCATGAGAGATTTGATGCTGACTGATACAAAGGTATTCCTTTTGTTATTTTTTGGTAAAGATTCCTAAAAAATGAAAACACAGTAACCTCATCCTTGAATGATATATTAAGGAACAAATGTGAAAAATTAAAGTAACAGCTGGTACTATGAGTCTACTTCTATCAGTAAACCCATTTGTATGTTCCTATTCAAGAATGCCACATTTATTAATAATCTATTGTCTCCATTCTGACCCAATTTTACATTTAAAGCCTGGGTGGCTCAGTGGGTTAAAGTCTCTGCCTTCACTTCAGATCATGATTCTAGAGTCCTGGGATTAAGCCCTGCATCAGGCTCTCTGCTTGGCAGGGAGCCTGCTTCCCCCTCTCTCTCTGCCTGCTTCTCTGCCTACTTGTGATTTCTGTCTGTCAAATAAATAAATAAAATCTTTTTTTTAAAAAAAAAGCTCTCTAAAAATAAGGATACTGTGTAGTTGTAATATGATACAGACTTTTTTCCACCATCCACACGTCATAAATATTACCATGTTCTATTGGAATTAAAAATATCTTTAAAGGCAAAAAAAAAAAAAATCTTTAGTAATTGAGGCAGTTTATTTGCATGAATATAAATATTTTCAGTTTATATCACAATGAAAATTATTCTAATATTTGCCTTTTTAAACAATTGTATGTACGTTGGTAGAAAGGATTTTAATAAGCTCTTGACCTTTCTTTTTATAGTTAATGATACTTAGATTTGTTTTGATTCAAGTCAAAGTTAACCTTTATTTTTCCTATTATATTTCAATATGCCATATGGTATAAACTGAAGAAAAATAAAAATGGCTTGGTTTTCATAGAATTAATGTTAGTTCTCATAGGGGAAGACTTTCTGACCTCTCTTTAACAGTATTTAAGGCCCCTAAGAGGCTAGAACTTTAAAGAAGAATGGAATTAATGATGCCTTACACAGAATTAGTGACAAGAAAGCCAGTGTGATTGTGTGGACGCTGGACATTTACTGAGTGCTTGGAAGGAGTCTGACATTCATTATACTAGATTCTGGAGCGACATAGAAGAAAAAGCCACCTAAGTGTGAGGAGTTTACAGTTGCCCTTTTGTATCCTTTGGCTCTGAAGATGATTGACACAACTGGAATTTGAGCTTCCCTCAGGCAGGAGCGGCTTCTATGGATTATGTCGGGAAATGTTTAGATAGAAGGAAAAACAGCTAATTAATCAAGTAAAGGCTTAAGATGATCTTATGTCTCCAGGAGAGAGCTATGGATGTCTTTTGTAGGATCAGCCTCTGAAACAGCAGGGTAAGCACCTCTGAAAAGCGTGTAACAGAAGTAAGTGAGGCTATGAGAGAAGATTCCGCAGGCAACAACTGTGCTTGACTTGGAGGTGGTTGCTTGTTACTAGTAAAAGCAGGGAGACTTGCTTGTCAACTAAGAATGAGCCAAGCAAATATTTATTGTTATCATCATGACAAACGGGAGGCATTGAGCTTGTTTAGATGGGCTGATTTCCCAAATTTTCTGAGTGAGAACTTTTGCCAAGAGAGATCTGATACTCCTAAAAATAACAAATCCTTGGTGACACTGGCCTTTTTGGAAGCTAGAGTTACAATACTAAGAAAAATAGACCAATGTCAGTGACACAAATTTCCCTGTAAGTTAACTTTACTATTCCTTTCTTCTTAAAACATTTTATTGAAAATCTATTCGAAGGCGTTTCAGATAAAATGATTACCTGAACACTAACTTCTTGCTTTGCCTCTTACATTCCAGTGGCAATGACACAATAATAAAGAAACCCAGAACTAATGCTGGCATCTAGGAAAAAAATACTTTAAATTTGTCATAAAATTTCAGGAATTTGTGCTCGATATGGTGTAGATTGATGGGATCTCTAAAAGCCAAATTTGAAACTTTCCCTTTTGGTGAAGTGGGTTAGCACTGAGGATTTCTGGACAATTTTGAGAGCACTTGGGGGAGGAAGAAACATTCCACTTGGACTCACTTGTACCTCTGAAATGTAAGGCACTTAAAAGGACCTGCATCCAAGGACCCATGAGATGGAGCTTACTACAGACCCAGAAGTCAGGTGGGAAATTTATTTGACAGCTTTATGCTAATAAGATAATTTGAAAAGTAATGCATAGCAATACCCTAATAAAACAAATGGAGAAGAAAAGAGAACCAGCCTAGAAACAAAAAGGAAATTAAATTAGCTGGGTGAGCTAAGAAAGTTAAGTATGCAAGAACATAATTAAAATTTGCATTATAAACTACGAAGATTATAGTCTGAAGTCAATCTAATGAAGACAATTTGAATTTCCATGGATGGTCTTGTAGCTGGGGATTAAAAAAGTTGAAGAACTAAGAGCAGAACTTGAAAACAGATTGTTGCTCTCATAAAAAATTTTTTAAAAAGACAATAAACAATAGTTAAAGAAATAAAGGAAAAACACTTTCTTGGCTAAAGGTAAACTTGAAACTACACATTGCTAGGTCTCCCCTGGAACAAGGGAAACATTAATAAAAATAGACTAACATCAAGACAAAATCCAGCTAAAAATTTGAATTTGGAAATCAGAGAAATAATCCTATAAAATTTGCTCAGAAGATAAACTGTCAGCTTTAAGATAAACTGTCAGCTTTAAAGAAAGTGAAACCAGCAGAATCTCCAAACAATGCATTAAATACATGGAGATAACAGGGAAACATTTGTATTTTAAAAGGAAAATTTGTGGTCTAGAATTTCCTTATCAGCTAAATTGGTATTCATTTGCATGAATAAATATATCTTTTTATAAAAATGTTAGTGAAAATTGAAACAAAAAAGTAAAATGAAGTATAAATGCTTATAAAAATGTACAAAGTGCCAATGTCATGAGGGTACTAAAAAATATGAAATACACTGAAAAATAACAATTGCATCAAAACTGTCAGATGATATTACTGATAGCATAACATGGATTTGGAAGAAGTAATATATGAAGAAATTATACAGTCATGAAAATAAATGACTAAATATTGAGTTCAAAATTTAGAAAAAAAATTAAAAATTAGAAAATATGTCAATTTTAATAAGCATAAATCAGATATGAATAACCAGAAATTATAAAAGTGAGAAAATTATAGGTAAAGGAAATTATTTACCATATAAAAATATATAAAATCTTAATTATTCAAGTTGAAAACATTATACCTCTGAGAACTGACATCTGGGGCTTAAAATTAAAATAAAAGATAATAGCCATAGGATCACAACAATTTTATAATTTTTATTGCAAACTAGTTAATGAGTACATATTTTGTGCCAAGCACTGTTCTAGAAATAAAAGATCAATGTTCTACATCTGGCAATAGGGGGAAGAGATAAGAAGCTATAACCATAATAAATTATATTAGGAAATGATAACATATTCAGGAAAATATTAAAAGTAGGTGAAAAGGTGATTGGAATTATGGAATGCAACTATCATTTGGGTAGTTTGGTCTGAAAGCTCTCAGTAACAAAGTGGTATTTGGACAAACACTTAAGATGAAAAATGCCGGGACACCTGGGTGGCTCAGTGGGTTAAAGCCTCTGCCTTCAGCTCAGGTCATGATCCCAGGGTCCTGGGATTGAGCCCCACATGGGGCTCTCTGCTCAGCAGGGAGCCTGCTTCCTCCTCTCTCTCTGCCTGCCTCTCTGCCTACTTGTGATCTTTGTCTGTTAAATAAATAAAATCTTAAAAAAAAAAAAAAAAGATGAAAAATGCCATCATTGATATTTCAAGGAAGGGAGATCCTGGCAGGAGAAGGAGCTAGTGCCACGTAATTTCCTCCTGGATACACAGTTAGGTTATTCTTCCCTACAGTCTGGGAGGGGATGTGAACTGAACTCTTGCCAGTAGAATGTGGGCAGAAGTGATTGATGCCTCTTGTAGAAGCGGCCCCTAAAACCTGCATTCCAGTATCTGGCTAGCTCACTCTTAATTCGTTTTTCCCTTTGTCTCCTCTTTCTCTGGCTATCTTCTGTTTTTGCTCTTTATCTTTCTCTCTCATTGTTGGTCCTTTTGATGGAGGAGATGTGGGCAGAGCACTCCAACATGGCTTTAGGGAACAGCAGAGCCATAGCTGAAAGGAATCTAGGGAGTCTCAACTCCTGACTCTCCCTTGGGAGGGGAGATACTCAGGTGCCACTCATCCTTCATCATACTGTGACATTGTGTTGAGCCATCAAGATTTCTTTTTTGTTCTTGTTGTTTTGCTTAAGTAGGAAACTATTGTTACTTATACTGACTGATGCTGGAGCAATTCCAAGAACTTTGCCTTTTCATTTGAGCGAAATGGAGTGACAGTGTCTTGAGTAGAGGAGTGATTTGACCTTACATTTTAATAAGAGTTTCTCTCTGGCTGCTCTGTTGGTAGTATCCTGTAAAGGTGCCAGAGTAGAAACAGAGAGATCAGGTAAGAGGCTGAAGCAATAACTCTAACAAAAAAACAGCGATAGCTTGGAACCCTCCACCTGCAGTGGCGATGATTGTCAGCCTCCAGATAGATTTGAAAGTAGAGCCAGCAAAATGTATTTTCATATTAGATATGGGAGTGGAATAAAAAGTTGATGCCAAGGTTTTTGACCTGAGGACCTGGGAGGATAGTGTATCTGTCACTGAGATGGGGAAAATGGTGGGTAGAGGAGTTTTGGTGGAAAGATGAATTTAGTTTTGGATATGTTGAATTTCAGGTGTTGAGTGAGCAGTTGGATATGAGCCTCGTTTCAAAGTGTTTAAAAGTGTTAAATCATGTAATTCAATTGTACTATTTATTTTTATCACAGAAACTTTAAAAAATACTCTATGTATGCCACCGATGGAATTTTGACTTCTACCTCTGCAACTAATAATACAGTATATGTTAATTAAATTGAGTGTAAATAAAAAAAATTAAAAAATACTCCATATGGCAAAACTGCAACTATCAGAAATAGGATCTGGCTAATATTGGATGTTTCTATTAATCAAAGGTGATCCTCAAGAATGATATTCCATTTTAGATTGCACTTCTTCAGTTACTATTAAAAATAGGATTTTTCATGTTTAGTGCCCATCTGGGTTTCTATTGTAAATTTCTTTTATCATTTATATATTTTTCTTTGAGGTGTGCATGTATATTCATATATATATATATATATATATATATATATATATATATATTTAAAAAATCCCTTAATATGATATTTGATTATTTGTCTCTGATGTATTTTGCCAATGTATTCTCTCAAAAGCTCAGAAATTTGACCTCAAATCTCAAATAAAATATACCAACTTTTTGTCTGTTTCTCTTTTAATACAGAAGATGAGAAATGAAGATAAGAAAATAACACTTTCCAGCTTTGATTACTTCTCTAATTTGGATCTTTATAAAGGTATGTTTTTCCCTTAAACTATTTTAAGAAATTGCCTCCCATTTTTCAAAATAATCTTTCTATTTTGACATCAAATCCCATGTGATGCAAAGATTTGGATCAGTGGAAACTGAGATCTGTAGAGTTACTGTGATGCTCGATAGGTTTAATGTAAGATCTGAGATTTTGTTGGAGAGCAAGTATCATCGGTGGGTGACCATGAGGGGACTACGAGAATCTTCCAAGAATGTTCCAAAAACCGTGATCCTAGGATGACTCCAAGGTCAGTCCTGGAGAGCACTGTCAGTAATAAGGAGACTAGTATGTCAACTGGCAGCAGAGAAGACTCAAAAAACTTTTTTTATAAATATTTTTACGATAAGAGAAACAATAAAAATCATGAGAAAAGTAGAGAAAAAAGAATTTTTATAAACAGCATTTTTTTTTCCTTTCTTTCTTTTCTTTTTCTTTTTTTTTTTTTTTTTTGCCTGACCGATTTTATTGTGACATCCTTCTCTAAGGTAGCTTTTGCCTCATTGTGAAACTAATACTTGGTATCTGCCAGCTGAAATATTTTTGTCTCTAACTTCCAATCTGAAGGGATTTCTGAAAACCAGCAGATTTCCTATGTGACTTATATCCTTCCCCTGTCCTTGAACCACTCAACTCCCCTCCCCTCCCCTTTTCTTCCCACCCTCTGTCTCCATCAAGGGGCATATCTATTTTAACTTTCATAATGGTTGGTAACAGCTCTCTTATCTTAGGTTTAGACTTTGGTTATTTCTTATCCTATTGTCATTTCCTTTTTGTTGTTGTTTTCTTTAGTTGTTCTTTTATCTAATTCCTTAAGTTGTATAATTAATGCATTAGTTATCAGCCTTTCTTCTTTTTCTTTTTTTATGAAGATTTTTATTTACTTATTTGACAGACAGAGATCATAAGTAGGCAGAGAGGCAGGTGGGGGTGGGGGTGGGGGCAGGCTCCCTGCTGAGCAGAGAGCCTGATGTGGGGCTCTATCCCAGACCTGAGATCATGATCTGAGCCGAAGGCAGAGGCTTTAACCCACTGAGCCACCCAGGCGCCCCTAGCCTTCTTCTTTTATAACATAAACATTTGGCTCTACATTTTTCTCTGAATTCTCTTCATTTGTATTTAACAAGTTTTATATGTTGTATTTGCATTATATGTCAGTTTTAAGTTATATAATTATTTTCATTATAATTTCTTCATGGTTCATGGGTTGGGATGTGTTTTAAAAAATTCTTAAAAGCATAAAACATTTTATTTTATCAACAATGATTTCTAACTTAATTACATTCTGATCAGAGGATGGATTCTGCATTAACCCAATTCTTCAAAATTTACTGAAAATTGATCATGTAATTGATTTCCTACATGATCCATTTTCTGTGTTTAATTTAGTAGACTGTATATTCCTTAATTTCTGTTTTAAAGTTCCAAAAAAAAATAAAATCTCATTAGTTCAATTTTTTTTTTTGGTTTGCTTGATCTATCTGTTACTCAGACGTATATGTTAAAAGCTCCCCCTACTTTGGTTATTTTTCCAGTTCTCTTACTCATGCTCTCCTTTTTTTTTTTTTTAATCTACTTTGTGACTTTATTAAGTGCATAGAATTTTAGAACTATTTAACTCCCTTATTAATTAAAGCATTTATTATATAGGAAATCTACTTATCACAGTTTTAGCTCTAAACTTTGTGAATAATAGAACATCAGCAGCTTTCATTCATCAAATATTTGCATGCTTATTTTATTCTTTGACCTTCACTCCTTTCAGTTCATTAAATTTCAGAGTATCTTCTATAAATACTATTTTGTATGATTTTTAATCTAAACCAATATGGTATTTTTAGTTTTTATTTATGAAATCAATCCATTTAAAAGTATTGTAATTACTGATATACTTGAATTTATTTTTACTTTCTGATATTTTTTCTGTCTTTCTTTTTTCTGTTTTTCTAGATTAAAAAAATTTCCCCTCACTTTACCCTTTTCTCTTTCCATTGAAGGATTTATTTATTTGCTCTGTATTCTTTTAATTAATATCCTAGAAATTGTAACATGCAACACAAACTTGAAGAATTCTAAAGTGAATCAACATCTTTTCTGAGACTGCTTTAACTGCCTTGAGCATATTTTTGGCTCACAGGCATTTCTTATCTAGTGCTAGTGCAATCTTACTATTTTTTTAAATCGTTATAGGCAAAGCTCATTCAGATACCAGTTTCTTTGCTCATTCCTTTCTGTATCTCAAGCCTTCCTCTTGGAATTTAAAATTTGCCTTTTAATCATGCTTAAGAATTTTTTTCACGAAACTGTTTCTATAATCAAGGCTTTATTTTTTTGTTGTTGTTCTTGAAAAAGATAGTTTTGTTGAGAAACATTGTTTTCACTAAGATACTGAGAGACATTTCTCTTTGAATTTGAAGACTTTCACTATCTTATTTCCTGTGCTGCTCTTGAGCATTTCGGCTGAGCTTAGTTAGTGTTCTTTTGTAAGTAATCTTTCATTTCTTTCTAACTGTTATGAATTTCTTATTTTTTTCCACAATGTTCCCCATGGTGATTTTTTTTTTTCATTTTGTTTGAGATTTATTCAGTCTCCCAACTCTGAGAATTTTGATAAATTGTATTTCTTAATTCCCAACAGAGAAACCAAAGCATATATTTGGTGCATTTATAGTTAATGTTACATTATCTAGTGTAGTCCTGTCATAAGATGTCTCCTATATTGACTATATATCACTGAGAAATAAATTCTCTACTTAAAGTTTTATACATCATGATTGGAAGAATTTCCATGGATAGGTTCTGTTTCTGTTCGTTTTACCTTGTTTCTTTTCCATGACCAAATATTTCCAGTGCCTACCACTATAGGATACACTTACATTGCCATGTGTCCTCTGGCTCTATTCCTTTATGTTAGGAAGCTAAGGAATCAACACATCAAGTGGTAGAATTATTCCTAGAAGCCAGTCCTACTCTGGAATGGTAGCAAGAGTTTAACTATACACAAGAGTGATTGTTAACCAAATAAATATATCCCACTGGATTCAAACTAAATGAATAACTAACTCAATTTCATTTTAGATTGATCCCTTGAATGCCTATTACCTCTCTTAAGGCAGCCAATAAAAGGGGAAGTGTGACAAAAGGGAATTTGGACAAGAACAAGCCATCAGTCTTAAACAATTGCAGTTCAGTGTTTTTCTTTTAAACATTTTACCACAACACATGATCATGGGACCTCATGGCTCAGATTTCCTTGGGACCTTGAAATGGGCTTATGCAAGCAAGGAGCCCAAAATGTACTCTTCTGCAGCTTTACTGTAAATCTACTTCTGTTCAATCTCTACCCTCTTCTAAGTTATATCCTCCCTAAAGGTAACCATTATTCTGAATTTGTCTTGACTTTATATAAACGGAATTGTACAGCAAATATTTTTTGTTTTTGTTTTTGGCTTCTCTCACTGGACTGTATTTTGGTGAGATTCACCTATATTATTGCATATGGCTATTATTTGTTAATTTTCTCTATAGCATGACATCACGTGAACAAACCACATTCTTCCATTGATGTTAATTTGAGTTATTTTTAGTTTAAAAATCTTACAGATAATGCCACTGTCACCATTTCTATTGTGTCTCTCAGTGTGTGTGTGTAGGCGTTTCTTTTTAACTCACACCTAGTTGTAGAATCCACAGATTATAAGCCTCTTCATTGTAGTAGATAATGCCAAACTCTTTTCCAAAGTATTATATCAACTCTATTTCCACAATTGGTGGAATGAGAGTTTCCATCGTCAACACTAGTCATTATAGTTAGATGGGTAGCAAAATAGCCTTCAAGATATGATTTTCATTCCACATGACTTTCATGTGTTTACTAGCCATTTGAATGTCACCTTTGGCCAAGTGTTTGTTGAGCTCTCTCGATCATCTTTCTATTTGGTTGTTGGCCTGTCTCCTCTTGATTTGTGGAGATATTCATAGTTTTCATATAGATGATCTTTGTAAGTAATATAAGTTGCAAATATTTATTTATATATTTTATTTATTTATTTGAGAGAGAGAAACAGAGAGAGACAGAGAACATGAGCAGGGGAGCAGAGATAGAGGAAGAAGCAGATGCCCTGCTGACCAGGGAACCTGACATGGGGCTCGATCCCAGAACCCTGGGATCATGACCTAAGCTGAAGGCAGACACTTAAAACTGAGCCACTCAGGAACCCAGTTGCAAATATTTTCTCCCATGTTCTGAATTTGTAATTTCAATAACTATGTGTTTTTGTATTTCTAGACAAAATGATCAGTTCTTTCCAAATATACTTAATCCATTTTTGGTAGACTTAATTTCTTTATATTTTTAAATGTATTCTCTATTTATTTAAACATTGGAAAATGTTCATGTTTTGTATTCAGGACATCAATATTTGAAATTTCCTGAAATCAAGTCTACTTTTATTTATTTTTTTTTCCCTTTTGCAAATTCTCTCCCATGGTTTCTTCACATACTTGTGTTTGGGAGGGGTTGGGTAGAGGCAAGAGGCGGATGAAATCCTGGTTGAGGTTGTCCTTTGCTACTGAGAACTGAATTTTCCCCTGCCGTGTGCCTATGGTGGTTGTTGTTTTTTTTTTAATTTTATCAACATATAATGTATTATTTGCTTCAAGGGTATAGGTCTGTGAATCCTCAGTTTAACAATTTAGGCTACATTAAATTCATTTCTTATAACTGGTGTGATAGACTGGAATTTGTACTCAACTTGCTAAACAATAAGAGACACTGAGGAGTTTAAATGTGAGAACAACATAGTTAGATTTTTTATATTAAAGGAGACAGAGAGAGACAGAGCAATTTGGGTAGATAGTTTGAGGTTGGGGATAAATAGTTGGAAGCTGGGGATGTTAGGATGTTATTGCAATCATACAGATGAGGGGTAGAATAGACAGGTAAAATAATAGTGGTGGTAAGAAAGGATACAATGACTCACAGACAATATATAGTTACAGAAAACATCAGTTTAAGTAGAAATGAAAATAATAAAAAATACCACTGGGTCAAAACCCACATCTTTGTAAAGAGGCACTTTCATTCATTATTGATGGCAATATAAATCAGCCAATTCTCTAGGTAAAGAACATGATAATATATACCAGAAACTATGAAAACAAAAGTACAACAGTATGCCTTTCTCCAACAATTCCACCTTTAGTAATAACTAAGGAACTATGGACACAAGCCTGTGAAAGTGTATGAACAAAAGTTTTCACTGTATCTTTATTTCTGAGGTAACAAATTAGAAAAAAATCTATGTATTTATTTTGTAAAATCAAAGGGAACCACCAAAAATGAAGATATAAATTATAGCCTAAGTAATAAAGTAGGTTGCAGAATAGTATTGGAAAATATTATACAATTAAAAATAATAATATGCATATATAGAATATATTTGAAAAAATAGGTAATATAACAATGCTTATATCAGCATTTTTTTCTATTGCCTTATATTTTGAGAATGCACATGGATCATCATGTTTTGAAAAGTGATAAAGCAGTTAATAGGTGCTTCAAAGAAGCCAGTATCAGCTACTGGTTTAGTGGGGAATCTGATGAACTTAGATGCTGTGCGGGACTTGTTTGAAAATACAATTGGATATATCTGAATCTCAGTTAGAAAGAGTCTGACTGTAAAGCATTTAAGATGAAGTGGCTGATGTCAGAACTTTTTCCAATGTGTTTCCAGGAACTTTTGTACTAAATTTTATTATTTATTTGTTTATTTTTGCTTAAAGATTTTATTTATTTATTTGCCAGAGAGAGAGCAAGAAAGTGTACATGAGAGCACAGGCAGGGGGAATGGCAGGCAGTGGGAGAAGCAGGCTCCCCACTGAGCAGGGAGCGCCATGGAGGACTCTATCTCAGGACTCAGATTGTGACCTGAGTCAAAAACTTTACCAACTGAGCCACCCAGGCGTCCCTGTACTAAATTTTAAATGCTTAGTTAAAAGAATGGTATAAGAATCTATTTTGGCAGTAATTATCAGCCTCTTTCCTTTATGGGGTTAAACATACTCTTCCCCAACCCCTCATACTATTGGTATTATTATATTTATCAGATATTAAAAATCCCATATAGATTGGGTGGGCTATGCATTTTGAAAATATATATTGTGTAATTAAGTAATGATTCTATTGGTCACTATCTCTAAACAAGGCACTTCAGAGGGTGTTTTAATTCTACAGTTCAATAAAAATCCTGTCACTAACATTTCCCTAATATATCACTTTTCAAGGCAAACTTTGAATAACAAATTCTTTGATCTTTATTTTGCCAATTTGAAGGTTAGATTTTTTTAAAACTCCCGACACCAATTTTTTTTAAGAACAAAGGTCTTATTTATCATAATAATATGGGAATTTATCTAATGTATTTATGGATCCTATAAGAATTTAACAAATCCTATTAACTGAGGTGTTTCAATTTCATAGGTAGGATATTGTTCACAAATCTAAACCAATCAAAAGTGAAATAAAAAAATAAATGTGTATTTCTAGGGGTGTTTGGGTGGCTTAATCAATTAAGTGTCCAACTCTTGATTTGGGCACAGGTCATGATCTCAGGGTCCTGAGATGAAGCCCTGTGTGGGATCCTTGCTGGGGATGGAGCATGCTTATGATTCTCTCTCTCCCTCTCCACCATTTAAATAAATAAATAAATATTTCTGAAACTATTAGTTTATCTCTGCAATGTAGTTAAAATGCACCCAATCTTCTCCATTCTCCTACTAGTAATGGAAGAAAAGCAGGTGAGGAAGGGGTCCTGACCTAAGAAGAAACTGCTTTTAAAAGGAAAAAGACCCCCTCCTGTTATTCTACACCAACCTGAAAGGAGCCCACCACCTTTCCCCCACATGAACAGCTCCCTGATAGGTAGGTAAGCACATGGACCAAAACCTGATTGGGTGACAGGTGCATGGAGGTTTCATCAAATTAAAACAGCCAACCAACAATCTCAAAAAATCCCTAGACTTAGAAACTCTGAGGGCAACCCTCTTGGGTCCCCTCCCTCCTCCAAAGCTTTGTACTATCATTCAATAAACTTTGGTTTGCTGTCTGTCATTCTTCCTCTGGTCTACCTCTTCATTCTGCCGAGTGGCATGACCAAGAAACATGGGCACTAAAGGAAAAGAAATCCTGAAACATTAATTCAAGCACTAACTTTTTCCCCCTGAATTATTGCCTCAACTGGTCTTCTTCCTCTTAGTATCTTCTTATTTCAGTCTCTTTCACTTTGCCACTTTAAGCAGTTGGTTATGTAAAGTCTTGGCTAAAAAAATCTTTACCGCCCCAACTCCTGAAAGACTAAAGTCTTGCCCAGAAAGCAAGATCATCTACATTTTGACCCATCCCATATTCCTGATTTCATTTCTTTATATGTTTCAAAACATGCCCTACAAGTGAATTCTCTTGACTTCTGTATACTGTGCAAGTGCTGGAAATTTCTTCCTCATACCCTCTTAGCCTTCTCAAATTCTTATTGATAGCTAGGAAAACTAATCTCTAAAGTCTGTTGTACTTTTTCATTTATCTAATGGTAATTCTTTTCTCTAACAGGTAAGTAGGATTCCTGATTCTCCTCCTGAATCTTGTGCTGAAGCACAAGGTTGAAATGACTGGCCTTTTCAGCTAAAGGAAGACCGTTTGTAATAAAGAATAAAGTCTTCCTTGAGGACTCAGATCAAACATCACTGAAATTGTCACAAGTTCTCTTTTTCATCCCGTGGCTGCATGCATATTTATGTTCTTACCCATGTATTTTCCTCCCAGTCATGTGGACACCCGTGGTGGACAGGTAACATTATTCGATTGCACTGGTCACAAATTCAATTCCTACTCAACAATCTGGAGAAGAATCCTTCTGCGCATTTTAGTAACAATTCAAACGAATGAAATAATTTTTAAAGTGTAACTAGTGAAAAAAAAAAGACTTTTGAGTTCTGGGAGAAGGCAGAGACAAAGATTTTTTTTTTTTTTAAAGATTTTATTTATTTATTTGACAGACAGAGATCACAAGTAGGCAGAGAGGCAGGTAGAGAGAGAGGAAGGGAAGCAGGCTCCCTGCTGAACAGAAAGCCCAACACGGGGCTTGATCCTAGGACCCTGGGATCATGACCTGGGCCGAAGGCAGAGGCTTAACCCACTGAGCCACCCAGGTGCCCCAGAGACAAAGATTTTTAAGTAAGGACCCAGGAAATAGCACCTACCTCTCTTTTTATTCTCTGGCATTCTGAGACTAGGAAAAATTATTAATGATACATTTATGCTCCAACAGTTATTACTGTGGTATTGGCTTTAGTAAGTTAACACGTGCATAAAATGCTACTCAGAAAGTGTTCCTCTCCAAGTTCAACCCCCACGCCCTTCTCAAAAAAAAAAAAAAAAAAAAAAAAAAGAATGGAAAAATTTGAGTGTCTTGAGAAAAGTTTAAATGTATCCACTTCCTCATATTGGCCATGACCCTGAAGTCTTGGGTTGCACTCAGGGTCATTGCTCTTCATTAGTCCGTGGAGACTAATGCTAATTGAACTCACTGCCTGGGAGTTTTCTAAGTGGGGGAAAAAAAATAAATACATTTGTAAGATGCTTAATTTTAAAATAGACTATATCTTGGGCAGCGGACATGAACAGACATTTCTGCAAAGAAGACATCCAGATGGCCAACAGACACATGAAAAAGTGCTCCATATCACTCAGCATCAGGGAAATACAAATCAAAACCACGAGATATCACCTCACACCAGTCAGAATGGCTAAAATCAACAAGTCAGGAAATGACAGATGCTGGCGAGGATGCGGAGAAAGGGGAACCCTCCTACACTGTTGGTGGTAGAAATGCAAGCTGGTGCAGCCACTCTGGAAAACAGCATGGAGGTTCCTCAAAATGTTGAAAATAGAACTGCCCTATGACCCAGCAATTGCACTATTGGGTATTTACCCTAAAGATACAAACGTAGTGATCCAAAGGGGCACGTGCACCCGAATGTTTATAGCAGCAATGTCCACAATAGCCAAACTATGGAAAGAACCTAGATGTCCATCAACAGATGAATGGATCAAGAAGATGTGGTATATATACACAATGGAATACTATGCAGCCATCAAAAGAAATGAAATCTTGCCATTTGCGACAACATGGATGGAACTAGAGCGTATCATGCTTAGTGAAATAAGTCAAGCGGAGAAAGACAACTATCATATGATCTCCCTGATATGAGGAAGTGGTGATGCAACATGGGGGCTTAAGTGGGTTGGAGAAGAATCAATGAAACAAGATGGGATTGGGAGGGAGACAAACCATAAGTGACTCTTAATCTCACAAAAGAAACTGAGGGTTGCTGGGGGGAGGGGTTTTGGGAGAAGGAGGTGGGATTATGGACATTGGGGAGGGTATGTGCTTTGGTGAGTGCTGTGAAGTGTGTAAACTGGTGATTCACAGACCTGTACCCCTGGGGATAAAAATATATGTTTATAAAAAATTAAAAATTAAAAAAAAATAAAATAAAATGGACTATTTCTAAATCTGTGGGAAATGTTCTGTTTCAAATTTCATTGGGAGCAAGATGAATTAAAGAGATGCTTTTCCTTGGGTACCTTAATAAATTGCTTCTAAAACTTAATTCTTTTCAGATACTTTGTAACATAATAGTCTCTTACTCCTCAGTGCTTTTAACTGTGATAATGTTCTTCTGGATAACATGTTTTCACTGTTTGTATTTACCACAATTCCTTTTGAATTAGGCATTAAAGTAAGTTTTTCCTGAAATCAAAGGTGTTGGGATCATCCCGTACTCATTACTTACGATTTTTTTGTACCTCTCATTTCTGCAGACAGACACTTAGAGAATAGGACCCAGACAGAGATTTGCTTGTGTCCTTTGGTGTTTCTCTTGGGAGGAAAAAAAAAAATCACCTCATGAGATGACAAGATTTTTTTATCTTATATACTGTTTATTTCAATTTGTGCACTTTTAAAACCTGTCATGATCTCTTTTGCCAGAACATTGAATGCTAAAGTTTGGCTGTTATCTGGTTAGGAAATGAGACTGTATCAGTCTCTGCTGTCATAGGCTTCCTGACCAGTTCTGAATTATTCTTTGGTTTGTAAGCTCACTCTACCATCAAAATCTCTATTTGGCTTTTCTAATCTAAGACACTAGCTAGTCTCTGTGGCTCTTAAAAAACCCGACCCAGCACGAGACCTGGGCTTTGACTGGCCTCCTCCATAGGGGGCTCCTTTCTGTTATCTCTTTGGAATTCAACCTCTTTCTCTGAACAAATGAGTCACATTTATCTAAACCTTACCTTTCAACTCTTTTTCCGCACCCCCCTCCCTTTCTTCTTTTTCTGCTTATGTTTGGGGCCTCTGGAAATCTGAGCCTGGGGAGAAGAAAAACAAATACGCTGCACTTTTCCTAAGAATGCCTGGTCTCTTAGCTGTTCTGTGTCTCTGCAGCTGACATGGAGCCTCCATATCCATTTCACCCAGATTCTTCTCCCCGGAGCTCTTTTATTCCAAAGTGAAGTGAAGAATTTATAGTCATCTGATGAACTCCAACATAGTAATTCAATTGTTACATAGAAATTTGACTGCTTCAAAGGTCGGCTGGGCTTATCTTATGGATCAATACTGTTAATTACTTTAGTAACAATAATCACTATCAACTGATCCTTTTTTTTTTTTTTAAATGTGCCTATGCTGAGCTAAGTGGTTTACAGAGTAGTTTTATAAGAAATCTAGATTTACCAAATAATAATCCCTTCTTCATTTAGACAATACTGTGTGTTAAGAATCCTGCTGCAGACAGTCAATAAAACATGTTTAGGATAGGGGCCCTCAGATCAGAGACCTGGACCTGGGTTCAATTCTTTGTCTGCCAAGGAGTAGGTGTGTGACCTTGCATAAACTATTTAACAGTTTGATCCAACAAATATTTTTGAAAATATACATGCCATTATTTATTTTTAACTTACCTTAAACATTTTTTAAAAAAGATTTAATTGTCAGAGAGTGAGAAAGCACAAGTAGGGAGAGTGGCAGGCAGAGGGAGGGAGGGGAGAAAGAGGCGCCCCACTGAGCAAGGAGTAAGGAACTGGACTGTCCCCTGGAATCATGACCTGAGTCGAAGGCAGATGCTTAACCCACTGAGCCACCCAGATGTCCTATAACTTAACTTAAAATGTAAAGTTGCTTGTTGAATGTATAAGTTTCAGAACTTAAGCTACATCATTAATCCAAAGAAATGATAATACCTAATTCATAGAGATTTTTATGGAGAGTGAGTAAGATTATACACGCAAAACATGTAGCTTAGTGCTTGGCACACAGCAGTAGTCCATAAACTATAGTTACCTCCCCCTACCCCGGCAGTTCTCAAACTGCTAAATTCCTGAGGTCAGGAAACTGCCAGACTCTCATTCTTTGTGCATCACAGTATTTTATCAAAACGTCTAGCATTAAACTGCCTGGGATAGAAAAAAAGGAAAGTTATAATAAAATTATAAAAAAATAATTCATATATATATACAATCAGTCTTAAAGCAATGTTCAAATGTTTATACTTTTCCATTTCATTTTTTATTTATCTGATGAAGTAAGTGGTTAATCATGGATCCGATTCTCTCCTTTCCAGTAAAATTTAAAAGGCAAAGGCATTCAACATGTAGCAGAGCTCCTGGCTAGTCCCTCAGAGTGCTGATATTTTTAGAACACAACAGAAGAAGGGCATTATAAGCTTGGAAAATTTTGAGAAAAGTAGCCTAAGAGAGTACAATATATTCTGATTTATATTGATATCAGGAAGCCCCAATCTGTCAAGGAACAAAGATAAGGAAGCAGTTCTATTATTTTAGACATACACGTAATTATTAAGATTAGATCTAAATTCTTAGCACTGAGTTCAAATTTCCAGCCTGCTTTCTTTTTGGTTTTTGGTTTTTGGTTTTTGGTTTTTTGTTTTTCCACACAGCACACCCAGGTGTGGGGCCTCTCGCTCCTCCAGGAACATACTATAAAAGTCGATGCTTTTGAAACTTTGCTTATGTGAGGCACTGGGTTAAGATTGTCACCTTCTCTCTTACTAACCCCCTCCCCACCCCAGTTGTCCTTTATCAACAGTCCACTCACCTTTCAAATCTTAAGTCAGGGTTGCAACCTCTGCTTTTTCATTTCTCCTCAGCAACCCTAATCTTAATGTTTCCACAGTAGTTTTGTCAGTATCTCTAGCATAGCATTTACTTGAGTCTCTCTTTTCTTATGATTTTTTTTTAAAAGATTTTCTTTATTTATTTGTCAGAGAGACAGAGAAGAGAGCATAAGTAAGTGAAAGGGCAGAGGGGGAGGATGTCTCCCTGCTGAGCGAAGAGCCTGATGTCGGACTTGATCCCAGGACCCTGGCTGGGATCATGACCTGAGCCGAAGGCAGACGCTTAACTGACTGAGCCATCCAGGTGCCCCCTTATGATATTTTAAAAATAGAAAATATGAGTAGCTTATCACCTTGAAAGAAATTAAATTATTAGTTATTCTCTTCACAAACAAAATATCAGATACAGGCAATTTGATGAATGAATACTCTAAACTTTCAAAGGAATGGATCGTTTCAGTTGTATAACATTTTCAGACAAAGGAAAACCAGGGAATACTCCTCTACTCATTGTATAAATAACCTTGATATCAAGATTAGATGTAGGCAACAAAGAAGATTTAATTATGGACAAATCTACTCCTGAACATATATACAAAAAAGTCCTTAGCAAAGTGTTGGCAAACCGAATTCAGATGATATGCAAAAAAGTATAAACTGAAATACATATATTCCAGAAATTTAATTTGCCTTGATATTAGAAGGTTTATTAATGAACTCGGTGCTTACCAGATTAAGGAAGGGAAAAATCTAGATGCATTTCTCAATAGAAGTACATAAATTATTTGATAAGAATCAAAACCCAATTGATGACTTAAAAAAAAAAAAAAAAGACCTTAGCAAATTGGGAGTAGAAGGTAGTATATACCTGACAGTCTAGAGCAGATACTGTATTTAATGGAAAAATGTTAGATACATTTGTTTTTGAATCAGGACTAAGGAATGCCCAGTGTCACTGTTTATATTCAACATTGTTTAAAATCTCTAGGTTGTAAATCTAATTATACATGATAATACCCACTTACAGGACCACATGTCCCTGCCAGGATCTGGTAACTGAGGTTTTCTAGGGTGCAAAACCAGACAAGCCCAACTGCGCTGTATTGAGTATCTTTTCCTACCTCAGTTTCCCCATGGGTATCAGATGTCTAGCACTGTGCTGTGCACTGTGGCAGCTTTCATGCACGTGTGGCTGTTCAGCACTTAAAATGTGGTTAGTATGCACAGACATGTACTGTAAGTGTAAAATAAAACACTATATTTCAAAGAGTGTAAAAAATGCAAAATATCTTACTAGGAATTTTTTAATGACATGAAATGCTAACATATTGGATATATCATTAAAATTAATTTTATTCCTTTCATTGTGCCTTTTAAAATTGTAGCTACTAGGAAATCTGAAATTAATGTGTGCAGGTCACAGAGTTGCATTATATTGCTAGTGGACAGCTCTGGCCTAGAATAAATCCAAACTGAATGATGCAGGGGTGGAGATTGGAGAAAGGCTGGCAGGATGGAGGAACAGCCCTGCTCTCCCTGTGATGGCAGCAGCCATCACACCTGGGAGGCCCCCAGCTCTACAAAGAGAAGACAGACCGGGGGACGCAGGAGTTGTCCAATGGGAGATTTCTGGTTCCCACCTGGGTTGCTGATTTGGTGCCACCTTGACTGCCTCAGATTGCAGCCAGCTGGAGACTAGTGGGGCCACGACTGTCATCTTTGGTGACTGCCATGAACCTCTTACGTTTGGTGCCAAGCCTTTGAGGCTGGAGTGATAAGTGTCCTGCTATTAATAACTTCCTGTCTCTCTCATTAAACTCTACGATTCTTGAAGAGGTCTTCTGCCTTACCATCTGTCTGTTGCACACTGTGTAAACACAAAACGTTTCAGACATAAAATACACTCCAAACTTATTTTCTGAAACAAAGTCAAATTATTTCTTAGTTCAAAACTTTCCATAGGGCCACTATTCTTAATCTTTTCATTTGCTCCTATGCGTCTCAGGATGATAAGGAAGGAAGGATGCTTTCTTAACCCACTGAGCCACCCAGGCACCCAGGAAGGATGCTTTCTTTAGGTCTGCATATCCCAGAGGACACAGAATCCCTTCACAGTGCGCAAGTCCGTGGTGTTCTTAATGTATGTCACAGAGCCTCCTGTTAATATCATTATTATTCATGTACATTGAATTCATGTTTTTAAACTGATTTTTACGGTTCTAATTAAGAAGGCTTCGTGTAAGTGATCTATGAAATTCCATCTATGAAATCTATGAAATTTCATCATCATCATCATGGCATTTGAATGCCTCAGTGACTGAATAGATCGTAAACTATTTTTTTTTTTTTTTGCAACTGCTTTTTTCTTGACTCTTCTTGCACACATACTGCTAACAAATGGACTCAACGTATTTACTGGTGTTTTTGAACGTGTACTGTATAAGGAAAGCTCAGTTAGGGCTGCGAGATACCCTAGCCATGTTCTCTATCTTTAAACTGTTTACTATCTCACAAGGGAGTTAAACACACCAATAACTTTAGCACACATGGTGTGTGAAAAGCGTGAAAGGAGCTGTCAGAATTCAAGACTGTCAAATTGGGAAAGAGGGATCTCTTCCACTCGAGGAGATCAAAAGCAAATATCATTGTCAAGATGGTGTCTGGACTGGGTCTTAGATGGTGAGTGGGATTTGGAAAAGTGGGGAGGATATTATCTCTAGGCAGAGGGAACGACATGACAAATGGCAGAATCTTGTAAAAAATGAGGTTTCACTGTATGAGCTGAGCAATAATTTGGAGGTTTTTTTTTTTTTCTCCGTAAGTAAGTGTTGTGTTTGTTTTATGTGATAGGCAATAGGAAAGTACTGGGGGGGGGGGGACTGAAGTTGTGTGAGGTGATCAAAGCGGTACGTTAGTAAGATAATGTAAACTTGTTGTGTAGGGTGATTTAAGGAAGGTTAAGAAGGTATTCCACTTCAGAAGAGTGTTAATAGGACAATGAAATAAGCAATGCGAAAACTGCTTTCCAGACAGAATTGACAGAATTTAGCAAATGATAATGATATAGGTAATGTAGAGAATGAAGGGATGATAACCAGAGATCTGAAACTAATATGCTGACTAGTGGAAAAAATGACGTTTTGCAATTCTAAATACAACCAGAATGCTCCAACTTTTTTTTATCTTAACGTTTCCTTCAGTAGCAAACCGATCTCTCCCCTTCTTTTACACTTCAGATTTTTTGTAAAATAGTTGCCTTCATGCACTATTTCATTTTCTATACACTCTGAAATCTGTTTTCCATCAAGGCCACCCCACCAAAATTTTGTAGGTAAAGGTCTTTGAAGATCAATCCGTGGCTTAATACAAGAGGCAATTTCTATTCCTTATCTTACTTGACCTCACTGAGCTATTTGAGAATGGTAATTAATCCATGCTTTTGAACCTTCTGGTATCTTGGGTTCTGTGACACCACTATCTCTTTGTTTCTTTTCCCACATATGTGGCTATTTAAAGAGCAGTGCTTCCTCAACCTTTTCATAAACTTTTGTGATTCTAACCTTCTATTTTCAGACCTTATGTCTTATTACTCTATGCTTGCATGTCCCTGGTTTCACTCACTTCCAGTGCTTTTTAGATGAGAATTTATTGAGCACCTATCTTTCATAGGCATTCTGTTGATGAATCCCAAATCCACATCTCCATCTGTAAGTCAGCCCTTTCTCCTGAGCTCCAGATCCCAGATGCCTGTCTGCCTGCTTGAGTTAATCTCTTGATTGTCTCCCAGGCTCTTCAAAGATAGTGTTCTCCACTCTGATCCTTCCACAGACCTGCTCGTACTCCTCTATCTTTCTTCTTGTGAATGATGATATCATCCACCCAGTTAACCCAATTAGAATCCTGGGAACTGTGCCTGACTCTGCATTTCAGTAAATGACAGTATGGAGAGAAACCAAAGGCCAGAGACCAGATGCCTTCCTTTCATGACATAGAACTAAGTACCCCCTGCAGAAATGGGAGTACAAAGAAGGAAAACTTTGACTAGAAAGCATTTAAATGAGAAATAACCATGTTTCCATGGTATTGGAAATGGCATACTAGCGATCAAAAATCAAGACTGAAGTGAATTGTGGAAAATGAATGTTAAAGTTTTGCCCACCTGAGTGTATGGCTTAACATTATGACTTAAATTTGTTCAATTACAATATACTTCTTCATATTTTTCAAGAGGTTCCTTGTAAGCTTTAGGATAAAGGCTCAAAATTATAGCATGAAATCCAAGACCTTTTCAGATCTGGGTCATACTTACCTCTCCAGCTTTATCCTTGGCTACAGTCCTACCCTTCAATATTGCATCCTACCTTTCAATATGCATGTTTTTTTGTTTGTTTGTTTGTTTTGTTTTGTTTTGTTTACCTCTAGGACCCTGTATTTGCTCTTACATTTTCCTAGAACATTTTTCAGCCAAGGTCCATTTGGTTCTCATTAATTAATTCATTCATAAATATTCACCAAACAACTAACCATTTACATAGCATTATCTAGCACTGAAGTCCCCAAAATGAAAAAGCAAAAAATCCCTACTTTCAAGGAGCTCCTTATCTATTGGAGGAGACAGGCACAAGAGGTAAGGGTATTGATGGTAAGGATACTGACAGAAATATATCACAGGTGGTATCCCTGGAATTGAGGGAAAAGTTTGGGAAGGCTTTTCCTAAGAAGTGTACATATGAGAACAGCCCACAGTAGTCTCCTAATTTTTGATGGTCAGGAATTGCTTTCCTATGTTTAGAAAAAATTTTCCCCTTCTGTAGTTGACCCTGGTTCTTTCCAATGAAGGAGCTATCAATAATATTCTAAATGAGTATGGAGGTTTAAAGTAGGGAAATTTGGAAAGATAAAATGGTTTGAGCTCCACTGTGGCCCTGCTGAATCAAAATCTTCAGTTGGAGTCCAGGCAGTTTGATTTCAAAAAACAGTTCTAGAGGTCATAGTGATATACATACAAGGTCAAGTACTATTGTTAAATAATCTCAAAGAAAAATGAACAGGATCTCTTTTAGTCATTTGCATTTTGTTTAGAACACAGCAGCTTAGAAACCATCCTTTCAGAAATTCTTCTAGGATTATCTTAATTCTGAAATAGGCATCCACAACAATCTGAGCTAAGCTCTATCAAAATACACAAAATTGTGTACTTCTATCTTCTCCACTAGACCTAAAGGTAGAAACTATGTTATTTGCTAGGGGTAGAAGCTGCATCTTATATCTTGGTATTACCAGGCTTTCTATAGTATCAGAGTAGAGAACACTTAACAGATAATGACTAAAATGTAGAACACTTAACAGATTATGACTGTTTATGGTATAAAGGGAACTCGGATCTTGAAGGAGAACAAATAAATTTCATTTTGCATATATTGAGACCAAGGTGCCATGAGTTTATTGAGTTTTAAATACTCAACAACCAACTAGAAATGTGGGTCTTGAAGTGAGAAATAAGTCAGAACTAAAACTGTTAGTTGGGTAATAATCTTCAGCATGATATTAGTTGAAACTGTGAAAAATAGACCTTATCTGTTTGAGAAAAGTGAGTCTAAAAGATGACAAATCTCAAGAGTCTGGAGGAATATATATATAGAGACATATATACATATATATTACTTATGCATATATTATAGAAATCATAAGTATTACATATATGTATACATACATATATATTTAGGGGTGCAGTAGAAGATGAAAAAAACACATCAGAAGCTTTCAGAAATATACAAAGGGAAGCAGAATCAGTGGCATATAATCAAACAGATAAAAAAGTATCATGGTGAAATAATGAGTTGATGTTAAATACTGCAATTACAGTGTCAAATGCTGTTGTCAGAAAAGCCAAGAGTGGAGGAAATTCATTCTATAGTATAAATAGGATATCAGAGTTGACATGTAAAGAAAGAGTTTCAGCTCTACGTGGTGGGAACAAAACTTTAATACTGGCACTTGGCAAAATGCATAATGATAACTAAGTGGAAGTTTATATAGGAAAGAGAGTGAATGATAATTTGAGGGATTGATAGGTGAACACAAGAGTTTGTATTATGTTGAGACCAACATATATTTGGAAGGAAGGTCTATTTGTCCAACAGTTGACAAAGGCAGATGGTGGAAAATATTAAAAAGGGAATTGGTGGTGGAAGATGATCTTAGGCAAAGTAGGATATGGTATGGGATCATTCCAAGTGTAGGAGATGGGAGAGGTTCAAGGCAACTTTTTGCATGACAAAGTAAAGACAAAACGGATGAGGTTACAGAATCATTTTAAGATAGAAAGGGAATTAATTTCAGGTGTGTGAAGAGTTCTCAGTAAATTATGACATCAGCTGAAGAAGGTCTTAAATTGGGATGGGAGGTTGAGATGATCAGGTTAGCCTGGAAAAGCCACTGTAAAGATGTTTCTGTCAACAACCTGGTAATAGTAATAAATGCTTTGGGGTGTAGCGAGGATGGCCCAACTGCTATGGCATGACTCTGGCATACCAGGAGCACATTCAGCTGGGGGAGCACATTCAGCTGGCAGGACCCAAAGAAAGAAATCTGTGAGATGAGAACATTAAAAGTGGAAGGAGATGAGGAACTCAGATACTTTACGAAGGGTAGTTTGGAAGCACGTGATTATTTGGACTGTGATGGGTAAGACGACAGTGAGCAAATGCTTTGAGAAATACAGTATAGCGATCAGAGGTAAAGGTCGGAATAATAGGTTTAGTAGCTGTGAGGGTAACAGTAAAATACCCATTAACAGGCAATAGTAGTGAAAGGAGACTACTTTTGTTGTTTAATGAGTATCTTTTCATGTTTTCACTCCTCTAGTGGCCTGTATGGAAGTGTTATCATTAGATTCTGTGTGATTCCTAGACTTTTTGATTTCATAAGCCAATAAAATTTCTAATTGTACTGATATAAATTTGCCAGCTTTCAAAATTTTTATGTATTTTTGACAATTAAGGACAATAAAAAAGTCCCTGCCATCTGCTAACACTATAATGTGCTAACATAAAGTGTACTTTCATATTATAAAAACGCAAGAAAGGCAAAATCTCAGAATAAAAAAATAAAAGTGGTCTTTCTCAAGAAAGCACATCTTGCAATTACAGTAATGCCTATTCTTAAATTGATTTACACATGCATATGCATCTATTCATCTATCAATTTATTGATCTATATTTTTGTTTCATGATTTCCGTAGCTCCTTAGCTGTTTTATTTTGTCATAAAAACCTTGCTATGGACTGATTCTAGACTGATAACCAAGAAACCCTGGGTTTCTTGAAAGTGGTATTTCATACAAATTCCTTGGGAATGGGCATAATTTCAATGCAGAGGTATATTCCAGAAAAGGAATCCAAGTAGAAGGATCAGCAGAGTAAACGTCCTGTGGCAAGAGAGAGTATGGCCAGTTTGAGGAGCTGAAATCATGGGACATGACTGAAAGGCCAAGGCTGGCTTAAGATGAAAATGTAGAACCGAGTCTGAAAGGAGAGTAAGGAGTCGGGGGAGAGGTTGAAGGGGAAGTGACCAGAATGTTTTCTTCTCATTGACTGCTCACCTCCTGCACCACTAGCTACCTTCTCTGACCACTCTGGGAATTTATATGGTGGGAAGTAGTGGAGTGTAGGGAGTTCAGTAGTATCCAGAATTCATGTTCACTCAGGACCTCGGAATGCCTCTTTAGTTGGAAATAAGGTATTTGTAGGAGTATTTCATCATAATGAGGTCATACTGGCTAAATCTAATATGACTAGTATCCTTATTAGAAGAAGTGAGACAGATACACGATGGAGAAAACTGTGTGAGGGGGGCGGGAGATATTGGAGGGATACATGTGCACACCAAGGAATGCTGAGGATTACTGACAACCAGGAGAAGCTGGAAGAGGCAAAGAAGGCTCCTCCCCCTACAGACTTTAGAGAGAGTAATGGCCTTGATTTTAGACCTCTAGCCTTCAGGACTGTGTGGTGTGCATTGTTATAAACCACCCGGTTGGAGGTAATCTGTTATGGCAGCCTTAGGTAACTACTGTAGGAAGCTAAGAGCAGTAGGTTGCAAGTTTCCATGTGCTTGCTTCCTATTCTCTGGGCCTATAGATGTTCAACATGGACCCTTTATTTTTGAAAAGCACATTTGTGGATTATTTAGGCCTGCTGTTACTGTCCATCACCAGGGTCACTTACTATCTTGATGTAAGTGGTGCTTTCACTTGTGGTTTCTTTCTTTTGTAGGCTCTAAGAGCCTGGGGTGGCTTTTAAGTTCTACTGACCTTAGCCAGGTCATTCCTTAGGTAGCCTTTGTGGTCTGGGCTCTAACACAGCTCAGCACTCTGACTCTCCCTGTTCTGTGGCCCAGATCTGGTCTACAGAAAACCCACAAAATATCTTTTGCTTTATATCAACTTCTGGGAATACAGGCCCATCTCAACTCAGCCACCACTCTTTGCCCATCCTGAGAGGGGTTAGCCTGCAGTTTCTTGCTTTTATGTTTTCTAGATCATAGTAGTGTAAGGGCCTATTTAGCCAGAGCAGCCCCACCTCAGTTGAACAGCCATTTTGTTGTTTATGCAGTAAAACTTAAATTGACCCTGACCCCTACCCCCAAGGGGAACTTATTTAAAAGCAAGTCAGAAAACCAGTCCCAGGTTACAAAGCCCAAATACAAGGGTGGATCAGGTCAGGTAGAGATAACAGCCCAAATGCAGGGATGAGTCGGGTCAGGTGGAGACATCCAATCAGTAAAGCGTACATACTGTCTCCCTAGCTACCAAGGAGTGTGGGCCCCGTCTTTGGGGGGCCAATTCTCACCAAGGTGATAGGCTAGTGCAAGTGTCTACTATGGGTTGAATTGTAGTTCAATTGGCCACCCGTGTATGACCTAGCATGACTGTAGCTTTCTCTGTGTATTGCAATTTCATTGGCAACCTGTGTGTGGCCAGGCTCAATCACATGGCCTTTGCTTTATAAAAGTTAGTCTGTGAGGCAGGGAGGGGTTGCGCTCTCTGTAAGAGGCAGCCCTGACCAGTCTGTTTGACAGTCGGTTTGATTCTTGATGCTTGGCGCGAAATTTTCAAGCTTTGCTTGACCTTCGCTTTATATCAGTCTCGCTCCTTTGACCATGGACCCATTATTGGGGGACCCAACACTGGGGATCCAACAGTAGAAGACCAGCAACTGTAACTCTCAGCTTTAAGGCATACAGGACTATGTTCTCTGAGGGGACTCCCTGAAATTCTTGTAATTAAGTTTGATGTTAGAGGCAGACACCCTCCCCAGTTTTCTCCCCAAAAAAGGAGGAGAAATTCACAACACACCAGCAGTTGTTTTTTTTTTTTTCAACTTTTGATCCTTGTTGATCCCTAAGGTAAGGGACTTATGGGATGTTTAACTTGTTTTTATAAACCTCCTTTGAGAATTTTTATATTTAGCACTTCTCATTGATGTCTGATCATCAACTTCTTATTGATATCTGCCATCTTAAGGTGTTGGTTAAAACTTCTGATCAACTTCTTGTTGATATCTGCCATCTTAAGGTGTTGGTTAAAACTTCCACCTTAGTTTTTTTTTTTTTCCTTTTGATCCATGTTTAATGTTTGCTTGTTCCTTAGACAGCTACTTCTGTAAGAGCAGACACTTTTTTTCTAACAAGTGTATTCTCAGTACCAACCTAAAAGCTTACCTTATGGTAGGACAATAAATAAATTATTTATGGTATGAATGAATGAATGCAATTATGGAATAAACATATTTCCCTGGTACTAAATTTTATTTTATTTTGTTTTTATTTTTTTAAAAAAATTTATTTATTTTAGAGAGAGAGAAAGAGAGTGTGTGTTAATAGGGACAGGGGCAGAAGGAGAGAATCCTTAGGTAGACTCCCTGCTAGTGTGTAGCCTGTCCTGGGGCTCTGTCTCATGACCCATGAGATCATGATCTGAGTGAAACCAAGAGTCAGATGCTTAACTGACTGAGCCACCCAGGCGCCTCCCTGGTACTAAATTTTAAAATAAAAATGTGATGTTTTAAATAGGGACATGTTTAGATGGAACAGTGTTTTCAACATTAGCTTTATAGAAGTTCTAAGCTAACATTCTAAGCTTACTTCATACCATATTTTTACATTAATTTTTAAAATTTTTATTAACATATAATGTATTATTTGCCGCAGGGGTAGAGGCCTGTGAATCGTCAGGCTTACACATTTCACAGCACTCTAGATTAAATTTTCTAAAGGAATATATGGATGGCATGTCCCTTAGATTATCTTTTTTAAATAGTTTGTTTCTTAGCCACTTTTTAATAGAGAAAACAGATTTGGGTACTAATTTCTTTGATGAATAAAAAATGTTGATATCTGGTACCCCTGGCTATAAAAATATATGTTTATAAAAAATAAAAAATTTTTAAAAAAGTAATAAATGCTTAAAACTCAAAAAAAAAAAAATGTTGATATCTGTAGCTCTTTCCACCATCTTTCTGCTCCATTATACTAGTGTGCATAAATGTGCTGGCAGATGCTTTCCCGAGCATTAACAATGCCATAAAGAGAGGCAGATGCCAGATTCTTATTAGGCCATAGTCCAGTTTCTAACTGTGATGTTGAATCTTGGTTACATGGGTGAATTTGATTGCCAATGATCACTAGCTGGGAAAATTGTTGTGAACCTCATGGACAGGTTAAACAAGTGTGAATTGTTCAGCCCTTGATTTGATGCACAACTCAAAGATTTAGAAAAATGGCAGAATAATCTGCGCCTGTCCTGCCAGTTTGGTTTTCCTTCCTGACAACCTCACTGGCATCATGGATCATGAAGAAACGAAACAAAAACACACAAGAGGGAAAATCTCGGGATTCTTTTTCTAGGAATATAATACATGCAAATAAGATGCTTCAGTTGAAAAAAATTGTTAATATCTCTAGAGCTGATCGATGGCAGACCCATATTCTTGAGAAACTGGATTATCAAGTATTGTTATTTAACATTCTAATATAAATGTTGAGATACTGATACCAATAATTTTCCTAAGTTAAAGGAAGTATTACTCACATAAGAATCAATTTAAATGCAATCTGTATCAAAATACCAAAAACATTTTTCAGAGAACTAGAACAAACAAAACAAAAATGTGTACGGAACCATAAAAGACCCTGAGTGGCCAAAGTAACCTTGAGAAAACAACAAAAACAACAACAACAAAACGACAGCAAAAAACCAAAGCTGGAGGTATCACAATTTCAGATTTCAAGACCACAAAGCCATAGTAATCAAAACATTATGATAACTGGCACAAAAATAGGTACATAGATCAATAGAACAGAATAAAGAGCCCAGCAAAAAACCTATGCTTGTATGGTCAATTTATGACAAAGGAGGCAAGAATACACAAAGGGGCAAAGACAATCTCTTCAATACATGGTTTTGAGAAAACTGGCTGGTTACATGAAAAAGAGCGAAATTGGATCACCGTCTTATACCACACACAAAAAACCCCTCAAAATTAAAGATCTAAATATGAGACCTGAAACAATAAAAATCCTAGAAGAGAGCACAGGCAGGAATTCCTCTGACATTGGACATCACAACATTTTTCTGGCTATGTCTGCCAAAATAAGGAAAACAAAAGCAAAAATAAACTATTGGGGATATATCAAAATAAAAAGCTTTTACACTGCAAAAGAAGCAATCAACAAAATAAAAAGGCAACCAATTGAATGGGAAAAGATATTTGCAAGTGATGAATCCAGTAAGTGGTTAATACTTAGAATATATAAGGAACTTATACAACTCAACACCAAATAAATAATCTGATTAAAAAATGGGCAGAGGACTTAAATAGGCATTTTTCCAAAGAAGATACAGAGTTTGCCAATAGACACATGAAAAGTGTTCAACATCACTTAACATCAGAGAAATGAAAATGAAAACCACAGTAAGATACCACCTCACACTTATCAAAATGATAAAATCAAAACCACAAAAAATAGCAAGTGTTGGTGAATATGTGAAAAAAAGGAACCCTTCCTTGTGCACTATGGGGAGTATAAATTGGTACAGCCATTGTGGAAAACAGTATGGAGGTTCCTCAAAATATCAAAAATAGAAATATCATGTGATCCAGTAATTCTACTATTGGGTATTTACTCAAAGAGATTGAAAACATTAATTCAAAAAGATATATGAACTGCTATGTTTTTGTATCATTACTTATAATAGTGTTTGATAGGTGAATGGATAAGGAAGATGTGATGCTTGTGTGTGTATATGGATGTATGTGTATAAACACACATGCACACATAAATGCACACATATCTATACTGGAGTATACTATAGCCATTAAAAGGATGAGATCATACCATTATGACAACATGGATGGACTTATAGGTATTATACTAGGTGAAATAAGTCAAACTAAGAAAGACAAATAGCCTATGTTTTCATTCATACATAGAATCTAAAACAACAAAAACAAATGAAATAACAGGCAAGCAGAATCAAATCCATAAATACAGAGAAAAAACTGATGGTTTCCAGAGAGATGAAGGATGGGCAAAATGGGGGAAGGGGATTGAGAGGTGTAAGATTTGTGTATGGAATGAATATGTCAAAAGAATAAAAGACACAGCATAAGTCAATGGTATTGTAATATCGTGATAGATGATAGCTACACTTACGGTAAGCATAGCATAACATTTAAAGAAGTTGAATCACTATGTTGTACACCTGAAACTGATTACATTGTATGTAACTAATGTATAATTTAATGTATTTAAACTAATGTATTAACTACTATATAAAACTAATGCATTAATTATACTGGAATAGAAAATTTAAAAAGAAGAAACTATCCATTGCTACATCATAATCTCCAAATTTAGAAGCTTAAGACAACAAACATTTATTATTTTATACTTTCTGTGGATCAAGAATGTGATCCCAGCATAAGGATATTCCCGTGGCTCAAGGTCTATCATGGGGCTGCAGCTGTTGGTGGTACCTGTTGGTTGAACCTGAGGTATCATCCAGTGGTTTGACGGAGATGGATGGAGGGGAGAGATTTACTCCAAGATCATTGATGTGATGTGGATAGGCCTCAGAAGATCTATGTCCAAGTTCACTCATGCAGGCTGTGTGAATGTCCTCACAATGGATGGTTGGTGTTTCACAGGAGAGCTAGACAGTGAGAAAGAGAGAGTAACCCAGATGGAAGCCACAATCCTTTTTAAACCTAATATTGGAAGAAAGATCCCATTACTTCTGTATATTATTCCTTAGAAGCAAGTCCATAACTTCAACCCACACTGAAGGTGGTGCTTATTCAAGGGCATGGATAGTTATTTCTGAGGCTGTCTATCATACTCATGATGACCTAAAGCAGAAGCTAGAATTTTCACAAACAATTCAAGTTTCTCCATTGTAGAATGTGTGAAAATTCTTAACTTTAGTAGTTTGAAATGCATGTTTACTATTAGACAACTTGAACATAAAAGTTTTTCTACAATTATTTCAAGCAATATTTGAGAGTATAATAGTAGTGGATATTAGGATAGTTTGTCTTGAAATTGGTTCATAAATATTACACTGAGACAAACACCCTAAGTTTGTTGAAGAGAAAGCTGCCATTATGTTTTGCAGAGATATCCACTGCTTCATTTTTATGTATCTTCTTCTTCTTCTTTTTTTTTTTTTTCTTGGTAGTATAGATGGGTAAGCTTCCTAGATCGTCTAGTTAAAATTTTCTTTCAGCTGTGTCCATTTGGTCATTTAAAATCACTCATTGATTTTTTAAAAATTTTAAATTTTTAAAATTTGTTTAAATTTTTTGTTTCTATTAATTTATTTTTCAAATCCTCCTTTTCCCCCCCAGTGTCCTGGTGTGTATGTGTTTAAATTGTGGTTTCTGGTTCTTTTGCTGTCTCTTTATTTTAAGCATAGTTTTGGGTTTTTTTTTTAAGATTTTATTTATTTGATAGAGATCACAAGTAGGCAGAGAGGCATGCAGAGAGAGAGGAGGAAGCAGGCTCTCCGCTGAGCAGAGAGCCTGATGCGGGGCTCGATCCCAGGACCCTGAGATCATGACCCAAACTGAAGGCAGACACTTTAACCCACTGAGACACCCAGGTGCCCTTTAAGCATAGTTTTTAAAATAGTCTATTTCAGATGATTTCATTGCCTCCAGTTTTGGGGTATGTTATACTACATGCTGTTTTATTTGATGACTCCTGCTTATGTTAGATCATTTCTTTGTATGGTTTGTAGTTTTGATTTTGAAGTTCTCTTCAATAAGGAGTTTACTGCCTGTTGGAATACTGTGGACTGTAAGTTGTTGAAGGGATGCTATGTACTCATAGCATGTGCTCATGTTTGTTCAGTTGGTTTAGGACTAGTTTTTAATTTGTTGACTTGAGGAGTCTACTACCACCCTGAAAGGCTACCATGAAGTCTTTGGCTTTCATCTTTAGAGGAGAATTTTATTTTTCCCCCTTATATCCTCAGGCTAAATTAAATATCCTTATTACTTCTCCAGACTTCCCTAGGTGTAGTGATGCTATTCCTCCCCTCTACCATTCAGGTGTCACTCTTCAAGTCTTTGGCTTTTTATAGGGAGTTCAGGTTCTACACATAACCTCATATAAGTCCCAAAGTCATGTTCATATCCCAAATGGACTTTTAATCTTCAACTCCGAGAAATGAGGCTTTTCCTGAGCCTGATAAACACTTGAATATCCGCTGTGTCACTTTACAGATCTCTAATTTTACATTTCTTCTTTGTTGCTGGAACCTAAGGTTTTCCACATCTTTTATTTAAACTCATATATATATATTTCTTATTAACTTGACTGTATGTTATTTATTGTTATTCTACTTTTATAGCCGAGGGGCTGTTTATCAGTAGAGTCAACCAGGTTGTGGGAACTGGACTGAAAAAAATTGTATAATTTGCTGTTCTACTAGTTCCTTTATTTACCTTATTTATTAAGGTGCTGTTTATTCTCCCACCCTTAATTTTCCTTGTTTTGTTTTGTCCCCAAACTTAGACATCATAACTTCAGATCTTGCCCTAAATGAAATCTATGCCTATATATAGCCCTTCATTTATTCTCACCTACCAATTACTCCTTATATGTGTCTAGGCACCTACTGTATTGTTTTTTTTTTTTTATCCTGTAATTTAAAACTATACATAGAACACTTCTGGGGTGGGAAGGCATAAATCCTTCTAGCTGAAAGAAATGCAATTAGTGCTTTGGGGAATTTGAGTGTGTCACTGTAAAATCCTGTTCTGTAAGGTATGGTTTGGTATAAAGAGAAGTAATAGAAATGTTTATGACAGAGCCCTAGGATATAAAAGTCCCTTTGTGTTTTTCATTTTGAGGTCATTATTCACCCTTCTTTACAAAATAAACAGGAAGAATTGTTTCCAGGTACTAAAGTTCAAAAGTTTGGGGAAAACCTTGCAAAATGAAAATTGAAATACTTAAATAATGATAACTGAGAAACAAAATTGAAAGATGGATACTTTCATATCAACAAAGATAGGGTTACTATTTCTAAAAGCAAGTATGTCCAGATATTTTCATTGAAAAACCCTACAGTAAATGTCTGCAACTTTACAATTTATGTAACCAAAAGGTGGCAGTGTTCCATTTGGTTTCCTTCGGAACCTCATTTGCTAGAGGTATGAATTTAGACAAGTACTCTGCCTCTAATTTGCTTTTAAAACAATATTGAGTAATACTGCTATTACCTCATGTGCCAAAAAAATAATTATGATTAAGAAGACAAATATATTTTGCAATAGGAGTTTGAAAGAATTAATTGTATCAAAACCTTAATTTGAACAGCCCCAAAAAAGACATTTCTAAAATCAGTATATGGGTGTTTCACATCTTAAAATATTTCCTCTGTTGTTAGATTATCTCTTTAGTGTTCTACTCTGTCTTGACTACTGATTGATATGTTTCATAACACTATGCAAGCATTGAATTATGTTCAGCTCTAAGTAATTAATGAGAGAAACAATGTGGGTTTTGTGTTCATAGCAGATAATACATTTTTATCAGTAAGAATAAAAGTTTTCTTCACAGAATAAATAAATATTTATGGCCATTGATTAGTAGGTTAGAGATCTACACAAATACGTAATTTTATCATGTTAGTGTGACAATGAAAGCTAAAATAAATGGCTGAAAAAGATTTCAATCCCCAATTTTAAATCTGGTCCAAAATCTTAAATGAAAGCTTACTTGAGGCAAAAATTCTTTTTTACAAGTATATCCTGGCAAGAACTGACCTAACAGTCAATTATTATAAACAAAGTCCAGGTTTCTTAATTAAAATACAAAATATTGGCTCGCCTGCTTAGCCTGAAAGAAGTTATGTCTTGAGGAGACTGCAATTATGGTGGCGCCTTCTAGTGCCACTGATGGTCAGGGCCTGTCAGTGTTTGTATAAAACCCCCCCTTTTTTTTTTTTTTTTTTTTTTTTTTCAGCTTTGCAACAGTGCTGTGGATTGTTACTTCATTAGCTCAAAATTGGCATAAAAATTCTAAAACAGAAGTTGAGGGATTTTGTTTTGAGTTTGGTCTGAACACTGAAAAAGTTTCATTTTTATTCTCATAAATGTGGGAAAAATAAACTCTTCCATTTATTCTGGTTACATTTTTGGACTTGGGGATTTAATCTCCATCTGCCTACTGTATATAAAAGTTAGAATTGGCTCTATTTGGCAAATAACACTAAATACAAATTAGTGGACCGTTCACGGCACTTTAAATTTTAAAACGACTTTTACAGAAAGTCTTTATGTGTTTGATAGCTATTTTTAGCGGCTGAACCAAAATTTGTTTTTATGACTGATTTTATCAAAATGAATAAAAACTCATTTTTCGGTTATCTGTGTTAGTGGTAAGGACTTCTTAAAGGGGTTTATTCATTCCTTTAAATCTCCTTTACCACCTAACCTAGGAAAAATGTCGTGTATAGAACAGGTTTGACTAGTTTTAATTTCATCTTTTCTATTCCCTCGCCATCCAATGGAACGAATGCAAATGACGGTGAAGCTGTCTCCCGTTGGTCAGTGAGAGGAAGAGAAAGAGTCATAAACTGATTGTTTTATCTTGGGCTCATATTACAGTTGTTTACTTCCGCATAGTATTCTCAAGACATCTGTAATAACGTGAAAAAGTAAAACCGTATCTCGTCATTTCCAGAAAACTACTGTTAAAAGCACATACTTCTAAATTCATATGTATTATAGTTTATCTGGTGAGTTTGGCTAGTGTTAATGGGTCCCATGGGCGTGAGAAAATGTCCTCCAGGAGATCAGCATTTTGACCTTTTGTGTTTTAAATTGCAGGATGAGTTTTGTTGAGTTGTGTTATCAATGTTAATAGCAGTCTGTGTGGACCCACAACGTGACTACATTTCTTAGACTTTAATACTATATTGGTAAAGTCATAAGATATGTGAATATTTACTAATGTTTCTTTTAAAAGTGGGTGTTATTTAGCTACAGGTAAATGCTTAGTAAATATGTTTTAAATAAATGAATGCGCATTAACTCTTGGACATCTATCTGCCAAACACTGTACTAGGCAGGGGGATATAATACATTAAAAAAAAAAAAAAAGTCCTGTCCTCTAGGAATTGGTCACTAAATAGTGAAATCGAATGGTACCTGGTGTTGTGCCAGGTCCTATGCTAAGTCTTTTCACATTTATTAACTCATTTAACCTCATAAAACCCTGTGTGGTAGGAACTGTTATTGTCCCCATTTTAAAGATTGGAAAACTGAGGTTGAGTGCAGTTACATAGCTACGATATAGGGAAGCCAGCATTTACGTTCAGTCTGGTTCCTGAGCACAGGCTCTTAGTCACTGTTTAATCTTGCCTCTCCAATTATAACATACCAATTAATTATTTCCCAAAATATGCTAGTTGAAGATCAGTCCTAGGATATGTTTTACCAAATACCAATCATTTCCTTAAATAAGTGACTCTGTGGTAAAGTTTGCTTGGAAAATATTGTGTACTACCACCACTGCCATTAAAATATCTTTATTTATTCTAAATGTGTACCAGCAAGCAAGTTCTTTGGACAGTCTTATAAAAATTGTTTAGTATTCCTCTCAGTGACAGTGTTCTGAATATTAAACTTGCCAAATGCTATCATAACAATTGCTTTGCATTTATGGAAGAATATTCATATAACAGTATTCTAGAATACATGTTAATATTATCCCAGTTTTGTTTTGTTTTGTTTTGTTTTTTAAGAGGGGCACTGCTGGGGGAGAGATAAAGAGAGAATCTTAAGCAATCTCCATGTCTAGCACTGAGTCTGATGGGGGGCTTGATTTCATGACATGAGCCGAAATCAAAAGTTGGATACCTAAATGAGACCCAGGCACCCCAATATCCCACTTTTTTTTTTTTTTTTTTTTTTTTTTTTTTTTTTTTTAGATTTTACTTATTTATGAGAGAGTGAGAGAGCATAAGCAGGGGACTCGGCAGAGGGAGAGGGAGAAGCAGGCTTACCACTGTGCAGGGAGTCCAGCCTGGGGCTCGATCCGAGGACTCCGGGATCATGACCTGAGCCTAAGGCAGACGCTCAACTCACTGAGCGACCCACGCGCCCACTCCCACTTTTTTAAGATGAAGAAGCTCAAGTGGAGGTGTTGAGTGTCCTTTCTTACATGTAACAAACTAGGCAGAACCAGAATTACTGCTTGAAACCACTCTGATCAAAATCCAATGCTGTACATTGTGAAAAGTCAATGTCCCCATAGTGGAATACATTTTTATAGGCATGACTATATGCTTTGGACCATCCTTTTTCCTTTTCATATGTTGCTTACTCAAGTCAAAGCTTAGCAATCTAATTCTTCCTCTCTTTTCACTCAGCAAGTTCAGATGTGGACTACCTGATTTACACTAATGAAAGACCTCAGGGTAGATGTGCGTTTAAAATATTCTTCCTTAAAAAAAAATAATAAAGTGTTCTTTCTTGTACAGTGGAGGAATAGTTAGTTAATGAAACTTATTCTTCTGCCACTGCAGTGGTCTACTACTACAAGAACAGATTTGAGATGGACTGATAGATACATAAGGAGGCAATATTACTACAGAGAGACATGCTTTATGATCCTCAAGATGTTAATAGATTGTGCATAAAGATGACAGCATGAAATTCCTGGCTTTGTCTAACTTGTCTATCTGTAGACATAACATCTGTAGACATAGCATTAGGGAATAATATTTTCGTGATAATTGTTAAGTGTTTTTCTCCCCATCAAGAGACTAAACAGGAATATAAACACTGAATTTCAGTGTATCAGTGAGGACCAACCGCTGGAGAAGCTTACAGGAATCCAAATTCTACTGCGACATGTGCTTATGATAATAAGCGACAAAACACACTGATTTTTATGAAACAGTTTCTCATACAGTCTGTCATTTTTTTTTTTAAGATTTTAGTTATTTATTTGACAGAAAGAGAGATCATAAGTAGGCAGAGAGGCAGGCAGAGAGATAGGGGGAAGCAGGCTCTCTGCTGAGCAGAGAGCCTGATGTGGCGCTTGATCCCAGGACCCTGAGATCATGACCTGAGCTGAAGGCAGAGGCTTAACCAACTGAGCCATCCAGGTGCCCCTCAGTCTGTCATTGTAATGGGTTCAACAACCCCATGGTGAGCTATTTTTCCCATTCACAGGTGAAGAAACTTAGATTAAGAAAAGTAACTCCATCCTGTTACTCTTAGTCACATGATTACAAGTGACTTTTCCAAGGTTATTCAGACAATAAGTGGCAAAATCAAGATATAAATCTAGTTTCCCGGTTGACATTCTTCGAGTACATGTTAAGTGATAAGGTGTAGTCAGTACCTACTAGAAGATTCAAGCATCCAATGACAAGGTTACTTGCAAGGAAAATAGTATACATGTTATAGGGCAATGAGTTATAAGCTGATATGCCATGATTTTACTGAATTTGTCCTTATAGGTGATTCTGATTCAGTATATTTAGATAATTCAATAATTATGTTTGGTAGAGGAATCACACCCATGTATTTTAGGGCTTATAGTTGTAGAATCAAGCACCCATTGACATCTATAGATTTAGAACAGAAAAAGCTCAGACTTGCCAAACTGTTCCAGAGTTCCATGGAAGTTGAGTTTTGCCACCTAGAGAGGGCATGAAAACTTGACCAGTTGTAAATGTTGACATCTGTATCATTCCGTTTAAGGGACATTATCAGATTGGTCTTTGTCCAATAAGTCTTTTTCAATGATTTAAGAAGCATGTTTGAAAATATATGGAAATGAGCAGCATATCCACATATGAGGAATTCGTGAATTACATTAGAAATTATAGGTGACTTCACTTAATTTTATTTACTTAAAACTGGTCAGAGGATAACATATAATTGATAAGCATTAATTCTAGAGAATTTTCTAGAAGTCTTAAAAGACATTTTAGAAGACAGTATTGAATGTTACTGCATGTTGGATTAGAGCCTCCTATTTAGAGAACTGTGTTTCATGCTAAGAATATAAAAATGTTGAGAGTAAAATGTTCATACTTTGGAATCAAGGTAATAATCCAGTATGCTAGGTGTGGACTAGCACCTGGATATAATTTCAGTTACAGATTAGGTTATTTATTTATTTTTTGTACTTTCAATGTAAGGCTGAATTTTAATATTTCATTAAATATTCATTAACATTGTTATTTTTTTGGCCATGAATGTTAAAAAGCAAATGCTTCAAAAGGATTTATATATGCATCTTAAAACACCAATCTAGTGTTGTGTTGATAAGCTACATATTTGCATCCATTTCTACAGAAGCAGTTTAAACATTAAATGCATTTATCGATGGGAATAGTATTATTGTACTGCAATTTGATGCTATCAATGCCTTGCTAATAAACATGCAGTGATAGAAAATGCAACTGTTCCAGAAGGAGGAAGAAAGAACTGGAGATTAGGAGGGGGAAGTAGGATTACCCTGAAGGAAGAGAGAGCTTGTGAAAGGTGAGAGATAAAGAAAACAGTTACACACTTGAAGAGAGTTCTAGATAAGAGACCTAGGAGGATAGTCTTTTGAAAATGGAGACACAGATAAAGAGTTTATTGTAAAATGGAGGAACAAAGATATCAAGAGAATACCAGGTTGCAGAAGTGAAAATCAATAGCGCTTAAATATAGAAAGTAAGTGGGGAACAAAGATGGAAAGGAGATTCAGTACAAGAGGGAACTTCAGAGGTACACATGCACACATGAGGTGCGTCCAAGCACGCACACGCATGCGCACAAACACACAGCCGTTTCTAAAAACCAAGAAGGTAGGAAAGTTTCCTAACTGAACATTTCCAGTGTAGGCAGGGAAGACACCAATGAGCTCAGGTGAGTGTTTTAGTTGAATTTAAAGAGTTATGTTGTTGTGGTTCACACTGTTACAACCCAAGATAGAGCTGCATGCAGGGGCGCCTGGGTGGCTCAGTGGGTTAAAGCCTTTGCCTTTTGCTCACGTCATGAACCCAGGGTCCTGGAATTGAGCCCCACATTGGGCCCTCTGCTGCGCAGGGAGCCGGCTTCCCTTCCTCTCTCTCTCTGCCTACTTGTGATCTCTGACTGTCAAATAAATAAACAAAATCTTTAAAAAGAAAGAAAGAAAGAAAAAACTGCAGCATAGAAGAGCCAAGAGGACCCTGTGATCACAGATGTCACTTTGAAGAATATATTCTTATTCCTTCTGTAATATAATAGCATTTTCTGTATTAGAAATGGAATTTTAAGCTCAGTGTCCAAATACAAATATCTAAGGAGGTTGTTCTAGAACAACTGACCTCTAAATTGGCAAGAGGAGGGATGGCATTTTATTATTGTAGTGGGTGCTGAATAAGCTGTACTTAGTGTCTAATGGATGCAAATGTTTTTGTGGATATAAGCATTGTGTATTTGTTTAAGGAATTTATTGCTTAGCAGCAATCAAGGAAAAATCAAAGGTCTTGTTCTAATTTGGAAACACTATTATTACACTGAAACATACTCTTATATGTGTGTAATGGTTTAGATATTTCTAAGACTATCTGTTAGTGGTTCTTAACTCTGGCTATGTATTAATCAGTACTAAAAAATACTGGCATCTGTGACTGTCCTCGAGTTATGATTTAATTAGTCTTTGTTGTGGCCCAGTCATTAGTATTTCTTAAAAATTCTACCCGTTCCCTTTTGTGATTGTAATGTGCAACTTGATTTGAAAAACTTTGCGTTAAAGGAATTTTATATGTTTATGACTTGAATATTGATAATGGTTGTCTGTCCTCCTCATTATCAGTTATATTTCTTCAGCATGTTATGTCTTAGGAAAAAGAGTTCATATCCTCTCATGTTACAGAATATTAATGGGTTTTGGGTGACAGATGCACACATTTTTTTCTGTTGCTAATGGACAATTTTTGTGATACAGTTGGAGTTAATTTATTAGGCTCTAAATTTATCCTGAACCTTTG
Organism: Mustela lutreola; assembly: GCF_030435805.1. Classification (NCBI taxonomy): domain Eukaryota; kingdom Metazoa; phylum Chordata; class Mammalia; order Carnivora; family Mustelidae; genus Mustela; species Mustela lutreola. Next base: position 102,537,059 of record NC_081295.1, on the reverse strand, counting down.
GATGTGGATTCTGTGAAATATTGTCTGTTTTGTGGGGGGAAAAAATATGTTATGGATAAGTAGAGTCATTTATTTAAAAGCATTGCAGATAATAGTAAATAAGCTATCAAGGCAATTTTACATTAGATAATCTTTAAATTTCCTTCAGATTGTTTTATTGGACATATCATGACTAGCACCATTTATGTATTTTATTTTCCACTGAGGGTTAATTTGCTCTTCATGAGAATTATTGGGGTAAATTGACAGGTGTGCTCTTCCTTGAACTTTAACACTCCCACAGATTTTGCATCTGTCAGTATGCTGGTAAAGTTTTCATCTGCAAAAGTGTAAGCTATAGAAAGTATGAATTTAGGGATGCTTGGGTGATTTGGTCGGTTAAGAGTCTGTCTTCGGCTCAGGTCAGGGTCCCAGTGTCCCGGGATCAAGTCTCCTTGCTCAGGGGGGAGCCTGCTTCTCCCTCTGCCTGCCTCTGCTTGGGCTCTCCATCTCTCTGACAAATAAATAAATAAAATATTTTTTTAAAAAAACATGAATTTAGAAGCTTTTATTTTGGTATTCTCCAACTTGTCTTATCTAGTACCTTTCCCCATGTCCAGGCTTTTTCAGATCTCACCTCATCCCAGAGTTTCCTGGGTTTCTCAACTCTGTATATACCTGTTTAAGGCTTAGCAGGGGTGGTGTTAATGGTCACTTTCAGGGTCTCCAGCATTACAATATAGGCCATAAAAACAGAACCAAAAAAAAAAAAAAAAAAAAAACCAAACCCTAAAACAAAACAAATAAGCCATTGCAATTCAAAAGAATGAGGTATTAATTGACAGAAGTTGCTCTTTTGGGTCAAGGAGGACATTAATTCAATAGACAAAACCTAACCAGCTCTTGTTGTAATGATAGACTGAGGCATTTTGCAATTGTTAATGTAATGATGCTTTTCCTTCTAAGTCATTTTGATTGTCTAGTATTGACAGAAGTTTGTACTTCAATTTATAACTGGGAGGAGGCTCCTAATAAACCAATTTCTTCATGAAAGTAGTAACCTTTAGTGTATCAGGTGAGCCTACCTACTAAGAGATACAGTGATTGCTCAACTTATGTGCCTAATGAATCCTTATTCCTATGTTTCCAGAGAGCACTGTTTAAAAAAAAAAAATCTCTGGAATATTGTTCATCTTTGTTGAAAAATATGTTGGGTGACCTGTATTATTTGAGTTGTTAGTATGTACTGTTTGACTTTGGTGAACCAAGTAAATCAACCCCCTACTTTTACACAACATTCATTCTAGTTAATCTCTCAAAAAAGTTGGAAATAGCTTGATTAATAGCCACATATAAATAATTTTATGCTATTAAATCAATTGAAATGACAATGTATGATTATAAACTCTGAGGAGACAAGAGCTTTGTTTGAAGTTTTTGATATAGCTAAAGATAGAGCATACAGTAGTCACATAGTAAGCATTTAGTAACTATTCATCAAATGAATAAATAATTCCAAATGGTGGGGTATTGTGATGGAGTTCTTAAATTCTAAATTGCTCTGCCAATGAAGACATTCTTTCGTGGCTAACTACGTAACTAACTGCTTAATTGTCACCTAACTACTTAAAATATTCTGTCATTTGGTTGAGGGATAAAACATCTAATCTAATATCTTGACCAATTATTCTGAAGTCAGTCAATTGGGAGTCCATTTGTCAGATACAGTTCTTAGGCCTTTCATTAGTAGTGTTTGATTCAGAATAGTTAAAATGTTGGTTTGTTCTACCTTAAGTAACTATTAGGAAGCCTACTCTCATGAAATGATGCAAAACAACCTTAGGAATGTATAATAATACAAAGCATATTGAAAAAAATCCTCTTTTCACTTCAAAATATTCACTAATTTCATCATTTATTAAAAATAATACTAAATGTTGAATGCTTCTGGTGACTGTATTTTATTATTAATTTCCAAGTTTTCCTTAAAAGATATTCCTTAGACAAAAAAGTGTAGGCTGCCCATGATTGCAACCCGTTTCAGTTACTGCAGGCAAATCTAAGGCGGGGCGGGGGTGGGGGTGGGTGGTGGCATAGCACCATTATACCATACATAGCAGGACCACTGCTATATATGCCATATTCTCTCTTTTACATGTGCTATGTTTTCTTGGCTCAAAAAGAGTGAACTGAAGGCAGTTTAATATCACAGAAGCTGCTGTGTTCTGCCTGTGCATGTGTATTCACCAAGAAGATTCTAGAAGGAGATGTTTTCCCCGAAGACTCCCATTACTGGGAGTCTTTCCAATCTTCTCAGCAATCTCCTTTCCACCCTTTCTCCTCATGCCCTCCAACATGATCCAAGATAGCTGCTGCTTAAGGATTTTATGATTGCATTAACATTATTTTGGACTATTTTCCAAACTTGAAAGATAATTTAGGAATGCAGATATCATGTATATTAGGTATCTGTCTTTAACTGCAGTCATGTCTTTCACTGAGGAACTTTTGTTTCAAGGAGAAACCAGCAACGAAACCAGAGGTGAAATATAAAGACACTTCCAGAAAAAACAGATTTACAAATGTTTCAACTTTCTTTTGAACAAGTTTCTTCTGAAAGTTTGTCTCTTGGATGTCGGTGGTTTACATATTCGTGGACTAAATGCATCAAATTTTGGTGAGGAAAGAGAAAATGAACAGAAAAAATGACAGTGGAGATGTACCTCTTAGCTGGATTCAGTTGTCTCTGTACCCCACCGGAAGGTCACTCCCATTAGTATATAGCCCAGGCAAATATTACATTATGAGAGGTAGGTTTCTACGCAGGTTCCTCTTCTTGAAATGTAATTATCTTTAGGAACAATTCTTGAGATGCTTTGGGTGTTTCTCCAGTCCCAACTTCTTTCTCAGGATATATTTATTCAGTATGTTCAATGACTTATACAACTTTTAAATACATACTCTGAAATTTGGAATGTTTATACTTTGCAGTTACAGATACTTTGTCTTTCAAATTGCTCTCATGTATATAAATACACATCTACCTGGGAATCCAAATTATGTAGTAAAATACATTTAATTGAAAATGAATCTGGCTTTTCATTTGGTGGTTAGCATTTCCCCTTTATTCCTGGCAAGTTTTTTTCTTCTTTATTTTCTTTCTCTCATTGCACATGTTGATCCTTTTGAAAAATGAATGTTTGCCAAATCTAGTCTGAGTTGGAAGGGAAGGTGGGGGGAGGGTGGATACTAAAGATTCTGACCAGAAATACTGGCATCTGATTTCCAACACAGAAGTAGGCTATATATGCCTGGTTAAGTGGTTAAATCACAATGACACTGATTGATATTATAAATCATGCTTTGGGAAAATGAGTTTTTGTGACTTGTGACACCTAAACTCACTTTTATTTTTCATTTGTATCTTAGGGAAAAAAAAAAAAAAGAAGCATGTGTGGAAGATAATAAACGTTTCTTCCTCTAGTTTGGTCAATTTTTACTTGTAACTTTATACTGTACTCTAGAGACATGAAGCATGTTCAGAACCTTGATCATTTATTTAAAAATGTAGAGTAAAACTGTAGGCTTTAGTTGGGATTGGTTTTCTAAACAGAGAAAAAGGTTTTGGTTTTTGTTTTGTTCTTTTTTTTGGTCTCAACGTACTTGATTTGAATCCACAGCAATGACCAAAAATTCTTAGGTTAGTTTGGATAGGAAATAAACAACTTCAAGAAATATAGTGGTTTAAACTCTTTCTTATTGAAATAGTATCCCTTCACTTGCTAACAACCTGCACTATTACTCTTCATGTGATATCAGTTTTATAAAGGTGCTCCATGTATGTTGGTTCTTGGGTCTGCCACTGTGTGTCCGACATGGCTGCTAATAAAGGAATCTTCAGTAGGGCAAATATGAAACAGCATTGTCAAGTTTTGGGGCAGTGAATTTGTATAAGAAAAATGAGGCACACAGTAAGATTCTGCCAGCTCTTTCAGATATCTTGCCTTCACCAACAAACTGAAGACTTGTGAAAAATACGCCTTCGCTTTAGACACTCAGAGGAAATATTTAAAAAGAGATTAAACAAGAAACCAGGCGCCTCTAGGTAGAGTAAAAGAAAAACATTAAAATTTCATAATAGTTCTAGAATTTGCTCGATAAATCTACGCTGGTATCAGAATAATGTCCCAGACAATGAAAGTACTGTGAGCCCTAAGGTTAAGTGAGAGCTTGTAAGGAAAATTATAGCTGCACAAAAACAGTGTAGACTTCTAAATTTTAAAGGCATTAAACATAAAGGATAAACACATACTTTGCTCATTTCCTTGGATTAAGTATGGTATTTTAGAAAGGTGTGCACTTTCCCCATTATACCCATCAAATTTTGAAAATGCAAATTTCAATCTGCATGTAGTCATAGAGAATATTTGACTTGTGTTTATTTGCATGGGTTAAAACAAACCAAAATACTGAGTATAACTTATGGGAAAAATCTAATTTGTAAGTCTGTTTACATTTCAACTGAAATGTCTTAAGAGTTAAGAATCATGACACTGTATCTTGGGGTATTTGTCTTTCAACCGTAACTGACTTAATAAGAGAAATGGAAATATATTTTTCTGTTTAAAATTTTTGTATTTAAAGATCATTAAAGCTGGGCTATCTCATCATCATTATTAAATTACTATAACTACTGCTTTGGGAGCTAGAATATATTTACTGCTGATTACTTCTCTACTGTATTTTATTCTAAAAAGATCTGACTGTCATTAAGAAACAACAAATTAACTTCAATTTACAACTCTTCCTTTTATGTTTTAAGAAGTAAATTTTAATAACTCATAAAAGCTAGAAATAACCTCAAATATAGAACTGAGATTTATGTTAATTTAGCCACAACCTGAGACTTAATATAAGAGTGTATTAAATGTGTACTATGAAAAGAAAGATATAAAAGAGTACTCTATAAAACTGGTGGCAAAATTTTCAGTGTGCTGCTTAAAACTGGCTTTGCCCCCACCCCAGGACTTCTATGCCCCATGTATCACTGTGCTGTGTTAGATGCGTGGCTATAAAATTGTGAAAATGAAGACTTTTCTGGTAGCAAAAGGGTTAAGTTCTTTTTGCTTTACCAGTTTCAAATTACAATGAGAAGCCTCTTCTTTCCCAGCAGGGTTGTGCTTACATTACTCTTTAGATCTCCCTTGAAGAGGGCTGGTATATTTGTGCCTGCTGGAGGTGGAATTAACAGTTAGAACGAGAAAGGGATTGAATGGACTTACAGGAAGGTTTTCAAGTAAATTCAGGGAAACACATTTACTTGAATAGTACAACCTTGAGTCTTATTTTACACTAAGACGACACAAAAGATGTTAAAGTTATCACCAAGCTGCCGGACAAATATATATTCCAACACCAAGGTGCAGATCAGCATAGATCTGTGATTCAGAAATCAGGATTTGTCTTGGAAAGAGCTCAAGGGTTGAGAAGAACTCAAGAGCAAGTGAAGATAACTTTGGGAACTACAGTTTATCAGAAGATCAACTTTCCTTGATTCAAATACCAAAGGCCTGATTACCATAAATTCCTATAGGAATGCATAGGTCATCTGATCAAATAATTTTATCCGTCTTCTGCTACATCAATGCAGCAAAAACTCTTAACAACTGTGGATAATTGGAAATCCAAGTTTCAGCTTTCTTAGAAATAACTACTCTTGACATATTCCAAAATATTTAAAATAGGACAGGAAAATCAGTGAGCATATTATGTTCTGAAATGTCACTGTCATGAAGAATAGGTAAATTTGTTTTTTCAGCTACTGGGAAAACGCACCTCCTAGGAACTTAGATTTTTTTTTAAAGAGGACAAGAAGGACTAAAAATATCAACTTTTGCTTTTGGACAAAAATGCATCTGACTGTATTTCTACTTAGGAGTATTGTGGGTTTCCTCTGGAGCTGCTGGGTTCTAGTGGGTTATGCAAAAGGAGGTTTGGGAGACAATCATGTTCACTCCAGTTTTATTTATAGAAGACTACGGAACCACGAAAGACGGGAAATACAGAGGGAAATTCTCTCTATCTTGGGTTTGCCTCATAGACCCAGACCATTTTCACCTGGAAAACAAGCTTCCTCTGCACCTCTCTTTATGCTGGACCTATACAATGCTATGGCCAATGAAGAAAATCCCGAAGAGTCGGAATACTCAGTGAGGGCATCCCTGGCAGGAGAGACCAGAGGAGCAAGAAAAGGATACACAGCTTCTCCCAATGGGTACCCTCGCCGCATACAGTTATCTCGAACGACTCCTCTGACCACCCAGAGCCCACCTCTAGCCAGCCTACATGATACCAACTTTCTGAACGATGCTGACATGGTCATGAGCTTTGTCAATTTAGGTATGTTGTTCTTTTATTTGTTAAACGATGTTATTGCTAAGTGGAAGTTTTTCTAATAGTAAAGTAGCAGCCTGGTAGGTGGTCATGTTTATATAAAGTCATTTTCTGTAACTCTCTTCTCCAGCTTCTGTTTCCTTTCTCTCATTGATACAAGGTAAGATTTTGCTTTAGGCAACAAAGTCATACACACAGGTACATATATTTAATTTTTTAAATATGAAAAGCTAAAATTAAACACTTACAGTCAAGTAGATTTAGGTCCTTGAAATCTTGTTAAAATTTCAGTCATGCTTTAATGTGTGAATAAATAAGCAGTAGTCTACAAAAAAGGAAAATTTATGAGGATAGCTGTGCTATGGGCAAAAAAATAATAATACAAATAAGAAAGAAGTGTTTGTAGATTGAAAACTAAAGTGTCTTTTTGGAACATTTTTTTGTTAGCAATTTAACAAACATGTAAGTATACATTTATTTGCCACCTAAAAACTCTCATTTGGCCGAGTCAGTTATTGTGAAAATATCAACATACAATTAACTAAGATCAAATAATTCTGAAAAAGATTACTATCAAAGATTTTCAGGGAGAGATTCTGAAAGTGTGAAAAACACTTTGGAAAAGAAGCTTCAAATTAATATTTCTTAACTTCTTAATGATGAAACGGTATCATACCCATTTGATTGTTTCCAGAAGCAAGAGAAATATAAAACATGCTATGATGTTCTCTACTTATACAAAATCTTCCTCTTCCTTTAGGATAAAAAATGAATCAAAAACTTCTTTGATTAGCAGCATTATTAAAGAATACTTTTTAAAAAAATTATGTTTTACTCAAAGCTGGTATTTTTGTGGCAGATTTAAAATATTGACAATATCAAATGGTAAATTAGTGCCCAGTATTTCATCTCTTAAAAGTATTAAGGAGTTACCAATTTAGGGTGATTTCACAGGGCTGTATTTTTAAAAATGTTTTAGTAGAGGCTAAAGATGAAAATTCGCTATCTTCAGACATTCAAAAAAATAACATAGTATATAGTCAGTTTTGAAGACAAAATTTTATGAACAAATGTAATCAACTTGAAAGAATTAGAAACATTTTAATGTAAGAACTTTCAAAACTTTGTTTGAAAACTGCAATCTGTTTTGACTTAAAATTGACATGTTTTATTATACTTAATTAAAAACTTCCTTGTATAACATCTCAAAGAAAATAGTCTTTGAAAAGTCAGATAGCAACAAATCCAAATACATGAATGCTTTTATAAAACATGTTGCTTCATATGCTCTGTTCATTTGCTCTTCGCAATCCTAGCATGAAGGATAAGGTGCTTAATAAATCAAGTTTCGTGTTGCTAGAGACAGAGCTCTCATTATTATAAGTTTCTGTAAGTTATCATTGGTTGCCCTAATCAGGTGTCCTGGAGGCCTTTTCTTCTACATATAATTAACAGGTTTCATTTGGAACTTTCAAGCCATTGAAATATGGCTTAATTCTAAATTAGTTTGATTGCTTTTTCCTAGTATAAGTGATATGCAATGTGGCTCATGGGATATTTTACTTTGTTGCAATTTCTAAAGTATTATTCAGTAATTTAAAGGAGTTTTAATATTCTAACAGAAGAATTTCAATCTAGCATGATTTACATATGCATAAAAAATATCACTGAAAAAATTAGTTCCGGTCACCTAAAATCTGACAGGGCAGACTGTGTCATGTATTTTAAAAAACAATGGCTCAGCCATGAATCTCTTCTAAAATATATATTTTATTGAAATCAAATATTTTGATCACTCACAAAAGAAATATATTTGTTTTAGGAAGGAATTAAGTAGGATTTTTGAATCTGTATGCCATTACTTTTTAAACATTTACACAGAATAAGAAAACCAAAAACAATAATAAACAGTTTTAGTCAGTGACCTTTAGGGCCATTTTTATCATTAAGGTATACTTATATTTTTAAATCAATGAAGTTTTGGTTGTATTGTTTGGATTATAACAACAAAACAGTTTACTAACTATACCATGAAACACAATTATTTATTTTACTCTAGAGAAACAATATTAGATATAAACTTCAGAAGATATTTATTTTTATCATGCTTGAACTGCTGAATAGTGATTTATCCTCAATAATGAATTGTATTATTTTTTTCTCTATTTAATAATACAAACCTAAATGTCTCATGTGAAATTACTGACAAATTGATTCTGGTACTGAGATTTTCCTAGTAGCCTCTGAGGAAAATTGAACCACAACTTTATTTTAACCTTAGACTGTGCCTTCTAATATATCCAAAGCTTACAATCAAACACTACTTAGTAAAAGGTTTTAACTTATGTATTTCTTCCATAATAAAATAGGTCAAAGCAGACTTAGAAAAGGTTAAAGTGTAATATCATGATTAACTGCACTAAGAATGTCAGTGGTTCTTAATGTAACATTCATTAACAAATAGTATTTTTTTATGTTCTTAGAAGACTCAGGAGGATTTTGTTCATTTATTTATGTTAGAAACTTAAAAGATATGCATATTGTGGAAACTAAGGGCAAGTGATCAAATTAGCCATAAGCAAGGGATTTGTATTGAGGAAGTCACCTGGATATTTAAATATGTGAAAAGAATCTGTTGACAGTTCCCATAATAAGCTGAATTACACTAGAAAGATATGTCCTTTATATAAACACAAATCTGTGTCATTTTCAAGTCAAATGATGGATTTTCTAGAATTACCTTGTCATTCAGAAAGACATTTTTTTCTAATGTTAGTTTTGCTCATCAAGAGCAATTAAACTCTGAATCATTTAACAAAATAATCTATTTTTAAAAATTCCAGATGAGATTATTTTTTTTCATAAATGAAAAATAGATGAGAATTTCCTAAAAGAAAAAATAAAATGTGAATAAATTGCCTTAAGGCTGATGTAAACAACTAAACATGAAAACAAGCACCTTATTTTGACCTTTAAGTTGTTTAAGTGATTTGGGCACTCTGAAGAGACAAATATTAATTATTGTGTGAAGAGAAACTTTCCACTCTATTGGATTCATTATTTTTAGGCCAATTTTTTTCAGTGTCTAGTGTCCAGCTTTTGCAGGTTGACTCTTCCGCTTTGTCCCTAAAACTGTTGACTATTCCAGGCGTCCTTCTCAGTCAATACCATGTCATTTCATTGAGAACAAAAATATCTTTCTGGTAAATCTTTTCTTTTTTAACCATCTTTTTCAAAAATATTAAGGATTAGTTTATATATCAGATATCTATGCAAATAACAGGAAAGAAAGGAAAATCTGCAATTTTTAAATAAATCTGTTTACATTAAGATAAACATGTAGTGTATTTCTAAGATCTTTTACAATTTCGTTTGATTACTTGGCAATAGTACAATGAAAATGATACAACACTGTGGATGTTTTAGAGGAAAGCACAAAAAACAGTGAACACAGGAAATTTATTTTCATGGTGTTCCCTGTCTACATATATTTCTCTGATAAAGATGGAGGGGTTTTTTTGTTTTTCTGTTTTTTTAATGGTTTCTGGTCAGTTGACTTGGAGTCAAAAACTTCTTAGATATATTTTAAGAACATGTATTAATTCTAAGGGATAAAAGTACATGAATGTGTTGCTTGGATTTTTTTCGTATTTTATAACAACATATTTAGCATGATAAGATATGAAAGAGAAAAAAAATACTTTCAAAACTTTGAGTTAAACCTTTATCCTTTTACTTCCCCAAATCATTAAACTCTCCCAGTACTGGAAGAAAAAAATGGTTATGTTCTCGTTTGACAGGTTTGAAAGACATCATTGATATTTATTGTTGCTTTTGGCTGACTCGAGTGCCCAGTGGAGAGGAATTTATACACAGATCTACCTAAAGATGCCTATCTGTGTAGTCTCTCCAACAAGGTTATTAACACTTGTGTAACATAAACTTACCTATAAACACATGCAAGATTTTTTGGGGAGAGGGGGCAGTGATGGGAATGTTGACAAGAGGGTCTAAAACCATTATAGTACATATTCATAGATATGCCTGGAATAACAAATGCTAATATTGGGTGAAACAATACTTCTTTTACACCTTTAACTTTTGAGGAGAAAAGATGCTTGGGAGGGTGGAAATCTTTTTACTCTCTTCTTTAACAACCTTTTGCCTTCATGATTTTGACCCAAGGGATTCTTGTTCTTTAAAGCCGTATTATTGTCAAATGACAGGCATGGCTGCAGTGATAGGTATAATCATATAGTTTAATTAAAAGATTTTTCCTCCTGTTAATAGCCACTCACAGCCAGTTGTAAAATTTTATTCAGAATTAACACCTGGAACTGTGAAGGTATGATAACATAAATTCAGAGGGCATGGGGTGGCCTCACCCACTACTTCCAGTTCCCTCCTTTCATCCATTTTTTCAATATTGCCTCCCTCTCTCAGCCCCTCCCTTCCCATTACTTGGCCTTTCCTCTTTAGTTCGATGGTCTCTACCTCCAGGCTTTCTTGGCACTCCTCTCTTTCTGTCCCCACCCCTTCCTGGGGTCCGCTTTTGGTCCTTGTTTCTTCATAGCTGGAGGCTGAGATTAGCTGAAAATCAATTAGTTACAGCGTGATCATTTAGGTACAGTGTCCTGTTTCTCTGGAGTTGAGAAGGAAAAGGTTATGACGTGCCAATTGCAGCCTCCACCCATCAGGAGAAAAGCTCCCCGGGGCATCAGAACTTCTCTGGTTGTTGCCATCCTCTGGAACTGTTCCTCCACTGTCCCATGCTTCTTTGCCTCCTCACCTCTCCCTGAGGATCCCATTGACCGAACTTAATTGTTTTTGCCTTCCCTATTTTATTACATAATTAAAATCTAAAAGGGGAAATCTAAGGGAAAGTTAGAAAAAAGTAAGAAAAAACTGCAGCGCTGAACGAAGATGACGCACAAACATGCAGTTCTGTTCGTTTATGAAATGCTTTCGCTTACGTCATTTTTATTTCACACGCATGGCACATCCAGGGAGAGATTAATTCCTGTCTTGAAGTTGAGAAGAGAGGAGGACGAGGTAGGATAAAAGGATCAAGAGCAGAGAACAATGAGGAGGAGACAGAGACAGAAATAAAATACAAATTTTTTTAAAAAGCCCTTGGGAAAAAGAAAATGAATGAAATGAGTCCTCAGAGCCTGGTCTTGGGGTGTGCAGGTGGAGGGCGTGTTGGGAAATCCTCAGTCTACCTCACACTGACACAGCAGCTAATTCCACATCCCAACCACATCAGCTCCAGGGGAAAACCCTTTCATCCTTCCACCCGAAAATACCAAAGTGGGGAAAAAGGAGGGGGCCCTGTGTGTGTGTGCGTACAAGGAGCGTACAGACGAGCTACTCACATTTACAGTCATAAATAATGTAGTGGCTCAGCTTGAAAAAACCACAGGTTAAAGGAAGAGGCTTCCCTGACGCACGGAGAGGGGCTGAGATCAGAGGAGCCACTGAAAGGGTTGGAGCCAAACAATGAATCCCTTGTTCGAAGCCATATTTATGAGTGCTTCTTTGCACCTTAAGTTCATATTTTATTGGCTGGGCTGTGGGGTTTCCCCATTTGCTCATCTCTTAAAATAATACCCTTGGCTGAGATCTCCTTTAAAATGCACCAGTCAGCCCTGACAGATGGCTCGTTTATTTGGGGAAGAGGGGATGGTATTGTGATTTTTTTTTTTTTTTTTTTTGATGTCTGATTGGAATGTGTAAGGTCCAGTTGTGGATCTGAAAATGGTGACAGTAAGATAAAAATAATAACTGGAGTAGTTACCTGCCGTTCTCCGAGATGTCTGTAAGAGTCCACATAATCAGGTAGTCACTCTTGACTGGTAGGAGTTTTGTCTAAATTAATACAATTATAATGTCTAAATGAGTTAAAATGGTAAAATTATAATCTAAGAAAGTGAAAACAGAATCTATTGAAATGTGCGACGTTTAATATGAAGGGAAAAAAAGATCTCTGATTAGTCAGAAGGATCTCTAGTGGTTTTGGGAGAAGGAAAATGACAACAGCCCTCCATACCCAAGGAGAGGAAGGCAGTGAGCTGTGTAAACATTCTATTATAAAACTGAAAAAGCAAGACCTTGTCTGGTTCTAAATAATTTGATATAGAGACTAAACTAGGGTATGCGCTGTTTTATAATTTCTAAACACTGAGGATTCTTGTCTTCATGATGATGTGGCCTTTCGTTTTACTTTTTATAAGCTGCAAAATATTGGTGCCTGCAGGAGAAGAAACAACCCTGTATTTTAGAAATACGTGAATCTAATTAAATGATCTCTTCGTGTGTTTACTTCCTTCTGGAAGTAAATAACTTTTATTGTTCTTGTTGTTTCCCAGCTTTCCTTGAGTTGTTAGGAGTAAAGAAAAAAGATTGAGAAAGGCAAGAGAAGCAGATTTGAGTCTCATCTAGATTTTATTCAGAACTAAGAGGTCAAAAATCAGAGGATTTCTTAACATTTACAAACCTGTTCAGCTCTTCTTATGCTGTATGATATGAAAAATTCAATTTCGCTTGCTATGCGCAAGTGTTTCGTCCCTATTGTGACTTTGTGATTAGCCTTCCTATGTAGGAGACACTGTTATTGCCAGTCTTAAGTGCATGCCTATTGCGGCTTACATGGCTTCAGGATTTAATTATAGGTTAAATGTGATTGTGTTCCTTTCGGTGTTTCTATCGCAGAAGTAGAGTAGCAAAGAAGAAGCTCCAATGCCTGGATTGGAATCCCATATTCTACACCTTTTAGCAGTGTGACCTTGGGCAGGTTACTTAAATCCTCTCTGCGTCCCTGGTTCCTTACCTAAAACGTGCCAATAATGAGCATGCCTTCCTCTTTGGGGGTGGAGAGGATGAAATGAATGAATACACATGTAATTTTAAGAATAGCAGTTGGACATAGTGAGCCCTCAGCCAAGAGCTGTTAAACTGTTACCAGCGTTGCACTTATCCCAAGTCTGCTCTGGCATCTGCAAGAGTGGCCAAGTAGTCTGTGGAGCCCAGTGCAAAATAAAAATTTGGGGCCTCTTGTTCAAAAATTATCAAGCACTCCAGCCTAGTGGCAGCAGATCATAAGCTCAGGCATGAGGTCCTTCTGAGTGTGGGGCCTGTGCAACTGCCCAGGTGATCTTCCAGAGAAGCCAGCCCTGTGTATTTGATTACATGTTGTGACGGCAGAAACCATGCCCTATTCATCCTTTCTTATCCCCAGGGGTGGATCAGTGTCCCAGAAGGAAAGAGAGAGCATGTGCAAGCTGAATCATCTGAGGAGAGTTTACCTAATGCTGTAATGTTGATCATGCTGTGGGTAGAGCTTTCTGGCAAAATAAGGGATAATGCAGCTCCAGAACAACAGAGGAGCCTTCCAGCAGTCCTTCTGGGCAGGGAGCAGAAACCATTACCAGAAAACTCAGAGGAGAGCTGCGTGGGGAAGATATCCTGCCAGGAACTATGGCCTTTGTGAGAGGAATGCCATGCGGCCAACCCTTAAATACTCAGCAGGGAGGGAAACCAAGGACTAAATATTCAGTCTCTACTTTTCCGCCATGTTCTCTTCGGCACCAAAAGCCACAAGGCCCTAGAGGCTCCTGGTGGAGCTTATGGCAGTCAGCTTCCTGGTGCTGAGAGCAGAGGAGAGAAAAGTGGAGAGTGGTTCTCGAGGCACGAAATCGGTAAATGAATATTAAGTGTTTAGTCAATGGAAGTTCCAGAATCACCTCAGTTTCAGTGCAAGTTAGTTATATGTCTGTGTGTGTCCATGCATATGTGCACACATATGTTAACCTTTACCCTACTAATTTATTATAAAATTCAAGATATAATCATGATTTCGTGTAGGAGTTATTAACTTCACCAGTTGGTGAAGTGGCAGAATAGACATGATGTGTTGAAAAACTCTTAAATTGTATAGAGATCAGCAGGATCACATGATATATTAAAACTATTTTAGAACAAACTGAAATTAACAACAAAAACCAAAAATCCCGGGAGAAGCAGCTCTTGCAGATCCCATGACAAACCGTGGACTGCGAATAGAAGTCACAACCAGAAAACTCTGAATAGAAAGCACCAGTTCATGCAAATACACAGAGCAAATACCAAGAACAGATGATTTTTTCAATCTTCAGGTCTGCTCGTTCTCAATCTTATGTCTTCCTTCCGCAAGTGACCCATGACTGTGTGTTAAAGCGTTTTGAATTCCGGGTACAATCTGACGATCTCCTCTCCAGGGAATGTAACAGGCAGCAATGTCAGGATGAGGCAAATTGGGATTATTGTTGTTCTTTGCTACCCTCAATCTTTGGCAGCTTTCTTGGGACTCAAAGCCACCCCCCGCTCGGCCCCATCCTTGAATCACACACAAGCGCACAGGAGAACGGTGCCTTTCCCATATGGTCTACGTTCCCCTTCTAAGTGCTAAGGATGGCAATTTTAACCCAATTTTACATCTGTAATTACCACAAGCTGTGGAAGAGAGGGTTCAATTGGAAATTGTGTAGGCTCTTCTACAAATAACCTTGATGCAGACACTGAAGACTGACTTACTGAGGAAGAAGGAAGGTCGTCAATTAGATAGGCTTAATGGTTCCTGTCTTATAGATGTTTTTCTTTGCTCAGAGGGAACAGAGATCATTTAGTTCTTTAACTGTCTCCGTAGGGTGTAAGTGTAGGGGTTTGGGGATACCAGCTTTGCACACAGCTGCATATCCTTGAGCAAACTATGTCACTTTACTGGGACTGTTGCCTTCTCTGTCAAGTGGAGATCCTAATACAGAATTGTACTTAGGTGAGGTTAGAGGCCTGTAAGTCTCGTGAGAGAAGTACTCAATGCACAGCAGCCACTCTTGCTACAACCACTTGTACTAGAATTGAGTCTGTGGTGTTCTAGTGTCAGAAGAGATCAACACCCAGGCCGCCAGAAGGACAAATAAATCCTTGCTGGGATTGTGGAATATTATGCCCATGACTTTTCCTCTACCCAAAAGAAAGTGAACCCTTGAATTTCCT
Source organism: Mustela lutreola (assembly GCF_030435805.1). NCBI lineage: Eukaryota > Metazoa > Chordata > Mammalia > Carnivora > Mustelidae > Mustela > Mustela lutreola. Next base: position 102,521,654 of record NC_081295.1, on the reverse strand, counting down.
TGACTCTATCTTGGAGTTGGACTGTTGGTAGATTGCATTCCCTCATTCACGTATTCTGGAAAAAGAGGCCAGTCCTCGACAGAGCCTATAGGTAAGTGTGGGCCTTCCCTTTGAGCTCCCAAAGGCAACAGTTTCTGTGATGTACCACTCAGAGGGGCTTTTCATGTTACCTTTGCTCGGATTCTTTGAATGAACCCATGGTTTTACTTTAGTTCCAGATACTGCCTGTCCTATTTGTTTGTTATGGGGAAGTGGAAACTGATTGCGGCCAAAAGGATAATATACAATTTGAAAATATTTGGTTGTGAAGGCATGAGCACTCTCTAAAAGACCCTTTGAAAGAAGGAAAAAGTGTCTTGAGTTTTAATGCTAATTTTCATAAGTCAACTTTTTTTTAGTTTTAATTTTTTAAAAAGTTGATTTATGATGAAAATCTCGGTGAATAAACTCCTGAACTGTAAATAGAGAAGCCACTCTGTTCGAATGATCACTCAATCCAGGAAATTTTTATATTGTATGTAACTCAAATCATGTTTGAATTTATGTTTTTCTAATTTGAGTCAGTTCTTATTACTATTTGTGTTATCATAATTTTGTTTCTATTTAATACCATTTTTTAAGTATTTTGACTTTCCTAGACAGGGCTGTTTTGTTTTGTTTTCAGATGGCAGTCACATCTTTTTATTACTTTTCTTGAATTGCTTTCTGTTATAATATTTTGAAGCAGGATGGGAACTTATGGGTTTAATCAGAAAAATCGAACAAACGGCATACATGTTTACAATATACATATTGTAAAGTCATCACATTGACTTTTGATATTTTATAATACATTGAGTGAGGAAATCTAAATTTACTGGGTTTTTTTCATTATTTGATAGCATGCTGAAAGATGATCTAATATTTAATTGTGATGAGTAATGTTCTTAAAATATGGATTCTAACTATATATATATTTTATGATCTATTCAAATCAACATGTAAGATTTTTCTCTTCCATATTGCTGTGTCAAAACAGTTATCATTCTACTGTTAACAGTTACTCTGAGGAAGAATTTATCCAAATTAAGCAAACCATTATCATTCCAGCATGTGTGCATGTGATATATTTAAAGTATAAGACATTGTCACATCCGTAGCATTTAAATTATAGTATAATTGTAGCAGTAGTAATTAAAGCAACAAAAACAACAATAAATATAATTCTTGTGCCAGAAACTGGACTGAGTGATTTGCATATATTATGTCAATTAATTTGCATCTCAACTGTATGCATAAATATTTTGCTTCTCCTATTTTGTTGATGTGAAAATTGAGACGTGAGCAGAGATTCAATAACTTACAAAGGTCGCCCAACTGATAAATGGAAAAATCCATACTGGAACTGTAATCTGTCTGGCTACTAGGATTTAGCTTGGTAACCTACTTTTGAAAAAGGTGTAATTTTTAATCGCAATGACGATAATGGTTTATACTTCTGGAAAGCATCATTATGTACCTTATGTGGTTTTATCTGCATTGTCTAGCCCTCGTGGAAGTAGATACGATTCCACAGTTGACAGCTCTGGAAACTAGAGCTCTGAAAGGTTATCCATTCAGTTGTTTGACAAATAGAAACTGATTACCTACTATGGGGCCAGGCACTGTGCGAAAGACTGTGCCTGTTTCACTGCCAACATCACAAGGCAAGAGGAGCGAGGTCTAGACCCAGAATCCCTGGTTCTTGTGCCAGGATTTTTTTGCTCAATGTCACATACTTTGAAAAAATCCACACAAAAATTCCAGCACCCTATACAATTAAAAGCACTCACTGACATTATCTGCAAGAATGTGTTTTGTTATTTAAATAACCGTGTATAATGAACCTTCTGGGTATAGGGAAAATATTTTTTCAAATCTCAATCCCTTTACATTAATTTAAAATAAACAAACAAACAAATTAAAAATAAATAAAAGCCTGTTACCAGCGAACAGAACATTGGGAAGACTGTTAGTCCAAAAGGCATAGAACACAGATAGAACCCAGCTTCAGCAAAGCTTGGGGGCTCTTTCAGAAACCTGTATTTTTTAAGCTGTGGGTTTTTTTTTTTTTTTACTCATACGGAGGCTCTGGTGATTTTAAAGGTAGTATCTAAAAGCACTGTTTGCTTCCTGCACATTCCAGAGCATACATTGGGCTTAAGCACTCATCGTTTTTGTGTGTGTGTGTGTTGTACTGAGGAAAGAAGGGCAAAATGTCATAGAGTTTTTCAAAAAGAAGTTGTTTGATCTGGGCTCCATCTTGACCCCTGACCTTCACTTACTTCTTTGTTTGTGTGCTAACAAGGTTGTGTCCAGTGTTTACTTTGTTCCTGTACACACTGAACATGATGTGGATTCAAGCGATCCTCTGAGTCAGTGGAGACACATTTTCTAAAGTCAAAATGGGTAGAGAGTTCCAAGAATTGGTATAAAGACCTCTTTGCTTCCATTGCTTTGAATTTACTCAGGATATTAGCCATTAGGCAATTATTGCTTCACGTTTGACGGGATTATGAGGGAAAATGGATTAATATTTAATAGTGGGTTACTCTTCACCATCAGGCTGCTGGGTCTGTGGAGTAAATATTGCAGCAAAACACAGATCCAAGTCTGCTGGCCCGCCATCACGGGAATAATCATCATAGCTACAAAACACCAGATTCCCCAAGTGAAATACTAAGAAGAGGAGAAGAACTCGAGGCAGATCATGATGTCTGCTCTCCTTGAAATTCATGTCCCCCAGGTAGCCCATATCCAGGGCTTGGGAGGCGCCAGACAGGGCACTAACAGCATTTCAAGTGTTCACTCAATTAACTCTCACAACATGAGCCCAATCAGAGATGAGGAAAGTGACACCTGGTGATGTTAAGTCATTTGTCCCAAGTCCCACATCTCATAAGAGGAGGAACTGGATTCAGAGTCCAAGCTCTTCACTACTGTGCTGGGTCATCTTTGTGAATGCATTGGGGAGGGCTGTCACTGGGGCATTGTTTAACCTCCATGTAAAGTTCTATATATTTCCCCATCATTTCATGTATTGGGGTATTTTCACTTCATTGGTCATGTTTTATATTTTAGGGAAAAATTGTGAAATAGTGAGATTGCTAAGAGTCTTATCCCTGGAGGTGGGCTCTTCCAGGCCTTCCTCAGAACTGGGATGCTGTGGCCTTTGGAAAGAGGCAAATACTCACAATTCTCACAGGCAGAGGAACAGGCAGCACTCTGCAGACACCAGTGGTACCGACCCTGGAGCTTTGCAACCAACTGAGGGAAAAAGGAAATGTGATCTGTATTGATTTCCAACTTCAGAAGATAGACATGGCATGAAGAGGAGTTACACTTAGCAAAATGGAAGAGAGGCAGAATATCAAAGTTACAAACAGTAAAAGACCTCAAAAGCTGTCGTCGGAGACTGGTGCAAACCAATAGTGGGTTCATTTGGATGCTGGGCAACTACCAGTCTGCTGGCCAGTATGAAGGCCCCTGGAGTATGGTGTCCAGCCTTGAATAAATGTCCTTGGCCTACCTTTTCTGACCCAAGCCTGTATTGGCCAGATAATCTCATGAGAAGCCTGCTGAGTGAATGTTTGGGCTCCAGGACCCCCTACAACTTACAGATTAGGAAATTCCTCTTGCTGTAGGTAACCTTGGCTTTGTACTACTAGCTATGGCTGACATCTCCTCTGTGTTCTATCCAACACTGAGCCCTCCACGTTTAATACATATCTCTTAATCTGTGTAGCAGCTACAACTTGTGTGTGTTAAATGAGCTCACTCATTTCCCCGAACCACATGAACACTAAATACATTCTTTCTCCTCCTTGGGTGTATTATGAATTAGAGGCTAAGGCCTTGAGACAATTAATTTTTTTTTTTTCCCAAAAGGAAGCATTTTGGTTTGACAACATTTCTCAAAGCAAAGTGATGAAGCTTATGAAGATAATTCATTTTCAGCTCTCCTCAGCAATCAAGAGGAATTGTAAAAAGCAAGTATCATAGCTAACATGTCAACCTGTATCAAAACTCCTGACCATTAATCTCTGCTTTGCAAAGCAAGCCAAGTGGTAGCTGCAGAGTAAAGATGGACATTTAGGATGTCACCTGCTAGTCTGTGTAACAATTCTGTCTCTTTATCTCTTTCTCTATTTGGCTTTACCTGACCACACCTACACAACCTATGGATTGTAACATAAAAAGTATCAATGGTCTCAGTATTTGATTTTTAATTATTCAAACTGAGATGTGCTTAGGAAGACATGCGATAAAATGATTGCTCAGGAAGAGGTCAAAAATCATGTTTAATTTTAATTCATCTTCAATGACGATGACTAAACTAAGACTCACGTTGACTCATAATTATTTAAATCTCTTGGGCACGATCAGACTTCTTTGTCATTTTCTTAAATGTACTTTTTTAAATTTTTTAAAAGATTTAGTTATTTGAGACAGAGTGTGAACCAGTGGAGGGAGGAGCGAGGGGGGGGGGGGAATCCTTAAGCAAACTCGCTGCTGTGCACAGAGCCCCACACAGGGTTGTTTCTCACTACCTGTGAGATCATGACCTGAGCCAAAATCAAGAGTCTGCTGCTTAACTGACTGAGCCATACAGATGGCCTTCCTAAAGTATATTTCTTTGAAGGCATTGCCATGTCTTCTTAAGAGTTGTTATCTGAAATGTGATAGTCAAATCATTGTGGACTTTGCTGAGAAATGGTAATTAAATCAATTTCGATATTTCCAAGAGGAGACTTCTCAGTATCTTTATTGTGCTGATGAGCATTGTGAATCTCCACAAGGAGCAATGATCGTATGGTTTCACAAGCACGTTATGCTCTGGGACTCGCCTAACAGAGCACCATGGTGCCTAGTGTAATGGGGAGCTCATTCCGAGAAATGTTCTTGCATGTGGAAATACCAGTTCATAAAAGCCGTTTTGGAGATAGGGCAAGCAGGGCATTAAGATTATATATTTGTTGATTCTGTGGTTACTTTATATCCAGATTAAAATGAAGCAGGAGAAACATTTTAATTCCACAGTCTAGAACCAACCATTCTTCAAACTTTTATATATTTCCTTCTATACTTTAAAAAATCCATCTTTTTCATCAGGTTGAACAATGTTTGCATAATGTATTATACCCTTTGTTCTTTAAAAAGCTTTTTTTTTTTTTTAACCATTTAAGTATCACAAATATACAATGTTATATTAGTTTCAGGTACAGGATATGGTGATTTACAATTCTATACATTATGCAATGCTCAGTACAATAAGTACAGTTACTTTCTGTCAACATACACAGTTATTACAGTATTATTGACTGTCTTCCCTATGCTATATTTCTCATCTCCCTTGACTCAGTTATTTTATAACTGGTAGCTTGTACCTCTTAATCCCCTAACCTATTTCACCTATCCCCCCACACCTCACCCCTTTGGCAACCACCTGTTTAGAGATATATAGAAATATAGAGGTATTTCTGTATCTCTGAATCTGTTTTGTTTTGTAGATTCCACATATAAGCAAAACCATACAGTATTTGTCTTTCTCTGTCTTATTTCACTTAGCATAATACCCTCCAGGTCTTTCCATGTTGTCATAAATAGCAAGATTTCATTCTTTTGTGTGGCTGAGTAACACACCACATCTTCTTTATCATTCATCTGTCAATGGGCACTTATGTTGCTTCTATATCTTGGCTATTGCAAATAATGCTGCAATGAACATAGGGGTGCATGTATCTTTTTGAATTAGTGTTTGCATTTTCTTTGAATAAGTACCCCATGTGGAATTACTGGATCATATGGTGTTTCCATTTTTAACTTTTTGGGAACCTCCATACTGTTTTCTACAGTAGGTGGATTTACATAGGGAATTTCCATTCCCACCAACAGTGCAGCGGGGTTCCCTTTTCTCCACATCCTCACCAATAAGTTTTATTCCTTGTCTTTTTGATACTAGCCATTCTGACAGGTGTGAGGTAATACCTCATTGAGGTTTTGATTTGCATTTCCCTGATGATGAGTGATGTTGAGCATCTTTTCATGTGTCTGTTGGCCATAGGGGTCTTCTTTGGATAAACGTCTGTTCAAGTTGTCTGCCCATTTTTATTTGGATGTGTGTGTGTGTGAAGTTGTATAAATTCTTTACATATTTTATTTTTTATTATGCTCAGTGAAATATTTTAAATGTTAACCTCTTATTGGATAAGTCATTTGTGAATCTCTTCTCCCATTTTGTAAGTTGCCTTTTTGTTTTCTGGATGGTTTCTGTAGCTGTGTAAACCTTTTTATTTTGGTGAAGTCCCCATAGTCTATTTTTCATTTTGTTTCCTTTGCCTGAGGAAACATATTTGTAAATACGTTGTTAAGGCCTATGTCCAAGAGACTACTGCCATATTTTCTTTTAGGAGTTTTATGGTTTCAGGTCTCACCTTTTAGGTATTTAGTTCATTTTGAGTTTGTTTTTGTGTATGGTATAAGAAAATGGCCCAGTTTCATTCTTTTGCATGTAGCTGTCCAGTTTTCCCAGAGCCATTTATTGAACAGACTCTCTTTTTCACATTATATATTCTTGCCTCTTTTGTCTTTTTGTCCATAAGCATGAATTTATTTCTGGGTGCTTAGTTTTTCTTAATTTTTTAGTATATGATTTTTCTTGTTTATTCATTTGTTCTTTATGAGCATATTTTTGATGACAAATATTTCACCTCAATAATTCAGCATTTATATAAACATTCTCTCATTACAGGACATGAGTTTTTCCAGTTTTTACTATCATATACTCTGTTACAATGTTTATCTGTATATGTAAGTTTTGTAAACATCGCTGACATTTTCTGATCATTTTCTTAAAGTATGTTCTTAGAAAATGAATCATTCAATTATTGTTTTTTAAATCTCCTGAAATATATTACTAAATTGTTTTAGTAAATTTGTTTCTTTTACACATGCAACAGCAAGTAAATGCTAATGCTGTTTTTATCAAACTGAAACCTAAATTATATGATATGTTTATATTTTTAATAATCTAAAACTCATGTTTTTTAAAAAATTTATATTTCTTCTAAGAATCATGTTTTTTTTTTTTTTTTTTTTTTTTTTACATGTCTGTTATCCACTTATATTTTCTCTTTGGGAAGTTCTATGTTATTTTTGTTCATTTTTTAATTTGCCTTATTTCATGGTTGCTTATGCTTAGAAATCCCTCCTGTGACTAAATATTTAATAATTATTCACCTTTTTCCCATTTTTATGCTTGATTTTTTACTTTCCCTCTAACTTGTCATTTGCATATAACAGTCACATAAAAACATTTTCAAATACTTAAGAGTTTGTAAAATCTATCTCCCACATTCCATTTTAGAAAGAATTGCTTGAAGGCATGCCGTGGCAGATTACTGAAATAGAAATTAAGAAGAATGGGGAATTCCTGGTCTTTGAGGAGACCCAGTTTGAGAATTAAAATCAGCTGAGCAAATGGATTTGATCTAAATAAACTTATGCCCAAATGCTCTGTAATTTAATTATAAAACATACAGACACATGACCTAAGAACAATTGGAATGCTGAAGTGTCCCAAGTATCTCATAGATTATACTACTTTAAAGACTCATTTTGGGATTGCAGAGAAGGAGTACTAAATACATGCATGTATTATGTTTTAATGCACAAGCAATTACCAACATTTGGCCACAAATTACATCCCCCAGTTTAGTATCCAAGTTTGATTTTTGAGTCTGAGCCTTCATTGCTTATAATAAGCCCGAGATATTTCAGAATCACTTTTTTTTTTTTGTCATCTGCAATTATTGAGATGATCCCAATAATTGTGGAATATTCACAATCCAATTTCATCACCTTGACCTCTTTTGCACCTTCTAGGTTGAGAGGGATATCTGAGGTTATGGAAAAATCCCAGGGTACATCTGTGTATTTGTTAGAGTAAAATATGGTCTCTAAATTAATATTTATTTATTATACACATTCATCATTTTATCAACCTCTCTTGGCTTTGAAAAGTTTCTGTCATACCTAGTAACTTTTTGAGTTTTGACACTGTGACATGGTATAGTTTTGAAAAGACATTTCAGAAACAGAGATCCAAATTTAGATATGATAGTGTGCTAACTACAATAGTAATTGGACTGAAGTGACCATCAAATAATTAGATAAATTCTGAATCAAGGGATACAGACAGTGTCTGAGGGCTGTGCAAGTAGAAGAAAGCAGGGGTCGGAATTTTATGATAGCAAGCCTAGAATTCCAAGGAAAATAAATAACATGAAGCAGAACCAGTCACTATGATCACAAACCATATAAAACTCAACGAAGCTTCAGCCCTGTTCTTTATAAGGAAAGTGAGAAATCAAAATGCATAAAACATCCAATTCTGGAAGGATGAGTATAAGTTGGTAGAAACAAAATTGTTATATGAACTCCTACCACACATTTAAAACTGCATAGTAAAGCACATATACAAAAATAAAGTAATGATATACTTGAATAATGTAATACAGTTACATTAATTGACACATCTCAAGGATTGTACTTTGAAATATATTGATATGTGTCAGATGGCATAAAGATACACATTTTTTGAGAATCCATGGGATGTTTAGATAAATCACTAATCCTATGACATACAAATTCTAAAATATAAAAGTTATGGATAACCAGAAAGCACCTAAAACCATGTTTAGCATCATCTGTCATTAGGAAAATATTAATTAAAACTGCAGTAAGATACTGCTATGTGTCCTAGAAATGGCTAAGACGGAAAAATGAAAAAAATAAAAAATAAAAATACCAACCAGTGTTGACAAGGTTATAGAACTCTCATAAATTGTTGGCAGGTATGCAAAATAATAGGACTATTTAAAAAAAAAATCATGAGTTTCTTGTGCATTACACATACACTTGCCATTGTGATCCAGAAATCTCACTTGGAGATATTTACTCTAGAGCATTATCCTAGGTCACAGAAAAACCTATACATAAATGCCAATAAAAGCTCTCTTCATTATTACCCCAAAGCAGGAAGAATTAATTGTCTTCCAATAAATGAATGGTTAAACAAATTTTAGTGCATCCATTCAATGAAGTTCTCAACATATAAAGGAGAGAACCATTAATAAGTAGTTATATCTGTTTATCTAAAACAGATAAATCTAAAACACATTTGGCTAAGTGAGATATATCAGACCCAAAAGGCTACATATTGTATGGTTTCCTTGTATTAAATTCTGGATAAAACAAAACTCTAGAAATGGGGAACAGATGAGTGTTTTGCCATAGATTAAATGTAGGCAAGGAATTGACTACTAATGGAGCTTCAAGTCAGTGACAGAACCATTCTGTATTTTGATTGTGGTGGTGGTCACAGAACTCTGCATTTGTCAAAAGCCATAGATCAACTAGTATGTTTCATTTGTAAAAGTAAATTACAGGGAGAGCTTGGCTGGCTTAGTCTGTAAAGCATGAGACTCTTGATCTCAGGGTCCTGAGTTCAAGCCCCATGTTAGGTATAGAGCTTACTTAAAACAAAATTACAAAAATATAGGCATTTCATATGTCATAATTATAATTACATATTCATAAAATATAGATTAATAAATCTTTTGGCTAAATTAAGAGAGAAGTTAAATGTTTAAAGAATAAGATTTAGAAAATGCTATAATACATGAAAATGTATCAAAACAACAGTGGTTGCCAAAACTAAACTCTGTGGTAAATTCATGCCTTCAGAGCTTGTGTCCTAAAAGGAAAAATGGAAATATATACATAGATAAATAAATTAAGTATTCTAGGCTGGCTCAGTCATGATCCCAGGGCTTTGAGATGGAGCCCCAGGTCAGGCCCCCTGGTCAGCGGGGAGTCTGCTTCTCCCTCTCCCTCTGCCACTGTTCCTGCTCTCTCTCTCTTGCTCACTTTCTCTCAAATAAATAAATAAAATCTAAAAAATATATAATTAAGCATCTATTCAATTTACCCCATAAATCCTAAAAGAGTGACATATAGAAATAAAGACAAAATTACTGAATGAGAAAACAAACTGTAGAAGTAATTCATCTTAGAGCTGTTAATTCAGAAGACCAAATAACCAACAAGCTTCTGGCAAATATTAGCAAATAGAAAAGAAAAATAATACAAAGAGAAATAATATATAATTATAAATATTGATTTAACACTTTATAGATTACTACATTAACTCTATGCTAATCAGCTGAAAATCTTAATGAGCTACCTCAGCAATTGAGAAACATGAATAAGTGAACAACATTGGTAATTATTAAAAGTTTGCCCAAAACATTATTTTTTCAAAGGTTTGAAGCTTTGTCATTTGTGGATGGGTGGGAAAAAAAATGAAACAAAGTGAATGCTGCATAAACTGGCCCAGAATCCTAAAAATATGGCTATCTAGAAATTTTTAATAAATCAGCATACTTGGATAAGTAGATAGGAAAAAGAGAGAGCTCCTTTACCGCATGGCAGAAATCTTAATTAAAATTACTTGCAAATCAAATTTAAAAAATCCTGTGACAAAATCTTAATTAAAGTACTTGCAACATGAAAGTAAGTGTAACTTCAAATAGTCATTTAACTTTACCATTTTAGCTTGATCCTAGAAATGAAAGGATGATTTAGTATCAGGGAATCTGCTAATTCAATAAATTATATGATCTTAGTTGATGGCATACCTAGAAGGCTAGACACTCAGAATAGATCTTTTTAACATCTTGCTTCTCTCTGTGATGGATTATTTTCAGTAATAATTGTGAAATGAATCCAGTAAAATAAAACCACAAAAATACAGTAAAACTCTTTTATTGAATGACATATATATGTATACACACACAAACACACACACATATTAGTATATATGTATGTTTGCCAATAAAATGATTTAAAAATTACAATATAGGAAAAGAGATACTAAATTAACATTTATAAATCATATTAATGTATTTTTTGGAATAAAAATAGAGAAAAATACTGACCAATATCAACATGTTGGTCAAAGATAAAAAAATAACATTAGAGTTTCTGTTTTCAAGCTTTCTGCAAATGATTTTTTTAAAAAAAACTATCTTAATTATGTTTGGCAGCAGTAGAGTTATATTTGTCAATTTGTTTTCACTCCCACTTGATTGAAGAATAATTTCTATAAATTTTAATTTTGAGAAGTTCCATTTCATACAACAGACATGCAAATAGTTAAGGAAAGTCATAAACATATGGTTAAATCTATTTGAGATTCACAAAAATCCTATTTCACTTCTCTAGACATTACAACTCTATCCATCTGTGTTTCCTTGGATTACTTTTTCTATTGGCTTTCAAGTGTTGTCATGTTTGAAATATTTCTGCTGAAATATCTTCCCCAGAAAATTCATAATAAAATTCTGTTATTTGGTAAAAACATCTGAAGTTCATAATGGTTCAGAATCATTTGAGCTTGCTCTGGGTGCTAGTTGTGTCACCAAGTCATGTGGCACTACGTATTTCTGCATTTAAACAGATTAGGTATAAATAATGGAAGCACAGTGATTGTAAAGGAAAAATATAACTGAACTTAAGTTCTTACCCATGTGCATCGGGGTCGACTATCTAACCAACAGTTCTCCATATTAACCTCTACATAATACAGTGTTTATTAAGGGATAAATAATAAAAAATGTGCTAATTTAAAGTTTACATACATATTAGGAAAATACAACAGTAACAATGGCAACTTTTTTGAACTTTGATCAACACAAAATTATTTCTGGGAGGAATATTTTATCACTCACACTGTTTAGAGTTGTGGAGGTCTGGTGATAATAAGAAGCAGAGTGACTTAGGGTTGGTTGTGTTATTGTCTTTTAATGAATCCCTTTCTTTCCTGGCCCTGGTGTGGATTGCTTCAACTGCTTACTCTTGGGACACCAGTGGTCTTAATAGAAAGTTAATGGCACACAATAAGAAGTCAATCTTGATTTTGCTGGAGAGAGAAAGCTAGGAATGGAAAGATATTTTACTCACATGGCAAAGTCTATCACAAATTGACAGTACATATTTCAACACTAAAGACCTGTCTATTAAAACAAACAAACAAAAACAACTAAACAAGATGACAGCATCGTCATCAGTCATTAGCAGGTCTGGAAGTCCTGAAAAATGCAACAAGTCCAACCATATACAGTTAACCTTTTTGTTTACTTTGGGAACCTACTGAAATTGTACTAAAATACATCGGTTTGGCTAAATGAGCATACATAATTCTAAAACTAAAAACATACAGAGTTCTTGAATATAAACAACCAATTAAAAATCTGATGAGAAAATTACATCCCAATGACAGTGGAAAAACTAACATAAAGACATGAAAAGTTTAATTGGAACCCTTAGCAAGAACATGTACAACCTTTATGACTAAAACTTTACATAAATCAAAAAGCTTTAAATAAATTCAGAAGCAAACCATTTTCCAAGTGAGAAGAGAGTTGGAAAATATTGTCTTTGTAAATGAATATGGATTTACTATTATTCTGATTAAAACTCTTAACTGAATCTTTCTTGGATTTTGACCAAACATACTCAAGTTCATCTTGAAATGAAAATTAGCTAAGATCTAGTTGAAAAGAAAGTCTAGGAATCTTCTTATGAAATCTTAACATATATTGTAAGGCTTTATCAAGTATTACAACACATTATAATGAGGTAATCAAAGAAGCAATGCAATATTTGTATATAACGACATATATATCCATGAAACAGAATAGCTAAGAAAGAATAATTACTATGCACAATAATTTAGTATACAATAAATGTGTACTTATAAATAAAAGTGGCATTAATACTCATTTAATTAACTTTGTTTTGATAGATGACATCGTATTCATTGTATTTGTGTAGCATGATTTTCATATACGTAAATATTGTGGAATGATTGCCATAGTCTACTTGGTTAACCTCTGTCACCACATAGAGTTACTCTTTTTTGTGTATGTGCTAAGAGTTTTTAAGATCTACTCTATTAGCAAGTTTCAAATATACAATAGAGTATTTCAACTATAGTCATCATGTGGTGCAGGCTAATGTTTATTTCGAAGTATTCATTAGGGGAAAACTTCGACATTTAATGGAAATGGAAAAAATCTTGGAAAGAAGAGATAGTTTTTACTATATCACAAATGAGCATTTTTTCCACCTAAGAAGAATAGAATTAGAAGATAAATATCAATTGATTAAAAAAATTGTAAAAAACAATAAATAAAATATAAATGTTACAAATGTTACAAATTAAATGTATAATGAGCTTCTATAAATTAGCACAAGCACAAGGCAGGGAATATAATAGAGATATGGATCAAAGTACTGTTAAGGAATAAACAACCACTTATGTATGTGTTTTGAAAATCTATCACAAAATTCCCAGGAGGAAATGACCAGTTTTCTCCAGAGAACTTTTTCTCTGGGAATTTAATTGGTAGTGATTTTCTAGTTTTCTTTCTTGTATTTGCTACCAGTTTTCAAAATGGCATAGAATGATTATGTATTTTTATCATCAGAAATATATCTTATTAAAATACCTATACCAATTTACTTTCTGTATTTTATATAGGCTCCAGAATTTTCTGCATGCCTTTCACTCATTCTTATTGAGCAGCTATTATTTGCAGATCAAGATTTTTTATGTAGCCGGCTTCCTGAATTGGATCAACTTCAGTAGAGTTGAGGGTAGATAGATAAACAGAAAAAATTGCTGAATTTTCTTAGGAAGTGCTTGATACATTAAAAAAAAAGTTTATCCTTAAAGACTTTTTTTTTTGTAGTAGGAGGTATGAAAATCTGGGTCAATGCCTTTTTTTCTGCATTGACTGGAAAATTAATAGAATCTCCAACCCTCTTGTAGACTTATGCTCAAGGTATTTTTGTTCAATATGGTATTTTGCTCTTATATGCGCAAGATATTTTTACAATGAAATATACTTAAGGATCTGATATAGCCCAAACTTAAACAAAGAAGCCTTTTCATTCTTTTTAAGGCACATTTCCTTATGATTTACTAGAGGAAACAGGTAGAATTCTTCTATCAGATGCTTTCTATGACATCTGATCAGAGTATAAACAGCCATAACTAGTGTTTAAAATTAACAAGTACTTTTTGTAGTACTTGATCCTTTTATGTTGATTTTTATTTCTATCAAAATTATACATGCATATGTTTTAAAACATTACAAAGATTTTTTAAGAAAAATAAGAAGTACTCTCTATTTTCCAAGCCCACAGATTCCTTTGAATTTTGATGGCTTTGCTACCCATATTCCTCTCCAGAAATATTCTAATAATATTCCCTGGGGTTGGAGGCCTGTTTTCCATACCCCTTCCAGAAGTATTACCACCCCATACCTTCAAGGAGGAACTGGTTTTGGATCCCCTCCATAGTCTTGGGAAATCTTTCTGTTCCATCTTGTTTCTCCTATTTCCCCCAAAACAAACAAGCAAACAAACAAACAAACAACAACAACAAAAAACAGAAAGAGAAAGTATGGGACCCAAACCTCCTTAAGGAGTTTATAGCCTTTAGGAAAGGTTAAAACAATAACTCTGGTAATAACCTCCTAATACTAAATACCTACATGCTTTCCACAAAATGCTGGAGGGCTGTGTGTGCATTTTATCATTTAAACCACTCTATACCCTGTCAGGTGAGTCCTTTTTTTTTTGACTCGCCATCTATGGATGAAGAAGTCAGAGCTTGGAGAGGCTAAATAAATGTGGAAAGTCAGACAACTAATAAGAAGATGAAGTTGGAACTTATTCTACCAACCACCATATCAGACAGTTTTCAGCATTAGTAGATGCTAAATAAGTATTGAGCATGGATATTTAATGAAAGAATTTGTGATAACAGATACGTAGCTTATATGGCAGTGCTGTGGTCAAAAAATAAATTATTGTTGTGAGGGTTTTTGTTGAAAAACAGCATGATCACTGTGAGCAGAGAGACAAGGGTGATGGGAAACATGCACAGAATAAGGCTCACACTGGGTAAGGTTTATATTGTCAAGAATTTGGGACTGCAGGCTGATCTCTGTGGCATCGAGTAATGGCTTGAGTAGTGTGAGGATATAGGACCATGCATGTATGATTGGGATCCAGAGCTTCCGGTTATGGAGTTGTGAGGAGGAATGTTGGAAATGCATATATAAAGTAAATAATGCATATATATAATCTATAAATGAATAGACATATGCCTGAATGTATATATGTATATATGTGTGTGGTGTGTGTATGTGTGTATAGATATTTTCTGTAAAGTGAAAACGGTTAACTTTTTTGGCCATTAATGAATATTTTATTTTTTATTTTTTGTTTTTAACAAATATCCTTAATCTGTGAGCAACAAAATATTTTTTTCTTTATAGGCATTAACTCTTTTATTTGAATTTCTGATTAATTATGTTATGTAAAATACCTAACTTTTATATACTGCTTGCCATTTATCAGGCATGTTCTAAGCAATTTCTATCTGTTATCTCATTTAATCTTTAAAAAAGATTTTTAAGTGCTATTATAAATCCCATTTTATGAATAAATAAAATAAAATATACAAAATTTAAATAATTGGTCAAGGTTGTACAATTGGTAAAGGGCAGATGGGGTTTAAATCCAGGTTATCTGAAACATGGTGATGTATTAGAGATAAACCTGACATTTCGCTCTAGGTCAAAAGAATAAAAATACAGTCCCGGCAGATTTTGACAATTACTTTGTGTACCATGAGAGACTCCAAGATGTTCTTTGGCCTTAAGTTCAGAAGGAAACAAGTTGATAGGCCCACCAGAAAATGTACTGCAAGTTTAGACTTTATTAATAGATTATCAAAAGTAGGGTGGGGCAGCTGGGTAACCCAGTCCGTTAAGCTGCCAGCTCTTGATTTTGGCTCAGGTCATGATCTCAGGGTCCTGGAATCAAGACCTGTGATGGGCCTCACAATCTATGTGGAGTCTGCTTGAGATTCTCTCTCTCACCCTTTGCCCCTTCCCCTGCTCGCTCCCTTGCTCTCTCTGTCTCTCTCTCTAAAATATATTTTTTTAAAGTAGGGTGGAAATAATTCTATTCTTATTGTTGACCAGATCAATCTAGGATTGTTTTCATTAATTTCTAGTCCCCATGGTTTAAAAGACAGGTAGGGAAAATTCAGTAAGTTCACGTGGGGTGAATGTAGGTTGTGAGGGTCGTTATCCATCCATCACTTCTAGTCATTGTTATTGCAGTTTTCACCACTAGAATATGAACTCCATAAGAACAGGAACTTTGTCAGTTTTGTTTCTGGCCATACACCCAATCCCTAGAACTGTGTCTGGCCCATAGTGGGCTCATAATAGATATTTATTGAGGGAATAAATGATGACCATTTAGCCCAGAGAAGGGAAAATGCAGTGAGGTTAATTATTACCATCACAGATTTGAACTGAGTTTGTATAGAAGTGTGGTTAGACATAATCTGGAAGAGCCCTGAATGATTATCACATTCGAGCTCAAGGTGAGGAAGCATTTTGTAAGTATCCCAACCACGCAAAGATAAAATAGGCTCTTACAGGTAGTGTTCATTCCCTGCTACCAAAGGTACTCAAATAGTGTCTACGTAATTTCTGAGTTAAGATTGAGAGGGGATCGTGGGCAGACTAGATGCATTTTAAGAGCAGGATTAACTCCACATTCTTTCATGACCAAAAAAGAAGAGGAAAAAAATGACTCCAGCAGCATCCTTTGTCCCACTTGATGTGTGGCCCTTATTTAGAATCATAACATTTTGGGGTCGACAGACACTAGAGATCGTATAGAAAATGAAGTTGAAAACTAGGAAATGATATTATCCCCCTGCAACAAGCCCTCCATGGTCATCCACAGACCACAGCATAAAGTCCCAGCTCCTCAGTCATCAGCAAAATATTTATTAAGTTCCAACTACATACCAGGCACTGTTTTCAACCCTGGGGTCATAGCAGGAAATGAGATAAACAAGGACTTTCTTCTCCCTGTGATGCCATCCGCCATCTGGTAGCTGCACTTACGTATATGTGTATGAATGTATGTGTGTATATATTGAATTTATGAATAGTAGGAATATATTGGACCATGAGTAGCATGCCCATCAGCTAAACGTTGTGTATTCCTTAATGACAGAGATAGAGGATAAAATGTAGTGACTGGGACGCAGGGCTTTCTTTGTTTACAAATTCACATTCTTTTGGCCTTTGAGTGATTATACCAAAGTGACAGCAGTTGGTCAACCAGAAACCAGGAGTCAGCCGAATTTTTGCAGGATATTTATTCATACATTAGGGTGGTCTTCCAGGAAACAGAACAACAAACAGAACATTTTACAAGCAGTGTTATAGAAATATACACAAAGAAGCATTCTGGTTGAAAGTAGAAACTTTTAGCCTTACACAGGGATGTCTAAATGTAGCAGTTTTGACCCAGAAAGTAAATAGGAGTCTTTAGAAAGTTGCTTTAAAAATAAAGGTTTAAGAGTCAAACTGGCTATGTTCAAGTCATTTATCTTTATAAAAAATATTAACTGGAATATAATTAAAAGCACTTTTCATTGTAAATGTAAATGATCTCTAAAAAAACACTGTAATAGTGATGTGATTTGCCCTAGGAGTCCTTTCCAAATTTTGGAGTGCAGTCTTTAGTTTTAAAATATTATTTTAAAAGATTTTATTTATTTATTTGTCAGAGAGAGCACAAACAGGGGGAGCAGCAGACAGAGGGAGAAGCAGGCTCCCCACTGAGCAAGGAGCCAGATGTGGGACTCAGTCCCAAGACCCTGGGATCATGACCTGAGCCGAAGGCAGATACTTAAAGGACTGAGCCACCCAGGCGTCCACACATTCACAATATTGAGACATATCACTGATATTTTGTGAGTGGAGTATGAGACACCCAATAAACATTTCATACAATGAAGAATTTTCTGCATCTTAACACAAATTTCTTTTCTTTTTTTTTTTTTTAAAGATTTTTATTTATTTATTTGACAGAGAGAGGTCACAAGTAGGCAGAGAGGCAGGCAGAGAGAGAGGAGGAAGCAGGCTCCCTGCTGAGCAGAGAGCCTGATGTGGGACTTGATCCCAGGACCCTGAGATCATGACCTGAGCCGAAGGCAGCGGCTTAACCCACTGAGCCACCCAGGTGCCCTTAACACAAATTTCTGATCCCCTATCAGACATGTCCTGTAGATGAAAAACTCAAACCTGGATTCTAACCCCATTTGACATCAAAATACAAAATACATTTACATTTTTACATAGATTGGCTTCTTCATTAGTATATTTATTTTATTTTTATTTATTTTTATTTATTTTTAAGTATTTTATTTATTTGACACAGAGAGAGAAATCACAAGTAGGCAGAGAGGCAGGCAGAGAGAGAGAGAGGAGGAAGGCTCCGCGCGGATCAGAGAGCCTGACACGGGGCTTGATCCCAGGACCCTGGGATCTTAGGCCTTAACCCACTGAGCCACCCAGGCACCCCAGTATATTTATTTTTTATGTCAAATAATGATTCTAATTGCTTGTCTTTGTTGGGTTCCAAATGTTCCAAACATTCCAAAATGTTCCATTTTGATAATTACCAGGGTTGATGGCAGTGCATACATTTGAGGCTGTTGCATGCCGGGTGATGTGCCTTCTGATAGATTCTACTGGATAGATTAATTACTGTATCATATTGACTTTATTTTGATGTTTTGGAAACTATGAAGGTAGGTGGGATACAATATCTAAGAGTTTTATTTCAAGATAGAAAAGGACACATTACAACATATTTAGCATGAAATGAAACGTTGGGTCTGCCTGGGCAGTCATGCACGTAAATCCTGGGCCCCCTAAAGAAGACTACAGGGGCTCAGGTGCATTTTAGAATGTGATGACTGAACCCAGTTCCTGTATTTTCTTGCCGTGCAAACTTGGGCAGTAAATCTCTTTTTTTGGGGGGGGGGGCAGTAAATCTCTTGAGGCCTCTTAGTTCACATCTATAAAATAGGAATTGCAATTCTCACTAAGTGAGAAAGTAGAATTGTAGCTATACAGAGCTTGGGACAGATCTGGTCCAGAGTTAGGCCCTGGTGGTTGCTTTTTCTTTCCCTACTTTAGGCAAAGGATTTCACCTTGGAGCTACCTCTTAACTACAAATATTTACTTTCCTGATGTGAATATTATCAAAACAATATAATCTACCCACACCTAATTATAACATCAGTTAAGGCTTAAATGTAATATAATGGAAGAATAAAACATAATTTATTCTTAAATATTATATAGTTAAATATGTAATGAGTTGGGGTTTACTTCAGTAGATGAAATAATAAAATAGAAGCTTGTACCTTCTCGGAATGAAATATTGAACTTAAGACACGTAATATCAAAAGCCATTGTAGTAAAAAAACACACTGAAATAAGAGAGCTGACATTCAGGGGAATCTGAGCATATAAACTTGTGTTAGGGTAAGTAACGAGAGTAGTAAGTTAGGGTATAATGATGTTATGAGACTTTCAGGTTGCCATCTTTTCTAATCTCACTTTGGGCAGCATTTTTCTCTAATAATATAATGAGGACCAACAGAAACAACTATTGTGTGTCTTTGATAACATTCAACAAAATATTAACAAAATGAAAATTTTGTTACCAGTCAGTACTGGTATGTCCCTTCCCATTTTATTTACTATGGACATATCACATTTAAATTATACGTTGGCTACAGGACAGAGTATCAAGTAAATGATTCAATAATTTCAAGTCAGCACCTTTATTCCCCTTATGCTTCCCTCTCTATGTTGAACTTTTGTTGAATTACTCATATTTTCATGTAAGTTCTTGGGAAAACTTTTAGTATTACTGTGTACTAAAGAATAGCCAGTCTGTATTTATGAAGGTTTAGCTTGGTGGCCATTCAAAGGCAATGTGGGGCCTGAAAAAATTCTTCCCTGCGAGAAACTCTTGGGTTCCTCTTTCTGCTAAATGACTAAGCTCTGTACATTTCTCAAGCTCTCTGTAGGAACAGCATTGCTTCTTCTGAGATTTTCTGCATGTTAGAACATTGGGGATTCGGAGTGGAGTTGGGGAGGAGAGGGAACTGGATTTGCTGTCCTTCTTCCCAAATACATTGTTCTATAAAGGTAAGGGCATGAGGAACTAAAATAGCTGCTTAATGGTACAATATATGTTTTCCAAGAAGACTGACATGGGAAAATTTGATAAATGGAGCCTAAAGGCTTCATAGCTTATCTTCCAAGTTCGGGTGGGACAGAAGCACCACACCTTGCTCAGTGAATGACAGAAGACCAGTTCTTGCTTCCCTGTGTTTCTCTGAAAGTCTTCTTGCTGTGGTTTTATGATAGCTCAACCTCATATTTTAATCCAGGTAAATAGATTGGCTATTTAAGTAATTTTAAAGAACACTTTACTATCACCCATAGATCTGCCTAGTAAATTAAAAAAAAAAAAATCTTAAAGCTAGTGGGAGATGCTCATCTTTATAGTAGATGAAGTGTTGCATATTCACACATTCCATGGAAATCTCACCACCTTTTGATTATATCACTGTATCAAAGCTTCCAGACCATAATTTTGTTTCAAGAGTTGCTCCAAGGACCCATTTTAGGTTTAAGGTAAATTTTCTGCAGAGTGATTTAGTTACTCGCAGATGTCAAGTAATTTGTATGGTAAAATCATAGCTTGGAATAATTCATAAATTTTCATGTTTCTTTTTTATTGTCTCAGCATATCTGATTTGTTGTGAAACTCAAGTTTCTTGGCAAAAATATAAATCTCATTATAAATATCCATTGAAGTAAACATGACAGCTCTGTTTCTTATTATGTGCATGTGCAGTGTAAAGATATTAGCCATAAAATTTGGTGAATGTCCTCTAGGGGATTTCAGATTTTAGTATGTTTTAAATAACTTGGAGAATAGCA
Organism: Mustela lutreola; assembly: GCF_030435805.1. NCBI lineage: Eukaryota > Metazoa > Chordata > Mammalia > Carnivora > Mustelidae > Mustela > Mustela lutreola. The sequence goes on along the minus strand of NC_081295.1, from coordinate 102,500,658 downwards.
TTTGTTTATAGTTTTTCATGTGTATAGGAAATAATAAATACAATTGACAGTAATGTACATGGTAAATTAAACTGAAGCTATATGATATATATATAAGGTGTCAGTTCTTGGCTTTTGAAATGATCTTAAAATGAATTTAATGTGTCAAAATCAATATTTCAAAATGTGCATTTTTTAGCTAAACATCTAAGTCTTTTAGAAAATATTTTGGTAGGTGTTAAACAGCATAGTTACTTTTTTCTTATATAAGTTTTTGTCTTGAATATTTTACTTGTTATGAAATCGTAAGTACTTTTCTGTATAATTTCAAAATTATGCTAGAGTTAAACTCTATGTTTGCTAGATTTTAAAGAGCAAGAAAGCAAATTTTCAGTAGATTATGTAATTTATAAAATTATTAATGAAAGCATTGGTATTCTATTTATCAAATACACATTGAATTTTAGTGATCTTCTATGACCTATTTTGGAGTCTGAAGTTTGGGGAGAAAATAGTGTAATCTGCTAATGTGTAGGTCTCACAAAATAACCCTAAAGAAATAAGTCTATTCTAAAAAGGAAATTTCTTCCAGTTTAAATATATGATATTAAAAGCGAGTTCACAAATATGCATAATCTGTTATAGCTATCACATGGCATAACTTCATGATCCTATATCTTCCCTCTGCTATAGTTTTTATTTTTTAATTGAAAAAAAACCCTTGCTGTCTTTAGATTGATATTTATAGGGAAGAAAACCTGACAATGTTTTTATTCCATTTTCCACATCAAAATTTGATTAATGAGGCACGATGACAGCAGCACAGTTAAAAGAATTGATAGATTACCAGTGGGCTGTCTCTAAATTCTGCTGCTTTTCCTTTTCTGACTGCAAAATCTTTCTGGGGGAGATAGCTTAATGGAATGGATGGAACAATCAACTTCCAGGCTCTTGCCGTGTTCAGATGCTTTATCCAAACGGTGGTGGAAGCTTCATTAAACTCAAAGCAACTCATCCTGTAGCACCAAAACTGATTGATATGTAGGCTTCTCCCTCAGTCCCTTTCCCTCAGAGTATATGTTGGTAGAGATGTGAAGGGAGCTGTTCATGGTCAAGTCTGACTTTTTGTGAGAACCCTGGGACTGATACTTATTTAAAATTTAAGAACAATTCCTTTGTAGTCAAACAAAAGTGCCATAATCTGAATTTTAAAATTATTCAGAGAATTCAAGTTTCTTTGCAGGATATTAAGGCTATTATTTAGGGCAGGATATTAAGAGTACCAATTCTGGAGTCAAGCAAACCTGACTTTGCATCTTGGCTCAGACAGTAGTGGAAAGCCTGGTTAACTCATTCAATATCCATTTATTAATTAAGTGAATACCATGGGCCAGAGATTGCATTTGATATGATACTATGCCAGATAAATCATTTCTGCTGTTTCAGATTAGTTAATTCAGACTACTCCACTGCACAATGTAATAATTCCTCCATCCTATAAAATAGTTATATAAAGCTTCACTTCAAAGCTAGTATTTAATTTTTCTTATCATTAGAAGAAAAAAAAATCCACCAATGTAGAATCTAAGCTATAACTTATTTCAATTTTTCCGTTATTAAAATTGAAATAATAAAACCCAAAAAACAAATGTAACAGATTCCATCAGTGTTCTCAAATTACCTTTAGGTAGTAACTTAACTTATTACAGATCCTTTTATCTAAAAGTATTTAAAGCTTATTTGGCTTTGACTATTCCTGATGATTGTGCTTGCAAAAGAGCCATCTAGTTCTTTAAAGAGATAGAGGCAGGGGAGCCTGGGTGGCTCAACTGGTTAAGCTCTGGCTTTGGCACAGATCATGACCTTGGGGTCCTAGGGTCAAGCCCCCTCTTCCTGCTATGAGCCCTCCAAGGAGCCCCCATGAGCCCAGAGCCTATCTCTACACTCATCATGGAGCCTGTCTCTCTCTCTCTCTCTCTCCCTCTTCCCCTTCCCCCAGCTCCTGTTCTCTCTCTTTCTCAAATAAGTCAATAAAATCTTAAAGAAAAAAAAGAGAGAGAGAGAGATAAAGGCAGGCTGATCAATGTGAAATCTAAGGGCCTATATGTTAGGGCTCTGCATGTACAGATTGAGACTCTGTGAGGCCTAGCAGAGAGCGTCAGCTCCAGGAATGACAAACAGATGGTCAAGTGATGGGACATGCAAGAGACCCACCCTACTCTAGTCCGGTAGGAGTGTGGAGAAATTGCTGTCTTTGGACATGCAGCTAGCAACTCAGAGAGGCCACACCTTAGAAGCAAGGATACGTAAGATAGGGTTTATAACTAGAAGTAAAGATAAACTAAAACAGATCTACTTTGAAAAAAAAATCGTAATTTATAGGAGTGTGGGTGGCTCAGTCGGTCAAGAGTCTTCCTTCAGCTCAGGTCATGATCTCAGTGTCCTGGGATAGAGTCCAGCATCAAGGTCCTTGCTCAGAGGAAAGTCGGCTACTCCTTGGCCTCTGCCCCGCCCCCTGCTCACGCTCTGTGTGTCTGTTTTTCTCTCCTCAAATAAATAAATGAATAAATATCTTAAAAAGAATAATTTTATATTAATGAAGGCTGACAGGATTAAAAGGATTAATCAGAAATTGTCTCTCAAAACAAATCTCAACAGATATTAAAGAATGAAAATGTACGAACTCTCTAAAATATAACATTCATAATCATGGCTAAAATAATGATGTACTCTAGAGGAATGAATGTGGAGATATTTCAAAGCAAGGCGACTTGCATTCTAAGAAACTCTAGAAGAAAATATTCAAGGTCAGGCGAATGATATTCACATTAAAAAGGACATCTACATAAAATCTCCAGTTAACATTATACTGGGAGATGAAATATTGAGATGAAATATCATCTCCCTCTGAGATAAAGAATAAGGTAGGGCCTCCTGGCTGGCTCGGTTGGTAGAGCACACAACCCTTAATCTATGGGTTGTGGGTTTAAGCACCATGTTAGGTATAGTGATTACTTAAAAATAAAATCTTTAAAAAGAAAAAAAAAGAATAAGATAAGAATATCTATGATTATTATTGTATTAGAGTACTTAGCCAGTAAAATACATCAGGAGAAATAAAAGATACAAAGACTTAAAAAGGAGAAGTAAAACACTTTATTTGCAGACAACATGTATATGTACAAAATCCTTTAAAAAGTTCTACACAATCACTAACAAAAATTAGTGGATTTAGCAAAGTCACAGCATAGAAAGTCAATATAATAATTGTAGTTTTATATCTTGGCATCAAATGATTGGAAATTAAAATTTTAAAACGCTGTTTACTATAGCATCAAAAATAAATTTAACAAAATATGTACAAGACCTTTGTACTAAAAACTAAAAAACATAACTGGAATAAATTAAAGAGATTTAAACAAATGGAGAGATAGATTGCCTTCATGATTTGAAAAGCAGCTAATTTATACATTTAATGCTAAGACAATTAATAAACCAACCATCTGGTGAGTGCTGTGAAGTGTGTAAACCTGGTGATTCACAGACCTGTACCCCTGGGGATAAAAATATATGTTTATAAAAAATAAAAAAAATTAAAGTCTAAAAAAAAAAAAAAAAGATCTAAATTGATAAACTGCCTTTAAAATGCATGTGGTTATGAAAAAGACCTGAAATAGACAAAGTAATCTCAGAAAAAGAAGAGCAAAGATGGAAGACTTGTGCTGTCTAGTTTCAGGATTTAGTATAAAGTTACAGTGATCAAGACAATGTGCTATTAGGGGGGCCTGGGTGGCTCAGTGGGTTAAAGCCTCTGCCTTCGGCTCAGGTCATGATCCCGGGGTCCTGGGATCAAGTCCCGCATCGGGCTCTCTGCTCAGCAGAGAGAGCCTGCTTCCCCCCACCCATTCCCCCATCTCTCTGCCTGCCTCTCTGTCTACTTGTGATTTCTGTCTGTCAAATAAATAAATAAAATCTTAAAAAAAAAAAAAAAAAGACAATGTGCCAATGGAGTAAGAACAGGCAGATAGAGCAATGGAAGAGTACGGAGAGTTCTGACATAAACGGGCAGAATTACATTCAAAGAGTTCTTGACTAAAGTGCCAAGGAGGAAAGGAAATTCAATGGGAAAGGAAAGTTTTCCCCACAAATGGTGCTGAAACAACTGGATAAATGTACTGAAAAAATGAACCTCAACTCCTCCCTCACACTCTACATGTAACCCGTGCGGCATCGTATAGATTCATAGCATGAATGAATTCATAGAGTCCATACAGATGGATCACAGAATTAAATGGAAAAAAAATGATAATGCTTTTACACCAAGATAGGACAATATCTTTATGACCCTGAAAGAACTAAATAACTTGTAACACTCTCTCCGTCCTTTTCTCTTTCTCTTTCTAGATAGATAAATCGAACTTCACCAACATGAAAAACTTCTCTTCATAACACACCACTAAGAAAATGAAAAGTAAAGTTGTACCCCAGAGTAAACATTATCAGTATACACATCCAGCCAAGGAGTTGCATTTAAAATGATTATTGTATTCCTACAAACAGTTAATAACAAGCTAAACCAATATCCAATAGTATATTAATGAGAAGACTGAATAGACACCTCAAAAACAACAATGGCAAAAAACATGAATATGTTTATGCATGTATTAGATGTTTATGAAAATGTATATAAATGGGAGAAACATGTGAAAGTATGGAATATCATTTGCTATTAAGGAAATGTAAACAAAATACACACTGACTAAAATAGCATAATTTTAAAAAAGCAGCTGATGTTAGTAAAGATGCAGAGCAGCTGGAACACTCATGAGTGGGAGTACAAAATGGTACAACTACTTTGGTACACTTTCTGGCAGTTTCTCAGAAAACTAAAAATGCATGCAAGATCAGCACCCCTGCTTCTAGGTATTTATTTAAGAGACATTTAAAAAAAATCTATGTTCACAAAAAGACTTCTACTAGAATATAAATAGTTTTATTCATAATATCTTATTTGAAATGACCCAAGTATCTGTCGATCAATAGATTTATCGATTCTAGGTAGGTTAAGATATATTTGAGACATTGAATAATACTTGAATAATACTTAGTATACTTAGAGAATGAACAGATACAAAACATGAATAGTTACAAAAACATGAATAAATGAATGAATCTCTAAGACATTTTGTTGAGTGAAAGAAGCCAGACATTTAAGCAAAACTAAGTTTTTAAGATAAGATTTTTAAGGTAAAATTGAAAGTAGTTATCTATGGTGACGGGGATTGATTGGAAAGGGACATGAGGGAACTGTCTAAAGCGAAGTAATTTATGTATATATTTTTTGAGGTAATTTATATTTTGACTGGAATGTTGGCTCTATGAGTATATTCATTTGTCGGAATTCATCAAACTATACAACTGCAGACCTTAAGATCTGTGCATCTCACTGTACAACAATTATATTTCACTTGAGAAACAGTTCCATTGGGGCATCTGGGTTGCTATGTTGGCTAAGCATCCAGCTCTTGATTTCAGCTCAGGTCATGATCTCAGGGTCATGAGATTGAACCCCACATGGGCCCCACATGGTCATGAGATTGAGTCCCACAGAGGATTATTTCCCTCTGTCCCTCTGCCCCCACACTTGTGTCTGTGTGTGTGTCCATGCACACACTTGCTCACTCTCTCTCAAAATAAAAAAATTCCATTAAAAAAACTTAAATATATGAATTTAAGCAATTAACTCCACGTTTTTTTACACCAATGTGAAAATAACCTTCTGGTTGCAAAATGCTTTGGTATAGGCAAAGTAAGCTAGAACATACTTCATGCATGTGTAGTGTATCAGTGTTGATGTATGTGTGTATACAGTATGTATGTGTCATGTATGCACACACACACATACAGATGATCCTTGCTTTTGCACTGTGCTGGGTTAACTGAAATTTGTGTCTGTCAACTGTGTCCTTGCTTTGCAAGCTTCTGGTTTCTGTGACATCTGAGACCATGGCGCAATAGGACAAAGTAAGGACACATTCCAATATGTACAAATTTCAGGTAACGTGGTACCATAGAAAGTGAGCCTGCTCTGTGTCTGGGGTGGGGGTAGGGGAGAAAGGAATGAGGGGAGTCATATTTTTAGGGTGTGGATGGCCTATAGCAGCCATTAGGAGGTTGTCATTTTACTATATTCTGAGTTTACTGGAATATTAGCAAACTTTACCCAATATCACTTTAGTTCTTAGCCCCTGCCAACATTTCAGTTGTTTATGAAGTGTTAGAGACTTAGAAAACTGCCACAAGAAATTTAAAAAATGAAGAAATACCTTATATGATGTGGGATATTTAATGTATCCTAAAAGCCATCTAGGAGTTAGACAGAAAGTTGAATATGTATCAGTGATTAAGTATGAAAACAAATGGTTTCTCTCCATGGTTTAATATTTTCCATATTTTTTATTTTAGAAAATATTTAAAACTGTCTACTTTAGAGAGTAAGTTTAAAAATCAGATGAATAATTATTAAAGTATCTCTGGTGAACAGATTATACAGGAAGAATTCAAATTTTATTGCCATAAATACCATGATCTTAATAAGATCTACTACTAGAAAAAGATTCCTAACACTTCATCTATTGGTGCATTTTTTTTTTCAAAAGAGTTCAATGTAATAGCACTCAGATATTTGCCCTCTCTGTGGTTTCTATATTACTATTTGTTAAAGCTTATTTTGAGTTGTGTGAAATTCCAAAATGCAATTAGAAGGAAAAAGGATTAAGAGGAATATGTATATATTCATAATTTATACAGTTTGAGAATACCCACAGAAGTTTTTAAAGTAGCTTTTAATGAGACAAATTAAAAAGACTGGAATGATTTAGCCCAAATTAAATATCCATCTTTCTCTCTCTATCCATCCATCATCTATCTAAAATAGTTGTATTTTGTACGATAAAGAACTATTTTAATACTTGTAGTTAGACAATTTTAAGGAGTTCTTCCCATGCTTTCAATACCAAAAAAGCACATTGGATAGAACTATACCTTAGAAATGTGAAGAACTTTGTATATAATTGATTAATTTTAGTTAATCAATTAATTTTAGTTAATCAATTAACTAAAATTAATCAATTAACTAAAATTAATCAACTATTTTAGTCAATTAGTTTTAGTTAATTTTAATTAAAAATTTAAGTTAAAATTTATTAAAATTAATTAAAATTTTAATTAAAATTAACTAAAACTAATTGACTAAAATAAAACTAATAACTAAAAATAAAATGAATTGACTAAACTTAATTTTAATTAAAATTTTAATTAATTAATTTTAATTTAATTTTAGTTGATTAACTATTAATTGATTATTGTGTTTAATTAATAAACACAGTATTTCTTCTGATTTTATTTTTTATATCCCCCACATTCCATATAAGAAATGTGTTTAAACTGTAATATGAGTAGGTATTTAAGATAGATCTATGAACTTCCTAATATTGATATTTCACACTGGACCAAGAAATTACAGAGGTACAGCGGGTGAGTCCAGAATTGTCTGCACTCTCTGGAACGTGTTAGTTGGCAAACCCCAGTGTGGAGGTAGGAGGGCAAACTAGATAATCTAGTTTGGTCTATCACAAGGTCTCCCCGTGATACCTACTTAGGTGTGTGTATGAGGGGTTTAATATCTCTAGATTTCGTCACGGCCATCTGGGAGTCTACAAAGTCAGTAGACAAAAATCTTATTCCTACTACTATTCATCACAAATTAGATTCACTCAGACTATCAAGTCAGATTTTTATGCCAGACAATGAGACTATTACTTCTAGCCCTCGATCCCTTTAGAGTGATGGGGGAAGATTTTTGTTTTTGAGATAGGCTCTCTATTCTTTGAAAAATAATTCTCATGTATTTACTCCTTCTTGATGTTAATAATTTTGTTGCAAAAATTCAGTAACCATCACTTTTAAAATTATTTTGAATTTTAATTATGGACTTTATTTAGTACTGAATTTAAAAACCCATTTATAGCCGTTAATTCATTACATGGCAAACTTTAAAGCTCAATAAATAACACCTGTAATTATTTATTAATAATTGTTTATTTTCTGCTGTTTTTATGAGTGTTTTTAGAATCTTGACCAAGTTCACACATCTATTAATTTTATTTTGTTTTGTCTTGAAACTGAGTCGTGTATCCTACATGTCAATAGATAAAGAAATGTTTTTTTTTTTTTTTTTTTTAAAGGTTTTGTTTACTTATTTGACAGAGAGACAGCGAGAGAGGGAAGACAAGCAGGGGGTTTGGGAGAGGGAGAAGCAGACTGCCTGATGCAGGACTCAGTGTGGGACTCAATCCCAGGACCCTGGGACCATGACCTGAGCAGAAGGCAGATGCCCAAGGACTGAGCCACCCAGGGGTCCTGATAATGAAGTGGTCTTATGAATCTCTTTAACATTTACTAAAGAAAGAACAAATTTAGTATTTAATGGTGCTAAGACCTAGTAAAAAACATACCAACAGTAGTGTAGGCTATATGCCTATTCTTCAGTTCTAAACCAGTGCTGTTTAACTTTAAATTTACTTCTCACTTTGGTTTTAAATTTAAATTGAAACTTTTTGTAACACTTTCCCCCCAAATAGTTTCTGACAGAAAATTCCTTTCTTAGTCCCCTGCCACTGAAGCGTTTTTCAAGTGTTACAAATCTGCTCTATCTGTTGCCTTTCCTCTTGAACACAATGAAGGCTATAGTTGGGATTCTAGAAGGGAAAAATGGGTTACTAGAAGTTGGACAGAATCCAAGCCTCAGCCAGAGAGATGGAAAAATAGAACTATATAACCCTGAGCCCTGAACAATGCAGTTTAGTCTTAAGCACAAAAAATAGTGTCTACAATATGTATTCTGTTCCCCCTTCACAACTGCAAGCTGATCACTTTGTATAAAATAAGTGCCACTAAATACGAAGATTTGCAATTTGAGTTTATTTGCAAGATAGTATGTTGTGTAAAGGTTAAAGCAACATTGCTTAACCAAGTCAATGTTTTCCTGTACGTGTGCATTTTAAATCAGTTAGGAAGTTTTGTCCCATCCGCGTTACTTGCTTTTGTAAGGTTTTGATGAAATCTTGAATTTTCTTACCTTTTTACTGTAGGGAGTTTGGTGGGGTGGGGGGGGGGGTGGGATTTGCGGAATGGGTCTTGGTTCTCCTGCAATTATATTTTAGATGGCATATTAAGTATAAAGTAAATGCTTCCCTGCAAATGGAGTTGTGTCGAAACTACTAAATAGAGATTTCTAGTCACAAAGAAAGTTACCTCAAACGAACTGCATCCTGAATTTTACACATTTGTTTGGTATATTATGAATCTGTTTCTGAAAGCTCATCTGTGCTGTCAATTTCACATGGTCTTTTATTTTAAAAATGTATCAGTGAGGGTACATAAATTGTGAATTTTACTTTTCTTGGAGAGTTGTATTCCCCATAACACACAATATAATATCTACCACATGCAAAGTTTCAACAACATGGTAGTTGATTGCATTTTTACAGACATAATCTCAGTGAATGGAATATAGACCTGAAAAAAAGAAATACATGGACCAGCGGAGTGTAAATTTTCCTTTGAGTCAATTCAGAATCTTAAAAAGATAAAGGCAGCCTTCCATGTTAGAGACAAGAGGCAAGCAATGTTAAACACCTGAGAATGTCATTTTACTTATCAGACTGATGTAGATAACATATACTTTTATTTAATTCTTTTCTCAGAATATAAATAGGAGTAAATGAAAGGCGGGATTCAAGGAGAGGGGAAGGAAGTACCTGTTCTTGAAATCTAGCCATTTTAAAATGGCTTTAAGAGAACCAACAATTTCACATTTTTTTTAATTTTTAAAAAAGATGTTATTCATTTATTTGACAGATGGAGATCACAAGTAGGCAGAGAGGCAGGCAGAGAGAGAGAGGGGAAGCAGGCTCCCTGCTGACAGAGAGCCTGATGTGGGGCTCGATCCCTGGACCCCGAGATCATGACCTGAGCTGAAGGCAAAGGCAGAGGCTTAACCCACTGAGCCACCCAGGCAGCCCGATAGTTTCATATTTTAACAAGCAAGATGTTTATTATTGATGGAAAAAAAAAAAAAGCTCTAATTTAATTAACTCTAATTTCATATTACTTTCTGCGATCTTTACTTTTTTCTAGAATCCAAACACCTCAGAGAGCAGTTAGCCAGTTGCCTATAGGAAAAGAACTTTCTTTACTTCCCCTGTCTCCCCTCTGTTCCCACCACTATTCTCTACCTAAAGTGGTGGCTGGAGGATAAACAGTCAAAAAAGTGCTAGCTGAAATTCTCTTCCATCTTTCACAAAATACATACTATATTAGACAAGATGTTATACACTTAGCATAATGTCACCTACTGTTTTGTAAGTGTTAGTTATTATAATCTCATAATCATTATCATTGATTCTCCAAACATTCTAACATTATTAATATCTAAGCTTCATAAATTCATTAGGATTTTATGACTAAATATAGAATATCCCATATGACTTTGAGTAAGAAGGAGATACACTATAGGTTCTAATTTCTGCACCATCATTAACATATTGAACACCACAGACTTTGCTTTATTCTTCTGAGGTTGCTCTTTTGCCTACATATTCTGACATCCCTTACTTGAATTCATTAAGAAATGAATATTAATGAGTTTGCCAGTTCCTTACTCTCTCAAATGCCTTCAGTGTCTTTTTCAAATGAATCCTGTTAACTGTTTCCATTATCATTGTTAGTTCTCGCCTGTTTAATGAAGAGTCATATCACTGTTTTCAGCTTTAGCATGTTTCCTTCAAAAGCAAAAAGGAACAAATATCGCTATAACTGGAAATATGCGAACCATATCATAGGAATGATATGGCTTTTATTGTCACTGTGTATTAGGAGCAATGTGGAGCAGACCACTCAGTGATGTTCATATGCTTTCAGGGTTACGCTTGATTTTCCCTTGAGATCACATATCAAGGGGTGAGAAAATAAAATGGAACTTGAAGGGTATTTTCTGTTTCTAAACAAGAGGAATTCATGGAATACTTAGATATGATTGTAGAAATAACACTAGCATTTTGCAGTGTCTAAACATCCCATACAGTACTCAATACCATGAGGATTACTGAAAATGCTCCCTAGCTTTAAATATTGCAAATCACTATGATTTGTTTGTAAGGGAAAGACATCCACAGGAAAAGTGAGAGACAGTAGACTTTTGAAATTTGTAAGAGCACTGAGGCAGAGCATACATATAAAATTTCAAAAAGAAATTTTGTAGCTTCTTGGAAAGTTTCCTAAGAGGTACCCTGATGGGGGCAGATCTCGATTTGAAACTGCTCTATGAATTACTACTGTATGCATGAACTTAGATACATTATTGTTTTCTTGATTGCATATTTTGTATTTTATCAGCTGTATTTCACATATAAGTAAACATAAAGCCAACTGCTATAAAAAGTAAAACAAAGCACCATGCTAGCTATTTAAGTAAAATGTTTAGGTAAATGTTTCCAGAAGTTGAGCTAAACACTCTGAATAAAATTGTGGTTTAGTTTGTTTGACATTTTTTAAAGGCCCCTTTTTGAGGAGATAGTGCCCTGGGAATTTGTTGCGGGGTGGGGTGGGGGGTTGGAGTGTAGCAAGGCCAGGTCAATTGAAACATAGTGAGAAGCTATGAGCTTTTCCATAGTCTCAACATCTAGGCCCACCATGGTCAGCAACCAGCTTTGAGAAATAAGTCAGAAAAAGAAAACAAAAGACAAAAAAACATTACTGTGAGAGGAAGTGACTATTCTCAGAGGACCCAGGCAGTGGGACTTTCAGGAGAGAGCAGGAACTTTATAAATATATGTTAAGAAAGCTACTTATAGGTACTAGTCTGGTTTGGGCTCACCTAGACTTTGTCAGGTTCAAAGAACAGTATTAATGGGAAATGCCGTCTTTGCAATGTTAGCCTTCATGTATGGTCCTATTGAGTCACACCTAAGATGGGCTGTTAACCTAGTGCCTGGAGCACAGCTGTCATCCTGAGATCTCCCTTCAAAATCATTCTGGAAATTATCTTTGGTTCTCTCGTGCTAAACCTCCTTTTTCCTATGGCCCATGCTTTCATTTTCTTTCTGGCTTACTTCCTCATTTTGGTGGTACAACTTGTATAGGACATTCCAAAGAAATTCTATTGGGAATCAGATTTTTAATATCTTCCATGTCTTAAAGTATCCTTATTATGCCTTCATATTTGATGGCTAATTTAGTTGAGTCTGGTATTGTAGGGTATAAATAACTTTTCATCATGATTTTGAAGGCATTTGCCCCTTTGGCTTCTAGATTACAGTGTTGTTTTTGAGCAGCTGGCATCCATTTTGATTCATGGTTTCCTACATATGTGATTTGTATTTTGTCACTGGGACCTCAGAGAATCTTTCTTCACAAAGCAGACATTTTCAGTCCTGAGACTGTTACGCTTTTTATCAGTGAACTGAATTAATTCTTCAATAATTTCCTCCCTTCCCTGCATCTCTCTTTATGGAATCATGACTATTGGGACCAGTTCTGGACTCATTCTTTTATTCCTCCTTTCTTTATTTAGTCTTCCTCTCCTGTTCTGTTTTGTACTCCTTTGACTTTGACTAATTGCTCTCCTTTCTGAAGAATTTTTCAACTTAATATTAATTTAATATTAATATTAATATTAATTTTTTCAATTTAATATTTCAAAGTGAGATTGATTTTAGCCTTATTTACAAGAGATATTTTAGCAATGACTATGTGTTTGTTTGTTTTACAGCATCTTCTGGTTTCATGAATATAATATCTCTTAGCTCTCAAAGGATATTATGGTAGCTTCTTAGTAGTGTTTTTTTTTTGTAAGTTCCTTCAAATTCCTCTTTTAGAGAGCTACTTTGTCTCTCTATTTAAAGGTAGAGAATTTCCTCAGATACCTAGTGATCTTTTTGTTTCCCTGCTTTTAGTCCATAGTGAGAGATTAAAAAGCTGATTAGAAGATTTTCACATATGGTGGAACTTGTCAGTATCATTTTCTCTTTATGATATTCTTGCTTTGCCATTTTGTGGAGACTTAGTCCTTCTTCTGGAATGGCCAGATTTCAAATGAGAGGACTCTTCAATTCTCTTGTCTGCAAGTTATAAGCCTGGCTGTCAAACATTATGGGAACCAAATAGGGGTAAGAGGCCTGGGAACTCAGCATTCAGTATTCTTAAGTTTGTCTGGTTTCTTTGTTTTCAGTATACTACCACATTCTCACTATACTACCAAACTCTCACTGTGTCTGTGGATACCACCATTTCCTCTTGCCAGAAAATTTCCAAACTGAGACCAAATGAGGAAGAGCAGTCACTGAGCAACGCAGATGTGGAGAGCAATCTAAGAGTCCACCTCCTTCCTAAACATCTAGTACTCAGGTGTCCTTATTTTTTTTTTTAATTTTTTTTAAAGATTTTATTTATTTGCTAGAGAGAGACAGTGACAGAGAGAACACAAGCAGGGGGAGGGGGAGAAGGATAAGCAGGCTTCCTGCTGAGCAGGGAACCTGATGTGGGGCTCGATCTCAGGACCCTGGGATCATGACCTGAGCTGAAGGCAGACATTTAACTGACTGAGCCACCCAGGTGCCCCAGGTGTCCTTATTTTAACCCCAAACTCATCCTACTCATTTCTGGAGGTACTAGATAGTATCAGTTCCTGATCTTTTAGAGTAATATGTGGTTTAAATAAGGTTGGTCTTTAGCTTTTCTCTTGCTGAATTTGGTTCTTTATGAAATAGTACATATAAGTTAGTTGGATGGATTATTAAATAATGAGGAACATGTCAAACTTTTAGCAACAAAAATATTAGGATACAGACCTTCTGATAATTGATATAAAGTTGGATTGGAGACTCAGGAAGTTGTTAAATTTGAACCTAAAATGAGACAGCCAGCCTTGGATCTCAGACTTATTGTTTCTTCCAGGTGTGCATCTTAAGAAACTTGGAAGGTTTGTATAGTTTGAACTCAAAACCAGATATTGCTCAATGATGAATTTTGCTCTGAGTTTTGTGGTTGACCCCAAATCCCAATACAAAGGAGAAGCCCAGGAGTGTGAAACCAGATCGACCAAAATATGAGACTGTTCCTATGAATACTCTGTGACCTGAGACCGCTAAGGGTCCCTTGGCTCTAGTTACAGTGTGGTCTCCTTCAATAAATGTGGAAAGATCGTATGATTTCTTTATTGATTTTGGCACCTGTTACATCTTTATTAAATCTAACACATGTTCTGAAGTAGGTCTCCAATTATAGAAAACATCTTTTAGTTCAATGTATAGATTCATCTAACACCATTTTAATAATGTGCTATAAAGAAATGTTAAGCAAGTTATGTACTATCTGTCAACGTACAGATGGATGAAATAAACTTTAACTTTCAAGGAAGATGTTAGACAAAAATAACAAATAAAAGCAGTTATAGTATTTATTTTTTGAACTGAAAAGTAACAAAAACAAAACATATTTTCGAAGGGAGCAACTGTTTTCAGTAATTTTGAAATAAGATTAAACAATTATGAACATGTTACCAAAGACTTGGTTATATATTTTATATATATATACAGTGGAAGAATGAAATTCTTAAGCATTTTTATAGAGAGGAAAATCAAAGAGAATATATGAATTATATTCAAAAACTAAATAAATCTGAACTTATAAAGTACATGAGTAATACCGGAAATTATTTTCTTATTTTTTTTTTTAGATTTTATTTATTTATTTGACACAAAGAGAGAGAGATCACAAGTAGGCAGAGATGCAGGCAGAAAGAGAAGGAAACAGGCTCCTCGCTGAGCAGAAAGCCTGATGCGGGGTTCGATCCCAGGACCCTGAGATCATGACCTGAACCAAGGCAGAGGCTTTAACCCACTCAGCCACCCAGGCGCCCCTGGAAATTATTTTCAATACAATTTTATTAATAACCATAAAATGAAAACAATGCTATTTAATTTTTCTATTACCTTTTTCTCCTTCCCCAAGAATAATATGTCCATTTAAGAATCATAGAGATTCTATTAGTTTAGCATATATTTTTAAGTTTTAAGATAGCTAGTAAAAACTGAAAAACAAATATATGGCATTGAGATTCTAACTTATCATTGTTTATTTGAATTCCTCAAAGAAGAAAGGGAAAAAAAGGAATATATTGTTAGGAATAATACTATATTGTAATATTGGCAGGAATCATTTAAGAATAAATGGTTGAAGGATTCTACTTTTGGCTAAGTTGGAGTAACAGGGTCTACATAATCTCCTTCCTGAAACAACCAACAACCCAAAAAGAGAACCAGAAGTTAACTATATATTCCTATATTCATTCATTCCACATGCATATTGAACACGTACTATGTGCCAGAGATTGAGGTAGGAATGGAATGTATGGCAATGAGCCAAGCAAAAGTGTTGCTGTTATCAAGTTTGAAATCTAGTGAGGGAGACAGAGAGCAAATAAACACTTCTTATGAAACAAACAGGGGCTACCAAGGCTCCTTATGGTCCTTGCCTAAACAGACAGATAGATAAGCTACCCTTATATTACCTAGAGTACGTGTGTAATATATTCTATATATCATTCTATTCCTTTTCTTAAAAACCTGTAAACTATGTAGTTATGTCTCTAATAGCCTTATATGTCATTAAATACAATCACATTTCTCTGTGACCTCTTTCCACCTACAAAAATTCACTGATGCAACCCATTTGGTGGCAGCAATTCAATTTGCTTTTGTTTCAGAAATGACAGACTGAAGCGCAGATTGAACTTGAGTGAACTCTATTAAAGGTATTGTATCAATTTAAAATCTAAAGCACTAAATTTGAGAAAGACATTTATATGTTCAGCTATAAAAATTCTCATGTCCTTCATACTCTGTAAACTCTGCTTTAAACTTCATTTTACCCCCGTAGAGAAATTCCAAACAAATTTATTCTGGTTTTTCTTTCTTCCCATTAAATATAATTCTTTTTTGCTGGATACAAGGTTTCTAAAATTCTCCGAAAGGAGCAATGAGTACATTAAAATTGTGATATGAAAAAAAATCATTATTATATAAATAAAGCTATGAAAACCCTGACAATTGTTTCACTTAGGGCGAGGGCCTTCAGTTTGACATAATGTGTACAATGAGATCAAAATTATCTCTTAATTATAACCAAAGGAAGTGAGAATAGATTTCAGGCTTGGGGAAGGGCTGTTGAAGGGATAATAGACTTTTGATGTCTGTCTTGTCACAGTAGCACAATAGCTAATTCCTGTGACTCCTGACCTTTTAGTGTCTCCTAACCAAGTATTGACATTAATCTACTGCTTATCTGTCACCCACCACATTGTATAGTTCCAGTCTCTGTTTTCAATTATCAGTCATTAGAGAAGGCACTGAGCAATTTCAGAAGAAAACTCTCTAAACCTTTGACCTGTTTTTGTCAGATAACCACAAGCATTCACTGTAGATAAACTATCATAGCGTTGTAGTCAAGATGTAAAGGAAGGTTCTTTGCCATATCCAACTTACTATAACCTCTGTCACCTTCGGATGGCTAAAAATCAACTGTTTTATTTTACTGATAGAACAGAAGAATTCACGAGGTCATTCAGTGAAATCTGGTGAGATTAGAATGGTTGACCTCTAGCTGCCAGGCAATCTATAAAACCCACAGATTTTTCTACTAAAGAAAACACAAGAACTAAATATTTACCAAGAGGTGATTATCAGACAGCTGTGCTTTTCTGTTGAGTTCTTATAGACAAACACAAACTTTTCTCAAATATTTGTACACA
Organism: Mustela lutreola; assembly: GCF_030435805.1. Taxonomy (NCBI): domain Eukaryota; kingdom Metazoa; phylum Chordata; class Mammalia; order Carnivora; family Mustelidae; genus Mustela; species Mustela lutreola. The sequence continues at coordinate 102,483,809 of NC_081295.1, read as the reverse complement.
GCGTGATGGAAATCCATTATTTATATACTAAATATACACACTCATCATTAAATAATCACTCTTATTACACAAAGTGAATTAGACAGGTATTCTGTATTTACCCTAAATAGTTTTTGAAGTTAAATATTAATATTCAATCCACAAAAGATGAACATTTATTTTAAATTCCAACTCATAATTTCTTGTATAAAAAACTTCTTATAAAAACAATAACAAAATGTTTCCTGTGCTTTATGATGCATTGTTGTCCTCAGGGGGAAAAAATAACTAAGTGACTCTCAGACTCCCTTAAAAGAGAGGTGTCAGAATCAGTAAATTTGATTAGATTATGGGTAATATGTGAATGTCAAAATATGTACAATGTGTTTTCTACTTTACACATGTGAAATAGCCAAGCAAGGTATCAAGTAAATACAATTGTTTTCTATCCACTCTTGTAAAAATCTAGCTCTAGCCTGAAAGTTTTTAACTCCACTATAATGAATTTTAAAAACCCATAATATTAATCCCCTTTATTAAGATACCTATATTCCAGATACAGTGACATTTTGATAATCAAAAAGGCTGTGTTTTTTAGGACAGGTAGCAAATTTTCTATACTTAAATTTTATCTACCATTTCCCCATATACAAAGTTCTGTTTGGCACTTATGCAGGAATATAAAGATAAGAAACAAAACAAGAAAACAACGATATTTCTCTAAAATGTCTTACCCATGGGTGACATAATAATTACAATGAAAGTGGCAAGTATAGCTACCACTTTTTGAGAACGTGCTGTGTTCTGGACACTTACACTAAGACTCTCTGAAATATCATTTAACCTTTACCACACACTGGAGTAGACCATTTTATTATCTATCTCCATTTTAAAGATGGATAAATAAAGGCATAGGGATGTTGAATCACTTTCCTAATATCACACTCTTTACTAAGTTTGGTAAATCTAACTCTAGCCTGAAAGTTTTTAACTCCACTATAATGAATTTTAAAAACCCATAATTCAAGGTTTTCTTACTTCAAATCCAGCACAATTAATTATGTCATGTCCATTATCTAAAGGGAGGTACAGGAAAAAGTGTTATGGGGTCCTCAGCAGGAGAAATTATCATGGACAGAAATTTTCAAAGTAGTGTTTGTGGTATTAGAACTGGAGATTTTTTAAAAAGATTTTATTTATTAATTTGAGAGAGAGAAAGAGTATAAGTAGGGAGAGAAGCAGACTCCCCACTGAGTAGGGAGCCAGACACAGGGCTCCATCCCAGGACCCTGGGATCATGACCTGAGTCAAGGTGCCCTTGACTGCCTGCCTACTTGTGATCTCTCTCTGTCAAATAAATAAATAAAATCTTTAAAAAAAAAAAAAAAAAGGTGCCCTGGAACTGGGGATGTGAAGTAAAGTTGGATTTGAAGTTCTGAAAATGGGGAAAGCCTCTTAGAGAATAGGGTCAAGAAAACCATCAACTTAGGACAGGGAGAGGATTATTAAGGCATCATTAACTCTCCCAACTTTCTTTCAAAATTGAGTGTTGACTATATACTAGCCTGTGATATCGATTATAAAAATATAAGTTCCTGTCTTTAATTATTAGAAGACATAATGCACCCAAAGGGATGGGAAGAGTGGAAAATACTGATCCGTTCTCAGGAAACTGTTACTATTCCTCAGATCCCACTGCTGACCTCTTAGACTCCATATTGTGCAATGACAATGAACTATTTATTATTCACAACTTTGGCTATGGCCTTCAAATCTCTTTCCATTGAAATGAACCCTTTACTTGATGAAACTTCTTTGAGACCAAGCTCAAAATGATCTCCTCCTGCAGCCTCCTACATACAATGTGTTGTTCTTTACGTTTTTATACTGCCTTATATTACACACATCCCCCGTAGCCTCAACACAATTGTATCAAAATTGTACTTTTCCGTGTCTTTCTTTCTCATCCTGACCTCCTATCTCTTTTCTTCTTAGATCGCCTTAGCTCTTAGGATTTGGCCCATAGCAGTTATCCAATAAATATTTTGGGATTGAATAAAATGGAAAAGTAGCCCAGTAGCTATTTTTAGGATAACTAAGATGAGTATATGTGGAAGACAAGAAAAAGAAAAGCAGTCTTCTGACAGCCAGGGGATGGACTGCATCCAATAAGAGAGAAGGGGAAAAAAAATTGAAATATATTAATTTTATCAAATAAAAATGACTTAACATTGCTATTATAGTTTATTATTATACAATATATCCATTTTCATGCCAATGCTTAATCTGTAAAGCTATCATTATAGTAATCTAGATAACTACTGAGGGCTGAGTGCTGGGTTCCTCCAGTCTGAGGGCAAGTAGAACACACATCATTTTTTTAAAAAGATTTTATTTTTTATTTGACAGAGAGAGATCACAAGTAGGCAGAGAGGCAGGCAGAGAGAGAGAGAGGGAAGCAGGCTCCCTGCTGAGCAGAGAGCCCCATGCGGGACTCGATTCCAGGACCCTGAGATCATGACCTGAGCGAAAGGCAGTGGCTTAACCCACTGAGCCACCCAGGTGCCCTGAACACACATCATCTTTACCCCAGTTCCAAGCTCTCTTTGTACAAGATTGAATTGTGTTCCTAAGTCACTTATGTTTTTTAAAGCAAAATAACATTTAGATATTGGATGCTTAATTAAATTTTACAAATTTCAAAATTACATGTATTCAAAATTGATTCAGGAAACCAATTTGTTTAGCCATTTCATTAAAATATTTAAAGTATTTAGCCATCTCACCTTTGTTTTGAGATTTCCTTCTCTATAAAACTGAATTCAGGAAGCATTTATGAAAACAAGTAAAAGCATTTTAACTACAGAACATGTGAAAGCCAATTGAATTGTTCTTTGAAACAATAAGTTCAGGGAGATAGTTTTCTCTCCTTCAGGTCAAACCTGACTGTGATGTTAAGAGGCTCTTAGGGTTTTTGGAATCTGGAGTTTACCACACTCTCTGGAATGGTTATCCCTTCAAAGGAGCATGTGTGTGTGAGCTCACCAATCAATGAATACACCATTCTAGGACCAGTTTATGTTTCTCACTGGACTAGTCTGTGAAGGATGTCTTGTGAAGTGATACTTCTGGGTAGTCACATGTTATCTTTGCCTTTTTTCCTCCTTTTACTTTAAAATGCAACGCAGATAAGTAATAATTCTATGAGTAATCGCTTAATGATTTTTTGCACTCAGCAGCAAACCATGATCTGTACTCTTTCAACAGCTGGCAAGGCTCCTGGGAGGACACTATCTTTGCCCTGCAGCTACTGATTCTATTTGTGTCTTCCGTGTTATAGCCCTTGTGTGGGAGATTGAGACTGATTGCCCACGAATGCATCTCTTGAAGAGGGCAGATAAATCACTACAGAGATAAAACTACAATCCTCTGGCAATTAATTCTACTCTTCAGATATGGTAGACATGAAAATCTTTAATCGGAACATTTCCATCCAATCTCTACTAATGATAAAGACATTCAGAGAGGTGTCTGTTTGGGAGTGAGAGGGACTGCAATCAGTCATGAACTTCTGTTAAGTCATACCTCAGCAATAAAAGGGTCCCGTGTCTGTCTTTAAACACGAGAGGCTTAATCTTTGCGAAACGTTGGCGATTTAAAGCATTTAGAATGTAGTTTGGTGCTTCTGTTTCTTTTAACTGTTTCGTTGTACTGTCAGCCCATGAATCATAGAATGTGAATCTTTTGATTCACATTTTACCTCTTGGATGCTTTGATGTGGCCACTTTTTAGAACCAAATAATAATAATAAATTCTTGGTTCTGTCAGCATAGGGGAGCTTCTGGTTGCTCCAGGCAGTTCACGTAGATGCAAGTGTTTGGAATAGAAGACAACCTGCTTCCTAGAAGAGAATATTCACCACCATTGCTGTGATTGTGTTTTGAATGGTGAACTATCAATTTTGCTGAATTTTTGGTGGTTTCTCTGAGTCTGCATATATATATATATATATATATATATATATGCAGGAAAGCAACTGCTTTTAATTTTTGCAGAACACACTATTGACAGCCATCCTGTCACATTAAGTAAACAATCCTATGTTGGGAGATTTATTTAAATTTTACGGTGACATTCATTGGCGTACACCTAGCAATCTTCCAAACAAGCATGCATCCTAACTGGCAGTGGGAGAAGAGTGGGTGGCACTCGTATACTACTCTATGACGATTAGCAAAACATGGCCTATCGACCTTGTTAGATATGTAGGCAGATATGAAAATAGCAGTCTGGGCAGGTCCCTGTGTTCTCTTTTTAAATGCAATTTTCATAAGTGAATCGATCGATACAGATGTGCATTTTTAATCTACTTATGTGTGTTCCCAAACTCTCCTTTCCACTTCCCAGCAGAGAAAGGGCATCTGTGGTATGGGATAAAGGAAGGGTCTTCACTACAGAAAAGGGTCAACCTCCTGACCTGTGTAATTCTATCCCCTTGACCAATCTGGATCTGCTTTCAATGAGCAAAACCTCCTGCCTTCGTTTCTGTTTTTTTGTTTGTTTCTTGTTTGTCCAGTGATTAAGAGAGTCTTTTCTAGAACACAATAGAAATGTAATTATGATTTTATGGAGTGACATATTTTCACCTGGCAATACAGATTTTATTAGAAATGATAAAAATGATTGAGGAATCTTATGGCAGTTAGTGGGTTTAACAAATTCAACTTAAAGAGTGATTTGAGAGAACCAAATAGTTAATACAATATGAATTAAAAAAACAAAAATTGTATGTTTCTTATTTTTTTCTTGTTTATTTGTTTGTCTTTTAAGCTTCCCAAGTCATTTATAACTGCAGTGGGTTATAATACACTGCATATATGGTGAAACCATGCTTAATATGTACTCAAATCATCAGATATAAACACAGCAGGGATATCACCTATAAAAAGCTTACACTTAAATATATAAAACATGTCTGTATGTGCTTTTTCATCTATATTGGGAAGGTAGTTTTGGTAATAGGTCTGGTGAAGAAAATATCGGAATATAGAAAGATCCAGTTGGTCAGTTACATTTATTTTTAAATATGTTTGTAGTGAAAGGGTGATCTTGCATACTAATACAGATGTTACATAATATTAATTCACATTATAATTACAATAACATGCTTATTCATAAAAATTTCCTTAGAAAAGAAATTGCATCAATATTAAATAAGTGACTATAACATGACATTTACTACAATAAAGATTGGAGGGACTGAGTTCTAGAAGAATGAGCAGAATCCAGAACGTATGACATCTTCTGTAGAGTAGGAGCAACATAGAGGAAAATGAAAGCTTCAAAAGATCAACTTTGCTGAGTGAGAATGAGATAAAACAAACAAAACTACATCCAAGAAAAACAAACAGTGTTATGTTGTTGAGGACTTGGGAACTGAATTTTTTTTTTTATTTTATTTGTTTATTTGACACAGAGAGAGAGAGTGAAAGAGCACACAAGGAGGGGGAGCAGTAGAGGGAGAGGGAGCAGCAGGCTCCCCATTGAGCAGGGAGCCTGATGTGGGGCTCCATCCCAGGACCCTGGGATCATGACCTAAGCTGAAAGCAGATGCTTAACTGACTGAGTCACCCAGGCACCCTGGGAATTGAATTCTTGACTGTGGAATGAAATTTGTTCTCTCCCAATTATTCATAGTGGGCTTTTGGGCAAGTTATAGAAACTTAGAGACATAAGAAAGGTCTGAGATTAGATGAAGCATGTGCCAAACAAATGAGAGTTAGAGAAATTATTATGCCTTTCCTTGATAGGTAATGTGGCAGGACGGCACTTTGTGAAGAGACAAAATCAGATTTTCATCCAGTTATCCAGTCTTTGGTTCAGTATTTCTTAGACTTCTTTGGGTCAAGTGTTGTTTGTATTAGATGCTAATTAACCATTATTGATCAAGCCCTTATTCTCCACCTTTTTGCATACTGCTTGAGAAACATTGTATAAATATACTAGCTATGAACTAGTCTCTAAGTACAGAACAGTAGGATATCATTACGTAGGTGGTATGGACATTGAGCAAAGATTTATAATAAGCTTTAGAAGACAGACATCTGTTACCACCTAGCTGTCATCACCCAATTTCTTATTCTTAAATTAGGGGTATTAATATTTGACACCTCCCTAGCTTTGCTCTTTGAGGTAACTGAGATTACCTTGTGAATATTGGTGAGCATCATTAGGAGTGCATGGCTATATAAATACACATTTTATTCCATTATTCACTCCAACATGTCCCATGAAATTTACTAGTGCAATTATAATTCAAAGCAATAGGATATAGGAATTTGATTCACTAGACAAATCTGCACTGCAACTTTATTTTGTGTGGTATATTTAATATAGAATTTTATTAAACTCTTTGAAAATTTGCCCCCTTAAGGGGTTAGGTTAAATAGCCTGGATTAGAAAACTGAAATTTTAGAATAACAGCTGAAATTCTAGCTTTCCACCTTATTATACTAACATCTCACAGGGGATTCCAGAACAGTAGATGACTTTACATAATATGAATTCAGTACTTATTTGCATTATGCAGGTGCATGCTTTAGATTGGATCCTAACAAGCTCATGTCTCAGGCTTTATTTTGAGGACTGTAAGTTTGGGTTTTTTTTGGGGGAGGGGGTGTCTAAATTTCAAATATAAAATTGATAATGAAAAATCACACAGCAACTGTTATTTAGAATTTTAAATATTGATTTTCAGAACAGAAAAATGTATTTTTGATGGCTGGTTGGTGCATTTATGAAAAAATATGCAACTCCTCAAGCAGAGTCTGGAACAGGGCAATCTAGTCAAACACATAAACGTTTCTCCAGCAAAGTAATAAATATTTATATAAAGTATAAATAGAGACTTTAAGTTGCCTCAGATCAGCTAATTTCCAGTTCTTCTGCCAAATTAACTTGAAGCCAAATATTCATTTTTCAGAGCTTTTTGAATTTTCGGCTTGTGTATCTGGGATTTCAGATTTCATTCCTTGGTGGCCTCAAATGCTTCATTCATATTCTTGGGTATTTATTCTGTCTCTTCAGTTACTCATCTTCAATGTGAAGATAATAGTAGAACCTACCTCACTGGTTGTTACAAAGTATAATATGTTACTCTTAATACAATGCTTAAAACAGGACCAGAATATAATGAGGGCTATTTAAATTCTGTTTTATAATATCATCTACTTCATTCAAATCAGGATCAGAAAAGAACAGGTTTGCAGTGGATTAAATTCAGTCCACTGTAAACAAAAGCTGTGTCAAGTTTTAACACGACAAGTTTTAAGGCACTTTGCATTAGTAGATACCCAGTTTACAGGCATTTTCTACCCTTGCACTTTCCCTTTCACACAGCCGAGTTGGGAGAATGGGCAAACAGAGCCATGGGAGAGGTGTTCGTACCAGTGCCTTCTATTGACAATAGAAGTTTAGACAGAAAAGAGGCTTAAATTATGGACTAAAAAGCATCCTAAAAATGAGATTATCTTCCTTATTTAGGGAAAAGTTGATGGATGATCTCTCTGGGAGTAGACCTCTCTTAGGACCAAGATAGTGATATTAAAAAAAAAAAAAAAAATGACTCATATGAGGTGATGTCAGCCAGAGAGCCCAAGAGCACCATCCTTGCCAAGCTCCCAGGACAAAGTGCCCCCAGACGTAGCTTATATTTTTTTTTGCTGGCTTAGTTATGGGAGGTAGAGATGGAAATGAGTTCCTTGCTCTCCTAAACAACCTCCTACTCCTGGGGAAAATAAACTGAAGACTTTTTTTGAAGTATATAAGGCAACAAATCATGCATTTCTTTGTCACGAGCTTCCTCACAGACATGGAACCCATCTGGCTGAGGAACACAGAGTTCTAGCATCCTTGGCTTCCACAGTCATTCCTGGATGGTCATGACCCTCTTCTCTCTTCCTTAATATTAATCTTTCCCCTAGTTTAAGACCCCAGGTTTCAGATATTTATAGCAGTGTTGATATGATTTTAATGAACCCTCTCAAGATATTTTCATATTTTCATGCAATTTTTTCAACTTGTGAATTCATTTATTGAACTTAAAATTTTGATCTTCTTGTAACAAATTTTTGGCAATGAAACATCACTGAGAACGTGCACAAGTGCTATTACAGGCTGTAATTATGAGATACCTTGTGCAAAGTGCTTTGCAGTGAGACTTTTGTGATCCTGTCTTACAGTATCCTAGGCAATGGAGATTTTGAGAAAGCTACCAATATTGAGAAACATAACTCCATCAAATGATAGTGCAGTACTAAAAAAAAATGAGTCCTTTGAATAGGTAATTCCTTAAGAAGGCGTTTGGTGCCCAATGGCTATAGACTGTATGAAATGACACTCTATTTTACAAAGCCAGGTTATATAATAATATGCCTGACACTTACTGTCCTGAATTCTTCAACATTCCATCATGTTCCCAAGAGGAAAAGTTCTCTGACTTCATTTAGCAGGAAGGTTATTGAAGGGGGAAAATATGTTTCCCTGTATTTTGAGTAAGAACAGACAGATGTCTTTGGATGGCTTTATGCTGCACCATGGATAAGGAGGTTGTACTAAACAATCTATAAGAAGTAATAAAAGTGCTATTTTTTAAAATAAAAGAACATTTTATTTGCTAAAAGGAGAAAAAAAATTTCTGGGGAAGGCATTTTCGGAATACTCTTTCTTGTGAACATGAATTTGTTTTATTTACTTGACCTTTATAATGTCATAAACATGGTCCTTATGTGCCTGCAGTTTCTCATTCCTTCCTATTTTCCTCCCTCAGGTGTGCTAAATCTCATCCCTGACTTCACCTGGATCCCTGGGGGTTTCTATAACTTATTTCTAATTCCTGTATGAACCCTTCTGTGTTCTGGTACCTGATACATGTTAGTAATCATTTTACAACCTTTGCTTTTAAAAATATTTTTGGATAGCCTTTCTATTTAAGATCCAGGAATTCGTATGAAACCACAGAGGTTATATTGCTTCTGAACTAAAGGTTGTTGGCTTGTGGAATTTCCTTCCACTGGAAACATGTATGGGTCTGTGGCTCTAGTGTTTTTCCAGTATTATAATATCCTACTTGTTTGTTTTCATTTTCAAAGCTGGAGCATTTACTATTAATTTCCATATTTTATAAAGGACTAACTTTTTTCCTTCCCTTTTTTTTTTTCCTTCTTCAGTTGAAAGAGACAAAGATTTTTCTCACCAGCGAAGGCATTACAAAGAATTCCGGTTTGATCTGACTCAAATTCCTCATGGGGAAGCAGTCACAGCGGCTGAATTCCGAATATACAAGGACCAGAGCAATAGTCGATTTGAAAATGAAACAATTAAGATTAGCATATATCAAATCATCAAGGAATACACCAATAGGTAATGACTTTATATCTAACTTACTATGCAAACAAAGGCTAATTGTAGTAAAAATCACTGACAATCCATGTGACCTATCAAATCATCTTTTCTTTGGATGTAAAGACGTTGAAAGCCAGGTATAGACACATTGAAAGTAAGAGTGATTGATCTGAAATATGCCTTCCACATTACCTAGCTATTCCTTTCTCTTGACACCAATCTGTATACTAGATGGTCTCTTCCCAGGCCCCTTGTTTCATTTTGTAAATGAGAAAACTTCCATTTTAGTATGCACACATAAAATCGATAATTAGAATGATTTAAATAGCTTGGTGTTTTGTAAGTTAGAGAAGAATAGCTTTATTGCTCCCTGGCATGAATGTAAATTGCCTGTGTGTATATATGTGTATTTTGATATAAGGCATTACATTTGTAGCAGGTTCTGACCATTAACATTTATGTCTTCTGTCTGTAAAATGCTTAATTCAAAATGGAGCAAAAATGAACAGATAACCTGAAATACTAAATATATGGAAACTTCAGTTGATAATTACCGCAAATGAACTGTCAAACAGAAGAGTTGAAAAGAAAGCTTAGTAGAGTTCTCTGACCTTTTCCCCAGTGAAGAAGTCTCTTGGGTAACACCTTTATAGGTGATAAGCTACCTTTGTTGGACAGCTCTTCTGTTATCGTTGTTGTTGTTTATTTAACTCTTTTTTTTTTTTTGAAAGATTTTATTTATTTATTTGACAGGCAGAGATCACAAGCAAGCAGAGAGGCAGGCAGAGAGAGGGGTGGGGGCAGCTTCCCTGCTGAGCAGAAAGCCTGATGCAGGGCTGTATCCCAGGACCCTGGGATCATGACCTGAGCAGAATGCAGAGGCTTTAACCCAGCCGCCCAGGCGCCCCTGTTTGTTTTTTTTTTTTTAACTCTTAATTGATATGTCATATTCAGGTGAAATCTTTCTCCCATAGCTTGCAATCATTAGATCTAGATCTATCCTTTGGTGAAATGGTATGTCATTCTTTGATGAGATAGATATTTAAAGACAGCTATCTTTTCCCCTCCAGTGCTCCTCCCTCTCCTTGTTGAATATTTCTAGTCCCCGATGTTAAGATTTTTCTTGGTCTTTGAGAATGCCAGAGTTCCCAGTGGGTGCTCAATGGGACAATAGCCTCTCATAATGCTCAATGAAGAAAAAAGAATAAAAAGCTACTGAGATCAAATCTATTTGAAAATCCTACCTGTTAAACCATTCTCTAGGAAGTTCACAATGCACATCAGAATATTAAATTCTTAGGGGAACCTGGGTGGCTCAGTCATTAAGCTTCTGTCTTCGGTTCAGGACATGATCCCAGGGTCCTGGGATCAAGTCCCACATCAGACTCCCTGCTCAGCGGGGGGGCCTGCTTCTCCCTCTCCCACTCCTTTTGCTTGTGTTCCCTCTCACTGTGTTTCTCTCTCTCTGATAAATAAATAAAATTTTAAAAAAAAAAAGAATATTAAATTCTTAGAAAAGGTTTAGAGTAAAGAAACCTAGTCTTCCTCAAAATTATTTGACTATGAAATCTTTTTCTTTGGGTATATAATACTTAAAACCCATGAAACACTGTTTCAGCCAGACAGACTTTAATAAGTGCTGATCTTACTTGAAGAGCAGTAATTCCAAGGTAGATAAATCTTGTGTTCGTTTCTTAGCTCAAACATTTACTAGCTATTTGTCTATGGGTGGATTTTTGTTTAAATCTCAGTCCAGTGGTTTCATTTGTAAAATAAGTATACTAAATTTGCAGCGGTGGTCGTTGTTTTTGTCAGAGACAGAGCCTGGCATACCACATTGTTTTTTTAATACTAAATAATGATGGTGTCTTTAAAAATTAAGTGATGAGAGGGGGTGCCTGTGTGGCTCAGTCTGTTGAGCATCTATCTGCCTTCGGGTCCTGGGAACCTATGTAGTTGGGTTCTTAGATAGGAGTCTGCTTCTCCCTCTCCTTCTGCCCCTCCCCCTGCTTATGCTCTCTCTCTCTCAAATAAAAAGTTAAAAAAATAAGATTAAGTGATGATAAGGCACCTGGGTGGTTCCCTTGGTTAAGTGTCTGCCTTCAGCTCATGTCATTATCCCAGAGTCCAGGGATCCAGCCCTAAATAAAATATTATTTATTTAATAAAAATAATTCTTTTTAATAATAAAAATAATAATATATAAAAATAAAAATAATAAATAATAAAACAAAATAAATAAATAAAATAAAAATTAAAAATTTAAATAAAATAAATAAAATAAAAAAATAAAATAAAAAATAAAAATAATTATATATTATTTATTTAATAAAAATAAACTTTTATTTAAGTCTATTGTTGTATATGTTCAGGATATTATTTTTTAAAAATATTTAATTTATTTATTTGACAGACAGAGATCACAAGTAGGCAGAGGCAGGCAGAGAGAGAGAGAGGAGGAAGCAGGCTCCCCGCTGAGCAGAGAGCCCGATGCAGGGCTCCATCCCAGGATCCTGGGATTATGACCTGAGCCGAAGGCAGAGGCTTTAACCCACTGAGCCACCCAGGTGCCCCAGGATTTTTTTTTTTTTAAGATTTTTTTTATTTGGGGGCGCCTGGGTAGCTCAGTGGGTTAAGCCTCTGCCTTCGGCTCAGGTCGTGATCTCAGGGTCCTGGGATCGAGCCCCACATCGGGCTCTCTGTTCAGTGGGGAGCCTGCTTCCCCCTCTTACTCTGCTGCCTCTCTGCCTACTTGTGGTCTCTCTTTCTCTCTGTCCAATAAAAATAAATAAAATCTTAAAAAAAAAAGATTTTTTTTAATGTCAGAAAGAAAGCAAAAGCATGAAGAGCTGTAGGTAGAACAGGCAGAGCAGATAGAGGGAGAAGCAGGCTCCCTGCTGAGAAAGGAGCCTGATTCAGGACTTGATCCCAGGACCCGGGGATCATGACCTGAGCTGAAGGCAGGTGCTTAACTGACTGAGTCACCCAGGTGCCCCTGCTCAGGATATTTTTAAATGTTATCCACTGAACTAGCCATCCATTTCACTTTCTTTTACCTCTATTTTTTTTTTTTTTTAAGATTTTATTTATTTATTTGACAGAGAGAGTTCACAGTAGACAGATAGGCAGGCAGAGAGAGAGAGAGGGAAGCAGGCTCCCTGCTGAGCAGAGATCCCGATGCGGGACTCGATCCCAGGATCCTGAGATCATGACCTGAGCCGAAGGCAGCGGCTTAACCCACTGAGCCACCCAGGCGCCCTACATCTATTTTTTAAGTATGTGAACTGCATAATTTAAGACATAATAAAGATGATTTAAAAAAGGTCTACTAGAAGAGGCTATTGATAATAATTTATAGATTGATTCCTGATCAATCCATGCTCATCTTTATGAATAATACATGTGGGAATATTTATGGGTGTTGATGCTTAGCTTATCAGATTTCACAGTTTTGAGAATTTTAATTTCTTCAAACAACGAAACATTTGTTTATCTTGAAATTTTGGTAATTTTCTAATTATACCTGGTTTGAAAAACATTGCTCTGAGTGTTTCTACAACTGCATCTGCATGTTTTTTCAGTACTCTTGAGTATAATTTGGCTGTCTTTACTTATTTTAACATGTGTTTAGAGCTATTCTAAGATCCAAGATTTCCTAATATCCTTGATATTTTCCCTAAATCTTTGAGAAATGATTTCTAAAATCTAAAGTACATGTATATATTTGATTGATACTCTCTTGACTTGCCATTCTAAACTCTAAGATAGCATAGACTGCAAAGGTTTCTGTCCTTACTGAATAGCATTTATAAAAGTTCGGTTCAGTAAATTAAATTCCATGTCAGTTCAATTCACTTAAGTTGACATTCTTGAACTCTATCACGTATTGTTGCTGAATTGTCCTGTAGCTTTATGCTCTGCTTACTGTTTTCTGTGGGTTTTGTTTTTGCTAATATATATAGACTTTTTCCCAGTTATCTTTTTCAATCTCTGAAACATGCAAACTCACACACGTATACCCTACATTTCAGTTTTATATACTATTGATCAGCTGAAAGAATCTCTGGCAAAATGCTTTCCTTGTCTTTGAAATAGGCATTCATCCATTACTAGAGGCTCGTTAATCCAGTGTAAGAAAATGCCTTGTCTTTGTCATACATCCAGGACTCACTTTTTGCACTCCCCTCTTTGTTCAAAATATATATATGTAAGGGATGGTTGATATGGAAACAGCACATGTGCCTCTTAGAATATTTCAGGTTTCCATGTGGGATTTCAGCCACCTAGAAAATAGTGATGTATACCAATAAGAGCATGGATTTTGGAATTCCTCTATGGGGGAAACTGCTGTATATCTTAGGATCTCAAGTTTACAAATATGAAAAGAATAAAAACAATAATAAGTATTTCAGAACAGTAGAAGTATTGAGGTTGATTTGAGAAGAACTAGTGCTTATCACAGTATGAAGACTATAGCTGATACTTTATAAATACATTGGTCAGTATATATTCATATAACTCAGTAGGAGTATCTATTTTGTAAGGGTTTAGAGGATTATATCCATAGGGGAGCCGAAAGTAGGTGGTTATTACAGTAACAATAACTACCATCTAGGGATACCTGTTTTTATGTACAGATCAAGTAAATAATACGATGCCAGGTGCCTTTACTTAATAAAAAACCACCAGATATTTGATTCATAATAAAACAATTGGTACATTTTAAGTTTAATAATGAAATGAATATCACCTAACTTAACAGCAACATCATGGAAGCTATCTCTGAACTTGCGCCTGAAAGCATATATTAAACAAATAATCAAACTCTTCTTTGAAATACAGTTGAAGAGTGATGAAGATGAGAGACTAGTTATTTATGAATAACACAGAAATATCAGAGATGTAGACAAAATGGACAAAGATTCACATATAAATGTTTACTAGAGTATTATTATTTGCAATCACATAACTTGTTAAACAGAAAATGTCATACTTTACTTTATGGAAAATTGAGGTATTATACTTTATATAACAAGTAGAAATTGTCTGAGGGTTGCTGGGGGGAGGGGGGATGAGAAAAAGGGGGTGGAGTTATGGACATTGGGGAGGGTATGTGCTATGGTGAGTGCTGTGAAGTGTGTAAACCTGGCGATTCACAGAGCTGTACCCCTGGGGATATAAATATATTATATGGGTATAAAAAAAATAAAAATAAATAAAAATTTAAAAAAATTGATAACACTGGAAGGTTCTCAGACTATAACATTAATTGATTAAAGTATGGGGCATAACTATACTATTTTAAATAAATTCATATGGAAAATAGATCAGAAGAAAGCACTGTTTATTGCAGTCTTATGGGTTTGAAATTTTAATTCTTACCCTTTTGTGTACTTTCTAAATTTTTATAGCCAACATTGTTTTTACAATCAGAAACAAGTTTAATTATAGTTGAGACAAAGACAATAATGAAACAACCTCAAGCTACAGATTTCTTTACAAAATAGCCTTCCCAAGGTACTCTTGCCAGAGGTAGAGGTGGGCAAAAACCAAACCAAAACAAAACTGAGCAAAACACTAGCATTTAGCAGTAATTTCTCTTACTTTTAATTAGCCGCGGAAGTCACTTTTCCCCCACAGAAAATGAAGATAGCTAAGTAAATCTATACCTTTCCTTTCTACTAATGGGAAGTTATTGTGCCAACTGGGAACCTTGACTTTAAGTCTCTGAAAGTGAGGAGGAACAGATTAAAAGTACTTCATTATTACATCATGTCATCACAGGTCAAACAGAAAAAAAATTTAATTTTAAAAAGTACTTTTGAACTGGATGTTTTATGTACATGGTGAATCACCAAATTCTACTCCTGAAACCAGTATTACACTATATGTTAATTATCTAGACTTTAAATAAAAACTTTTAAAAAAGGTACTTTTGAAATACAATTAGCATTATATTTTGTTTAGTATTACTTATCTATGGCTTCATATATTTTTTAAATCAAGAACTAAAAGGGAAGTAGAAAAGAAAAAGAAGCTAACATTTCTGGCCATTTCCAAAGCTAGGGTCACCTCTTAAAATTTCTATGTAAAACTTCTATGTTCAGACTTGTGGGCTTTATTTTGCTTAATGTTTTGAATTAAACTCAGAATCAATTGAACTGTCAGTGTAGACCGTTCTTCAATACAGAGCATTCAACAATGCATCTATATATTTCACATACATAAAGCTCACTTTCCCTAATGTTATTATTGAGGAGGGTTGTGGTGGGGATGCTTAAGGCAACTCAGACTGATGTTTTGTAGCTATGTTGTATATTCAAGACATTGTCTAATCTATTAACCATCTAATATGTGACGTTTTAACAGTGTTAGGCAATGAAAGTTTTTTAAAAGACCCATTATGTCATCTCTTTCACATGTATTTATCTTAGTGAGACTTAAAAGTCTTAAAATAATATGTTCTAAAAATAATAATAATATGTTCTAGTTCTACCATCTCCCACTTCTCCCATTTGTTCCTACTCATATTTAAATGTGTGCAATTTAAAGGAGCGTTCTGATATTTATCCAGATTTTTATTTTTCTTGGTAACAAGTTAACACACTTTGCATCATTTCACTTATTTAGCCTTTTCATATAAGGCTGACAGCCCGACAGCCCCAGATTCTATATAGAAGGCCTTGCTCTTCGGTCACACCTCATATATCTGGCATTATTGGGAAATGAGGTTTCCACATGATTGAATTTTCCAGATAATTCAGCTGAGGTCGGCATGCTTTTGCCGAGCGCCTACCATGTAGCAAGCACAAGGGACATAAAGCCGAGTAAATAAAATCTCCAAAGCTCATAGCCTGGGGGCTAGGGGCTGTGGTGGGCCTGCCGCACACAGACTTTAATAACTATAATACAATGTGCTAAGCACTATGATGTAAGTATGCACTAAGTGTTGTGGAAACACAAATGAAGGGGAAATTAATTCTTCATGTGGGAAGGTGAAGGACCTTAAGGGAAGCCACTGAGAGGAGTACACCCTTGAGCTGGGCCTTTCAAGATGAGTAGAACTTTCTGTAGTTGGAGGGAGAGAGACATGGAGAGGGAGCGACAGAGAGACAGAAACAGAGAGAGGGGTGTGTCCTAGGAGAAATGTCCCTGAGGATTAAAACGTTTAAGTGTATAGAGAATTAAGTAATTCAAGTAAATTGAGGATTAAAATGTTTAAGTGTATAGAGAATTAAGTAATTCAAGTAAAACCATCAGTGCCGATATCACTGTTACTAAGAATAGCAGTCGGCAATTATCCATTCAATGGGCACTCACCATGGGTGTGAGTGCTGTCCTTGAATTAATTTTTTCACACACATATGTATGCATGTGCAAGTGTATGTACATGTATGTGCGTGTGTCTATGCACATGTACGCACACATGCATATGTATGTATAAATGTGCTATGCAGAACTCAACCTTTTCCTAATGTTCTGCTATGAATATGAATTTTTGTACTCCATTGTAAAAACATTTTAAGCTAGCCTGCTCGATGTCATTAGCCACCTTCACTACTTGGATATATTTAGTTGAGCTGTCATCATTCCAGTTCACAGTCAACTTCATATTTACATCATCTCCCCCGTCCTGTTTCGCTAAGATTTGTGATTCTTCTGTGGACATGCTTCAGAATGTACACTGACAATTTCCACTCAGGAAGATTTCTGGGCTCTTGAGAGCAGGAGAGCAGAGCAGGACGCACTGTGGCTGGAGCCATTCTCTCTACACAGGCCGGCACACAAGCACAGCTTGGCTCTCTTCGGTGTGCAGGGATGTGTGCCCCCTTTCCCTGGTTCTCAGTGAGGACAGTGTGGGCTCCAGGGAACATTTCGCAATGCCTGGAGACATTTTTGACGGTCGCAGTGGATGAGGGTGGGAGGGTGGAGCGCGAGTGGAGTCCGGTGGGTAGAAATGCTGGGATAGTGGGAGATGCAATTCAAACTCTACAGTGGACTTCTCCTCCACCCAACAGAGAGTGCCCTTGATGTCCACAATGCTGAGGTTGAGAAGTCCTGTTCTATTTAAAAATTTAAGCTATAAATTTAAAAAAAAAAAAAAGGGCATAAAGTGCTAGTCCATCAATTTTTTCTTTGACTAATTTCATATTTTGCATCCTAAGACTCATAGCACGGAAGAGCTTTTCAAGTTGTAAGAGCTCTAGGTGCGTGGCTTATTGATTAGGAGGCATTCAAAGTGGTTGGATGATCTGTAAAAGTCTTACTTCTTTGTTTCTTGGTGCATGAGGGGGCCTCCTGTGTGTATATATATCTCCAGTAGCACGTTTAGATTCTCTGCAGGGGAAAAATACAGGATGATATAATGCCAGGAAACCTGTTAAACATTAACAATATCTTAGCAATTAAAAAAAAACCAACAACTCTGCAGAAAGAAAACTGAATTTTCATAGTGAGAATTCAACTTGTTTTTCTATTTTCCCATGCTTGTCATTGAACTTCATCTAATATTATTTTACCAGTTTATATCTGCCCCCTTGAAATGTAAATACAACATTGAGTTAGATATTCTGAAAATTGATGTTCTGTGAGATTCATAGAATTTTATTATTTCACATTTGTTTTGGTAGAAAAAATATCAGCTGAAAATATCAGTCAGCTGACAGAGTCAAATTCTAACACTTTTAAGCTAATGTTGTTCCTGAAAGAAACTCTTGACAAAAATTCCAGAGAATATAATTTATTAAATTGTCCCTTGTTAACATGTTCCATACTAGAGTTGTACATTGGGCTCCTTAAATGTTGTTGTGATATATATGTCAAACGCCCAGAGAAAGACGTATGCTCGGTCCTTGGGTGGCTGTCATTGCATTTTTTTAGACTCGATAAGCTATTCAAAGGCATAGGGTGATGGAAGGAGGTGAAATACTTGTAACAGTAGAAATTTTCTAAAGACTGGGGAAGTCCTGCAGACTGTAAGGTTCATGTCTTATAGAAATAGACAAAGTTTATCTGTGTATCTTCCAGTCAATTTCTGAAAACTGTTCTTGACCAAGTTTAGGACTTGGTGGTTAGATTATAGAATGATTACACTCTTGGTTAACTACTTCTTCTCTCTATATATTATATAATATATAATGTATGTGTATATGTATATACACACATACACATGCATAAATAAATCTAACTGAAAACATATTGACCTGAAGAATATTTCTCTTTTGTTATCTCTTATTATTGATTATATAAATAATTTTATTTCCTTTTGATAAGTTTGCAACTTAATTTTTTCCCCTCTGATTTAGGGACAAAGATCCATTATGGATTATATGCATCAATAAATGTTACTAAGTTAAAGAGAATGAATGAATACCTATATCTAAAATTTGTAATTACAGGTTATTAAAGAACTTTTGCAGTAATAATTGCATAAATCACTTCTGATTCTAATTATGCCACCAAGCATAATATATACTACTTATTAATATAGATACTTACATGTGATAAATGTGTTTTGGTAAGAAAATAGTGATTGTTAAAAAAGAGAAAATAACAATTTTAGTTTGCATAGCATTTCTTATTTGTGCTTCCTTTCACCTCTGCAATATATTTTTGAGATAGATATTATTTTAATCTTTACTTAAAGAAAAAAAAAACAAGTTCAGAAAGATGACTTAAAGGGCATAATTATTCTAAGCAAAGCCAGTGTATAGCAAGTCATTGTTGAAATTAAACAGATACCAAATCCACCTACAACTATGTTTCTTTGCTTTATAAAGGTATACTTATAAAGAAGATCATTATAACTTTGCTTTAAATCCTCTCACTTTCTTATATTTATTCATCCCTCAACTCCTGCAATTTGATTCTCATAATTCCATTCTACTGATTATCCATCAACATCACCCACAAACAGCCTCTTTGTTACTAAATCTTACGGACACTTTTTCATTCTTTGATACTGCATACCACCTCCTATTTAATATGTGAAACATCCCAACTAGAGAACTGTATTAGTTTGCAAAAGCTACTGGAACAACTTACCAAAAATTCGAATGGCTTAATACAACAGAAATTTGTTTTCTAACAGTTTTGGAGGCCTGAAGTCCAAAGTCAGGGTTCTGCAAGGGCCACATTCCTTCCAAAACCTCTAAGAAAGGATCCTTTCCTGGTAGCCGCAGATATTCTTTGGCTCGTGTCAGCATAATTTCCATCTCTGCTTTTGTCTTTCTTTAGCTATCTTCCTTCTGAGTGTTTCTATCTGTGTCTCCTCTTATAAGGAGAGCAGCCGTCCTGGATTAGCCCCACCTGATGACCAAATCTCAACTTGATTACACTGTAAAGACCCTATTTTCATGACCCTAATAAGATCATATTTATAGGTGCCTGAGATTAAGACTTCAACATATCATTTTGAGGGACACAATTCAGTGCATAGCAGGGAGTATGTCAACTAATGTTGGGTAAGAGCAATAGAATCATATATGTGGTAAAGAATAAAGGACTTACAGTGATTTGTCTTTCTGCCATTGTGGGACCTGGTTAAAGAGTTCATGTGAGGCTGTTGCTTCTGCATCTGGTGATGGGTCTGAAGTTTGTAGTATAGGCAACTGGGAAGGGAAATGGTTGTGGGGTAGGAGAGCATGAAGAGAACTGACACCTGGGAGGATAAGCTGGAACTCCAAGGACATATTGGAAACCATTCTACGTCTCAGAAAGACTCAACTTCAATGATGTGAGTAAGCTGTAGGGTAAGCTGGTAAACTTCACAATGAGCTCCACATACCCCTCGTTTAGGATGTGGAGAAGGTGAATGGGATGACCTGGCAGGAGGAACAGTGGGCCAGGATCTGGAGAAACTGATGTTATTGGGATCCAATGGAAGCTGGAAAAGCACCAGATGCAGCTGCTCCCCACGATAAGGTGAGCCAGCAGATCAGCAGCAATGCATGTGAGCAGGAGGAAACCTGGCACTTTACCAGTCTTCCAAGCATAAACTTGGCTGCTGCTTCCCTTCAACTCCTGCACAGATTTCTTGTATGGTTAACCTTAACATAGACACAAACAGGGAAGAGAATTTGGGGAGGCTGGGTTTCAGTTTAGTTGATTTGACAAAGTATAAAACCACAGCAGTCCATCTTTGTCAAACTGACACCAACACATACATTCTATAACCATTCATACTTTCCAAAAATATAATAGGCAAATCATTCTCTGATTTTTTATCCATCTTTGGATGTTATTCAATACTTTTCTAACTGGGTCATATTTCCCATTTGATATCCTGTCACTTCAATACAAAATATGCAGTTAGCTACCATCAAAATTACTTATACTAGATGGGAAGGGAGAAAAAGAATTGGTTCATAGGGTACAAATACATTAATATCAAAATAAGAAAGGAATACTCATAACTGTTACAGCCCTCACTCTGTAACTAGTCACATGGTGGTAGTTGGTATTTATAATCTCCTTTTTCTGCTATGTAATCCATATCCTTTTTGTTTTCACCAACCACTACTGCCAGTCATTGGTCCTAATCTAGTGAGGTAAAAGAAATACTCATTCTAGAAGTGTCTGGGCCATTAGTAGTAATGACTGCATTGAGCTCTAGTTTTCCACTGACTTTTATCATAGGACATGGGAGAACTAAAGGGTGTTTCAGGTGAGGTCTTATATTTCAGACATGCTCCTTTCTCATACTGTGGTAGAATCAACCTAGTTTCCTCTTTGATACTTAAGGTTGATCAACCCGCATACTATAGCAGAGCTTTATCAGCTTGTTGATTCACTGGCCCGAAGAGCCCAAAGTAACCACATGGATGCCTCAATTTCTAACTTGAGATGGAACCACTGCTAAGCAGTGGTAGTGGTACCATTCTACTATTGGGAACTAAGAACTCTGGACCAACAGAGCCCAACATTTTGGGGCCAAGCAGCAACATTTTTGCTCATTGGATCAGAAAGAGTGAGTAAGAGGAGCCACTCCTGTGTCCACCCCTTGATTTCTAGACTCAAGAGACAGGGCTGTGACAGAAATAGTCGTATACTGGTTGCTGATATAAAGCATATAAATATTCCTGATGATATTAGTCCATTTGTACAAGATACTGATGACCAACTGGAGGCATAACAGTGTTCAAAGAGGCCATTTCCTTGTCCTATCAGGCCATCTGCTACAAGGCAATAGGTAACATAGTAAGACCAAAGAATTCCATGAGCACGAGTCCATTCTGCACTTCATTTGCTGTTAAATGAGCTTTTTGGTCAGAAGCAGCTTTGAAATTCCATGATAGTAAATAGGGTATTCTGTAATTTCATGGATAGTGATATTGACAGAAACCTTATAGGCAGAGAAAGAAAATTTGTATCCACAGTACCTATTCCAGTAAGAATCAGTACTGCTCTTCTATGATGTAAGTGACTCAATATAATTGACCAAATATAAGGTAGCTGTTTAATCCCTCTGGGGAATGATACCATAAGGATTTATTATAGGGATTTGACCTTATGCAACTGTGGAAGTTAGTTAACAGTCTATGTAAGGCTGTTGCTCTACATTTGATGCTGGGCCTAAGATCCTCTGAGAAGGCTGGAAGAAAAGATGAGTGAGTTGGGGAAAGGAAGGACAAAGTAGAACCTGAAACAATGATCTGGAAGGCATGAGGACAAATTGGAACCTATCTTCCAGCCTCCAATTTCAATGACGCAAATGATTTCCTTGCTATCAAATCTTTCCTCGTAGATATGTCCTCATGTCTGACCCTGGATTCAGAGAAATTGAACAAGAAGATTCACTGGAATCTGAAGGAGCCGCAGGCTCACCTGCTGCTCCACACCAAAAAGGTGAACCAGCAGATCTCGACAGTATGCCTAAGCTGTAATAACACTTGAACATGTGGAAGTCTTCCAAGCATAAATATGGCTACTACTTCACTTTCACTTTCCAAGTCTTACCTAAATTTCTTTTGTGGCCAACCCTACTCCAGAACCTTACAAGGTAGTTACAGTTTAGTTAAACCGATACAATATAAAACCCAAATTGGGAGTCAATATATGTTAAATTGAAAGAGTGAGTTAGTGAATGGATGGGTGAATGGCTTTACAAAATGTCTCAGGTCACTCCTTGGCTCAAATTCTACCATCTTGTTTGGGGTTGGTGGCTCCACTCAAACTTTTGGTATTCCAGTCCAAAAACAAGTTATCTTTTGGTATAAGGAAAACAGTCAAAATATAGTTGGGACTAAAGAGAGCTGCCATTATATAAAACAAAGTGTTCTGAAAATGAAATATGGAGAATTGAGATCTGCTCTCCCATTTGGCTGAGTAACCATAAGAAATAATTTGATCTCTCTTTAAATTTTCTCATCAATAAAATAACAGTTTGGCTCAGTAATTTATATCACACTTAGTTTTAGTATTCTTTGATCAATTTTTGTTACCTTCAGAGGTAGAATCCCAGACTAGTTATTTTCACATCAGATATTTTTCATCATAATTTTTAATTTAGTTTTAAAATAAGACTACTCCCTTTAGTCAGCTATTTAGACAGTAGAGAAAGTTAATATTTCCAACAATCAAAACTGCATTCATACTGGGCATGTCTGCATACTATATATGTCTGATCATACAGAGAACATATAATCATGATATGATCATATAAAGATGATATCTGTTTTACCCAAGTAAAAGATCCAAAAAATTGGAGAAATTGAATATTTATATAATGGATTTATTTATAAACATAGCTATATAATGAATGCAGTTAAATAATACAAAAAAGTTTACTCATATAATTATGTGTAAAATATTTATATAGTCATATTCCTTGTTTACTCTCAAAATATATATGTGAAAGCTTTTAAACTTTTTACATGCAGTTTGACATCATGTCTATCACAGTATTTTAGGTCATGTATCACAATACTACAAACCACATCATCTTCAGGTCCATCTGTACTGTCTGAAAAATAGCATTTTTTTCAATCTGTGTATGATGCTGGCATTGGAAGTAGTATGTTATCAAAAGCACCAGTAAATACACATTTTTTGTTATTATTGCTTATTTTTAAGCTTTTCTAGAAGGACAGATATTATATCCACAAAACAACTTCTGACTCTATGCTTATATAAGTGATTTTTAAGAGAGTGACTTACAACGACAACTACTGGATTTTTCAAGACAACACACCCAGGAAGAGTTACTGACTTTCCTTGTGTGTCTTCTTCTCTGCCTCCTTCTGATCCTCTCCTTCTTGCTCCCGCCCTCATTCTGATCCTTCCCTTATCATCGTTCTTCCTCCTTTCTTCTTCAGTTGTAACCAATTCTATTGCTACTGTCTCAAAGAACCCCCAAATAAACTTGACTCAGGTCATTTGATGGTAATGTGACTCCACAAATAAAACTTTCCCAAATTTCACAGGTCAAAATTAAACAATTTAGAGCTATCTGTGTTATAACACACCAAGTAAAACTTTACCTGTAATTTTCTTCTTGTGCATAAACAATGAATTTTGGAGCACTGAAAAAAATAAAATTAGATTTAAAAAAAAGATATTCAGATTATATTGCATTTGGTTTTTAAGGAGGGATTACCATACTATATTTTAAACATTGTAGAAACTGAGACAGGAATTCCTTAATTGTTCAAGCTCTGTCTGATCCCCAGATCCTTTTTATCTTTACACTGATATCTACATAAAGATGGTAAGATAAATTTTAGCTCTTCTGTTGTCACATTCTTAAATATATAACCTTCATTTTCTCATTCCATCAATCTATATTTTTGAGTTGTAAGTATGATGACAATTCAAAGCTTATTAAATTTTGGCTCCTGCTGTTCAGTCCTTAGTAAAGTACCTATGCTTCCTACCCTTCTGGTATTTTCAGACTCCCAAGGCACATATGCAAAACTCTTTCCTCTCTCAGTAAAATGAAAAGCACCCTTGCTAATCAATAACTACAGTCCACCAATTCCCATTACTAAACATGTTTAAGCCTTTGGACATGATTAAAGTAAACTGTAAATGTGTGTGTGTGTGTGTGTGTGTGTGTGTATACACATACACATACATATTATTCACCTTTGAGTAACTATTTTTAATATATTTATATATTTCACATGTAAGAAGTCTATATGCATGCTATGAATCCTTTATCTGTTAAGTATAACTCTGTACTTAACACTTGCATGATGACTTCATTTAGCTATATAAGAAATTGTTATGCTGATTTATATCATAGTCTAGACAAATGTTCAAATTCTTTCTGAAAAAGAAAAAACACAAATTTTAGTAATGATGAATTATTTTAATCAATTTAAGTTTACTTTGACATATTTGTTTTTTAAAACATTTCAATGTTGATAATTATAACATAAACATGGAACATTCACATCTAGGATAATTTCTGCTTGTAAAAAAATATTTTAAAATAGTCTTATGGGTTGAACTGTGCTCCGTCTCTCCCCCAAATCATATATTGAAGTCTGAGCCTCCAGGACCTCAGCATGTGACCTTATTTGGAGATAGGATCTTTAAAGAGATAATTAAATTAAAACAAGGCAATTAGGGCATCCTAATAAAAAGGGAAAATTTGGACCCGGAGACACATGGAGGGAAGATGATATGAAGACACAAGGAAAAGATGAACAGCTACAAGAGACAGTGACAGGTCTAGAACAGATACTTCCCTCATCACTCTCAAAAGAACCAGCCCTACCTACTCCTTGATTTGGACTTCCAGCCCCCAGAACTGTGAGACAATAAATTTCTGTTATTTAAGCCACTCAGTCTATGTTACTTTGTGATGGCAGCCTTAGAAAACTAATACAATATCACTGTGAAACATTTGCTTATACTCATCCATGTAAATGGACTCTATTGCCTTTGCTAGAATGTAGATTTTAATTTCAGTTTCATTGTTATGATTGTAAACAATATACAGAAATTTTATTATGGATTTATTTCTGCTACAAGTAAATATATTTTGCTACATATCTATTTTTTTCTCTACTGCATTCCTTTTAAATTAATTAATATTTTAAAATATCTTTTATTAGGTATTTCAAGAATTTCTATAAAAATATCAGGTAAAAATAGTAAGATGAGATAACTTTAACAGGTTTATTTTATACTGTTCATTGGACATAGTATTTCTACTATTTCCAGTGATATAAGTTCCATTTTTAGTGGAGTAATTTTGTACTTCAAAAGAAATCACATCTAATTTTCTACAAAATGGGTAGGGATTTATTTTTAAGAGACTTCTATGAAAGGAACTACATGAGTGAAAATTGCAGAATTGTTACCGTTGTGTTGATTAATAATAGACTTCAGTCTTCCAAAGTGTATTCTGTTGCTTGTGGGTAATACAGAAGAACTTCTAGAAGAGGAGAGAGGAAAAATTAAAGAAAAGAATTTATCAGTCAAAAATAAAATAGCTTTGGTCAGGAATAGAAACCATGGAGCAATTGCAAACAATTGAAACTTTTCAGAGGGGGGGCTAGAAATGTATGGATTTTTCAAACCACACCATCTGCTTAGATTAACCTTCCGATGAATTGCAAGTTGTATCTCTGAAATTCAGATATTTAGGGCTTGCTTGAATCTTTTGGCTGACACTTTTTCTAAATATATCCATTAAAACTGAAACCATTTTCTACACAGACATGCTTGAAAATTTGGGTAACTGGATGTCGATAGTTTGGGGATTTTTTTTTTTCTGGAAAAATACCACAATCTCAAAATAATAGAAAATATTACCTGGGTAACTAATTATAGATACTTGTTACTTAGTGGAAATTGTTCTCAAATTTTACCTCTTTGTTCTTTTTTGTTCTTCAAGTGTTTGTTTATTTCAGGCCAAGGGTGGCATTATAAACTCTGCAGACTTCAGTAGAACATTTATGTCATATTTCAAATTGAAAGTAGGCTTGACAGCAGGGTAGCACTTGAGTATTTTCCAAGCTACAGGGTGACTCCTTCTGTTTCAGAGCCCGATAATGTAATTAAATTATTCCAATATTATAGTTTCAAAAGATATTTACCAAATATCTCAAGAATTTAAGGATAGTTTATATTTCTCAAAGTTTTGTTTACTTGATGAATTTTCACCTTAGGAAGAAGAGGGACAGTTTGACTGATATCCCTTCATAATATGAATAGAATGGGTCCTGAATATTCAAGTCAGAACTAATGGAATATTTTCATTGCGTTATAGTTTATGCTTACTATATGTCTTTGGTATCTCAAACTAAGTCCCATGTTAGATATGAAAAGATGTCTGTACCCCTCTTTTGGTAAACATTGTGATTAAAGCTGTGAAGGAGAATGAAATTTGCATCAATGGGATTAGGGTACCTGGATGATTTAAATAATCATAATGCCTTTATTTTAACTTCTCTAGGTTAGTGAAAGAATGAATAAATTAAGTTGAAATAAAGAGAATAAAGATGCAGCTTCTAAAATATTAAGAATCTCCACTCTGTTAAAAACAGTTAAATATTCGATGATAATAGAGTTTTCTTCTTAAATCATATATATGTGTACATATATATATATATATATATATATATACATAATTTGGTTTTACTCAAAATTTGCTTTTTACATTTTGTAAGCCACCTTTGAAGAGACTTGTGTGATGCAGCTAGATGGCAAATGCAGAATAGTATTTAACATGGGTGATTATGACATAGTTTTGCCTTTCCTCACATAAGTAATATGTCCTTAAACAGATTCAGCACAGTATCAAAGTCAGAAAAATATGTAATAGTGTATGTCTGTGCTACTTTGAAGAAGAGCTGCTGTAAGGATTAAATGTTGGGCATGTGTAACTTTTGGATCAAAGGCTGCCTGTAGTAAGGATATCATAAATTAAGCAGTTCACTATAACTCAACAAATATTCATACATTTGGAAATTTAATGCTATAGTTAAGATTAACAAATGTTAATCACAGTGACCCTGCAGAGACTATTCTCAAACATACGTGTTTGTAATCATAGCTGATGTTAAAGCAAGTCAGGATGTATCTGCTGCTCAATTTGTGGGATTCATCCTTTAGTCCAATGGTGTGGTCTGAGAGCCTCTCTTGGCCTCTGCTATCCATAGAGTAAATTTATAATCAAAATGGAAAATGAAATGAAAAATAAAGATATACATTATATAATGGGGAAAAAACAGGTATAATGAAAATGAAAAATAAGGGAAAATTATCTCTAAAGCAGATGCTTGCCTGCCCTTGCTCCATTGCTTTGGCCGTCCACATTCATCGAAATTAGAGTAGCCACTTTCCCATCCATTTCTACTCAGTTTGGTCCTTGCTAGTGAACTTGCCAGGAAGGGCTACTTATAGACAGGAGTTTCAGGGAACACTGATTGTCAGAGCCCAAATCTAGACCACTAAGTCAGTTTGTAAGGGCCAGCGAAGAGCAGGCAGATGGAAATTACTTTCAGATATTACTAATTTGCACCAGACTTGGGTTGTGGGCCCAACAATAAAATGTTCTGTATCTTATTACTCATCAATTGAGTCACTTGTTCCTCTTGTTCTTTAATTAACTTTTGTTATTTTTTTTATCTTTTATTATTTTAAAAAGTGCCTTTCGAATGTTTTCACTTAAGTATAGGAAATTATGGTCTTCGTTCACACTTTTAACTTTTTTTGTTGTTCTTTTTCTCCGTAGGGATGCAGATCTGTTCCTGTTAGACACAAGAAAGGCCCAAGCTTTAGATGTGGGTTGGCTTGTCTTCGATATCACTGTGACCAGCAATCATTGGGTAATTAATCCACAGAATAACTTGGGTTTACAACTCTGTGCAGAAATAGGAGATGGTAAGCAATGAATTTCAAATATTTTTTGTGACACTAGTTTTGACACATTGAGAATTATAGCTTTCTATATAATTTGACCAAGATAGAATAGATTGTTGTATACTTACGATGGGCAAGGTAGCATCTGCCATAGAATAGTGCAATATATTAATTAGTTAATTGGTTTATAAGCATATTTTCCCAACACACGTTTATTTTAAGAATTTGTAGTAGGCATAGAGGAGTAAAGAAGAATTAGATATTGTTTCTTGCTCTTAAGGAAAGAAGTTTTTAATCTAGTATTGAAGACCTGTGCACAAACAAGTAGAACTACAGTAATATAGTAGCTCCAAAAGAAAGCTATATACAAAGGGCTATGAATCTATGTCCTGGTTGTGATGGTAGTTATACAACTATGTAGTTTGTAAGAATTTATAAGCTGTGCATTGAAATAAATAAATATTATTATGTGTAAAATATATCTCAAAATAACTCAAAATAACAGTTACATATAATATATATATTATTGAACACAGCTTTATATATATATTATGTATATAGTATTATACAGTGGTGCTAGGAGAACAGGAAAAGGAGCTACTAATAATACAAGGGGAGAAGGGAAGATGGAGATAGAAAGAAGCACAAAATCCTGTAGAAAATATCATTGTTAGGTCTTAACATATTCCAATATTGGGTCAAAGACAACAGCTCCAGAATCACCTGTGGGGTGGAAGGGTTTTTAGGAAATCTTCATTTTGAAGACGCTCCAGAAATTATTCCTGTGCTCACAAGTATTCATTGAGCACCTGTGTGTGGTGTGCTTGGCTAGATGCTGGAGATAAAATGGTAAGGAAGTGCAGAAACGGCCCCCTGAGACTTTCAGTTGAGTGAGTCTCGAGTAGTGATCACTTAGTCATATTAGTGAAATTAGCCCAGTGGATTTACAAGTATAGAACTGTGAATGAGTCTGAACTACAGTCGTAAAGATCAGGAAGACGTGACTGGGGGAAAAAGTCAGGGGCAGGCATTTCAGACAAATGGAAGAGAATGGGCAAAGACTGTGGTGAAAGGGGTCTTTGCACATTCCAGCAGGAGGCCAGGGAAGCAAGGCCAGTTTACTCAGAGATTGCTGTCCTTTGGTCACTCAAAGAGTCCAAAAAGTTTAAATCCAAATCTGGACTTTCAAATAATTTAAAATTATATTTTTCATGATAAGAGAATAGAACATAATTTATTTAATGATTTGTGAGTACTTTTTATCTATTTAAAAGTAGACCTAATGGATTTACATTGTGCTCTTGCCCCACATCCTGCAATGTGAGTACCAGTCCCAGGGAAGGTAGTTTATAAAAGGATGATTAATTAGAGGGCATGCCTTATTT
This sequence comes from Mustela lutreola, assembly GCF_030435805.1. Taxonomy (NCBI): domain Eukaryota; kingdom Metazoa; phylum Chordata; class Mammalia; order Carnivora; family Mustelidae; genus Mustela; species Mustela lutreola. Next base: position 102,454,227 of record NC_081295.1, on the reverse strand, counting down.
AAGCTTTACTGCCTATAGTTTTCTGCAGGCTCAGGCAATAGACACATTAGCTCTAGAGTTTGTCTTACTCCATCGTCTGCTGTATTACACTAAAGTTTAAATACAGAGTTAAGTAGAAGTTGGGTCTGACTTGGGTCTCTTGCAAAGGGGTTTATTGCTATAAGCAATAGGACCTCACAGTAGCATTGTTTTACCTCTATAACCAGATTTACAGCCTAAGAATAATACTATAACCAATGTTGGTACTCCAAGGATTGCATATATGAAATGAGGTTGACAGCTACAAATTAAATTTATTACAGAGTTCATCTAGTGAAAGCTTCATGCTTCAGATCTTGACCTAGAAAAATAGTTCTTGGTGTTATTGATGAGTTTCAGACATTTTCCCACTACATCTAGACTTTTCCGTAGATTTCAATTACAATGCTGAATTTTAATTTTTTTTACGAACAATTCAAATATTTTATATTATAAGCTATTTTCCAATTATGACTTTGAGATTACCATTAAGGATTTTCAGAGTTCAAGCATCATAAAGGAAGACAGAGAAAAGCCCATATTTAAATAATCTTGCAAGAATTCTTACAATGTTAAACTACTGTACATTTATGGTCAGAAATGTGACTGGGAAATCAGTACTGTGGGGGTGAGCAGTCGTTTCTTCCCTGGTATGTGGCCCAAACAAGAAAAATTAAATTAGTGGTGTGTGCTTCTCCCAGTCTTCTCCTTGGGGAGATGCTTGAAATGTTTAACTAAACAACTCAAGAGATCTGTGAAATATGATCAGCCTTTCATTCCCTACCCACTCATACCCCACTTGAAAATTCTGAAATTTCTCTCTTGTTTTTCATCTCTTCCCAAGAATATGTTATATTTTGGAGTTCCTTTCCCCTGATTTATTTCTCTTATATATTAATTTTACTTTAAATTATTTTGGTATTATTTATGGGGGGCATTGTGTTTGCTTTTGAACCTAAAATGAATATTTCACTTTTTTTTTTAAGACTTCCCAATCCTTTATTTAAGTGTTAGGTTGTCTATAGCCTTTGTTGCTTTTCTTTATCTCTTTAATATTGTCTGATATGAAAGTATTAAAATGGTTAAATATGTTAGGCAAGCTGGCTTTGTGCATTTCAGCAATACTTAAAACAGATTTTCACCAGAGCTGGAGCATATTTGGCCTTGAGAAATAAAGTAACCCCCCACCCCCGGCATCTTAGTTTTGTTAACTGCAACCTCATGGAGAATCTACTTGTGACATTTCTCCATAGATATGAATAACCAGATGCTTCAGCTTATTATTGCTTCATTCATTGCTACTGCTGATGTTCTCAACACGATATTGTGATAGTGCTTCAAACAGAGCAGACAAACCCAATTCTGCGTACATCCACTTGTTGATTATCTACTTATCCATTTGTCTGACATAAAATTATTGAGTACCTATACAGGGAAGACATGTTAAAGGGCAATATAATCTTAGAGATGGACATAGGTAGCTAATTTTAGAAAAAGTAAAGTACCCTAAATGCTAAAAATAGTGCTATCCTCAAGACACTCCAGGAAAATGGAAGAGAGAGGGTTAATTCCAAATGGGACAGAGCCTATAGGTCTGTGGTTCAGGTAACTTTTAATCCAGGTCAGTGGAATAAGATTTTTTTAAAAAATGGAGATGAGAAGAGAGAGAATTGTGGAAGTATGTGGAGTGGTGGTGAGATCAGGAAGAGGGAATTCATTCCTGGATGCGAAACAATGAGAGTAAATGCAGAGAATGGCAAAAATGGCATGGTATAGTCTGGAAAAAGTCAATAGTTCAGAGTCGGCTAGAGCAACTTTCACGTCTAAAATATGACTGCAGATTCTATTAGGAAAGTGATTTGGAGGCAAATCATGGAGGGAAAATGAAATCTCACTTATGTAGAATATATTCTTGCTGCTTGATCACACGTCATAAAAGAACCAGACCTGTGGCTTTACTCAATCACAGCAACACCATCGTGATTACACGTTTGAATGAATGTCAGTTTCATGAGGTCATAGGATGTGTATTGCTCCTTCACAGTCGCGCCCTCTGTGCTTGGTATAATGTAAGTTGTGGGTAGGCATTAAAAATGCGTATTGAATCATCACTGAATGAGTTTTCGATTTAAAAGACTTTTATACACCACCTGCCACTGAACACTTTACTCCTAGAAAACATTCCAAACTGTAACTTCTGGGTGATTATTAACCAAATCTGTTTGGTGTAACACAGGGGCAGAATTTTGTACCCACCTCACAGTAAAGCGGTTTCAGTCATAAGGTGAGAAAATCAATGATGTATATTATTAAATTTTGATTAACCTGCTCCTGCAAAAAAAAAAAAAAAAAGGAAAGAGGCTGAAGTTTGTATTTTGGAAATCAAAATATTGCTGAAATCAAAAGTTGCATGATGATTTGATGATTCTTCAGAGGAACTGAAAAAAAAAATACCAGTTTATGAAGTACTTTTTTTTAGAAATTTGACAAATGAACTGCTGTGGATTTGGCAGGAGAGTCTAAGGATATTCTATTGATTTTCTTTTTTCATACAGAATAATTCTCCAAGCTCCACATGTTTGTTTCAGCAAAATAAAGCAAACATATGAGGAGGCTAACCAAAAAGAAACACTGCTGCTTCTTAACTGTCAAATCTGGAGATTCCAGACAAGTGGTTGGATCCACTTGTGCAAAATCAGTTTCAAAGTTCTCAAGTGTTCTCTCATGGTTGGTTAATAAATCTCTGTGATTAGTTACTTTTTTTTTTTTAAAAGATTTTATTTATTTGTTTATTTGAGAGAGAGAGCATGAGAGAGGGTAGATCAGAGGGAAAAGTGGACTTCCCGCTGAGCAGGAAACCTGATGCAGGACTTGATTCTGGGACTCCAGGGTCATAACCTGAGCTAAAGGCAGTCACTTAACCAACTGAGCCACCCAGGCGCCCTAAGTACTCTTTTTTTTAAAGGTCTGTTTTATAATTTATTGTAAGATTTTCAGCTCACCAAATTCTAAAAAAATTATTAATTATCTGACTTATTAGGTCTTTATTAAGATTGATGATAAATCTATGGTATCATTATCCTTTATACACATATACATACACAGTTTATTACACAGATAGCAATTTAAGCTTTTAAGGCTTAGAATTTCCCTCCAAACACTATAATTTCCCACTGTTTGATGCTTTATATAGTTTAAACCTTCCAAGTAAATTAATTCTTTTTTCAAACTTGGGTTTATAGAATAATTAGAGATGGAAAAACAAAGAGTATTTTTGGGTTCATTAGAATGTCTTTTAAAAAATCCTATGTTTTCAGACATTTTAGGTTTGGCAATACTCAGATTGAATTTTGCCAATGACTTTTTTTCTTTTCTATTCAAACCCACTTATACGTCAAAGAAAATTCAATCCGTATGTTCCTGATTCATTTGTATTCAAGTCATCAAAATGTTGTTTTGTCAGACTATTGTTTAATGTCCAAGAAACATTATAAAGTTCTTTTTTTAAATAAAACTCTAATATCCGTTTTTCTTTGAATGAAGTTGTGGCATAATCTTTAAGCATATCAGGGTAAAAATTAAGATTTATAGATAGATATTTCAAAGTTTCACTTAATTTTATAGCCAAATCAAGAAAGCAGATTTCAGAGGTATTAAAGTTTCAATTTAAATTCCATTGTAATTGATACTTAAATATAAGATAAATAAACTTATTATTATTGTTACAGATAAGAGAATGTAAAGTTTTGATTCTTATTTTTTGATATTTAATTTAATTTAATTTAATTAAGGAGGATAAATAAAGACAATAAGTAGCTCCAATCTGGAAATACAAATTCTAAGAAGAAATAATTAGGAAAACTAGATTCAAATCTTGGCTCTGACAAGGTAGTTCATATTATAGTCATAGCATTAATAAAATCGGTATAATAGTAATAACTTGCAGGGACAGTGTGAGACTGTAAGATAGCAATAAAAGGTCTTTATGCTGAATATCAGGGTGAAGAGAACATACAGAGACTTTGCACTTATTCCAGGGGGGACTCATTTAATTTAGAATCAATTTCTTTTTTTTCTTTTCTTCCTTTTCTTCTTTCTTTCCTTTTTTTTTTTTCTTTTTTTTTTTTTTTTTTTTTTTTTTTGACTAAGGAGGTTGTACAGATGACTAGATGATTAGATGGGATTGGGAGGGAGACAAACCATAAGTGACTCTTAATCTCACAAAACAAACTGAGGGTTGCTGGGGGAAGGGGGGTTGGGAGAAGGGGGTGGGGTTATGGACATTGGGGAGGGTATGTGCTTTGGTGAGTGCTGTGAAGTGTGTAAACCTGGTGATTCACAGACCTGTACCCCTGGGGATAAAAATATATGTTTATTAAAAATTTAAAAAAAATTAAAAGAGTTTTAGATAAATTTGCAAATGATAGTCCACTGGAAAAAGGCAGGATTGTTGATATGTTCTTAAACGTCAAGTTGGCAGCACAATGTATAGACAGCTGTGTTATTAGGCTCATGTCTAATAACTTTGGCTAATAAAGTGATTATTGGTAGGAAACTTTTAGATTAGTCCTGTATGGGATGTGAAGTCAATAGAAATGAGCACTCAGAGACGAGGATCGTGACTGACTGATTGCTTACAGTGGTTAGATATTTATAGGTACCAGAGACTATCAAATTATCAGTACTTAATGTAGTACCTTTCTTGAGTCCCAATCATCTTATTCTTAGAAAACGTAGATATTTGGGGAATAACTAATTGTTTCAATGAAAATAAGGGAAATAAGCTTTTTGTCACTCGATAGGCTTATAAATGTAGGGATAACTGATTAAAGGCTGGTCTATTTTACCATCAGAATACATTTCCAGGAGTGCCTGGGTGGCTCACTTGGTTGAGCATCTGACTCTTGATTTCAGATCTGGTCATGATCTGAGAGTCCTGAGATCAAGTCCCGTCTCCAGCTTTGCATTTGGCTCTGAGTATGCTTGAGATTCTCTTTCTCCCTCTCCTTCTGCCCCTCCCCCCAGTGGGTGCACGGATGCGCAAGCTCTCTCTCTCCTTAAAATAAATAAATAAATCTTTAAAAAAGAAAAAGAAAAAATTTCCGACCCAAAGATGCTTTAGTATAAATTACTAGCATTTGGCTTCATAAGCTTATTAGCATCTAGATGGGTTCTTACAAAATTGTAGAATTACAAGCCATATTTTAATGTTTGTAGAAGATGTGGGTAAAGAAATATTGGTAGTCTTTGCTAAAGAGTCTTTTCTAAATATGTTATCCTGATATTTATAGCACATTGCGTAAAATCCCCACTATATATATGCCATTTTCTATAAACTAATCGGAAGATGGAAGGTATCTTATGAGTTCATTGGAAGAACATCAGAGAAGATCTTCCCGAAAAGTCAAGGAAACAAATCATTGTCCCACGCTAGGCAGTAGTTATATTTCCAGACATCATAAAGTGTCAAAATTAGAGCATTTTTTTCTGCTTGTTCATATACAAGTGTTTTCTCTGTTCTACTTTTAGAAATTACACATATCAGAACTTTTCTAAAAGCAAATTTAATCTATTATTTTCACCATTATTGTACAGACTTAAAAAAACACATTGACTTTACTTATTAGCACTATTAGATTGAAAGTGGGTATTTTTGAACTTTTATTGCCCAGGGTTCTAACATGTGGGTTTTTTGTTGTTGTTGTTTACTGCTTGAAATTGACAGCTGCCTCATGTACATTAATAATAAGGAATGGAATTAATCATTTTTTCCACAGCCTTGAGGTGTGTGCTAATTGCTCATTTTTCTTACTATGTGCAGAGTAATTTAACCTACTGATAAAAATCATCTTCAAAATTGCAGTGTCCTGTAATTTTTTTTAAATACACTGTGTTAAAAATTGGATTTTCCTAAAATTCCATGACATCTTTTGAATTACAGAATATATATCCCTTTTTTTTTTACTTTTCAAACTTCCAATTTTAAATTTTTTAAATTTAAACTTAATTAACATATAATATATTGTTAGTTTCAGAGGTAGAGATGGATGATTCATCAGTGTTGTATAATTCCCAGTACTTATTACATCACATGCCCTCCTTAATGTCATCACCCAGTTACTCCATCCCCTAACTCCCCTCCTCTCTAGCAACCCTCAGTTTGTTTCCTATAGTTTAGAGTCTCTTATGGTTTGTCTCCCTCTCTGATTTTGTCTTGTTTTATTTTTCCTCTCTTTCCCTAAGATTCTTTGTTTGTTTCTTAAATTCCACATATGAGTAAGGTTATATGCTAATTGTCTTCCTCTGGCTGATTTATTTCACCCAGCATAATACCCTCTAGTTACATCCAGAATATATATTCCTAATTAGGAAAATATATCCTAGTCCTCATGTCATTATATATTAAACAAACGTACAAGGTACTAAAGATTCATTTACCTTTGTGGAATGCGAGTATGTTTATGTGAGGCAATTGAAGAGTTCTTAATGTAATATCCGCTTAAATTTAATGTCCTGGAATCTGCTTTCTTAAAATGGAAATATTTGGTTATATAAGTTTGTTGTGTTACCCTTAGGATTCCTAGGACAGTCGTTTTTACCTCAGGGGAAAAATCTGTAAATTAAGCCCCTGTGTTGTCATATGACTATTTATCTGTGTCAAGGATCCGATGATCTATGTGGTTAGTTAATCTGAATATCAGCTGACATAGTGCTAATAAGTAGCAGAAGAAATTCAGAGATCAAGGGTGGTATTTTTCTTTTTGTCCTGCTGTTTTGACTGCAGTTTCCCATTATTTATCTAAGTTCAAAAAGTTGAATTATGTCTGCTTATCAGAGGATCTTTTAAACATTTTGAGATTTGATAATATTCTCTTCCCTTATCTGAACTTTATCTTATAAAGCAATTAAGTCACTTTTGTTCATAAAACCATATGGCTCCTGTTAGCTGAATTTATGATGATGACAATTGGTTTCAAATAAATAAATGAGTCTCCATATCCAAGAAATGGCAAGAATCACATATCTTGCTAAATGTTCTGAAAATAAGAAGGAACATATACTCCTATGATTTGTTCTAGGTAAATATTAGTATAAATGAAGTAGTTCTTTATGTATTGTTTAATGTTAAGGATAATTAGAGCATACTTGCTTGACTTTTAGATGAATATGTAAGAATAAATTAGGAAGATAGCTGAAGAATAGTTAATTTCAGATACTTACATAAATAAATAAGTAAAAATTGAACTTTTACTTCACAGTCCAGAAATTAAATCAATGTGGAAATTTAAAAAAGATAGCTGATTTAGGTACAAGGAAAAAAATGCCTAATAAACGGAAGTTGATGACTACAGAATAATTTGTACTATGAAAGAATGAGCTAAATATGACTGGAAGAATCCACCATTTATTTGACATTTTCTGTAGGCATCATGAGATTTCATGAAATAATTTATCAGGTAATTGTAATTTATGAGCTTAGATTTATACTTCAACCTTATACATATATAAATATTATGTTCAGAGAGGCTGCAGTGAATAGAAATGTGCCATCTTAAAGGAGCTCAATATTAAATAGTTGCATTCAAACCAAAACTCAAGATATATAAAATTAGAGATGGAGAAACTGGTAAGAGAAGCAAGAAATGTTAGACAGTTCATGAACTTTCTTTCTTTTGAGGTAACTGCGTGCATGCATGTGTGTGTGTGTGTGTGTGTGTATGTGTGTGTGTGTAGAGAAAATATTCAGTCATAAACACATTCTCAAGGAGTCATGGAGGAATCAGATATAAGTTCTTCGTTGATAATCTATAATTGTTAATTTCTAGAGTGGTCTTGTGACAGAATTTAGAAAGATTATACTTTCTTTTATGTTAAGGTCCACAGTAACATTTTCAGTATTGTAACAAAACATAAAACTTAATCTAAATTTTTCTAGAATATTTTCTTTAAAGTGGCTTCTATCATATTTCTACAGAATTTCAAAAACATTAAAACATAAGTTTATCTATGGCAGTGTATTAGTTTCTAAGAAACATGCTTTGTATGAATCAAGTCATGGAGTGATATTTATAAGATGGCTAAAAGAAACAACTGCATTGGTCATTTTATGTGAATGTTTCAGAAAAGTTCCCATTGAGAAGAATTCCATATCTTTTTTACCATATCTTTATGGTAAAAATAACTAGATGTCTATGAAAATAAATATGACATAATTTCTCTTGGGGTTTAAAAATCAGTATTGTTAATTTTCCAAACCCATGTAAGCTGTGACCTATGGGTTTTCTAACCCGTGTAATGCATTAAAGAACATCAGAGAACATATATCTTTCCTCTAGGCTTCAGAATTTTTTACTGTTTTCCCACTGCATAAAAATGAGCAAAATCATCAATAAGCCTTTCATGACCAGGATAACTTAACGTAAATATTGGAGCACTGGTAAATTTGTGCTTTGCTCAACCCAAGACGTTACTAATTCTCTTATTAGTCATATACAGTTTTCATAAACTATACTTCATGTATTTTCCAACTCACTCTATTTTTCAAAATTTACTTTCTATCTACATAAAAATCTGTTTTTTTCAAGATTTTATTTATTTATTTGACAGAGATCACAAGTAGGCAGAGAGGCAGGCAGAGAGAGAGAGGAGTAAGCAGGCTCCCCACCAAGCAGAGATCCCAACGTGGGGCTCGATCCCAGAACCCTGGGATCATGACCGAAGCTGAAGGGAGAGGCTCTAACCCACTGAGCCACCTAGGTGGCCCACAATCTGTTTTTTTAATATCCTGATTTTCACAGTGTTTTTTACTGACATCAATTATTCTTTCATGTTAATATTTTATTTTATTTAGTTCTTTATGATTAATCTGAGTTTTACTTCCTAGATACATCTTTAGTTCATTCTAGATAAATATTCAAACCATGTATTTGCTGTGATGGTCAATTGCAATAATATTAATAACTAATGGAAACTAACATTTACTGAGAGCTTACTGAATGCCAGGCATTTTGCTAGCTCTTTTTTTTTTTAAGATTTTATTTATTTATTTGACAGAGAGAAATTACAAGTACACTGAGAGGCAGGCAGAGAGAGAGAGAGAAGGAAGCAGGCTCCCTGCCAAGAAGAGAGCCTGATGTGGGGCTCGATCCCAGGACCCTGAGATCATGACCTGAGCCGAAGGCAGCGGCTTAACCCACTGAGCCACCCAGGCGCCCCATTTTGCTAGCTCTTTAATGTCTACTTTATCTTCACGATTATCCTATTTTATACATGAAGAAACTCAGCCTTAGAAAGATGAAGAATTTTGCCCATGAATCTAACAATGACTTATTTTCAGAGCCAGGTTTAATATACTATGATTTTCACAAATTATACGAATTTTGTACAAATTCTAAACTGAAAAAATAAATGTATTTTTGGAATTTCCAAATTTAAAAATACTATTAATAATGATCGTTATGGGACGAAGTTGAAGTTTGTGTTGGCTCTGTTGGGAGTCACTTTTGGGTTTTTGTATTTTCTGTCTGGAATTGAATTGTGATCTGCCCTACAAAAGGTAACAGCATTTTAACCATATTTTTTGTTTTCTAAATCTAACGACTTCAGCATTTCTTTCAGCCCCTTACATGATTATAGTTAATTAGATAAATTCATAAATTAAGAAGGTAACTTTTTCTCTGCCAGTGATTCACTTCAACATGTAATTAAATTAGCCAAATTTAATTTCTTTATTTTGAATTTAATAATGAACATCCCTTTCCCTTACATACAATGTCTTTCACTAATGTATTTTGATAGGTTCTCCTCCCATTTTCTCTCCCTTAATCCATATTCCCCATCATGGAATCCTCATATCCACCTCCCTCACCGCCCTTTTCAATTGCCAACGGGTGCTCAGGTTTGTGAAGCCAGGGTACAGCAAAGTCGCCCTGAGGCCAGTCAAGCATGCAATTTCCAGATTTATGAATTTACTATTTTATAAAAAGTTGGTGTGAAGTTAACCCTTTCTCCCATCTCACCTTCCCATCTTCCAGCATCAAAGCTGACAGTGAGCTGGTATTGTTTCAACCCTAAAGAGATCTTGGACTACCTGAATTGTGTTTTGGGAGCAACACATTGGGGTAATTCTTTCCTAAAAAATTTGAAGGAAAAAAAAATCCTTGGTCAATGAAAGATGTTTTTAATTGTTCATGTGTTTGTTTTGTTTTTTTTTTTTTCCCTGTAAGTTGAGCTTAATTGGGTGATGTGCTTTTCTAAAAACCTTGCCTTTTGACCAAAGTGATTAGAATGTAATTTGTAGATGTTTTAATTCTGCTGGAAATGAAGAATCATGATTCTGGTATCTTTTAAAATATTACATCTTTTTTTGATACCTATATTTTTTTCTCTGATCAGTATCCTGAATGGGCCTCTTGTAGCCTAATTTAGTCTTATATAAAAATTTGTAGAGAGAAAATGATTTTCTTTTATAAGTAGATATTGATTATGGAATATATTCAGTAATAAATGGAAAACCTTGAATATGCTTTTTTACCATGGCTCATATGTTTTAAAACTAGGTTTTAATGGCATTTTACTTTGTTTTAATGTATAGTATGTATACATTTCAGTGAGAGATACATGGTAATCATAATTTTCTTATCCAAATTTTAGCATCATAACTCAAAAACATACGTGAAGAAGAGTTTTGAAATCAATGATTTAAAGTAGGCAGAGACAAACAGGAGTTAGTTAGTCTTGCTTCATTATCTGGTGAAAGAAGTATTTTACCATTTTTTAGATTTCCCTTAATGAAAAGGGATATGGAAGTGTTTGGCTACATCTGTATTTCTGTTTTTGATTTTCCCTAATTCAGAACAGTAACTATGGATCACCGATCTTGCCAAACAAATGCCAATGTCAGGGACATATGCCAGTTTTTGTTGTTTGTTATATTCCCAATTCTAGACTCTAATTCTGGTTTAACTAATGATCTGAGGGGTAAATATTTTCATGGTAATATTGATTTAGGGCCATGAAAAATATGAGATTCTCCTTATTCTCACCATGCACTGGAGTTAACTATGTCTTTGCCATTTTTCGTTCCATTGTGAGTTTAACTTATTGCTGGTCTGTATTTTTCAAAGACATGTGTAAAAATAAGAGCAGGATGGGTTTTGCATTATGAGCAGAGAAAACAGTGGGAAGAAAAGAGAAGCTTCAGTTGCTATAAGGCATGCTCAAGCACCATGTTCTGTGCTGCTGAGAATTAAACTTCGGCACACTTGGCGTGGGCTCATGTGCAAGAGAGGAAAACCAAAAAAAAAAGAGACACAAAAGTGTAGGACAACCAGGGCCCATAGTTGTGTCATAAGAGGTGATCAAAATTTGTAGAGGAAAATACCTTGTGAGGGAAATTACATATTCCAGCTCCTTAAAAATGCATGCTAATTTCTCTGTAGTATGACAAGTTTTGATTTGAATGGAATATAAACTGAGGACATCACCTCAGTTCCATGGCTGGCAAGTCGTGTTGAATCCTTATTTTCTTGCTTACTAAGGAAAGTCCGACCTTGAACTTAACAAAAGCAGCGGCTATACCACTGTTCTTCCAGACACCATGTGTGTATCACTGACAGATCTGAGATGGATGGTTTTCCTCCAGTCTTCTCTAGGTAGAAAGCAGAAACTCAAGACAAAGCAACAGCCCCAACCAATCTTTTTTTTTTTTTTTTTTTTTTAAAGATTTTTATTTATTCTTCAGAGAGAGAGGGAGAGAGAGCGAGCACAGGCAGACAGAATGGCAGGCAGAGGCTGAGGGAGAAGCAGGCTCCCTGCTGAGCAAGGAGCCCAATGTGGGACTCAATCCCAGGACGCGGGGATCATGACCCGAGCTGAAGGCAGCTGCTTAACCAACTGAGCCACCCAGGCGTCCCAGCCCCAACCAATCTTTAACAAAGGGGTACACTATGTACTTAAAGGAATAGCAGACTACTTCAAGGTTCACAGGACTGAGTTAAAAATCTGATCCTTCTCTGAGTCTTATTTTATTCATTTTTAAAATGTAATCCTTGCCTTATTGTACAGAGTAAATACGAGGTAGATGAATCTTCAATAGATGGCAGCTGTTTTGTTGTTACAAGTATTGAATGAGTTAAGCTTCTCAATTTCCACTTTTCTTGATCCTTTGGGAGGGCATTCTTATTACTACTTTTGGGTACCTGTTATATTTATATGTGGAGGTATTTACATGATTTCTCTCTGAAGGAATATAGCTGATAGAAATATAAAAGATTTACTTAGGCTACGAAATCAGATGTTGCTGCTGAGGGTGACCAAAAGGTACCACTCTTGGGACCCAGTTGTTACTTTGTATGCGGATGGCTCAGAGGGATGCTTTTCCTCTGGGGAATGTCATGGCATCCTGGTGGTGTGACTGGTCATTTATGTGAGGCAGGCCAGTTTATATTTTTTGCCAGAGCCAGAGACATGAGAACCTGGTGAAGAAAAGTTCTGCTTTTGTTTCACTCAAATGTATGTTTTGTGATCCGGCATTCATATGTGAAGGGAAGAGTTAAATGCCAAATGTCTTTACTCTTCTTTTCCCCCTCAAACGTAGACACTGACGATAGCATATGTATTTGGTATCTTAGTATCAGTTCTTCACTGCAGATTTTGGAGAATATCTTTTGCTCTCTTCATTCTCTTTGATCAGGTGTCCGAATAAGATTCCTCTTCATGTTGGTGGTATGGACTAGCCCAAAGATTCTGGAAGTGGCTTGTGATCATTTCACAGGTTCATTTATCAAACTGAAAAGAAAGATCAAACCTTTAACAAGCCATGCTTTTCTGTTATGGTAATAATTCTTTTGAATCATATATAAGCTGGTCAAAAAGAGTGTTTCTTTTAGACACACATCAGTTTCTTAAGTAACTGTATTAAGTTTATTCCAAAGACCACTTTCACCTCCTAGAGATAAAATGAAGTGTGAAATTAAATTAATTTCACTGCTATCAAACACATTAAAATGAGTTTGAATTCTAAAAGCTTTTTTCACTGGTATCTTAACACATCAAAAAAGTTTTTAAAGACTCTGGGTGGATAGTCTGCTGAAACTCTGCCTTGTTAGAGTTTTACTTAAATCTATGATTTTAAAGGAAAGACGTGTGTGTGTGCACGCACGCATGTGCACACTTTTTTTATTTTTAAAAGGCACATAATAACTGGAAAAAAGGCTAAAAATAATTCACCCTTTTCATGGTTTTGTGAAAAGAATGTTTCTGCTTTCTTAAAATAAATGAGGACTGTAAGACCAACTGCTAACCAATCTTTTGGGAGCATGTGACAGATGATGTCTGTAAAGCTTGTAGGGTCTCAGGGGAAAGGCACTATATATAAAGCAAAGAGCTATTAAAAAGTAAGTGCTTACGTGAAGGTAAACTGCAGTTCCTAGTTTGAGATTCATATTTCCGCCAGCTGAAAACAAGGCCTGAGTCAGAGACATTTGTTGGGCTCGTCAGACCTGAGACAGTAAGCCTCCTCATCTCGGAATGATGTCCCATGGAAGGAGACCGATCGTTTCCATCACCTCAGCTCCACTCTTGGTGCAATAAAACACTCGAGCATTCTGGACGGCTTCCACAACTAGGCACAAACCTGGCCCTGATCCTTAACGGTTCTTGGTCCCTCTTTCCGTAGGCCCTCCTTCCTAGACTCTCTTGAGCTGCAGTTCTCAAGTTTTTGCATCCCCAGCCCATCATGCCTCTACTCACTGTGCCAATGCTTCTGACCAAATAATCTACTTTTTTCTTCTCATCTCCACCACTTTTTCAAGCTGCGGGGCACATTATAGTGCCTTCAACAAAATGTTTAGAAAAAATTTCAAGTCTTTAAAAGTTGTGGGTTTTTTGTTCTTTGTTGTTGTTGTTTTGAGAAAAGGAGGGGTCTGGGGGAGGAGCAGAGGGAGAGGGAGACAGAGAACCTTAAGGAGGCTCCATGCCCAGTGTAAAGCCTGATGCGGGGTTTGATGGCACGACCCGAAGATCATGACCTGAGCAGAAACAAGTCAGAGGCTTAACTGACTGAGGCACCCAGGCACCCCCAAACTTCAACTCTTTAAAAAATTTCTTCCTCCTTTAACTTCTTTAACTTTCAGTCATCTCAGGTATAGAGGAAAATGGAGTTCTTCTACTGCTGCTTTACCAGGAATGGTAACCACATTTCTTGTCTACAGATAATTTTCAACTCCTAGTTTATGTCACTGTGTCAGGATAGGGTTCTCAGTTGTCCTCTGTGGAGTTCAGTCCTCTGATGTGTCTTTTTACTATCAGCCACAGAGTCCTATCCTATTTGCATATATTATGACATTTGTCCTTTTGTTTTTCATACCTTTTCATAATGAGTGTATAATTATAAATATATAATATTTAATATAAAATTAAGCAGTTATTTTTAACTTACTCTTTTAAATGTCAGTATAAAAAAGAGAATGGGAACATCTAGCAAAGGCATTACATGCAGAGCCCAGCCTGTTAAACACAGTCTCAGGATTACTTTGAAGAATCAAAGATCTTACTACCTTGCATTCATTCTAAAGTTCAAAAGCTTTTCCAGAAGTCTCTTAACAATGAGTTTTCAGTATCACTGAAATAGTTTATAATCCCAGATTTTCCTTGCTTTTGATTGAGGTTATAAGCAATGGAAACCATCTTGAAAATAAGAAAGTTCTGAGCACAAACATAAAATTCTATTTGTGATACTTCAAATCTGTGTACTTATATCTGGCAATATGCCAGTGTTTTTACTATAAAACTAGAAACTATGGAAATGTTATCAAATTATAACAGAGTTGAAATTTATAGCTAGATTACAACCTGCTTAAGTTAATTTGAGTTTAAATGTATATGGAATTTAAATAGACAAAATCCTGTCTTCCCTGCATTCCTTAAAATCTGATATAAAGATGATTTAGTCTGTATTCTTAGTAGAGAATTCTGCACATTTTAAATCATCTGTTTCTAAAAAGGGTAAAATTCCAGTATAATTTAGAGTCACAGAAACTATAATTTAAGAGCACCAGAATCAAATTTAATCACAGATTGAAAATAAATGCAGATCAGAAGGGTATGTGGATTGGAAACAATGCACTGGTTTGTCTTCTATGAAATAGTCCATAAAGGATGCTGCAAGAGTCTTTTTCAAGATGAAGGATAGGTAATTTAGGCACAGGTTCCATCCCAGGTGTTTTGGGTTAAGCAGTCAATTACTGTGGGTTTACAGGAGGAAAAAAACTGGAATTTATGCAAACATCTCAGAGCGATATCAACGTTTAGACTGATAAATCCCCAAATGCATGTTTTTCAAACTGTGTATTCTGCAGGAAACTAAATGCTCATATTTGGAACCACTTATCCTTATAGTATCAACATGCCTCCAAAGAGCTGTTTTATGTCAGAGCCTCCTTTAATAACCCTATTTTTAAAGAAATAAACATTTTCAAAGTCACATTTTCCAAAAGGAATGGTCTGAAATGCAAAACCAGTAGGTTTGGGATAGATCTTTTGTTTGCCATTCTACCTTCGTGATGACTGTACATTTCAAATAGTTCGTTGTGCCCTTAGGCACATGTGAATACAATAACCTGACCCCCTTGCTTATACAAAGGCATGAGGGTCAGAGTGGCAGGTCTGGAAGTCTCCAATCTCCAGCTTCAGTTATGGCAAAATTGATCAAGTTAGAGCCCCAGACTCAGACATTTCCCTCTTGATTTTGGGGTGAAAAGTGTAATCATTTCTTCGGAAGATATCATCCTAAACCCATTTTTACTCACTCTGTAGTTAGTGAAACTGAGGAATAATATCCACATATATTTGCTGCTTAAATTTTCTCTTTTCCCTTACACACCCTGGGGCATTGTTTTGAATTTATTCTTTCCTGGGTTCTTTCCCGTGATGTTGTTCTATGCTCTGTGCTTGGTGAAATAAACCTAGCAATGTTCTGGCTATGCCTAGGCCTGCCTAAATCCTAAGGGGATGAAGCCTCAGCCCAAGCTCGTCCCCCTTCTATTTAATATTCTTTTCATTACTAGACCCCATTTCCATTTTCACCATATAGTCAATCTTTAATCCTTCTATAGCTATAGGTTTTAGTTAGAAATCAAATGTAAGGATCCCCTTTGAAAAATAAAACCACAGTGATACATACATACGTATAATTTTCCCAAATCAAAATGTTTTAGGTAAGGCTTCTTTATACATTTGCAATATCTAAAGCACACTGTACATTTAATAATAAAATTCAACATACTCAAATCAATTTTATAAAAGAGTCACTATTTTCAATACATGCAATATAGTCTTCCTGTTAACACTTTTAGCAAAAACAACTGCTCAGCCCTTCAGAAAGGCTTGGTCCTCGTAATCGGTACAGGTATATTGTGTCTGAAGGCACAGGAGCTCAAGACCAAGAGTGACTGAGCAAGCATTAACGTATGGAATCTTCATAGTCACCTCATTGCTGAAGTAAAAAGGAAACCAAAAGGAAACTTAATAATATCAAAAGTTATTTTAAAGGGAGTTCACGTTGGTTTGAAGACTACTTTGCTTCACACACAATATCCACCTTTGTAAAAACCAAGAAACCCATATTTGTACCATACACACATCTTTACAGTTTTCAGAACATAAACCTTTTAGAGCAGTATTATTTCTCCACAGATTAAAAATTACAGTATTGAAAGTCTTTAGAATGACAATAAAAGAAACTCTCTTGCAAACCCGGGGAAACTTGGAACTTTGCGTTAAGTGCTTGTTTTACTATAAAAGGGGCAGTGTGCGTTGTAATGAATGGAAAACTCACTTTACCTCTATTCCATTTGCGAACATCTTGTGGCAACCTATTTTAGTATTAGAGAGATCATATATTAAAAATGATTTCTGCAGTCATGGATGTACACAAGTAAAAATTTAGTTCCTGTTAAATTAACACTTCATTAAAAAATCAAAATAAAAGCTCAACAAATACATTTTATGTTGTACTCCAAGAGAGAAAAAAATTATTTTTGAAGAACAGATCGCCAGTTATTCTATTCCATAACAGTCAAGTTTCTCAGTTCTTTTTTTTTTTTTTTTCTCTTTCGCTGAGCTCTCTGTCACTGGAAACATCTTAAACCAATTTCAAGTGCTGCACCTGAATAAATATGTTGTAAAAGTGTTTATGTATTGAAGTGGGTCAGTTCAAGGTATGGTATTTGGCTGGAACTTCTAATTTCTCTTTTTACAGCAAAAGGGCTGCCAGAAGGAGGAAGTCTGAGCTGAATTAATACATTTGTTACAGTGGAAGTAGAATGGAAACTGCTCTGACCACAAATCAAACTGCCTCTTTCATTTATGCCAGTGATAGAGTTTTTCTAAGAAATATAGACTCTGGCAGAGAGCCACTGTAAGTTTGCATTTAAAAGAGAAACCTATATGCTTATTTGTTTAAGGTTTACTGCCTTGATTATTTGGAAGTTCTTTCTTCGGTAGGACTGGGTACAGTGGCGTTTGTGAGGCAGATCCCGCCCGTTTTAATAATTGTGGGAACCAAATAAATTTCCCCCAATACGTTGTAGGACAATTGATGAGGCCACGGATGCGGCTTGGATCAGTACACATGCTTCCTTTTTTTCCTTTTTTTAACCAATACCTCCACATTTTAAATGTCCTTTAAGGACCTCTGTGTCCCTCCCAACAGCTGCACAGCCTCACATGACACGGTCTCATTTTCTGACGGTAGAAGGTCTCTGCACAATACAAGTATACACAAAAGTGTTTATGCTGCCAAAATAAATTTTGTTAAGAGCAAGAGTTTATTTGCTAAAATGCCATTGATGCCGTTTCAAGGACTTGTTTTCCTTTTCTTGTTTCTAAGGTGGGTCAGGTCTTATAATGGACTGAGGTTACTCCACAGTCTTTACTGAATAAATATTTTAAGAAAACATGCACATCTCTCAGGGGGCAAGGCAGAGTCAATCATGCACATATTTCAAACCACATTATATATGACTCTTAAAAGATTGGTAACTTCTGTATCTAGAGTAGAAACTTTGCATGAGTTTTTAGTAATTCTCAACTAAATTTACAACCTAAGGTTAAATAGTTCATCCTCCTTGGGTGATTTTCATGGAACTAGCTATCAGCCAATGAGAGATATATATATCTCAGATAAAAATATATATAAATATATATATTTATAATATATAATATTATATAATATGAATAATAATATATAATATATAAACTATATGTGTATAATATAGCCACAGATATATATATATATTTTTTTAATTCAGTGTTTTTTTTTAATTAGGAGAACATAACTAGAGTGAATTGTAAAGAGGGGAAAATAGTAATACTTAACTTCTAGAGTATTTGTAGAACCAAATTAAATATTGCATGGCAAACACTTAGCAAAATACCTAGCACATACATAGCAAGTGCTCCAAATACCTTTGGCATTACTGTTAGTATTATTATTACTACACAATTGGAGAGGTTCTTTATTAACAAATACTTCTAGTCTCTAGGACACCTTGACTTCTAACGCATTGCTGTGCAGGCTCTGGTTGCAGTCATTCTCTGATACACAACCACATCAGCGGGCTCGGAAGGGTCTGGCATGCAGACTGGTTTAAAGACAAAAGTGAGTCTCCAAACTCACCTGGAACTTTTCTTTCATAGTCTCTAGGCTTGGTTAACAAGTTTCAAAATCTCTTCAGTAAACATTCAGGTGTATCCAAAACTCAGAGAGGGAGGAACTCTGAAATTGCCCTGATTACTTCAAAATACTTGGCATTGAGAAAGAACTGGAATGTAAAGCAAAACTCCATCTCCAGCAGGGCTTCTAGAATGACCTGTGATGTGAAGAGCTTTAAGTAGAGCATAGCTTTGTAAAGTTTGCTGAGCACAGGCCAGAGGTGAAGGGGATGGCTCTCAGCACTAATTAACACTTGAAAGGCTTGAAAAAGCTGAAGAAAGTAGAAACACCCAGCCAGCCATTCAGCTTTTATCACTTAGAGGAAAATTATAGAGTATTTAATGTAGAAGAGTCCATAGCTAATATTTTTGAAATTGTTATTTAATGTGGACATTTCCAGGCTGATGGTAATCAAGCCTTTCCGTCTGAAATATTGCTGACTTCCAGGTCTGAGAAGGATCAGTTAGTGAAGGCAGCCTGAGGGCCTTCTGTGGTGAAGAATGATGCAAAATGTAAGACCGAGCATGGATAATTGTCTGTACCGGCAAACTTTCCATGTTTATAAAAATCTTTGGCCTGCAAGGAAAACATTCTGATAATGTTTTCAAAAATAATGTTCCTTTTTCAAAGCACCCTCAGAATTCATTCACGTCAGGTAAACCTTCTTTCTTTCTCGTAAACCAAGTGCTTGCGCTTTCTGTTCCAGGACGCAGTATCAATGTAAAATCCGCGGGTCTTGTGGGAAGACACGGGCCTCAGTCCAAACAACCGTTCATGGTGGCCTTCTTCAAGGCAAGCGAGGTACTCCTTCGATCCGTGAGAGCCGCTAACAAACGGAAAAATCAAAACCGCAATAAATCCAGCTCTCATCAGGACTCCTCCAGAATGTCCAGCGTTGGAGGTAAGATTAAGCCGAAGCAACGGTTGTGCACAGAGAGTTATGGGGTCATATGTTGCAAATCAAGTAGCCACAGTAAATCTACCCTCTGGATATACCTTCGTTTGGTCTATTAAATCATCTGGCAATGTTTCGAACATCCTTAGAATGTTTCATCAGTGAATCACTCAGTAATTCATTTCAAAATAAGTATGACTTGCCTTTGTATGTTGAAAGATTCAGTTCAAATTAAAATCAAGCTGGAGGTAATAAAATTATGAAATGGCTACATCAACAAAGTCTAGTCAAAACTCAACTACACAACTCACTGAGCTGACTTCCCTGGGGCCTCTCAGACGTGGTTGGGCAACCAGGTAACTCAACAAAAAAAAGATTTCTTCAGTACTTAAGACGACAGATGTGAAGCATGCAGTTTCCATTCTCTCTGACAATAAAAGCAGCCGAGATTATATGGAAATTGAGGTACCATTTACATTTCCATTAATTATTTGGAAGACTATTATCTAGATAATCTGCTTTGTGTGTGTATATATACATACACACCTATGTATAAAACCTAGTAACAAAATATTACAGATGCACAATGATCCCAAAGTGCTTGCAATTTAATCCATCAACTGATAGAAAAGGAG
Organism: Mustela lutreola; assembly: GCF_030435805.1. Taxonomy (NCBI): domain Eukaryota; kingdom Metazoa; phylum Chordata; class Mammalia; order Carnivora; family Mustelidae; genus Mustela; species Mustela lutreola. The sequence goes on along the minus strand of NC_081295.1, from coordinate 102,433,964 downwards.
ATAAAAGTACAGTCGACCTGAATGAATCCAACTGCCAAAATCTGAAGTTACAGAATCATTTTATTTATACCAGTAAGTACCTTGTTTAGTTCAGGCTGCAAACAGACTTTCATAAGCTGTTCTTAGATGAAAATGATGGCTGTTTTATTCCAAGAAATTTTCTTTATCTCCAAAAAGTAAATCTGTTTGAAGGGGAAAATTTATCCTGGAACATCCCAACTTAGTACAATATGTTTGTTCATTTGAAAAATATGTGTTCTGTGTTAATGGCCACCATATGCAGTGTATTGCCAGGCCCAATGGATGTGCTGGTGAACAAAACAGACGTGATCCCTGCGTATGGTATTCAAGCAAATTAGAATGCTTTACCCTTCCAAAAAGACACATTCAGGCAGTATTTACCATTATTCCTGAAATCTTCATTCCGCCCCCCGCCGCTCCTGCCCCGGCACTTGAAACTGATAAATCATACTATAATTTTTTTATTACTCAAATATGTATGAATGGTTCTAAATAAAACTGTATACATATCTATATGTGTATGTGTGTGTGTATATATATATTTTGCATGCCCCTGGGACTTTCAGCAAAAATACCAAATTGGAATTCATTGGAATCTTCCTAAAATATGAGCACCAGGGCAATTGTATTAGAAGTCTATTTGATATATTTAGTAACAGAAATGAGGAAGATTTCTATATGAAATTACATTATACTGAATTACATGCTATATATAGAGTAATATTGTAAAGTAGTTTTCCTGAACAAATAAGTTTAACTGTATTTTTCATATGAAAGTAAAACATGATATTAGTGCCTTGTTACAAAGCTATTTTATAAAGATCTTCACAAGGTATTTAGCTTGGCAAAAATTATAATTGCTGAATATGAAAGATGGAGAAAAATAACTTTCTAAGACCTTTTCTTCCTTATAAATACTAGCCTGTCAAAGTTGTATATTTTTCTTTTCATGTAGAATGGTTCTGAAATTGGTTGAAATGTTTTTAATTTGATGTAACAGACTGCATTAAGAAAAAGGTTTGTTAAGCCATGAATAGAAGAGTGAATAATTTTTGAGGAAATTACAAAGGGAAAAGTGTAAGTCGCATACTTATTATTAGAGCGTCTAAGGACTGTGGCAATGGCGTTCCAGAGACTGAAATCATCAAAGTCCTTTTCCCTATTGGTGAACTCTATTTATCTTCTCTCACTAACCACCAGAAACAAATGTACTTCTATAACTAGAGATGAATAAAACACATGGAGCAGAAATCATGTAACTTTTCACCAGTTTCCTAACACCATTTAGAGTACAAAATTTATTCTACTGATATTTTCTTTTTAAAAAGTTTGTCATTGGCAGCCATTTCTGTGAAATAGGTGGTAGATAGTTTTGGAGCATGATCATATTTTGGTACTAAGAAAGAAAGTAGCTGGTTTGTGTCTATAAGACGTAACCTTTCAATAGGTAGTAATCAAGGAGCTGGGAAAAGGTCTCCAAGGATTTGGCCTAACAGACAGGGGTTTAAGGAAAGGGAATGCTAATATAAACAAAAAATTTGATACTTAGGAAACTTGAAATGCCAGTGAAATTTTAAAATTATTCAAATATAAATAATAAATGCTGTAATAGTACCAAGCCTTTATAATAAAATACTGTTTGAACACTACAGGGCTAAGAGAGAAGCCAGTGAGGGGGAAGAAAGTTGTATTAGATGTTTGCATGATTACATTTTTTTCTGTATGTGCCAAATGTCGAAAGTCTCAGTTCAGGAGAATTAAAATCCAGGTCATTTTTGCTTTCTGTACCCAATTTTTTCCCTATTTCAAAGAGTCTTACCTTCCAGCTTCTCAATGATCCTTTGTTCTTCTATACTCCTATGGAAAATCTTAGAACAATGTCTAGCACAAAATAGGAAATGGTTAAATAAATTAATGTATCCACTGAATGGAAAAAATGAAATTCTTCTTTCAGATGAATATGCACAGAAAAAGTGTCCCCAGATTTTTTGCAGAAACTGTCCCTCGTTGTTCCTCTTCAGATATTTGGCAAGGAGACTGAGCAAACACATTGTGTGAGATATTGCCTCTTTCATGAGGAGGCAGCACAGTGGATGTTTATTTGAATTTGGGTAGGGAGGAAAGGATATGGAGGTGATAGCTAATTTTTTAGTTAGCTTAAAAAGGCTTTAGGTACCTGGGTGATAAGGTCTTAAAGAACCTACTGAGAGCAAGATACTCTTCTAAGGACTAGATGAGTGCTGAAAAGAACAGAGTACTAAGAATTTGGAAGAATTAATAAGACAAACGGCAAATCCTGGTTTGCTGTAGAATTGTTTGTAAAGATTGCTGACTGTGTGCTGGATATTAGGGACTTTTGAAGGTGAATCCAATCCTTGGTGGCCCTGCCTGACACCATGTGATTTCTTAGGCCAAGTCTTTCCAAGAGTCATTAAAATGGAAACATTCTCTACTTACTCTCAACTCTGATAGGTAATGTCTTTTGCCTAATATAGACAATGTAAACTCATATCTCTTGGACAACCAGATGTTAATCAAAATCAGAAAGAATAATTATAACTACTTCTTTAGAATGTTTTATATCATATAATTAATACATATTTTCATTATTTAAAGATAATAAAATCATCAATAAAACTGAAGTTCTCTCTTGCACACCTAAATCCTTTTGTGATAGGTTACTTGGATACACTTATATCAACATAATACCTATACTCGCAAATCTTTACCTCCATATATGTATATATATTAAATATATATTTTGGAGAATGTATTTTATTATGTGTGTTTAATCACATAAATGATATATTGTATGTATTTTTAAGGACTTTTTTTTGACAGACAGAGATTACAGGTAGGCAGAGAGGCAGGCAGAGAGAGAGAGAGAGAGGAAGGGAAGCAGGTTCCCTGCTGAGCAGAAAGCCAGATGCGGGTCTTGAACCCAAGACTCTGGGATCATAACCTGAGCTGAAGGCAAAGGCTTTAACCCACTGAGCCAGCCAGGCACCCCTTTAAGGACTATTTTTTAAAGCAATTTTCTGTTCTCAACAAGATTGAGAGGAAAGTACAAAGATTTCCCAGGGGTGCCTGGGTGGCTCAGTGGTTTAGGCCTCTGCCTTCTGCTCAGGTCATGATCTCAGGTTCCTGGGATCGAGCCCCACATCGGGCTCTCTGCTCAGCAGGGAGCCTGCTTCCCCCTCTCTCTCTGCCTGCCTCTCTGCCTACTTGTGATCTCTCTCTGTCTATCAAATAAATAGATAAAAATCTTAAAAAAAAAAAAGATTTCCCATATACCCCTGTCTCACACTGCCTAGCCTCCCCCATTATCAACATTACTCATGAGAATAGTGCTTTCTTACTAAGGATGAATCACAAGGATGTATCTATAATTGTCCAAGTGCATAGTTTACATTAGGGTTCACTCTTGGTGTTTACATTCTGTGGGTTTAGACAAATATTTAATGACATGTATCCATCATTGTGGTATCATACAGAGTACTGCCCTCAAAACCCTCTTTCCTCTGGCTCTTCATCCCTCCCTCCCCTTAGCAACCACTGATCTTTTTATTATCCTCATGGTTTTGACTTACAGGAATATAATAGAGTTGGTTTTATGGATTTTTTTTAAACAATATAGCTCAGCCATCTTTCAAACTGAGTGACCTCATTCTTTTTAACTGTTGCAATATAGTCAACAGCGCTTGTATCAGAGTTTATTTGGTCACGCCACTCTTAAAAGACATTTTGGTTGTTTCCAAATAGGGGCTCTCAAGATGAAGGCTGAAGTGAAAATCTTACAAGGTGGCACATGTGAGAATGTTTCTGATCCACTTGATTTCTATAATAATTAACACTAAAAACTGTTATTTGTGCCCTGAATCCTACAAAAGTTTTGGAAATCCCTCCTAAAACAGCAATTTTGGTGTCTATATTATCTATTTGTATATTTATTTACCTATCATCTATTTCATTTTGTCATTTAGTCCTGGGTCCACTACTTACTATTTGTATAATGTTGGACAACATGTCACCTTTCCCTGCCTCCATGTCTTCATCTGTAAAGTGAGATATTAATAGTGTTTGCTCCCTAGGATGAGATTACATGAGTTGTGAGGATTAAATGAATTAATATGTGTAAAGAACTAAGAACAGTAGGGTATGTTTATTTCATGTTAGCCATTAACATTGTTACTTCTGAAATGAATTCATGTGGTTTGGTTTTTCAGAAATGGTACATAAAGAATTTAGACTCTTACAGCTGAGAAAAGTAGAACTTCTCTTCACAGAAAGTAACAATACTCCTGGTCACTTAATTGGAATTTCTTGGTCTTTGAGACTTCAGAAGAAAGAAGGATGTTCGAAATTTTAACTGATTTGGCCAATCTACCTGAGCAACTAATTATATAATATAAAATAAATGTATCAATAGACATTAATGCTTTGTGTCTCTTGCCAAGTCTCTGTCTAGAGAGAATCCTTAGAATATATCTGGGCATGATTTACTGTAAAAAAGATTTATTCAGTATTAAATAAGTACCCTTTGTGTAATATGCACAGTATTAACTATATACTGAGAAAAGATGGATAGCTGAGCATCTTGCTTCTTAAAAAAATACTCCCACAGACAATAGGAAAGACATGAGCGTTAGTAATTATTAAGAGGTCAATTCTATTAGAATAGGTTTAGAATACTGAATAATAGGAAAGATAGAGCACCTAAGCAGCCCTGGTTATGGCTCCAAAGACTTCATGAAGAACTTATGGAAAATGTCTATAAAGACATTTGGAGGGGTGGGTGAAACCATTGCAGACTGATGTGCAGTTACAGAGCCATGTACCCATGTTCAATAGCTGGGCATACAAGTTTTCTAGTGTGAGAGGTGTGAGAAAAGCTAGAAAAGTATGGAGGGACCAAATTATAAAGACTAGGGTATGCAATAGTATGTGGTGTCTTCATGCAGGCAATTGGAAAAAGGAGTGCCATAACCAGATAGACATTTTAAAAAGTTATATTTGACATCAGAGTGAAGGATGGGATGCCAAGGGAGGAAATTGAGAGCCCAAATAATGATTAGGAATCTAATCCAACACTCTAAGCAGTGAAGATTATAAATTGGAGAAAGGGGAAATGGAAACCAAAACATGTGAGTGAGACCAGCAGAGGGTGAGAAGACAGGACTCTGGATCTGGAGTGTCAAGAATAAGTGGACGGTATTAGGAAAAGACATGGATGTGAGCTCAGATGAAGCAAGGGACTTGACAGTACCATTGAAAATAAAACAACAACAACAAAATCAGCAATGCAGACTCCCATGGAAGTTTAGTCCTTTCATTATATGCAAGGAGAAAAAGCAATTCCATAAAAAAGACAAAGACTTATGGTCAGAGATGTAGGAGGGAGAGCAAGGGTGGACTGTTACCCTGTTACCCTAGGACAAAGTTACTGGAAGAGGATATTGAGGAAGAATGAGGTAACCAAGAGAGCAAAGGGCTTCCGACAGGTTATCTAGACTAGAAATCAGTTAGTGAGTGGACTTTGCGGACCAGTTGAATGGTAAGACATGAGAGAGGAAGAAAGAAAGTCAAGAAACTTACCAAATGTTCTTACTTGGGTCACTCGATGACAGGTGATCCTATTAACAAAGTAGCAAACATCTAAAGAGTGCAAGGTTTGTGGGCAAACCTTTTGTCAGTAAGCTCAAAGATGAGGATATTAGTTGGATCATCCTTGTAGGCACTTTGCTAACCAGAGTTAAGCAAACATACCAGATAGTTGTTGTTTTGTGGTATCTGTTCTACATCAGACATTTCTACACATAGACAAATACATATATTCATTAAAAACATCAATAAATGTAATTCCTAGTGGGTTGTACATTAATTCAAGCAAGGAATTCACTGGATATGGAAGATTGTGATTAAGATAGAATAGTAGTAGCATTTTTTTTCTCTTCCTTTTTTTTTTTTAATTTTTTATTTTTTATAAACATATATTTTTATCCCCAGGGGTACAGGTCTGTGAATCACCAGGTTTACACACTTCACAGCACTCACCAAAGCACATACCCTCCCCAATGTCCATAATCCCACCCCCTTCTCCCAAACCCCCTCCCCCCAGCAACCCTCAGTTTGTTTTGTGAGATTAAGAGCCATTTATGGTTTGTAGTAGTAGCATTTTAAGTCCTTCATCTTTAAAGGGATTGTTAGGTGCTTGGGGTTTATCATGAATTTCTCTACCCCCAGGGCCATATCAAAATTATTAATCAAAATCAAAACCAAATCAAAATCAAAACCAAATCAAAATTATTAATAGTCTATTATAGCATCATTCCTGCTTCTTTACCACTTATACCTTCATCTATTTGTCATTTCCACTTTCTATAAATTAGCAAAAATCCCCATGCCTAGGTGCTGTCTTCCTTTGTCTCCTTTTCCTGTTGGGAACTGATCATGAGAATGCTAACACCTCTTTTGTTTTTGAAACATGGTATCTCATTGTCTCTGACTTGTTTAAGCTTTTGACATGACAGTCTGTTTTGAATTTTCTTTTCTTTTCTTTTCTAAATATATCGACATTTCATCCCTTAAAGAAGCCAATCTTAGATTCAAAAAAATAAAAAATGAAATCCATATTATTATGTGGAGTTGTCTGGATTTAATTTTTTCCCCCTACTTCCTTGCTAAGCTAGCCCATGTCTATTTATTTGGTTGTCTGTTTTTCAGAGACTGGTGGACAGACCTTTGAACTGTTATGTAGAGTTCAGACTTTTTTGCAGGGGGGCACTTTTAACCTCTATGTAGTTTTTTTAGCAATTTTTTTTCTACAACAAAATAATGTCTTAAAAGTTTAACTAAGAAAAGGATTAAATTTGTACTGTTTAGAGAAATTGATCATAAAGAAGTTTACGTAAAGTATTTAACAAAACTTACAATATTTTGGCCCTGGTTTCCCATAGTGTTACCATTAAAAGACAAAATGAAGAAATGCTGCATTTAGAACATGGGCATTTTGGTTGAGGAATGTCAGCATGGTTTTCTAGAGTGCTTGTAGCACCAGAACATTTTAGTAATTTCTGTTAGAATTCTTCATTTGTAGGCAGGTTAATCTATGGTAGGTGGCATTATGTCCATTTCATGTTAATTTTCCAGGGGCTATCAATCACTATTTTTTAGAGATACATAAATTTCATTTCCTTGCCCCTCCTCCTTTAGTTTATTCTGCCAACCATTTATAGTAAACCTAACTGCAGACTTTGCTGGTTTGGGTACAACATTTACTTCACTCATCCATTAATTTTTATTTCTAACAGAATAAGCATATGGTCCTCATGCTCTATGAAATCAGACTCTTGGAATCAGATTCTGTTATAAATTTCATTGCTCATTACCTTTATGTGATGTTACATTATATACATCACTTAGTACGAAAAGCTGCATAGATGGAACAGATCTATTTTGACTTTAAGTTGTACTTTTTTTTATAAACATGGAATTCATATAACTATACACATAGTTTATGGCTTTTCATATATACATATATATATATATGTATGTATGTGTTATTGGCTACAATGTCTTTATTCATGTTCAGTGTTTTTAATTAAGACAAGGGTGAATGAATAAATATTCCCATTATTGTCTAATGCAGGGGCTGGTGAAGCAAGGCCCTATGGCCTATTTTTGTATGACCCAGTTACTAAGAATGGTTTTTACATTTTTAAACGTTTGAAAAAGACTCAGAGGGAGGATAACATTTTGTTTCCCATAGAAATAATATGAAAATCAAATTTTTAGCATCCAGAAGTAAAATTTTATTGGAATATAGTAATATCCATCCATTTACATAGTCTATGACTGCTTTCATGCTATAGTGGCAGAGTCATTGCAAGGGAAGACTCCACAGACTAAATACTTACTATCTTAAAAAAAAAAAAAAAAAAGTTTCCTGACCCTGGTCTAATGCATAGCTGACTTTTTTTTCCCCTCTAAATTTCAAAAAGTTTAATCAAATAATCAAACTAATACCAGCACCAATCATTTCTTTTCCCTAAAAGTGATACAGGGAATTTGTCCATTTCATGTTAATGTACTTAGTGTTACATATGCTTGTCCATTGCCTGGGCAAAATTAACTTCTTATGCTCGTCTGATCAGGGAAAAAGTTTGCCCAAAGAATAACAGTGAGGCACTCCAAATACATTCTCTTTCTCCATTTTCCATCATTAGCTACATATTTAATTTGTTTTAATGAAGCTAGTTGCAGAGCATAACTGTGGTGTAGAAGTAAAAACGTCTGAGTTCAAGACTTAATCATTATTTTGTTTTCAAGACAGAAATAAAGAATTACTTGAAGTAACTGTGAAAGGATGACAAGAGCCTCTAAAACAGGCTCCATGGATTTTTGATGTGCCTACGTTTTCATTAGAGGTTGAAGATAATTAAACTGGAAGATGACATCTTAGAACACACTACTCTGCCTAGTAAACTACTACATGGATTTGACAGAGATGACTGTAGGAGTGAATGTAGCAGTTATTCCTAGAGGAAAAAAAATAGTTGTCCTCTTTGAAAATAAGTTATTTTGCTGACTCCCTTACCTTATATTTTTTCCTCTTTCCTATTTTGTATTGGAAATAATAAAGATGGGTTAGCTTTTAGAATGCTATTTGTATAAAGTGTGAACAATACCAAAGAAGACAACAGAGATTTTCTATAAAGCTCTGTGTTTCTTTGGTATTACTTTAGTCCAGATGCAATATTGAGGCTCTCCATTAATCCTTAATTCTTTTTTTTTACTTTTTTTTTTTTTTTTTTAGAGTGAGCAAGAGCACAAGCGGGTGGGGGAGAGGCAGAAAGAGAGAGGGAGAGAGAGAGAATTTTAAGTAGGCTACACATAGCACAGAGTCTGATGCAGGCCTTGATTTTATAACACTGAGATCACCATCTGAGCTGAAACCAAGAGTTGGGTGCTTAACCCAGTGTGCCTCCCAGGCACTCCTATCCTTAATTCTTTCGCACAATTATAAAAGGTTATAGGTTTTTCAGATTATATTCTAACATATGTAAAGGAAATAATGTATTTCCTTCCCCTCAAGTCATTTGTGGAACACATTAGGGAATTCATTTACTAATTCCTCAAATATTTATTGAGTACCTACTATGTGTCAGAGACTATTTCTGAAACTTAGGATGTATCAGTAGACCAAACAGAACCAAATAAGATTTTTGACTTTGTAGTGCTGACACTCTAGAGGGAGGAAAAAGACAAGAAGCAATGCACATAATAAATGAGTAAAAGGCATAGCATATTAAAAAATAAGTGAAATGGAAAAAAATAAGAGCAAGGTAAGGGAGATCGAGAATACCATGGTGGGAGTTGTGATCTTAAATAGGGTAGTTAGTGAAGTCTTCATTGACAAGATGGAGCTTAAGTGAAAAGTTGAAGAAGCTGTATGTTAGATATATATATATATATATATATACAGATGTCTATATATATATATATATATGGAGAGAGAGAGAGAGAGAGAGAGAGAGAGAGAGAGGCTCTGAGATGGGAGGAAGCTACCTGGGTAGAAAACAAGGAGATGTCATGGCCAGAATGGAGTGAAGGAGAGGAAGAATAGTAGGAAATGAGTCAAAGAGGTAATGGGGTCAAATCAGAAAATCAGATAGGGCTTTGTAAACCATGGAGGTTAGTTCACTCTTAGTGATGCAGGGAAACCCAGTGGGACATTTTGCTGGGGAGTGATATAATTTGAGTTACTTGTTAGAAGGTCTACTTGATTGCTTTGTTGTGGATGAGCAAGGGCAGAAGCAAGGAGAATTAGCAATGAGAATATTGTGGTGATTCAGGGGAAAGATGATGGTGGTTTAGACCAGGACTAGTCATGGAGGTAGTAAGAATAGGTGGGTTTGGGACCTATTTGAAGGCAGAATGTGTAGGATTTCTTAAGAGCATGGATGTGAGTGTCAGAGAAAAAGAGCATATTTTAACGTTCTCTCTCTCTTTCTCTGTCTTTGCTGGGAAAGCTGTCATCAGTCAAAAATAGAAGGGCCTACATGTTGGACATGTTTTGGGGGAAAAATCAAAAGTTCAACTTTGAGTATTCTGAGTTTAATATATTTATTAAAATAAAATCAACTCTGTAAGGTCCCAATTGGTACTTTCCCAGTGTCTGCCTCATGGAAGATGTTAAAAACACATTGTGTGAGTATTTAATATGTATAAATATATTAAGTTCCTCTATAGTATGAATTACTTAGTAAATGAGGATTCATTGAGCAGCTAGTACTCAATGAATGGCAGGCATCAGATTAGTGCCCCATAAAACAGAGAGTCTAACCAAATTCTTATTAGAACCTTGCAAGGTAAATGATACTGACTCAACTTTACACAAGAAGAAACTCAGGACAAGTGATTTGCCTACTGTTCACCAAGTTAGCTAAGTGGCTCTAAGCTTTAAGATTCAAACTTGTATTTTGCAACATCAAAGACAGCTTCCACTTAATTTTATCAGTGATCTTGCAAAAGAAATAATAGGATAACTGTTAAGCTGCTGTTTGTTTAAAATCTGATTTTTATCTTCAGATTATAACACAAGTGAACAAAAACAAGCCTGTAAGAAGCATGAACTCTATGTGAGTTTCCGGGATCTGGGATGGCAGGTAAGAACTTAGGTGGTTCCTTTCTGTTTTATTATAAATCCGGAGTTACTTGTAATCTTTGTTAGTAATATTTCCAATACACTAACCAATGATTTTTGATGACTGTTCAGTACATGGGCAATCCGCATCATTTTTATTTTCCCATTATCCTACCACCACTGAAACATTATTATCAGAGTTTATAGTAAAAAACATCTATGCTGAAGAAGAAATGTAACCCAGTGATATTTTAGAAGGTGGGAAAAGGTGTTGTTGTTTAAATATCCTGAAGTTTTCATTCTAATACCAGTTTTTCAGATTAACTCGAGCAAGACCATTTGCCCCCCAGGTCTCAAACTCTAGGGCTAGGAAATAAAATCCTTGACTATAATGTCATAAAGAAGAGCCACAGGAAAAAAAATGTTTTTTCCCCTGAACCTAAGGGTATTATTGCTGTCTTTTCCATATGCTTCACAAACACGGTGAGAAGGAGGATTTAGTCAAAATAGTTTTTAATTTCCCTATGTATTGATAGTTTAAATTGTCTTTAGATAACATTATCCCATTACAATGGATTCACAGAATTGAATTTGGGCTATCTCATTGAAAAGTAATATTAAAATGTAAGCATTTTAAACTTTTATGATAAACCTTCAACACGATTCATTCAGTGAGTCTGCGTTCGGACCAAGTTTTACTTCATGAGGAAAAAAAATCAGGGCAACCATTCCATAAGCCAATTTTTTGGCTTCCCCCAAAATTTCATGTGCAGTTCTCAAGAATTTGCTCTAATTTGTTTCTTCTAAAGAGACTCTAAAGTTAACATGTGAATGAAAAGAAAAACAGCAAAAGGAACAAATATTAAAGCTCTCAGAGGTTGTCAGGTTTCTAAAACCAGGAATGAATTATTAAGGAGAAATGGGAATTATCTCAATTAAGTTTATTCTTCTTTTCCTTTCTGGTTCCCTTGAACTTTCCAGAGTTCATCATTTCCTGTTTAAACAATATTTACAATGCTACTTAATGATTATGGTTTTATTCATGAATACATGAATTAATGCATACTATGAATATCCTACATAGCAACCTCTTGGGAGGAATTACAGAGGGCAATTTCTTGTAAAAATACTTATACTTGTGTTGTAAACTTCAGCTTAAAAATAAATTAAATTAAGGGCTTGAGGGTAGCTATCTTGTGAGAATAATTGTTGGATGAAGAAGAGAAACCTAGCCAGACTAAATGTGGGTATTATTTCAGAATTACTTTATTTTTATTTTGATGATTTCTTTTATTCCTTTTCTTCTTTCTTTCTTTTTCTTTTTGTGTGTGTGCATTCTAGGATTGGATTATAGCACCCGAAGGATATGCTGCATTTTATTGTGATGGAGAATGTTCTTTTCCACTTAATGCCCACATGAATGCCACCAACCATGCCATAGTTCAGACTCTGGTATGCCTTTGTTTTTGTAGAATTGGAAATGGTTTATGATGCTAGCGTCATATAAATGTTATTTTAAAGGAAAACATCCATTTATAGCTGTAAATGCATTATTTTTTCTTTAAAATTTCCTTTGTACTTTTTTTTTTTCTTTTTAGAGCCAAAGTAATAATTGTGGGTATAGTCAAGAAATTCAGACTGGTTTAAAGAATAGTCCTGATTCCAGAATGGAGAAGACTTCAGCTAGGAAACTTGGAGTAACCACATGAAGTGGTCACTCTGCAGTGATTTCTTTGCTGTGCAATATGACTAACCACACAGGTTCCCAGGGGCTGTTTCTAACCTAGCAATTCATTAGAAACCATTGCAACAACATTGAATAATAGCCTTACTAAATTTCATCTGAGGGCTTTTACTCTAATTATTAAAGAATGTTCCACCACAATACTTTGGTATTATGAAACTTCTTCAAGTAGACTCTAAGTAGAAGATTCATTTCTATTTCATGATCTTTATTATATTTTTAATAATCTTTAAGGTGGAATTTCATCTTCATTTTTTCCTTTCCTCACTCTGGCATTCAGCAGTGATTTAATCTCTAATAACCTGGACTTATTTTTGTGAAAACAATAATGAAATGTTGATTTTGTGGTCTCTAAATGGTTATACTGTATTTAACGAGCTCATGAAACCTCTTGAGAGCCTGACACACCTGCCTTATGGTGTGTGACTTACTGATCTGGCAGAGGGACAGTCTCTGGAATACTAAGTGAGAGGCTCCTAAAAGGTGCAATAGATCATGTGATAAAATTCTGAATTAATATTTGGGTTAATAAGAACATTTTAACCATATGTCATCAAGAGAGAAGGAAAAGGATACGTTGTTTTAGATTCAAGACTTAGTGACAGGGGCGCCTGGGTGGCTCAGTGGGTTAAAGCCTCTGCCTTTGGCTCGGGTCGTGATCCAGGGGTCCTGGGATCGAGCGTCACGTCAGGCTCTCTGCTCGGCGGGGAGCCTGTTTCCCTGGCTCTCTGCCTGCCTCTCTGCCTGCTTGTGATCTCTGTCAAATAAATAAATAAAATATTAAAAAAAAAAAAAAGACTTAGTGACAGAAGTTGCTCTTTGGCAGATGCCAGTAGGAGGTCAATAGCCATGAGGAAAAAATAATCTATCTTTCTGGGTGAGTCTTGTTTATGATCAACAAAAAAATGGAACTACTAGAATTTGTGAGTTGACTCTTAAGGTTATTGTTTTGGAATTCATTTAAAGTTAAAGCTGATAAAAGCCTATGCCAGTTTTCTTCTGAATAAGGAATGGTATATATAAATTGGCAGATTAAATCCTTGAATGGCTTGATGTTTTCTGGTCTGGACATCATAGGTATTGGAGAAGAATTAGATACCAGAAAGGTGTGTCTATGGCAACTAGAGCATGGGTATTGTCAAAAACTTTGGAAATAACCTTGGAGTAAAGAGAAAGAGAGGTAAAACAAATACATGTTTTGAAAGGCAGTCATTTATAAATATTTTTCTTTTTATTCTTGACCGATGAGATTGCCTACTTCTGTGCCATATGCAAAAAATAGAGGAAATTCCTAGGGAAATTTTAAGATTTGTTATGCTTTCATATTTGCTATTCCTACAAATAGAAGTGCTTCTTGATGCAGGATATCATTTCTGGGGGTTGGGAAAAAGAATCTCTGTGAACCATAGCCAGCTATCCTTGCCTATGAGAATTCTATGATGACCCAAAATGCAATCACATAGAGAAAAATGCTGCTGTTTCGAGCCTTGAAAGAATCGCCATGATGCCTGTCTTTCTATAGGGTCAAAGCAATAGCCACTGTTAGCTTATAGAGGAATGACACTTTGTTTCTCAGAAAATTCTTTGCCTCTTTATATTGTCTTCTTAATGACTCAGAAAGCAGACTTCTGCTTCATTGAATTTGATACATTCTAATGTATCAAAGGCAGCCTCAGGCTGAGCAATGCTTAATTATTGAAAAAACTCTGTCAAAATACTCTTCCTCTCATTTTTCTTTTTATTTCTTATGAATATATAACCATGTATTATCAGCTTTTAGGGCTATAGTCTAGAAGGCAGTGTCAAAAAACAAACATTAAAAAAAATTTTTTTGACATGGACTTGGAACAAGTCCCTACTCTGCTTCACTATCCTGAGACATGGGACATAAGTCATTGCAAAACTTGAAGCATACATGGGAAGTTTGATTTTTTTTTTCCTGGAATTGTGCACTCTGTACGCTTGTTCTGTGAAGGACATGAAACAAGAAGACATGCTTGTTGCTAAAGGAAAGCATATTTATGACTAATATGTTTGAGAAACCAGTCAAGAACAATCCTTTTTTTTTTTTTCAGAATGATTGCTTTGTGAAGCTGCCAAGGCCATTGAAATAAGGGGTTATCAATCATGTATGTGTGGGTTATGGAAGATCAAGCTGATGAGGGACACAAGCCCGCATCTGAAATTTGTCGAAACTATCCAACTTTTAGTTTTGTGAGGTCCTAGGAAATTTCAAGTTCATGTCAGATCACCTCATTTTTCCTGCTGTTTCTGTCCACATGCCGGGCTCCTATATCATTTCAGCCAGAACATTGTGCAGCCAAAACTCTAAGAGGCTATATTTGCTTTTTGTGGATCCCTTAAGACTCATCAGTAGGACTTCCCATAAACTCCTTTGGGGGAAGGGCCAGGGTAGCTGAGTGGGAAAGGGGGAACCATGTACTGGCTTCTTGCTCAATGACTACAAATTACAGGCAGACTGCCAGTCTGATCAAAATGCGAACAAACTATGCTTAAGCATTTCACTTTCGGTGTACAGCTACCTTTTGAGGCTCTTGGAGGAGAGAGATTTTCAATTTGTAAACTATCTAGGCTCCTTGCTTCTGATTTAGCTGAACGTGCTTTTTGGCACTTGTCTAGGAGAGAAGAAAGCAAAAGGGTATTAATCTCCAGCCAGTTTGGTAAAAATTTCTGTAGAGAAGAGTTGAAATCATTGCTTTAAAATAAGTTTTGGATTATACCTGCAGTTCACTTTGCTGTGATTTTTATGTTTCCTTTATTGTGGAAAATTAAAAGTGTGTGTAACTTTTATGAGTTGTTGTTAATTGTCCTTTAAAAAATAATTCTTAGATTCAAATCTTTCTATAGTCTAATCGTGTCCCTTCATGAATTTGCATTTATAACTTCTGCATTTCTTATGAAGTAGATAGAAGGAGTCATTCTAACCAAAAGCAACTCAGTGCTAGTTGCCATGTTCTTTCCCCCAGAAAAATTTCCACTGAATATTCCATAGAAGGAGTTTTCCTTACTTGATAGAGAATTTTTGAAGGCCCCAACACATAATGTGAATGGGTGAGTTGAGTCTAGGTGTTCACGCCTAAAAATACATTCTTCCCTACCAGTCCCCATCCTCCACCCCAGCCACTGAACATAAATAGAAGAGTGATAGCTTAACGGTGTGTCTGATTGTGCAACAAGACAAGAATGTTATTTGAGGGCGCCTGGGTTGCTCAGTGGGTTAAAGCCTCTGCCTTCGGCTCAGGTCATGATCTCAGAGTCCTGGCATCGAGTCCTGCATCAGGCTTTCTGCTCAGCAGGGAGCCTGCTTCCCCTTCTTTCTTTGCCTGCCTCTATGCCTACTTGTGATCTCTTTCTTTGTCAAATAAATAAATAAGATCCTAAAAAGAAAAAAAAAAACACCAAGAATATTATTTGAAAGCTGTGGACAAAATGTCTATCTCATTTCTAAAAAAAAAAAAAAAAAAAAACATGTTTTTCTTTCCCAGGTTCATCTGATGTTTCCTGACCATGTACCAAAACCTTGCTGTGCTCCAACCAAGTTAAATGCCATCTCTGTGCTGTACTTTGATGACAGCTCCAATGTCATCTTGAAAAAATACAGAAATATGGTAGTGCGTTCGTGTGGCTGCCACTGATATTAAATAATATTGGTAATAAGAAAAAGATCTGTATTAAGGTTTAGGACTATAATAAAAAGTATGCTTTCACACAAGAAGGGAATTTCATAAAATTACTCTGGCTCATTTCATCTCTGTACCTATGTACAATATTGTGTATATAGTTACTTTTATTTATTTAAAGGTATATATTCTCCTTTGTGGATGCCTTAGCAATCAAATCTATTCTATAGGTCTATTGCACAATAGATAGTCCAGTGTAACTTTCAATGGTATATGCTAAGTCCAATTCAATTCCATGTCAACATTTTTCCTAATGTGATTTTTATATAATTTTCTGAAATTAGAACTCCTTTGTATGTTAATCACTGATAAAGGACATTGAATTCATTTGGCTATGTGGTACCTGTGAAAATGGATAGGTTGTTTATTTAGAAATAAAACTAAAAATAATAATAATAATAATAACAACAACCCAAACAAAAATGCTTGGATAAACACAATTTTTCTTTCAGAGTTTCCGCTACATTAGATAAAGTGAAATGTTGAACTGGATTTGAATAAATAAACAGTAGGCAGAACATAGAAGCTGAGAGATTACACATAATTGTTGTAACTATTTGCTTTAACAGCATTGATGTAACTGGAGGAGTGCGTTCCTTCTTGGATTGTGTACTATAGATTTTGCAAAGTGCTCAAAGCTTCAGGAATTCTGTGGAGACAGGCTTGAGCCTGTGTCCTTAACTTTCCAAGTTAACACTAAAATATTGTAGTACAACCTTCTTACCTCAAATAAATCATGTCTGCCTATTATCTAGAACACTACTGCTGCAGATTTTTTTTTTTTCAGATAAAAACAGTCCAAAATAAAGAAACATTTACATGCGCTCCACTTCTCTCCCCACAGACAAGAGTCATTGCATACATAAAACATAGTGGAGCGAAGATGCCGACAGAGCCATTTTCCTTAGCTCTGCTTTATGACTGAGTCTGCTGATTGATGTGATGCAAGGGATTTTATTTAGGGTAAAAGCACTGAAACTAAACTGAAGGAAATTACCAAAAATCCCGGAATGGCTCTGACAGAATTGCCATTTTGAAAGAACAGCTGAAATCCATTTTTCATATCTTTGAGAACGAGCTCAATGAAAACCTTGTTTTGTGAGGGGATTTCATAAACCTCCCTCCAAGCACAAATAATTCCAAACGGGAAGGTTCTGATGTGTGCATGTGCATGTGTATTCTTCCCCCTGAAATTAATTTATTTTCTTTCTTTGCCTTTTAAGGCTTTTCTTTAACACACACTAACTTTTGGAAGAATGACATTTAGATGGATTACTCACTCTTTGTCGTGGCTCTACAGTTAAGCTTATTTACAGCTCATCTAAAATATTCATAAAACCATTAATTAATCACCCCTTTGGACCTTTCAAGTAAAACTTGTATCAGAAATAGCTTCAGAAATATTATGGTCTCGCTTGTAATTCAGGTATATTACAATGTTGTTTGAGAATACAGTTTATCTCAAAGAAAATTTGATAATAACTATATTGAGGGTACATTAAGTAATATATTTTTAAATAAATAGTGTACCATTGTAAGAAAAAGAAATGGAAGTCTATTATATTATTCTTTAAATGTGCTGTTTAAATATATTTCTATATTTTAAAATATATTAAACTTGTGATGCTAGTTTCTACTGATTTGGCTCTTTATTTAAGAGGGACACAAAAATGTAAGTATGTCATAAGCTGAGATGCTAAGAATATCATCTGTAAAATGTTGGTGGGTTACATGATTCCTTATGTTCTTTTTAATTGCTGAAACTGGTTTTTGTGTTTTTAATAAATAATGCACTGTTAAATGGACAAAGCAACGATCCATGAATTAAGATTCTTCTTAATCTGCCCAAGCAGTAAAGAGATTTTTAAAATAGCAAAAATTATAGGGATGAAAAAATATCTCACTCGTTCGTTTTCCCTTGAGAGGAGGTATAATTGGCATCAGTATTTTCATTATTTTTCAGATTAGATACATGAATATATGTACATATATGCAATATGCTCAGTTAAATTATTCTCAAATAGCTATTAGCGTAAATTTGTACTATTACTTTAGCAATACTTAAGCTATTATCAGAAACCAGAATAATTTAGCTTGTTTTAACAGGAGCTAAACAACTCAGTGTTTTTTAGCTAGTTAGGTATTGGCTTTTTCTTTGTGTGTTAGTTTTAAAATTTCTTGCTTTATATGTATTTTGCCTTGTAAAGTGGCCCTCATTCTTTCTGAAAGTAGAAGGGTATAAATCACAAATACCAAGTTCTTAAGGCAAAAATAAATTGTCTATAGTGAACTAAAGAAATAAGAAAAACACGAGAAAGGAAAATCCAAAATTATTTTTTTCTCAAGAACTGTCTTTTTATAATCCCTATATCACCGTTGTCGAATCTGAGCCAGAGTCTACTGGCTACTCTGCAGTCTGGCAAGTATCATCTCCCAAGAAATTTACAATGAGTGATGTTTCTGATGCAGTTCCATTCAAGGCAGAAGAAATGCTCTTTCCCAAACACACGTCGCTGTCTCATAACTACTCAGTCAACTGCTCAATCTATCATCCAATTTCCACGTAGAGATTATCTGCAGTTCTAGGTTTTCTCCTTTGTATTTTATTTTATTTTTATTTTTTCTGCCTGGAAAGTTAGAACTTAGAACTGAAGATGCCTTTGCCGAAACATATCTGTTGTTATATATACATGTATACATCTGTACTTTATCAAGTTTGGTTACGATCATAATTGAGGAGAGAGTAGGAAATGTAACAGTCAATGCCAGTATTTATTCTAATTTAGACAGGAAAGTGACACTATATCCAAGTTAGCAATTTTTTTTTTCCAAGTTAGCAATTTAAAAAGAGCAAAAGTTCTGCAAAATTACCTCAACGTCGGTTGTAATATTTGTTAACACTTACTTGGAACATGGGTCTTTCAAAGACAGAAGAAACTGGATCAGATATAGCCTTAAAAAAAAAAAAAGGAAATTTCAGAAGTCTTAAAACAGGCATCTTCACCTTTGCATCTCAGTTTCCACTTTGCAGATGCAGCGTCTCTCATCATTCCTGAAAGGTCAACACATGTACCCAGTGGAGAGAAAATGGGTAGATGACTACAGCTGCTGGAGGTTATCTGTAGAAAGATGGGAGATAAAATACTGCATAAACAGTCCCTGGACCCAGCCGTTTGGAATAGAACCGAAGCTGAATGGTTAGTGAGGGGGGCAGTACTTCCCCCCCCCCCCCCAGTTCACTGTGGCTGCTACTATGTGGTGAAATGTAACACTTAAAAAGCTGGACTGTGTTTATTTTCCTGCAGATACTTATAGAAAGAGCCCAAACGAGGGAAATAATTCTCTATCTCAAGCCACAGGCCCGTAAGATGTCTTAGATTTTGTATCTTTATACTTTCTTCAATGATTCACATTTGCCTACATACATACACACACTTATAAATAAGTGTACTTTTATATGTTTTAAAGAAGAGGGATTAAAAACACAAATAAAAAATATTTTAAGTGAACCAACAGAACTTTGGGGAAAGAAAAATATAATACAATGGAGAGTTTGAGAGAACTTAAATTATATGAGGATCAAAGGGAATTCGAACATCCATTTAATCAGTATTCTGGAAAACTGGAGACAACTTTTTTTTCTTTTTAAGATCTTATTTATTCACATGACAGAGATCACAAGTAGGCAGAGAGGCAGGCAGAAAGAGAGGGGGAAGCAGGCTCCCCACAGAGCAGAGAGCCTGATGCCTGGCTGATCCCAGGACCCTGGCTAGGGTCCTGAGCCTCAAGACCTGAGCCGAAGGCAGAGGCTTTAACCACACTGAGCCACCCAGGTGCATGGAGACAGCTTTTAGGCTAACAGCTGACCTCTTTATCAGAGCTGGCTCCTCAATTGGCAAGTCAGTCAACAGGTAATGGCTATCTTCAGAATGCTAAGGGAAAGTAACTGTCAGATGGAATTCTATATCTAGCAAAACTATTCCAAACTTTAGGGCAAAACAAAAAAACATTCAAGTAAAACAGAGAGAATTTATCATCAACAGCAAAGGCTCTGCTAAAGGTTCTACTTCAGGAAGAAGGACAACCCCAAAAGGAAATGCCCGCAATAATGATGAGCAAGAAGATGGGAGACATGGGACTAGGCTGAAATAAATAATATGTCTCCTAATTGTAGTTTTAG
This sequence comes from Mustela lutreola, assembly GCF_030435805.1. Lineage (NCBI taxonomy): Eukaryota > Metazoa > Chordata > Mammalia > Carnivora > Mustelidae > Mustela > Mustela lutreola. Next base: position 102,413,673 of record NC_081295.1, on the reverse strand, counting down.
AAATCAAGAGAATTAAACAGTATCAGATCAGGTTGAGAGTAAACCACAGTATCATTGCACGACGAAGGTAGATGGTAGGAAATCAGAAGCTTTGCATTTTACTTAATGATAATTAAATTAAACTCATTAACTTCAGAACACAAAGTAGTGTGTATTTTTTAAATCAGGATTGACAATATTTTTCTGTAAAGGATGTGATAATCAAATTTTAGGCTTGGGGTTTCTGTCCCAACTCCTCAACTCTGCTGCAGGAGCATGAAAGTGGCCATAGACAATATGCACGCTAATATGTGTAGCTGTATTCCAATAAGATTTTACTTAAAAAATGCGGTGGGTGAGGTTTGGCCCACTGTCAGTGTACTTTGCTGACCCACATTCTAAACTAGTAGAAGGGATAATTGTAATGTGGTAACATACAATCAATTCGACAAGACAAAAAAGAAGAAACGGGTTTCAAAAACATTTATGTTTTGGGGCACCTGGGTGGCTCAGTGGGTTAAAGTTTCTGCCTTCGGCTCGGGTCATGATCCCAGGGTGCTTGGATCGAGTCCCACATCGGGCTCTCTGCTCAGCGGGGAGCCTGCTTCCCCCTCTCTCTCTGCCTGCCTCTCTTCCTACTTGTGATCTCTGTCTGTCAAATAAATAAATGAAATCTTTTAAAAAAATTATGTTTTAAAATATATATGTGGTTTTAAAAAACATAGCATATATGGGAAATACAGCATATAATAAATCCATACATAGTCACATAATGTTCCATGTAAACAGACTGGAAAGATCACTACTGCCAGATTGGATTTAAGACAACTTCAACAGCTAGCAACGTTCTGTTCAAAAAAGGTATATCTAGAACTTTAAATCACAGGAAGGTTGAGAGTAAAAGGAAGTTTTATACCTGCAGAATACCCACCACAGGAAAACTGGGTTAATTATATTAACAAAGTATATTTACACTTTAATACAAACCAGCCATTACTGTTTTGAATATAAGGACATACTGTTGCCTGTTGATTTTTGGCACATTTTCTCATAAAATTGTTTCTAAAATAATTTTTTAAATTATATGTTTAAAATTAATAAAAAAGGACCTTATTTTGGCATTCAAAGTTATTCTCTTCTTAAGGTCTTTAAGACTCTGGTGATTTGAACCTATTTATTTTTTAGAGAGAGTGTGTGTGCATGTGGTGGAGGGTGGGGTGGGGGAGGGGGCAGAGGGCGAGAGGAAAGAGAATCTTAGCAAGGCAGGCTCCATGTCCAGTACAGAGCCCCTGGTGTGGCTCAGTTTCACAACACTGAAATCAGGACCTGAGCCTAAATCAGGAATCGGAGGCTCAAGGAATTGAGCCACCCAGGTCTCCAAGACTCTGAAGATTCGAAAATTACTTGTCTTTAAGATGAAAGTTTACAGTATTGTATTCAACAATGCATGTTGATGTCAGTGAGACACTCTGAGGTGATTCCACTTAGAAAACTAAATAAAGCGTATATGACAGAACAAGCACTTTTCCAAAGATGTTATCACAGAAGGAAGAATATTTGAAAAATCTTGGCTATGGAACATAATGGGTCCAATGAATCTCCTTTCACACCAACCTCCTAGGACTACTATTAGATGAAAGTAAAATATCTCCTGTATCCCCAGTACACTAATATACTTCTAAGCCTTGATAACATTTCTCTGTTCACTGGGAATACCCTCCTTAAATTCTTCCTGCTGATATTCTCCTGATTCCTGGAGTGACTTCTCATTTGCTATTTCCTTCAAAAAGACCTAATACACCAAACCAGATGTGTTTAATCCCTCTAATAAACCACTGCAACACTCCTGCTTCTGAGACACGCGTCACATTATGCCAGCTACTACAGTTATTTGGAAAATGAAGTGCTACGATACTCACTCATTTATTAATTCCCTAAATAGTATCATAAAGATCTTCTCATAGTTGATGTTCTATAAATTTGGAAATGAATAGAAGGTGGCTTAATTTATTATTTTAATGGAAAATAAAGAGCAAACATAAAAGGAATACTGTCAGGACGCCTGGGTGGCTCTGTGGGTTAAAGCCTCTGCCTTCACCTCAGGTCAAGATCCCAGGGTTCTAGGATCGAGCCCCGCAACGGGCTGTCTGCTCAGCAAGGAGCCTGCTTCCCCCTCTCTCTCTGCCTACTTGTGATCTCTGTCTGTGAAATAAATAAATAAAATATTTTTAAAAAAATAAAAAATAAATAAAAAATAAAAGGAATACTGTCGAAGCTGAGTGAGGAGACTCAATTTTTTATTTTATTTTACTTTTAAAACAAGGTGTGCAACTTCTTAAAAAAGATTTTATTTATTTATTTGATAAAGAGACACAGCGAGAGAGGGAACACAAGCAGGGGGAGTGGGAGAGGGAGAAGAAGGCTTCCCGCTGAGTAGGGAGCCCGACAGGCGGCTCCATTCCAGGACCCTGGGATCATGACCTGAACTGAAGGCAGATGCTTAATGACTGAGCCACGCAGGCGCTCCTCAATTTTTTGTTTTAAAACAACTATCCCAAGCAACACATCTTTCACTTTTAGGGCATTCTAATCTGCATTTCATTCGGTTTCTTTCTTTCTTTCTCTCTTTCTTTCTTTTCTACTTTCCTCCTTCCTTCCTTCCCTCCCTTCCTTTCTTCTTCTTCTCCTTCTTCTTCTTCTTTTTTCTTCCCTGAGATTTTATCTTCTTCCTTTGCTTGGGACATACTCTTCTGCTTCCTCATTGTGCTTGGCTCAGCATTGGTTTCTATGCCTGAGGTGAAACAGCCACCTCTCCCAATATTGAAGGAGCAGCCTTGTGTCATTGCTGAACCTCAGCATTCAAACTTTTCTAGCTCTTGTCTGTCTCAAATCTTTATGAGACAAGCAGCCTATCTATGTTTAATAGCTCTCAGTAGTTGAGGGTGTGCCATGATGACTCAGTGACTGACCAGGGGAGGATCTCAGTCAGCCCTTAGATTCAACATGAATGGAAGCCACACCCTCAGGCAGCAGATTTTAAAGTATGAAAATATATATAAGTCTTTGGGGACCAGAAGTGAACCCCTCCTGGTCACCATCATCAGGCAATCTGGAGGGATTTCCTGAGAGGCAGTCGCAAAAATCAGGGCATCTGAACGAGCATCTAAGCTCCCTTTTAGGAGATACTACAACCTGGAGTAGGATAAAGGGAGAGTGCAAAAATGGTGTCCTCCTCCTTGTTCCCTGAGAGCATCTCTATAGCTTCTAGTTGTGCACTAAACCCGAAGCCTAGTTGTAAGGCCAAAGCTCCAAAGCAGGCCTCTTTCACAGAAAGGCTGTGGGTGTGTTTCAATCTGTTATCTGTGCAGTACCCTGGGGATGGTAGACTGCCAAGCATAGTCTCTGATTGTTGCACTCCTATGGGGCCCAGGCAACAAGTGTCCCTGGCCTCCAGAATCAGGCAATCAAGACACCCAGGTGTCCCCTGGGTGGTAGCTGCAAAAACTGGGTCATCAGATATAAAAATCAGGGCAGCAGACATATGTACACACTTCCCTGCAGGAGATAATCGCACTCCGGAAAGTGCAAAGATGGCTCCCACTGGCAGAAGCAAGGCAGGGAGAGCTGAAAAGATTGCACCTGCTTTAAAAAAAAAAAAAAAAAGGGAGGAAGGAAGGAAAGGAGGAAGAACGGAGGGAGAAAAGAGAGATGGTGCCTCTGGCCTTAACAAGGCAGAGGGAGTGGCTTTAACAAGATGGCATCCACCAGCCTCCAACCGCAGAACATACCCCAGCAGACCCCAGCCCCTCCGACCGACTGACCCGTGCTTTGGAATCAGCAAACGAGCCTCTTTCCCGTAAAATCTGGGTGCTTTTCAAAGGGCTGCTTCTGCACTGACCCTGAGACAGGTGAGTTTGCAAGTGAGCACTTTAAATGGTGTTTTTCAGTTCACCTCAGTTCCGCAACTCTCTTGCGCTCAAGCACAGCTAGTCTTGAAAATCGGATGTTTTGTGGGCTCTTCGCTCAGGGGCTGGTCTTAAAAGGTGGTGTGCCTAATGTGAGGAACAAACCCTTTGCCCCTCACGGAGGAGCTCTGGGTTTTGAGCTGCCTCCTTGGGTCTCTGGGCTGGGGATAGCGTTTATGGCGAGACTGTGTTTCAGACTTTCCTCCAACATTCAATGTGGTTTCCGTCTAGTTTGCCCAACATGAAGGGGTTGCTCTGCTAGTTTTTAGATTTTTTTTTTAAAGATTTTATTTATTTATTTGACAGAGAGAGATTACAAGTAGGCAGAGAGAGAGAGAGGAGGAAGCAGGCTCCCTGCGGAGCAGAGAGCCCGATACAGGACTCGATCCCAGGACCCTGACATCATGACCCAAGCGGAAGGCAGCAGCTTAACCCACTGAGCCACCCAGGCGCCCTAGTTTTTAGATTTTTTAAAGAGGAAATTGTTCAATTTATAGCTGTAGATTCCATATGCCTATGGAGAAGGTAAATTCAGGACCTTTTTATGTGTCATCTTGAACTGGAACCTTGAAGGCATTCTAATTGGCATAAAACAAGGAGCACAATATGGAGCCCACAGGATGATTTAGAACTTCTAAATTATAAATGGGGAAATAAAGGTCTTCAGAAAGTAGAAAGTGCTACCTCATTCATGTAGTGGTGACACAGAACTGAACATAGAGACAAAAGAAGTTATTTATGTCGTCGTCTGTGGAAAAACATTCCAGGCCATGGTAGCAACAAATGTGCTTGGCGCTTCTGAGAAGCGAGGAAGCTAGGTCGTGGGGCCATGGTAGAGTGAGTGTTCAGATCAGAGGAAAGACATGGATTCACGGAGATGGCAGGGAGTCACGTGGTGTGGAGTCTTAAAGCCCACCGCAAGGACTTTGAATTTTTACTCTGAAATGAGTTTGTTTTGTGAGATTAAGAGTCACTTATGTGGGAATGCAAGCTGGTGCAGCCACTCTGGAAAACAGCATGGAGGTTCCTCAAAATGTTGAAAATAGAACTGCCCTATGACCCAGCAATTGCACTATTGGGTATTTACCCTAAAGATACAAACGTAGTGATCCAAAGGGGCACGTGCACCCGAATGTTTATAACAGCAATGTCCACAATAGCCAGAGTGTTTTGAGTAGAAGAGGTCATGACTTGTGTTTTAAAAGGAACGTCAGCTGTTGTGAGAAGAACCCTGGGTAAGACCACAAACAGATGCAGAAAGACAGTGGAGGGAATTTCGAAATCATCCAGTCTTCAAGAGTATGGTGACTTGGACCCATGTGGTAAATTGTGGAAGTGGTGAAAAGTCATTAGAATCTGGAACTATTTCAGAGGGAGAGTAGACAGGATCTGCTCGTGGGATATGACAGAGTGTGAGGTAAAGGTGACTCCCATTACTATGGCCTGAGTAAATGGAAGAAGAATCATTTATGGAGCTGCAGCGTAGGGTGGGGCAGCATTGCCCCAACGAGTGGAGAGTCTGATTCAGGTTATGTTCACTTCTGAGTGAAAGTTCCAAAACGTGGTTAGAAATACAAGCCCTGAGATTACAGGGGAGGTCCCAGGCAGAGATATAAATCTGTAAATTATTAGTATATAGGTGATACATAAAGCCAAGCAATCAATGAGATCACAGCTGCAAGTAGTATGGCAGTTAAGTGAGAAGGCTTCTCAGCTTTTACTACCCCCTGCCTAATCACCCCGAGGACTACCTACTGGAAATAGGCATTGACTTGAAGAGAATCAACGTAGGTGTGCTTCTGTCTGCCACAGGGCTTTGTGAATCAGGCTGGTTTTTGTATTTGTTTTTGTTTTTTAAGATTTTGTTTATTTATTTGACAGAGAGAGATTATGAGTAGGCAGAGAGGCAGGCATAGAGAGAGGGGGAAGCAGGCTCCCCGCTGAGCAGAGAGCCCGATGCAGGGCTCGATCCCAGGACCTTGAGATCATGACCTGAGCCGAAGGCGGAGGCTTAACCCACTGAGCCATCCAGGCGCCCCAGGTTGTCTGTTTATTGAGAAAACTCAGTTGGACCTCCCTATGGATATTGTAGAAAATAAAATTAAGGTATTAGTTTATTAAATAACTTTCTATCATTTTGTAATAATAATGCTTGCTGTACTTTCAAGAGAGTCGAAGGAGTTTCAAAGAGTGAAGGTGACAGTGAGAGAAAAAAGGATGAAGCTAAGCATCTGGGAATTTTTGTATAAAATGTCACTGGCATAAATGTTATATGCACACAGCTTCTTCATGAAAGACAAATACAAAATAATACATTATTTTCCATCAAATCTGTATAGACATGTATATGTAATAAAGGGGACAATACCTTTAAAGGTAGCATAAAAGGCTCAGGAGAAACACAATGAAAATATTTCTAATTTAAAATTTTACTGAACATTAAAATGGCTCTTTAAAGAAAGACTGAAAACCTTTCATCGAAGCACTGCTGATTTTTGATCATCCCTATATCTCAGCATTGACAAGGGCCAATTCCACCTTGAAGTTTTTACGTTTTTTAAGTTTTCTTTTTTTTTCCTTTAAGATTTTTATTTATTTATTTGAGGGAAAACGAGAGCACAAGATGGGGGAGGGCCACAGGGAGAAGCAGTCACCCCTGAACAGGGAGCCCGAAACAGAGCTCTATCCTGGGACTCCAGGATCATGACCTGAGCTCAAGGCAGTTGCTTAACCAACTGAGCCACCCAAAGACCCCCCCATCTTGAAACTTTTAATTGCAAACTCCCTAGCATATTATTTTTATTTCATGTACACAGCTTTATTTTGAGCTAAAATTAGAGCTATATTTCTGTTTGTAAAACTGAAACTTTTTTTTTTTTTTTTGCATTAGGACCTAGTCAGTAAGAGATAGTGAGTTTGTTTTCAGGAGCACTGTGTATACTGATACAGAAGAATTTATATCACAAGGAAACAATGTGAATATGAGTTCAAAATTTTCTAGATGTCTAGTATCAGTGTCACTGTTTCATAGGTACACAATATTATTAAGGGGTTAAGATGTTTTACTTACCATTAGACACAATCATGTATCATGTTTTCATAGTAGTTAGAAAAATAGACTATATGGTTTATTTTTTGCCAGTACCTTTCTTTAATCTGTGCTGTTTGCTCTTACTTTTAGTCTTACTAGCTTTAAAGATCAGTGCCTCAAATTTTGTCTGTAGAGCCTGAAGAAGTCTTTTAAGTATGCTCTGTGTTTTATTTGTTTTATTATTCAAGGCTTCCAACAGCTCTCTGAAGGAGTGCTGTATGCTAGATGATGTTCTGGGAGTCGACTGAGAAGAGCTTAGCCAAGTCTGTTGCATGTTTAACTACAATGAACTTTTTTTTTTTTTTTTTTTTTTTTTTTACTGATTCTATAGCAGCAGGATTTCTTTTTTTATTTTTTTATTTTTTATAAACATATATTTTTATCCCCAGGGGTACAGGTCTGTGAATCACCAGGTTTACACACTTCACAGCACTCACCAAAGCACATACCCTCCCCAATGTCCATAATCCCACCCCCTTCTCCCAAACCCCCTCCCCCCAGCAACCCTCAGTTTGTTTTGTGAGATTAAGAGTCACTTATGTGGGAATGCAAGCTGGTGCAGCCACTCTGCAAAACAGTATGGAGGTTCCTCAAAATGTTGAAAATAGAACTGCCCTATGACCCAGCAATTGCACTATTGGGTATTTACCCTAAAGATACAAACGTAGTGATCCAAAGGGGCACGTGCACCCGAATGTTTATAGCAGCAATGTCCACAATAGCCAAACTATGGAAAGAACCTAGATGTCCCTCAACAGATGAATGGATCAAGAAGATGTGGTATATATACACAATGGAATACTATGCAGCCATCAAAAGAAATGAAATCTTGCCATTTGCGACAACATGGATGGAACTAGAGCGTATTATGCTTAGCGAAATAAGTCAAGCAGAGAAAGACAACTAGAATAAATGATACAATGAACATTTTTGAAGAAGTCTGTTTTCTCACTTTTCTTTTCAAGCATCTCCTCACAAGGATGTAGAGAGTGCCAAACAATCAAATCAGGAAGACAGATGCTTAATCTGTTTCAAAATAAGTGTACTAAAGCAGTTTACTGTAATATTATATGTGAAAAAGGAAATGAAATAAGAAAACGGCTTGTCATGAAAAAGCCATGTAGATTGACAAGTGTGTAACTTTATGTTGCGTAGCTTTCCTTGGTGAAGATTTTGAGTTCCTACTTATTAGTTAAATGTACATGAGACATACATTAAGATGAGAAGACAAAAAACTTTAAATAATGAATAAGGAAAGGTATAGGAATAATCCAGTAGGAAAATGAGTAAAAATTTGAGCAGGCATTTCCCAGAGAAGGAAATAATTGCCAAGTAATACTTGAACAATGTTCAACCTCACTAACATTTATAAAAAGGCAAGTAAAGACCACAATGAGATAGCATTTCATACCAGACTGGCAGATAGTTTTTATTAAAGAAAGAAATATTGACTGTTATAGAGAATTTGGATCATTATGCTGCTAATGATAGTATAAGTTATTGGTAAAATAATTTTGAAAACAATTTAGCATAATCTTGTAAAGAATATTCACAGACTTTACCACCTAATGATTCTCCTTTTAAATATTCACCAATAGAAATGCTTCTGAAGGGGCGCCTGGGTGGCTCAGTGGGTTAAAGCCTCTGCTTTCAGCTCAGGTCATGATCCCAGGGTCATGTGATCGAGCCCAGCATCAGGCTCTCTGAGGGCCTGCTTTCCTTCCTCTCGCTCGCTCTGCCTGCCTCTCTGCCTACTTGTGATCTCTGTCTGTCAAATAAATTAAAAAAAAAAAAAGAAAGAAAGAAATGCTTCTGAAGATTTGAATTGGAAAATTATACAAGAAGGTTTATGACAAAAGTGTTCATCTGAGGAAACAAAACAAATATATGTATGTTACAACTAAAAAACCAGAAAGGACACAGATGTTCATCTACAGAAAATGGTCAGATATGTCCTATAACAGTGATATCATTAAGCCACAACTCTGGATAAATCTCACAAACATAGGTTTGGAAAAATAAAATATTGTAGAAGATTATATATGGTATGATATAATTTTTCTAAATCTCAAAATAATGCAAAACTAAATAATACATCTGTAGGCATATGTATGTATGGGTACATTAACAAATATCAAGGGAATTTTTTTAAAAAATCAAAATTCAAGATACTGGTTAGCCCAAAAGAATGGGAAAATGATTTTAATTGAGAATGGAGCTATTTCTTAGTATGAATGGTAGTATAAATAACTGAGTTTATCAGTATTTTAAAAAATGTATATATCCATTATGTCTCAGCTTTTATTTATAAAAGAACACCTTTACATCTTAGTGAGTTACAACAGTGATTTACTCGCTCACAATTCAGTGGATCAGCAGCTTGGGCTAGACTCAGCTATCCTTGTTCTACGGATCTTATCTGGACTCCCTCCTGATGCTGTAGTCAGTTTTTGCATCTGCTGGGGCTGGATGGTCTTACATAGCATTATTCATTTATGTCAGTTGGTGTAGGCTGTTGATTGGTGCTGTTTCAGCTGGTAGTGATAGGGCTGGCTAGGCCAGCTCTCCAGTAGGCTTATTTCCATGCTAGCCATTACAGAATTCCTAGCAGAAGGTAGAAAGCGCAGTCCAATGTGCAGGTCCATTCAAGGTCTTGTATCATATTTTCCGTTATCCCATAAGCCAAAGCAAGTCATGTGAACCAACCCAGAGTCCATGTGGGAGGGAAATATGTAAGATCACGAATAATGGATAGACATGAACAAATTGGGGGTTATTACTGTAGTTACTGTCATTACTGTAACAATCTATCACATTTATTTTCACATGCATGTTACTTTGCATGCTTTTAATATTGTATCATAACAGTCTTAAAAAAAAAAAAAGAAAATGAGCAGCACCTAGAGAGAGATACAGGTAGAGTTCAGAATGTTTAATGGAGGAAAGATAATTGTGGATCAAGCACTCAAGTCAGAGTCCAAGTAAAGGAAACATTTGATACAAGACTTGATAAATATGGAGGGGTAAGGTTTGGGAGGGATAATGTATTACAGTCTAACAATAAATAATACTGAAGCAAGAAAAGGAAAGGCTGAAGTGGGATTTGTTTACTGTTTAATATTTATTGAAACAAGAGGTTTAAATGACAGCACTGGAAATATAAAAGCCTATAGATATATAGGAAGGTATCCAGTAACACAGGGACTTGAATGATAGGAGGAATGACATGAAACTTACATATTGGGTTAAAAAAAAAAATAAGGGAATAGCATTAAAAAAATACAACAATAACAACAAAAAAACCCCAAAACTTAATTTAATCTGTCCTCCCAATCGCCTTTCTTCTTCACCGTAGACACAAACATAACTAACTCTCCGACTGGAAACCGTATTTCCCAGACCAAATTGAGACTCGTTCTATCGTCATAACAAAGTTGTCACCAAGAAATAGAAGAGGAAGTGATGGATGCCACATTTTCCTCACTCGAAGCAAGGAAATTGATAGGTCTGGACTCGTTTCCCTACACTTGAACTGGAATGTTAGAATGTGGGATTTTTCCACCAGATTCCAGAGAGAGAGGGGGACTTTGTTTTTATGTTGAGTTCTCTCAGTTACAGAAGTTAGCTATTGTTGTAATTAACATAAGCTATCAGGCAGCTGTGTGAAAGAAAGTATGGTGGTCTACAAGGTTAATACAAAATTTTGGCAAGAAAGAATAACAAAAAGGATTTTACATTCATGTTATTTCTCATATATTGGTAAAGTAAGGCAGTAAAGGCTGCCTGGAAGTTATTTGTCCAGAAAGGTCTTAGGTTGAGTTTATACATGGTTTAAAAAAAAAAAAGAAAGGAGGTGGCTGAAATTCACTAACACTGCCATCACCTTAGTTCTAGCCCTTATTTCTCAACACTCCTGCTAGTAAGGTAAGTAAGGTAAGAGAGGCTTACCTCCTAGTAAGCCTCCCTCTCCACTCTTGTCTGTGGCCAATCAGCTAAGGATTAGGTAAATTCTCCAAAATATAATTCTCATCACGTCTTTCCCTTGCTTAAAACCATTCAATTTCTCCCCATCTCCTGTAGTATAATATCCTAGGTCTTTAGCATACGTGCAAGACTCTTAACATACTGGAGTCTGTTTCCTCGTGTTTAATTGGGGATAATGACAACAACTCTCTAATAGTTCTTATGAATATTGGTAACAATACTTTCAGCTCACACAGTATAGTTCTTGGCACAAAGAGAAATTCGTAAGTGGTTGCTCTAATTCTTGTGGCAAGAGAGTCTTGAGCAGACTCCATCAAAAATTCCTGTGGGTTATGACTGTAGGAAGTAAGCTAGAAAGACAAACAGATCAGCTCACAGAGTTCACTGCATACAAACTGGCCTTCTTGAGAGTTATTGTCATGCTAGACAATAAAATGAAACCTATTTTAAAGAGCACACTATTTTAAGATGATTTCTGAATCAAGAATCTGATCAATTTTAGAGTTTCTGCATTTATTGGTATAAAATGATGCTTTTAAGTCTTTCACCTGTATCCTGAACATGTTCTTAGAATTTTCTTCCCATGATCCTAAGAGCCCACATACATGTTAAATAAGCCAGTGAAAAGAACATGAATATGGTTCTTTATTTCCTTAAAATGAACCTACCTGATCTTCAAGAAAATATTGCTTAAAGATACAGAACATGTGCTTCACAAAACACTGCACATGATACACGAAATGGTGGGAAATTAGAAGAGCCTGATACCGTAATTTTATTCATGATGATTTTAAAAATCCTTGTGAAAGTTATAAATGAACTAAAAGAACTCTGATATTGGAATCTAAATTTCAGGAAGAAGAGCTATTATTTAGATAATTATGGATAAATACCTAAATATTTTTAAACTAAAAGTCATTGCTAAAACTGTTGGGATTTTTTCATCTTCATTGTTTATCTTCTATCATATCAGAAGTATATGGCTGGTAACAAAGGATTTAAAAATGGGGTGATGCAATAAAATGAACAGCTTAGCCGGAAAAGAGGAAATAGATTACTTTAGCTGCAATTTAGAGAATGAATGGGAGGCAGGAAGGAAGCCCAGGAGGCAGAATGTCCATTCTCCACCTTCTTTGTTATCTTTGCTATTCCATTATCACATTCATGGTTGTGAATTAGTATCTACTAGACACTAAAAGAAGAGCTCAAGTATGTGGCATCAAACTTTCTCTAAAGAATGAAGCTTAGGGACCACCTTCCTCTAAATGACTTCCCTAACCAGGCAGCTTGAAAGAGGTATTTTCTGAATGCTATCTTTATGCATCAGGAGAGGTTTCCTATGTATGTTTAAAAGCAAATGAACAGCGGGGCCCCTGCCTCTCTGCCTACTTGTGATCTCTCTCTCTCTCTCTCTCTCTGTCAAATAAATAAATAAAATCTTTAAAAGCAAATGAAACCTGGGATGCCTGGGTGGCTCAGTTGGTTGGGCAGCTGCCTTTGGCTCAGGTCATGATCCCAGCATCCTGAGATCGAGTCCCACATCGGGCTCCTTACTCGGCAGGGAGCCTGCTTCTTCCTCTGTCTCTGCCTGCCATTCTGTCTGCTTGTGCTCGCTCTCTCTCCCTCTCTCTCTCTGACAAATAAATAAAATCTTTAAAAAAGAAAAGCAATCTTTAGAAAAAAAAAAAAAAAAAAGCAAATGAAACCTTCTAGTAACAAAGGTGGATAGCTCTTGAGGCCCATGGGGTTAGAGAAGCCATAGGAGAAGCTAGAGGAGAAGCTAGAGGAGAACCCTATAAGCTACAGTGTTATGGTAGACTCTATTCACAGACCCAGTTACTCAGCCTTTCCCATACCATATCCTTTGTTGATGGACTTAAAGTTCCTTTCACGAAAAAGATGAATTGTATTAATTGTTTTATAATTCCTTTTCCTTTAATTTTTCAGACAGTAATATATAATATGGTATCACCTACTCTATTCTCCATTAGTCCTCATGACAATTAAGACCAACTGGTACATTTCAGTTGAAAGTTCCCAAACTGTCACTCTGGGAAGCTGAAGGCCAAATTATTTCCCAAGAGTAAGAAAAAATTCCCCCCTTATCTTGTATCAAGAGAATAATTGCTTAGTGACATTCTTTAAAAAAAGAAAGAAAAGTATATAATCCAATTACATGGTAGGACAATCCTGGTATTAACATATTCCTACCTACCAGCTAATATGGTTTCTACATAGCTGTTGGCTAATCTTTCCTTTTATGTTCTAATTAGCAGAAGGTTATTTTTTGACAAAATGGGTATTTATTTTCTAGTGAAAGATATGATAAAAAATCATTTTACAAATCATAACTGAAAACTTTTCCAAAGGAGCATACTATGTTGAATAAATTACATTAGAAAACGATTTGCTGGGGCACCTGGGTGGCTCAGTCTTTAAGCATCTGCCTTCAGTTCAGGTCATGATCCCAGGGTCCTGGAATGGAGCCCCACATCAGGCTTCCTGGTATCGGAAAGCCTGCTTATCCCTCATCCACTCCCCCTGCTTGTGTTCCCTCTCTCGCAGTCTCTCTCTCTCTCTTTCTCTCTGTGTCAAATAAAATAAAAATGTAAGAAAAAAAGGATTTGATGTTTATGTTCTTCAAGGGCCCATCTTGGAAAATATGATAGAGTAGAAAGACTACATTACTCTTTACCTGTCCCCATCCCTCTTCCTGAATATTTCCTTCTTAAAATATCATTCCAATTCAGTTATTTCTCTCCCTGGTATCTGGAAGACTCGGATACCTTGAGTCCAGTTTATACATGTCTGTATGGGTCCCTAATGCCAGAAACTCCTTTTGTCTCTTCCCTGCTCTACTTAAGCAACCAAATGCCATATACTACTGGACACCATTTTTGTTTGGTTCCACTCTTATTATATTTATGCCTGGGAAGTCAAATAGTGGTATCACTAGATTAATGTCCCACCCTAGCTCAAATAATATATTTCATTTTAATAGATTAAAGATTAAATTTGTAGGTAGAAACTATAGTTACAACCCGAAAGGGAATAGTTGAACACAGGAATTAAACAACTTGGCAAGAAAGATACTTTGGTATAAGTGGGTCATTTGATGCTTTCCTTCTCCAGAGCTCAGCTTCCAAGAACTTCTTCTCTGTAGCATTGGCCTTGCACCCTCTGGCTATATTGTGCCTCACAGAAGTCCAAGAAATAACTTATATATTTATTTATATTAATCTCTTTACTACATGTTGGCTAACTGAACATAATAACAAATGAATTTAAAAAATAGCATTTTTTAAATGAAACAAGATGGGATTGGGAGGGAGACAAACCATAAGTGACTCTTAATCTCACAAAACAAACTGAGGGTTGCTGGGGGGAGGGGGTTTGGGAGAAGGGGGGGTGGGATTATGGACATTGGGGAGGGTATGTGCTTTGGTGAGTGCTGTGAAGTGTGTAAACCTGGTGATTCACAGACCTGTACCCCTGGGGATAAAAATATATGTTTATAAAAAATAAAAAATTAAAAAAATAAAAATAAAAAAAATAGCATTTGTAATGGCACATTCTATGATAGAAGCAACATCAGGAGCAACAATAATACCCTACAAATAGCAACAACAATGACAAACTATTGAAACTTGGTTAAAAATTCTGTATGACAGGAGCACCTGGGTGGCTCAGTTGGTTAGGCTTCTGACTCTTGATTTGTCTCGGGTCATGATCACAGGGTCCTGCGACAGAGCCTCTGCTTGTGCTTCTCCCTGCCTCTCCCCCCACGCTCTCTCTCCCACCTCTCTCTCTCTCCCTCTCCCAAGTAAATAAATAAATAAAATATTTTTAAAAATTCTGTATGAGAGGTAAAACTGATGAAAAGGGAGTTCAGTAAAAATAAACCTAGCAGCCTTTATATTAGCAGAAAATACTATATATTCTAAAAAGTATTAAAAGCAGTACAAGAAGAGAAGCAAGATAATGATAATTAGTCCATATCTACTTTATCAGGCATCTCAGTAGTTTAATTTAGATAAGTATCTTTTACAAATAATGTATTAAGATTTTAGAATTTTGAATGGCGTAGTTCTGGCTCATAAAAGGAGTCAATCTAACATAACCATAATTTCTCTCACCTGGATTTCAGCATCTCTAACTGGATTAACAAACCAGAGCTCTAGAGCTGGTTTATAAACATTTGTTAGAATATTTAAAAACAACATTACCCTAAAATCTTTGGATACAATTTTAATTCCAGGAAAATTAAGTATAAGTGCTTGGGATTGAAGATTTCAGTCTGAATATATTTACGGGGCATTCTTGCAATTAAAAAAATGTAACTTTAGGGGTGGCTGGGTGGCTCAGTGGGATAAAGCTTCTGCCTTCAGCTCGGGTCATGATCTTAGGGTCCTGGGATCAAGCCCCACATTGAGCTCTCTGCTCAGCATGGAGCCTGACTCTCCCCCCAACACCAGCCTGCCTCTCTGCCTACTTGTCATCTCTGTCAAATAAATAAATAAAATCTTTAAAAAAATGGTAACTTAAAATACTCAGTCACACTACATAGATACAACTTGAGGTTGTTTTTTAGTTGGAATGTAAGTAAAATAGTCATACTAAATAGATACAACTTGAGGTTGTTTTTTAGCTGGAATATAAGTGAGTATAGTAATAAGGTAGAGAAATAGTTCTATTTTATCAATGGGATCTTCATTTTAGAATCACTAATTTTAAGATTATATAAAGTGTCAACATGAAAAATTAATTTCAAGCCCATCTCCTATAGTAATAAAAGTTTTGACTTACCATCATGCAATTACCCAAGTTCCATATTAAGTTAATGTGAGTTAAATAAAGGATAGGTGAAATTATAAACAGCTGGTTAAATCTTTACAGGTTTAAGTACCACATTGATCTGATGCAATAAGCAATTACTTTTACACATGGTGAAGAGGATATATAGTACACTCTTTCCACTAAAGCTGATGGAAACTTTTCTTGTGAAATCAGGCAGAGTGTGTTGGTGGAAAGGAACTGTTTATCTTGATTGGATATTTTGACTGTGCCATATTTTCAAGGTAATTATTTAACCAAACACAGTATCTCTAGAGCCAGCTTATCCTTAATGATCCAATTACCAGAATTGTGGTTTTTGTCAGGTTTTGCCTCATGAGAGTCAAGGAATTTAATTAATATATTTAATATATTATTTTGTATTATTAAATAGATGTGTATCTTAAATTTAGGAGTCTATATCTGTCCTATGGTATGAGACTGTAAGTTTCCTGAAGGCAAGATTTGTATGTGTTTAGCCTTATTCCTGTTGTTTCTAAAAACTCTCCAAGTACCAATATATTACAGACTTTGCTGAAATATAAATGAGTAGGGGTGCCTGGGTGACTCTGTCATTTAAGCATCTGCCTTCAGCTCAGGTCATGATCCCAGGGTCCTGGAGACAATTCCCACTTCAGGCTCCCTGCTCAGTGGGGAGCCCGCTTCTCTCTCTGTCTGTTGCTACCCCTGCTTGTGTGTGTTCTCTCTTTCTGACAAATAAATAAATGAAATCTTAAGAATATATAGATAAATGAGTAGATGAAAGAAAGAAACAATACCATTTAGGTTTTATCACTTACCAGGTAAGAGATGTATGTTATCAGAGTTATTTCTTGAGCTTATTACTTAGTACTTACTTAGATTTTTATATTTTTTCCACTAAATTTTCCAAATCCAGAACTACTCATATCTGAGTCTTTGATTTCTTTATGTCATTTATATGTCCTTAGCAGTAGACTCACAGTATATTAGGTCTTTCCCTCCAAAGGGCACTTGATTATTCATGACCTTACATAATACCTTTTGTCAGGTGCTATCACTTTGTGTTAAGAGCTGTTTGATTCCTATCTTGAAATATTAATGAGACTTTCCCTGCCCTCTACCCAATTTTAGTGAGATGATCAATACCTAAGTCCTCACATTTTTCTGAAAGTTCTTTCCTATAACCCCTTCATTATGTGTTGAAACCTGATGTTGCAAGAAATAGAATGATTATATCTAAGTCAAAAAAGGACTTTTCTAGATAAAATAATAAATAATTAAACAAATAACAACAACAACAGCAACAACAAAAACTAGAATTGAAGGCACAGAGAATCATTTCTGGGAACTTCAGTGTAACCATCTAGAGGAGCCAGTGTGGTAGTATTGAATCTTCAGGCTCCTTGCCTCATCAGAGGCAACTCAGAGGCTGTTTTGCACTTTGGCATGCTCCTATGGGGGTCAGGCCAAAGAACCTCTTAGATAGATTTTGCCTAAGATTTCACTCATGCTTGATGTATTAGTTTCCTATTGCAGCTGAAACAAATTACCACAAACTCAGTGGCTTAAAAGTACACAAACAAGAAGTTCAGAAGTCCAGAATTGGTTCCTTTGGGCTGATGGAGTGTTGACAGTGCTGAGTGCTGCTGAAGGCTTGAAGGGAGAAGTATTTCTTTGTCTTTTCTAGAGTCTGAAAGCTGTCTTCATTTCTTGACTTGTAGGCTCTTCTTTCATCTTCAAAGCCAATGCGGTAGCACTTTCAAATCTCAGCCTCGGACATTCCTACCTTCCTCTTTCACTTTCAAGAGTTCTTCTGATTAGGCCTACCTGGGTGGGTAATCCAGCATAATGTATTTTAAGATCCTTAATATAATCATAGCAGTAAGGTTCCTTCGGCCATAATGATAACAGATTCATAGGTTCCAGAGTTTAGACTGTGCAGTTTGGGGTTTTTGTTGTTGTGGGCGGTGGGGTGACATTATCCCTCCCATCACACTTAGCATCCTCCCTTACTGCCTCCCCCAATATAATAGTTTCCCCTAGAAGCATTTCTACAATAAATCACTCACACAGGACTCCTTGTCTAAGGAAATGTTCCTGGGAAACATGACCCAAATACAGAGCATTTGACAATTTAAGAAACTAACAAATATCTATTAAAACTAAGGTCTATGATTGATTCAGGAAAGCTTCTGGTTTACACGTTTACCTCTTCTACCCAGAGTTTCATTGAAATGATTTTAAATAAAGAATCAAAACATAACAGTGTTGGAAAACAGGAAATAGAGCTACCAGTGGACCCGAACGTTTAAACAAACCCTGGAAGCTAAAAAACAGGTGGGATGGAATTAATGGAGAAAACAGAGCGGAAGAATCCAAGCCAAGATTCCAGAAGTGAGAGCAATCAATCCTAATGGAGCCCATGAGAAACTCTAAGATCAGTGACAATACAAAGACTAGGAGATGGCTTTGGGAATCATCAGGGAAATTAATTAATTAAATAAATGCTTTAGTAATAGCTAGGCCTGGAGAGCTATCCCTCTCCCTCCTCCTCTGCTATATACACAGATGATATGACGGGCAGCAACAGCATTTACCTCCAGACTAGAACCTAACACCTGTCTGGGGAGTATTCTAGAATGAGTTTGGGCCTGTGAGAGAAGTGGAGTAGGATTTGAAATAGCTCCAGACCTTTACATCAGACACAGAGAAAATATTAAAAGAGAGAGAAAGTGAAGAAGAAAAAGAAATTTTCACTTGAGAGTAGTGAATTACAGTAAATGTCTTTATCCCCAGAGTAAAAGTCTCTTTGATTTGATAATTAAAGGCATCTCTAACCTATTGGCTGGCACTGCTCTATTTCCAAGTACTCTACAAATGGTATCGATCTGTTCACATGATATCACTGTCCAAGAAAAACCAATCGATTCTCTCATTCCAAGGTGAAGCTCTTGAGAAACTGACACAAAACCAAGGAGAAAATCCATGAAAAAACTCTGTACTTTTTGTGTAAATGTGAGTTAGGAGGTAAGAGCAACACATCTTTGGAATATACACACCATAAATAGAAGAAAACATGTCTATTAACCCCCAAGAAATCAAAAGTGGTATATGGAATAAAGGGAATTTAAAAATTTCTAACAGGAATATTCTCCGTTTTCTCAAGTTTGGTACTACTGACACTTTGAACCACATAATTTTTCTAGAGTGCTTTCCTATGAATTGTAGGATGTTTAGCAACATCCCTGACCACTAGGTCTCAGTAGCAACTATCATAACAATGGTAAGTTGCCAAATGTCTTCTCGAAGGCTAATTCACTTGAGAAACACCAGGTTTATTCAGAGAGATTGAGAGACTATCATATAAATAAAGAATAGATTGTATCTAAAGAATGAACAATTAACAAAACAAATTTTAATAAACAAGTATTTTTCCCCCCAAAACTGAAACACATCAAATGAATGGGACAAAGAATAAAAAGACTTAAGGGCAAAAATAAACTAAGGATTTATAATATAACAAGGAGCTCTCCCATAATGCAGAGTTAAATACAAATGCAAAAACACATGAAAACACATGGAAGGTAGATCTAGAAGATATTTAAAAACATGTTCAGAAGAGAGGGGAAGAATGAAAACATGGAAGAAACTAATCAAATAAATATTAAAATAAAATTTTAAAATATTAAAATAAAATTTCCCCAAGCTACAGCAAGACAATGCTTCAAACTGGAAGGATATATAATGGCCAAAGGGATGAACTAAGAAAGGTCTACATATGAAAGCCTCCTGGTGAAAGATCAAAATACCCATGAAGAGGGAAAAAATTCCAAAGTCTTTTAGATGAATAGACGAAACACAAAAAATAGATTACATGCAAGTGAGTTAAAGATGTTGCAGTGACTCAAAGATAACATTGGGCACTAGGAAACAATAGAACAGGGCTTTCAATTTCTTTCAAAAAATATTTCCAACTTAGAATTTCTATACCAAGCCACATTGTAAAGAAAGCAAAAGGGTAAAATACATTTAAAAATTCATAATATCTCTTAGAATATTTCCTGCTCATGTGCCCCTAATGAAAATAAAATGACTCAAGAAAATTAAAAAGAGAACTATGTGAAAAGGGTATCTTCAGGGAAGAGTGAGAGCTGAGTATGGCCATGAAAACAAAAGGAAGGTTGAAAACCTTAGCAGAAAATATTCTGCACCATGGTGGTTGACACATTCTCCTATGGGTTTTAGGGACTTAGTAAGGTAGGAATGCATATCTTCTCTAGGAGTTTAATCTCATTTCTTAATTGTGCACTAAGTTACATTGTTACCATCACATATTATTTTTATTCTTCAGGTGTTAAAATGAGCTATTTATTAAATCAAACAAAACTGAGTTGTTGACCAGAATGCTGAGATAATAAAATATAGATGTAAGTGTTCCAGGCACCTATTATTGACTTGAAACCTAACAGCTTAAAGCAATAATAATCACGTTATCTCTTAATGATTTGGAAGACTGACTTGTCCCAACTACTCTGTGACTACAGTCAGATGGTGGCTGGGACTAGCATCATCTCCAAGACCTCCTCCCATGTCTGGTGGTTGGTCCTGTCTGCCAGCTAAGCCCTCAGGTGGCCCTGTTGGCTGAGACAACTACACAAAGCCTTTCCTTGCGATCTGGATTTCTTCAGAGTATGGTGGCAGGTATCCAAGAATGAATATACCAAGAGAACAATGAAAAAGCTGTGTTGTCTTTCGTGACCTCCCTTAGAAGTCAAATAGCATTATTTCTGCTGTTTTCCCAAGCATGTGAGGGTGTAAGGGAAGAGATTCTGTATCTTGCATCTTGATGATAGGCAAGTCAACATCACATTGTAAGATTAGGGGGAGAGATCTTACCTTGGAAAATACAATCTGCCATGATTCCCAATGCCTTTGGGACACAAATAGAAGAGGGTAATGGAGTACAGTTTTGATAAATTCTTCATTTTTATAGCGGCTAAGCAGTAGTTACATTTCATATCAAAATAGAGGAGTATAAGTATGTTATTTAAAATCATAACTATAACAGCAGGATTGGCCAGTTCTGGAGAGCATCTGGGGTAGGGAATGGGGCATAGGGTTTTTTTTTTTAGTCAATATCAATTTACTAAATAAAAAGTTATTAATTTTAAATTCATATACATTTTTGATTTATAATAGAATATAATACATTATATAAGCTTTTATTAGTATAACCATTTTATAAAATGAAAGGAAAAATTGAGATACAGTGAGTATTCAGCAATTATGGACATTTATTTCATCTCTAACAACAAATATTCATTGGGCACTTAACATCTCATGTGCTAAGATCAGGAAGTTCTAGGTATTGACAAAGAGCTGAAAGGAAGGTTAACATTTATTTTTTATTTTTTTTAAAGATTTTATTTATTTATTTGACAGAGAGAGATCACCAGTAGGCAGAGAGGCAGGCAGAGAGAGAGGAAGGGAAGCCGGCTCCCCGCTGAGCAGAGAGTCAGATGCGGGCCTCGATTCCAGGATCCTGGGATCATGACCTGAGCCAAAGACAGAGGCTTTAACCCACTGAGCCACCCAGGTGCCCCAGTTAATTTTATTTGGCGTGATTTCTTAATTTTTATAGTGGGAAACTATATCTAAGGAAAGATGCCTATTTTGTCCAGAAACTACAATTTTTTTGGTAGTAAAAGTATTATAGGCAGAATTCTAAAGGTGTCTACACCAGCTTCTTTTCCCTGGGTTTCTTAATCAAACCCTAATTCCTAATCTACTGTTATGGGACTTTGCAGATGGAATTAAGGTTGCGAGTCAAGTCACTTTAAAGTAGGGAGATCGTCCTGGACCACCTTCATGGGCCACGTCTAATTACAGAAACTCTCTAAAGCAGAAAAGGAAGACAGAATAACCACAGAAGGATGTAGTGGAAATGGATAGCTGGAGAGATGAGGCAGGAGACGAGGTAAAGTGTGAGACGGCCGTGCCCAATACTGCTGACTCTGAAGACCGAGGAAGGCAGGCATGAGATAAGAGAATATGAGCAGCCTCTAGAGGCTGAGCATAGTCACCAACTGAGGCCCAGCAAGGAAATCAGTACTACCACACTGCAAGGAACAGCCTAGGAAATTCAGAGGAACCAGTTAAGTAAATAGAGACTTCTGACTTACAGAATTCAAAGGTCATAAGTGTGTACCGTGTTAACTGTTAACTTTGTGGCAATTTGTTCTGGCAATAATAGAAAGGAAATAAAAAACTAAAGTTGTAGCAAGGCTCTTCTGACACCTCCTTTTTTTCTTCTTGAAATGGACAAAAATTAGAACAGTTTTGTCACTCAAATTGTGTACAATTTAGTTTGCTGGGTAGGAACCACCTGCACCCCTGGGGGGAAAAACAAAAACTCAAATAAAATTGTTCCAACAGTCCTTTAGATGCCAGACTTTCTCTAGGTTACCCCTTCAATAAGTTCCTAAAGCCAGCCCTTTCCTGATTAAAACTCTTCAGAGCATAGGGATAGAGGGAACATGCCTCAATTTCATAAAAGCCATCTATGAAAAGTCCACAGTGAATATCATTCTCAATGGGGAAAAACTGAGAATCTTTCCCTTAATGACAAGGATGCTCACTCTCACCACTACTGTTCAACATAGTACTGGAAGTCCTAGCAATAGCAATTAGAGAACAAAAAGAAATAAGATATATTCAAAGAAGAAGTCAAGCTCTCTCTTTTTGCAGATGACATGATACTTTATGAGGAAAACCCAAAAAACTCCACCCCCAAATTATTAGAACTCACACAGCAATTCAGTAATGAAGCAGGTTACAAAATCAAAAGACAGAAATCAGTTGCTTTCCTCTGCACTAACAATGTAACTGTAGAAAGAGGAATTAGGGAATCGATTCCATTTACAATGGCACCAAAGGCCTTAAGATATCTTGGAATAAACCTAGCCAAAGAGGTAAAGGATCTATACTCTAGGAACTACAGAACACTTATGAAGGAACTTGAAGAAGACACAAAAAGATGGAAAAACTTTCCATGTGCATGGATTGGAAGAATAAACATTGTTAAAATGTCTGTGCTGCCCGGAACAATCTATACTTTTTTTAAAAAAAGATTCTGTTATTTATTTAACAGAGAGATACACAACGAGAGGAGGAACACATGCAAGGGGAGTGGGAAAGGGAAAAGCAGGCTTTCCACTAAGCAGGGAGCTCAATGCAGGGCTCAATCCCAGGACTCAGGTTCATCACCTGAGCTGAAGGCAGACACTTAACAACTGAGCCACCCAGGTATCCCAGCAATCTATACTTTCAACACCATCACAATCAAAATAACAATGGAATTTTTCAAAGTGTTGGAACAAACAGTCATAAAATTTGTATGGAACCACAGAAGACCCCAAATCACCAAGGAATTGTTGATAAAGAAAAACAAAGCTGGGGGCATTACATTGCCCGATTTCAAGCTATATTACAAAGCTGTGATCACCAAGACAGCACGATACTGGCACAAAAAACGGATACATAGACCAATGGAACAGAACAGAGAACTCAGATATGAACCCTAACCTCTATGGTCATCTAATCTTTGACAAAGCAGGAAAAAATATCCAATGAAAAAAAAAAAAACAGTCTTTTCCAAGAGTGGTGCTGGGAAAATTGGGTGACTATATATAGAAGAATGAAACTAGACACACTCTCTTACACCATACACAAAGATAAATACTAAATAGTTGAAAGACCACAATGTAAGACAAGAATCCATCAAAATCCTAGAGGAGAACATAATAACCTTTTCAACATCAGCCAGAGCAGCTTCTTTCAAGACACATCTGCAAAGGCAAGGGAAACAAAAGCAAAACAAACTTTTGAGACTTCATCAAGATAAAAGCTTCTGCACAGCAAAGGAAACAGTCAATAAAAAAAAGAGTCACCCACTTAAGCCCCCATGTTGCATCACCACTTCCTCATATCAGGGAGATCATATGATAGTTGTCTTTCTCTGCTTGACTTATTTCCCTAAGCATGAAGAATCAATGAAACAAGATGGGATTGGGAGGGAGACAAACCATAAGTGACTCTTAATCTTACAAAACAAACTGTGGGTTGCTGGGGGGAGGGGGGTTGGGAGCAGGGGGGGTGGGATTATGGACATCGGGGAGGGTATGTGCTTTGGTGAGTGCTGTGAAGTGTGTAAACCTGGCGATTCACAGACCAGTACCCCTGGGGATAAAAATACATGTTTATAAAAAAAATTAAAATAAATAAATAAATTAATTAATTAAAAAAAAAGAGAGACACCCCTTGGAATTGGAGAAGATATTTGCAAATGACACTATAGATAGAGAGCTGGTATCCAAGATCTATAAAGACCTTCTCAAACTCAACACCCCAAAAAATAATCATGTCAAAAAATGGGCAGAAACATGTACAGACAGTTCTCCAAAAAGACATACAAATAGCTAACATACACACAAAAAAATGTTCAACATCATCAGCCATCAGGGAATTTCAAGACAATACCACATTGAGATACCACCTTACACCAGTTAGAATGGCAAAAATTGACAAGACAAGAAACAACAAATGTTGGAGCGGATGTGGAGAAAGGGTAACCCCCTTACACTGTTCATGGGAATGCAAGTTGGTGCAGCCTCTTTGGAGAACAATGTGGAGGTTCCTCAAAAAGCTAAAAATAGAGCTACCTAACAACTGCACTATTGGGTATTTACCCCAAAGATACAGATGTTGTGAAAAGAAGGGCCATAAGCACCCCAAAGTTCTTAACAGCATCATTCAAAGCCAGACTATGGAAGGAGCTGAGGTGCCCTTCAACAGATGAATGGATAAGATGTGATTGATACATACAATGAGGGATATTACTCAGCTATCAGAAGAATGAATACCCAACATTTGCATCAACATGGATGGAACTGGAGGACCTTATGTTAAGTGAAATAAGTCAAACAGAGAAAGACAATTATCATATGGTTTTACTTCTTTGTGGAACGTAAGGAATAGCATGGAGGATATTATGAGAAGGAAGGGAAAAATGAAGGGGGGGGAAATCAGATGGGAAGATGAATCAGGAGAGACTATGGTCTCTGAAAATCAAACTGAGGGTTTTAGAGGGGAGAGAGTGGGGGCATGGGTGAGCCCAGTGATGAGTATTAAGGAGGGCAAGTATTACATGGAGCACTGGGTGTTATATGCAAACAGTGAATCCTGAAACACTACATCAAAAACTAATGATGTACTACTGCATGGTAACTAACATAACATAATCAAAAAATTACATAAAAAACACCCAGAAAACCAGCCCTGGACAATAACATCTACATTAGATAACCACTCACACCCCCTCCCTGCCTTGTTTCTACTGTTCCCTCTCGGGTTTCTACACTTCTACTTACTAATGTGTCCTCTAGTCCCCTGATGTTGACTTCTAAAAATAACAAAACTCCACTTCCAGCTCAAGCCTTGACTCCTAAGATTCTCTTATATCAGAATCCCCCACAACTTTTGGTAAACACTTGCTCTCTCTGCCTGTCCTGTGGGATCCAAAATACTATGCCACACCCTTCCCAAGTCTGAATATTTGGTCAATGCACCAAGTTTGATTAAAGCTTCAGTTCTATAATTATGGCCAACATTCCTTTTTTTTTTTTTTTTTTTTTTTAAGATTTCATTTATTTGTTTGACGGGGGAGTGGGAGAAGGAAAAGCAGGCTTCCTGCCCAGCAGGTGGCCAAAGCAGGACTTGATCCCAGGACCCCGGGATCATGCCTGAGCCAAAGGCAGATGCTTACTGACTGAACCACCCAGCCGGCCCATGAACAACATTCTTTAAAATCAGGAAAGGCTATATGATGGAATGAGATTTTAAGTCAATAGAATACTTCTCAGGCAGGTTTATGTTTTCTTTTGTGCAACTGGCAATTTTTAAATAGGTCATACTATGTAGGTCACAGATATTGCAGTATATGCTTCAGGCTATTCTATTTTGGCATGTCTACATTTCAGTACTGTCACTGTATCAATTTGTAGCAATGAATGTGTAGTGTGATTTTAAGACATCAGTCTTCTAAATTTAAAAAATGTAAAGCTAACTTGTTGGACTTAAGCCAAAATCTACAGATTATTGAAATTTTCGCAATGATAATGTTGTGTATATAGAAATAGAAAGTAGTTATGGATTTTATTAAAAACTAGAATAAATACCATTAATAATTAATTCAAAAAAGTTAACAAACTAATCATTAAAATAAATGTGTGGGACCACACTATGTTTGAAAAGAACATTGCATCTCTCAGTTTTTAGAAATAACTTTATCTTTCCCTTTCTTCACTCATACACTTCACCTTGTTAAATATCCTACTCTAGTCCCAATATGTATTATATTAATAATATAAATGTGTTATTAATAACACATGCTCAGGAAAGAAGGCTGTGCGAAAAGCAGTTTTCTAAAGTGAAGTGTATGGTGACAAAAATCGGTTCAATCAGAGTTATTTTACTCTTTCTTGTCTGACCTCCTCTTCTCCCCCTCCTCCTTTTCCCGCTATTACAGAATTCCATAGAGGTAGTTCAAGGGTGAAAGAGTGACTAGTACTTTCTCCTCACTCTTGGTGATTTCATAGTCATTCACATGTTGCCCCTGTATTAATTTCATATAATTTAATCACATTGAAGTGGTGGAAAATGTAATTGCTTGTTATTAGAGATACCGTTTTTGGTTTTGGTGCTTCTTTGAATGGAAGTAGACTTTTTCCTTTTATCTCTTCTCTCAAGGAACAAAACAAGATGTACAGAAAATTAAAAATTACCTCCTCCCTTCATAATATTAAATGGGAGTAAAATGTTAAGAGTTTTCAGAATTTATGTTAATGCATTTGGACTCAGTCCCAATCAAGAGCACAAAATTCTAAAACATTACTAGTCTAATTCTTTTGATTTTTGTGTTTATTTCTGTCCCCCTCACCTCTAGTAAGTCAAATGGTTGAGATTGAATGAAATTATTCACTTTCCATGTGAAGAAACACCGATCTGGTACATAAAAATTAAAAAAAAAAATCAAAGCTTGTTTGCTTTCCACACATATACTATAAGGACTTATCTCAGAGCACCTGTGTGGCTCAGTGGGTTAAGCCTCTGCCTTCAGCTCAGGTCATGATCCTGGAGTCCTGGGATCAAGTCCTGCATTGGGCTCCCTGCTCAGTGAGAAGTCTGCTTCTCCCTCTGACCTTCCTCCCTTTCATGCTCTCTCCCTCACTCTCAAATAAATAAATAATGTGTAAAAAAATAAAATAATCTTTCACTGACCTTCAGTCCAGTTAGTTTTATAGATAACAGATGCCTTTGAAGGAATAAAGATGACTTGTTATTTGCTGTTTGTTTCAGTATTTTATTTACCTAAAAGTTATTTTTATTTTTCTATTTATTTTTTTTAATTTTTAATTTTTTATAAACATATATTTTTATCCCCAGGGGTACAGGTCTGTGAATCACCAGGTTTACACACTTCACAGCACTCACCAAAGCACATACCCTCCCCAATGTCCATAATCCCACCCCCTTCTCCCAAACCCCCTCCCCCCAGCAACCCTCAGTTTCTTTTGTGAGATTAAGAGTCACTTATGGTTTGTCTCCCTCCCAATCCCATCTTGTTTCATTGATTCTTCTCCTACCCTCTTAAGCCCCCATGTTGCATCACCACTTCCTCATATCAGGAAGATCATATGATAGTTGTCTTTCTCTGCTTGACTTATTTCGCTAAGCATAATACGCTCTAGTTCCATCCATGTTGTCGCAAATGGCAAGATTTCATTTCTTTTGATGGCTGCATAGTATTCCATTGTGTATATATACCACATCTTCTTGATCCATTCATCTGTTGAGGGACATCTAGGTTCTTTCCATAGTTTGGCTATTGTGGACATTGCTGCTATAAACATTCGGGTGCACGTGCCCCTTTGGATCACTACGTTTGTATCTTTAGGGTAAATACCCAATAGTGCAATTGCTGGGTCATAGGGCAGTTCTATTTTCAACATTTTGAGGAACCTCCATGCTGTTTTCCAGAGTGGCTGCACCAGCTTGCATTCCCACCAACAGTGTAGGAGGGTTCCCCTTTCTCCGCATCCTCGCCAGCATCTGTCATTTCCTGACTTGTTGATTTTAGCCATTCTGACTGGTGTGAGGTGATATCTCATTGTGGTTTTGATTTGTATTTCCCTGATGCCGAGTGATATGGAGCACTTTTTCATGTGTCTGTTGGCCATCTGGATGTCTTCTTTGCAGAAATGTCTGTTCATGTCCTCTGCCCATTTCTTGATTGGATTATTTGTTCTTTGGGGGTTGAGTTTGCTAAGTTCTTTATAGATTCTGGACACTAGTCCTTTATCTGATATGTCGTTTGCAAATATCTTCTCCCATTCTGTCAGTTGTCTTTTGATTTTGTTAACTGTTTCCTTTGCTGTGCAAAAGCTTTTGATCTTGATGAAATTCCAATAGTTCATTTTTGCCCTTGCTTCCCTTGCCTTTGGCGTTGTTCCTAGGAAGATGTTGCTGCGGATGAGGTCGAAGAGGTTGCTGCCTGTGTTCTCCTCAAGGATTTTGATGGATTCCTTTCGCACCTTGAGGTCCTTCATCCATTTTGAGTCTATTTTTGTGTGTGGTGTAAGGAAATGGTCCAATTTCATTTTTCTGCATGTGGCTGTCCAATTTTCCCAGCACCATTTATTGAAGAGGCTGTCTTTTTTCCTTTGGACATTCTTTCCTGCTTTGTCGAAGATTAGTTGACTGTAGAGTTGAGGGTCTATTTCTGGGCTCTCTATTCTGTTCCATTGATCTATGTGTCCATTATCACCACTGCTTTTCAACATAGTACTAGAGGTCCTAGCCTCAGCAATCAGACAACAAAAGGAAATTAAAGGCATCCAAATCGGCAAAGAAGAAGTTAAATTATCACTCTTCGCAGATGATATGATACTATATGTGGAAAACCCAAAATACTCCACTCCAAAACTGCTAGAACTTATACAGGAATTCAGTAAAGTGTCAGGATATAAAATCAATGCACAGAAATCAGTTGCATTTCTCTTCACCAACAGCAAGACAGAAGAAAGAGAAATTAAGGAGTCAATCCTATTTATTTTTTTAATATTTTGTTTATTTATTTGACAGAGAGAGAGATCACAAGTAGGCAGAGAGAGAGAGAGAGGGGTATGCAGGCTTCCTGCTGAGCAGAGAGCCCGATGTGAGACTTGATCCCAGGACCCCAAGATCACGACCTGAACCAAAGGCAGAGGGCTTAGCCCATTAAGCCACCCAGGCACCACCTCACCTAAAAGGTATTTTAAAAAAATAATCTCTTTGAGTTAATGAAATGTGATCTTAGAAATGTCCCAAGTAATGTACATACCTATTAGTAAGTTCATATAGAAGCATCTCTATATGCTTCATATATGCTTATATATCATATAAGCATCATATATGATGCTTATAGTCTCACCCTATATAAAAGGGTGAGACTAACATTTATATATCAAAGTGTATTTCAGAATGAATATTACCAATTAAAATTTGTTCTCATTTACCCAATGAATTCCTTTTGAGTAACTTCAGCAGTAAAATATTTATACCCTTTATGGAGCTTTTTAGAATAATAGACTAAAAATTGAAATCCAAATTTGAATAATAAAATTGGTAGTCATTTCATAAAACTTTTTCAGTTAAAAAATTAAAAGATGAGAATAATTTTCTTTTGTGATTAGTGATTATTACTTTTGTGATTGTGATTATTACTATCTCTAGAGATATTTAATACCATGGTTTTGAATATACAGAGTCTCAAGGCTGACACTACAGAAGGCAACAGACATTTATTGTGTTGGACTTACGACTTCTGTTGGCTTAATTAATTTAAAGCAAAACTTTTTGATTTTTATGTTATAGTCATTAACTTTTTTTTTCCTCCTCTAAAAATGTATATGGAACAGAATTTACCTCTCAATTTAGAACATATGTTTTTAATATAAACAAATGACTTTGTCCTACATGGGTAAATAATTTAACTATTTAGAATTCATTTCCTTTAGATGCAAACAGACCACTGAATTACATAGGTATAATTATAGCTCTTCCCCTTGATTGCTTTCTCTGCCTGCACATTTAACAGCAGAAATGTTGTAACATGGTATTTGCAGAATATTATCGCGCAGACAACCACAGTCATGGGATATTAATATGTGTTCCAGAGGGGGGAAAAAAAAGGTTTGACTCATATATTTGGGAAATACTGAGTTAAGAAAATTTAAATAGCTTTATTTGCTACAGGAATTCTCAGAACCTTTTAACAGACTAATGTACATTTTCAATTTCTAGTAAGGAAATGTACTATATACGTTGCAGAAAGAATATTTGTCAGTGGAACTCTTTTACCCTAAAGACTTTCAAAGGTAGTACTTCTTTTAAAAAGATTTTTATGAAACACTAATGTAAGGAATAAAGAGTATTTGACTAATTTATTCATTCAAAAATAATTCCTACATCATCTCTTACAAGTTTAGGTAAGACGGTCTCTTTCCTCAATGATTTGGAATTCACTGATTGAGATAATTGTAAACACTTAAAATCATTGTGATAAAAAGAATATCTATAAATCAATGAGACTTATACAAGGAGAGAGAGAACAGAAGAAAGAACGCCTGGGTCTTGTTGAGGAAGATGGGAAATTTCATCAAGTGGTTGGTTCTTCTGCTGACTCTCAAAGAATTTGCCAGAAGAAAGAGAGTTTCCTGTAGATGAATTTGTGGTGTTCAGAACTACAAAGGGCTTAATAGCCTAGTTAAACCATTCATGTTTTAGGAAGTATTCATCCTTCTAAAGTCATTTATCTTCTGTTTAGAAATTCAGCTATTCATATGGTATGTATAATATAAGTATTAATAACTGGTGTGTTGAATGCTGAAAAACGAGAAAACATTTGCAAGTTCTACATGAGTAATTAGAAACTCAGGTTAAGGAAAGAACCAAACTATAGGACCATTCAAAACAATTGCTTCACAAAGCTTATATAAGTACACTGATTTGTATAACAAGATATGAAACTCTAACACTTGTGGAATTAATGTGGTGGCTGATATTGGTCCTCTCTCCACATTGTTATGGTGAAGGGCAAGAAATTCAAATTTAAAATTTTATATGATAATAGAAAGCTATTTTGACTATTCATCTCCAAACTTTAAAAAAACATACGTATTTGTCATTAAAATTTTGTAGCATGAACATGTAATATATGTATATATACTTATATATATGGTACTTTTGAACCACTGAAATACTGGATGATAAACATTATTACTACATGAAGTACACATATAAAAAATGAGATAACTGGTAAGCTTAATAAGATTTTGAAATAAATTGATAAATTTGGAATAAATACATTTGAAGTAAATGTTATAATAAATTTTTAATTTATTTTATCTAGTAATGGTAGAAACTATTTTACTCAGTAACATTATTGCAGTGACCATAATGTAATTGAAATTGTTTTGTTACTCTTAAAATCTTTGTTTAATAATGTATGATGCAGCAATTTGAAGGTCTCTTGATTTCAAGGGTTTTTTTCAAGCTTGGTTTTGAAGCTGTCAGCCTGAAAAAATAACTCACAATGATAATATAGATTCAGAATTCTTGCTGTAACTTGACTATTAAATTTACATCTTCCTCGGTGTCAATAGGTTTATCTTGCAAATTATTTTGGAGTTCTACTACCTTAACAATTTTAACAAATTGGTTAAGTAACCACTAATGGTCTTTATTTGAAATGTTTTAAAAACAGTTAATAAATTTTTTTCATGTTTTTATATGGACTTATTTAATTTGTATAGGTAATACACTATACTTTACCACAAACTGCAATAACAAAACATTTTTTAAAATAGATTTTAAAAATTCTCTAATGTTCTTCTTATAAACATGATCTTGAAGGTCATATAAAATTTGGAACTCTCTTTTATTTGTTAAAAAACAAAACAACCAAACAAAAAACAAATCAAAAACAAAAACAAATTCTCATATTCTCTCTCTCTTACCACCCCCTTCTTATTTGTTGGGGATGAATAATTTTTTAATAATTAATTATATCATTTATACAAGTAAATGAAAATGTATGTATATAGTTTTAAAACAAAATGTATATATCCATATGGCTGTTAGAAGATCCCTACCTACTCCTTTACCAGCCCTCTTTCAATGCCATTCTTCACTCCCACCAGTTAACTATCATGCTGAATTCACTTCCTTCACAGATTATTTATTTTTATATTCTCGTGGGCACTTAGTATTGACAGATGGTGGGTATGAAGTGGTATTTCCTTGTGGTTTTAATTTTCATTTTCCTGATTACTAATGGGATTTGACATCTTATAATTTCAGAGCCATTTTTGTATCCTAGACTATGAAATTCCTATTAATTTATGGATGGTTGGTGGGGGTATTTTATGCTTTTCATACTGCTTTACAAAAATTCTAAATATACAAATCCTTAGTTTTATGAGTTACAAATGTCTTTTCCCAGATTGTTGCTTGCTTTTTCACTCTTATTTTATGGTATGGATGAGTATAAATTCATAGCATAGTAAAACATATTGGTCTTTTCTTCATGCTTTTTTTTTTTTTACCTTGTAAATTCTTTTTGGGAATCAAATTTATATTCAACAACTCTTTTAAATATTTTGCCATGTAATAACTGATGAATCTATGTAGAATATAAATAATTTTTCGTGATCACTTTCTGTTTTATATCAGAGTTATAAAGATTCTGTTATTTGTAATAATAGAAGCCAAATATTAATATAAGCTAACACCAGCAATCAGTCTGTCGCAAATATGCCAAAAACAAATGATCCAGTGTGCACCTAACTGAACCCTTCAGCTTTGTGGCACTCTTTCCTCAGACAAACTCTAATACTAGATATTAAGGGTATGTGTCAATGCCTACATTGAATATTGTAAGAAAGTATATTTCCTTTCTATTTGAGATCAAAATCTAAATACAATGCTAGTTTATTTCCTCATCTCGGCTCATGTGAATGATCTCGAACATCTTGGATTCACACACCTCACTTTAGAGACCACTATTTGAGACCACTCACCTTAAAACTGGGGTACTCTGACCTATGAGCCTTGGTTTATGCAGACCCAGAAGTTTTAAAAGAATCAATATCTATATATTCAAATTCCATTTGTATTATTGTAAAGGAGAACAAACCTTGCTGTTACTCCTTTCCGACTACCCCATTCACAATTGCCCTTGACCCACAATGAAGATAGCCTTCCTACCCATCCTAAATCTTTGTGTGTGTGTGTGTATGTGTGTCAATTTTTTAAATAAATTTTTAATTTTTTTATAAATATATAATGTATTATTAGCCCCAGGGGTTCAGGTCTGTGAATCGCCAGGTTTACACACTTCATAGCACTCACCATAGCACATACCCTTCCCAATGTCAATAACCTCACTACCCTCTCTCTCCCCCTCTCCCCAGCAACCCTCAGTTTGTTTTGTGAGATTAAGAGTCTCTTGAAGTTTGTCTCCCTCCCAAACCCATCTTGTTTCATTTATTCTTTTCCTACCCCCAGACCCACCATGTTGCATCTCCACTTCCTCATATCAGGGAGATCATATGATAACTGTCTTTCTCTGATTGACTTATTTTGCTAAGCATAATACCCTCTAGTTCCATCCATGTCGTCACAAATGGCAAGATTTCATTTTTTTGATGGTTGCGTGGTATTCTGTTGTGTATATATACCACATCTTCTTTATCCATTCATCTGTTGGTGAACATTTAGGTTCTTTCCATAGTTTGGCTATTGTGGACATTGCTGCTATAAACATTCGGGAGCATGTGCCCCTTTGGATCACTATGTTTGTATCATTAGGGTAAATACCCAGTAGTCCAATTGCTGGGTCATAGGGTAGCTCTATTTTCAACTTTTTGAGGAACCTCCATGCTATTTTCCAGAGTGGTTGGTTCCTCTTTCTCCGCATCCTTGACAGCATCTGTCATTTCCTGACTTGTTAATTTTAGCCATTCTGACTGGTGTGAGGTGGTATCTCATTGTGGTTTTGACTTGTATCTCCCTGATGTGAAGTGATGTGGAGCACTTTTTCATGTGTCTGTTGGCCATCTGGATGTCTTCTTTGCAGAAATGTCTGTTCATGTCCTCTGCCCATTTCCTGATTGGATTATTTATTCTTTGGGCTGAGTTTGATAAGCTCTTTATAGATTTTGGATACTAGCCCTTTATCTGATATGTCATTTGCAAATATCTTCTCCCATTTTGTCAGTTGTCTTTTGATTTTGTTAACTGTTTCCTTTGCTGTGCAAAAGCTTTTGATCTTGATGAAATCCCAGTAGTTCATTTTTGCCCTTGCTTCCCTTGCCTTTGGTGATGTTCCTAGGAAGAAGTTGCTGAGGCCGAGGTCAAAGGGGTTCCTGCCTGTGTTCTCCTCAAGTATTTTGATGGATTCCTTTCTCACCTTGAGGTCCTTCATCCATTTTGAGTCTATTTTTGTATGTGGTGTAAGGAAATGGTCCAATTTCATTTTTATGCATGTGGCTGTTAAATTTTCCCAACACCATTTGTTGATGAGACTGTCTTTTTTCCATTGGACATTATTTCCTGCTTTGTCAAATATTAGTTGACCATAGAGTTGAGGGTCTATTTCTGGGCTCTCTATTCTGTTCCATTGATCTATGTGTCTGCTTTTGTGCCAGTACCATACTGTCTTGATGATGACAGCTTTGTAATAGAGCTTGAAGTCTGGAATTGTGATGCCACCAACTTTGGCTTTATTTTTCAATATTCCTTTGGCTATTCAAGGTCTTTTCTGGTTCCATATAAATTTTAGGATTATTTGTTCCATTTCTTTGAAGTAAATCGATGGGATTTTGATAGGGATTGCATTAAATGTATAGATTGCTTTAGGTAGCGTAGACATTTTCACAATATTTGTTCTTCCAATCCATGAGCATGAAACATTTTTCCATTTCTTTGTGTCTTCCTCAATTTCATTCATGAGTACTTTATAGTTTTCTGAGTATAGATTCTTTGCCTCTTTGGTTAAGTTTATTCCTAGGTATCTAATGGTTTTCTGTGCAATTGTAAATGGATTGACTCCTTAATTTCTCTTTATTCTCTCTTGTTGTTGGTGTAAAGAAATGCAACTGATTTCTGTGCATTGATTTTATATCCTGACACTTTACTGAATTCCTGTACAAGTTCTAGCAGATTTGGAGTTACCCAAATGACACATTGCTTTTAAAACTTAAAACTTCCCTTTAGACACCAAATTAAGGGACATTTGTACCTAGGGGTTAGGAACTAAAAATATAATTATTCTTATGATTGGATAACAAAACTTTTTATAATTCAGGCAGCTGATTTTTCTGGAACAAAATAGAAAAAATAACTTGAAAGAGTTATAAGCTGATACATTGCTAAAACATTTTTATATTTATTACTTTGTAATTTTAGTATAAACTTTGAAAATATACAAAAAATTAAATGATATTACTATAGCTAGACTTCTTTTATCCCTACCTATATATTTATGATTAACTAAAGTGGTTACATATGATTTATAACTTCAAATATAAAAGCTAGTTATATAATTTATGTTGAATCCTGTCTCATACCAAGAATGCAAAACTATTCATCAATGTATATGTTAACTAACTTTAGAATCACATGAATTTTATTTTCCTTTCCAATGAAATTTTATTTTTATGTTTAGTAGTTATAATATTAAAGTTATAAAATTAATGTGTAATTATCCTCCCCTCCAAAACCCTCAGTTTGTTTCTCAGAGTCCACAGTCTCTCATGGTTTGTCTCCCCCTCTGATTTCCCCCAACTCACTTCACCTATCCATTTCCCAATGTCCTCCGTGTTATTCCTTATTTTATTTATTTTTAAAATTTTATCTTACTTATATTTGAGAGAGAAAGAGAGCAGCGGGAGGGACAGAGAAAGAAGCAGACTCCCCATTGAGCAGCGACCCTGAATCAGGACTTGGTCCCAGGATCTTGGGATCCTGACCTGAGCCAAAGGCAGATGCTTAACCAACTGAGCCACCCAGGTGCCCTTTTCCGCCAATTTTAAATCAGATTATTTGGGGAGTTTTTTGTGTTGGCTTTTAGAAGTTCTCTCTATGTATTTGGATATTAATCCATTATTATTTCCAAATACTCTCTTGCATTCAGAAGACTGCCTTTTTTGTTTTGTTAATGGCATCCTTAGTTGTGGAAAAAGATTTTTATATTTATATAAAAAGATTTTATATTGATGTAGTCCCAATAGTTTATTTTTGCTTTTGTTTCTCTTGCCTATTAAGATCTATCTAAAAAAAAATGTGAATTATACACTTAAAAAAACTTAACTTCATGGCATATAAATTATATCTCAGAAAAGCTTGTTTTAGAAAATGAATGGGGGAGAGATTTTTGGAGCAAGGGGGAAGAAGGAAGATAAAAAGAGATCTGATAACAAAGTGGTTTATTTTAGATATATTTAAGGTTTAAGGGCTTTAATGAGTCAGAGGACACTAGGATTATGTCACAAATTATTCATAAAATAGAACTGGTTTTCTTTCATTTAAGTGAAAGGGTCTAACTCATATTGTTTTTTTTTTTTAATACTCTCTAATTGTGCATATGAGGAAACTGAGCTCAGGAAATTTAATGAACTTACCTAAAATAAAGAGGATTAATTATTTCACTCCATAACTTTATTTAAATTTAAATTTACTCCTATCACACTATTAGAAATTTAAATATATTGTAAACACTTGGTTTTCTTTCACATTTACTATTCATTGGTAATTTGTTTCTCCCATTTCACAATATAGATTATTTTGATCTTGAGATGGGTTTTTCTCGTTGCTTTTTTTTTTTTTTTTTTTGGCCTTGTGCACTGATCTATAAATCTTTATTTGTTTTCTTCATGAAAAGCAAATTTTCTTGGGACCACTTCTTAGAGCACAGTTTCAAAGCAGGACTAAGTAGAAGAAACCAATTGCAGCTAGTTTAAGTAAAAATTGGTGTAAGAATACTGCGGAATACCTCATAGAACCAGAGATAGGAATGTAGCCAGTCCTCAATGTACGGGGCCCAGAACAAAGAAGACATTTGTTTTCCTGTGTGTATTTCTCTTGAGAGGCTTCCCCTCCTCACCCGCCCTTCTCCTTCTCTGTTGAACAACTACTTTGCTTTCTAGTTCATAAAGAACACATATGTCATTCCAATTCCAAAGATTATACATGTCTTACCTTAAGCTAAGATTTCTCAATGTCAGAGCTATAAACATTTGGACCTGGCAATCTTTTTTTTTTCTTAATTGTGATATAGTTAATCTATACCATTATATTACTTTTGGGTATATAACACAATGATTCAATATTGTTGTAAATATTGTGAAATGATCCAATAATCTGCCTAGTTATCACCACATAGAGTTTTTTCCTTACAAACAGAACTTTTTAAAATATTTTCTCTCTTAGCAATTTTCAAATATATGATACAGTATTATTCACTATAGTTACCGTGCTGTACGTTACTCCCTAGGACTTATTTATTTTATAACTGGAAGCTTGTGACTTTTGACCACCTTCACCTATTTCTCCAATGACCTACCTCTCCACCTCCAGCAACCACCAATCTGTCCTTTGTACCCATGAATTTTTGTTTACTTGTTTTTGTTTTGGATTCCACAAATCTGTGAGATAATATGGCATTTGTCTTTGTCTGATTTATCTTACTTAGCATAATGTCCCCCAGATTCTTCCATTTGTTGAAAAATGGCAGGATTTCCTTTTTTGTGGCTAAATAATATTCCATACATTCCATTTTACTTATATATTATATATATATATATATATATATATATATATATATATATATGACATTTTCTTTATCCATTCTTCCATTGATGAACATTTAGATTACTTTCATGTCTTGGCTACTATAAATAATGCTGCAGTGAACATAGAAGGGAATGTGAAAATATCTTTTTTTTTTTTTTTTTTTTGACAGACAGAGATCACAAGCAGAGAGAGAGTGAGGAGGAAGCAGGCTCCCCACTGAGCAGAGAGCCCGATGTGGGGCTCAATCCCAGGACCCCGGGACCATGACCCGAGCTGAAGGCAGAGGCTTTAACCCACTGAGCCACCCAGGTGCTCCCAAATATCTTTTTGAGGTTAGTGTTTTCAGTACCTTTGGATAAATATCCAGAAGTAGAATTACCGGATCATACGGTGTATCTATTTATTTTTTTTAAGATTTTATTTATTATTTATTTGACAGATAGAGATCACAAGTAGGCAGAGAGGCAGGCAGAGAGAGAGGAGGAAGCAGGCTCCCTGCTGAGCAGAGAGCCCAATGTGGGGCTCGATCCCAGGACCCTGGGATCATGACCTGAGCCGAAAGCAGAGGCTTTAACCCACTGAGCCACCCAGGTGCCCCTCTATTTTTTGTTTTTTGAGGAATTTCCATACTGTTTTCTATAGTGGCTCCACCAATTTACATTCTCACCAACAGTACACAAGGGTCACCTTTTCTCTGCATCCTTGCCAATGCTTGCTATTTCTTCTCTTTGATAATAGCTATTCTGACAGGTATGAGGTAATTTCTCATTGTGGTTTTGATTTGCTTTTCCCTGATGATTGCTGGTGTTGAACACCTTATCATTAGCCTATTGATATTCTCTGTGCCTTTTGAAAAATGTGAATTTAAAATATCTTCCCATTTTTTAAATAGACTGGTGGTTATTGAATGTGTAAGTGTGTGTGTGTGTGTGTGTGTGTGTGTATATATATATGATTTTAACACCTTATCAGTTACCTGATTTGCAAATATTATCTTTCATTTCATAGGCTGTCTTTTGATTTTATTGATGGTTTCCTTTGTTATGCAGAAGCTTTTTGTTTGATGTAGTCCCCATTGTTTAATTTTGGTTTTGTGTCTTTGATTTTTGTGTC
The DNA here is from genome assembly GCF_030435805.1 of Mustela lutreola. NCBI lineage: Eukaryota > Metazoa > Chordata > Mammalia > Carnivora > Mustelidae > Mustela > Mustela lutreola. The sequence goes on along the minus strand of NC_081295.1, from coordinate 102,374,775 downwards.
AAATCCAAAAAGACCAGTGTCAAAGAGCTTACCACCTATGTTTTCTTCTAGAGTTTTATGGTTTCAGAAAACTTTTTCTTCATTTTAATAACATTAAATTTAATAATTTAATAAAATTAATAAACATTAATTTAATAACATTGAATTTTTCATTTAATATTCCATTTAATGGAACATTTAGAGCCATTTTAAGGTCTAATAGCAGATAGATGACATTATAATTTATCAGTTATCATCAGCAATTCATTAACTTAGAAGAATATGAAACCCCATAAATTAAGTTGAAAAACAATCAAACAGGAAATAATGAAGTAAGTAAGTTAAAAAAGTCTTAATATTTGGAAAGTGGAAACCAAGATATTAGCTAGGACTATCTCTTAATTGTGGAATTACCTATGAGGTTTTCTTTGTATTTTTCTAGTGGTCTTGACAAGTCATGTATTAGATTTTAATTGGAATAAAATTATTGACTTTGGGAAGCTAAATTAAAATAATATTTATTTAATGAATTCTTCAGTAAAATGCTATTAATTTCTTTGGGAACCTATTGCTTAGGTTTAAAAAATATGTGAAACCTGAGCTGGTTTCAAGTGCAGAGTGACCTCTGGATGGTCATTTCTTAAGTGGGCAAGAAGGGGGCTAGTGAACACCTGAAATACAAACAATAGATTTCCTGAAATACTGCTTATTTATTTATTCTGTGTCTGTGTGATACCCTAGTAAAGTTAGTTCTGTCGATTCAGACAATCCATGAGCCAAACTCAATAAAATGTAAAAATCAGCCCCACGAGGTTTTTGACGGTTGTGAAAATCTAACTTGAAATTTCCCTTATTGGCTTGTGTTTAACAATAGCCTAAAGAGATAGGCAAAACCATAATTTGGCTGGATTTTCTATGTCCTTTACAGAACAAAAGGAGTCTGTTAAGTGTTTTCTTTTTTACTGTTAGGATAGGCCTCATTGTACCTATTTTTCTTTCTTATTCGTTAATTTAGAAAGGGAAAGGTCTAGCTTTTCCATGCTATCAATATTCCTTAGGGGAAAAGATTCAGAATATGTTTAGCAAAACTCAAAATAGTGTAAAATAAAATCAGATGTCCTTACCATAGCCTCCAGAGCCAAGTGGGCCTTAGTGCCTGCCAGGTTGCTCAAACTCCCGAGCCCAGATTATGCTGGCTCTCTCTGTGCTCCTTCAATACATCAAACTCAGTCCTATTTCGGATCCTTGCACTTGCTGCTCATTCTGTTGCGACAGTTTTTAATCCCAGATTCCTCTATGATTGACCCTTTATCATCACGGTTACACCAGGAGACACAAGTTTCAGGGAGGTCTTCCCTGACTACGTACCTCCTTTAAAGCAAGTCGTGAACCTCCTTCCACCCCCAGCCACTCTCAGTCATCATATTCTATTTTGTTGAATTCTGTTCCTGCCACCATTCAATACTTGAAATTCACTTATTCATTCATTTGCTGTTTGTCTCTTCTCAGTAGAATTTATATTCTGTCTGAGACTATAGATTCACATTCTGTTTTATCACGTAGGTATTCTCAATGCTTAGAATTGTATCCAATACTTAATAATCTCTAAATCATTGTCAAATAAATGAATGAATAACTTTTTTCTGAACAAATGACATATAAAGACATCAACTACAAATATAATATTTCACATGGGGATAATGTTAGATTATTTTTTCTAAAAAAAGTTAATAATAATATTAATGTATAAAAAGGGAAAGAAGAAAAAATTAACAATAAACATTTACTTCAAGGGTCAGCACACTATTTTCATAATTAAAAAAATATTTTCTCTAGTAATCTTCCCTTGTTTAAACTTTTGACATTTTCTGTATTATTATCTCTTTGAACAAATTATTTAAAATCTATATTAAAACAATTATGTATGCATATGTGCCTATGTGTTGTTTTTAAGTCTTATTTTCTGATAATATAACTGTTTGATTTGGACAGATGGGAGATTTCTTTTCTTTCTTTCTTTTTTTTTTTTTTTTTTGCATTTTGGCCACATCCAGCCCTGATTTGTTATTGTTTGAAATTCTGAGAATGTTTTACACACGTTTACAAAAGAGAAACATTTGGCCTCTGATAAACGAAAGACAAGCACCATATAAACGCTAGGGGAAGATTCTTTAGGATCTAGGCAGGAGACCTGCACATCTGTCTCCAGCTGTGCAGCTACTCAGAATTGAAATGACGAATCCCAGTTTGGCCAAAGTCAGTAATTATTTTTACTGTTGATCTGAAGATCAAAGGTTGTTCCCAGGAAGTAGGGGTAGGGCAATGGACTTCGCTCTCTAAGAGCAGTGGAGGTTTATGCAAGTTATAATTTGGTTCATGCCTTGAGCATTAACCTAGTGCTAATGCATATGGGTGACAGCAGAAATGTAAACAGCTTTGATGTGATATTAATTATAATTGGCTACACGTAAATTAATCTACCGGTTTTGAGTCATCTTTGCCCTTTTGCCTGGCCTGTATTCTGACCCCAAATGTTAGAAAAGTCTACAGCAACTCCGTCACACTTTTCAAAGAAAGCATGTAACTCTGAATCCTTGCTACTATTCAAACTTTCTTTGAAAATGTTCTCATTAAAGTCTTTTTACATTGAAAACTCTTACTTTAAATCACTTGCACAGGTGAACACAGTCTAATTCTACTGGTAAATTCATGAGAAATCTTGAAAATGTTAAGCTTTCCATCTTATTTTTTCATGACAGAGTGTCTTATTCTTTGCATTGAGTTTGGATGTCTCTGTATTTTCTCTATATGTTCTCTGATGCCATGCCAGACCATCATGAAAGGGAAGGCTTAAATGAAAGATCAAGGATCTGCTCTATTTGAGGCACATTTGTAAATACATACATATAACATGCATATTTTAAAGATATACATATGCCTTTTCAAAATTACTTTAACATCATTTTATATATAACAAGAAAATAATTTTACAGCTAAGAACAGAAATATCTAAATTTTAAGAGTGTATACTTTCCCTGTACACAGCAAACTCCTGTTAATGTCATGGGGAATGTTGGAGCTGAAGTAAACATGAGAAGGACATAGAGATAAAGGTACCTGTCACACTTAATAGGAATTATTTTCATTTGAATAAATCGCATTAATACATTTGTATTTTAATTTGACAATCTATTTTCCCCAAATTTGTATTGTGTATTATTTAAAAACTCCTTTTAGGAACACGGCAGGGATGTCCATTATCACCACTGCTATTCAACATAGTACTAGAAGTCCTAGCCTCAGCAATCAGAAAACAAAAGGAAATTAAAGGCATCCAAATCGGGAAAGAAGAAGTCAAATTATCACTCTTCACAGATGATATGATACTATATGTGGAAAACCCGAAAGACTCCACTCCAAAACTGCTAAAAACTCCTTTTACACAATACTGAAATACTCTTATGCATGTATTTAAAATATCTGTATTTAACCATCATAGAAATAATGCCAGTAGTACTTATTTCTCATAAAATTTCTATCTCTTATTATTCTTCTATGAAATAAAGCACTCCCATACTATCTTGCTATCTGTAACATTCAACATAACAACCTCTAGACTGGATATTTCTCATCTACTTAATATTACTAAAATTACAGTACTGGTCTAAAAGTTCTCTGCTTTCCATTGGTAACTTATCAATCTCGCTATCTTTATTATTTCGACTGAAACACCATTTGTTGATGAAGTAGGTAAGAGAAAAGTAAGACGGCCACACAGTTACTTCTCTATCTGTATTCACCATTTCATTGCCATAACATCTTCCCCAAGAAAACCTGAGATTTATAGTGTCATAAGGATTTCTATCAGACATTTTGGCATTTAGGGCTCTTGTTTGTGAAAGCATTATCAGGCAAATGGGTAGTTAAGCATTTATTTTTCAAGAACTTATGGCATTTAGATATATTTGACATTTATTTTTCTTGGAGTTTTTTTTTAAGCTGAAAATATTGAAAATTACTTAAACACTTACTTATATTTTGGACTTTGAATTGTCGTGAAAGCTTGGCATGTCTCACAAGCTTCTTCTCATTTTGCTTATTGGAAGTCAAGTTATTAAGGATCCCAGATTTCTAATCAACGGTTTAAATTTTAATGGATAGCATTTATATAAATATTAGCATACAGACATTGAAACATCTTCTTTGAATGGACACTCACAAATACATCTAGGTAGCCAGTCTCCCTTTAGCATTCTCCTTGGTGTGGTTTGCCATGGAGGATCTGAATTATATAGGTCCTCTTCAGAAAGAGAAAGTAGTAAATGTAACATATGTTCTGCAATCCAGAATTTGGCTCACGAGCCTGCTTTTTGAATCCTTAATGATCACATTAGTCTCAAAAAATATTTTAGTTTCATTTTAAGATTTCAGTTGATTATACTTAAGAGGGGAAATGTCTTGACTACAGCTGCTCTTCCTTTGTTGGGTTTCTTACTCTATGTTCTCACCATTGCCTGTTTTCCACTTCCAGAGATTTATTAACCTCTCAAACATATTATCATAAATGTTATCAAGTAGATAGTTGTGATGACAAATGCAGGAGGCTATTCTCTTTTCTGGATAAAAGGGAGAGGTAAGAGAGATAGAGAGAGCTGATACAGCTCACAGGGCTCTGTTATATTTGTCAGGGTGTTACATGGATCAGCGCTTAACTGAGGAAACCAGCCACTAATCATGGCTGCATATGGCCAGCGTTTTCCCAAAATGCCTATAATTGATTCCATGTATCATGGAGCGAATCAGTACCAGTTGGCCTATGAAATGATCTGTCTGTTCATATTCAGCCCTTATATGTATTTGATAAGGTCTAACAGGTGCACTTAATCTTTCATACTTCATGGAGGATATCATCTCCTCCCTCACTCCATCTTCCACCCAAGAAAGAAATCTTAGGCAGGAAACCACACATAAAAATGCAGCCCATTCACATCCCTACTCTTATTTCTCTATCATTTCTGATATATTTCCCTGAAATCCTGGATCCAACTAATGTGTGCCATTGCCTACTCTGAAAGATTTGTAGCTGAGGTCTCAGATACAGATTTAGTTTCGGATCTGCCTGTTGGTCTGTTAATTATGGCTAATTGTTATTGTGTTAAGCACTAGACTAGACATTTAATGTACAATATTTCCTTCAATTCCTACAACTCAAGGTGGGCATTGTTGTCCTTATTTATAGATAAGGAAGTTGAGATCCTACACGATAGGTAAAGGAGAGATTAGAGTCTATATCTGCTATGATTCAAAATAAGTCCTTTATAAACCGTACAGTATGGACACTAATAAAGTCAAATGATAATTTCAGTACTTAATTCTATAGTTATACTGAATTAGAAAATCTAGTCTGCTCTTTGGTGAATCTTTTATTTTTTTGTTTGTTTTGATGTAATTATTGCTTTGTGACTGGGATATGACTTGCATGGGTGGCTATATTTTTCTTCAAATCATTAGAATATGGAGTTGATTTATATAAGATTACACATGAATTTCATCTTCTTAGGGGGCATTATTTTGAAAAAATATATATATATAGCCTTTATAATGTCAGTAATACAACCAGCACTCAACTAATTCAACAAATGTTTATGTAACAACTAATTCCAGTTGACTTTAAAAATAGGTCAAGTAGTTAAAAAAACATTTGACTTTCTTCATAAACTATTTCTTTAAAAAAAGGTTTTTTGTTTTTTTTTTTTGTTTTGTTTTGTTTTTTTTGTTTGTTTGTTTGTTTGTTTTTGAGAGAGAGAGAGAGCATGAGCCGGGGGAGAGGTAGAGGGAGAAGGAGAAGCAGACTACTTGCTGAGAAGGGAGCCTGATGCCAGCCTTGACCTGAGCTGAAGGCAGATGCTTAACTGACTGAGCCACCCAGGTGCCCCATAAATCTGTTGTTTGTACTGCAGTATTCAGTTGCTTTAGGTGGCCTCAGCAGATAATAGAACTTTAGTGAATTGAAGATTTTAATTAGAGTAATGTAAATGCTTTTAGGATATAAAGTGCCTCCACAAAGCATGTCTTCAGCCCCCCCACCCCGCCTCGCACACTACCTCTTTAGACCCAGATAACACTCTCCTGCCTACACAGTGTAATAGTGTTTTACTTGGTTCTTTGAGATCTACTTTTGCCTCTTGATGTTTTCCACTGCAGTCAAGTAATAATCTGGCATATCTGTTCATATACTTCCCTGATTAAAAACCTTTCCATGACTTTCCATTGTCTTTAGGATAAAGAGAAAACTCCCTTAGATGGCTGATAAGCCCCTGTGATCTTCTCCCTTCATACCTTGCTAGCCTTATGTGGTACCATGTATCCTGCTACTGGCATACATACCCTTTCAATCCACTGTATTTATCATTCTAGCAGATTGCTAGATTCAAAGACTCCTCTACTTTATCAGCTGTGTGTCCCTGAGCAAACTTGCTCAAACTTGCCTAACATTTCTGTGCTTCAGTTTCCTGTCTGCAAAATGGGGATAAGGAAATCCCCCATTTACTTCATAGTGTGAGGATTATAAAAGAAAATGCCACTGTTGAGACCCATTGCTCAAAATATACATATATGTATAATATTACTAATATATAATATATATTAGAGTAATATATAGCATATATTACTTTCCAAATATTACTACTCATTGAAAATGCACCCAAGAGCTCTGAAAGGCACATAATAGGAACTAAGTAGATAGGCACACAATAGGAACTAAGTGCTTAAAACTATTATCATTTCTGGAGAGTCTGTGATATGCAGGGTGCTATATTAGACATTTTACATATTCTATATATTGTGAAATTTAATCTTGATCCAACCTTTCATTTCTTTACTGGGATTGCCAAAATCTCCTATACATTGCACCCTCTGGGAAAACAAAGCAAAAGAAAATAAGACAAAGCAAAAATTGGTCACATTGTATGTTTTTAAGGCATTAGACAAAAATGTTACTTGATACATTTTTTTCACTATCTTGTTTTAATATATATATATAGATATAGATATAGATATAGATATATAGAATTCAAAGGATTCCCTACTGGAGGTAGATAGAATCCAAAGTTTTTAATTGCTGTAGACTTCTGGATCTGAAAGTCATCAGAACAAGATTGGTGATGGCTCTAGGCAAGTTTGAAGAATGCTGTCAATTTATTGTCAGTATTTCATTCTAGAAATGAGCTAAGTACTTTTCAAGTGGATAGTGTACTATTATCCTCCAACTTCATACCATGGAACTTATTTAAACTTCCTCCAGGACACTATCTCATTTCTTAATTTAAAAAAAGGTCTATTACAAACCACTCTAGCTACTAAAATGTGCCTTAAGGCTTGTATGCACTCATGAGTTTAAGTTGAACACTTCTTAGAGAAATGCATTTATACCTGGGGTACAGCATAAAGGCAAAGTTCAAACAAGCAGAGTATCCTAAGAAGCATGTAAGTGAATTAAAATCATATAAGTGTGTGTGTGTGTGTGTGTGTGTGTGTGTATGAAGTGAGCTTGACAATTACCTATGAGATTTGTGGAATTAGAAGTTTACAGGACCATCTTTACCTCGACTTCCTTGTTCAGCTAACCTGAGCCTAGCTCTTGTGTGTGCTTCTCTGAGTTGCTATGGAAGAACTTTCTCACTCTTTTCTCCCATTTACATGACATCTCCTACCTCCCCTGAAGTCCTACTCCCCTCCTTTCTTATCCTTACCTCATTTCTTTAACTAGCCTCAGCAAAATAATTCTTGCTGACTTAATGGGTAGAAGGCTTTGATCAAACTCCTGAAAAACACAGAACTTTCAAAATATGAAGCATGAGCTTGGCTGTGTCATTGCATTTGAATAGAATGGTAGCAGCACTGTGAGGATATAGAATGGTCAGTGGAAGATTTCAGAAAGGTCTTGCCATAAGCACTTTAACTGTGGCTCTTTCTGAAGAACTCATTTATGTTTTCTCTCTCTAAAGAGAAGATGGGTAATTCAAATGTTATGTTTTCCAATTCCTTTGAACATGATAGTGAATGATTTTTCCTATTCATTTTATGCCAGGACCTCATAAATTCTACATAAGACACAATAAGTAGATCTTTAAAAATGGGGGAAAAGTGTGGAGGAAGTTTCTTTTCATTACTATTTTATAACATGAAAAATCTTGTCTCTTGTTTCATGAGCTTTTTGCCACCATCTTGCTCAGGTAACCACTTCAAAATTTTAAGGATATGGTATAAGCACTCCTTTTCTTTTCTCACCTTTCCTTTTTCTTTATTTTAAAAATCTAGACTGAATTCCTGTTTTTAAACAAATTGTAAACATTTCAAATGATAAAAATAAAATGAAGCTGTGTTAAAATGAATTTCATTTACTTATGCGGAAATGAATTACATAGAAGGGTACTACAAAAATAAAGAATGGTAAATCTAAAAAGACAACAGGTTATTTACTTAATAGATTAAAAAAACACTTTTGTAGTCAGGAATAAAATGCAATTCAAATAGACAGACTATATTAGATCAATTTGAGACTTTTGAATGTATTGAGATGAAACCAAGTCAAGTGCTATAATAAGAAAAGACCAAGAATTTGGATATACTCTTTACTGGAGCTTCTAAAGTTAGTAAGTTTTGAAGTTTTCATTTTGTGAATGAGAATATCTATTGTCTTCTCATGCAATTTCCTAAAGGATTTTAGATCTATGAGAACTACAAAAATAACTTTAAGAAGTAGAGATTTTGGTTAAGTATTAGTATGGGTGGAACCGCAGAAAAGAGATGACATCAGGGCAAAGGGAATACATCAGAGACAATTTGAAGAAGGAAATAATTTAAACATTCTAGCGTTAGAAAGAAGGCTTTCATAAAAAATGAATGCCATCCACCAAAAGATAGCATTTCCATGTCATCTAAATATTTCTGGGATTCAATGACCAATCTTCAGTATTTTTAAATCAAATGAGTTTCATGGTTGTAGAGGAAATGTGTCATGTCCATCATTGCACATGGCAGGAAGAGCCCAATGTGGAAGCTGAAGAAGCAATGTGAAACACCACTAACACAGTTTTCATCTTTTTGTTAAACATTCCTTTAAAAATTGTCCTTTAAGTCATGATTAATCCTGACAAGTCCTTGGTAAAGAGGGGTTCCTGATGCAAAACTAGGGATTCTGAAGTGGTGAAGTCTGAGGGGACCATGGGAGTTCCAACGAGGCATTTTATTTGCCTTGAAGTTTTGACTAGGGTCACCACTGCTTGTAGGTATGGAAAATCTGGAACTGGTCATGAGCCTGAATGGGTGTTATGTTCTATAATTGCCACACCCACTGAGTAGGGAAAGGTGGTATAATAATGTCTTCCTTGAATTATAATTTTAAAAAGGCAATGTTTGCTAAACAGGTTGTTTATTAATTTATTGTTTCTGAATGGAATTCAAGAGTTTAGAATACATTTTGGGATTAGAACAAGCTTTGGAACTATCTAGGCCAAGGAAAGTTTTAGTACTCTTAGAAAGATATTTTTATAATGGAAATGTTTGAAACATCATAGCTCTTAACCTGAGTAATAATAAATAGAAATTGTGATGGTTTGGTACTACCTCAGTACTCGAAATGGAAAATTGAGTAAAAATAGCTCAAGTTCCAGGGCTTGGTTTTTCACTTTATAGAATGGCCTAATACCATGTAGGTAGGAAAAACAGAATTCCCATAATGACTTGTGTGCAAATGAAGGTTCCCAGTGAACTAATTTTACTCAATAACAGAGCACAATTTTCCAGTGAGCATCATCCACCATTTATCCAATTTCTCTCCTTCGCTATCTGTGATTTACAAATTTACAAATTGAAGATGTAATCAAAGTATTTTGTTTTCTGGCAGTTTTATCCTTAGATCTTTTAACATAATAGCAACATCTTCTTTTGAAACCAGAAAGCTTTCCCTTACAGTGTCTTGCAAGAAAGAGATGAGGTCTTATGGTGACTTATTTTCTTTGTATAGTTTAAATTTTTTATGATTTTTCTCTTGGCCATAAAAATCAGTTTCAAATAATTTTAATGCTGCTTTATGTAGATTGAATCAATAAATAGAGGTCAAATGCTTATTTTTTTAACTTCACATATTTGAAGAGTCAAGAATGAGCGTATTTTTAGCTGGACTTTCTAAATTCTTAGTCTTATTATGCTTTAGGAAATTAAAAAAAAAAAAACTTGCATTGGCATTCTACATGGTGTAATTTGGATCCTTGATTTTTTGGCTTCAGTTTGTACACTAAGCATTTGGCACAGAGAGGCCAAGACCATTATAAATAGACCCCTGGCTTCTGAAATACTGGGAGCATTATGTTCTTAATGCAAGAAAACTTAAAAACATTGCTTTCATTGTAACTGAAGCTGCTTTAACAATCCCGTAGACGTAATGTTTATATCTGGATTTATTTTTCCCAATATTTTTGGTTAAAGCCTTGCATTTTTATTTTGTAAGTGGCTGAAAAAATTGGTTAAATGAAATCAAGATGCACTGATGCCAAAAAGATGTGTAAGCAATGAAATATGATGACTTAAAAAGTAGGTTTTGTTTCTACATCATCCAGACTTACCACTTACACTGCTCACATACGTTGGATACCTGCCATATTTCTACTTTGCAGTAGGAGGAACTGGCCCAGAAGTTTCCTCTTTATATATTTATGTGGGTGGGAAAGGAAATCCTCTGGAAAACTTACTTTAGGAAAAGTTATTATGATTTCTCAATAATCATAGATGGAAAAATCTAATACTCACAGACAGAAAAATTTAATTTGTTCAAAAATTGATTTTAACCTGAATTGAGCTGATAACTAAATATCACATGGGCAAACCAGTAACAAATTCGGTCACTGCTTAGGTATTTCATTTAAGCATATTTTCACCATATTTTTACATATTTTTACTGCTGACACATTTTATTCTACACTGATCAATATTGACATATTCTGTCCTGACATCAGTTCTCTGGCAACTAGATGTGCCGCAATTCAATTTAACTCTGATGCTCACTACCCAGGTAGTGCAGGTAGTGCAGGGTTGTGCAGATCCCACAGGTAAGGACAAAATCCTTCACAAGACTACCCCCATGCCAGATACTCTCTGTGAGACAGAGCCACCAGTGTTTCTGACTGACCAAAGAAATGTTCCTAGAACCCTCATTCAGGTTAGATAATTTGCTGGAATGACTAACAGAACTTACCTAAAGCACTGTGTTTATGCTTACGATCTTATTAGAAAGTATACAGATCAGGAACGGCTAAATATAAGAGACACATAGGCAAGATCTAGGGTAGAGCATGGGGGATGCAGAGCTTCCAAGCCCTCTCTTTTTGGAATCTAGGCATGTCACCCTCCCGGGACATCAGGGGGTCCACCAACCCAAAAGTTCCACTGTGGCCATCGTCCAGAGTTTTAACTGGGGTTTTATTATGCAGGCACGGTTGATCAAATCATTTACCAAGTAATGACATCAAACTCCAGCTCCCTTCCCCTTGCCAGAGTTTAGGCTAACCCAAGTTCAAGTGCTCTAATCATGTGGTTAGTCATGCTGGGAGACCAGTCCACATCCTGAAGGTATCTAGGGCCCCACCCAGAGTCACCTAATTAATATAACAAAGACAATCCTCTGCAGAAAGTTTTACCCAGGAAATTCCAAGTTTTTTGGAAACTTTATGCCAGGAACAAAAGTCAAAGACCAGAATTTCTTTATTGTACCACACATGTATAAGTTTAGTTGAAAGTTATCTGACTGATGCTCTCCAAGACAATTTTTTTTCCTCCAGTGCTAAGTTGTTACAAAGAGAGAAGAGTAGTTTTCTAGTGGGTCTTCTAGAATTATTATAATTGAATTAACATGATAACAAACTAGAATATAACCTTGAGAACTAGAAACATAATTTTATGTCATATAGCAATTGAAGAGTGACTGTCACTAGAACATGTTTATTGTATTTAACCTTTCTTTACAGAAAATATAAAAATCTAAGTGTGTTTGAAGTGGTGAAAAAATAATTTCTCCTTTCCATGTTATTTACGACTCTCTAGTTTTTCAGTTTTTCTCTTATGTGACAGGTAATAAATATGAACACTTCTATCAGTAAGGAAAGTTAGAATAAACAAAAAAATCAGTGGATATTTTCAATGAAAACAAGCATTGTTCATAGCATAGCATCCTCTTTTGGATTATCTGATTCTACTTCTGCAGGTGCTCTGTGCCTTGCCCTGCTTGTAGGTAATGCATCTACTCACAAAATCATTTCAACGTTCTTAATATACAAATGTATGTATTCTTTGTCATCTCTGAATAAGTTTAACATTGCCTATTTATCTCATTAACACAGAGTTTAAAAAAATAGATGTTCATTATATATCTTTTCAAGAGTCTTGATTTTACTTCTTTTTGGAAAATTTTCCTTCAACAGAGATTATCAAGGGATTGATTACATGGCCTGGAAGAAAGTTGGGGACAAGTAAAACCAATGGTTAGGTTAGTTACCTTCAAACTCTGACCAGCAAGTCAGAGCACTTCAGAAAATCTAGTTTAGGGGCACCTGAGTGGCTCAGTGGGTTAAGCTTCTGCCTTTGGCTCAGGTCATGATCTCAGAGACCTGGGATCAAGCGCTGCATCAGGCTCTCTGCTCAGCAGGGAGCCTGCTTCCTCCTCTCTCTCTGCCTGCCTCTCTGCCTACTTGTGATCTCTGACTGTCAAATAAAATCTTTAAAAAAAAAAAAAGGAAAATCCAGTTTAGCATGGTTATTATTTGGTAATTGATGTAAATTATTTAGTCCAGTATCTCAGTAATTACTAATTTATTAATATTATTAATAATTATTTTTATTTACTTAACTGAAAATTGTAGGTTGTAGTTATGATGTAGGTAAGAAATGTATTTGTCCTGAGGCATGCCATTTACAAACCAAAGGGATCCCTAGTAGAACTGCTCTGTTAAAGACAATGCAGAACACAATTTCTAGGGAAATTCCTTGAACATCATCTCTATGCTGATAACCCTAACATTTTTATGTCTAGACTCGTTTTCCAGCCCTCATTTCTGATTCCAATGTGTTAAGAATGGAAGAATGGAATCGTTACCACTGAGACAAAGAAGGCTGCAGATGGAGCGTTTCTGAGGATGAACGTCACTGATAATTAGATATATGAGGTTGAATTCAATGGCAAAGTCTCAGTAGAAACAGCAATGGGGAGCTGTCAGCATTTACATGGTATTTATAGCCCGGAGACTGAATGAGATCAGCAAGGATGGCAGTGTAGATGGGAAAGAGAAAAGGAAGAATGAGCCCTGGATTCGGTATTTAGTGTCTGGGGATGTGAGGTGAAATCAGCAAAGGAAGCTGAGAAGGAAGAGCCTGTAAATTAGGAGGTAAATGAAGAGCTTGTGCTCTCTGGGAAGTTAAGTGAAAATGTGTGTCAGGGAGAATGAATGGTCCTGAGAGGTCAAGTAAGATGAGGACCTGGCATTTTCCTGGCACTGATTTACTTGTGTAAATTATTACTCTTAATAAGAGAAAGTCAAAAATACTCAGTTGAGGTGGGTTTAAAAGGCAGTTGGAGGAGACACAAGTGTAGAAAACTCCATCTTTTACCTGATCTTGTTTATGCCCGTGTCTCCTGGCAGACCTTCCTCAAAGTGAAAGCTAGTGTGATCCCTTTAAAACTGAAGTCAGATGTGGTTACTCTCTACTACAAACTTCCCCATCTTACGGAGAGTAAAAGCTAGAATGCTTACCTGGCACCTCCATTATCTTTCTGACCTTATCCCCTACTCCTTTCTCCCGGATTCCCTTATCACTTCCTCTCCTTATTTGATTCCTGAAGTCTTATGCTTTAGTGACTTTCTTCTTGTTCTGCCTTTCAGTTGAAATGCTTTTTTTTTTTTTTTTTTAATATCCACATATTTCCAACTTTCCCAGAATGCCATATCAGTGAGGCTTTTGGGAGGGCTGTTCTTTGGAATCTCATGCTCCCCTTCCTCACCTCCCACATCGATACTCACTTTTCAGACTTAAATTTTGTTCTAGGGACTTATCAGTAGCCAACATAGTTTAAATATTTATTTAGGCTGTTGTCCTCTCCACAATGTTAGCTTCATAAAGGCAGGAGTTAAGTTTATTTATTTATTTATTTATTTTTTAGTTTTTATCTGTTTGTGGTGGGAGAGAGCTTAGCTGGGGAGGGAGAAAGGAAGAGAGAAAGAGAGAGAGAAGCAGACTCCCTATTCACCAGGGAGTCCTACCCAGGGCTCAATCCCAGAACCTTGAGATCATCACCTGACCCAAAGTCAGACACTTGACTGACTGAGTCATCCAGGTACCCCTCAGTTTATTTTGTATCCTAGTATATTCTGTGTGCTTAAAACGCCACTGTCGCACAGTGGGAATATGGTAAATATTTGTTGAATATGCAAATGAGAGAGATGTCATTCAGCTTTGTATAAAGTAAAATAAATCTGTGCTGTAGTTTTCTCATAGCAAAGAGAAACACTAGCAAATTACATCATATCTATCTTAAAATCATGAGGTAAAACATTTGTGACTACCTTAAATGGCATAAATATAAGTAATCATCAGTGACTTTATTGCAGAGGTCTATACTTTGAAGGAAATTCAAGGGTAAAATAATAGATTAAGGTACCTTGAAATATATATGTAAAGCTAGAAATAGAATTATAATATTATCATTTATATTTATAATAATGGTATTATGGTATTATGAAACTAGAAATAACATTATAATTTCACATGTATTAAAAGAGAAAAATTATTTTCAAACATAAGACACAATAATTATCTGTGCTTCTCTGAGATTTGTAAACTATTGAGGGTATCACTTTTTGGAGCTAACACTCATGTACACTTTTTTTAAGATTAAAAATAATCTGAGGGTTCTTTGCTGGCTCATTTGGTTAAGGAGCTGTCTTTGGCTCAGGTTATGGTCTCAGAGTCCTGGGATCAAGCCCCATGAAGGGCTTGATGCTCGGTGGAGAGCCTGCTTCTCCCTCTCCCTCTGCCTGAAGCTCTCCCTGCTTGCGCTCTCTCTTTTTTCTCTCTCTCTCTCTCTCTCTCCCTCTGTCAAAGAAATAAATAAAATTAAAAAAAGTTTTAAATGATCCGAAGTATCTTTAATATTAAGAATTGCTATCATAAATAAATGTTACTGAAACATATTGCAATATGTAATATCAGAAAAAAGAACAGAAGGACAAATACAAAGTCAATAAGAAACACTAAGGAAAAAAATAAAAAGGTGACAGAAAAGTGAGTGAATATCCTGGGCAAATTGTAGAAGAAACCTGAACAGCTGATAAAGAATCAATAGATTCTCATTGACATAGAATTCAGAAAAATGCTTATTAAAACAATAATTAAATGCCATTTTTACATCAAGATTGACATTTCCTGTAGGGGAAGTTCTCTTACAGTACTTTCTAGACTATTTAAAGTCTGGAAATGTTAAGCATAGGTTAGGATATGGGGAAAAACTTTGTTGGTGAGAGTGTAAATTAATACAACCAATTTGACAATTTCTAGTAAAGCTGAAATATGTTTATCTATGATCCAGTTTGCCATGCAAATGAAACACTGTGGTCACATCTTAAGGCACCAGTTAATCTGAATGGCTTGTAATCCTAGAGATACTAGGATGGAATGTGCTTGGAACAAAGAAAGTTGAGCTCTAATTAATGGTGTTATAGACTGTTAGGAGGCTTCTGGACTAAGAGATGGTAAATGGTTAGCATGGGAGGCTAGAAATCGAGAATACACAGATTTTAAAAAATTATTGTAACTCTAATGTTTTCCATGAAAAATGATAGAGGATCAGTTGGGATAAATTGTCTGAATCATTGGGCTGGTATATGCCTCTGTTGCAGGGTTTTTCAGTCTTAGCTCTATGGGCTTTTGGGATGACCAATTCTTTGTCATAGGGGACTATGTCTTATGCAGTGTAGTATGGTTAGCTCCATCCCTGGTCTTTATTGTGTAGATGCAAGGAGTACCCTTCAGTTGTGACAACCAAAAATGTCCTCACATTGCCAAATGGCAGGGGTGGGGTGGGGTCCAGTGGCGTGGGAGTGGAAGAACTTGGCCCCCTTTGGAGAGAGTTCACTGATCAATGCCACTGATATTTCATTTGGCATGAAGGTAATAGTTCTGATTCCATAAATTGGCATTCCTCCTAGAGCTGATATTCTCTCTGAACCTCATCTATACCAATGAAAGTTCAGTTTCTTGACTTTCAAAACCGGGACCAGAACCTAGAAACAGGGATCATCACATCCATGTATGGTCACCCTTTGAGACCCTGCCTATATGCCTGGCTGGTCATCCTGGATAACATCTCTCGTTCCTTTAACTGTAATAACAGCCAGTATGGTTTGATACATTCAGTGTCTTCTAGAAATCTAATGAGGAAACAGAAATTAGGACAAAGATTATTTATTGAGAATTCATTGCTGCATAATTCATAGAAGAGATTATATTAATCTCTTTCTACCATTCTGATTCAAATGATCAAAACCTAGTTAAATCTACGTAAGGAAAAACAAAAGAAAGCAAAAAACAGAGTATGGGTAACATATTTGTATATTCAACAAGATTGTGGAAAAGGACACCGAGTAATTGGATTTGCACATGATTGCATCCAGGAATCCAAATTATGTCAGGACTCCCTTATTCTATCTTTATATCTTATCCTTGCTTCTTTTATGTTGACTTCACTCAAATTATAGCTGAGCATCCCCATATATGGTAGAGTATGAGTACTGTGAAAAAGTTTTTTTAAGTCATCCAGCATCCAAAGATAAGCAATATCAAAAGTTTTCCTTCCATACCTCATGTATGTAATTGTATACACACATACCGTCCCTGAACACACTTACACAAGCATACATAATTATTTGGGGAGCAAACTGGATATATATAGTTTTATAGTCGGCTTTGGTTACTTAGCACTTTTTGTTTTGTTCTATTTAGCACTCTTTAATGAAGATATCCTTGTTACTAAGTTTTATTTGAAAATGATACTCAAAGATTGTGCAGTTTCATTCTGTCTACTTTTATACAGCCATTTCCTGCAAGATGCTCCTAATATTTAAGATGATTTCAATTTTCACTAACATAATGCTAAATAAATCCCCAAATAAAAATAATCAGAAACACACATTTTTTATTCTGTCCTAGAATAAATTCCTAGATACAGAATTAGTGAATCAATGGATATGTAACTTTTTGAGAATCAAAAGTCACTTTGAGAATGTTGTTCTGATTTAAAATTTCAACAGCATTTGTATATATTTGTATTTTATTACTATAAATCTGCTGACATTGGATGTTTTAGTTTGCAAATATTTTTCAAATTGGACAGATGCTTTAATTTGCTTGAATAGTTCTTCATGTGTTTATTATTTATTTGCACATCTTATTTTGAGAATTGCCAAAGCCTGTGTTTGCCAATTTTCATTGGCATGCTTTTTATTTTCCTTATGGATTTAAAAGAGATGGTTATTTTGTTAATTTATTAACATTTTATCACATATCTTGTAAACACATTTTCCCTGTGTTCCTTGCATTATAATTTTGTGATGTTTTTGATATATAATTTTGGGTTCATATGTAGTCAAATTATCACTTTTTTTCTTCATTTACTACAGTCACCAATACCCATTGTCATACTTAGGCCTTATTATTATAACTATAATATCTTCATAAACCTAATTTCAGACATACTTTCCTTTTTCAACTTTCCAGCTTCCTCCCTCTAACATACCCACTCCAGTAATTCCTTCCTACAGGACTCTCCACCCATCAGTCCCATTATCATTTGCTCTCCTTCAAGTCTTGATTTCCCTTTTTACCCAACAAAAAGCCCATCAAGACAATAAATCCCTAAAATATCCTCGACTCCCTTAACCCTCTTACTCTACCTCTTAAAACCCAACCCTGATCAGATTCAGCTCTAGACTGTTTGCTATATGACTCAGTCTATTGGGATAAAGAACACAGTCACATTACTTGGCTTCCCATTAAGTCAATGACCACTAACCACAACTGGGCCTTTTTGCTGCCATCATGACACAGTTCCCTAAACTGTTAATAGCCTTCTCTTCTCCAAACAATCAGCTAATGGCTTTGTTTTCTATTTCACTAAAGAGATAAAAATAATCAGCAGAGGATCCACATTTCCCACTATCTCACCTGGCAACCTGTGTGCATAGGCAGGGAACACTTTGCCAAACCTCTGTTCCTATGGATGCCCTGTCCTGTCCTGTTCTTTCTTCAAAAAAAAAAAAAAAAAAAAAAAAAGATTTTATTCATTTGCCAGAAAGAGAGAACGAGAGAGAGACCATAAGCAGGGTAGAAAGCAGGCAGAGTGAGAGAAAAAAGCAGCTCCCCACTAAGCAGGGAGCTGATACAGGACTGGATTCTAGGACTCTGGATCATGACCTGAACCGAAGGCAGCTGCTTAACCAACTGAGCCACCCCGGTATCCCATGATGTCCTGTTCTTGTTCTATGAAAGGCCAGTGTTCTAGTTATTCGCTCAATCTGAGTCTCTCTTTCCAGATAATAACTTAATTCCAGAAATGCTTCCCTTGTTGTACTGTATTTTAATAATATCTTAGTGGTCATTGTCCAGGCACCTGATCAGTCCTCTGAATCTGCAGGAGAAACCATCATGGATTCAGAGGGTACATGTGGCCACAAAGCTTGCTTCTTCACCATATTGAGATGACTCAAGCCCCTTAGTTCTTTTATAGATTCAGAGAAAAAACTGGAGAGATGTCAAGAGTAGGAGAGAGTATTTGAAAGACTGCCTTTGCCCCAAGTCCGCGTCATCCACTAAATACTATATAAACTAAAGATACTTTTATACCCTTTTTACAAAACTTGGGTAAAATTTTCTGTTTTCTCTTTTCCTTGGTACAGATAGTTTTTTTGTTAGCACATTGGAATAATATAATAAATTTTCAACACAAAAAATGAATTTCTAGTTAAAGATGTAGTTAAGTGCCAACCTTCTTATTTTTTCCTCAATAGTATTAATATAAACTGGTAAATATATGATATAGATTCCAACTTTCAGTGAATGGGAGTAAAGAAATTCCACCAGTGTTAGCTAGAAAATATTTCTTGAGAAATACTTGAAATTTGAAGTAGAAACTTTAGTTCTATAATAGTAAATTAGAGAATAATTATTGCTCTACTTATTCAAAATAGAATCTGTTATACCCTTTATGAATATCATCTTTAATACCTTTATGTTCTCTAATGCTCTTAATGAGTATCCCCTTTCATAATTATATATGACCTACCAACCATGGCTAATGTAGGAGTTAAACAGACATAGAGTCACTTGTACGAATAAATAGGAAGGAGAGAGACAGAAAAGTGAATTTTGCTTAAGGTAAATTAGAATAACCAATTATCTGCTTCTCCCCAGGCCCATCCATGCCGCTTTTAGCTGCATTATGGAAAATGTTTCACTTAATTTCTGGTCACTGCCTGAAATTTCTAGACCCACTTTCCTAAAATATGCAACGCTCCCCCAGGAGAACCAGCAGAGAATTTGTTATAGGATACAGTGCATTTAATTTGCTACCTTATCTTTTCTTCTACATCACTGCCAATAAGCCTATGTTTTTGCCAGCCTTTTCTCAAAATTTGGTGGTAACTATAGGGAATAGATACATAGGAAAGTGAGAAAACATAGAATTTAACTTTATTGTTAAATTGTACTTCCCCATACACCAATGAGTCTACTTTTTAGGGTACCCATTGCCAACCAATTACCCCCTTCCTAACCCTACCAAATGTTGTTTTTGTTTTTCTCCTTTGAAAAAGTATTCAGTTTATAAAAGGAATATTTACTAAGCCCTAGTTATCTATAGGCACTGTGTTCTAAAGGTGAAATGTACATTCTATGTTTTATGTCCATGCACATGTGAAAGGTACATGTATATTCTATGTTCTATGTACATCACAGCCTCCTGTGCTTCTTAGAACAGCACTGAGGAGGCCACATTGCAACTGATGGTTTACTTGCATGCATTTTCCTTCAGATTATATGCAACATAAGGGTGGGGCTTTATATGTTCTTTATTCTCCGTTATCACCAGCATTTAGCACAGTGTACCTTACATATACATCACTGACACTTTTAAATTAGTTGCTTAGTATATATTTTTGAATGAATGGGTTATAAATCTGATAACGAGATTTTTAACATATTGGAGAAAGAAACATATCTATATCTATGTAACTGGCTAAAAATTTTGTGGCAGGGTGTGCCTGGGTAGTTCAGTAGGTTGGACCTCTGCCTTTGGCTTGGGTGGTGGTCTCGGGGACCTGGGATCGAGCTCTGCATCGGATTTTCTGCTCGGGCGGGGAGCCTGCTTCCCCCTCTCTTTCTGCCTGCCTCTCTGCCTGCTTGTGATCTCTGCCTGTCAAATAAATAAATAAAATCTTTAAAAAAAATTGTGTAGCAGGATAATATGTTTAGAAGGTTACTTTGTGATTTATTTTTGTTGCCATGGGACAGAAAAGCATGAAATGTACATTTGCCTTCATGAAAGAGCCCCAAAATGTTGTATGGACACATGTTCTAAGTTCTAGGTTCCCTTTTAGTGGGGAGAGAAATAAGAGCTTCTTTGTGTTTCTTGAAACCTCTTGATAATAATCCTTACACAGTTTGCATCTTGGAGGTTGAAGGTACTAGGAGGTACTAGGTTGAAGGTACTAGGAGTTGGAAGGCACTTAATCTAGGAGGGAAGACCTAGACTTTTCCCTTTCAGGGTTATGGGAGGGCTAACTGTGTACTATGACTAAGGAGGGTAGACACTTTGCTACAACTGGACAGCTCGAGACTTCTCAGTTGGAAGGAGTAGTCCTGAGGGCCTGGACTTTCTCAATGAAGACAAGATGAACTTTGTCTACCCGGTTTAAGCCCCTACAAGCCCTTAATAACCTGAGCAGTATTCTAAAAATGGTTCACATTGAGATCTCCTGGCCATTGAGAGCTTGACAAAACTAAATTTAATGTGCTGTAAAGTGTTCCAGAATAACACAAGCTCATTATCTATTCATGCATTGATTTAGGAGAGGGCAGAGAAGAATTGCCGCCCCCCCTCATCCCCCGACGGGACTTTAGTGTTGGAGGGAGGGAGAGAGTTAAGAAATCTCTTAACTTTGATTAGAAATAGAGGCAGAAAAGAGCATTTGAGGAAGAAAGAAGAGCATGAACAATTGTGTAGAGGTAAGGGCATATGTATTGGAAGAAAAACATATTGGTAAGTGCTTACCAATATTTGTGCGGCATGAGAAAAAAATTACAATAATTTTGAATATCGTACTCAGGGACCTAAGATAGTCTGAATCAATAGGTCTGCAATGGGGTCTACTATGTGGATTTTGACAAAGTTTTGCAGGTGTGCCTGATGCACTGAAAAAGGTGAAAAGCATAGGGAGGGAGGGGTGAATTAGCAGGAAAGAATAGTGGGACTTTAGCCAAAATCTAAATAGAACTGGATTTTGAAAGATATTGAACAACTTGCTGAGAAGCTTGAACTTTGGATGGAGGGAGTTCCAGCTTCCTCTATGTATTACATTTTATTTTATTATGTGAGCATGTGCCATTGCTGTCTGTTATGTGTTTTTCATGTTTAGCATTTATCAAAAGTGACCCTCATCCTCCTTCTTTCCTTCCTTCATTCTTTCATTCATTTATCAGGCACATCTTGAATACCTTAGATACAGAAGTATAGATACGGCTGTAAAAGATACGATCCCTAATTTCAGGAAGTTCTTAATGAGTATGGTTCTCTTAACACTTAACTATACTCTTGGTAAAAATTTTACCATAGGTTAACAATTTAGAATTTATATGAACCGGTTACTTGTATAGGGTAGCTTGGTAAATTTTCAGTAAGAGAACAGTACATTTTTCACAAAAGCATTAAACACTTCCACCTCTGAAAGCAAAATTCTGCCTTTAAAGGAGGAAAGGACTAATCTAGTTAGAAAATCATTGTAATGAAAATCGAAATGAACTTTCTGAGGCCCTTACTAGCCTGTTTGGTCTTTTTCTCTTTTTTTTTTTTCTTTTTAAATTTTTTATTTAAATTTCAATTAGTTGACAGATAGTGTATTATTAGTTGCAGTAGCAAAATTTTGTGATTCATCACTTATATACAACACTCAGTGCTCATGCCAAGTGCCCTCCTTAATACCCATCAGCCATTTAACCTATGTCCTCGCCCACCTCCCCTCCAGCAAACCTCAGTTTGTTCTCTATCGGTAATCTATTTTATGGTGTGCCTCTGTGCCTCTGTCTTTTTGTCTTTCCCATATTCATCTCCTTCATTTCTTAAATTGCACAGAGGAGTGAAATCATATGGTAGCTGTCTTTCTCCAACTGACTTATTTTGTTTAGCATAATACTCTAAAACTTCATCCACATCGTTACAAATGGAAAGATTTCATTCTTTTTGATGGCTGAGTAATACACACACACACACACACACACACACACACACATGCACACACTCACACCACATCTTCAGCCATTCACAAGTTGGTGGACATTTGGCTCTTTCTGTAGTCTGGTTATTGCTGATAAGGCTGCTATAAACATTGAGGTGCATGTGTCTCTTTGAATCAGCTTTTTTTTTTTTTTTAATCTTATGGATATATACCTAGTAGAGAAATTGTTGGATCATAGGGTAATTCTCCTTTTAACTTTCTGAAGAAACTTCATACTTTTTTTTTTTCCAGAGTGGCTGTACCAGCTTGCATTCCCGCCAACAGTGTAAGAGGGTTTCGACTCTTCTCATCCTCACCAACACCTGTTGTTTCCCGTGTTGTTAATTTTAGCCATTCTGATAGGTGCGAGGTGATATCTCATTATACTGGCGGCTCTTTCTAATTTAAATATTTACTATACATGATGACTACCCTTCGGAAATTTCACTCTTCATAGGCTCTTAAAAAATGGTGGTTGAAGTAGTTTTTGACAGTGATTTCTTCTGCATAACTTGATATATTCGGTATGTGGGTGGCTAGATATATGTATATACTTCTAAGCAGAATTCTAGTTACAAATGGTTTTGGCTTCCAATTCAGTCAATTCCATACCCTGACACTTACCACTGTTTCAGGTTAATCTTCTATAAACTCGTTTTGAAAAGACATGTTATGGTTATTCCAAAACTCCTCAAAAGTAGAAATATTTCAAAAGTATAAAAGGTTAATCGTAAGAGAACTCTAAGCACACATTTCTTCCTTATGAAAATTTGGGTAGGTCATGAAGGAGCCAAAGAAATATGTTCTGCAAAATGCTGAAATAATATCTGGAAAATATGTGAAACTAAAACCACCACACAATCTGAGTTAAATGCCTGTATTTATTTATATAATGAGTGTGACCCTCAGTGTATAGAAGATGCCTCTTTTTTTGACTGTGGTTTTCGTCTATGAAGAGCCCTGGATGGCCTGGATTCTACTTAATTAAAAGCCATAGAGGCCCCCCCAGATGTTAAAAGGGCCTGAGCTGAACAGTGTGTTGACATCAGATGAATGGGCAAGGCCACCTGCTAGCACCACTCTTGGCTTTGTGGATGATTTGCATTCCTGTGGCCTGTTGCTCGGCATGACCACTCTCAGCACTTCACAGCCCCATGGCCTGTTTAATATCATGGATGCCTTCCAGTCATGAAGTCCCTCTTCTATATTAACCTCAGCACACAATAGGGAGAGGGGCTAGTTCCATGATTTCTCTCTCCTTGCAGTATGATGTTTTTATTTAATTCAGGCCACATAAAAGAAGAGGAAATTCTGGATTAAGATAAAATAAATTTCTTCTTGCCTAAAATCATTAACAGATCGTTTGTTCTTTCATGAAGATAATGCTCCTCATTTTAATAGGCAAATAGTATGAGCAATACCAAAAATACAGATCTTGACATTATTAATATTCACAGACTGTTTCAATTTTGTTTCTTCAATGTTTCTCTCAATAGAGACAGTCAACCAAGTGTGTAAAGACTCGCCTGCAAAGGCTGAGATGATATTAGTCTATAAACGTAGAAATTTTATACTTGAAGAGGAGGAATTGTAGGCGACAACAGAAGTGAAGGGAATAATTCATAATGCAATCTAGAATATGTCAAGAACGTGAAGAGAAGGATATTATTGAAGGAACTTGCCAAACAGTTTATTTTAAAGTATTTTAAGAGCAGTAAAACTAGTGGGGATGTATATAGGTAGATTTGGTGCCTTGCCCATGAGACATTGAAGAAACAGCTTATACCAAGCATTAGCAGAAGTATTGACATTACACATAAAATACATCTTTGTTTTTTTCCCCCAAATATAGTTGTCTTCATACTAAAATAGAAAATTTATATTCAATTCTATGCTTACATGTTGAAATAAAATATGTTTCATTAATAAAGTACCTGAAGCATTTTACATATATCTGTGTGGGTTTGAGGTACAATTGTTTAAATTGTGTCAATATGATTTGGTAAGTAATTCACAAAGGAAAGATATCACTACTTTGGGGCTCTTTAAAATGCTAATAGTTATCTAAACACCAACCAATAATCACAGATGGAGTATTCATAAAGAGGAGAAGATGGCATTTTCTTGCAGCATTTTAACCTAGTTGGAACTTGCTTTTAAATAATGCCACCTGTGGCCTAAATAAGCATAGGTGGTGCTAATAGAAAAATGGTATAATAAATATAATCCTTCAAGACATGTTTGTAATATTATTTTAAACATAATCAATGCCATTTTTTCTAAAGATAACCCATTTTGAATGTTACCAGTAATGGGGCAATTTTAAAAAGACACCTTTTTTTCTTTTTTAAGATTCTATTTATTTATTTGACAGAGATCACAAGAAGGCAGAGAGGCATTCAGAGAGAGGAGGAAGCAGGCTCCCTGCTGAGCAGAAAGCCTGATAAGGGGCTGGAAGCCAGGGCCCTGGGATCACAAACTGAGCCGAAAGCAGAGGCTTTAAACCCACTGAGCCACCCAGGTGCCCCTAAGAAGACACTTTTAATATAATTTTAAAATCTGTTATTATTTATATTTGTCATATAGACTACTATCATATTTATTTTTTAGAGTCACATTTATTTTTTAAGAGTTCTACATTTCTATGGATTGGGAATTATTTTTAAAGTTTTCAGTCTCAATAACATTTTGAAACACTAAGTGGTTTACTTTCTTTCTCTTGCTCTTTTTCTCTCCCTTTTTTATGATAACTCTGAGCTTGTAAGGGATTTTTTTTTTAAGATTTTATTTATTTTTTGAGAGAGAGTGAGAGAGAGCACAAGTTGTGGGGAGGGACAGTGGGAGAGGGTAAGCAGACATCCTACAGAACAGGGATCCAGATGCAGGTCCCAGGACCCTAAGATCAGGACCTGAGCCAAAGACAGATGCTTAACTGACTGGGTCACCCAGGCACCCCATGTAAGGGGTATTTTAAGTGAGGCTAATAAAAGAAAAATTGTGAGTGACATTTGACCCTAAAAAGGGTCTATTCTTCTCTAGTTTTCTGTGTCTTGAACTTATGTCTTTATGGGAGCTTGCTTTTTGATCTACAGAGTCACATAGGAAACCTAATTGAATTCTGGGAACATGGTAAAATAATTACTGTAGGTAGCTTCTCCACTTCTACAACTACAAGGAATATGGGATGAAATAAAGTTATTAAGAAAACATAGCTGGGGTTTCTGGGTTATTGTCAGTTAAATGTCTACTCTTGATTTCAGCTCAGATCATGATCTTGGGTGGTGAGATCCAGTCTGGCGTTGGGCTTCACGCTTGCTGAGGAGTCGGCTTGCTCTGTTCCCTCCCCTTGCTCATGCTCTCTCTCTCTCTCTCTCTCTAAAAACAAAAAAAAAAAAAAACAAAAAACAAAAAACCCACACAGCTGAAATTTTCACTTGCAGCTAAGATGGAATAACAAAGACTCGATTTATGCTCTAATCTAAAATAGCCAAAAATGTAAAAAACAAAAACAAACAATAACAACAACAGCAACAAAAAACTACAAAACTTCCCATTTTATTTTATTTTATTTCATTTCTTTTCAGTGTTCCAGCATTCATTGTTTATACTTTTTTAAGACAGTGAACATCAGGCAAAGAAGAGAATGATCTTTAAGATATAGAAATGTTCAAAGAAATTCTCTAGACAGAAAGAAAATTACTCTGGATTAAAATACAGCTGTATACAAAGGAATGAAAATTATCAGACATGGAAACTAGATGGGTAAATATACAGGATTTTAAAAGCCTCTTTAAAGATAAATGGACTGTTTAGACAAGAATAACATTATGATATAGAGTTATAGCATATAAATACATATCTGAAATACCATACTTTGAGAGGAAAGAAATACAAGTATGCAATTGTGAGGATTTTATATCCTATGAGAAGGAGTATAGAAATCACATAAATACAAGCTGCAAAACGTTTTATAAATTCTAAAGTAACCACTGGAATAATACAGTTATAGCCAATAAGGCAATAAAGGAGATAGATTTAAATTATAAAAAAATAGTTCAGCTAATCAAAAAAAGATAGAAAAGAGGGCAAAGAATAAATACAACAAACAGAAAACAAATAAGTAAACTAACCATATCAATAATGACCTACACACCCCAATTAAAAGATAGACTTTGTCAGAGTGGGAAAAAAAACAACCTGTAAACATAAACATGTGAGTAAATAGTAAAAGGATGGGGGGAAATTTATTAGTATTAACACTAGTAAAAGCAAAGCTGGAGTCCATATTAATATAAATAAATAAAAGAGAGTTTAGAGCAGAGGATACTGCTGGGTTAAAAGAAGTCATTTTATTTTTTTTTTAAGATTTTATTTATTTATTTAAAAGACAGATCACAAGTAGGCAGAGAGGCAGGCAGAGAGAGAGAGAGGGAAGAAGACTCCCTGCTGAGCAGAGATTCCCAGGACCCTGGGATCATGACTTGTGCTGAAGGCAGAGGCTTTAACCCACTGAGCCAGCCAGGCACCCCTAAAGGAAGTCATCTAATAAAGATAAAGTGGTCAGTTCATGAAGAAGATGCAACATAATCCTAAAGTTTATGCTCCTAAAATAGAGCTTTAAAATATATGAAGAAACAGCTAATAGAACTACAATAAATAAAAGATAAATCCATAATAATTGTTGGATATTTTAATATCCCTCCTAAATTAACAAGGATGTAGAAAACTTGAATAACACCATCAACCAGCTTGACTTAATTGATATTTATAAAGCACTTTACCTGATAACAACAGAAAACACATTTTCTGTGAACAAGGGATTCTTACCAAGATAGACCACATTTGGTATATAAAACAATTCTTGATAAATACAAGAATATTAAGATGATACAAAGTATGTTCTCTGACCATGGTGGAATTGAATTAGAAATAAATTAGAATAAATTAAATTGGAAAGAATTCGGGAATATTCCCAAATGTGAGGAAACTAAAATATCATACTTTTAAATAATCACTGTGTCACAAAAATGGAAAAAAATTAGAAATTATTTTTAACTAAAAAATGAAAACATAAACTGATTAGAAATCTTTTTTAAAGATTTATTTGAGAGTGAGAGAGAGCATGAATAGGAGGAGACAGAGGTGGGAAGAAGAGAGAGAGAATCTCAAGCAGACTCTGTGACCCTGAGTTGATGACCTGAGACATGACATGGGGCAAAATTGAGAGTAAGATGCTTAACTGACTTTGCCACCCAGCTACACCAGAAATTATATATAACTATGAAAACTGAAAACATAAGATGTGAACATTTATGGAATACTGCTACAAAATGGAAAGCAATACAAAAAGGAAATTTATGGCACTAAAGTTCTCAAATTAATGACCTCAGTTTCCATCTTAAGATACAAACAAATACAAGAAAGGAAATAAATACTGCAAGCAGCATCAATGTAGTAGAAAACAAAACAATAGTGTAAATCAGGGAAACCATAAACTTATTTGAGAATATCAAATATTTGAGAATATCATTTTAATTGTTAAACTTCCAGCCAGATTAATCAGAAGAGAAAGAGAACATAAATTACACTCAATCTCTGGAATGGAGAGGTAACACACTAGAGATTCTATAGAAATTGAAGGAATAGTAAAGGTATATTACGAATGACTTTACATCAATGGATTTGTCAAATTAGATGAACTAGGCAATTGTTCAGATGACATAATATACAAATGCTGACTCAAGAAAAGATGGATCACTTGAGTAGTACCATGTCTTTTAAACATTTATTTATTTATTTTTTTATATCCCCAGTACTGTTTTGTTTTTTGTTTTTTGTTTTTTTTTAGATTTTATTTATTTATTTGACAGATAGAGATCACAAGGAGGCAGAGAGGCAGGCAGAGAGAAAGAGGGGGAAGCAGGCTCCTGCCGAGCAGAGAGCCCGATGTGGGGCTCGATCCCAGGACCCTGGAAACATGACCTGAGCCGAAGGCAGAGGCTTTAACCCACTGAGCCACCCAGGCACCCCCCCCCCCCAGTACTGTTTTTTAAAGAAATTAATTTCCAGGAAATTTTCAAAGCCATATGGCTTTAGAGGAGAATTCTACCAAACATTTAAGGACAAAATAATACCAACTATACATAGACTTTTCAAGATCCTTAATTCATTTAAGAAGGCCAGCATAAGCCCAATATCAAAACAAAACAAAAATAGTTAAAGCAAAAGCTGTAAACTGAACACCACAAAACATTGCAGAGAGAAATTTAAATTTAATAATGGAAATGTAAACCTTGTTCATGGCTTGGAAGACTTGACATTGTTAAAATGTCAGTTTTTCCCAAATTGTTATATAGATTCAATTGCAAGCCCTATTCAAATCTTTGCAGAAATTATGATAGAATTTGATGATAGGAATGGAAATTGACAAGCTGATTGTAAAATTCATATAAGGAGTAAAATAAAATAAGGAGTAAATAAAATAAG
This sequence comes from Mustela lutreola, assembly GCF_030435805.1. Lineage (NCBI taxonomy): Eukaryota > Metazoa > Chordata > Mammalia > Carnivora > Mustelidae > Mustela > Mustela lutreola. The sequence goes on along the minus strand of NC_081295.1, from coordinate 102,345,721 downwards.
GAGTAAAATTTTAAAAAACTTTGAAAAATAAAGTTTGAGGGTTTACATTTTCTAATTTCACAACTTATAAGCTATAGAAATCATACATGTGGTGTTGACATCAAAATAGGCAATTGGATCAAAAGAACAGAATACAATCCAGAAATAGATCCATACATATACAGATAACTGATTTTGGGCAATCTACAGGAAATTCGGTGAAGAACCAATAATATTTCCAGCAAATGAACAACTGTTTATTCATATGTAAAAGAATTCATTGTATAATAAATAAAAACCTAAAATAATATGACATTATTAGACAGAAGTCCTCATGACCTTGAGTTTGGCAATTATTTCTTAAATATGACACCAAGAGTTTTATCCATAAAAGAAAAAAAGATTGTAAGTTGTACTTTATCAAAATTAAAAACTTTTGTCCTGGCAAAGGCACTATTCCAAAGTATAAAAAGACTTGCTCTAAACTGAGAGAAAATATTAATAAAGGACTCAGGCCCAGATATAAAAGATCAATAATAAGAAAACAAAAAATCTAATAAAGAAATGGGCAAAAGATCTGAAGTGACACTTTACCCAAGAAGACATATGGATGGCAACTAAGCATATGAAAAGATGGTCAGCATCGTTAGCCATTAGGTAAATGTAAATTAAAACCAAAATTAGTTACTACTACATCCCTGTTAGAATCAATAAAATTTAAAATTTGATCTGTACTTCCTGTTGGCAATGGCGTAGAACTACTGAATCTCTCATATAGAGAGATTTCCACCATGCTGGTGGAAATACAAAATGGATATAAGTGCTTTGGAAAACAGTTGGACAATTTGTCACTGTGTTACACATATACTTACAAATATGCAAATACTCTAGGACATAGTCATTCCACTCTTAGTTATCTACCGAAGAATTTAAAAAGCATGCAAAGACTTATACATGGATGTTCATAGAGGCTTTGCTGGTAATGGGCAAAAAATTGGAAATAATTCAAACATCCATCAGCAGATACCTGGGTGAACACATTGTGGCATATCATATAATATGATACTACTAGCAATAAAAAGTAATAAAGAGCTGGATTATTCATGCCACAATAACAGTGAACCTCAAAATAATTATACTGAATGAAGGAATCCAGACAGAAAACACAGTATATCACTAAATTGATATCAAATTCTACAACATTCAAACTAACCTAAACTAACATAAAACAGACCAATGATTGCTCAGACATTGGTGGGAGGCCCTGGTGGGAGTGATTACAAAGGGGGAGAAGAAATTCAGGGGATGATGGATATGTTCATGATTTTGATGGTCATGTGCAGTTTATTATATGTCAGTCATACCTTAAGCTATTTTAAAAAACTAAGAATTCCATATTGAGATACCACTGTACACACAAAGAAATGCATGTGCACTTGCACAGACATGCACACATATCAAATTGTACACTTTGAATACGTGCAGTAGGTAGTAGTTCAGTTACCTCTTAATAAAGCTGTTAAAAAATCCATAGCTAAATGCAAACAAGGAAAGAAGATAAATCTCTGCATGTCAAAAGTATAGAGAAATTAATCCTGTCAGAATGCAATAGCCCCTCAGGGTTTCAAATCTGATAAGGCCATTGGGATGAAGGTTCTGGTAGTCATTCCACTATAGGAGACTCACTCTGGGTCTTTCTGTGGTGAGGAATTTTGGCCACCCACTAGAAAAAATTAGGAAAGCATATTGGAACTTTGGTAGTGGAAGTGTCATCTGTAAGAAATCAGTATTACAGACTTGTGTTATATGAAACTGTGGAGTGACATTGTTCAACTATATGAAATCAAAACTATAAGAATTTACTATATAATCTCTTTCTACTCCATAGAAATTCTTAAGGCTTTTGGTGAAAGCAAGACCCAAGTGATTTTTTAGTGATACTTTCAAGGTCCAGAGCACAATATTATTATATCTTTATACTTAAAAGAGGGAGAAAAATTGGAAACAGAAGTCTATGCCTAGTTAAGCTATCATTTAAGAGTGAGTATGATCCTCTCTAATAACACAGAAAAAGTCATTTGACAAAGTATAGCATCCTTTCTGATTAAAACTCTTCACAGTGTAGGGTTAGTGGGAACATACCTCAATATCATAAAAGCCATAAACAAAAGGTCACAGAGAATATTCTCAATGGGGAAAAAAATGAGAGCTTTTCTCCTAAGGTCAGGAACATGATGTGGATGGCCATTCTCACCACTGATATTCAACATAGTACTAGAAGTCCCAGCCTCAGCAATCAGACCAAAAAAAAAAAAAAAAAAAATTGCAAGGCATCTGAATTGGCAAAGAAGTTGTCAAACTCTTGCTCTTAGCAGATGACATGATACTCTACGTGGAAAACCCAAAAAACTCCATCCAAAAATCTTTAGAATTCATACAGGAAATCAGCAACATGGCAGGATACCAAATCAATGCACAGAAGTCAGTTGCGTTTCTCTACATTAAGAGTGAGACAGAAGAAAGAGAAATTAAGGAGTCGATCCCATTTATAATTGCACCAAAAAACCTATCCAAAGAGATAAAGGATTGGTACTCTGAAAACTATAGAACACTCATGAAAGAAATTGAGGAAGACACAAAGAAATGGAAAAAAATTCATGCTCACAGATTGTCAGAACAAATATTGTTAAAATGTCTATGCTACCTAAAGCAGTCTATACATTCAATGCAATGTATATCAAAATACCATCAACATTTTTCACAGAGCTGGAACAAACAATTCTAAAATTTGTATGGACCCAGAAAAAACCCTGAATAGCGAAAGAAATGTTGAAAAGAAAACCAAAACTGGAGGCATCACAATTCTGGACTTCAAGCTATATTACAAAGCCATAATCACCACAACAGTATGGTACTGGCACAAAAACAGACACATAGATCAATTGAACAGAATAGAGAGTCCAGAAATGGACCCTTAACTCTATGGTCAAAAAATCCTTGACAAAGCAAGAAAAAATCTCCAATGGAAAACAATCTCTTCAGGTGCACCTCAGTGGCTCATTCAGTTAAATATCTGCCTTCAACTCCAGGTCCTGGTGTTGAGCCCTGCATCTGGCTCTGCTCGTGGGGAGTCTGCTTTCTCTCTATGTCCCTCCTCACTGCTTGTTCTCTCTCTCTCTTTCTCCCAAATAAATAATTGCTGAGGCTAGGACTTCTAATACTATGTTGAACACAGTGGTAAGAGTGGCCATCCCTGTCATGTTCCTGACCTTAGGTGAAAATCTCTCTGAGTAGGATATTTACTGTGGGTTTTTCATATATGACTTTTATGATATTGAGGTATGTTCCCTCTTTCCCTTCATAGCAAATAGTTTTTATCAAGAAAGGATGCTGTATTTTGTCAGATGCTTTCCTGAATTTATTGAGAGGATCATATGGTTCTTGTCTGTCCTTTTATCTATGTAGTATATCACATTGATTGATTTGTGGGTATTGAACCACCCTTGCAGCCCAGGAGTAAATATCACTTGGTCATGGTGAATAATCTTTTTAACATACTGTTGGAGCCTATTGGCTAATATCTTGGTGAGAATTTTGGCTTCCATGTTCATAAGGGATTTTGGTCTGTAATATCCTTTTTGGTGCAGTCTTTGTCTAGTTTTGGAATCAAGGTAATGCTGGCCTCATAGAATGAGTTTGGAAGTTTTCTTTTCATTTCTATTTTTTGAAATGGTTCTGGAAGAATAGGTATCATTTCTTTAAAGCTTGGTAGAATTCTGATGGAAGGACATCTGGCCCTGGACTTCTCTTTGTTTTTAGATTTTTGATTTGTGCTTCAGTTTCTTTGCTGGTTGTGAGTCTGTTCAGTCTTTCTTTCTGTATCAGTTTCGGTAGTTTATATGTTTCTAGCAATGCATCCATTTCTTCCAGAGTGCCTAATTTGTTGGTGTATCGTTGCTCATAATATGTTCTTATAATTGTATATCTTCAGTGTTGGTTGTGATATCTCCTCTTTCATTTATGATTTTATTTATTTGTGTCCTTTCTCTTTTCTTTATGCGAAATCTAGCTACAGGTTTATTGATCTTATTAATTCTTTCAAAGAACTGCTCCTAGTCTTATTGGTCTGTTCTACTGTTTTGATTTCTGTATCACTGATTTCTACTCTAATCTTTATTAGTTTACTTCTCATATTGGATATAAGCTTTATTTGCTATTTTTGTTTTGTTGTTGTTGTTGTTGTTTTCCCCAGCTCCTTTAAGTGTAAACTTGGGTTGTATATTTAAGAATTTACTTGTTTCTTGAAAAAGGCCTGTATTGCTATGTACTTCCTTCTTAGGACTGGCTTTGCTACATCCCAAATGATTTCAACTGTCATGTTTTCATTTACATTTGTTTCCGTGTATTTTTTTAATTCTTTAATTTCCTGGTTTACCCAGTCATTCTTTAGTAGAATGCTCTTTAACCTCCATGTATTTGTGCCCCTTCCAAATTTTCTTTTATGTTTGAGGTCAAGTTTTAAAGCATTGTGGTCTGAAAATATGCTTGGTATAATCTCAGTCTTTTGATCTGGGTTGAGAACTGATTTGTGATCCAGTATGTGATCTATTCTGGAGAATGTTCCATGTGTACTTGAGAAGAATTTGTATACCTTTGCTTTAAGGATGAAATACTCTGAATATATCTGTGAAGTCCATCCGGTCCAGTATGTCATACAAAGCCCTTGTTTCCTTGTTGATCTGCTGAAATGACATGTCCATTGCTGTGAGTGGGGTGGTTCTATTTGTAGAATTTGTAGAATTGCAGCAATTCTTTTCTCAGATCTCCGATTGATTTTGCAGGTGTCAGAATGATTGGATAACTCTCTAGCTGAATTCCAGGGACCAGATGAAATTAGGGTCCTGTACTCCTCTGCCATCTTAGCTCCTCCCTAACCCATTGTTGATATTAGTTGGAACTCAGTGTTAATGAAGATTAATAAATTATATTAGTCTTGTTATTTTTGTATATGGTTGAAATTTCCCAAAACAAAAGCGTAAAAGAATTAAAAAGATCCTTTTATAATATTTTGCCTTGAATTTTTAAAATTCAAAAAACATAAACAGTAAATACAATGGTTCATAAAAAAATTCTTGCTATTTATTTATTTATTTATTTTTTTACAGAGGCACCTCCAGAAGGCACTTTACAGGTTGTTTGTAAGTAAGGAGTATGTAAGTGGTGGGAAAGTTAATTTTTGAGAAAAAAATATTTTTTTAGATTTTATTTATTTATTTGTCAGAGAGAGAGAGAGTGAGCGCAAGTGGAGTAAAGGCAGGCAGAGGGAGAAGCAGGCTCTCTGTTGAGCAAAGAGCCCAATGTGGGACTCAGTCCCAGGACCCTGGTATCATGACCAAAGCTGAAGGCAGTTGCTTAACTGACTGAGCTGACTGAGCTACGTTTAAAATAGACATAAAAGTAGTTGCTACTTAACCAGTAACATACAATTCAAAAAGAAAATAAATTTTATTAGTGAAATTACCTATTAGCAATGTTTTTACTTAAAAGAAAATGAAATTCTTAAAGGCATGAAATCTGCATTTTTATGATCAAAATAATTTAAGAGTAATAGGAATTTCATTAATTCCTCCATCTTTATGGTTACTTGAACAATTATTGAGCCTATAGATGAGAGAAAATTAAGACGACATTAGTAACTAAGCTCAGATAACAGTTATAGGTGATAGGTTTCCTTTGGGTTTTAGAGGACATAAGACGTTATCTTGGTAGAGGCACTAAAGAGACTGGAGTTCAAAATGAAGGAGGCAGAGTGTCACTCTGCTGATGTTTTCTGTTTCTGTTATTTAAAGATTCCAATAGAGTGAGACAGCAGTTTGACATGGTGGTTGACAGCTGTGTAGTAGGACAGACCTGGGTTTGCATTCTGAATGCATTTGATACTGTGGCGTTGTGACCTTGGACATGTTACTTAACTTCACTGTCCCATAGTTTAGTTTTCTTCTCCATAAAATGGGGATAATAAATATGCCTTACCAAATTGTGGCAACTAAATAAGAAAATAGAATATTTAGCTTTAATATTAAAATTACAATATTGTGCTGGACAAAATGAGTCTGAAAAAGTAGAAATATGAGCGTTGCTCCAAGAAGTGGTAAAACTGAATGATAAGTTTTTGTTTGTTCCTGTTAATTTTTTATTTAAAATTATTTTGGGAACAATTATGTTTACTTTGAGCTGTTTAAAGTCATGATTTTTTTAATAGTCATGATTTTTTGAAAAAAAATCATAAATTTCCCAAAATTGGAGAATTAACTATATAAATATGACAAATGCAGTGGGATAATCTTCAACTTCTTTAAACCTCAGTTGTTTTATCTGAAAAATGGAGATAATACCTACCCCTTGGAGTTATTGTGAGGGTTCTATAGGTTTATATAAGTAAAATATTTAGCACAGTGCCTGGGACAAAGCAGCCCTCCATTTTGTAAGTTCACATGTATATGTATAGAAATATATTTGGAAGTATATAATACAAGTGGGTATACATTATGATTCACTTTGTAAGATCAGCTTTATAACTTTTTATTTTGCTTATACATTTGCCAATTTTCTTATAATAGAACCATGATATTTTATTTATTTTATATTTTTGTAATTGCAATGATAAGAGTAATTGAATGGAATCAATAAAAAATAAGATTAGCAAAAGGGGTCTGTTTAGGATTGTCTTATACAACACTTCCCTCATCTTCCACAATTTTTTTTCAACCTATTGTACATGTTTCAATAACATGTTAATGTTTTTTAAATTTATAAATTTTTGTTCTACTTTATTACTATGAGTTTTTTTTATAATTCTTGCATATAACAAAATATAAGCTAACAATATGACTAATATAAATAAGGAAAGCAATATTTGAATAAAGATGAAGCTGAAAAAATCAAGCAAGTATAAAATCCATAAAAAATCTGAACTAAAAGGATAGCAGAGAGATTATAAAACTCCTCAATGATGGTTTGAAGTAACTAGGTTATGAGAAAAAAGTGACTTAAGATTTCTTTCTTACCAGGTAATCATTTCGACAAAAACCTTATCTTATTTAACTAGTTTCTTCTAAATCTTTCAACCTAATTGTAGATCCATATTTTGTACTTGAAGAACTTAAAGAGATTTGTATCACAGAGAAAATTAGGATATGTGCTTAATTTCAAATCCTGAATGCTGTCTTCATAAAAATACTGTTTTCTAAAGCAGTAGAAAGCCCTTAAGGTTTTACTGGGCAAGAGGGTAATGGCAGAAATGTGATTTTTACGCAGAAGTACTATTGGCAATGTGGTCAGTGGGTTAGAAAAGACAGTTAATTGAGCTGAAAACCAGTATTGATGAACAAAGTCTCAATTTGTGGTTTGCTTGTTGTGTGAGGTTTGGTTTAAGGTGACAGGACATTTCTCCAGGAAAAGCTGTTTTTGTACCAGAGGACTTTCCCAGAGGTACTTCCGGGGTCCCCAGCATCATTACGAATGGAATGATTTCCATTTGTTTGAGGAAAGGGGTTCTCTTTCCCACTGAATTGCTTCACTTATTTGGCTTTTGGCTATAGAGAGGGATTAGAGGTTTCACTTGCAAACTGGTTACTGCTGAAACTCCTTTGAAAATTTGGCACTTCCATAGACCTTCAGTGTGCCAGGAGTCCCCTGATTCCATCACTTCCTTTTTTTTTTTTTTTTAAGATTTTATTTATTTATTTCACTAGAGATCACGAGTAGGCAGAGAGGCAGGCAGAGAGAGAGGGGGGAAGCAGGCTTCCCACTGAGCAGAGAGCCTGACGCCAGGCTCCATCCCAGGACCCTGGGATCATGGCCTGAGCCGAAGGCAGAGGCTCAATCCACTGAGCCACCCAGGCACCCCTCATCACTTTTGTTCAAAGAGTCCATTATGAAGGAGCCTTTCATTCTGCTTCACATCTATCTTAGAGACACCCCAGGGACACAGCTCGTTATGGTGAGGATCTTTTTGGCATTAGTCATTTTGATATTATCTGCTTAGATTGGGGATCTTACTCTTTGAGAATGTAAATCCCCCTTAGAAGTTTAATAAGGGAAAGTATCTAACCTATTAATTATAATCTATTGTGAGAAAGGAAGAAAGGTGCTAGTAAAATTTTGGTAAAGTTGACAGAGATCCCCCAAGCAGTACCACTCAGCATGGTCCTTTGTTCAGCAGTGTGGGCAGTTCCTGGCAGTCCAGACATTCTGCCTCTGAACCTTCATGTTAACATGCTACCCACATGATCATGTGCCCATGACCTGGTCTGATCAGCATCTCTCTAGAGAACACATGGGCACCTGAGTCCAGGGCGTAAGATTTATGGCCATGCGCAGCATTTTGGTATCAATAGGAGAAACTACACACAGCTTATTGGTGGGAAATGCCAATAAATATTGAATAATGCTTCTGTGCTGGGGAATCTGTCTGCACGAGTGCAGACACTTAAATTACTTTATCCTCCTTCCTGTCTTTTAACTGGTTAATAAAGGTAATTCTGTTAAAAGCTTGTTTCTTTTCTCAGGCTATATCTAATGACAGTAAAAAATTGGAATGTCAGTAGATTATTGTTTTTCTAAATGATATAAAATTAATTTTTTATTTTTTTTTAAGATTTTATTTATCTATTTGAGAGAGAGAGAGAGAGGGAGGGAGAGAATGAGCAGGCAGGAGGAGCAGAGGGAGAGACAGAGAGAGAAACAGACAACTTGCTGAGCAGGGAGCCCCACGCAGGGCTCAATCCCAGGAATCTGAGGTGATAACCTAAACCAAAGGTTGCTTATCCAACTGAGCCATCCAGGTGCCCCTAGTTTCTTCTTTTTTTAGCAAAACCACTGAGTTAGTGTGATATCATAGTATATAAACAGCCACCTTCTCTTCATGGCTTCTCTTCTTTCTCGCTGGAGAGCACTAGCTGTATCAGATTTCATAAGCACTGTACCTGACGACCTAAGTGCCATTTTACTATTACATCCCTTCCTGTCATTGCACATAGGTTGGCCCCCTTAAGATCATAAATCAGATTTATTAGTACTTTATTTTTTATTTGTTCTCCCTATTTCCTTTCATTCCATTTCCTGGTTATTTTGGTTGTAGGGAAATAGGCACTGAGACTCTAAAGTTTATGCTATTGACCTTTCCTTGTCCTTAGTAAATTCAAAGTGTTTGCTACTATATCACCATTTCTTTATTATTATTTTTTAAGATTTTATTTATTTATTTGACAGAGATCACAAGTAGGCAGAGAGGAAGGCAGAAGAGAGAGGGTGGGGGGGGGGATCAGGCTCCCTGCCGAGCAGAGAGCCCGATGCAGGACTCGATCCCAGGACCCCAGAATCCTGACCTGAGCCGAAGGCAGAGGCTTTAACACACTGAGCCATCCAGGCGCCCCTATATCTCCATTTTTTTAAGATTTATTAATTTATCTGAAAGGTAGAGCACATGTGCATGGGGGGGAAGGTGGAGAAAAACATCTGCTTGAGGATGCTCAGCATAGCTAGGCACCGTGCCTGATGCAGGGCTCGATCTCACGACCCCAAGAGAATGACCTGTGCCGAAATCAAGAGTCTGACACTTAAATTACTGAGCCACCCAGGTGACTCTCTGTATCTCCATTTTTAATTCAAATAAGGAGTGATGATAAAGAATTTGGATGAGAAAGGCAAAGATGGACCTGGAATTGTCTTTTGTCGTTTTGGACATGTCAAGTGTTTAAATCCCTACTTAATAATGACCTCTCTGCTATAGCTCTGGTTTCTCAGAATATGAGTCATCCATGAGCCAACACCCTGGCCCAGAGTGCATAATAATTTTCACATGGTAGCTTTCTGGCTACTGACATACCCTTTAGGTGTATTCTGTATTCTATCATGGGAAAAGTCTGAAGGCCAAGGTATGTCCATGAATCTAGTTCATATGAGGACACAGTCTCAGTGAATGCTTAGGGGTAAGTCATCATCAACATCGATAGAACCTTCATTGTTAGACACGAATGTTAAGTTTTTACACATTACAGATGGCATGAGTTAGCCAAAATGCATAAAATACGGTGCTATAAAAATAGTCACCTCACTGAATAAATGTGAAAATCAAATGAGATAAATGCGAATGGCCTTTCAAAGGAGAACATATGCCACTATGATAATATCATTCGAAGGTTGTTTTACTTCACACTCTCAATGGACTGTAAGATTGAGCTGTAAGGAGATGTGATTAAGTTATCTTATCTCTGTAATCATTTGATAAAGATTTGATATCTCTGTAATCATTTGATGATAATCTCTGTAATCATATATATAGCAGATATAATTGAAAGTAGGAATTATAGCATCCTGTAACACATTTAAGGCATTTTTCATTGTTTTAATTTTTTTTAAAAAGATTTTATTTATTTATTTATTTGATAGAGACCACAAGCAGGCAGAGAGGCAGGCAGAGAGAGATGGGGGAAGCAGGGCTCCCCGCTGAGCAGAGAGCCTGATATGGGGCTCAATCCTGGACCCTGGGACCACGACCCGAGAGGGCAGAGGCTTTAACCCACTGAGCCACCCAGGTGCCCCTTAAGGCATATTTTAATCGAAGAATTACTGAAGTAGAATCCCCAACCAGAGAAATTTCAAAAACTCCTTTGACAGTAGAATAGGAGCCTATATATATAAAGCAGCTTTTAGTATTAGAAGAGAAACAGCCCTGGGTGTTAGAAGTGTGAATTTTAATGGAATAGGTTTTATTCACACTATATCTGAGGCTGTAAAGAGTATGAAATAGGACATATTTTGTAAAGTCATATCCTTTAATTTTCCTGTTATCTGGGCTTGATAAATTCTGGAAAATAACAATTATATGACATTTGCTAACACTCAGATTATGTCCACCACAATGCCACTTCTCTCCACCATTGTAACTATGTGCTAACTGCCATTGCATCGAAGTATATGAAGTAATAAATGGGCCCCAAGTGCCAAGCAAATGCAAAAGCAGGCAAAGCATTTTCCCTGCATGTGGGAACCATCTCTTATGAACTTAACTTCCACCCAGACAGCAGTTTAAATTGCTTCTATAGTTCCTTTGTTAAGAAACTACTTTTGTTCTTAAAACCAAGCCCTCGCTTTTAGTTCTAATATGAAAACTAAAACATTTGCAAACTGGAGAGTTTTAGTACACAGTGTTTGTTCCAAGCATATTTGAAAGAAAGTCTATGGGGACCATTATTTCTTTGGTTATTTCAAGCGCTGTAAAGATTAGTCTCAAAATTAGTTCCCATGCTTTCCCCCACACTGACATGATTAGGTTTAGGCAAATGTGTACTAGTGAGGGAAATGGGCCTTGGAGAAGGGGTGAGGAAAAGGGAGGAATTTAGGCTACATTGTTGCTATCAGCACTTACTCCCTGCTAGGCTGCATAATGATCTTAGCCTTCCCAGACTTTCAGCAGTGTTGAAATTTTGGAAGGCCTATGTTTGGAGATTCACACTGTTTGGCTATGCTGTTTCTTATAAAAGGGTAGGGAGAAGAGAATGGTAGGAATATTTGCTATACCTCTATTGCTAGTAGTTTACAGTAGTTGAGATGGAGCACCTTGTTTTTTGTTTATCTTTGCCTGTTTTTATTCCTGTGTATGCCCGTTTATCTTTGCCTGTTGTACCTTAACCAAGCATAAGAATATCTGTTTTCTGTGATGTGCAGAATTGTCCTTTGATGGTCATTAAAAGTTTGGAAACGAGTGGTGTTTGGTATTAACCAGCTGTGGCCTTGAGTGATGAAATTCTGAAAATATGTAGTGTGCCTTCTCAAAACGCATATGCCTTAAATATGGAGAAGTAATCAAACACAGAAGACCAACCTTTAGGCAAAATTGGCTGTAGGGGGCATAATCATCCAGTCCTTGATTCCAAGGATTGCAGTTGGAGAGTTGAAGACTTTGATATGTAAATGGGAATGATCATGTTACTGACAATTCTAAAATGACCAATAAAATAAAAATGCTTTTTTTAAAAGATTTTTATTTATTTATTTACTTATTTGACAGAACAGAGATCACAAGTAGGCAGAGAGGCAGGCAGAGAGAGAGAGGGAAGCAGGCTCCCTGCTGAGCAGAGAGCACGACACGGGGCTCGATCCCAGGGTCCTGGGATCAAGACTGGGATCAAGACCTGAGCCGAAGGCAGAGACTTTAACCCGCTGAGCCACCCAGGTGCCCCAAATAAAAACATTTTATTTTATATTCAGATACAATAAAAATTAGGACACATGCACACACACACAAAAGACCTAAGTTATATCAATCAACTAAGAGTTTCAAAAAGAGTGATGCATGGCAGAAGAAAGGGCCAGTGACCTTTGCTACTATGTTTCCTGCCTAAATTCATTGACTACTTACTATTTCATATGATGGCTCTTTCAAATGTCTTAAGAGCGTAAGATTCCAAGATAAGAAAGCTAGTCCTGACAGCCCTTAGAAAATGAGGGGTCGTTGATATTTCAGTCAATTTGAGCATTGCCACGGACACCTGAGAAGATTCATAATTTATTCTAAGAATAGAAAACGTTTTATTGTCATAGGCAGTGTTAGTATACTCAGAAAGGCTAAGAATAGGCCAGATAAAAGTGTATGTTTCCCTAGCATTTTTTTCTGTCTCTTTATAAGCCTAAAACTTATTCCTGAAACTTCCTTTAAATAGTATTCTGTATATCTTGTACTAATTCCAGTGCTTAAGTTCTACTTTATGCCTATGTTTACATGGGACTTTTGATTTTAATACTTTGATCAAAAGTACTTACTTACTTAGTGTATTATCAGATAATGTAATAAAAAATACTTGTTAGGCACAAGTAAATGTTTTTGTTCCCTTCCTGCAGAATGTATTGGCGTGATTGGATTTTCAACTTTTATGAAATTGTCTTAAGAATATTTTCACATACTAACTCATGGATTTCTTTTTTTTTTTTTTCTATTTCACAAAAAGGAGGTCATTATGTCAACTCAGCAGATGTCAAGTCTAAATTTCTCTTGCCACCATTGAAGCCTGTCTCCTCTTCCACTTGAATGACTAGAAAAAATGAACAGCTGCTGGATCACCCCCTTACAATAATAAGTCCTTCCTTAACTTTCTCATTTTCAGTTCAATTTAAAAACCCAGTTTTTCCTCATAGGTCCTATTATCCTTGCTAAAATTGTTGGACGCAAGCCTCCAGTCATATTACCGCTGCCCCATGTGTGTGGAGCTCCAAGTTGGGAAGAGGAGTCTCACAAGACCATACTCTATTGCGAAGGTATGATTGCCAGGCTCATCTGCATAATATTTCAGTAATTATGATAAAACATGAAGTAATAGTAACCTTATAGATTCTGTGTGATCCTTTCATTCTTTTTCATGACTTAGTAATTTTGTATTGCATATGGTTAAAATAGTTATTCTTTCCTGAGTTAACTAATATTTTTCAAAGCATTCCTGCTATTTTAGATTAGGAATCTCTTTTGTAAGTAGAGGTCAGAATTATCATAAAAAATCTTGATTTTTCCCTTCATGTAGCATAACAACACTCCTTACTGATCCATTAAACTCATGGTAGGAGTCAGTATGTACAAAACATGGCCTTTAGAGATTAATTTGATAATGGTGACATGCAGCTACAGCATTTTCATCTATAGACATCATGAAATGCTAGTAACTTCTGAAGTAATCTCCTTTTCCTTCCTAACTCTCAAATTCTCAAAATTCAGGATTTCACTCTTATTCTATTTGTATTTACAGATGTAAATAGATAGATATAGATAGATACAGTATAGTCGTTAAGAGGACGGGTTTTGGGGGCGCCTGAGTGGCTCAGTGGGTTAAGCCACTGCCTTTGGCTCGGGTCATGATCTCAGGGTCCTGGGATCGAGTCCCGCATCGAGCTCTCTGCTCAGCAGGGAGCCTGCTTCCCTCTCTCTCTCTCTGCCTGCCTCTCTGTCTACTTGTGATTTCTCTCTGTCACATAAATAAATAAAATCTTAAAAAAAAAAAAAAAAGAGGACGGGTTTTGAGTTTTACCGTTGGAATTTATTTCCTCTCTGATCCATGTGAAAGTTCTGAATACTTTTAAACTTCAGTTTCTTCATCTATCAAATGGCCAACTATCTATGTGTCTCTCTCTATATATAATGGAACATTACTCGGCCATCAAAAAGAATGAAATCTTGCCATTTCCAACAACATGGATGGAACTAGAGGGTATTCTGCTAAGTGAAACGAGTCAGCCAGAGAAAGACAAATACCATATGATCTCACTCATATGTGGCATTTAAGAACCAAAACAGATGAACATAGAGGAAGGGAAAAACATAAAAGAGAGGGAGACAAACCATGAAACTTGTAAAGAGAACAAACGGAAGGTTGCAGGGGGAGAGGTGAGTGGGGAGATGGGGCACTTGCTGTGAGGAGCACTGAATAGTATATGTAACTGATTAATCACTATATTCTACTTCTGAAACCAATATTATGCTATATGTTAACTAACTGGAATTTAAATAAAAACTTGAAACCAAAAAACAAAACAAAACAAATACCTGACCACATCATCAGAGGGTGATTGTGAGAATTAAACAGGATGATACATTGGATATACTTTGTAAAATGGGTGACCCACAGAAGCTTACAATAAATACTATCACTAGCTCTAAAATATATATTTTTTATTATTTTTACCATCTCTTAAGTGGTATCACCACCAAAACAGAGTTCTCTGGTACACACTACTTATCTCCAATTTGTAGCATATTATTAACCTTGGGAATATTTAAAAATGATTACTTTCTAATCCTATCTTCTTGTTGTTGTTGTTTATTTGCTTGTTTAATTCTCTTAATGGCTGGTTACTATTTTCCCACAAGCAATTTATTTGTACTGTATAAAGATTTGAAACATTTCTGGCTCGAGTGAACACTTGTGTCACATTGCATGATTTAACTTTATGTGGGTCATTTTGGATTTGTTTCCTTCTTTTTTTTCCCCTTTAAGTTTTATAATTGTGGAACATAGGGAGAGGATGATCACCATATAAAACACATAATACAGGCTCAATGAACCTTGCAGGCACAGGCTGGCAGGATGCACAGATCTCTCCACAAAATATCTACTTTGCTTCTAAATAATACACTGGGGTTACATAAAGATGGGTTCCCCACTAAGCGGGGGACCCAGTTTCCTGCCTCCTTTGATATTTATATTGGAGCTGTGAGGAGGCAGATCCTCACCCAACCAAACTGGAAAACTCTGAACTTTTAAGTTGACTTTAAGGTCTTTCTGGCATGAGAATTTCTTTCTATTTGGAAAGGAATTTTGCATCTTAACATTTATATCAGCTGGGGACCTTGAAACCCACCCTGCTAAACTGCCTTTCTCTCCTAGATCTCTGAGGAAGAGCCTGTGGGGTCATCTAGTAGATAAACTAAGTTGTCAATAATGATTGCCAGTTGGGAAAATTGGAAATGTTAGCCCTGCAGAATTTTTTTTTTTAATTCCCATGTTAGTGTGCCTGGAAATGTTCCAGGCTAATGTGCTATATGCATTTGTGATCAACTAGTTCTTAGAGCTAAGTCAATTATTTTACTTTTAATATGCAAAGATACTAATTATTAACCCTAAGTGGAAAATTGACATAAGCTCCTATAAGGAGGTTTTACAGACAGTTGTAGTACTATACAGTTACATATGATAGCAGTTTTAGTGAGGTATTCATATGTTTCAATAGTATTCCTCATATTCAAGGCCAATGTTCAATAAGAAGACACTTAGGTAGAAGTTAATTGTGAAGTGTCTACATCTCAACTTGGTTTTGTTGTTCTTTTTTTAAATCATAAACCCTTGAACTCTGAATGAAACAGGTTTTTTTTGTGAGGAGCAGTCTATTTGAGCCCTTTGACAGTAAAATGCAAAATGTGTTCAAGGAAAGAAAGTTTTTCGATTTGGTTAAATAAACTGATGAAGGGGGTGGTAGTGTAGGTCAGCAAGGTAGATTAAGTATAAATGATGGGGAATCTGGAATGCCAAGACAAGGCACTAAAATTTATTCTTTAGGGTAAGAATTTGAACATAAGGGGCGGCTGGGAGGCTCAGTCAGTTAAACATCTGCCTTGGGCTCAGGTCAGTCTGATGGTCCTGGGATGGAGCCCTGCTTCGGGCTCTCTGCTCAGAAAGGAGTCTGCTTCCCCCTCACACTCTCCCTTTGTGTTCTTTCTCTGTCAAATAAATAAATGAAATCTTTTTTTAAAATCTGAATAAAACAAATAAGTTTTATTTAATAAAGCAAATACATAAAATTAATTTATATTTATTCTAAAAAACATGAAAGACCAAACTATGGAGTCTAAATTTTAGGGTATCAGAACACTTAAAAAGTAGTATGTTAGCTTATTTCTCTTTACTCTTTTCTATAAGCATATTTAAACATGACTGAGATCATATAGATTTTTTAAATTTAAGATTAATTATTGATATTTGAAAAGATAATACATCCTTAAGGTTTGAAATTCAAAACGTACACTGAAAATCTCCCTCTCAACTCAACTCTCTGGCACCCAGTTCTGTCTCCCAAAGTAGTCAGTCAGGATTATCAGTTTTTGAAACCTCCTGAGCTAATCAAGAGCGTATGTCCACACAAGTACTCAGCCACACAAAATCCACATATTTCACTTTTTTCTCCACCATATCTTTTTCAACAAACACTGTATCTTAGAGATCATTCCATATCCTACGTTGAAAGCATTCTCATTTATATAGCATTCATGTGGGATTTTATTATGTGATTGTTTGTAACATATTTATGTATGTGTGTGTATATATATGTATGTGTGTGTGTATATATATATACATATATATATATATATGTAGTGCATATTACATATATATGTGTATATACATGTACACACCCTGTTGATAGATTGTATTGCCCAGAAGAAGTTAGTTATTGCTGCAGCTATCACTGTAGCAACAATCCGAGGTCTCAACTTCTTATGTAACAAAAGTTTAGTTTTCACTCATGCTCTGTTTATTGTTTGTTCTCTGGGTACCTAACTCCATATAGTTCTTCCTCCAAGGCTGGGGATGAAAGGCTCCCCCATTTAAATATAAATAAGTGAAAAATGTCTAGGTCAAGTTCTTGGATATCTTCGTTGGTTTTCTGTCTACTAGCTTTATCTATTACTGAGAGAGGAGTGTTGAAGTTTTCAGCTTTCAACTACAGATTAAAGTTTCCAATTCTCCTTCCAGTTCTGTCCATTTTTGCTTTATGCCAAAGCTCTTTTGTTATGTGTTTGTAGGGGTTTTGTATTGCTGCACAACAAAGTACCGCAAACTTAGTAGCTTAAATCAGCCTCCATTTGTTACCTTGAAGTTTGTAGGTCAGGAGTCTAGGAGGTCCCCCACCCCCCTCACCCCCACCCCACCCCCCCGCTTGGTTCAAAAGAGAAGGAAAACAATTGTAATTCACCACAGGTTTGGTGATGCTTTGAATTTTCATGCATTTCCTCTACCCACATGTTGCTCTCTACTTTTCAGAATCCTCAAACTATGGCACATGCGGTTCGTCCAGATTTTCTAGTTTTGGCCAGTGATAAAGACAGAGTGGTCTGTCTATGCTTACTCCCACTTTACCCAGACCCAGAATTTGGATCTTAAATTTGGAGTTTTTAAATATATGCAATAGACACTGACTTGGGCTGATAAAGAAGAAAAACAGGTTTTTTTGGTTTTGTTCTTAAAAATTATTGGATAAGCTACAGAATTATTGAGAATATTGAATCAGGATAGAGGCCATGCTTCGGGGATAGTGCTGCTAATCCTGTCCTAGAACCTTCTTCACCAGGGAAAAGCTGCCATAACCACAAGAGTTAATACTTACCCGGAAACTCACATTTTCCATAATTGCTACCACTGTCAGGAGGGAGTCTCCAAACTGGAGCTCAAACTAACCGGTATTCATCATGGCACCCAATGCTTTCTTGTACATTACTCACCTTGAAAGCTGTCTTGCACAGGTGAATCTAATTTATGCAAATAAAACCACATGCCTGTTTTTTTTTTTTTAAAGATTTATTTATTTATTTATTTATTTGACAGAGAGAGAGATCACAAGTAGGCAGAGAGGCAGGCACAGAGAGAGAGGAAGGGAAGCAGGCTCCCTGCTGAGCAGAGAGCCCGACACGGGACTTGATCCCAGGACCCTGAGATCAAGACTTGAACCGAAGGCAGCAGCTTAACCCACTGAGCCACCCAGGCGCCCCCACATGCCTGTATTTTTAACACTGAAAAGCCAGAGAAGTGAGTTGTATGGGTAGTAACTTATTGAGGGAAACCACCTCCCCACCCCAAGCATGACTAGGATGTTTAAAGGGTGCTGGGCAACCAGAAAATGTGACTATGTTCATTGTATTTAGAGAAATTTGTAGAAGACAAAAGAAATATTGGTCTTGCTTTATTTACTAATAATATATAATGAATTGTGCTAGTAAAAGTACTAATTTGTTTTATATACCTAAAAGGTATAATGAAATCAACTCCTATTTTTATGTGTTTTTACTATGGCAGTGAACAAAGGTGGATAAGGAAAATATACAGACACTGGTGTCTGTACTTGCCTTAGAATTCATAATACCATATATATTTTCTTTTTAGGATTCTGTGCTACAAACATACCAACAAGCTATAAGAACAAAATACAAACTGAATTCTTGCCCTCTGAAGTATTTATGTGTTAACCTAGGATGCATGTTAAGAATGCAAACTCTGAGGGCGCCTGGGTGGCTCAGTGGGTTAAGCCTCTGCCTTCAGCTCAGGTCATGATCTCAGGGTCCTGGGATCGAGCCCCATATTGGGCTCTCTGCTCAGCAGAGAGCCTGCTTCCCTTTCTCTCTCTCTCTGCCTCTCTCTCTCTCTCTCTGCCTGCCTCTCTGCCTACTTGTGATCTCTGTCAAATGGATAAAATCTTAAAAAAAAAAAAAGAATGCAAACTCTGAAGTAAAAAAGCCTTCTCTGTATCCTTTCTTATCACTTAAAAGCTGAGTAGCTTTGGACAAGTACTTGGCTTCTCTATGTTCAGGCTTCTTGTCCATAACATGAGGGTGATGATTTGGGTTCCAGGCTCATGAATTACTGAGGATTGTACAAGGTAAAAGCAAAGCCTGGTACATAGTAAATGCTCAGTAAATTTTAGTTTTGTTTAGTATTAGTGATGTTCATTCTTTACTATGATAGTAGCATTTATTCACATTATCTTCTGAGACACTTGAAGATATCTTCAGTGTTGACTGAAATGAAACCTTCCTGTTTGCAGCTAGGGAATATTGTGTTACTTAAGATGCACTCTGGTAAGTGATTAGTAAATTTAAAGGCTTCTCATTGTTAAACATGCCCACCTTCTTGCATGTGGTGGTCTTCGCTGGTGACTAGAAACAGGAATATCTCTACTAGAAGCCTGCTTATGTCTATCTTCAAACACAAGTCACAAAACTCTTTGAAGTTAAGAAGACAGGGCAAAGGTCAATGGAAACCCTGCTTGTGATTTTTATAACCTAGTCTGTGTAAGCACATGATATACAGAAGTCCAAAGTTTTGGCAGATGATGTTTCCAAAAATTTTGAAATGTTTAACTGGTGCAGCTTTCTCAATTGGCTGCTACCCATGCAGTAGGATTTGTTTCCTTTTGGTATAAATCAAACATTTAAGATGATAGCTCAGAGAAAATAATTTGCGTTTTATTGCTTTGGAAAGAATATCTGTGTGAGTCCTTCATGCTCCATTAGTTAGAAAATATTAAAGTAAAATGAATGAGTCCTGTTGTGCATCTATGATAATTTGTGGCCTGGTCTCCCATAATAAAAAAATAAAAACTTGAATCTTTACAAGGCTTTAACATGTAATATTAGATGCAATAACATGTAGGGGTTTTTTTTTTGTTTTTTTTTTCCCCCTCTTCTTCCTTCGCATGGCAAGGAGTGAGAAAAGAGAATGTAGCTGTTTTTGCTTAAAGGTGGCCGCCCTGAGTAACTCAGGCACTTCCCAAAGTACAATAACTGATTTCTGATACTTTGAGTGGATAAAAATGTGGTTTTCCATGAAGAGGGTTAACTTATTACTGAGTACCCTGTGGGTTAATTCTTGAAAGGGGATCCTATTTCTGGCATATTGTACATTTTCAGTTAATGCTGTTTTTAGGCCTTATTTGCAAAAAGTTATTTGCATGGCTGGGTCATGTTGGTTCCATTACTTTTTAGCGTACAATTGGGACTGCATAGTCTACGCTTGATTCAGAACCAAAACAGAGGGTTTATAAAAGTGCATTTCTATAGGGAGAAAGCTTGTGAGCTGAAAAGTTATGAGCATAGGGACTTTTTCCCCTCTGCCTCTTTATGTTGCTTTATTCTCAGAAGCTTACATTCTAGTCAAGGGAGCAGTAGTTTCTTGTCTGGTTATTGTGAAGCAAACTGTAGTCCTTCCTGTAGGTTTCAGTTGTATAACTAATAATTTACCAGTTTCTCCAACTTTATAATAGGTATATTGTATATACCTATTGTATCATAACAAAATAGACTTATAGCTCAGAAAAGAAACATTTCAACAACATACATCTATTTACCTTGAGAAATTTTAGAATAGGCTACAATGAGGACTTTTTAACAGCAATTTAGAAAATCTCCTTGTGTAACTAGTTCATTTAACATGAAGAGCTTTTTGCACCACAGCCGAGATTTGAGACAGATGACTTTTCAATAATGTTTTAATTCCAGTTAAAAGCCCAAGAGTCTTTCTCAACCAGAATAAAAGGAAAGGTTTCAAACTGGCCTTGGATGAGGAAGTAACTTCAACAGCTGTGACGCTGTCACGTGGGGGAATGAAGCAGATAATGTGCTAGAGAAATTACCAAGAGAGGGGGCGCTGCTTGTTTGAACACTGGAAACTCCTCCTAAATCTTATATTACCCAGTCAACTCTAATCTAACCTGTCCCTGTCCAAAATAGAAAGGAACAATCTAATTAAGAAAACGTGGGTACTTGAAAATCATCTTGTGTCTACTCTGATGAATGAAAATTCATAAATTACTCAAAGGGGTGTGTATTTTCACTTCACTGTTACACCCTTATTTTCAATAAATCCAATAACCTGACTAAAGTATATGCCCTAGTCTTCAGATATTACTTAAAAAGATACTTAACTGTTTTCAAATAGCAAACCAAAAAGAGCAAAAATATTGTGAAGGCAAAATTAACATTTTCCTGTGCAATTGAGACAAATGTCTATCCCTTAAGATAAATATTTAAAATATGTAGCAGGCAACTTCTAAGAAGCCCCCAATGAGTCCCATTTCTTTGTATTCACTCTGATATACCACCCCCCCCAGCCCCATGAGGATGTTCTGAATCTATTACCTCACTTCTAGAGAATTGCATATGGAGGAAGTGATAGATATCAATTCTTACTGTGTCATATGAAAAGACCATGGCTTTTTCTCTCTTGTTTTATCACTCTGACTCTCTCTCTCTCTCTTTGACACTCTTTTTCCACATCTGATCACTTAGTCAGTGAGAAGTTGCTATGTGTATGGAGAGGGAGCTTGGAAGTGGATCCTTTTATTCTAGTGAAATTGTGGGATGAATCCAGGCTGGCTACAATTTGTACACATTTCATAAAAAGCCTTGAGCCACAGGTACTTAGCTAAGCCTCATCTAGATTCCTGACCCACAGAAATTATTAAATAAATGGTTGTCGTTTTAAGGTCCTGAGTTTTAAGGTAAATTGTTACATGGCAATGTATAACAAATCAGAATACTTTAATTGGTTGGGACACCTAGGTGGCTCAGTTGGTTGAGCGTCTGCCTTGGGTTCAGGTTAGGGTCTTGGGATGGAGCTCCTGAGCAGGTACCCTGCTTTTCCCCTTCCCCTCTCTCTCTGCTGCTCCCGCAGTGTGTGTTTTCTCTCTCAGTCACATAATTAGATAAAAAAATCTTTAAAAGAAATACTTAAGTTGATTGTTTAAAGATTAAACATTTTATTTTATAGACATAGTTTTAATCATATATTCATTAGTACATATATACATAATTATATATATTTTATTTTTTCTGTATATATTTGAAAAATAAGTTTCTCTCTCATCCATGCTCCCCACTGTCCTGTCGTCCCCTTTCCCAGGGGTAACCACTGTTACTGTGTCATGTCTCTCAATAGAGACAGTCAATACATATACAAGTAGATATGATTAAATATCATTAAAAAAACACACATAGCCATCCATGTAACTATTACACATGTTGCAGTTTTAATTTACTGACATGTTTTTGAATCAAGTTATTAGGCACCTTGTTGTTTTAATGGCTACATGCCATCATTATCCATCAAATACCCAACTGATGAACATTTGATTTATAATATTTTGTTGTCACAAATGAGGCTAAAACAAGTATCTTGTATACATACCTATAGGATAACTTTGATGGAAGTGCTGTCTCCAGATATTTTCTTTAATTTTAATTAAGATATTGCTCAGTTTTCCTCTATAAACTTTGTTTCAATTTACAGAACAAGTTAAGATAGTATTCACTTCCCCACACTTTTATTAACATGGTTTTCAAACTTTTTTTATCTTTGCTAATCTCATATGCTAATAAATAAATAGTTCATTCAGGCCTTGATATTCCTTAGGTATAATGTTACTTAGAGCTGCGGTTGACCATTTCCTAAGATATTTAAAAGCCATTTGTATTTCCTTTCCTATGAACTGTGTATATGTACCCTTCAGCCTTTTTGTTTTATTGGATCATTGATCATTTCCTTGTGATTTATAGAAACATTTCACAGATAAAAAAAAATTACATTTTGTCTACTACATATGTTCAAAAGTTTTATCCAAGTTGGTCCTTTGTTTTATATTTTATGGGCATATAGACATAGAATACTGAGGGAAATAGATCAATCATCAATAATTGGTTAATGGAAGTTAAGCTGTGCTTAGATGAGTTAACATTTATTAAGTATCTGCAAAAAGGATACACCAATGAGTAAGGATTGCTTGTTTTCTTTTGGTAATATCACTATGTACAGCTTGAGGAAAGACTTCATGCAGGTGCTGTAGTTAGTATTTAATTTTGAGAAATAATAACAACGATTACAAAGATTAAAATGTTCAGTAGAGGGTGAGGAAGGCAACCGATAGTACATTAAAAAGTAGAAAAAAGAAAAGCTAAGAGTTCGTTAAGTATACCTGGCTTTGACCCTGACTTTCTGAAACTGTGGAAACCCCTGAACTGCTTGTTAATTATGTAACAAAACTTACATAACTACTTACTAAATATTTGTTAGCCATACAGGGTGTCAGGTGCATTAAAGAGATAATTCAAGTCACTAAACAATTATTTAATTGACTCTTTCCTGAACTGGGGGAGGATTTAGCCTGGATGAAAATGCTAATGGATACATTTATTTTTGAAGGAGAATTGCTCTTTCCCATGCCATTGGGCACTACAATAACCATTGAAAGTAGTGAATTAAAGGAATTACTAATTTTGCAGTCCTCTAGCATGTGGTCAGAGAGTGGTATTTCTAAAATGTGAAGGAGATTAGAGGAGATTAGTAACTATTTGATCTTGCAGCTATGTTATAAATGCCACCTCTGGGGGAAATGCTTTGGTAACTCTGTTTAGAGGCTATTACAGGGTAATTTACTTCCCAGCGGTATTGAAGAAGGGATTATCTGGCATAAAGTGAATGAAAAATATGTCTGTGGAACTTCAGGATAATTCACTGTTACACAAGGAAATCAACATCTCAGAAAATGTGAAGAATTTAAATATACAAGTAAACTCATCAATGAAAAATTATACTTCACGTATACCTCTTGAACAGACAAAGGAAGATATGATAGATATTTGAGAGGTCTGGAAAAATCACCTATTTCTAATTTCATTTCCTTCCCTCTTCAATTACTTGACAACTACCAATTAAGCAATTACACTAGCTATTTTCTTCAGCATTCATTTTGACATCTAAGACATATGTTTCTGATTCTATCTCTGTAGAGTGGATTGGGAAAGGGGACGGAGGGGGAGCATGCCTGCAAGTGTGGGGGTGGGGGGAGGGGGGCAGGGAAGGAGAGGAAAGGGGAAGGGAAAGGAAGGAAAGAGAGAAAGAGAGGAAATAAACTTGCTTTTCCAGCTCTTAGAGTCATGGAGACTATAACTGAAACAATATCTTGTGAAGTCATAAACTGTTTGATTTAGGAGCTGTGTCATATAATTCCATTATATTATTCATTTAACAAATAGTCACTTGTTCTTCCTTGCCTTTTTTCCCCCTGATTTTCTCTCTCAAGGAATGACATCCCTATTCACTCAATTAAATAAGCCAAAATCTAGAATTAACCTTATTCTCTCTCACACACAACCTATATACACCACATGTGATAGATGATTTCTTCCAAATATTTTTTGTATTTGTCCACCTCATTTCTCCTGGTATCACTCAAGATCGAACTACCATTAACCTCTGCTTATTCCATTGCCTATATCCATATTCCATAGCTTGGTTATTGTGGGTAATTCTGCAATGAATATGGGAATACAAACATCTTTTCAAAATTGTGATTTATTTTCCGTTGTGTATATATCCAGAAGAGAGATCGCTGGATCATATGGCAGTTCCACTTTTAGTTTCTTGATGAAAATTCATACTTTTCTCCATAATGTCTGTGCCAATGTACCTTTCCACCAACCGTATAAAATTTCCCTTTTGTCACATCCTCTTCAATGTT
This sequence comes from Mustela lutreola, assembly GCF_030435805.1. NCBI lineage: Eukaryota > Metazoa > Chordata > Mammalia > Carnivora > Mustelidae > Mustela > Mustela lutreola. The sequence goes on along the minus strand of NC_081295.1, from coordinate 102,320,917 downwards.
TATCATTTTTCTCTTGGGTAATAATCATTCTAACAGACGGGAGGTGATGTCTTATTGTGGTTTTGATTTGCATTTCTCTGATCATTAGTGATACTGTGATTTTTCATATACCTATTGGTGCTCTATGTGTCTTGTTTGTTGAGAAGTGTCTATTCAAGTCCTTTGCCCATTCTTTAGTCAAGTTGTTTTATTGCTATTGAGTCATTTAACTTCTTTGTATATTTTGGATATTAACCTCATCAGATATATGACTAACCTCCTCAGATACATATTTTCTCCTGTTTCATTGGTTGTTTCTTAACTCTGTTGATTGTTTCCTTTGCTGTGCAAAAGTTTTTTCATTTAGTGCAATCTCCCTTGTCTATTTAGCTTTTTGTTTTCTGTGCTTCAGGGGTCATTTCCAAAAATTCATTGCCCAGACCAATGTCAAGGAAATTTTCCCCTATACTTTCCTGTAGTCGTTTTATAGTTTCAGGTCCTGCATTTAAGTCTCTAATCCATTTTGAATTGGTTTTTGTAAATGATGTGTGATAAGGATCCAATTTCATTCTTCTGCATGTGGACATTCACTTATTTGGGATTTATATGTATTAGGATAGGAATTGAAATCAAGAGCGTATATGAGACTAAGAAGATTAAGAAGAATGATGTCTAGAACTGAACTAAGTAACAGCAAATTTTAAGAGGTGGCCAAAGAATAACCAGGAGAAAGTTAACAGGAGTTTAACCAGGACAGGGTGGTGTTATAGGAATAGATCGTTCTGAAAAAAAGAAATTGTAAAAAATTTCAAATGTGGTTGAGAGGTCACCTAAAATGACAACTGAGAATAATTCAATGATGTAGCAAAATTGGCTGTTGACAACTTTTTAACGAGCATATTGTGGGGTAACTATTGATAATTCTTCAAGTAGCAGATTGAGGAAAAAATTGAGGTAACTGGAAAAAGCATTATGATATATTTTTTCGAATATGTTAGGGTGATATTTATCAGGAAACTTGAGGTCTAGAGAGGAAATCATCTATCCCCTATCGATATATGGATCATTTATCTATTTTGACAAAAAAATATTGCAGCATATGTAAATACTGGTAGGAAGAAGCCAGTAGAAACAGACTATAAAAGAGAGGACATGAGATCCAGGGTGGTGAAGGGATTTAGCTTAGAATGAGAAATTTCTCTAGTCATAACTGGAATAAAGTGAAAAGATGCATACTTATTAAGGTAAATTGTATTGGTTTTGTGAGTAAATTGTTTCGACCTCTGATTGGGTGAATTATATTTTCTCTGATTAGTAGGAGAAAAGTGTATCAACTAATTTATCAACTTATTTACTTTCCATAAATAAGTGGAAAGTAAAAATATACTGATAAAAGTATAGTAGGTTGAAAATATGTCATAAGAATTGAAAATATAGCTTATTAGGGAAATATGGAAATATCAATTAGCACAATTGATAACTCAATTTAGGCTTGGAGAGTGTAAATTTATAATAAACCTAATCTATGTGGTTTTGAAAATTTCCCTAAAAAGTGCTCAGCAGTTACGTGTGCAGATGGAAACATGTTGAACCATTTGATTCAAGGTTGGCATTTGCATATTGGACCAATGCAAGGCCTGATTTAAGGTTATGAGGACAAGAGGAGTTGATGTGGGGGCACCTGGGTGGCTCAGTGGATTAAGCCACTGCCTGTGGCTCAGGTCATGATCGCAGTTTCCTGGGATTGAGCCCCGCATCGGGCTCTTTCCTTAGCAGGGAGCCTGCTTCTCTCTCTCTCTGCCTGACTCTCTGCCTACTTGTGATCTCTCTCTCTGTCAAATAAGTAAATAAAATCTTAAAAAAAAAAAAAAAAAAAAAAAAGAGGAGTTGATGTGATTAGCCTAGAGTCTGAAGTTGGTATTGCAGGAAGTGAATCCTGAGATGAGTTGATAGGAAGAAATTTGAGGTGTTAAAAACATTTGAGATCATAAAGAATTTTAAAACAAAATAATAGGAGCAAGCCAGAGGATGGGAAGTTGTGATGATCAAAATAGATGTTTAATATTTCAGAGATGGAGCTGTCCTGGGTATTTCTGAGATAATCAGTTTTGACCATAAGATTAAATAGAATATGGTCAAGACTCCTGGCAATGTGGAAGTCAGAGAACTAGGAAGCGGTGCTGTTGTTGATGTTGTTGATCATCCTCATTGACACTGAGATGATCTAATGGTGGGAGAACATTCAGCAAAGAGAAAGATATTGAACCCTGTGCTAAAGTCTTCAAGTTAATAGATGGCATCACAGCGGACACATGCTCATAGCCAACTTATTCTGTTGTGCAAAACACAATATATATTTATAAATAAATTGAAGGTTTAACTTTAAGACTCTACTTATTTTGAATCATACAATTTAATATTATGATAATAAATTATGATATACATTATATAATTATTATGAAACAAACACAGTTAAACAAGTGACTATTGAAACATTTTTATTATAAACTAAGTCAATTCAAACTTCTGTCTCTTCTTTTCCTCTTCTCCTTCATAGGTTTTTGTATTGTGTGGTATTGGGGAAAGATAATTCCTAGTACTTGGTTACTAGAACTTTTTCATGTAGGATTTTGCCAAAATGTACAACCTGGGTGGGTGGCTTTATGCTGTTGTGTTGTTGGCATTTGTCCTCTCTATCTTACATGGAAATGACCAACCGTAGTGCTGCCATGCTCACTATTAAGATACTGGCCATCAGGAACCTTCATAGTTGCTGGCTATCTCTGTCAATTCAATGTAACTCTTTTGAGATGTGAAAAAATCTCAAATGTTCCTTTACAGTAAGTTTTCAGGGTACTCAGCTGATACATCTCTTGCTTAAATATGTTGTGTTTCATTTCTAATTATAACCTTTGGTGCCATGTTGAAAATGGAACCTCCCTAAGAGGTCAGGTCTTCCTAATGGGCTTCCCAGATACCCACTGAGAAGGTGTGCTCTGCTCTGGGTTTCCTTCAGCTTCATTTTGATCCTACTGGGTTGCTCTGCCTGTATCTGAGATTTGATATGAGGTACCTACCTTATATAGAGACCCTCAACAATGTTTACTTAATTTTAGTTTTCATCTTTCCTGACATTTTTTTCTTTCCGCAAGCTGAATCTTTATCTATTTCAGGTGTTCTGTGTTTTCGTCGTCCTGTTTTCATTACTTAAATTCCACCTTTAGAGAGAACCCTTTGAGCTTTTCATCATTATTTGAAGATACGTTTTTTAGTAATAAGAAAAAAAAAAAAACTTTCCTCTCTAAAATCCAGCTCTTAAAAGTCCACACTTGCAAATTCCAAATTCCAAAAAGGTTGTTTCTGCTCTGGACTTAATAAAATCTACTTAAAATTCACTTGGTTTATTAAAATTCTTTGAGTTCCATTGTTTGCTCTTATCCTACAGTAAAAGGACCTTTAGCTTAGGGGTGTATATTGCTATACAACAAGAAAAATTCAGGGGACAAAAATCTTTATTAGCTAAAAATTTATTTTGCCCAATAGAAATGAAGAAGCTAAGGAGTATGAGCTTTAGGAAGAGAGATTCCTTCTTTTCCTTTCCTTTCCTTTCCTTTCCTTTCCTTTCCTTTCCTCTCCTTTCCTTTCTTTCTTTATTTTTCCTTCTTTCCTTCTTTTCTTCTTTACTCCCTCCCTTCCTTCATTGTTTCAGACAGAAATGGAAAAATAATAGTATAGAATGAACTTCAGAGAACAAGTTGAATATGAATGTCATTCTTTCCCCTAGAATCATGAGTTTTTCTCCACAAAGACTTGTTGAGAAAATGGAGATTTCAGAATAAAGCCATGGTTACTTAAAGTAAGTAAGAAAGAAATAAGGAATGTGCTAGTTGGGTTTTTTTTCATGTTTCTTAAAATATATTTTTAATTTTTTTATTAATTTTTTATTTTTTGTAATCATATATTTTTATCCCCAGGGGTACAGGTCTGTGAATCGCCAGGTTTACACACTTCACAGCACTCACCAGAGCACATATCCTCCCCAATGTCCATAACCCCACCCCCCTTCCCCCAACCCCCTCCCCCCAGCAACCCTCAGTTTGTTCTGTGAGATTAAGAGTCACTTATGGTTTGTCTCCCTCCCAATCCCATCTTGTTTCATTGATTCTTCTCCTACCCACTTAAGCCCCCATGTTGCATCACCACTTCCTCATATCAGGGAGATCATATGATAGTTGTCTTTCTCCGCTCGACTTATTTCACTAAGCATGATACGCTCTAGTTCCATCCATGTTGTCGCAAATGGCAAGATTTCATTTCTTTTGATGGCTGCATAGTATTCCATTGTGTATATATACCACATCTTCTTGATCCATTCATCTGTTGATGGACATCTAGGTTCTTTCCATAGTTTGGCTATTGTGGACATTGCTGCTATAAACATTCGGGTGCACTACGTTTCTATCTTTAAGGTAAATACCCAGTAGTGCAATTGCTGGGTCATAGAGCAGTTCTATTTTCAACATTTTGAGGAACCTCCATGCTGTTTTCCAGAGTGGTTGCACCAACTTGCATTCCCACCAACAGTGTGGGAGGGTTCCCCTTTCTCCGCATCCTCGCCAGCATCTGTCATTTCCTGACTTGTTGATTTTAGCCATTCTGACTGGTGTGAGGTGATATCTCATTGTGGTTTTGATTTGTATTTCCCTGATGCATGAACAACAATAACAAATTTGAACGCAAATAAATGGAAGAAGCTATTTAAGAAAATAAGTGTGAGATCTGTTTTGGAATGTCATGATCCAAGATCTACTCTTAATTTTTGTTCCCATAGCCATTTGTTCATGGATATTTCCTTGTTTTTAGGATAGTTACAGAATGTTTAGGAAGACAAAGACATTCTCCACTTCCCCAAACAGGCAGGGTTTGCAGAAAAGACTGACTTGACTATAATTTCTGAAGGCCATAAGATTCCCCTGACCATCAACATCAACTCTATGAGTTCAAATTCTGTAAGACAGAAACAATGACAGACAAACTGCAGACCATGGTCGTCCTTGACAAACCTAATTTCGGAAACACCTGCTGAACCATTCAAGATCCTTCACCGCAAAACCTTAATACCTGTTTTCTATCTGGTGAAGAACATTGTATTCTTTATTCTTATAATGGCTTATTTTCTTAAATTGTCTTTTCTTAAATTTTTTTCTGCATAATGAACTGAAGTGTCTAAATTTTGTGTAAATCTGGAATTTTTAATGTCAAGGCATTATGATTCAAAGTCAGCTTTGTTTTCACCCTCAAATGCCTACCAGGCCTCCACTGAGTTTTGACAATGATGTCCTAATATGGATATGACAACATGGAGGGCTTCTTCTCTAAAAGAGATTCCATATGAGATAGACAGAAAAAAAATACACACAATGGACATTCTGTTAGAAGCATCAGAAATCTGACTGATCAAAAATTCATGCAGATTATCTTTAAAAAAATTCATGCAGATTGACCATCAGTTTTATATTACCTATTGTTAACCAACTCATTAAGAATACTGTATCTTTTTCTTGTTCTGATATAATTTTCTTTTCTTAAGAAAATGATAGTGGAATGCGAATGTATTTTTTGTTAAGATTACAAATGGTTACTTTAGTCATTGTAACAGAAATGTAATTGCAAGTGAAACAAATCCTTTTTTTCTTTTGAGAAATATCACATTTTTCCATTTGGTGGTTTTTAAGTTATGGAACGGTGCATATTTATTATACTAGGTTAAATTATTCAAAGATGTACAAAAATATATTTAGTCATATGTCCCCTTCCTCTCTAATCCCTATCCCAATTCTATTTTTTCTCGGGTAACCAAGATTAACCACAGGGGTTATTCTATTATTTCAACCTCCTTGATTGAGAAAGCATATATAGTATGAGAATGCAAATTGTGTATACACACACACACACACACACAAACATTGTATATGTCTTATACACATATATATAAAACATTTTCATCATTTGTTATTATTTATAGATATTACGTTTAATATATCTGCTATTCTGCCACTTGCTTTTCAGTTGTATATTGGTCCTTCCTGTATATCAATAGATCTAACTTTATTGTTTTGACATTCTAACTTATTAATGCATATAAATACACAAAAATAATTATACATAAGTAATGATACCTCAAGTGCTAGCTTTAAAGACATATTGAGTCTTTCTGTTTATTGTTTGCTTCCCTTCTTTCCTTCCCATCTTCTCAATAATGAAATGTACACCAGTATGTGTATAGATTTTTCATTGTTTGTTAACCAAAAGCTTCTCAAGCTTTCTTTCTCTTTAGCTTGTTTTCTGCTCAATAATATCTTATGAAAACCTCTCCAAATAAATTGGTATAGCTCTAATTTATTTTTAATGGCTTTAGGATACTTCACAATATAGATATTCTTTAATTCTTTCAACCGTTCCTCCATTAATAAGAATTCATTTATTCTTGTCTTGCTTTATAAATAATGATGTAAAGGATATAACATAAATGTTACTTCTTTAACATTACTTAACGCACCTAAAAAAAAATCTTTTTTTTTTTTTTTTTTTTTTTTTAAGTCAGTTGAATATCTACCTTTGACTCAGATCGTGGTCCTATGGTCCTGGGTTCATGTCTTGCATTGGGCTCCCTGCTCATTGGGAAGCCTTCTTCTCCCTCTCCTCCCTGCTCATGCTCTCTCTTGCTATTTCTGTCTCTTTCTCTCAAATAAATAAGTAAAGCCTTTAAAAAAATTGTTTAATCATAACTTTTATTCATAACTTTGTTTTTGATCATAACTTTGGATTAGGATTCCCATTAATAACCAAAAGGTAAACAAAGTGTATTCATGGGAGTAAAATTTAAAATTATTTTATTCAATAATGTGTGTAATATATAAAATGTAAATTATGTGATATGATATATTATTGTGAAATATATAATGCATAATACAGATATAATATACAAAAATATATGTGATAAAGACTTAAAGAGTAGTATGTGCTTACCATTTGTTGACACAAATCACCAAAGTACAGGAGAGCTCTTCTCTAGTCCTGATTGTAGTTTACATCTTTCTTTCTTCCACCTCCTCACAGTATTAGTGAAAGTTATAATCTGAGTGCAAAGTTTTTCATTTTTCTTAATTAATTTATATCTATCTTTAAATAGCCCAAGATTTATGGCTTTATATACAAGAATAGTGCTCTATACACTCTTCTCTGCCTTGCTCTTTTGTTATACATTACATTTATACAACTCATGTTCATAGGCATTCAGTTTTAGTTTTTGGCATAGTATTCCATTGAGTAATATACAGTATGATAAATTGACCTACTCTCCTGCTGATGCAAATTTATATTCTTTACTACTTATATGTACCAAAGAGGGAAGCTGCCTGACTACATGGTATGAGTATCTTCAGTTTCGTGAGATACTGTGCAGTTGCTCCTCTTTCTTTCCTCCTGCCTCTTTCTTTTCCTTCTCTTTCTTCTCCATTGCGGGTGTTGCCATTGTTTTCCTTTAACCTGACTTAGACAACTAGAGATGGAAAACTGGAAGGAAAAATAGAGCAGGGAAAGATTTTGTGATAATCTTTAACTTCACTGAATTTGTGTTCGTAATTCCTTCAATGATTAATCTTAAAACATTTAAACCATTCTTAAAAATGAGCATGAATTCTATGGGCTTATGTGTAGAAAGCCGTAAATATGAGTTTGAGATCTGCTCTGCCATCCTTTGCTATGTATTTTTGTATGAGTTGTTGATCCCCTTTTCCCTATCAGTAAATTAGAAAAATCTAATTGTGCCTATCTCCTCCAACAGAACTTTAGCTCTAGAAAAAAACAAAAACAAAGAACAAAAAACAGAAATGTGAGAGTTGGTTCACCACTATATTTTCGGTGTCTGGAATACTGTGCTCTCATCTAGGAGCTACTCAATAAATATTTACAGAATGAATTAAATAATTTAACAACATAGTAACTGGAAAAATCTAAGCAAGGTGCCTGGCATAGGCAAATGCCTATTAAATGTTTGCTAGTTAGTCATTCTCCCACTGCTGGTGACGGTGGTGGTAGGAGTAGTAGTAGTAGTAGTAGTAGTAGTAGTAATAGTAGTAGCAGTAGCAGTAGCAGCAGTAGTAGTAGTAAAAATATTATCAGTAAAGTAGAGGTGGTGGTAGGGCCCATGTTAATAATAGCGATGTTGCTATTGTAATAATAGTAGCTAACACTTACTGAAATTGTACTATATTCACACACATGAATAATCTGATCACTGAACAACTTTTGCACTACATATAATTTCCTTTTCAGGAATAGAAAAACTGAAGCAAAGGATGTTTTAATAATGATTACTAATTAGAATTTACAGAGTGAGGGAGTCTGGTGGTGGGTATTATGGAGGGCACATATTGCATGGAGCATTGGGTATGGTACATAAACAATGCATTTTGGGACACTGAAATGAAATAAAATGAAATAAAATGGAAAAATTTTTAAAAAATAAAAAGAGCAAACACTTTGAAAATCTAAAAAAAAAAAAGAATTTACAGAGTGATTACATATTAATTTAAAAAACTGGTCTATCTTTTTTTTTTATTGTTTTTTTTTTATTTTTATTTTTTATAAACATATATTTTTATCCCCAGGGGTACAGGTCTGTGAATCACCAGGTTTACACACTTCACAGCACTCACCAAAGCACATACCCTCCCCAATGTCCATAATCCCACCCCCTTCTCCCAAACCCCCTCCCCCCGGCAACCCTCAGTTTGTTTTGTGAGATTAAGAGTCACTTATGGTTTGTCTCCCTCCCAATCCCATCTTGTTTCATTTATTCTTCTACCCACTTAAGCCTCCATGTTGCATCACCACTTCCTCATATCAGGGAGATCATATGATAGTTGTCTTTCTCTGCTTGACTTATTTCGCTAAGCATGATACGCTCTAGTTCCATCCATGTTGTTGCAAATGGCAAGATTTCATTTCTTTTGATGGCTGCATAGTATTCCATTGTGTATATATACCACATCTTCTTGATCCATTCATCTGTTGATGGACATCTAGGTTCTTTCCATAGTTTGGCTATTGTGGACATTGCTGCTATAAACATTCGGGTGCATGTGTCCCTTTGGATCACTACGTTTGTATCTTTAGGGTAAATACCCAATAGTGCAATTGCTGGGTCATAGGGCAGTTCTATTTTCAACATTTTGAGGAACCTCCATGCTGTTTTCCAGAGTGGCTGCACCAGCTTGCATTCCCACCAACAGTGTAGGAGGGTTCCCCTTTCTCCGCATCCTCGCCAGCATCTGTCATTTCCTGACTTGTTGATTTTAGCCATTCTGACTGGTGTGAGGTGATATCGCATTGTGGTTTTGATTTGTATTTCCCTGATGCCGAGTGATATGGAGCACTTTTTCATGTGTCTGTTGGCCATCTGGATGTCTTCTTTGCAGAAATGTCTGTTCATGTCTTCTGCCCATTTCTTGATTGGATTATTTGTTCTTTGGGTGTTGAGTTGGTCTATCTTTCAGGTGTTGCATATACTGTCATTCTCCACAGTCTTGGGGTGCTAGAAAACATAGATTTAACATCACAGCTTACCTTAACAATACTTAGGACCATATGGTATAAATTTAATGTTTATTTTGCTCCTGGCTTTGTTGCCCTGTTCCTGCTTTCCATTTATCCTAATTCCCTAAGCTATTTAATTTATCTCTTTTATTGTACATAATTTTGAAAACTACCAAGCTACCTAAAACCAAACAAAGTCAGGGACACATCAAAATAAATTTTCCTCTTGTACTATTTCCTGCTATTTGTACAAGAACCTTTCAAGTTAGGCAGACTTATCATCTACATTTTACAAATGAAGAAATAGGGTTTTCAAATGGTAATGTGAATTTCACAAGATAGTGAAGAGTGAAAATGAAAAATCCAGAGCTCAATTCACATTGAGTTTTTTTTTTTTTCTTTCTCATTTTGTTTTTGAGTTTATTTTTCAGTATCAAACTGCTTTTTGTCATTTAAGGTAGTTTGGGAAACCAAGTATCGGTAAACTTTTTTAATATGGAAAAGTTCCTATTTGGTTATTAATTTTTATTTCTAATTTCTAGTATCACTCTGCCCTACTCTGATGTTTTTGTCTATAGTTTAGCAAAAAGGAAGTAAAAATATCAAGATCGCAATAATGACAAAATCATATCACTTTTAAGTATTGAGTTCTATGTTAAAGTTATATAGAACACGTTTAAGGTGAGTTTTATCATTTCGACTTTTGGCAGTAGTATGGATTCAAACAAATTGTGCTTTGCAGACTTAAGCCACTGTGTACTCTTCCCTGCATGCCTTTTCACTGACTGCCCTTTGCCTCGGATTCACAAAGCCACTGTCATAACAAATGATTTAGTTCCATTTCTCTACTAGATAATTAAGTCAATTATGTTGTATATATGTGTGTGTGCATGCACATGTACACCCACATCAAATTGCACAAGAAAGCCAAGGGGACAAATGTGTCTTTTGATATTCGTTCTGAGCATTCATTATTCTAGGAAGAAGACAGGAAACTGTATGATCAAATATGGTCGCTACTCAGAGGGATGTATACTAGTTCTTTGGCTGAAGCATTTAAGTGAGTATTAACAGGGAAGCTCAGAAAATAAGAACAATTTTAAAAATATGCATATTTTAAAACGAGAATGATCTTTTTATTTTTCAATTCACTTTCTTAAAGTCAATTTTCGATGTGTTTTTGTGAGAGAAGTCATTTTATTGCCACACTTCTATCAGCTATTAGGAGCAACTGAATCAGGGTTTTAAAGTTTGTATCCCTGCAGGAAACGCCTATATCGCTCTTCACCCCACGTGGGTCTGTCAAAAGTAAATAATGATATGAGGGACCCTTTTCAAGCCACTTGTTTTACAGAGCTTGTTCCCTTTTATTAAATTTGTGAAATAACTCATTACTTTGGTCTTTAAACTTTTTTTCCCCTTATTGCTGTCCAGATTTTAAAATGATACTATTCTGTCTGTAATCGTAATGAGAAAAATACATGGGGGACCCGGTGTGACTGCAAGGTACCTCCTTTGTTTGAACTCTCTGGACGCATATTACTCCTATGTTAGTTTAACACATCCCCACAGGCAACAACTCATTGCTTAAAGTTAAGAAATATGAATCCTTACACTAAGCCATAAGCTATTTAGCTTACCAGCAATTGAATTTAAAAGATTTAGGTTGTGAGTACAGCTGTAACACTGGAAACAAAGCATTTATAGTAAGAAGGACATATGGAAATATGAATGAGCTACTACTGGCACAGTCAGGACACTGGGACCCTTTGTTCTTAGTGAGAACATGTTACTGTACAGTTTACTTTTATTTGTATTATCCTTCAGAGTTCCACTAAGTTCTATCATTATTCCTATCTGGGTGTTTATGAATATCCTGAGCATAATATGCATAGAATTTTTTTTGACACTTCAATGTTTAAAAATGCTTAAAAGTGTTTATTTTTAATTTAAAATGTTTTCGATCTCTCTTGTCTCGCAGTCCCCCTTGAGATGGTCTAGGTCTTATCAAAGTGTGAGTGGACTCTGTGTAACGTCCTGGGTCACATCACTGATAATGTTGTGTTGTGAAAATGAAACAAGTGACCTAAAGGCAAGTGCTGTACTTGACCATGAGATCTACAGTCTCAGTGTTTCTGAGTGGAGTCGTCGTTCTGTCCAGGGGTGCAGTGCACTGTTGGAGGATGTCTGATTGCCTCCTATTAGACCTGTGTTTGCGTTAACTTGTAGACAGTGCTAGCAAACAAGCTGGGTTCCCACAGTAGCATCTGTGATCACTTCTCTTGACTGTTAGCAATTCCCCAGACTTTATCTCTACTTCTCTGGTTTTTATTAAACATCACCATTCTTTGTGTTCAGCAATGGCCAGGGTCAATAAAGCTAGGACAAATAATTTTTTTTTTCAGAGTTTTTTCTGTCCTAGCCCTTGAACTCCCTTAAATCTCCCCCTGCCCCATTCCTCTAGTGGTATAGTAAGAAGGAAATCCTGCTGTAGCTCCTTGGCAAAAAAAGTCAAAATGATGTACCTTTTCCCTAAACTTAAGCAAAAGTGAAAACTGACTCTCTGCAGGGATGATATCTAAGTGACAACCAGCATGCATTTTGGGAAAGAAATACTTAGTCTTAGTAATTTGAGACAGTCATCAATTCAACCACAGTAAATTGAATATAATACAATACATGAAATTTAGTTCTCTGTTTTCAGCTGTATATTCCACTAAAATGAAGAGGGTTTTTTTTTTTTTTTTTTCTCACCCAGGACTCTTGGCTGGGCTTCGTAACAGTCAGGTCTTCGTCATCTCTAACTTGACAGTCTCTCGTTCTGTGATGTTTCAGACTAATGGATTGGCTCTACCTTGTCAACATTTCCCTTAGCTATATAATTATGTATGATTCAAAGCTAGGTCTCAGTTGTCTGTTTACTCTACTCTTAGACATGGACAGAGAGATAAATTTTACTAGAAAAAAATTCCATATATATTTCAACTTTTCTATTTTTGTTGTCATGGGCATATGATTTTATTTTATTTTTTTCTGTAAAGTGCTCACAGGTCTTGAGAATGACATGGAGACACATCTATTAGAATCAGATTATTTTGTCTATTCAGACAATATAGTGTTAGCTGTTTTGTCTAGGTCATTTTATTTCCACTTTGTAGGCACATCTAATTCTCCCTTAGGGAAGGTTTTGAGTTTTTATATTCAGAGGTTTGTTTACTTGGAGACTCAGGATGTGTGTGCCTTCCCAGATAATAAACTGTCTCAGTTATTTTTAGAATATTTAGAAATCCTCATCTTCAATTTGCCTATGTAGAATGCATTTTTCCACCCTCACATTAAGCAGTGTTTGATTTTATTCACAAAAGGCCCAATTAGGTGGTGAGCAAGGGAAGTAAAACATGTTCCAGGGACTAAAATTCTCCTCTGAGGACTCTTCCCTTTCCAGGATATGAATAATGTACCACATATGGATGAGTAATTTACTCAGTGTGCCATGAGGGTTCTCATTATTTCAACCAAGTAAGGTTTTAGAATTTGGGAAAGGTATCAACAGATTGATCTACTTGGAAAAGAGATGTGACATGTTTACATTCATCATCATGGGCATTCAACTGCTGGAATGTTGGGAAGAAGCATTTTGGTCATTTTAGAAATGTCATTTATTACTTCTGGCTACATGGATTAAGATGTTCCAAATCATTTCCCCAATTCCTCCTTGTCTTAAATTCCTGCTGGGTTCACAGTAGTAATCTTAAAGGCAGAGTGCTAAAGTCAAGTAGCAAAAGCTTACTTAAACATTCTGAGGTTTCAGACGCATAGTTTCTCTTTTATGTCCCTTTCCTTTTCATTATTTCTGTTACCCTTGCTAGAGGTGGCCGAGCAGATGTTTTAGCAAACACTGTACACACAAGCACATTTTCAGTAAAGGTCTAAATTAATCAACTTGATTAATATCTGTCTCCCTACTCTCAAGTGCTGGATGACACTTTGAATCAGGGGCACCATTTGGAATCATTTCTATTCTTGACACATTTACTTTGCTTTCTATCCTTCAGATCGGGCTTTGGTGTTATTTTTAACAACAAATTCATCTTTCAGCTAATAAAGAAAGATGGTAAAAGTATGACCAAAATGTTCAAATATAATTCTTAAATAAGCATGAAAGGGTTGACAGTAATAAGATATGAGAATATAGAATTGATTTGAGTGGAATATTTGCTAAAAGACAGGCTGAAGCAGATCTTAAAATGAGACGTGTCAATATGTGCAAATTTACTCAGAAGACATTGCGCACACCTGAGGAAACTAGCTTAAACACAAAACTTTTTTTTTTTTTTCACTTTTATTCCTCCTTCTTAATATCCAGTCACCAAAGTTTTGGCTCTAATATCATTTCAATTTCTTTTTGATTTGTACATTCCTCTTCACTTCTTACTGTCCACAGCTTATTTTTCTTTTTAAGTTTTATTTTGTTTCAGATTTTATTTATTTATTTGTCAGGAAGAAAGAAATACAGAGAGAGCACAAGCAGGGGTGGGCAACAGGCAGAGGTAAAAGCAGGCTCCCCACTGAGCAAGGAGCCCAATGTGGGACTTGATCCCAGTGTCCTGGGATCATGATCTGAGCTGAAGGCAGACACTTAACCAACTGAGCCACCCAGGCATCCTGTGTTAATTAGTCATTTCTGAGCTTCCTAAAGATTATTGCTGTTGTACATTTTTAATCTTTTTAGTCTAAAATATCATTTGCCCAAATCACTTTATCTTGCTGGAAAACCAATTATTCCCTGATGTCTACTGTATCAAGGTTGAATTTCTCACATTACCTTTAATGTGTTGTTTTTGTCTTGTTTTTGCATGCTACACTTCCTCTACATCTGAGAAACAAATGTTTTCTGATCTTATTTTCCATTTTCTTCATATATCTACTTTCTATTTGCATAATTGGTTTCTCCATTGTTCCATGAATACAGCATTCTCATTTCCATCTTTATTTCTGAATTATGCTACTTTATTTACTTGAAATGCTCTCTTTGCCTATTCAAACACACCCTTCTTCTGAGGCTACTGAACATACATCTCTTCCATGAGCAATAAATGACTAGACCGGTTTAACCGATACTGGTTTACCTCTTTTTTTGATTCCTGTAACTCAAGGGCACACTTGACCATATATTAGACCATAAACATTTTCATATTTACATTTGTGGTTTTGACCTTTACAAGATCAAAGAAATCCATGTAATTTCTCTATGTAATTTGGTGAGGCATAACTTTGAATCACACATGCCTTGAGGCTGGTGTAGGCTAGTGAGTCATATACTAGTGAGCAAACTGACCAACACTGTTGTCTCCTGCTTTACATTCACATTTACAGTCTTTTGTAAAGTACTACAATTTTTATTTTATGTGAAGAATAACATCCACCACAAATGCAAATCCTTGCCAATAAAGTGAGTCAGACAGGATGCTAGATGACTCTCAGAGATTTCAAAAGCCTATGTGCTTTATGTTTCTTCATTGCTTTATGTATAACTTTGTGGTCTTTCCTGCTAGTCAATAACATTCACAGGAGAACTATGAATTCATTGAGATTCTCTATCCTAACAATTTTCTAGCAGAGCCCAAAGAAGACTATATTTATGCCTTTATAATCGATCCCATATAATCAAATTATATGATCACCCATTAGGCATCCTACTTGTTATTATAAATTTTTTGTGCCCCTCTCAAGAGCTCACTATCCATTAGAATATAATTGATACTATAACATAAATATGTACAAAACTCTTTTTCTCAACTGATGTGATAGATAGGTTTCCTTAAAAGGATGAGTACTTCCCAAAAAGTTGAATGATATGATTTTGTTTAAAAAGTTGAAACAACAAGAAATTCAGGTCAAATCAAAATGCATAGGCTTGCTCATTTTTTAATATTTTTATATGCAAGAATAATAAATTTTAAACTATAAGCAAATTATATATATTAAGTGGCACATAACTTTCTATGAAATTTAAATAATTATTATTAATAATCAACTCTGTTGTACCAAAAATGTATTAAAATATGTTCATTCAATGAATAAAAATGCCGTACCATGCACAGATTATTTTAGCTTATTTTGGTTAGCTGTATTATTCTCTCACTATCAGAATTCTTAAAAATAACTGACCAGAAGTTTATTTAGTCTGTTTTGAATTGCCAGTATATTCTATTGCTTTTACTAAGGTGAAATGTGAGGCAACTGGAAATGGTCCTCTAGGCTTTTTAAAAAAATTATTGTTTTAAGTGCATCCTTTCATATTATTCTTGGCTCAAATTTGTTAGGCTTTCACTGCTTTTTTATCTGGGGGCCCTCTGGGAGGTATTGATCTATTTTACTCATGTTTTGGTTAAAAATTTTAAAAACAAACAAAACCTCAATGCTTTGGAAACACAAGAGATCATAAAGGCTAATCTCAGTGGACCTGTAGCAGATTATGATAAAATAGGTGAAGAGTATGATAAACTAGGTAAGGTTAGTAGCATACTTTTCCTTAAAGTGTCCTGCCCTTTTCCTTTGTGACTCTTCCAAGCTTCCAAATTGCACAGTCAGCATCAGACCTAACATAGGAGGGTGTGGCCTGTAAACATTATTATACCAAACTTAATTTATGTATATTTTGCAACGCATTCATTTATTTATCATGCTATAATGAGAACACATGAAACAATCCCGAAGTGAATTGTGAGGTGGTGCCTAGTAATGCTACAGTAATGGAAATCAATAAATTGGTACATTTTTAAATTTATAGAACAGTTTTTTGAGAGAGAGCGCATGAGTGGGGGAGGGGCAGTGAGAGAATCTTTTTTTTTAAAGATTTTATTTATTTATTTAACAGAGGGAGATCACAAGTAGATGGAGAGGCAGGCGAAAGAGAGAAAGAGAGAGAGAGGGAAGCAGGCTCCCTGCTGAGCAGAGAGCCCAATGCGGGACTCGATCCCAGGACCCTGAGATCATGACCTGAGCCGAAGGCAGTGGCTTAACCCACTGAGCCCCCCAGGGCCCCCCCCACTTTTTTTTTTAAGATTTATTTATTTATTTAGAGAGAGAGGGAGAGAGAACACGCTTGTGTGGGGGGAGGGGCAGAAGGACAGGGAGAGAGAGAATCTCAAACAGAATCCCCACTCAGTGTGGAACCGAATATGGGGCTCAATCTCATGACCTTGAAATCATGACCTCGGCCCTAGAGTTGGATGCTGAGCCAACTAAGCCATGCAGGCACCCCTAAAACGATTGCTCTAACAACAGTCTCAAGTTGTAGTTTGAATCAGGGACTTAATGGGAAATGCACTATGCTGAGGTGTTGGAGAGGAGTGCATACGAAAGCAGGGTTCCCGGATCCCTGGAAGAGCACAGCTTCTGAAAGGCTGTCCTAACATCTTGGCCTTTTTTTTTTTTTTTTTAAGATTTTTAAAATTTCTGTATTTTATAGAGAGCAACAGAGAGTGCGAGAGAGAACAAGCGGGGAAAGGCGCAGAGGGAGAGGGAAAGAACTACAAGTTGACTCACGCTGAGTCCAAGGCAGGGCTCATTCTCATGACCCTGAGATCATGACTCCAGCCAAAACCAAGAGTTGGGCGCTCAACTGACTGAGCCACCCAGGCACTCTCTAATACCTTGGCTTTTGGCAGACAACCATGACCTTAGTCCTGACAACTTTATTTTTTCCTGGGGAAAATGCTCATGTTTATAGTAGTATGAATAATTCATTATGAAGTGTCTATAAATTCCATGATTCATGGAGGAATCAAATGCATGTAACTGACCAAGTGTAAATACAGATAGCTTACAGAAACCCCCACCCTTTCCATTATGTTTTGAATTTGAAAACAAATTTTGTGTTAGAAACAAAAATCACTTTTTTGGAGATACCATTTTATAGGAAGTGTGCCTATAACACCTTTGAGCACAATCCTCTGATACTTAAATACTTTTCGTTACGAATGCTCTGTGTGATCAGCCTCATGAGATGTAAGTACAAAAGCAAGCATGGAGGTTCCTTACCAGGCCCCTCCACATGTTCTAAATGCACCCAGGATTCTTCCAGTCTCATCTTCTTGCCACAGCCCTCTCCACATCCTCCGTCCTCCTACAACACTTCGTCAGCTTGCTCTGGAGACTGCAATGGTCTCCCTCATCCCGGAATCCGCTGTTTTCTACCATTTCCTGGAATCCATATTTCCCCCTCTTTTTGCTCTATCTTCTCTTTGGAGGAAATGTCTCATCTGGTAGTTTCCTGAGAGAAGTTGCATGGGCAATAAAAACTTTAAAACCTTGCACACCTGATAATGTCATTAGCTTCTTCTCACACTTGACATAAATTCACTGGGTGTAGCATTCTAGTTAAGAATTATGTCCTGTCAGCATTTTTAAGGGGTTTAGCTTTCGGTGCTTTTTAACTTTCAGTGATCTTCAGCTTTTTAATCTCCAGTAAATTAAAAAACTACTTTAGTTACTAAAATTATGAAAAAAGTAACTAAGAAGTTACTGATTTAGCAGTTCTATAACATTCTTACTCTAGATTCTTTGCATATGAACTCTTTTTTCTTTTCCTCTCCTCTGTATTTCTACACAGTCTTTATTTCTAGAGTGGTAAGATTTCAAATTATATGCCCTATATCCATCCCTTTAAAATTATTGTACAGTAATCTGGAATATTAAGGTGCTTAACTTGTACAAAATAATCTGATATCATTTCTTTTATAATATATTCTCTTTTTTCTCTTCTCCCTTAAATGTGTATTGTTCATATTCAGATTTTAAGCTGATTCATATTTTGTTATCCTTTTCCTCCTATTTTTTAATCTCATTTTTTTTTATTCTGGCAGATTTTCTCAGTTTTTCATCCAGTGTTTCTATTCAGTTTTCTGTTTCTGCTCTCATATTTCAAATTTCCAATAACGTCTCCATTAAGATTCCATTTCCATAAACGGAACATTTATGGATTAAAGATTATTAACTTATTTGTCAGAGGGAAAGAGAGTACAAGCAGGGGGAGCTGCAGGCAGAGGGAGAAGCAAGGGTTCCTTGGTGAGCAAGGAGACGGATTTGGGACTGGATCCAAGGACCCAGGATCATGACTCAAGCCAAATGCTCATGCTCAATCGACTGAGCCACCCAGGTGTCCCTAGAGGAAGAGGCTGAAAATCTTAATTAGGCCGTATGCCCAGCATAGAGCCTGGTGTGGTGCTCCCTCTCACAACCCTGAGAGCATGACCTGAGCCAAAATTAAGAGTCAGATATTTAACCAATTGAGCCATTCAGTGCCCCTAAAATCTTTTTAAGATTTCCCCCAAACCTCAGCTCCTCTCTACCTGTATGCAAACTTTCTAGAGGTACCAGATGCCTTACTATTTTTTGCAATCCTGCTCCAAACCTGGATTTGGATTTACTTTTCATGGTGTGGTGATCTGTATGCTTTTCAGATTTCAACACTTTTTGCTATCATGTTCTTTCTTATTTATGTGGGCTTAACTAAATTGTAATTTTTTTAGGAGGGAGTGGAGGAGGTAAACATGGTTCTCTTTTTCTTTCTTCTTTTACAACTATGTAAAAACTAAACATTTACATATAATCTGGTGTTAGAAAACCACCATCTGTTTCTACCAAGAGCCAATCCTAAATGAAATGTGGTCTTAGTAAATGGCAAGAAAATATCGTTCATGATTATTATTTCTTTTTTTTTCATGATTATTTTTCTATTAGTAAGTTTATTCATTAGAATGTAGCATAAATTTTTCCATCTAGCATTTAATAGAGAAATTGACCATATGTGGGGATATTTATTGCTGTTGCTTAGACTGAAGTATATAGATTTTATTATAAGTATCCTAAAGGTTTGTAGTTATACTTTTAAGATTAAATGCTAAGTCTATACTTATATTTTTAAGATTAAATGCATTTATGCTTATTAATCTGTGGAAATGGAAAGTAATAAAACCCACACATATTTTAGGCCAAAATGGTTTAACAACAACAACAACAATAAAAAACCCATAATCTCCAAATCTCAAATTAATAAGAAGAAGGAACTTTAACAAAATAGAAAGATTATTAGATGGCATATAATTAAAGTTAGTTCATACCATAAAATATTTTGAAATTATGGTGTCTTAATCAACTTCAACAGCTGTAACAAAATAACATAGACTGGGTGTTATAAGCAACAGACATTTATTTTTCATAGTTCTGGAGGCTGGTAAGTCCAGGATCAAGATACTAGCAGATTTGGTGTAGGGTGAAGGTAGTTTTCCTGGTTTGCAGGCCAGCTGCCTTCTTACCAGATCCTAGGCATATATCAGAAAGAAGGAAAGAGAGAGACAGAGTGGGATGGAGGGGAGGAAATATCTTATCTCTTCTTATAAGGGCACTGATAGCACCACAAAAATAATTTAAAAAATAGCAAGGAGGAATGTGGATATTTGAAAAACTATGACTTATTAAGGCATATCAATATTTATCAATACTCACTATTTGTCAGAATATATTGTTTGTTCACTAAAAGAGAAACATTAGTACTTTTTGCCATGCTTAAATACAACTTTAAGAAACAGATTTATAATACTCCAGGGTTACCACAGTGTAAATTTCAGAAATGATTTTAGGTGAGACTGGAAGGAAGACAGTTATTTTTCCTTAATTTACACAGACACATTGAATTTTTTAAAAAATAAGAAAAGAGGCATTATCTTACCATGATGATTTTTTTTTCTTTTTCTTTTTCTTCTTTATTTCAGTGCAATTATTTGACTGGTCTTCCTGGCTGACCTAAAATAAATTTTCTTGGGTCTGAGTTAGCTTGGAGTCCTCGTTTAAATTATTTTTCATTTTCATTACCTTTATCTGAAGAATGTTGGATTCTCTAGCAGAAATGCATAAGTGTCAGTAGGGTTTCCTTTCAGTCTGGAATGGGACAAGGGAGAAACTAAACATCCACAAACTTCTCTGGAGCCCCTGACTTATTCATCAATAAACTTAGAATTTACCTCTGACAAGGGCAGGGTGTTGATTTTCTTTGAAGATGATATATGTAACTGTACATGTAATGGTGTCCCATGAAGGAAATATTACAAGATATACTGTAAGTGTTTTGAAGGAGGATCAGAAGTTAAGTGGTAGCAGCAGATTCTAGTTGACCCAGGAAATGGTGTAGAGTAGGACGAACTCTGTAGTAATTCAAAAAACTGGGAGAATGCCAAGATCTGTATCCTCAGATGTTTACCAAGATGAATGTAAATTAATGTATACTAAGTAGGTAGAAAATGGTCTTGATGTAGCAGGAAGGGGGAATAGTATTAGCTGCTTTTAAAATAGCAAGTATTTTTTTAAATATTAGTTTTCATGTGAGTGTAGAAGTCTGAATTAGGGGGCAGAAATTAATATTTCATCTCCTAAATATTAAATGACAGAGGTAGAGCTAGATTTCAGAGACTCTTATCTCTGCAGGTTGGGTACTAAATAAAGCTGATTTTTGAGGTGGAGTTTAGAATGCAGGATATTTTTTAAGAAATCTTCTTGGGATCAACAACTGAGAAAGAAAGCAAGCATGAGTAGAAGGAAAAGTCAGGCGTAGTGACAGTTACAGCTGACTCCACAGAGAGCTCTGGTGTCAGATTGACCTTTGACATTATCCCCAAATGAGCTGAGAAGCTAGGCCTTTATACCCATCTTTCGAGATAGAAATATACATCATCCTTTTTTAGGACATTCTTTTAAAAATTCTTAGAAAAATTTGTGTAGCGATTAGTTTGTACTGTCGAGAAGATAAAATGAAGGACTGTGGGTTAGGAAGACCATGAAACACTGATTGGGTAATGGGAGAATATTGGACTGGAAGTCCAGGATACCTGAGTTTGCATCATGTCTCTGCCACTAACTGATTGTGAAAGCTCATGGCTCTTAGTTTCTTTTTATAAATAGGAGGTGATCCATTCGATATAGAAAATATAAAAATGACTTTTTTTCTACATAACTTTAATGGGTTATTTGTCCCAATCTTGGAGATGTGTTACATGTATGAAAAAAATCACCAGCCTCTCTCATTTTTGTTCTAATCATAGTATCTTTCAACCAAAGCTTTAATCAGAGAAATAAAGTTTATTCAGTACCTTGAATTCTAGTTTCTTATTTCCCTATTCCTTTCTTAACTTACCATGAAACCTCAGCTTTACAGAGCAATAAAATATTCAAAAAGCAGCAACAGAAGTACCTGGAAAAATGACCTTTGTACTAGATGACTGGCCCTTTAATAACCTGTACCTTTTCAATCTACCCGACAAGAAAATTATAAAATGAAGACCTGATATTATTTCATCTGTTTCAGAAAAAGTAAGCAGTAAAAAGGTATTTTGCTAGAGGAAAATTGCAAAGTACATATGATATTGATGAAAACATAATCCCAAGTTTTATATAATAGGAATGATATATGAAAAAAATAGTACACTTGGAATGGATTTTTAAATCAGGAGCTTGGGGAAGTGATTGAGAGGATTGCTGCAGTGGGACCCTGGGGCACTCATTACTGCAGAAGCTGGCACTGTACAGAATTGATAAGGAGATCACCTGCCTTAAAAGATTTCCTGTTAGAGTTGGTGGGAAGATTTACAATTAGAGAGTGATTGTGACCTTTTTTTTTTTTTTTTTAAAGATTTTATTTATTTACTTGACACAGAGAGAGAAGCAGCAAGAGAGGGAATATAAGCAGGGAGAGTGGGAAAGAGAGAAGCAGGCTTCCCAACCAGCAGGGAGCCAGATGTGGGGCTCGATCCCAGGACCCTGGGATCATGACATGAGCTGAAGGCAGATACTTAAATGACTGAACCATCCAGGCACCCCTTATTGTGACTTTTCTAAATCAAGATGGCATAATAAGTCTGTAAGATAGAATATGAAACTGAAGCAAAATTAATGCTCAAATAAAAAATAATTCTATCCATCCGAATATGAATTTTTGCCAATACTTACACAAATGTATGTGAGGTACCTACAAAACATACCTACAAAGGATGTTTATTGAATATTATACTGAATAAACAGACATGTATATCCTAGACACAAGTGTGTTTAATTATGGTGCAGATACAGTGTTCTGTGTTCTGTTCTCTCTTGAATGAGAAGTGGATCTTGAGATGAAGCTGAGGGCATGTGATATTTATTGGTAAGTGTCCTTGCAATCAGTATCTGTGGAAGTCAAGGAAGGCAAGCAGAACCGAGTGGACAGGGTGCAATGGAAGCCTGACAATAACCTCTGGAGCTAATATGGCCTGTCAGAGATGACCCATCTTGGATGGGATGGCTAAGTCTTTCAACAACATCTCCACTGGCCACTGGAGATGGGCCGCCCTGGGGAGACGGGGTCAGCTCTCTCTTGTAGAGGCAGTTTTTGCAAACTCTGTCAGCTGAAGGCTTTCTGCCAACAGAGTTTCTAGCAGCTGAGTCTATAACTCTTCACTGGGAGAACTGGTGTGGCAGATCTCCTTGTTTACCGCGAATATAGCGTTTTATGAGTTTAAATAGCAACACACCAATAGAAACAACAGTACCATCTTTGGCCAAATGACCTCCATGAGGTTTAGTTTCTTCATTTTTTAAAATGATCACATCTATATACAGGATTGCTGAAAATCAATACATATAAAAGTGCTTAGAATACTCAGTGTATTGTAGCGCCTGCTGCATGAATATTCATGATTGTAAAATAGTCATGTTTATCCTTGCTTTTGGAGAGGGTAAAATCTTCATAGCTTGTATCATCCTAATAATTGTTCTATACATCTAGGTTTTCTGCCAGTTGGAATGTTTTTAAGGAAACTGTTTCATATATTATTAATTTTAAAACCGAAAAAAAGAAAAACCCTTAAAACTGCAAGCTTTCGATGTCAGTAGCCCTTGAAAATTTCATTGGTTTTTCATTTATGTTTTCAAGACATCCCTCGGGGATACATATTGCTATTTCTCCACTAATATTTTAAAACTTCCTTTGTCTCAATCAAAAGCTTTAGGAAACCAAATGCACAATCTTTGAAAATGTGGTTTTAAAATTACAAAATATAAACCTAGAAAACTTGAGCAACCCAAACATGAATTGAAACTGATCTAGAACTATAAATTCGATCTTAAGGCCTAAAATGTAGCTAGTTACATGTGTTTGCCCCGCACTTTGGCAGAGAAAGGAGGGGTATGTTTTTGTTTCAAAATAGCTAAAGAAGTTAAAGAATGTGTATGATTTTCTTTTCCTCAAAGTAATTTATATGTAATATTTGTTTTCTGATGAATTGACTTAAAGGTTCCCATTTCAGGGCTTTCTTTGTCCTCAGAAAGTTTGGCAAAGAGCCCTACAGATCGAACGTTCCCTGGGGGTGAAGCGTGCTGCCCCTGGGTCAGCCTCCTGCTGCCCTTGACTTTTTTTTCTCCTTTAAAGAAAAAAGGGAAAAAGGTAAATTTTGGATGAGACCATTTTATTAATGACCTTTCTCCTCACCAAACACTCCAGACATCCAACAAACTACTTCTCTGTGGGAATAGATAGCAAACCCATGTAACTTCCGTATGCATTTACAGAATCAAATCAACTTAATTTTTCAAACATTGTCACTGAGAAAACCAACTTTGATACAGGAGATGATCAGGAAGCTTCTTATGCTTCAGCTCTTCAGTTTGTCCCTATTAGGAAAAAGTAGAACATTCTTGCTGGAGAAATC
This sequence comes from Mustela lutreola, assembly GCF_030435805.1. Lineage (NCBI taxonomy): Eukaryota > Metazoa > Chordata > Mammalia > Carnivora > Mustelidae > Mustela > Mustela lutreola. The sequence goes on along the minus strand of NC_081295.1, from coordinate 102,296,597 downwards.
ATAAGCTACATAAGAAATCACTAATTTTTTAAAAATAAATTTCAGACAAACATAAACATGCCATATAACTTGTGATTTTTTTGAAGTCAAGCAAGCTCCTGTCCTAGTAACTTTCAGACTGGTTAGACATAATGAAAGACTGAGTTACTGATGGGCTGTAGAAAGGATACCACCAATTTTTCTGCAAGAAGACCTGTCATGGTGACAGATTTTACTAAGCTTGGCGGCATGGGCATTTTCTTTCCCCCAAATCATGAAATGAATGAGTCAAATACCGAGACCACTAGAAGAGTCTAATATTCAAAAACTCTACAATTCTATGTTGAGTAAACACAAGATAAAACAGCAAACTATCATACTTCTACCAAATTGAGAAATGAGAACCCCCAGTATGAATAGATATACACAGATAGCAAGAGTGCTCACAAATATCTCTTTATATCTTATTTATTTTTATTTTTTCTGAAGATTTACTTATTTATTTTAGAAAGAGAGAAAACGGGATGGGATAGAGGGAGAGGGAGAAGCAGATTCCCCTCTGAGCAAGGAGCCTGACTCTAGACTCCATCCCAAGACCCTGAGATCATGACCTGATCAGAAATCCAGAGTTGGCTGCTCAACCAACTGACCCACCCAGGTGTCCCTCTTTATACTATATTTAAAAATAGAGTTTATTAACTAAAATTAAAACCTAAAATACATTGTAACTTAAATGACCTGTAAATAAAGGAGTTCAAAGGACAGTCCAAGTATACTGTCAACTAGGAATGAGGGACATGATTTCAACACTTGATGCAGGAAAAGTGTAAACTTTTTTTAGTTATATAATCCTTAATTGCAACATTTGTCCTCAGATCAGCATGACTGATAACTAGTTTTATCAAGGTTTATCTAGAAAAATAGAACAATTTGCCCAAAGAAGTGGTAGACTGGAGAGTCAAGAATAATGAGTAATTAATTTTTATACTGTTTCTTCAGTCCATCTGGAATCAGCAATTTTCAGAGTTTGGTTTCTGGATCAGCAGCATCACCATTACTTGGAAATCTGTTAAAAATGCAAATTTCAAGCATACCCCCTAATCAAAAAACTGGGGTAACACCTAGCAATCAGTGTTTCAGCAGGTTCTCCATGTGCTTCTGATTCAGGCTAAAGATTTGGAACTGTTGTTTTATAGGAAATTATATGCCTTTCTAAAGAAATGCCATTCTACTAAGTTATATGCATATCTTAATTTTCATGTTTGTATTTTAGATAAAATGTACTTAGATATTAGCTGACTCATATGGTGATGCCAACCATTCATCTTTTTTCAGGATCATTTCCTAAACTATATATAAGTATTTGCTTGCTTGACCAGTTGTTGGATTTCTTTTTACTTGCTTTTATACAGAAAGAGTGCAAAACATAAACACTGAAGTACTCACACTACTTATTGAAACAGAATTCTCATAATTGTATGTGAGTGAAATAAAACCTGAAACTGAGTGCATCATAAATTGCAGATTTTTAGTCTCTGTTGGATGCTTATGGGGCCTAATCTTATTGATATTGCGTGTAATTGTGGAAGAAAATACAAACGAGCTAAGACAATGTGTGGAATGCTGGAAATGTATCATCAAAGATTGTGATTTAAAAGAAAAGGCAATTGCAAGTTGTGTAACTTTATTAATTTATTTATTTTTTGCTTTTGGGGACTGGAAATGCTCATAAAATATATAGAAAAAGTTTTATTTTCCTTATAATTTTAGTCATTAATTATTTTTGTGTGCATGTGAATAATATTCAATCAGTTATTCTCAAACTAAATGATCTATGAAACTTTCTTGCTACCAGAGAATCAAATATAAAAGGCCAGCTTTATATTACTCTATGCTCCGCATACTTACTTTATGCTAATTTCATTATTTGACAAAGGATATTCTTTTCATGTAATTTTTGTGTATTTATCTAGCAAGCCAAGACACCTAGAGACAAATGAAACACTTCTAAAGAGATGATGTATTTTATTAATAATATATTATTATTTATATTTATCCTATCTTAAAATAGAGAAACTTTCATGGAAGCCAAAAGGAAAGGTCCATAAAGGAAAAACACGAGGATTGGATTTATCTAGATTGAAAAATGTATATGGGAAAATAATTGCTAAAAGAATAACAAACATATTAAACTTAAATCATATTACTTCGGGTTTAAGACTTATTTATTTATTTTAGAAAGTGAGAGAAAGAAAGAACAAAGGTAGAGGGAGACAATCAGATTCCTGAGGGGGGATCCTGGACTGGGACCAACAAGGGGCTCAATCCCAGGCCCCTGAGATCATGACTTGAGCCGAAATCAAGAGTCAGATGCTTAACTGACTGAGCCACCCAGGTGCCCCATATTACTTACAGTGAAAATATTTATATTGTTTAATCTTTATATAAAATAAGAAATTAATAATAAAAACATCCTAGTTAAGAAATTTGGTCAAAATCAATGATTTATAGTCGTCAATTTTCTTAAATGCTAATTTATATCCAATTCACCTATTAAATCAAGAACATCTAAAAATTAGCAAACATGCTGACTTACTAAGAAAAAGAAAACAGTTTTTAGAGCTACACAGCTTGAATTTCTGAGTGGTAAACTTATTGCAAAAATGGCCACAATTCTCCATTTATTCCTATATTTACACCCTTTACAATATAATTCAGTAGGTTCAAGGAGTAAAGTCTATATTCTTACTCTATGAGTTTGTATTAAACTTAGGTCTTGGTTTGCCCGGTACAATGCAATAGAATCAATAGTATGTCAGTAACGAGACCATGTGTTTCCACCATTTCTCTTTGAAACCTTTGCAGCTACTGCGAACAAGTCAAGGCTATGCTACAGAATGATCAGAGTCATGTGTCCCAGCCACCCCAATAGCTTCCATCAACAGTTAGCAAACCACTAATTAGACGAATGAGTGAGGCCATCCTCTAACAGCCACACCTTAGCCTTTCCATCAGCTGAATATCAATACTGAGGAAAGCCCACTTTAGATTAGCCAAGTCTGGCCAAGATCAGTAGCACCATCCAACTGACCTACAAACTCACAATTCACAACACAATTCACAACACAAATGCACAGCACTGAGGTTTTGTTATTTATGGACATTTGGATTAATAAAAATACAAGATGCTGGGTCACCTGGGTGGCTCAATTTGTTAAGCATCTGCCTTAGGCTCAGGTCATTATTCAGCTCCACATCAGGCTCCCAGCTTAGCAAGGAGCCTGCTTCTCCCTTTCCCTCTCCCCTTCCCTGCTTGTGTATTCTGTCTTTCTCTCAAATAAATAAAATCTTTAAAAATAATGCAAGGTGCTTGGTTAAGTAGTGAATTATTTCTAACCAGCTTTGAGTATTACATTGACATAAAAGAAAATTTGTGAGAGGCATATCTATACTAAAAATTATTTCTGATTTATCTGTAATAAATTATAAGTATTTAAATTGCATACTTCTTTCTTCAACTCTCTTTCACTGATGATTTGGCTTTATTTAACAGTTTCTGGTTTTGCATAATTTGCTTTTCAGATTCCATTGAAACACAGCTCCTACAATCATAATAGCCAACTTCTTTTGTTTTTTGGTCCATTGAACATTTCATTAATGGGAAAACATACTGAGCATTAGCATTATACACTGGTATACCAAACACTTGCTAGCATAAAGTTAACTCAGAGTTGATTTTCAGTTTGATTTGTTGAAGCACATACTATTTTGGGGGGGAATTACAGTTGTCACACAAAGTTACATTAGTTTCAAGTATACATAGTAATTCAGCGAGTTTATACATTGTGCTATGCTCAGCCGAAGTGTAGGTACTGTATGACATCTGATGCTCTTTCAATGAGGCAACTTGCTTTTGCCTTTTTCAGGATTGTGTTACATATCCTGATAAGCAATTTTTTTAAATGTTGCTCACTAATAAGAAAAGAGTATTGCTATTATCTTCTATTCCGTTCTTCTTCAGCACTACACATAATGATTTCATATTCTCATGCTGGAAGAATATTTACTAACATCTATATAGAAGAATCAAATTCTTTAAGGGGTGAAGTCTATTTAAAAAAATAGGACAAGTACCTTAACAATTATACACTTCAAATCAGAATTTATTTTCCTATTTATAAATGATGTCTCTCTTTTAAGAAGAGCCTTGATACCTAACAGGATACATTTTTTCATTGATTCTTTCTTTAACACATCTGAAAATTTCCTTGAAACAAGGCAGTATTTCAATAACACTGTTAACTCTTCTTTTAATTTACATAATCCTAATGTTAAAGAGAAAGTATAAGCTTCACTCAATGTCAACATTCTTGTCAACAAGAATCTAGGGGGACTTGGGACACCTGGGTGGTTCAGTCAGTTAAGCATCTGCCTTCAGCTCAGATCATGATCCCAAGGTCCTGGAATTGAGCTCTGCATTAGGCTTCCTGCTCAGTGGGGAGTCTGTTTCTCTGTCTCCCTCTGCACCCCCCACTTGTGCTCGCTTGTGTGCTCTCTCCCTCTCTATCTCAAATGAATAAATAACATTAAAAAAATAATTTGGGGGTCCTTTTCTTTAGAATTATAACAGATTTCAGAGCTTCAAATAAATTGAGGATTCTCTCAACTGTTTGTTAAAGAGCGCCACTAGGGTTTTGAATGTGAAGGAAGTTGATATTGAATGTCAAAATCATAATAAAAATTCTTTAATCTTTCAGTTTGAATAGAACAAATGAAATAAAAGAATAATTTTATAACATTTATTTCAATAGAATGGACATCCAATGATACTTGAGGAACATTATTAGAATATGGACAAGACAGCCCCTACTTGCCATAGGACCATTGATGTTTTGCTTCAACTTCAAATAAATACTGTCTTCACGTTATACTAACATTTACCAAATTTCTGTTTGTTTGACCTCCATTAAAAGCAGTTTTTTTCTCCATTAACTACTAAATAAGAGAACCTTCAAAGTTTTCTATTGTTGCTCAAGTCTCATTTTATAAGCAAGACATTTTCTCACACACAAACACACACAAAGAATATTGCATGGGCTAAGGGAAATTTTTTTTCAGCATTATGATTGCGTATCTTTGGTTTATGCAAGTTATAGTTTAAAAAGTGAGACATATTTTTATCTCTGTAGTAGTAATTGGAGTTAGTACTTTAAAAAATTATTGCAATAGATTTTGTTTTGGTGCTTGACAATCTGCTTGCAATTTTGGAATCAGAAAATTCTTTTGATAGGAGTATGTCTAGTTCTTTGAGCTGAAAAAAGATTAACAAAAATATACAGTGGATGGCCATTTCAACTTGTTTTGTTTATCTGAATTCCTTTTCATATGAATGTTTGTTATCTCTTTCTTTGGTACTAGTTTGTTGGGGTTAATGAAGAGCATGAAATCATCCCTAATACCAGACTTCCTAAAATGTATCACAAAGCTTAGGAGGGGCTAGGGAAGGTTTCTAAAAAGGGCGAAGGCCTTTGGAATGCCTAGGCCTGCTTGACCACTCTGCCTTAGGAATGTGGTGTGATCTAAGAGATATATACTTTTTCCCTTAGGCTATGTTTAGCAAAACTGGTAGAACATGCAGATTAGCATATCCTATCTTTCCCTTAAACAGATCCTCTCAGTTCCCGTAAGACCCCTTGTCACACATCAGGTGCTTGAGAAACAGTGATAAAGATTTGTGATTATCCTGAAGAACCAATAAAGGCAGGAGCAAAGAAGAGCAAAGGCTCTCATCTCTGAGTATTGACCCTTGCCTTCTCTCTTTCACAGTAAAGTCTGGAGTAATCTTTCATCCGTAGGTCCAGGGATTGCTGGCCATTTCCGGCACTAGTTGAGGATCCTAACTGGAAAATATTGCTTTGTATCTGATTTTCCATCGTTATTACTATTTTTTTTTTTAGAGTTTATTTATTTATTTGACAGAGAGACAGGGGACACGGGCTGCCTGCTGAGCAGAGAGCCCAATGTGGGACTCGATTCCAGGACCTTGAGGTTCATGACCTGAGCCGAAGGCAGAGGCTTAACCCACTGAGCCACCCAGGCACCCTCATTATTAGTATTGAATTAACAAATTCATATTGCTTGAAGAGCCTCAAGTGTTCTTTTTCTTTGTTTAATAAGTGTTCACTATTCAGAAAATGTATCACAAAATTTTCTTTTTCATTTTGGGGTACAAATATATACAGATAAAAAATAGATAAGCGAGCTCTGGGCATTAGTGACATCTTCCTGGAAATCTCGGCACCATGACAGCCAAGTGGAGGCAAAAGCACTCACAGGCTGAAGTGAGAAACGATGAGGCAGAGATCCAAGGAAACCTCTAGCTTGTGCACCCACGGAAGCCACAGAAGCAGAACCACGGAAAGGTGGAGGCCAGGGATGCTGGTACAAATTTGACTGCTTGCTTACTTTCTAGAACTTGATTCAGTGGATTGCAAGGACCGCCTTTGAAAGACCCATTTGACTCACACCAAAACAATCCCTTTTGGTCCTTCGCCCTGGATGTGTGACTTTGGGATTCATTCTGTTTTCATTTGTGGCTGAGTGTACAATACATCATCACTTCTGCTGTCTTAGCTGGGGAAAAGAAGATAGATAATAGAAACCACTGCAGGAATCAAAAAGATTCCATATGATAATCTCACAGCCACACCCAATGGGTCTGTTTTTTACACGTGCAAACTCATAACCAACTAATTAGAGTTGGAATTCCTGAGAGAGTTGCAAACTAACAATATGCGTCTTTGGTATCTGATGGAAAAAATGTTAATTTCCTATTTGCCTGCAAGAGATAGCTGTATTTTAAGATATGAATACAAAGCTAGAGTTGTGATCCTCTGTAAGGTTTAGGAAAGCCTGAGTTCAAGAACTAGTGGAACTTCCAGAAGCATATATGGTTTCGATGGACTTTCAGGTGTGTTACTTCGGGTCTTAGAAGGAAGTCTGCTGTTGACTGGCTGACTGCCACATTCACCAGAATGAGGCACTGGCTGATTGGCTGTTGTCTAGACCTGTCACTGATGAGGTTGCTGACTTTCAAATGCATGGGGCTATCATTCATTTGCTCACTTTCCAAAGTGAGACTGTTGGTGAGTGGCTGATTTGAGAGCATGTGAACAGATTTGAAGTTGTTGCTACTTAATGGTGGTTACTTGTCATGACTTAGAACTCTGGTCAAAACAGTCTTTTTCTTTCTTTCCTATGAGAAGAGAAAAATTCTCAGCCCTCACTCTTCATTTTCCCTTGGTTATAACTTCAGGAGAAACCATAAGGGATCATTCAGATCTTTATTAGTAAATGAAGGTATGGCTTCAACTAATCTTGGCATGTAATTTATTTAAGGACCAGTTACTGTGGCAGAAAAATAGATCTGAAATATTTTTATAGTTTTTTGACAAAAGCCAAAAGACATTAAATGTATCCTTTCAAAGTTACTCCAGGACGCAGAGCAAAATCATTCAACACAAGGACATGTTCAGTTCATATGGGACACTTGGCAACCATAATGACAGTAGATAACAGACCCTTCTCCTGCACAAGTGGGGTTTTGTTTTTGTTCTGGGGTGGTGTTTGTTTGTTTTCAGCCCTTAATTTGAACACTTCCAGTGATGACCTTACATATCCTGAATATGTAGTCTAGTTGACCACATTCTTCTTGTGGGATACCTAGCCTTCAGTACACTGAGCCTTTGTTTTCACCCACTGATCCAAATCCTAATCTTTGTAATCATGCAGAACCAGTCTAATCCTTCTTCCAGAATGGATTTCCTCAAACATTTTCTTTTAGTCATCATGACCCTTTCTGAGTTTAGTCTTATTAAGGTGAAATACCCAGATACTAAGCTCCATTTCTTTATCTTACAAGGTTAAGTCTGTAAAAAAAGAAAAAAATTTAGTTTAAAATGACTTATTTTTGTGAAGTTGTGTGGACCATAATGATTAATATTTCTATTTTCTGTACTTACAACCTGTCCCATTTATAATTTCAGCTAGCATCTCACCCGGAATTAATATTTTAAGCTTTTTATCTTGAAAATAATTACTTCATTTTACCATTACCATTGATAGTTCCTTTATGCCATTTCTCAAAGATAATGGCATAATGCAGGCAGTTTTTATTATTTTTTTTTAATTTTTTTTAATTTCCATAGAATCCAGACATATAATTTTCTGGACCATGAGACCTGAGCTCTTACAACTTCTTCCCTTTACAACTTCTTAATATGTCTTGTATTTCAATTCCCTCTTAACAACTTCTGTATCCTTTTCAATGGCAGCTTTGAAAATCTGGGATTAATTCTTATATAAGTACTGTACTGTTATGGAAGAAACTAGGTCTTCATAGATAAAAAAAAAAGGCTGTAAATCATGTTTAAACATTTATTTTAATATGCCTTTAGTATTCTTGTGTTGAAAGGGAAAGTCTTATAAAGGCATTATATTTTGAACTTCATAAAAGTATGTATAATTACATTTTTTTAGAATTTCTTTATTAAAGTATTATTAACTTTATTGACATGGTGTTTGTAATGAAAGCCAAAAGTAAAAATATTTATGTTAGGTTCCAAAGATCTTACCTTATTCATAACATCTGATTGCTGTAACCTGACCTTGAGATAAAACCCAAATGAAATGTGGAAAAACAAATGATACCAACATTTTGTTGCTGATCAAGAATCATTGCATTTCACACATAACATTTTACTTTTTTTATACATGACATGTTATTTTAATATATTTTTCATTTAGCTGATAGTATATAATTTAAATATTTTCCATGTTGATAAGCCAACAACTGGCTTTAGTTACAAGCCAAGTGTATTTTAGTATTTGTCATTGATTTTCAATATCTACATAGTAAATAGAATTATTACAGTGGTTTTAAATGTTAAATGCTTAACTTGGCAGACAGTAGTTTAAAATGATGATATAAACTTTATAGTGATATAAAGTTCATGACCTAATTGCTAATAACAGATTTGAAAGAAAAATATTAAATATGTGCGTAATTTAAATACATAATGAAATGTACCTGAGATTTTACAATGCAAATCTATGAAATTTCTAAACTTTCACTGTCTTTTTATTCATACTTTTGCTAGAGACATTTTGAGTTATATCAAGTTTTCTGAACCCATGATTTTAAATAAAAATTGCACATAGGTTCTCAATATATATTCTAGTTACTATTGCCATGTAACAAGCCACCTTGAACTTAGATTTAGTTGTAAGCAACAACCATTTTATTACACTCACTGATTCTGTGGGTCAGGAATTAGGAAATGGCACAGAGGACAAATATTCCCTGTTCTACAATGTCTGGAGCCTTAGCTGGGAAGACTGAGCAATGGCTATAGCCTTGAGAAGTTGGAGCTGGGGAATTTACTTCCAAGATGGCTTCTTTTCTCACATTCTGGCAGCTGGGCTGGATCTGTTGACTGGATCACCTACACATGACCTCTCTATGTGATATGGATTCCTCAGAGATTGGAGGCTGGATTCTGAAAGGATGTGTCCCAAGAGAGGCCTCCAAAGAGTAAGTGATAGAAACAAGTGAGTGATAGAATAAGAGCTGCATGGCCTTTTCTGACCAAGTCTCAGAAGTCACAACAGTTCACTGCCATTGGGTTCTATCTTCTAAAAAAAAAAAAAAAAGTCAAGTAAGGTTGGCTCTGAGTCAAGAGGACATAGACACCACCTCTCAGGGTAGGGTTATCAAAGAACTTATGGACAGATCTTAAAACCACTGTTTTAAGTGTGCTCATTTTTTAAAGATTTTGAAATATCTAATGTTTGCAACAAAAAAAATCCTAAATTGAACCCAGTATCCCCACCGCCTGGGGTTTACATCTTTGTGTAATACTCTTTTTGTGAGTGTGGGCAGAATTTTGAACTTGCTTTTAACTGGTAAAATAAGCTGATGGAATGTCATTCTTGCAATTATATTATATCACATGAGGTATCATCTTAGCTGACTAGAGCTAGAGATTCTGTGTGTTCAGTGAAGGATGTAGCCATGTTGGAGAAGTTCCCACATGGAAAGGAACTGTGGGTGGTCTCTAAGACATGAGAGCAGCCAGCAAAAAGCCAGGGCTTAACAATCATATAGCCTCAGAGAAATGGAGTCTACCAACAACTTAGATGAACTTGGGAGTGGATTCTTCCCCTGCTGAATATTTTGTTGAGAATATAATCCATCTACATTGATTGCATCCTTGTGAGACCCTGAGGAGAGTATGCTCTTAAGTTATGCCCAGATTCATATGGATCTGTGAGATAATAAATATGTATTGCTTTAAGTTGCTTAGTTTGTGGTAATTTGTTACACAGTGACAAAACACCAATACAATCTTATTATAGGTTTTAATCATATAGAGTAACCACATGAATTTATTGTCCAAACTGAGACTCTTTTAAATTTAAAAAATGCATTAAGGTAATTAAAATTATGTAAATTCTGAAATATTTATTTATTCACAGTATATTGATACACCTATAAAATGGCAATACTTTTAATTTTCTTTAAAGAATATATACCTATATAAAAAGAAAATGGATTTTATTCTAGTAATTATCTGAACATTTTTTAAAAAGCACTGCATTTATCCATGAACTTAATCCACTTGTTAGTCATATCTTTGCCTAATAGCATGTCCCTGATATTTTCTAAAATGTGTTTGGGAATATGCTTTTTCAACATGGACTTAACATCAAAGTTTTCCATAATATTTCTTTGTTCTTTCCTAAGTTATATGTTTTGTATAATAAAACAGAAATTTTATTGCTGTACTGGACTCTTTCATCCAAATTTTGTTTTCTATAATTATAATTTGCTTAAATTTTCAGAAGTTGGAGTCTTGGGCATTCCATTAATTGAACATATATATTAAAGGTTTCCAACCCATTCCAAATAAAAGGCCATCAGTTTAGAGGAATCCTTTGCAAAAAATGTTCAGTACATATTAGAAACTGAGACTGATTTGCAAAGTTGTTCACAAAGGCTCTAATATTCTAAAATAAGATCAAAGATAATCAGTGAAGAAAGTATACTTTACCATGAAGCTATGGTATTTTTTTTCAACATCAGTTCATCACAAAAGATTGTAGTTCAATGATATATTCCCTAATATGTGTAAATTTTGACATCTAGATCTTCAATTTTGATTAGTAGAATATTTCTCTAGTTTGGCTACATTCATAAATTACTGTGACATTATAGCCAATTCCAAGTACATTTTTTTTCTTTATAGGTTTTTTGTTTGTTTTTTAAAGATTTTATTTTATTTTTATTTATTTATTTGACAGAGAGAGAGAAATCACAAGTAGGCAGAGAGGCAGGCAGAGAGAGAGGGGGAAACAGGCTCCTTGCTGAGCAGAGAGCCGGATGTGGGGCTTGATCCCAGGACCCTGAGATCATGACTTGAGCTGAAGGCAGAGGTTCAACCCACTGAGCTACCCAGGTGCCCCCCACACTTTTTTTTTTTTTTAAGTAGGAATGGTGCTTTTATTATATTGGTATGTCACACCAAAGTTTTCATTTGTATTATCACAATCATAACAAAAATTATCTTCCGTGTTAGACTTTTCACAGAACTGGCAATAGCATTCACAGTCAAGTCAAATCTTACCTTGGTGGAATACATTTCAACACCTTTGCTTTGATTCCATGAATCAGATGGGAAACAAAACTTTTGCAGTAATTAGCTAAGCTGTTCTTCCATTGAAATTTCTGAACACTAATAAACAGGTATGACTTACAAGTTCTCTTTCTCATGGATGAATATATTAACAACCCGATCTTTACTATTTACATGTACACACACACACACACACACACATACACACACACACACACAAATATACAGAAACAAAAGACCCAGAGTCTTAGGAAGTAAATTGGAAGATTAACTTAGGGTAGTTACTTAACTAAATGAAAAGTCATGCTTTATAGATTAATATATGCCCCACCTCTACTTGTTTATGTGTTTAGAAGTTGTCTTTGGGTACAGTCTTCTTAAAATCTTGATGTTTCTGTTGTAGATTTATCTTTAGATTTTAATGTGATCAGTACAACTCCCAGGGTAGATGGTAAATAGTGAAATACATTTTGTTTTAATTAGAAGCGCATCATCAACTTTCTTGAGAAATGGAAATTCGGAACCTATTACTCTAAACCCACACTGCCGTTTTCTCACGAGATTACTATCAAAGATTTTATTACAAAATAAAAAGTATAAGTGTAAGTAAAAATCCAATGAACACTTGTAGATTTATGTTGTACAATTTTTTAAAACTCTGCAATATCCAGAGCATTCACTATAATCTATACTCTAGCAGGACTGCTCAGCCCCTGTTCCCTCAGCCTCTATTCATGTATGTTTAGCTTATGATTTTCAATATTTCCCGCTGGCCCAGAGGATTGGTATTCTGTCAGTCTCAGATATCTCACAAGACCAGGAAGGGGTCATGGAAAAACGAGCCAGCTGGGGAGACCAAGGGACCAGCAGGGGCTGGTGGGGAGATTTCTTTTTTGACCAACACCACCCAAGATCACATAGAATTAGCTGTCCCTAGCTGCTTCTCACAAAGCACATTTTATTTGATCAGCTGGCACCCTGCATGCTGTCCTTGAAAAGGAGATAGTAGTTACATGTTGCATCTGGAAAAGATCAAATAAAGAAAGAGTCTTGATGCTGGTCCCCTTACAGATTTAACCACGTGTTAAAGTGAGAACTCCATTCTCAGAACAAATGTCTCACACTCTGAAAGATGAGATTATGGTTTAAGATGAGAAGCTGGAAGTCAATATAAGCCATCCTAGCTTATTCTAATACAATTATTAAATAAAATTCTTTGTTAAAAATTAGAAATTCAGGAAATTCTTAATACTATATAGGTCACCAGAACAAGTATAATCTGGGACTGACCCAAGCAAACTGGAAAAGCTGTCTCACTGACAGGTGATATGAAAGACGTAGAGGACTCAGATATTTGAACTAATGAGAGGGGGAAGAAAGGAAAGAAATTAACTGTCTATATAATAGTTTACAATCATTGAATTCAGAAGCATTTTTATAATTATGAATTCATTTCTTCATAAGATGAAATTCATACCCTCTGATGTCAAGAATTTTTTATAGATGGTACAGTTTTTAAGACACCAAGTACATTTTCCCTACTTGTGTCAGTGCAAGATACGTGTTCTAATTTAATTACGCTACCAAAATGATGACTAATAAAATATGTGATGATAATTCTCCCACTTTAGGAGGGTAGTATACATAAGCGATTCCATTACAGCTTTGGTGCCAAACTGCATGGATTTAACTAAACCCACCAAACTAAATTATGTGACTTTGTCAAGTTCTTTACTCTCTCTATGGTTCTAATTCTTTGCTTCCACAATGGGGATATTAAAGATACCTACATAATGGGGTTGTTATTAAGATTAAATGAGTTAATATATAAAGTGTGGCATATAGTGTGTGGCATATAGAAATCAGTCAATAAATACAAGTTAAGCTGATTGGGAGCTGGTCCCAGGAATTCAGCTAGATAGTTATCAAACCATTCTAAATACCTACAAACTCAAGAGGAGATCGAAGAATAGCAGGAATTCTATGCACAGAAATGTGACCACGTTCTAGAAGTGGTCATTCAGAGAAGTGAATCTGAGGTGATATTTGGGAAGATAGACTGCAGGGGAGGGAGCCTCCCTCAGCTGGCTACCAGCAAGTGATTTAGGAGAGGAGCACAAAATCAGAACATTTAGAAGTCTGCTCTGCTGAGGGACATAAACTGTGATCCCTGGCACAGTTGGGCCACTACTCTTTGAGCAGGGACCCAACAAGTGACAGATATGGGGAGATTCCCCTTCCTCCCATGGAAAGAGTGACTTGGGAGCACACTGCATGAATCTGCTGGATTTGGAAACTCTAAATGGGGTCGTGTGCCAGAGACAGGAACATTCAGTCACAGGCCAGGTGAGCATGGAGTGTGGCCAGAGACCAAGAAGAGACGAGTAGTTGACTGCTTTTCTCTGAGGACTCACTGAGGAGTGGGGCCCCAAGCTCTCGATTCCTCCACACCCAGAGATTGGGAGGCCTCCATTTTCATCCTTGTCCTCTAGATCTGTACCTAAAGTTTCAAGGAACAAAAGCTGCCAAGAGCAAACCAGAGCAGATTACCTAGCCTGGCCCCTGGCAAGTGGGGTGCAATTCCACCTGGGGCAAAGACGTTTGAGAATCCCTGCAATGGACCCCACCCCCAGAAGCCAGCAAGAACACCCAGCCAGGACCACGTTTACTGATCAATGACAACAGTAAAACGTCAGCAGTAGGGGAGTACAGCACATAGAATGCATGGTTTTTTCCCCATGATTCTTTAGAATTGTAAAGTTGATTTTTAAAATTTTCATTTTTTTTCTTTTTCTATTTTTTGAATTTTTTTTGTTCCTTTTTTAACCAACATCTTATCAATTCCTTTTTAATTTTTTAAAAATTTTCTTCTAACAGACCAAAATATACCATAAATCTAATATATGGCTTTGTATTAGTCTCATACCACCTGATCATATTCTTTTTATTTCTTTCTTTCTTTTTTCAACCAACTTCTTATCTTAACAATTCCTTTTTTTAACATCCTTTTTATTTTTCATCTTTACAGTCATATACCATCCCTTCATCATATTTACCCTTTTTTTTTTTTTACATATATGAGTTTTTCTTTCTTTAAAAGTGTGTCTCTGCTCTATTCACCAGCCTGATCATATTTTTTCCCCTTTTTTTCCCCCTGGTTTTGCATCTCTTCTGATTTCTTCAGTGTATATTTTTCTGGGGCCATTTTTACCCTTTTAGCATTTTGTTCTCTTATGTATCTATTCTTCTCTGGATAAAATGGCAAAATGGGAAAACTCACCTCAAAAAATAATAATAATAACAAGAGGCGGTGCTGACTTCCAGGGACCTAATAATATGGACATTAGTAAAATGTCAGAACTAGAGTCAGAATGACGATTATAAAGATAAGGGCTAGGGTTAAAAAAACATAGAAGATACTAGAGAATCCCTTCCTGGAGAAATAGAAGAACTGAAATCTAACCAAGTCAAAATCAAAAAGTCTATTAATGAGGTGCAATAAAAAATGGAGGCTATAACTGTTAGGATAAATGAGGCAGAAGAGAGATTTAGTGATATGGAAGACAAAATGATGCTAAGTAAAGAAGCTGAGAAAAAGAGATAAACAACTACTAGATCACGAGGGGAGAATCTGAGAGATAAATGATACTATTGATGAAACTATTAGAATAATTGGGATGCCAGAAGAAGAAGAGAGAGAGGAGCAGAAGGTATATTAGAGCAAATCATAGCAGAGAACTTCCCTAATTTGGGGAAGGAAACAGGCCTCAAAATCCAGAGGGACAGTGGACCCCCTTCAAAATCAATAAATTAATGTCAACACCCCATCATCTAATAGTAAAGCTTACAAGTCTCAGAGACAAAGAGAAAATCCTGAAAGTAGCTCCAGCCAAGAGGTGTGTAACCTACAATGGCAGGAACATTGATTGGCAGCGGGCCCATCCACAGAGACCTGGAAGGTGAGAAAGGACTGGCATGATATACTCAAAAAATAAAGTGGGAAACATATGCAGCCAAGATTACTGTATCCAGGAAGGCTGTCACGAAAATAGAAGGAGAAATAAAAAGCTTCCAGGACAGACAAAAACTAAAAGAAATTATGAATACCAAATGAGCCCTACAGGAAATATGCTCAGGGATCCTCTAAGCAGAGAGAACCTAAAAGTAACATAGAGCAGAAAGGAATAGAGACAATATACAGCAGCAGTCAATCTACAGGCAATACAGTGGCATTAAATTCATATCTTTCAATAGTTTCCCTGAATGTTAATGAGCTAAATGGCCTAATCAAAAGACAGAGGATATCAGATTGGATTAAAAAAAAAAAAGACCCATTGATATGCTGTCTTCAAGAGACTCATTTTAGACCCAAAGACACCTCCAGATTTAAAGTGAGGTTGTAGAAAACAATTTACTATGCTAATGGTCATCAAAAGAAAGGTGGGGTGGCAATCCTTATATCACATAAATTAGATTTTAAACCAAAGACTGTAATAAGAGATGAGGAAAGACACTATATCATACTTAAGATGTCTATCCAACATCTTAAGAATCTAACAATTTTAATTGAAGATCTAACAATTTTAAATATCTATGACCCTAATGTGGGAGCAGCCAATTATATATGCCAGTTAATAACAAACTCAAAGAAAAACATCAACAATAATACAATAATAGTAGGGGACTTTAACACCCACCTTCACTGAAATGGACAGATCATCTAAGCAAAAGATCAACAAGGAAATAAAGGCTTTAAATGACACACTGGATCAGATGACTTCATAGATATACTCAGAACATTTCATCCCAAAGCCATAGAATAAATGTTCTCCTCTAGTTCACATGGAACATTCTCTAGAATAGATCATATCCTGGGTCGCAAATCAGGTCTCAACTGGTACCAAAAGATTGGGGTCATTCCCTGCATATTTTTATGACCACAATGCTTTGAAACAAGAACTCAATCACAAGAGGAAAGTTGGGAAGAACTCAAATACATGGAGGCTAAAGAGCATCTTACTAAAGAATGAATGGGTCAAACAGGAAATTAAAGAAGAATTTAAAAAAAATCATGGAAACAAATGAAAATAAAAACACAACTGTTCAAAATCCTTGGGATGCAGCAAAGGCAATCCTAAGTGGAAAGTACATAGCAATATGAGACTTTTTCAAGAAACAAGAGAGGTCTCAAATACACAACCTAACCCTACACCTAAAGGAGTTGAAGAAAGAACAGCAAATAAAGCCTAAACCCAGTAGGAGAAGAGAAATAATAAAGAACAGAGCAGAAATCAATGAAATGGAAACCAAAATAACAGTAGAAGAGATCAACAAAAGTTGGAACTGATTGTTTGAAAGAATTAATAAGATTGATAAACCCCCTGGGCCAGACTTATCAAATATAGAAGAAAAAGAACCCAAATTAATGAAATCATGAATGAAAGAGGAGAGATCACAACCAACACCAAAGAAATACAAACAATCATAAGAACATATTACAAGCAAGCATATGCCAGCAAATCAGACAATCTGGAAGAAATGGATGCATTCCTAGAGACATAAAAACTGCAAAACTGAACCAGGAAGAAACAGAAAACCTGAACAGACCCATAACCAGTAAGCAATTGAAGCAGTAATCAAAAATCTCCCAACAAACAAGAACCCAGTGGCAGATGGCTTCCCAGGGAAACTCTACCAAACATTTAGAAAAGAATTAATACCTGTTCTGAAACTGTTCCAAAAAATTGAAATGAAAGGAAAACTTCCAAACTCATTTTATGAGGCTAGCATTACATTGATCCCAAAACCAGACAAAGACCCCAACAAAAAGGAGAATCACTGACCAATATTCCTGATGAACATGGATGCAAAAATCTCACCAAAGTACTAGCCAATAGGATCCAACTGTACATTACAACAATTATTCACCATGACCAAGTGTGATTTATTCCTGGACTGCAAGGGTGGTTCAACATTCACAAATCAATCAGTGTGATACAATACATTAATTAATAAAAGGAAGAACAAGAACCTTATGACAGTCTCAAGAAATGCAGAAAAAGCATATGACAAAGTACAGTATCCTTTCTTGATCAAAACTCTTCACAGTGTAGGGATAGAGGGCATGTACCTCAATATTATAAAAGCCATCTATGAAAATCCCACATCAAATATCATTCTCAATGGAGAAAAATTGAGAGCTTTTCCCCTATGGTCAGGAACACCCCAGAGCTGTCCACTATCACCACTGCTATTCAACATAGTACTATAAGTCCTAGCCTCAGCAATAAAACAACAAAAAGAAATAAAAGGCATCCAAATTGGCAAAGAAGAAGTCAAACTCTCACTCTTCGCAGATGATATGATATTTTATGTGGATAAACCAAAAGATTTCAGGCCCAAACTGCTAGAACTCATACAGAAATTCAGTAAAAAAAAAGTGTCAGGATATAAAATCAATGCACAGAAATCAGTTGCATTTCTATACACCAACAAGAAAGAAGAAAGAGAAATTAAGGAGTTGATTCCATTTACAATTGCACCCAAAACAATAAGATACCTAGGAATAAATCTAACCAAAGAAACAAAGAATCTGTACTCAGAAAACTATAGAATATTCATGAAAGAAATCAAGGAAGACAGAAAGAAATGGAAAAATTTTCCATGCTCATGAATTGGAAGAGTAAATATTGTGAAGATGTCTATGCTACCTAGAGCAATCTACACATTTAACGCAATCCCTATCAAAATACCATCAACACTTTTCAAAGAAATGAAACAAATAACCCTAAAATTTATATGGAACCAGAAAAGGCCCTGGATAGCCAGAGGAATGTTTGAAAAGAAAACCAAAGCTGGTGGCATCACAATTCCAGTCTTCAAGCTCTATTACAGTGCTGTCATCATCTAGACATTATGGTACTGGCACAAAAACAGATACCTGGAACAGAATAGAGAGCCCAGAAATGAACCCTCAAATCCATGGTTAACTAATCTTCAACAAAGCATAAAAGAATGTCCAATGGAAAAAGGGCCGTCTCTTCAACAAGTGGTGTTGGGAAAATTGGACAGCCACATGCAGAAGAATGAAACTGGATAATTCCTTTATGCCACACACAAAAATAGACTCAAAATTAATGAAAGACCTCAATGTGAGACATGAATCCATCAAAATCTTTGAGGAGAACACAGGCAGCAACCTCTTTGACCTCAGCTGCAGCAACTTTTCCTAGAAACATTGACAAAGGCATGGGAAGCAAGGGCAAAAATGAACTATTGGGACTTCATCAAGATGTAAAGGTTTTGCACAGCAAAGGAAACAGTCAACAAAACCAAAGATGACTGACAGAATGGGAGGAGGTATTCACAAATGACATATCAGATAAAGGGCTAGTGTCCAAAAATATAAAGAACTTATCAAACTCAACACACAAAGAACAAATGATCCAATCAAGAAATGGGCAGGTGATATGAACAGGCATGTCTGCAGAGAGGGCATCCAAATGGTCAACAGACAAATGAAAAAGTGCTCAACATCACTTGGCATAAGGGAAATACAAATCAAAACGTCAATGAGCTACCACCTCACACCAATCAGAATGGCTAAAATTAACAAGTCAGGAAATGACAGGTGCCGGTGAGGATGTGGAAAAAGGGGAACCCTCCTACACTGTTGGTGGGAATGCAAGCTGGTGCAGCCACTCTGGATAACAGCATGCCTATTCTTCAAAAAGTTAAAAATAGAGCTACCCTATGAATCAGCAATTGCACTACTGGGTATTCACCCTAAAGATAACAAATGTAGTAATCTGAAGGGGCATATGCACCTGAATGTTTATAGCAGCAATGTCCACAATAGCCAAACTATAGAAAGAACTGTGATGTCCATTGGCAGATGAATAGATAAAGAATGGTATATATATATACAATGGAATATTACACTGCTATCAAAAATTGAAATCTTGCCATTTTGCAATGACATGGATGGAACGAGAAGGTATTATGCTGAGAGAAATAAGTCAATCAGAGAAAGACAATTATCACATGATCTCACTGATATGAGGAATTTGAGAAACAAGACTGAGGATCATAGGGGAAGGGAGGGAAAAATGAAACAAGTTGAAACCAGAAAGGGAGACAAACTATAAGAGTCTCTTAATGTCAGGAAACAAACTGATGGGTGCTACAGAGAAGGCGGGTGGGAGGGATGGGGTGGCTGGGTGATGGACACTGGGGAGAGTATGTGCTATGTTGAGCACTGTGAATTGTATAAGACTGATGAATCACAGACCTGTACCCCTGAAACAAATAATACATTATATGTTAATAAAAAAATTAAAAACATAAATGAACACAAGTTAAGTTAATGTTTTCTTACTACAGTTAACTTCCTTAGAAGCTTGGAAGGAGGGAATGCTTATCAGGTATTTAATATTATATAAACTAACCGTGCTTAAAACTTCGATTATTAGACTCAACTCTTTACAACATTTTATAGTCAGCATGAAACAAAACAAGGTTTTAGATCAAGAGATATCCTATTTTTTTGAAGACATGGTACTTATAGAAGCAAAACCATTATAATTTATGCTGTATGATAGTCTTTATTTTGTGTGAAAATGTCACATCTGCCACACACAGTTAAGATAGGTACCAAAAGACATCATATTTTTGTGGACTATTATTTAGGAGAAGATAATATTTGAATGCTAAGAGACAAAGGATTCATAAAATAATTTTAAAGATTTTGTTTCACACTAATGCTAATAAAAATATATAGAACCTCAATATTTGAGTGATTATAAAGTAAAACACTCATAACTGTGGTTCTGTCAGGATGTAATCTCAGGAATCTAGTTCCTTGGACTGAGCTTTAAATCTCTGCATGGGAAATCTGGTCCTTTTTTTTTTTTTTTTTTTTTTTTTTAAGATTTCATTTATTTATTTATTTGACAGAGAGAACGAGATCACAAGTAGGCAGAGAAAGGGGGAAGCAGGCTCCCCGCTGAGCAGAGAGCCCGATGCGGGGCTCAATCCCAGGACACTGGGACCATGACCTGAGCAGAAGGCAGAGGCTTTAATCCACTGAGCCACCCAGGCACCCCGGAAATCTGGTCTTTGATGGAATTTCAACAACTCAATGAACAAGGCTAAGGGAATAAGAGAACCTACTTATCAGGAGAGGTTTTACATTTGTAGGAAATATCTTTTCCATGGGTTAAATGTTTGAAATCAGGGGGAAAAAATGTAACCCTAAAATTATCCATGTTTTTGATGAATTCCATTCTTGCATAGTGTGATTCCAGCAAAGGATCTATAGCCTGATGATAAAAAAATGTAGGCTCTGACGTCAGACTGCTTGGATTTAATTCTAGCTGTTTTACTAACTAGCCATGTGTTATTATATGATTTAGTTAACTTCTCTGTGCTCAACTGTTTCACCTGGAAAATAAGAATCACAAAACCTTTCTCATCAATTAGGTAATGTGTAAAGTACTTAACATAGTTCTCGTCGCATGGTTAAGTCATTGTCATCATCATTATTACACCAGCGATTCTCAACCAGTGGTGGTTTCGGCCTCCCAGGGGACATCTGTCGGTGCTTGGAGATGATTTTAGTTGTCATGACTTAGGGAAGGCTACTAGTATCTAGCAGATTGGAGCAAGGATTCTACTAAAATTTCCACAATGCACAGGACAACCCCCACACACGGAATTACCAGGTCTAAAATAGCAATAGTGCTGAGGTTGAGAAACAATGATTTACATTATTCTGTTGTTGGAGATGAAGTTTAAAGGCCAAAAAACATTTTCAAAATGTTGCAAAGAATGCTGAAAATCCCAACATTAACTCTGTATTTTCTAAGCTTCTGCTAAGCAAACTGTGAGTTACCAAGAATCAGAAATCTCTATGGATCTGTAATTATGGGGTGGAAAAAGCTTCTGAAGGAATAATAAAACATATAAAGCAACAAGTATGTTCCTATAGCATAGAGTAAGAAAGTGAAATAGAAGATATTGGGCCAACACTGAGGGGAACAGATACAACAGGGACAGAGCACGAAGAGGGGCATCTCAAAAACCTGAATTTAGGGACGCCTGGGTGGCTCAGTTGGTTGGACGACTGCCTTTGGCTCAGGTCATGATCCTGGAGTCCCGGGATCGAGTCCCGCATCGGGCTCCCAGCTCCATGGGGAGTCTGCTTCTCTCTCTGACCTTTTCCTCGTTCATGCTCTCTCTCACTGTCTCTCTCTCAAGTAAATAAATAAAATCTTTTAAAAAAACAAAAACAAAAAAACCCGCTGAATTTAAGGCTCCTGTTCCCCTTCGTACCCTCACTTTGGGCTCTGGTGCGTTTATAACTTTTTAGTTAATTTCAAACTTTAAATGAGTGAGTGAAAAGTTGTCTAAACATCATGTATGAGTTTTTGAAAGCTGTAAAAATTAGTACTGCATTGTACAATAACTATAGATTATTGTCTTTAAAATTCACATTTTTCATATTGAGGCATTTCCATTTGTGAATTTAGTGGAGATTTGAGGTCAGAAAAATGCAGGGCATTGTGTAATGCTACTTATTAATGCACTCTTATGGCTTTCTGCCCTTACAGTTTTTAACTAAAATGTTCTTGGAGTAACAGCATTTTAGTGAGGAAGGGACTCCCTTATCCAATCAGTTGTTGTGAATTC
This sequence comes from Mustela lutreola, assembly GCF_030435805.1. Taxonomy (NCBI): domain Eukaryota; kingdom Metazoa; phylum Chordata; class Mammalia; order Carnivora; family Mustelidae; genus Mustela; species Mustela lutreola. The sequence goes on along the minus strand of NC_081295.1, from coordinate 102,274,236 downwards.
TCCAGAGACTTGTACCTCCAAGAGAACACTGGGCAAGTATTGGCACGGGAACTACTTTTTCCATGATGGAAAAACTTCCTTAAGTGGTAGAGTAGAACTTCATTAGTTCAGGAAAAAAAAAAATACCATACAATATGTGGGGGAATATACTAGGTACTTCAGGGGACAGAGAAGGAAAAATAAAAAGTCACCAGAAACTGAAAAATCACAATTTCTTTGAATAGATGCTTTGATAAACTTAATAGCCTGGACATAAGTTCATGGCTTAAATAACTTCTACAAAGAGAAATACTACCAATCACCACCACATGTGTCGTGCTCTCCCTGCCCGCAGAGATGACACAACACACACACACAGGTCGATGCACAAGCTCTTGTTTATTCCCTGGTCGATCTTTCTCCTCCCCTTTTTCCTTCTCCTTCCCCTGCAGGGAAGTTCCCTTGCCTTATATAGGGCATAACAGCCAATCACAGGGGTGTTCACGTGAACAGGGAGTATACAGCCAATCACAGGGGTGTTCACGTGAACAGGAGGTATCTGGGGCTCGTAGGCAGTGGTGGCATACGGTGCTCATGTGACGAGCACGAGGTCACATCTGGCCAGGGCGGATATTTTTTAGGCTGTCCGTACTGCTCCGGCACCATCTTAGGGGCACGTCTGGCGCCATCTTGGGGGTGTGACCCCGACAGCTCCCTCTTCTTTATTTATTTGTATGGATAAGGGACCATGCCTGTCTTAGGTTGGGACGATCAACTTGCGCCCTTACCCGTCATCAAATACTGCAGAGCATGCTGCAGCTTCTGTCTTAGGTTTGTACGCCGTTATTGTCCTCATTACCTGTCATTGATTACTGGCCCAGCATGCTAAGCCATACTTGGGGTGAGCTACCATGCTCTATGGCTACCAAGGCTTGATGTACAGCCTGCCGGTCTCTGGCTAATGTGCGTTGGAGGGCCTTTATCCAACGCAGCGCCAGGAGGAGGACGAGGAGCACAATATAGCCGAGTGCAATAGTCCCAAACCAGGATTTCCCAAAAGCCACCACTGCCTGCATAGTTTGTAGGAATTGGGAGGCCATGAGAGGGTTTACTCTCATGGCATTGATCTGCAGAATCTCCATCCGGAGGGAGGCTGTCAGATTGTGGAATTTGGCTGACCAGGTGCCGTTGAGCATCTGAGATAATTCTCGGGAGAGGTTTGCTGCTCAGGAGAGATTAGAATACAAGTTAGATGTGATGCATATGCCCGATAAGGGCTGGATACAACTGGTGGAGAGAATTTGTGACATTAGGTTCATTTGTTCCTGGAGGAGATATACCCTTTGATTGAGGATCATTACGAGTGATATACAAGAGGGTTGAAAGGAAGAAGAATAGTTAAAACGAACAAAGAAGCAAAGGCTCCCAGGAAGGAGTAAGGAAGTGATGTTGTAAGCTGCTTCGGAGATGTTGGGTAGTCCCTCAGTTCTGGATACTGGTTAGCAGCGCAATATCAAATGAGCAATGACAGACAGCAACTATCCTAATCTAGGTCAGTACAACATCCAAAATACTTTGTAAACTCTTTCTTTGGTTCTTTCTGAAGATCAAATCAACACTCTTCTGATTAAACAGCATGTGAGGAGCTTAAGAGCAACTGAAGTGTTTAACAATATTTACTTATCTAACATCTTTTACTAAAAAATTGTACTAAAAATAATATTAATCATAACTCATAACTGAGAAAAGTACTAACATGAACTGGTACTAACATAAACTGAAAAGGCCAAGAACAGAAATTAGGAGTTGTGTGATACTGAATAGTATATGTGAACTGAAGACTCTGCTGCGTTGTATGGCACCAAGTATACTTTCCTTTAGTAAACCCAAACTTAGGCACAAGAACTCAGTGTTAACAGGATTTCACCTTTTCTTACTATGTTTTATTTGTATTTGTACCTAATTTTTACTGAAACTTAATTTATTGAAATTTAATTTTTAAAAGATACTATTTAGAAAATGGCCTTACCCAGAGAAAATTATAGTGACACATATTTTAGATATTACATTATTATGTTTAATTTAAATATTAGATTAAAAGTCTATAGTATCACATATACCAATTATTTAATCTGTCTTTCCATTTGAGATGAAAGGCTTATGCTAAGCTATACTCCTCACCTTCCCTGTGACTAAGAGCTGAATTGTGAGATATATACCTACAAGAAGTGGCAATCTGTAGCTATGAAGAGTTCTGTATAAGTGTGTAAAGTTAAGGGACCAATAAAAGGATTGAACTCCCATCCTTAGCCACATTAGCACCATGCTCCAACTGAGTTAACTGGTTCAAAGTGTTAGATAAGACAGTGATAATTAAAGAAATAGGAACAAAGAAAGGTTCTATTTCATCATCTTAAGGTTTCACAGAGATGATGCAGGTTTACTATTCAAATTCCCACCTCCTGAAAAACAACTTTTTAAATAACTCTCAAGAGGGGTTCCGTTAGCTTTCAAAAGTGCCCGCAAGGGGCTCTCCATTCGGAGTCTAGAAATTTCCGACCCCATTATCTTTACCTTTACAGTCGCGATCCGCGAACATACAGCTGCTGTCCCTTTGTGGTTGCTCTTCAGCAAACTTCTAATCTTTCCTTTGTGGTCGTCCTAGTGATGAACGTGCAATCCCTTTGTGGTTGCTCTTCAGCAAACTTCTAACCTTTCCTTTGTGGTCGCCCTAGTGACGAACGTGCAATATGACGAGGGGGAAAAGTACTCATGTATTGCCTTCTCTCACCTTCTCTCTAAAACGCTAAGTTTAAAAAGCTGTGCAACTTCTATTCCATGAAATCTTCCTGTTAGAACTACCACTTCTAAAAATCAAGTAAACAAAATGGAAACATTGTATTTCACTCTGACAAAACTGTTCAATGTGAGATCAATGCACATAAAATTAAAAAGTTAAATATACCTTAATATTATCAGTAAATCAGAACATATCTCAACCAGTATCAGAATTTCTACCTTCACTGTATCTTTGCTATTTTTAAATATACTCACAGTTCCCAGGTTTCGGCACCAAATGTCGTGCTCTCCCTGCCCGCAGAGATGACGCAACACACACACAGGTCGATGCACAAGCTCTTGTTTATTCCCTGGTCGATCTTTCTCCTCCCCTTTTTCCTTCTCCTTCCCCTGCGGGGAAGTTCCTTTGCCTTATATAGGGCATAACAGCCAATCACAGGGGTGTTCACGTGAACAGGAGGTATCTGGGGCTCGTAGGCAGTGGTGGCATACGGTGCTCATATGAGGAGCACGAGGTCACGCGTGGCCAGGGCAGATATTTTTTAGGCTGTCCATACTGCTCCGGCGCCATCTTGGGGGCGTGACTCCGACATACATGTGATTATCAAGATGAAGTACCCTCCTCTGCAAGTTTTCTTGAGGACCTAGAGCTTAGTCTTACACCCTGAAATAAGACAGAGAAGATACAGAGGCTGAAGTTATGAAGAGAGTTCTTTAACCTTATGTTAACATCACGGAAAGTACTTTTAATGTCATCAAGCCTGAAAAAGCCCTCGAATTTCATACTTAAGATAAGATTGATTCCTCCATACATTGTGGTAATCTCATAGAAATCAGAATTAGAAGACTGAGCCCTACAGTAAACATTATAACCTCTCTGAGCAAAGGTTTCCTTTTTTAGAAAGGGTTATGAGCAACACAATGACTATGTGTGTATGAAGAATGTCTGTTTATATTTATTCTTGAAAACCATGACATGAAAAAGGTAAGGCAAAGGGTTTGAGAGACACAAATTTGAACCCACTTCTCATACTTTCTTTAAAAAATTTTTTTTTTTTTAATTTGAGAGAGAGCGCACATGCGCGCATGAGAGGAGAGAGGTCAGCAGGAGAAGCAGACTCCCTGCCGAGCAGGGAGTCTTATGTGAGACTGGATCCCAGGACTCCAGGATCCTGACCTGTGCAGAAGGCAAGTCGCTTAACCAACTGAGCCACCCAGATGCCCTCTCATGCTTCCTTTTGATTTTGGTGAAGTTGTTCAAGATCGCTGAGCCTCAGTTTCTGCAGCAATTAAATGGAGATGAGAATTCATGCATATTATTAAAGTATCCAGTGGAGTGCATTGTAGGTCTTGTCACTTAATAAATACAGCCTTTCCTCCCCTGCTCATGAGAACAGGTATGACACACTTTAAAAATTCTAAATCTGTATATAAAAGCCTGACTTGCAAAATAAACACTTTAAAATTATTCTCCTTAACACCTCCAGTGGATGTATGTGTTTATGTTCATCTGTGGCAAAGCTGAAAAGGATCATTTTATCTATAATTTCCATCCTGAAGGAATCATGAACATAAAAATATCATTATATCAGGTTCTTTTATGAAGATTTCTATTTGAAGTGATTTCCATGTCTTGATAGTTCTTGGTAGTAATGTAGCCTGTTATCAATTATCTTCCTTTTGCCATCCTGCTGCCTTCACCATGATGGGCTTGGTCTGTCCAATCCTCTCAATGTGCCCTTTTTCTTTGTGCCTACTCTTATGTTCCTAACTGAAAATGGAATGTGCTCTGCTCCAATTATCAACTTACATTATTATTTGGCACTTACCAAAGACTTTTTGTTGTAGATATTTGAGTGGCATATTTCACTAGAAAATTAGAAGTCTGTGTTAAAGACTGCTTGTTCATCATTACTCCCCACACAGGTATAGTGCCCTATACTTATGCAATTAAATACTTAATGCACACTTAATGAATATGCAAATTATACTATAATTTTTTAAAATCTAGATTCTATAACTGTGGCATTTAATGTCTTACATTCATCTAATTAAAATACATCTGTTACTATATGATATTATATATGTATACATTTTAATTTTTGTTTTCTTTGGATGTCACCACTAGAATAGGAGACCCTTAAAGCCAAGAGGATATGTCACATATGTTTGTCCAAATTTGTTTTCCCACTAACTACTAAGCATCAAAAAGATCCCTTTAGTGAATTAAACTAATGTTCTATAGAAGTTGTTATATTCAGGCTTTATAGATTCCCTCCAACTGGGGCAATATCACATATTCTTAACAGTGAACTGATTTGATTTGAAAAGAGGAGAAAAGATAGAAGGCGAAGATGTATTATTGAACACATACTCTGTGCAAAGCAAAATACCAAGTGATTTGTATGTGTAATTGATATTGACTTGTTTTCTCATTCAATTCTGCTTGATAACAGATTCAAAAAATGATACTGTTCATGGGTAAGAGTTAATATAGTTTACCTGTTAAGGTCACATTTACTATGAACCATCAAAATACATCAAGTGATTGATACAAACATTTTTCAAATAGAGTCTGAGTTTGTAGGTAATGGAGTGGAAAGATACTTTATATCTATTGGCAAAAAAATTGGCAAAAATAATGGCTGCACTGTAGCCATTAATGAACTAATAATAGTCAATGAACAGTCACTGCATGTACCTTTTATTTTACAACATATCTGCAAAGGTAATGCTTTTGGATCCTTCTGAATTAGTGAAAGAAGAAAAATAGACTCCTGCATCTGGAGAAATGTGGTTTGCAGCTTTGTTCCGATTTCTGTATCTGGTGCCAGGTATTCATCACCTGGGTGGGGTGTTATTTTGGTAAAATAGATCTCATTACTTACTCTCAAAAAATGCTCTATTTCAAAACAATGCTATTGTTCATGGAACTTTGATTTTAGGGACGAAATGCCAAGAATGTTTTTAAACACACTGTTATCCTTCCCATCAGTTTAGATCAGCCAGACATAACATATGTGAGAAGTTATCTAAATTTTTCAGCAATAAAACTGAGATGATGAAAGCTTTGCTTCCCCTTAGGTATCATTCAGTGTTGGTAACGAAGTTGTTTTCATTCTTTCGTTTTTATTGTTTAAGGCTGGAGCACATTAGCCTTGTGATACTTGCCAAAGTTCTACAGCATCATTGTTTGAGACTCACCATATGTGTCTTTGATCCCTGCCCAGTAGGTACCTTGGCTACATGCCAGTTTGGCACTTATTACTATTACTATTTTGATTTTTTCACTTGCTTCTGATTTTATTCATGCTGTCATCATACAAACCCTTAAACAACCATCTTTGGGACCAAAGGGACTCACAGAATAACCTTTTTTAACTAGACCTTTCTCCCCCAAGAACTTACCATTCAAGAGGATTGATAGTGGTCAGTCTACCCCATTTTGGGTTGACTGGCCTCTGGAATACAAACCCATCCCCATTCTATTTTTGAGAGGATATATCCTTTGTTTAGGATATAGCCAATGTACAGCTATGTAATTTATTGTTGTTATTTTATATGGAGAAGAGATAGGGAGAGGGATGGGAGTGTATAAAGAGAGCATATGGCTTCTGTCTAGTTTTCTTTTTTGCAGATGCATCAAAATATAGGAACTCTACCATGAGTTTTGCAGGTTCTCCAAGTTAATGTTCTCAGTTCATTTCACCATCTCCTAGATTCTACTTTTGCATTCCTAGAGGTGAGAGGAATTCCAGGAACTGAAAAATATGTGCAAACAAAGTAATCATAAAGAAAAAAAAAATTCCAGTTAGAGTTCTGGTAAGTATGGAAGACTTAGCTGATGTGAGAGATGCTGGCCCCTCCCCTCAGATACTGATACCCAGGATATACCTAGGGACTAAATATTGCCAAGAAGCCCACAAAAGGGTAGAGGTCTTTAAAGCCAGAGGTTGGGACTTTTATCGCATAGGAATGGAATATCCAATGACCATCTGAGAAAGGGAGCTAACTGAGCCAAGATCATGAGCCGTTGGGTCTCCAAAGTCAGTTCCATTTATATGAGATGGAAAAGGTTCACCTGAGCATGTGAGTGGGACGTGAAATCCCTGTTAAGAAAACTGAAGCTGAATTCCATTGTGCATGGTTTTTAAGTTTCAGGTTCATAATGTTCTTATGGTACTCTAAGCTAAGATTTTAACAAAAAATATATCCCAGAACTGTCACACCAAACTCATTGTAAATCCCCACCAAGCCAGAGTGAAGTCATTCTGTAGGGATGTATAAGTAACCCAGACAAGATACCCATTGAGGCGGGGAGCCTTGGGATACCTGGGTGGCTCAGTTGGTTAAGGCTCTGCCTTCTGCTCAGGTCATGATCCCAGGGTCCTGGGATTGAACCCCACATTGGGTTCCTTACTCAGCAAGAAGCCTACCTTTCCTTCTCCCTCTGCCTTTGTCTGCTGCTCCCTGTTTGTGTGCTTTCTCTCTCTCTGTGTCAAATAAATAAATAAAATCTTTTTTAAAAAGCCTTCACCAAGGATCAACTTATATTAGTAAATTACTAACAACATGAGGAAAGGCTTATATATGAAACAAAACTTTGTTAAAAACAGAAATAGAAATGGACAGAAATAAAACCATTGTGGAAGATTTCCACCAGTGGTTTGTTTTTGGAAGATTAATTAGATAATTTTTTATATAAACATTCACATGATTGTATTCTAGTTATCTACCTCCCTTTCAAAAATAAGTAAAAGGCTATGCTTTAGAAGATTATTAAAAATGATTTTGATTATATGTGCATGTAGGAATATTGCATAGCCAGTAGCATAATAGTTTGAAAGAATTTAATTCAATGTTAAATGAAAAGGACGGAATAAAAAGCGGAGACAGAAGAATGTTAATTTATTTTCTTTCTGAGAGAAAATATGTTAAAATATTTCTAGCATTAGAGCAATGGTTGAATTCATTGACATCTTCATGAATCTTTTGTGTTTCCCAAAATGTGTATAATATGGAACAAAATTCAAATGAAAGTACAGCACGGGAGAGCCCTGGAATTTTGAGAATGCAAATACTTTGAGATTTCTGCAGTTAGCAAGTTTGGAAATAGGAGATAGGACTGGAAAGATAACTAAGAACATTCTCAAGAAAACTTGAGTGTCATTTTAATGAACTTCTCAGCAAAATTATTAGAAATCTCTAAGAATTTTAAGCTTAGAAATAGTGATCATATATATATTTTCAAAAATTGCTCCAGCTATACAATGTGATTTTAGGAATGCAAAATAAAGCAGAGAGCCAGAACCACCGTAGTGATAATAGCTAAAATTTATTGGGCACCTACTCTGTGCCAGAGACCATGTGTTCATAACATTATATATTGTAGCTCATTTAATCTTTGCAATAGCTATGTCAGGTAGGAGACTTTATCATTGCCCTCCTATACATAAGGAAACAGAAACCAAAGAACTTGCTGAAGGTCACTCAGCTTATAAGTGGTGGAACCATGCTCCCATCTCTGGTGATCTAAAACCATAGTGAGGGCTCTTTGCCTCACTGTGCTACGGTGGTGTCTTTCAAAGAGAAATGTGGCAGAGAGAAGTCAACAGGAGAATACAGAGAGACAATGGAGGGGACCAAGATGTTAATTAACATCTCTTCTTGAGAGATTGGATTTTTGGTAGCAGTTTAAGGAGTGAAGTGAGTCAAGAACAATTCAGGAAAGACAGATACATGTCAATGTTTTGAATGGGAAGTTATTTATATTCACTAGAGAAAACAGGAACTTAAACTGCTTTTAATTTGCAATGATTTTTTAGATCTTCTTACATGTGAAAGACTGAACAGCAATGAAACAGAAATAGCTTAGTTCTGATGCACAATGATCATGAAACACCACACACTTTGTGATTTTTAGGAAGTATTTCCTATACTGCTCTGAAGAGCTCAAGTTTCTTAACCTGCATATGGGGAGAAAGAGCTACATTGCCCACCACAGGGATTTTCTGTATCTACTTTCATTTCATCCAGAGCTTTCCTGATTTGCGCTAACAGGAGTACATATTGAAATTTCATTCTAATGATAAAAAGAAAGATGTACACTAATGTAACTGTAAAAGTTTATACATTTTCAGCATTCATAATTAACTTTAATATCAAACTGTACCTTCCAGCAAAAGCCCATCTATTTTCATGCTCTTTCATTTGTGAGAGTTAACATTCTTAAGATATTTGGTCCTTATTATTGCTAATGATTTTGGTAATTACAGGAATTATAGGTTACATTTTTGATATTACAGCATTTCCATATTAAAGGCATTCAGTCTATGTCAACAAATATTTTCATATTTTAAAGGCTTTTCTGAAAACAAAACAAAACAAAACAAAACAAAAAACAAAAATAAAAACCCTAAAACCCCACTATATTACTTCGGTGAACTATTTGGGATATGCCATTTTCTGAAGACCTTCCTATTTAGAAAACTATTCAGCAGTAAAGTTTACTTCTAGGTGTTCTTCATAGCAAGGGAACATATAATTTTGGCTAATCTCAGAAGTCATATTCTCCAAAAATTTAAAGTTCACTATTAACTGTCAGAACTATTTCAAGTTTTAAAGGATTGACTCCATTCTGAAAGTTACCTTGTTTACTGTTGCTCAAATTGGTCCTTTTAAATTCTTTCAGAAACAATGTTTCCTATTATAGTATTACAACAGGGACAGAAAAAAAAAAAAAAAAAAAGGTAATAGGCATTGGTGCAACCAGAATGCATTCATTAAGCTCTGCTAAAGACAATTTAGAATAGATTTAGCTCTGTGAATATACTCCTATAAAATAGTAACTTTCAGGAAAATAATAATTGGATTTTTTTTTTTTTTTTATACTTTAAGAGTTTTAAAGTCATCCAGTAATTGGGCGACTTCATTTTAGCAGCTCAGGGCATGTTCTCCAAGTTAACCCTCTTGGTCAAAGCTGTGAGGTGTAAGATTCCCTTCTCCTCTTTGCCTTTTCCAGTGCTGTTCCACTAAGAAACTACATGGATCTACATAAATACCTCTTATTCTTTGACTGCTTTATTTCTATTGCCTGTGGAAGGTGGAAGTCTCACCACTCTCCCAAGTAGTAATGATTGTTTCCTTATTCTGGGTATTAAATTCCCTGTAAGTGTGTTTATATTATGTTTTACAAGACAATCTTTGGTCCTTTCATCTGGTTGTGCAACATCAGCCAGCTTCGGATTTCTATTTGCTACAGTGACAGGTAGAACTGACTGGTATGCCTGGCCATGCACGCTTGGCTGCACAAGACTGTTCTTGACGAATGTCTGTTCAGTTGCAAGCTGCTGAAATCACTGGTTCAGAGTGGGTCCAGGTGATTTAAGTGTGCCCATGAAGGAGAGGTGGTAGGGAAATGGTCCTTTCCAGGACCAACCCCCTGCACACCAAAGATTACTGCTACTTTAATATCCTAAGGATTTATGTAGCATTTTTAGTCCCAATGAATTTAGCCTTTAGGGCTTTAACAATTTGGAGCCATGCATCTCTTAAGCAACTGGATTCCAGTTCAGTACTTAACTTGTAGTACGAGCTTAAGGACAATTTACTGACTTAACCAAGTTACCTGTGACATCTCCCCCAATGTAATACTGTTTATATTTTCTTCTTTATTAGGTTGTGTTATAAGCTTGCAAACAAGCTCAAAAAATTTAAAAATAGAGCTTATTGTCATCAAGCATAAACTCAAGTGAGTTCAACGCTGGGCAAATCTACATTAAGCATGAAAGTCTGCTGCTGGAAAGGAGCAACTCACCAGCACAAAAACGCATGCGCCCTTCCTTTTATTTACACCCTTTCTCTTAAGAGCTGAATCAGGTGAGAAGTCGGAAAGTGGGGCGTGTGCAGAGAGCCCGGCACGCTCAGCGCAGTAAGGAAAATGCGCCACACCTGAACATCCTTGGGCTCAATTCCTTTTCTTCTCGGGTTACGAGTGCCGCGGGCCTTCACCGCAGGTGCCTCCGGCACTCTTAGCCCCGGGCGCGGCCGGGAGTGCTGCCCGCTCCCCACCCTCCCGGCGCCGACGCAGTGAGCGGAGGAGCAGGGCTCTTGCAGGCCGCCTGTGGCCCGGAGGGGCGTGTTCTGGGCTGGCGCAGCTCGCTCGGCATCCCTCTCCTCCCGGCTCCTGGCGCCCTCCTATCGCCGTCTGCAGTCCCAGGCCCTGCCATGGGGAATGTGCCATCTGCGGTGAAGCACTGCCTCAGCTACCAGCAGCTTCTCCGGGAGCATCTCTGGATCGGGGATTCAGTGGCTGGGGCGCTCGACCCTGCGCAGGTACCACCTCGCGGCCCAGGGTGTCCCCACCCTTTTGTACACAGCCGGCTCTTTCCCTGTTATGTCACCACCGCACCCCAGGGCCCTCCCTGTTATGTCACCACCGCACCCCAGGGTCCTCCCTGCAGCAGTTCCGTCTTGTTTAGGCCTCACCTCTTAAAAGGTTCCCCATCCTCTCTGTGTTGTGAACATGCAGACTCGCCTCTATAGTTCAGACCCAGCAAAATCTCTAACCTGTGGCCTTTTGCAGGACGCCTAACGGAAACTGCTTCTTTGTTTTTCCCTTGGAGGGGCTGCATTAGAGAATACGCGTATCTGTAAGCATTTCTCCAGGGACAGTGCCTTTAATTTTCAGTTCCTTCCCTGTACTGTGTAACAAAGGGGACAATGTGTGGCAGAAAGAGGAATGAAGCCAGCATGTAAGGCTAGGAAAACATCATAGGATGAAATTATCTAGCCTATCATTAATTATCCTTAATGTTTTTATGCTTCAACACACACTTAAACAAGCTTGAAAAAACAGCACTTTCAAAGCCAAATTGATATCCCCGTGATTCCGGAATGCCCAGTTTAATAGGCAACTTAATTGTATCCACGTGTTTGCAGCTTACTGCACTCAAACAAATGGGAGGTAAATGGAAAAAGAAATGCGCTTTTCCTTTTAAAGAGCTCAAAATGTAAAATTCCACCAAGTAGTAACAGTGACCATTGTTATGTGAATGTTAAAGCATGGGAAAAGGGAGGGGCAGTCAGTATAAGGGTTTCACTCTTTTTTTATTTTTTGCTGGATGCAAAAATGTTTATCCCTGATTCGTCTTGTAAATAATAATGGATTAATTATAATATTTCAGTGGGTAAACATAATTTGACTATGTGGCTTTGAATCAACTCTCCCAATACTAGGTACCCATTTTTCCTATAGTTTTACATTCAGCGTATTCTCAGTTTAGTGTATCAGTATGTGAAATTGTGGTCTTCGTTCTACAAATAGTAATTCAGCATTTGTGGATTCTTTCAAAACCAATCAGAAGATACATTGCTCCTCATTACTTAAAAGATGGCCATGGTCATCTGGCCTGAAGCCTTTTGCTGAAAATGCATGAGAGGGGAAGTTATTCTGATCATATGATCCCCTGTCTATTGAATTTTTCTACATTCTAATTTGACTTTTTGCTTTTATAACTTTTTTTTTTTAATATCCTTATTCAGTCTGTTATAGAATCAGGAATGCTCTTTTTATTCCCTAACTCTGAGACTTTACATGATGTTTGTTGCTGTGTTAATACTGTATTTCTCTCCCTCATGTTCTGATTTCGTGGGCCATGGGGGCAGTGATGGAAGCTTGGCTGCTACCTGAGGATGTCTGCTTTGCCCTTTTAAGATGTAGAAGCAGGGTAATCCAAAGTGACTATGAGTGTGAGAAATAGCTCTACCTTCATGAAATAGTGACTTCTTCCCCTGACTTCTTTGCCTGGGAAACTCTTTACTCATTTTTCAAACACAGTTTAAATGTCACGTCTTTTAATCAACTCTTCACTCCACCCAGAGTTAATGCCTCATTTCTGTGCTTCTATGGCATTTTATGCATCATTCTTTTTCAGTCCTGCTCATTGAATTATAGTTTTTTATATGTTGTCTTATTTGACCTCCGCACCGTTGACATCTGACACTTAACTCATTGCAACTGATCTTCGTTGGCATCTGTTTAATAGCACCTGTAAGTGCTTTAAGCCAGGCGAGTCTCTGGTTCCTTGGTCTGGCACAAGTCAGACTCTGTGACCTGTTGCTGTCCGGTAAATGACGAATTCCTCATGACTTTGTATCCATACTCAGGGTTTCAGTTACTGTTTATATATTTGTGTCCTCCAGATTTATATTCCTATCTCCCTCTTAGGCTACAGTGCTGATGTGCAGCGGCTCACTGGACATCATCACTTGGATATTTCAAAAGCAGTTCAAACTCACCATTTCCAAAACTGGATTCACGTTCTCCTCCCTTCAACCCCAGACTTTCCCCAGTACTTGCTATTGTGAGAAACCATCACAGTCTGTTCAGTTCTATACACCACCAGGCAAGAGCTCTTCATTTTCATTTTTCCACATCCGAAGTATCCTTAAGTCCTGCAAATTTAGCTCTTCCAATTTCTCTGAAATCCATCTCTTTTTCCCAACTTTTGCTGCTACTACCAATTTTATTTTATTTTATTTTTATTATTTTTAAAGATTTCGTTTATTTATTTGCCAGAGAGAGAGAGAGAGAGAGCGCGCGAGCACAGGCAGTTCTGAGTGGCAGCAGAGGCAGAGGGAGAAGCAGGCTCCCCGCCGAGCAAGGAGCGCGATGTGGGACTCTATCCTAGGACGCTGGGATCATGACCTGAGCTGAAGGCAGCTGGTTAACCAACTGAGCCACCCAGGCGTCCCTACTACCAATTTTAAAATGGCATTCTCTCTCACGGTCTACTAGACAATTGCAGTCCTTCTGCAACCCCCTGTTCATGTAGCTGGTTAGGAGATGTTGTCTGTTTCGAATGGTATCCTGCTGATCCCTCGTTTTATAGCTTGGTGTGCCTTTCCATTACTTTTAGGAATGAATACCAAAACTTTCAATGTGTCTCTAAAGCATTCTCTGTTATTTTCATTGCATCTCTTTGCATCATCTTAAGGTATTGTCTTGTTCTTGCCAGGTGGCCCTCTTTGAATTCCTAACAATTCTTCCTCTGGAGTTCTGGTCTTTCTGTTTTCCCCTCTGCTGGAAAGGTTCTTTTTAATGAATTAACTTATGTTCACCCTTCAGATCTCAACTCAAATGTTACCTTCTCATCAGTTCTTTCCCAGACTCTTAAAGCATGCAGCTCTTGTTATCCTATATGGCTCAGTGGACAGTTCTTTATATAGAATATGAATTACATATTTATTTTTGTGATTATTTGATGTGTAGTTCCCTACCAGAGTCTAAGCATCATAAAAGTATGGGAAACATCCACCATTCACAGCAACTAACAGAATGTCCGGTTAGTTTTTCATGGCCAGTAAATGCTTACTGAATGAAAACATGATTGAATGTTGATCTCATGGCTTATGGGGACCATGAAATTCCTCATAGCACTTGCCAAATCAATGATTGGTACCTTGTGGTACCCTGATAAATATTAGTTAATGCTAATGTGATGAGAATGAATACTTGATGTCAATACAGTTTGGTCTTCATGATAGAAGATGGATATTACTACTGTTTGTGTCTTACCTTTTCATCTCACGGGGGCTAGTCAGGCTTTGATGGGGACAAGAGTTGAAAATGGATTCTGGGTGGTGCTGATGAGACAGCATTGTGCTTAACAAGTCAATATAAAATCTGGCAGAGAGCATCGTGAGCAGGATCTCTGGAATTTGAAACAATTTGGAAACCGTTGGGACAGATAGAATACTACATTTTGAAAGAATCCTGTGCTAGGCAATGCAAGATTGGAAACCTAGATCTTTTTCTGCTACCAGTTCATTCTGTGACTTTGTGCAGGAAATATCCTGGCTAGGTCTTAAAATTTCAGTTTATGCATGAGAGATAATAATATATCCCTGATAAATTATGAGGATGAAAAATACTGGAGTTGTGTATGTGTAAAAATAGACACACATACATTTGAAGTCTAACAATTTATTATCCAATACAGAAGAGGTGAGTGAATAAAAGATTTATTGTACCACCACTCCACTAATTAAATTTTTGAGTCTCTAATTTTTTGCTAATGACACCGATTTTTCAGAAGATTCCTTTCATAGAGCAGGTAGTTAAAATTGATCATCCTATCATTCAAGCTATCTCTTCAGGCCTGTTTTATTTTCTATGTTTGTCTCTTTTAAAATAGGGATAAAGAAGCTGCCTTAATTGGTGTATTTCAAGATTTTGAATAAATGTAAGGTACCTGGTAAAGTAATTTCTTTTTGATTTGCAGGTGCTGCTTAAGCAGTAACTAATTTTTTTCATATATTAATACCCTGTTGTGACAATAAAATTCTCCAGGGCCTAAATTCTAATACAAACAATATTTTAAATGCAGTAGATGTATAAAAGCAAAATTGTAGATTATGTGATATTAAACATATGGTTATTGTACATTATATCCTGAATGATTTTAAGTTACATTTGCTCTCAGCAAAAATTATGGTTCAAAGAAAGTATTTGGTGTTAAAATGTTTTGAGACTTTAACTTAAATATATTTCTGCATAAATTTAACTTGAGGATAATGTGACTATATGCTTTTTAATCTGTAGCTATGCATTTGTTAGTACATTTGCTAAAAACCTTAGGATGACTGGGGAAAAATTTTCAGAAAAGAACCAATGTACCATTCCATTGTTTGTTTTTTTAAATTTGTCTCAAATGTTCTTTTTTCCCTCTTTTCATTCTATTATGCTTTTTCCCCTTTTTTTCCTTTTATAGCTTCTTTTGAGTGATATGCTTTTATTCATTTTCCCCCTACCATAACTTGTTAATTATATGCTGTTTTTACTATACTCTTAGTTGCTATCTATAAGATGTCAATACATGACCTGGACTTCTTAAAATATTATGTAAATTGGTACCTTTGCAACTTATTAAACATGCATAATATAGTATTTTAGCTCCATTACTGACTTCTGCTTTTTATATTGTTGTATATGTTAATTTTATATTTATTATCTGTATGTATACAGTTGATAGACATTTTATATTAGAATATTCTTCTTTCCTTTGGTCTTCATTCCTTTCTTCATCTGCATCTTTCCATCTGAAATTATTTTCCTTCAGCTAGAAGTAGTATTTTTTTCTATAGTCTTTAGTAAAAATAGGATTTAAGTTTTGTTTGAAATTACATTTATTTTGATAATGATGTACATAAATGCAAGTTAATATTGGCCATAAATATATATGCCATATAAAGAATTAAAATGCATGACAACAGCACAAAATGTAGATCGGTACAATGGAAGCCAGACAATGAAATGAACTATTAGTCTTATTTTTGCTTCTTTGATGATTGTCTTCTCACTGTCTTTGGTTTCCAACAGTATGACTGTGATGTGTCTAGATTTAATTTTATTGCATTTGCCAGTGGTTTGTAGCATTTTTTGGATGTATGGGTCCATGCTTTATTGGCTTTCATAGATTTTAGAGAATTTTCAACCATTTCTCCTTAAGTATTACTTCTGTTTCCTTTTTAATCCATCCACTTGGGCTTATAATTTGAAAAATCTTTAAACTTTCCCTGTGCTCCATCTATTTCTTACATTCATTTTTGTATCTTTCATCCTTTTGCTCCACGTTCATTCTGAATATTTTCTTCTCACTTGTATTCCATTTCACTAATTCTCTCGAGTTGTAATTTGCTGCCAATCTAATTTATTGAGTTTAATTTTATATTTTTGAGTTAATGCATTTCTGTTATTTTTTAAACCACTTCTTTGTTCTTTGCCACAATTTTCCATCTTGCCATGAATTCTTGAGTATTTATCAGGGTTATTTTAAGTTCCATGTCTGATAACTCCAATATTCAGATCTCTAGTGGGTCTGATTTATTTATCTTTTCTCCTCAAATACTTACTGACTTGGGGGTGTGTGTTAGATACCTGAAATGAAAATTAGAGACCTAATTTGAGACACCTCAAATTATCCTTCCCCAGAAAGGGTTCTTTTTTCCCCCTTATTTTCCTACTTCCCCTTGTTTGTCCTCCCCACCCCAACCCCACCTCTGGCAACAATCTGTTCTCTATCTGAGTTTGCTTTTTTTAGATTCCACATATAAATGATACCTCACTGTATTCGTCTCTCTCTGCCTGACTTATTTCATTAAGCATAATGCCCCTAATGTCTACCCATCTTGTCACAAATGAAAGGAATTTTTTTAAAGCTAAAAAATACTTTTCATTCGTCTGTTGATGGACACTAAAGTTGGCTATTATAAATGATGGTGCAGTGAACATGGGGGTGCAGGTACCTTTTCAATATAGTGATTTCCTTTCTTCTGGATACTTAGAAGTGGAATTACTGGATCATATGGCAGTTCTAGTTTTAATTTTTGGAAGACCCTCAATACTGTGTTCCAAGGGGCTGCACCAATTTACATTCCTACCAATAGTACAGGAGGCATCGCCCCCCAACCCTCCAACATCCTTTGCAGCACTTGCTTGAATTTTTTAAAGTAGCCATTCTAACAGTAGTGAGATGTGGAAAGGATTATTTTTAGCTTTTAGCAAATAGTAAATATAAGGATAGATTATCTTAAGCCAATCAGATGCTGAGCTGATTTGAGTTTGGACCTACTTTATTTGTGAGGCTTTGTCTTTCTCTCTTCACCCTTTTATTTTGTTGCTGTTCAGTGGTTCTAACTAAAAAGCCTAGGATGTTTACCTGGGTGTCTCCCGGTTGGGACCGAACATCAAAGTATTTTCTCCTCTGCCTTTAAGGCTTCTAAAAGCTCTGATGATCTTTTCAACTGCTGATACCAAATTGGCAAATGTTTCAAGATGAAGTCATGGTCAATGTTGGTCTTCAAATTGGCAAATGTTTCAAGATGAAGTCATGGTCAATGTTGGTCTTACCACTTTGTCTTTCTTCTGCATGGTTTATTGGCCACTTAAGTACTCACTGCCTTGGCAATTTTCTAAGGCTATCTAACAAGTGTTTTCATTAACATTTGTCTAGATTTTCTGGTTGTTCTTAGTTAGAAACTCACTCTGTACAAGCTAGTTGAAATGCTAACAATATAAGAAGGAAAATATAAAAAAACCCCAGACAATTATGCAATGTGATTGAAGTTGTAAAAATATATTAATTTACCATATTATAAAAATTTTGCAGTAGTTGTATTCCAGGTAATATACAAACTGCTTAGAGTAACTATTTACCTTCCCAGCCTTATAAGATATAACTAACATGTAACATTGTATAAGCTTAAGATGTACAGCTTTGACACACTTAGATACTGCAGGATGATTACCTCCTTAGCATTAGCTAACACCGGAGACCCATCACAGAATTACGATTTCTTTTTTATGTTAAGAATATATAATATCTATGTCCCTAGCAATTTTCAAGTATATAATGCAGTATTATTAACAATCACTATGCTATACATTAGATTTCCAGCACTTGCAGCCAAAAGTTTGTATAGGGTAATAATTTAAAGCTCAAGATTGGATGCTTTATGAGAAAGTAATACTTCATAGAAAAACAGGCTATTCCGATGGTTTTCACTATAAAGAAAAATTATAAAAGAGAAAGAAGATATTTTAAAAATAAGAAACATTGTGCTCAACTTCAATATCGGGCCTTTGAGAAGCAATGTGCTATTTACTTCTTCACTGTGACATAGTTCAGTAAAATTTACTGAATGAATCAATGAATGATTAAATGTGTAGTCCCTTCATGACATTTTGTGTCTATTGATAAAAGTTTATTTCAGATCTTTTCTTTTTCTTTTATGGACATAGAGTTGGTGGTAAACAAATTTTATTTTCATAATCTTTTGCATTGCCTTACTTCATTACTGGTTGATTCTTTCTCTTTGTTGATTCCTAATCCTTGGGAGACATCTATATATTTTATCAGTTGATTTATAAAGTACTTTGTAGATTTGCTGATCCTCTCTTCTATATGTGTATGTTTGTATCTTTGTGCATATGTATGACATGCTAACAACTCTTTTTATTTTTTGAAGAGAAAATCCTGTATTTGTTTTCTAAATTTACATTGCAATGTTTTTATCTGGATGTATAGCTCCTGTAATTTTAGTTGTCTTAAAAAAAAAAAAAAGTACCTTAGGACAGTTCACATCTATTTTTCTGTCATTTTGTTTTAAATTGTGTCTCTAATAAGCTAAGCTGCTTATCTGATTTGTCTCTATCCTTAATTAGGTGAATTTACCTTTAATTATGTGTGATTACATGTGACTCTTGATATGTTTATCCTATTTTCTGCTGTATCTATCAGCCTCACTCACCACTTTATATTTATCTTTGAGGCTTTTTATACTTTTTTTGGTGTCCTTATTTTAGATTTAAGTTAATACGCTTGTTTAGAACAAAAGATGTATTTCACAGAGTGAACTCATTCATCTTGAGGAAAAAGTCTGTTTCATTATTATTACACCATGAGTCCTCAGCTAGCATGTTACCAGGTGTATTGCTGTTCTCAAGACTCTTTGTTAACCTAAGGTATCTCACAGGTGGAAGTAGGTAAAAGTAGGGGCCTAATGACTTGTAGTACTGATGTAGATTATGATTTTATTCACGGGCAACAAAGTTAGAAAGTTGAAAATATTCGTGGTCTGAATCTTAGTAAGTGAGCAGTCACAAGCAATAATAAGTCCTATGTATGACTATGTGTATTAATGGCTCAACTAAGTAAAATCCAGTAAATTTCAGTGGAAATCTAATATTGGATAGAAGGTTCACCAGCACATTGCGTAAACTACCAAATAATGCCAAAACTGGGAGGTAAGAAAACTGGCAAACTAAGTTCTAATGGCTTCGGGATATAAAGGATACAAGTCCTCAAAAAGAGCTAAAGGACCATATGGCCAAATCACTTGGATCTCAAAGGAAGAGAAGTTTTTGTACAAATAAAGGGCTACAGTTTTCAGGAAGTAATAGCTGCAGATGCCATCCATACTTCTGGTCACTAAGCAAGTCCTAGAAAGATAAGCAGTCTCTATATGAGAGGGTTACCGGGCAGATGCTTTCTGTAGGGGTGATCAGGTCTTCATTTAAGGTTAGAAGATTATGGGAATAGTCCAGTAGAGGTTGTGAATGTGGTGCAGCTTGTACAACAGAGCTGAGTTTCCAGATGGAAAAGGAAAGAACTTGAGTCTTCACATAATGAGAAAGGCAGAGAACTACTTGGGGTTCTATAGAGGAAATAGATGGTTGTTGGAAGTAATACAGGGGAAATGACTAAAGACTATACAGGATTGCAAAATAAGGTGGGTTACCCTGTGTTTGATTCTCAGTGGTCTTGGGTTGGATGTGGTTCTCTTTGGGTTCTCCACATCAGCCAAGTCCTGGCTTTATTGCCTTTCAAGAGAGTCGTCCTCTTTTGAGCATGGAGACTCCAAATCTTGGAGTCCCCTTTAATTTGAAGTGACTCATATGTACTTTTGAAAAAAGAAAAAGAAAAAAAAAAAGCTTTCTGTCAAGTATGTTCACATGGTGATTCCCAACTCATGAATGCTGAGACCAAGAGCAGAAAGCCTGATGTTTGTGGCGTGGTCTCTGTATCGCTGGGAAGAATGCTCCCGTGCATACTTCATCACATGCATACTGCATCTAAGATGCAGCCTTCTTACTCCTTTTTCATATTTTAGTTTTTAATCAATTAAGATGCATTGTTTTGTATGAGTTTTCTATTCAGAGTACTTCTATAGTTCTAGAGCTGCCACTGTGGAGGTTATCAATAGGTGCTAGGTCCTGCCTAACTGCTTTATGTACAATACTTCATTTCATACTCCCAACAACCCATTTTATAAACTGAATAATTGGGGTACAGAAAAGTAAAATAATTTGTGCATGGTCCAGCGCTAATGAATAACAGAGCTCAGAAGGAAATCCAGCAGCTCTAGTTTCAGAGTTCCCAATGTTCACTACTAGATCGATGTTTTCTCGGCTTTTCTGGGTGATAAGAATCACTTGAGGTGTTTACTAAATGTACCAGAAATTCCGATTCAGTAGCTCTGAGATAGAGCCAAACTATCACTTTGTTCCTTTTTTGTTTTGTCTTAATTTTGAAAATCCTGTGCTGGGTGAGACAGCCTGTATCTGCTTTCAGAGGGTCTGTTGTCCTATCATGTTTTCCCTAATCTATCTTTCCAGAGCTCCTGGCCACTCTCCAGGAAAGACTCCAATGAGTTTCAACTTCCCTTCTGTCCTCTTTGAGGTTAAGACTAGAGTTCTGCCTGGAATAGAATTGCATTGGATACAAAAGGAAAAACAACTTGGTTTCCAATAAATTTCCTGTTCCTTTCAATCTCCAATGCTTTCTGTCCTTGGATTTCTGTTGGCTCCTGTATTTCTTGCTTTCTCTTATTCCAGCTGGCTTTCACTTCCTTCCCTCTCCCCACTCGGTGTTCTTGTTTTTTTCATTAGCTGCAAACTCCTCCAAGTCTTCTGGCTTTCTTTATGCTTATTCACTCTGTGCTATAACTTTCCCTGACCCTTTCTTCTCTCCTTGTCTCTCCCTTTCCAAGTTTAGCTTTTATTTTTGTTTCTTTTTTATTTTTCCTCCTCACCTAAGGGGCTAGACTGTGCAGAACCATGACTTTATGGGTCACTCTCATGGAACAGATCATGGTAAAAGAGCTAAAGCAGAATCGTATATTTGGGGAATATTGTTTTAACAGAAATTCTGATTTGAACGTGATTGTCCAACCTGCTTGTAGCCCTACTAATAAAAGCAACATACAGAATCCCTGTTTCCTCCTGCCAGTCCCTCTATTATTAGTCTAAGTGGGAGATGCAAATTGGCTGTGGCACAGGTGAGCAGAATTTAACCTCTGGAAATACTTTGGTCAAGACTACAGGTAGAAGATTACTACATAGAAAGGCCTTAAGCAGGACTTGGGGTCTTCATTTGTATGCTTCTCTGCCTCCGGCGTCCACATTATCTTTGTGTCAGTGGATGCTTGATTTTGTTATCCTTCATGGATAGCTCCATGGTGAGGCTTTAATGAGACCATTAGGACATTTCTGAATGTTGGTATATATTCAGCCCTACAGACCCTAATCATAATTACTCAGCAGGCAGGAGTTGTCTTTAAATTACCAGAAATTTTCCATCTTCCCCTTTGGATGATCTTCCTTTTCTGAGTGATCAGAATTCATTCCGAAGCGAACACTGAGGTGCTGTTGCATTTCTTCTACATCTGACCAATTTGGCGTCAATTTTTATGTTCTTTTCTTCAGAAAGTAATACTGGTGGGGAGATCTTGTTTCCAAAACATGCATTCTGAAATCAGACTTTATATAAAGAGAATTTTATGTGAAGATAATTTAGAACATGGTTCAAGTTTTTAGATGTTTATGCTTTTAGCATAACATGTTTTATGCCTCATTTATATGAAAGTCTAGTAGTAATAGTGTAATGGAAAGCCAAGTAGTGGGAAGGCTTGCTGAAAAATATAAAATGTAACCAAAACTGCTTTCTACATCAGTGATTAAGGAATCAGAGCTGTGCATTACAAACATGATTTTGATAAGAGGAGCTGATGTTTCCTTCCATGGTTTAGAGAGAGGAAGGGCTGAGCTTTGGCTCTCTGATGTTGGCAAGGTGCTAAGGACCCTACTGGGCAAGAAGGGGAGATAGAAACACTAGAAATTATGTCCCAACAGCACTACTCCCAAAAGCTCATTTCTTCATCCTGCTTTTAGTCTGAATCCTGCTTTTCCCCGCATTCCTTGATTGCAATTCAGTTACAAATGTAAGCCTGTAAGTATGTCCTAATGCAGGAGGGTCAGTGAGGATGATAACAGGCTTTGTGTTGGAGGTAGATGGGAGGTCAAATGGGATTTGGACAGATGGGAGGCATTCCTGGTCAGAGTATGTTGATTGAAGATTTTTGAGCAGGATTAATACAGTAAAATTCATTTAATTAGGAATATTTCTGTGTCTGCGTATATACATATCAACCTACATTGGTATCTTCTATCTGGTCCATTGTCTCTTACAGGGAAAAAGAATTTAAAGGCCTCAATCTTAACAATTGCCTTACTAATTGTCTTCATGTTTGATTTGAAAATGGTTGTTTAGTTTTGCAAGTGGTGAATCTTATGCCTGTTTGGCTTATGTCCCTCACCTCCCCTAACCCCAATTCCTGGATAGGGCTTAGTGGGCCCATCTTCCACTGGGAAGTAGAGTTCCCCACCAAGTATGTTTGAATGGATGGAAGTATCTCCATATTAAATATACAGTATTTTTAGTGCTAGACTGAGAGCTTCTTAACAGAAGAAACTGTATTTTATTTATCTCTCTCTTATCCAGGAGCCCTAAAGATTCAGATTTTTTTTTTTTTTTTTTTTTAAGATTTTATTTATTTATTTGACAGAGATCACAAGTAGGCAGAGAGGCAGGCAGAGAGCCCGATGCGGGGCACGATTCCAGGACCCTGAGATGATGACCTGAGCCGAAGGCAGAGGCTTTAACACACTGAGCCACCCAGGCACCCCAAGACACAGATCTTTTAAAAATGTTTCCAGAACGAAATTGTTTCTGCATGTTAAACACATTAACACCCACAGGACAAACTTCAGGTGCTTTCAGCCATATTAACAGACTTTATGATTGACACAAGTAATATCAAAAATAGTACTTTTGTAAGCTAGAGTTAGTAGTTTTAGCTGTGCTGTATTATTTTTCACATTGGAGGATAACGTAGATTTTAAATCCACGTGCTAATTTTGTTTTGCTTTGTTTTTTCTTTCCTGGCTAAGAAGGTAGAATCTAGCTATTCATTCACTTTCCATATCTCTGTTTTTACGGAGTTAATTCACACGGTGTATAATATGCATCTTCTTGGGACTCCGTTTTATGGGAGAGGAGGGTAGGAACACTGAGGGGTATAATGATACCCTCAGGGTGAAGCAGCTTCTCTATTGCAGTGTCTAAGCCACAGTCTCTGGTTTTGGATTCAGTGTTTGGCCTGAATATCCCACTGATAGTAAGCGCATCAAATGTCACCTTACGCTCGTTAACTTTCCAAGTCACGCTTCCTTGGATTTGTGAAGTAGGGAAATGCAGATGTCAGGAAACTTCGACTACATAAAAATGCCTTTAATACAAGTTTCACTCTATGAAATCAGCATTTCATAAAGCCTTCTTGGTGAACTTTATTAACAAGCAACGGGGTCTAGGAAGCTTGGCAAACAAGGAGGCAGGAAACCCCAACGAGAACATGTCTGTCAGACGTCTTTCCTTCTGGGGCTTCCTTCCAAATGTTTTTGGAGCTTGAAGGAAGTGGAGTGGCTTTCTGCCACCGCTTTCATACATCTGTAACCCACTGAGTGTTCGGAGTCTGGCATTCACTTTTTAAATTCTTTCCTCAATCTGTATTTATTTCACTGTGAAATCGAAGCTGATCACATAGGTTAATGTTGAAGTCCAAATACGAATCTTATTTTACTTAGACACAATTTCTACTTTCTGAGAATTGTGATTTAAGGACTGAGAATTCTCAGATTTTTAAAAATGCTACGGCACTGTTACAAATCTTGCATTTTATAGAACGCTGTGGACCTGGTCAAACCTAAAAAGCTGAGGGCAATTTGGAGTTCTGTTTGCCTAGGTTTTAGGGCTGTGTTTAAAAGACATTTGCAAGACCTGTGGAGAAACAGATGTAGTTATGCAGAGTTTCACTCATGAATGTCTGCTATCACTTAGTCCCCATTCCCTTATGACATGATTTTAATATTGAATATAATTCTGCTAAATGTATGCTCTAGAAAATATTGAAAGAAAAACTTGAGCTCAAGGAGATGGAACATACGCCTCTGTAAGTACTCCTCTCTAGAGAGCTAGATCTCTTAAATATCTATTTGCTCTTAAAAGAATGCATACAGATATTGACCTTTTGGTGAGAAAGGAAGAGTGATAACTTGTTAAATAGAATGTCAATCATTTGTCTCAACCAAAAATTATTATTCAGGGGCAGTGGTGTCATTTTAGCATACCTGCTCTAGATTTCCAATTGACTTACCAAATGGGACAAATGAAAGAATACAGGAGATATAAAATGCTACATAAACTGTTGATAGAGTATTATTAACAAGAGTTTAGGAAATCACACAGCATCAGTATATTCTTTTTAAGATTTTATTTATTTAGTGGACGGGGAGCTCGAGAGAGCAAGAGCGAGTGCACAAGCAGGGTGGGTGGGAGAGGGAGAAGCAGTCCCTCATGTGGGGCTGGATCCCAGGGCCCTGAGATCATGACCTCAGCCTAATGCAAATGTTTAAGAGACAGAGCCACCAAGCGCCCCTCACACAGTATCAGTACTAGCAACCACTCTTTATCAGATAGGAAACTTATCCCAATGACTTTGCTAAGGGCTGAACTCTTAGATTTGCGTAAAGCAGATCCTGTTACCTCACTTTTAATAAGAGGAAAGGGAGGCTCAGAAAGTTAATAAAAAACTCCTCAGGCCACATAACTAGTAGAGGCACTGGCCTTGAACCTATAACCGTTTCCAAAGCCAATACTTCTTATGCTACATCCTCTTAGTCTGTTGAGCAGTAAGGTCTTCAATTGTAAGAAAATTGCTTTGTACTCATTTACCGTAACTTCATTTAGCATAATTAGGAAGGTTCTAGATTAATCTATCATGTTAAGGAGGGAGATTGCAGTTGGTTACAAATTACGTGAAATGATACAGCTCACCGTCCTTCATTAGTTCATTTTGAGACCGAATATTTATTTACTTTTTTAAAGATTTTGTTTGTTTCTTTGTATGTTTATTTGTCAGAGCACACAAGAAGGCAGAGTGGTAGGCAGAGGCGGAGAGAGAAGCAGGCTTCCTGCTGAGCAAGGAGCCCACTGTGGGACTCGATCCCATGATCCTGGGAGCATGACCTGAGCTGAATGCAGAGGCTTAACTCACTGAGCCACCCGGTGTCCCAAGACTGAACACTTAAAATCCTTTTTATTAAATAATAAAAAGAATCCTTTTTATTTTAGAGAGAAGTTATTTAGACTTTTTAAAATGATGCCATCATTCCTGAATCTTTCATTACCATCCCCTTTCGCTCTGTACCTGACAGCAGCACTTCTTTTATCCCTGTACTCAGGGAAATGGTTGTATAGGATATTTCTGAGAAATATGGCCTTTCATAGATTTTCAGTAGGTAGCTTAAACTTGGGGAAAGTACAGTTGGCTTAAGGTACTACCAAAAAGTCAGAGTTTAGGTAAAATACATTGTATGCATACCAAATACTATGTGTGTAGACTTCACATATTAATTGAAAGTTCCTGGCTAAGTTCTGTTGGAAAAATCTATTTCCTTTAACCACTGCATCCTTATTCTGTTTTCTAAGAGGTCATCTAAAACCATAGTGTGTAGAGTAGAACCACGCCAAGGTACGATAAATGGAACAAAAGAAAAAATCTCAGTCACATAAAATGTGCTGAAGGGCTATTGTGAGGTTCATAAAAATCTTTATTAAGAAGACCTGGATTGTTTACAAGCATAGAAAACAAGAATTTTCTGCTTGATACTGAAGGTCAGAAAGTAAAGATGATGAAACAAATTGTATATAATTGATTATTGGATAAAAAAAGATAATGGGTGAGAAAGAAAAAAGAAATCGCATGATCACAAGACAGTTGTTCTAGCCCTATAATGTGTTCCTAAGAGACAAACCTCAAGAGATTTTCATTTGAGAAATGAGGAGCTCAGGAACCAGTCACATTATGACTGAACATTTGAGTCAAATTTACACCGTCAGGGTGCACTTATTATGGTTTTGCTGTCCTTCCATTTCTGCTCAGCATTTCTAAAAATGCCAAAGTAGGGAACATTGAGGTGGCCTGTTGCTGTCATTCCTTCTTTCTCCTCGCCACTGGGGCTGGCTTTGTTCTTTGGGAGCATTAGTTTCTAAGGCTGTAGGACTCACCTCTGAGGAAGCCACAAACCTCGTGAGTTTTGATGCCGCTCTTCTTTTACTAATGGAGGCAGAAGCAAAAGGAGACCAGCAGCTTCTTTATAAACTGTTGGAAAAGGAAAATAAAAATGATTCTTGTCATTAATTTTGTATGAACTCCTGTTTAACTGGTTCTGATGAAACCACAGGCAAAACTTGGTGTCAAATTAGCTAATCACTCAAACTACATATAATAACTTTCTTTTGTTTTGTGATTCCCAATGTCACTGGAGACCTTATTTATTACCCAATAGGGATAAGAGAAGGTGAATGCCAAGGGCTCTTTTAGGAAATTTGAAATGTTTAAAATGTACTGAGGCAGGGTGACTGGGTGGTTCAGGGGTTTAAGCCTCTGCCTTCTGTTCAGGTCATGATCCTAGGGTCCTGGGATCGAGCCCCACATTGGGCTCCCTGCTCAGTGGGGAGCCTGCTTCCCCTTCTCTCTCTGACTACTTGTGATCTCTTTCTCTGTCAAATAAATAAATAAAATCTTAAAAAAAAAAAAAAAAGAAAAGAAAGAAAAAAGGACCAAGGCACACTAGACAGTAGATACATCCTTAATTCCTAGGCAGGAAAACTATGTGTGAAAAATTAAATTTGTGCCTAATCATTTGCAAAATATACGATTCTCCTAAGTGATAAAGACCACAGGAGTTCCAAACCAGAAAAAACGGAGCATATTCTTACATAATTCTTACTTGTATTACTGTTGTGGCAGAGTAAATGATATTTGGCCTAGGGCATATGTTTTATTTTTCACATTTTGGCTTTCACATCCCTATCAGAACATATTAATACTTTCAGAGAACCCTAGCTGATAACTTATTAGTTGTAATTAAACATTTGGATACTTTCTGAGTGCCGATACATTTCAATTGCTCTAATTTTCCTGAAGACAAATATTTGTAGCTCAAGAGTTTGTTGTTCCTGTGAGTAGGTTTATCATCATTTGCAACCACATATACCTACTTGCTGAATATTACCCAATCCATGTCCAGACATGTCTGTGAGTATGACTGTGCATCTCCATGTATGTAGGTTTAGGTCTATGGATATATGGATGTTCGTATTTCTTATTGGTGGGTAAATGATCATATATCACATGTTTTTTGGAGTTGGAGCACTCAGGGGAAAATGATGAGCTGAACTAAGAGAGATTAAGAACTGGAACAATTGAGGGCATTTTGTATGGGGCTGATAGAAGAAAAACTGGGAGAGACCACTGAAAATTGGGCATCCAGGAGAAGCAGGAGAAGGCATCTATTGGTACGGAAGCTTCCGCAGTGCCTCTCATTTATCCCACCCACAGCCTTGTAGTTGACTGCTTGGCTTTTCCTGCTGACCTCTTTGAGTGTCCTTGAGAATTGAATAGATTATCTCGAACTTTCCGATAACCACTATTCGTTATTACCACTGGTATTCTGTCACTTTGGACAGTAGGACTTCCTCTTGCCATACCAAATCTGTGTAGGTCAGCCATTGATGCTCCAACTTTTTCCCTCTACAAGGACTGAAAACAAGCCCTAGAGGCCAGATGGCCTGCTGGTGGCGGCATTAGATCTTGAGGCCTTTCCTGAACAAACACCTCCCATTCTCTCAAGCTAATCAGCATTAACCTAATGACTCTGTGCTCCTATCAGTGTGCTCTAATATACATAGATGTTACCAATATTGGTATTTCAAATACCACTGAAAATTTAATGAGCGGTAGAAAAATGTTTAAATGACTTGCAGACTTTATAAAGAGAGTTTGTAGAATTGTTTGTGATTCTAGTGTTACGGTTTACAACTGCATCCATTAATTACTCTAGCATATGCTGAGAAGACCGATTTGGAATGGCCCAGATGAGGCAAGAGAAATAATTTTCACTTAGACATGAAATAATGGTCTTTGAAAGGAAAGAGTTAGGAGGCTATGGGATTAAGATAGATATTAATATAAGGATTGTGATTTTAATTTTTGTTATTTTTACATTATATTGGCAGAGGGATTTAACTGATTTTATAGTTGATGGTGGTGGGCTCTTAAGCATGATCATATAGATTTTCTTTTAAGTTGGCTTGAGCTAGACCCATGGTTCTTAAATGATGTCCTTGCATCAATAACATCACCATTATCTGTCAGCTGGTTAGAAATGCAAAATCGTGGACCCAGTCTGACCTAATGAATAATGACTTCTGGAGATGGGCCCAAGAAGCTGTTTTAATAAGCTCTACAGGGGATTCACATGCACATGAAAATTTGAGAAATACTGATCTAAAGGAGTTGCCCATGACTAAAGGCCATTATGATCTATACAGGAAACAGCTGGAATGAGGAGGCTTGAGGTTCATCTCTGTCTTGTAAGGACCTTATTTCCAAAAACGAATATCCATTAACAGAGGTTGTAAAACAAATAAGATGGAAGTTTTCAAAAGGATTTTATAAGAATATGTTTTAATGCTATTCTAAGTTATTAGTATGCAGGTTCTAACCAATAATTTTTAGAAACATTGAATACCATTCATTTAGAATAAGCAGTTTGTTGGGATACTTGTTTACCGAATAAACTGAATAAATAATGCTGCTGAAATGAACTATTTATGTACAGAATAAAATTAAACCTTATTGAGCAACCTGATAAATTTTGATAGAGACTAGGTTTCCAAGTAGAAGCTTACTTTGCTTAGCTGGAAGGCATAAAGACTAATTAGTCATTTCATGTAACCTGTTTGTTAACAGTTCCTCTGAGGGGAAATTGAAAATAAGCCTTTATGGTTTATTTTTTAATGGAAATTGAAAAAAAGAACATTGATTTATTGCCTAAAATGGCTGATAAAGTTTGCATCCAACTTTAGCAGAAGTGTGCACATTTTTTTCTTTGTTTTGATGTTTCAGTCTGCAGATGTTAGCTGTTTTTGTGAGGAAATAATGGTGTTAGCTATGAGTTTTCTTGGAAAGAAAGAGCTTAAAAGCTTTAGAGTGCTGGAATCAGAGTCTGCACAGCCAGATGAACATGGCTGGAATGTTAGGTGAAGCCCATGGGGAGTCATTCCACAGCAGCATCTGGAAGGAAACAATAAGTGACTGGAGGGTTTACTTTTCAGGCAAATGATTAAGAAGTGATTCAATGAAGGTGTTAGGATGTGAGGGAGGGAAGGAAGCACTGAAGGTATATATACAATATGGAACGGAGGGATTATGGAGGAGACTTAACAGAATGAATCGTGGATCACAGCTGAACTTATAAAAAAAAAAACTGGAATTGGAATTTGGACAGAATAGCTTATAGGTATCACATGAAATAGAACATGAGATTCACATAATACAGAGCATACTGGACATATATATGTGTGTATATATGTATATTTTGAATGGTAAAGGACAGTGATGATGTCTAGTTATTCAGAGCCACTGGGAACCATTTCTTGGAATTGGAAAGACATCCTGCATGATACCTTTATAGTCTTACTCTGATTATATTGGCACTACTTCAAAGTCCTAAGAAAACTCTGGAGTTTGTAAATAGAAGTCCAAGGCTTTGATCAATAAGTGGTTGTGATTTAGCAATTTGATACCACCTTGTTCATAATACATAATGACAGTATTACTTTAAAATGATTTCCACAGAAATTTATTTTTACTCTTCTTATAAATGATCATATCTCCCTACCTGTTTCTCTTGTTAATGACTGTTTTCCACTCCAAAGGGTGAATGAGTGAATGAATGAATTGTTGAATATATGGAATATATGGGCTAGTCTGTTAGTTAAATGAAAAAAAATATTTTCATACATAAATAATTTCATACCTAAAGGAGCCTCACAAAAAGAGAAGCTTAAGGATAGTCAAGCAACTGAGGCTTATATGCCACCCCAAACCAATGAGAGAGGGAGTAAGCATCCGGGGCTTCAAAGACGAGAAAGACAATTGATAGGAAGATAGGAAGAGCGAAAAGTTTGGTAAAGATTTGTCATGCCGCACAGAGACAGTGGGACACAGAGAGGAATTTGGACAAACAGGCTCTGGGGTGCTTCGCCTAGCTTACCACACCTGCCCTATAATTCTTATAGTTAGAGTTCTCTCTGCTGTTAGCTGTCTTCCTGGACCAGGCTCTGAATCTATATTATTAGAGACAGTTAATGGGGAGGTAAAAAGTCTTTTGGAGTCTTTGGGTCTTGACTGGCTTCAGCTCAAAATAATCTTGTGTGTCAGAGTGACACATTTTGGGGAGACTCATTCTGAACCCCCTTCATCCCACCTATAAAACCTCACCAGGAAGTTTGACAGTCCAGAAGCTGAGTTTTTAGATTACTCCATCTCACTGAACCCGTCTCTTTCATCCTGGGAATAGGTATTTTCAGTTAAACAGTTGTTTCCTTTCAGGAGATGGTGATGCAGGTGGACTCCCAAAGTTAAGTTTATGGTACAATCAGGTTTTTAGTAAGGGACATGTCTATGGAAACAAAGGGGGAAAAAATGGTTTGTGATTAGACAAACTAATTCTAGTTTCTGAGTTCTGAAGGCAGCTAGTCGAGAAAATTTCTAGATGTCTGGTTTGAAGTAGCTTCAGTTGGAGTGAGGACAGGCAGAGGAAGTCTGATAGATAATCCTGCTTTGTAGTTTGAGTACCTCTGGTGATCTTTCCAGGTGGTCACTCGGCAACTGGCATGAAGATTGTTTAGACACGAACTGTTGTGATTTCTCCGAAGTTCATAGCAAATTGCCCAACTTTAGCTTGCATGGCTTAGGGAAAGGGCAATTTTTGTTCTTAGTGATTCTAAGTCAGGAAATTAGGAGAAGAGTGTCAGTTTGAAGAATTGTAGCCAGCTATTGGAAAGAAAGCTGGAAGAATTCAGGATCTAGTTCAATTTATAGGTAGAAAACAAAATCTCAAAGACCATTAACAGGGCTAGAATTTTATATCCACAGTGAATCTTGGAACACTGAAAAAATTAAAAAGAAAAATTATGGCTTGAGCAATTCAATGTTTAATCTTTGCTCATATATATTTTTTACATCCTTCCTCCCTACATTATCCCTCTAGAATTTGAAAACTCTCTGGGAGTATTCTTATTTTCATGGGACTATAGTTATTTGTCTAAGTTCAGTAAGAATCTCACCTTATAGTAAGATATAATTGGAAACTTTGATCATGTTACCAAGGCTTTGATGGGACTATCCTATTTGGAGAATAACATGCATAGACTCAGGTATGATGAGACAGCTTTAAGGAGCTAAACTATGGAGCTTATAAAACCCCTTGAGAGGGGAAAAGAAAAATCAGCCTGGCAACTTGCTTACAGGGTTCCTGGTAGCCTTACCAGATAAATAAGGTCACTTAATGGCAGGAATAGAAACTTCAGTATGTTTGGGAGACCTCAAGAAGATAAGAATTAACCTCAATCTATAGGTGTTGCTGGTGAAGCCTGATGGCAAAAATCCATTGCCCTGACTTCCTTGACTCTTAAAAATTCAGTCTGAGATTTTTTAAATAAAAAGTTCCAGCAAAAGTAAGGGTGCCTAGGCAGCTCAATCAGTTGAGAGACCAACTCTTGATTCCAGCTCAGATCATGATCTCAGGGTCGTGAGACCACCCTCCACACCCACCCCTGACGCCTTGAGAGTGGAGCCTGCTTAAGCTTCTCTCTCCTTGTGCCCTTCCCTCATGTTTTCTCTCTCTGTTAAGAAAACAAAAACAAAACACAAGTTCCAGCAAAGCAGATTTAAAAGAGCCTACATGATCCATCACTATTTCTGCTATAATTACATAATCAGGCCAAATTTATTAAAAATGGACTTAATCAGTGAACAAATTAATCTGTTTACTTTAATAAATTAAAATAGGATGATTATAGAGAAAATTATTTTTTAAAAAGATTTTATTTATTTATTTGATAGAGATCAAAAGTGGGCAGAGAGGCAGACAGAGACAGAGAGAGGGGGAAGGAGGCTCCCTGCTGAGCAGAAAGCCTGATATGGGGCTCGATCCCAGGACCCTGGGATCATGACCTGAGCCAAAGGCAGAGGCTTTAACCCACTGAGCCACCCAGATGCCCCAAGAAAATTATTATTTTTTAAATTATTATATTATATCCCATTTAATGTATATTATTATTTAAATTATTTAAATTATTACACCCTTTTGGATATCTCATAAAGATATATTCTTCTAAATTGCTGTGAGTCACAGCTTAGGAGGAGAAGTTTTCCTGTATTTGGAAAGAATCAGTAGTATTTTTTTTTTTAATTTTTACTTATTTTTTAGTTTTCAGTGTTCCAGAATTCATGGTTTCTGTACCACACCCAGTGCTCCATGCAGTATGTGCCCTCCACAATACCCACCACCAGGATCACCCAATCCCCTAGCCCGCTTGCCTCCAAAACCCTCAGTTTGTTTCTCAAGTCCACAGTCTCTCATGGTTTGTCTCCCCCTCTGATTTTAAAGATAAGGGCAGTTGCTTTAGTTCCTCAAAGAACGGGGCTGTACTTTGGATGATGAAGGTCTGACCTATCCATCCACCTACACTGGAATGTTTTCCTTTTTCTCTGGACACATTTAGCTTAGAGAAGAAGGTCTCAAATAGCCTATTAGGCTATGCATATCAGCTTCCAATAGAACCAAGATTTCTAACCACAGAGTTATTGAATTCTTTCAAATATCTTGTCATGTTTCAGCTGGGATAAACAGTAAATATTTCTGGCAGTATCCAACAACTGTGGACCCAAGAGGTGTCCTCAAGGAAGGCACAAAGGATAGCTTCACAAAATCTAGCATCACTCATAAAGATAACCAACCAAAAGAAAGAACTGACAGCCTAGTCAACAGGGTCCAGGCAGATGGAAAGTCAAGCCAGATTCTCAGGACACAAAGTGAGACAAGCAAGAAAGCAATACTGGTCCCTGGGGGAGAAAGGATCAATAACCAATAAATCTGGAATTGGAAAGGAAGGGATGTCAAATTTTATTTTCCTCTCTTGACTGGGCCTTATAGACAGGCAAGAGAGCTGAATCTGGCAAGAATCTTTGCTCTTAGCTGGCTTCTGCCAGTTTTCCTAAGGTCTCCTCTGCAGACTCTAGTATCTGTCAGAATTTGGCAAGATTTTTCATTAATTTTAATTTTAATTTCCCTTAGTTATTTAAGGGAATAATGTAGCAATTTGCCAGAAAATTCTCCAGAGTCTTGTCAACCCCAGGAGGTTAGGAAAGTCTGTATAAAACATTGAACAACTCTCATTCCTGAGTGCACAATTCGACCTTAGACCAATTCACTGTGGAGTAAAAAACTTTACTATTGCTTCCATTAGCCCCCTGAACATTGGCTTCAAGCTGATCTATTTCCTGATTATTTGCAGGAGGTTTGGGAATTGAATGAGGAGATGGGGTAGTTTTTAAGAAGGGGAGTTTACATTGGGCATAGAGCTTAATTTTTGTTATAAGCCTAATTTCTGTTCTTCTATTAAGAAAATCCCTAAGGCTAGCATTATAATTCTTGTATCTTTTTAATTTGGTCTTCCCATAGGTACCGATAAGACAGTTACTTAGGGTGTGCATTCTATTAAAATTTGTTCTGTCAAATATAGCCAATTCAAAGGATCTATCATGTGGCCATTAATGAGCAGGATCTTATTTTCTTAATAGGGACTCAAACCATAAGCCTTTTTCTGCAAGAGCCATCCCAAAGGAGAGTGTAAAAGGTGCAGCCCTCACAAAATCCAGAAAGTTCACTACAAAGGTTAGCCTAAGAAAGCAAAAGACCCTCATTGTCATAGCTGGTAAGAATGGCGTAGTGCAAATTGAGTCTGTTTTCTCATGCGAATGTGAGTTGCCGCCAGTCATGGACCCTCTAATCCGTGGCACTGGGCGGGTGCCCCTAGAGTAGGACTTTCCCAGCAGTAACAGCACAATGAAGATGGAGATGACCACGATCTTGTATGGACGGGGATCCTTTAATGACAAAATCCCCTAAAGGCTGCCACAGTTGGACAAAGAGAATGCCACCGCACCCTGGAACCCGTCCAGCTCAAGTTGGACCAAGTCTAGTTTTTGTTATCAGATCCACATCCTGTTTGGCTCTGCTGGATTCACACTGACACATGTATCTTTTGGTTGGTGGCGACTAGAGAGAATATTCTCCGTGGTTTTAAAGCCAAGCTCTCCGGACACAGAACAAGATGACAGAAGCAAAGTAACAACTATCTCTGGGGGAAGGAAATCAATAGGAAAATAAGAATACTCAAACCAAATCTTTGCCAGAGTTACTACACCCAAGAAACTAGTTCACCCAGTATTTTTTTTTCCTGGTAATTCAACTGTAAAAAGGAAAAAGGACTCACTACTCTTATTTCCACTGGACCCCGCAGGCAGAGATCTGGGAGACTGACATGGCAAGAATTCTTACCTTCTGCTGCTGCTTGTCCGAGGTCCTAGGATCTCTCAGCTGCAAAAGTCCCAGAGTAAACAGTATCCAGCTGCAGAAGGTCCCTTCATGGTCACTAATGGAAGCACCAAAAAATTTTCCTTCTCTTCCTAGGTTTTTTTGGGGGCATTGGTGTGGAGGTCTGGTCTGTTTGTCAAATTGACCTAAGACAGATTAACAGGAGAAAAATTAATTTCAAAGACACGAGAGGCTCCAAGACAGGCAAGTATGTTTACATGTCATCCTGAACCAAACAAAAGAGGGTAGGGGTCTACAGTTTCAAAGGGAAGGAAGATAATTCACAGGAAGATGGGAAGAGCAGAAGGCTGGTACAGAAGTGTGTGTGTCAGGATCTGCGGAGACCGTGGGGCTTAGATACTTGAACAAACAGGTCCTGCCAAGCTCGCCTCCGCTTACCATTTCTAGCTTTCCTCTTTATCGTTATGTCCGCTGATAGCTGTCTTCTTGGGCCAGGCCCTCTGTATGAATTCTTAGAGGCAATTAATGGGGAGGTAAAATGTTCCTTCTGAGTCTATAAGGACCTAGATTATGTTCAGGTCAAAATAATGCGCACACTTCATGTTTGTTATTCTGAACCCCTTCTTTTTTTTCATGGGAAACAAAAATAGTTTAATAAGCCCATAATTCAGTAGAATAGTTCAAATAAAAAAATATTTTCAAAGAGACTCAAACTATTTCACACCATCATAACATGATGTTATGAAAAAAGAAAAGGTTATCAATGAAGCATAAAAGCCTTTTGGAAATTAGAAATCTAATGGCTGTTCATATCGTCTGCCCATTTTTTGATATGATTGTCTGTTTTGTGTGTGTTGAGTTTCAGGAATTCTTTATAGATCTGAACCCCTTCTGATGGTAGGAAATGGTTTATTTTTCCACAGAATGCTCCTATTTATCATTAAAAACAAAATCAAGTCTTTCCTCTGAATAGAAATTTTCGTTTGTTTGTTCTTGATGCCAGATATTTGAACATTGGGAAAAGCCAGAGATTAGAGGAAATAGAAGCCAGTTTTAGGGAGGTTAATGCCCTGTTCTCCCACCAGGCCTCCCAGTGGTTATTTAAAGGTCCTTTAATTGTGCGGAGACTCTCAAGTCTCCGGCTCGACTCCACACTCAAAATCTAAGAGTTTTAGTATCCAATTATCTAATCACTATAATGCACAGTTACACATTTTCTGTAGTTTCAAATAATCCCAGGTGACTTCTTACTCAAATCTACTGTAGATGATTTGGTCATTCAGGCACCTAGGCTCCTCCGCATGGCCCTGCTCCACACTATGTTCTTGCATTTAGCTGGTGTACGGGGAAGAAAAGATCATGGGGAAGACCCCTGTATTTCTCCCCCCCGCCCCACTCTGTCAGGAACACACTTTGGCTTCACTCCGTTGTCCAGAACTCACTTGAATGGTTATACCCAGGTGTGAGGGTGAGAGTGGAGTGTGCACAGTAATCTCCACCATATGGACTTGAACTTTCCTGTTAAATCTCTAGGCAGGTTCTTTTTTTTGGATTACAAAAGAATATAATCTGGGCACATTCAGGAACAAATGACTAGGCAAATAGAGGGCTCTGTGTACAGTATTTGGTCCCACAACAAAACTTTGTCATAGAAGGTCCTGTTTAATTCTATTTAAATATCTCCCTGGTGTCTCTTCCTTCTCCAGCATAACGGCGTTCCCTTAGGCTGATCACTTCATCAAGTGGTAGTGAGAAGTCAGAACCTAAGAGGTGTCACTGCTAAAACGTGCCTTCGCGTTGGTTCAAGTGCTAGGTGAGAGGTCTGGGAGTGTCTGCCCACCCAGAATTTATTTTGGGCTACCTCAGGGTGAGGATGGCACTTTGATAACCAAGCCCATAGTCCTGACAGATGATGGACATGGTCAGGAAAATTTCGGTGTGATTTGAAGTTTGGATACTTCTGAGGATGGTTGATCCTTTGCAAGATAGAAAATTTAAAAAAAAAAAGTCAG
Source organism: Mustela lutreola (assembly GCF_030435805.1). Classification (NCBI taxonomy): domain Eukaryota; kingdom Metazoa; phylum Chordata; class Mammalia; order Carnivora; family Mustelidae; genus Mustela; species Mustela lutreola. Next base: position 102,237,075 of record NC_081295.1, on the reverse strand, counting down.
GAAGCAGCTCTGGAGGAAGTAGTGCTGAAAGCAAGTCTCCTTCTTCACGTTGCCCAGATCTGCCTATAGAAACACAGGCACAAGAAAAGGTTCAGTTTCTAGGGAGGCCCACGTATTGGGATTCAAGGATTCTTGGAGCGATGGCCTTGCTAGTTTGTGGTTCTTCTTGGTCATCTAGTCACATGGAGAGACTGAAAATTATAGGCAGGGTTAGAGCCAGGAATCTTATTGCCACTATGAAAAACTCTGTGTTCTGGGAGAGCTAGAAGGGATGTATAGTGAAATGAAGTCTGTATTCATTCAAAATAAGTTTATGCAGGGAATTTAGGTACGATGATCCTATAACTCATGGTCCCAACTTGGGTACCTTGAGGGTAAAAGAGGGTAATGTTAATTACCCCAAGGCAACAGGTGTAAGGACCACTTAAAATGGATGTGTGGCTGCCTCCAAGCGTGTTAGTGCAGTCATCCGTCAATGACCCTTCAAAGTATTTAACAGCCATCCTTTTCATAAAATTTTATTCTTGTACTCTATCTGCTATTTCATTTAACTCCTGCATTAAATAAAAACTGACAGAGACCCCATTCTTTGTAAGGTTGTCCTTTACCCATTAAGTTATGAAACTGCCCGTTAGTTCTCTCTCTCTCTACTCCAGCCTGATATTTCTAGTCCTCTACCCTCTCTCGTCCTTGCTGTGCCTGCTACTTTAATTTCTATGCAGATCTTACCTAATTTTTTTGTCTCTTTAAATGGAGTCTGAAACAGAACTGGGTTCTCTGGGTAGGTTCCAGCTGAATTTTGGAAATGCAGGGGGTGGTTTTAGATGGACCCAACAGGTTAAACCTTTATGTAAGTATCCTGTTGCTCCCCTTGCTCAGCTTGAGAATAGGAGGTGGTGGAATGAAGGAGACATAGTCTTAAGTACATGGAACACTTTTAAGTAAAGTGTGCATATCAGCTGTACTGTACTTAGGGAACATAATTTATTGATTTTTTTCCCCCTGCTTCCCCTTCTACGGAGAACATTTAAGCAGGGCTAGATTTCAGCTTATATGGAATGAACAAATACACACATGACGTGATTTAAGAAGGATCAGAAATTCAGCAGCCCCAGACCACCCTTTACCAGGGTGCTCACGTTTCTAACATAGAGACACCTCTGAGGTTTGCGATTCAGCGTCTCCAAAATGAAATCGGCCACCTGGAAAGGAAAGGGTAATAAAGCCAGTAGCAACCTCATCAGTTGGATTCAGAGCCCTGAGGAAGCAAAACATAAGTTTTAATTGGAATTAGGGCCAGGAGAGGTCAGTGTGTTAGAAAGTGGAGACAGGTGAGAAGTCAGAGGGAGAAACAGTCTAGAGATTAACCGAAGGCAGAGCTGGGGTTGCTGTAGGCAAGCGGCCTCAGGAAGAAGGAGGTGTGGCCAGGCCACCTAATGGAATTCTTCTGCTCCAGGCCTGCCCTGGGTTCGAAGCTCCAGACAGGGAGACAGCAGTAGTGTTCACAATGAAGGTAGAAAGGAGTTTAATGAAGAAGCAGATTTTGAATAAACTTAGCAATTTATTTTCCCCTTTATTTATTTTTGTACCTCCCCTCTCGGACGTATTCTGACTTTCTCTGCATTTTACATTGTCAGACTTCAAGGGAAAATCGGGGTATAAGTTTTTCATCTGTCCTGCCTAGCCTGGGAGTCAGGAGATATTCTCTTAGGGTGAAAGGTTGTACCTTCACGATCTCGTTTTGCCTCCCCTGCTGCTCAACTGTCCTAACCCAAGCCACTGTCCTCCGTCACCTGGGTTATTGCTGCAGACTTTTGTGGGTCTCTGAGTCTCCTGTTTTCATGCTGGCCTCTTTCAGTCTGTTCTTCATACAGTAGCCAGAGAGAGCCCAGTGAAATACACCTCAGATCCTGTCAGTCCTCTGTTTCAAAGTGCTCCAGTGGCTTTCCATCTCCCTGGGAATAAGTCTTTACGTAGGTGCTCTCTATACTACCAACACCTTTTATTTTATTTTATTTTACTACTTTATTTTGCTTCTTGCTCACTCTTCTCCATTTGACAGTAGCCTTCTGGCTCTTCCAGTTAACACACCAGATGCATTTCCCCTAGTCAACTTGGAGAACATGGCACTAGGGGTTAGAAGGCCCTTCCTCAAGGCCTCTGTATAACTTGGTACCCAGTCCCATCACCTCCTTCTGTTCTTTTCTTGAAGTCCACCTTCTTTTGTAAACTTGCAGCGTGTCTCTTGTCCCCCAAGTTCTTCCCTTTCCTTCATTTTTTTGCTTTGTAACACTTAGAACATATTTAGTTTTATTTTTTGCTATAAAGTCTATGAAGAAGGGGTCTTTTGTCTGTTTTGTTGACTGCAGTAGGCCATGGCTTATCAAGTGAAGGGAAGAAAGAAAGTCCAGCTTATTAGTAGTCACAGAATTCCGTGGCACCCTTGGTAATTGATGCTGATAGCAATGATCACAACTCTTCCTTCTCTAACATAGGAACTCCCCTCCCGCACCCCCGCCACCCCAAAGATGCTGCATTCCTGTATACTGGCAGGTGTTTGGGCCCTCAAGGTCAAGACTTTGGATATATTTTGGTCTATCATAGCCAGTAATACCAGTAGAAAATTTCAACTCTACGCCACCCTGCCCGGGAGAATCTGTACAACAGAAACATGTATATTCCCTTAGCCTTACAGTACATTCTATATTTTAGAAAAGCAGTGGTCCAGATGTTTGACCTAACTTTCTTTTGTTGAAGCTTCTTTACCACATGCAGCTCCTGTTGGGTTTTTGAAAGCTTCCCTTGGACAATTCATGTGCAAATAATGCTTCCAGTTGTCTTCTTCAGTGTGTAAGGGAACACTATGTTTAGTGAATCCTTGTTAGTTTTCTAAGCCATGGTGTGAACATCCGTTATTATATGATTAACTTCTATAAATTCTGATTGAATAAATCATATCCATTTATCCCATAAGTGTTTCCTGAGCATGTTCCATATGCCAGACTCTGTTCAGAGAGCCAGGATACAGCAGTGAATTTAAACAAGTCCATACGCTCATGGCTCTTAGTCTAATGGGAAGAGACAGACAATAGATAATTAAATAGACATACTCACAGCATTTTAGGGGGTGATGAGTACTAGAAGAATAATAAAGATTAAGGGTGGTAAGATTTATGTTGTTTTGTTTTGATTTTTTTGTTGTTGTTGTTTTTATCATATTGGCTTTTCAAAGAACAAAGACAAGAAGAAAGTGAAGTAGTGAGCCCCAGAGATACATGAGGGAAGAGCAGTCCAGTGGGGAAAGTGCAGCTACACAGGTGTTCAAGGGGCTGCAGGGAATTCAGTGTGATTGGAGCAGGAGTCGAGGAGGAGTGGGAGAGGGACCCAGAAAACTAATAAGGCACAACATCTTGGAGGCCTCAGCAGCCATGGTAAAAACTTTGGATTTTTCTTTAAGGGAAATGGGAAGTCATGGAGGTGGTTGAACCAGAGGAATGATGTGATTGGTTTTATGTTTTGAAAGTATTAGTAAGGTTGCTGCCTTGAAGAGGGGGTGGCAAGAGAAGACACAGAGAAGCAGCTTACAGCGCTCCTCCAGGAATCCAGGGCACAGGTGATTATTTCAAAGCTAGGACATGGCTCACTGGTTGACCTGACTGAGGGTGCATGAAGAAGAGAGGGGTCAAGGATGAGTCTATGTGCAGGCTTTAACTGTTCCCTTAATCTAGTGGGACGACTAATAGAATACTATAGACTGGATGGCTTATAGACAACTAATTTATTTCTTAGTTCTTGACAATGGGAGGTCCAACATCAGGGTGCTGGCTGATCTGGTGTCGTGAGAATTCACTTCCTCATTCAGAGCGGTCTTTCTGTCTTTTCTCTTTGTCCCCATGTGGGGGACGTGTAGTGGGGGCTCTCCAGAGTCTTTCTTATAAGGGCACTAATCCCTTTTATGAGGTCTCCACTTCATGACCTAATCATCTCCCAAAGGCCTTACCTCCAAATATTATCACATTTGGGGTTGGGTTTCAACATATGAATTTTTAGGGGAAACATATGTTCAGTCTGTAGGAGCTGTTTAAAAGGAGAATATGCCACTTACGGAGATGTGGAAGCCTTTAGGAGGACAGGTTGTAGAGAGACAAAGAAGTCTAAGTGTTAGACATTACCACCTGTAGGGCCCTGCCATGGACTCCATGCCTCAAGGGGCCATGCACAATGCCCTAACTTTTTCAAAATGATCTAAGACCCCACTTTGAGGGTTTCAGTATATTTTATTGCCATATATTTTCAATGTCCCAAGTGATGAGATTTCTGAAAATTCTGATGGATTTTGAGGTCAGGAACTTCTGTATTCCATTTCCTATAGTGGTAATTAGAATAATCAGTATACTCCAAGAATGGTGACAAAATGAGTAACTGGGTGGCTTTTGGGCTTTGGGAAGTGTCTCGTGCTTAAGGGGGTGGGTCAGCTTAAACCTGACCCTGTGATGTCCTCCTCTGGCTCTGTGTTCCACAAAAAGAGCTACATTGTTCTTGTTGTTTTCTTCATTTTTTTTTTTTTTAAATTGGATCTTCCATACCTAAAACTATTCTTTAAGGTAGAAAGGAAGCTCCTTGGGGTGAAAGAAGAAATCTAGCTTGTGGAGAGGATAGAGGCCTTTTATTTTATTTCATTTTATTTTATTTCTTTTCAGGGACCTTTTTTGATACTCTTGCCTTGAGCATGTGAGGCCAATTAGAATTATTAATATATTTAATTTGCTTTTTAAATTCATTTTTTCCCCCCAGGAGAACATTTCCAACAAGTAAATAACTGTGACTCCTGTGTTCACTTATGGCATTATTCAGCCAGGTTTTGAATCTGAGCTCTTATTTACCCTCTTAATGAAGTGAGTGCCCCTCTCTCGCCTCTCAAAGGTTCAAACTGAGGTTGACATTGCCAAGTGGAACAGGATGGGTGGAGTTGATGGTGTCAGCCCTGGAGGTGGATAAAATTGTTGGCAGGCTCCAGAATAGGATCATGTCTCTGAAGAGTTTTGAGCTCTTTGCTGAAAGACCTTGAATAATTTCCATGTATTATTTTGATTATGACTAGAACTATATAAGGTAATCTGCTCTGCTATCGACAATGATTCCTTTCATTGTATATTTTAAACAGACCGGTACATTTTGAAGTGCTAATGAAATACCATTAAGCTATGCTTCTTCTAAAATATTCGCGTCTTCATGTTAACCTTAAGAAGGGCATGTGATAAACACCGTTCAAGTACCAACTCTTCACCAAGCTACATATTTTATATTCATATTCAGTCTTCACAATACACGTATAAGAGAAGGACCTCTTGGCTCAGAGGTGAGTCACATTCCTATTTGAAAAAGAGGATAATGAACAGTAATCAAATTATTTCCTCAAGTTTGTGCATCAAAGTGTATGGTAGAGCCAGGTCTTCTGTCTCCAGAGTTGTTTACTACTATACAGGATGGCCCTTGCACCATGGCATTTAAAAGACTTTCTAAGGGCTCCGTCGTTAAGCGTCGGCCTTCTGCTCAGGTCATGATCCCACGGTCCTGGGATCGAGCCACTGGGCTCCCTGCTCCACAGGAAGCCTGCTTCTCCCTCTCCCTTTCTCTTTGCTATGTTCTCTCTCTCGCTGTGTCTCTCTCTGTCAAATAAAGAAATAAAACCTTTAAAAAAGCCTTTCTAAGATTTGCTTCGGTAGTTGTGTTAGAAAAAAAGCTACTACAATAATTTATTTTAGGAACGTTTTAACTAGGGTAACTCCATGAAAATGGATCTTCAAATCCAAACAGACTTTCTTTGACCGATTTCTAGCCTAGGGTTTTGTCTGTTAGCTACACAGATAGAATTAAGTGAATGAACAAAAACATGGCTGCCTGGGCCTGTTTGTCTGATGGCCGTTCTATGTACAGCACCACATGCGGCTTTGCTGCAACTCTTCACAGCTACTATGATCTCCATTTTATTTCAAGTGATTTTTCAAAGAGTTGTCAGTGTTTTATTTTTAATCAAACTATTGTTGACACGTTACATTAGTTTCAGGTGTACAACCCTGTGCTTCAACAAGTCTGTACGTTATGCTAGGCTCAGCACAAGTGGGGATCCCATTGGTCACCCTACAATGCTATTTTAGTACCATTGACTATATTCCCTGTGCTGTAATTTTACCTGTCACTTACTCATTCCATCACGGGAAGACTGGAACCTCCCATTTGCCTCCACCCATTTTGCCCATCCTCTCACCTCTTTCCCCTCTGGCAGCCATCAGTATGTTCTCTGTATTTAGGGGTCTGTTTCTGCTTTTTGTTTGTTTTTTAGATTCCACAGGTAGTTGAAATCCCATGATATTTCTCTTTCTTTGTCTGACTTATTTCACTTAGCAAAATACCCTCTAGGTCCATCTGTGTGGTTGTAAATGGTAAGATCTCATCCTTTTTTATGGCTGAGCGGTATTTCTGTGTGTGTAAAGAACATCTTCTTTATCCATTGTCCATCGAGGGATACTTACATTGCTTCCATATCTTGGCTACTGTAAATAATGCTGCAGTAAACATGGAGATGCTTACTTCTTTTTGAGTTCGTGTTTTCATTTTCTTTGGGTTAGTACCCAGTAGTGGAATTACCGGATCCTTTGTTATTTCTAACTTTTTGAGGAACCTTCATACTGTTATCCGTGTTGGCTGTACCAATTTACATTTTCACCAGCAGTGCATGAGGATTCCTTCTTCTCCACATCCTTACCGTCCCATATTATTTCTCAACTTTTTTGTTTCTAGTCATTCTAATAGGTGTAAGATGATATCTCCTTGTGGTTTTCATTTGTGCTTCCCTGATGATAGTGACATTGAGTATAGTTTCACGTATCTGTTTGATATATATGTATGTATATATGTATATAGGATTTATTGGGAGAAAAAGAACGGGCTGGGGGAGAGGGGCTGTGGGAGAAACAGACTTCCCTCTTAGCAGGGAGCCCAATGCAGGACTCGATCCCAGGACCCTAGGATCGTGATCTGAGCCCAAGGCAGATGCTTAACTGACTGAGCCACCCAGATGCCCCCATTTGTATGTGTTCTTGGGAAAAATGTGTTTTCAGGTCCTCTGTCCATTTTTAATTGTATTATTACTATTTTTGGTGTTGAGGTATTTTAAGTTCTATATTTATTTTGGATATTAACCCCTTATGCTCTCATTTCATAGAGGAGTAAATAAGATACAGAATAATGTGACAAGTAATGAAAAATGAAGGGATACTTCACTCATAAAGAGTTGGAGGCCAGAAGGGCCAGCACTCAGTTTTAGCACTGCTTGTCAGCTGCAGACCCAACAGGATGAAACTTACCTTGCAGATTGATACTAGTTTACTAGCCCACCAGGGGGAAGAAAGGTTTTCCTTTTCTCTGCCTCTCCTGAAACAGACCAGCTAGTGAAGAGATTGTTATAGATCAGCCAGGAAAAAGCTGAACTTCTGGTTTTACAACAATGGACTTTTTGTTCATAACAGCCTCCCCAATCACCATGTTCCTTTATAAAAGAGTGTTCCTTACCTTTGTTCTCCAGACTTGCGTATGGTTTTGTCATCGCTCGCTTGTCCCAAATTGCTTTTCTCTGCTATTCCTGAATAACCCTCCCCTTTTTTTCCCTAGTAAAATAACCAGGAGTTTTATTTTATTTAAGGTTAACAGTGATGATAACACTTCCACTACCCTGAATATCACAAATAGGTTTTGGGTTTGTCTGTTAGGTTCAATCATTGGTAATAGGTAACTGTAACTAGTGTCTACAGAGATAGTGGATACTAAAGCAGATGGCTGTGCTGAGAAGACCTAGGGGCCCATACCTGAACTCATTGTGAAAGACTGCCATGTTTTATTACTTTTTTCTGCCCTTGCTCTGAAATAGAGGAGTGGTGGTACGCTTGGCATTTGGGGCAATATATGCCCTAGAGACAGGATTGTATTGATTGGACTGTTTGACACTTTGAATTCTATACTGAATATTCAGCATTTTTGTTTTGTTTAGATGCCCAAGTTTAAAAAAAAATAAACACTTAAGTCTTGTGAATTATTTGCATATTTGTAATACACTTTTGAGTATCCTTTCATACTGTTAGAACTTTATTCATTGATAGAGTGAATCAGTGTGATGTTCTGAAGAATGTCTCTGATATTTCAGATCCCTTGAAAAATATTATGAGAGATGGTAAGAGAGTTAGTATAGCCATGGGAAATTCTATGAATGTTTTCAGTTTTGTCCCAAACCAGTGGGATTGTTCATGCTCTTTCTATCAGGTATCCAAAAGAGCACATTTGCTCCATCAGTGGCCACCTACATTTACCTGAGACAGTGTTGCATCACGGAGAGGAGATCAACTGTGGGTGAGGTGGCTTTCTTTAGTTGAGGGCAGTCCCTGAAGAAAAGGCTAAATGAAATGTCACCAGCTGCCAAAACTCCGGCTTCTGGAAATGTCTCAGTCCTGAAAGGTATAGCTCAGCAGCACACCAAAACACGCACTAATAATAGGAGGCAGAATTTCCAAAGACCTAGATTCTACTAATTTCACTAGCAAGTGGTATTATCTCTATTAGTCTCTTTTTCTGCCATCTTTAACACTCAACAGTTCATCACTCACAAATATCAAAAAACTGTTGACCTATCATGAGATAAGACACAATAAATTATTAGTGTGCTCTTTTCAAAGAACTTTTGGTGTATGTCTAGAAACTTGCAAATTCTCAGGCATTTTGATTTTTGCCCATCAAAAAACACCCACTACCGAATAGTGTTTTGATAAAGGGGCTTCATTAAGAGCTGAAAAATTTTATTTGAAGTTTGAATGGATTCTCTAGTATTACTGTGCTTAATAAAGAGTATTATAAAATTGAAGACTCAAGGCACAGCTCTGATTTCATAATTTGCCATAGTTATAAAACCAACATGGCAAAACAAAAAGTCATGTAAAGTAATAATTGCTTTTTGTCAATGATGATGGCAACCCAAATTTAAATAACTGTTTAGAACAGTGAGTTGTGGCTTCTTATCCAAATAATAAGCCAAGTTTCCCCAGCAAAAGCACTGCTATACCAGCTTGGGTGTATGAACTTGAAAACTCTGACAAAATTACATATTCCAATAGTTTTCTTAAACTTTGTGGCTGTAAGGACATGCTGTTTGTATAGCTTAACATACTTATTTGCATGTTCTATTACAAGATACTATTTTCAGAAGTTTATCATCCTAAAAAAGATTTCCATGATGAAACTTGGTGTATTACATGATATATCACATTTTTTTTCCCTGGAATTTGGAGTTTTTCTAAAACTCTGTTTGTGTGTGTCTGTGTGTGTGCATGCATGTGCATGTGTATATTTTCAATTAGTCTGACTACTTTTTTATTTGTAGGAGCCAAAAACAATCTTAGTGGTTAAAAAATATATATGTATTAACAAAGTCACCAAGGAACAAGTAACTTTCCATTCTTAAAATATTTCAAGTTAAACTTTTCTCTTGGCTTTCTAATTAACACTTTTATTACTATCTTAAACTTTAATACCATGTTAATGATTATAGTAATGGAAAAGCTATAGATGTTGGCTAATTTTTCATAGTTTATTTTATTGTTAAATTGCCATGAATGCAGGAATAAATCATTTTATTTCTTGAAACTAAATAATGTAAATAACAGCAACCATTTACAGAAACAAGATCTCATGCTATATCAATGCATAGCAGTTTTTCTTTTTTGAATTCTATAATCTGTCCAGTAAAAGCATTAAGATAAATTTAGAATCCTTGCATTAAAAAGCACTATTCTTGATTTCTTCACTTTGTTTCTCACTTTTAAGTTTCATTTTATTGTGTTTCTATTGATTACCATCCGTGTTTCATAAACTGTTCACTGTGTTAATATTCTGTATTTTCAGTCCTCATATAATATTTAATTTATAATATAGTTATGCATTTGTACTAAAACAGTGAATGACTATTAAGTACATATCTATACATTTATTGCTTAAGGCATTTAAAGATTTATTTGAGAGAAAGAGAGAAAGAGCATGGGCAGGGGGAGGAGCAGAGGGAGAAGGAGAGAAATTACAGAAGCGGACTCTATTCTGAGTGCAGAGCCTGACTCAGGGCTCAATCCCAGGACCCTGAGATGATGACCTGAGCTGAAACCAAGAGTAGACCCCTTAACTGACTGAGCCACCCAGGTGACCCACTCAAGACACGATCTTTCAAAAATTTTATTTAAATTCAATTAATTAACATATATTATTAGTTTCTGAGGTAGACTTTAGTGATTCATTAGTTGCATCTAACACCCAGTGCTCATTACACCACGTGTCCTTAATGCCCATCACCGTTACTCCATCCCCCCAACTGACCTCCCCTCTAGCAACCCTCAGTTTGTTTCCTAGAGTTAAGAGTCTCTTATGGTTTGTCTGTCTCTGATTTTGTCTTATTTTATTTTTCCCTCCCTTCCCCTATGATCCTCTGTGTTGTTTTTTTAAAATTTTTCATATCAGTGAGATCATATGATAATTGTCCTTCTCTGACTGACTTATTCATTTAGCATAATTCCCTCTAGTTCCATTCACATCATTGCAAATGGTTAAGATTTCATCTTTTTTGATGAAAATATTCCATTATATAGATATATCTTCTTTATCTTCTTTATCCGTTCATCTGTGGATAGACATCAGGGCTCTTTCTGTAGTTTGGCTATTGTGGACACTGGTGCTATAAACATTGTTCCTTTGGATTACTACATTTGTTATCTTTTTTTTTTAATATAATTTTTTATTTTTTATAAACATATATTTTTATCCCCAGGGGTACAGGTCTGTGAATCACACTACATTTGTTATCTTTAGGGTGAATATCCAGTAGTGTGATTGCTGGGTTATAGGGTCAAGAAATTTTTCTTATTTTTAAGATTTTATTTATTTATTTGACAGAGAGAGAGAGAGATCACAAGCAGACAGAGAGGCAGGAAGAGGGGGAGGGGGAAGCAGGCTCCCTGTTGTGCAGAGAGCCTGATGTGGGGCTTGATCCCAGAACCCTGAGATCATGACCTGAGCTGAAGGCAGAGGCTTAACCTACTGAGCCACCCAGGGCCCCTGGGTCAAGACACTTTGAAAAGTGGAATTTATTCAAGTGGGAAATGAACTTAAGTGATGCAGATGTTAAAAAATTAATATTTATTTGAGGGTGCCTGGGTGGCTCAGTTGGTTAAGTGACTGCCTTCTGCTCCGGTCATGACCCGGGAGTCCTAGCATCAAGTTCTGCATCAGGCTCCCTGCTCAGCAGGAGTCGGCTTCTTCCTCTGCCACTCCCCTATCTCCCTCTCACATAAATAAATAAAATCTTAAAAAAAAAATATTTCAAAGAGAGAGCACAAGGGGGAGTGGTAAGGGCGGGGAGAGGGAGAAGCAGGCCTCCCACTGAGGAGAAGGCAGAAGCTTAACTGACTGAGCCACCCGGGCACCCCACCTCATTTAAAAAGTTTTTAATAAGTTTGATTCTTGTAGTGTCCATTATTCTGTATTTCAATCAGCTGCATATGGCCGATAATCTTATATAATATTTTTCTGCTTTTTTGGGTAACCACTCTTATTTAAGTATTCATAAAATTTATATATTCCCAGAAGGAATTCCTATTTAATTATGTTCCCTATCTACCCTGACACCCAGCCCTAATTTTCCATTTAGTGCCTACAACAAATATTAGTATGTATACACACAGAAGAGTGTTAACATTTTTAGAGCTTGTTTTTAATCTCTGTTAAACATTGACTGTAGTTGGGAACAAGGTATTGCACAAATTCCATTTTTCCTTTTGGCTGTCAAAAATTATTAAACAGTAAGTGGATACCTTCTACCTTTTGATTTTGTAAATTAAGGTATATTGTTCATTAAGTTTGAGGTGACTTAATAGTACGTTACAAACTTATTTTTACCTTATTACAAGTAAATTCTTCTTAAACTGCTAGAGATTGCCTTTGAGTCAACAGTGGGACGTGGATATTCTGAAGGAAGGGTTTCAAATACCAGCCTTGTTGATTCAGCCCTTCATCCCGGAAAGGCACCGGAGAGAGAAATGTCTTTAGATTACTCCAGAGGACCAAGGTTTCTGTGGATATCTAGCCAATCAATAATAATGCTTTATGTCTTTCTGACTGTGTTAGGTTAAAAGGGAAATATCTAAGAAACAACAAATAGGGGAATGTGGAGGGTTTAATGTTACCAGAAAATGTACCGTGTGCATATTTCAGATGAGATGGAAAGAGTAGATTCTTTTGGAAAAGTGGACATCAAATGCTCCCTTAAAAAATTCAATTTAATTTCAAAAGAAAACCCTACAACTTCCTGATTCAGACTGCTCATCTGTGTAGTGGGAGCATTTGATTTGGCTGGTGTAGCAGTTCTCCATGGGAAGAATACCAGCTATGAAACAGGATATGTCAACATTATATAAGACTTTATTTACCCATGAAATTACTCCTCAGGAAATGAAGTGAGTGGAACATATAAAATTATGTCAGGAAATTTCTACTGTGGTTGGTGGTGGTCTCTTAGCAGGGAGAAAAAGGCAGTATTTGTAGAGTGAATAGTAAGGAATCCTTTCTCACCATCAAGAGGGTTGACTGTATATATAGAAGCCTCGCATGTGTATTTTGTGTATACATATAAAAAATAAATACATGCACACACCCCATTAAGATTTCAGAGAAATCTTCATCAAAATATGCCTTCCACTTAATTTTATGTAAGATTGAAAATGTGAGTAAAGCAGCCCATTTATGTCCTGTGCTGAAGAATGGTTCATTATTTCTCAACCTTAAGCTCAATAGTTTGTGGTATATTTAATCTCATCCTAAAGAAAACTAGAAAAGGAGCCAGGGAACTTAGTTGGGTAACCTTAGAAAGTCACTTAATCTCTTACAACTCTGCCTACCTCACAGGGTAGCTTCACAGATGAAATGTAGAAAGAAAAGTGCTTTGGAATAATACAGCAACATGTAAAGGCAAGATAGTATTGCTTTTGTTATTGTTCTATGAAAGTGAACCATTAGAAATTTGATGCCAGATGTGGGCATACAGTCAGCCATATAACATCGCTTTTTGAAAGCCTTGTTCTGGATAATACAGCTTTTGTTTTTCACTGGCGTTCTCCACTAGTCCATGTTCAACAGGATACACTGAGCTCAGTAACATAGAGCTTTTAATGCTATAAAAATAAATTCAGTCTATAGGCCTGTTTAAAGACTATGTTGGTAACTTGTACAGGTTTTTTTTTAATGCAACTCCTTGGAACATATAAGTCATTCATCAACTCTCATGTATTCGGTGTAAAAAAAAAATTGCTCCCCCGCCCCCCCCGCCCACGTTCACTTCCAGAAGGTAACCTGCAGATCCCTGTGCCACTGAAGTATAAGCTTGTTACGGGTAGTGGTGGTTTTTTTGGTTCATTTCCATGTATCCAGTAACTATAATAATGTTGGTGACATGTGAAGGATAAGTGAAGGGTCAGTCCTACTTGTGTATATTTTAGATATAAGCTCATTTGCTTCACCCATTCATTTATTTAAAAAACAGCATTTAAGTGTTTTTATGTGTCCACTCTGATGACTCTGATGTTTTTTGTCTTGTTTTTATTTATTTACTTATTTTTTTTGTTTAAAGTAGACTACACCCAGTGTGGAGCCCATCATGGGGCTTGAACTCATGACTCTGAGACCAAGAGTCAGATGCTGAGTTGACTGAGCCACCCAGGCACCCCTGATGACCCTGAAGGTTTATAATAAAAAAATGGGAAATGGGCAAAGTGGTAATTACAGACCTATTTTACTATAGTCTCTACAGGATCATAGAAATGAAATTACTGAATTCTCTTTCAGGAGGTCAGAAGAGTCTTGAGGACAAACTGAACCTTAGATAATGAATAAAGTTTTGTTGAGAACAATAACTAAGTATTAAGTGAGGTCATAAGAATGTTGAGTTGCAATCCTCCCTGGATCTCCTGCATTTCTGTATGACATATTAGCAAGGCACTGATTAACTTTCTTTGGAAATAATTTTTCAAGGTGTTTTTCTAGCAAACAACCTTGAGAAATAGAGCAAAGGGCAGGTTTGCTTAATGCTCATTATAAAATACTGAGGTTCCCAAGCTCCTGTCATGCTTAGGGAACCAGTGCAAGGAAATTTCGATGCTCTGATGCTCTACTATTAATGCAAATAATAAAGCCTTTGTCTCGGATTCAAGAGTTGCCTATCTTCTGCTGGCACCCCTAAACTGTGGTAGGGTTGCTTATGAGCTAGCACGTAGGGTATAATCTTAGTCCTTCACAAGTTGTGATACTTTGTTAATGAGGATAAGATGTAGAGGAAAACATGACTTCTTGAATGAGGACTTTGCCAACGGATGAAAGGGATTTGAGGGAAGTCAATGGAAATTGGTAACAAACATACTGATCAGATTTTGTAGTCAATTGAGCAAAATATGGTCTTCCATTTTATTGTATGTTAATGATGAGAAATTAGGAAGACAGTGGCTGTCTAGTTTCCAGGAAGAAGGTTCAAGGGCTGAGTGGTGCCTTGGTTATGTTAACTTTCCTAGGAGCAGGGGAACGTCCTTGGCCACCTGGAAGTCCGTCTCAGGTACACCCATTGTAACAACTGGTAGTAAGATGAACACTTTGTGGGCTGAAGCTTCTCTTCCCTCTTTTCATCAAGAGTTGCTAGGAGTATTGAAGGAATAAATTTGGCCAGCATTAGGAAAAGAAACCAGGTGAATCATAAGTATTTTGATTCGTTCAGTTGGGAGTTGATAGGGTGGGGTAAGTAATGCTTGTGTTGGAGGAACAGCAGTAATGGACCTTCATACAGCCTGGCCTGTTCTGCACAAGGTCTCTGAGTCTACAGGTCCTGCCTGCTACACAGAAACTTTGGCCCTCTTGGGGACACTTGGCCAGGGTAGATAAGCTCCTATGAGGAGCCATAGATGAGTCAGCCATTGACTAATATGGGGGACCCTACTGACCTAGATCGTGTTAATAGTGCTGAAAGGCAACCTGTTGGAGAGTGAGAAGGGAGCCAAAGAATTCGAGATGAATTTTATAGTCAGCCTTGACACTTTACAGAAGTCCCTTAGCCAATACATTGTGACTGTATGAGGAATTAAGAGATGTTATCTTGATGATGGATCATATGCAAATCAAGCGTATGTCAGCCAGAGGGAACAAACCCTATTATCCTGCTGGACACCAACACAGTTATAGATGCAGAGTCCAGGGGTTCCCCACGTTAAAAATCAATGGTGTTCGTAATGATGATTTTGATATATAATGTAGGGCTTTGTGTGCTTTCCAAACATTGCAGGTTGATTTAATTGAGCTGGTAAGGAGCTACTGTGCTACCCAAAATTGAAAGTAAATGTGTCTTACTGATTCAGAACCCATTTCTCCCTCTGTGCCCCCAGATTATTCCCAGCATTCCTCCTTCATCTGCTTTAAGGAAAAATGATAATTAGAAATTGCCCATCTGAGTATGCTGGGGAACTTTGGGGAGAGGGAGGATTCAAATGTTTATGGCTGTCATATAAAGGGTCAAAGTCCCCATCCTGCTCAGTCCCATGAGGGTGGGGAGTCCTGTTTCAATTGATGGGGTTTGGGCAGTGTCCACGGTGGGGAAAGAGAACCAGAGTAACCTTTTGAGTGAGGCTGTTGAAGCCAATACAGTGTACTGCTGTTGATTCTATATATGAACATTTGGTGAAAATTGATGTGTGATGTGTAATGTGATATGTGCCAGAGGGGATCATCTCACTTAGGAAGAGCTGCATGTCTCTATGACTGGTGATGATGCAAATTGGAACTTCTCATGAAGTCAGGTGCTCCATCTGGAGGTGCTAGTTAGGATTTTAGATCCCTCACTGCCCTGGCACAGCTACCAGATACCTTTTGAATATCAGGTATTACCTTGCTATTGGGTTCTTGTTGAAACTGGACACCTGAATGATGGAGGCCTTGTGACTGGCCTATTTCCATTTGGGGAGATCAGCTTGGACTCAATGACTAACAGGTAGGACAATCTCAGCAGGCCTCACTAATCAAATTGAGATGGCATATTCGAGCAAGTCGTCAGCCTGTCCCCTGCACAGTCTCAGCTTTACACAAAAAGTGACAGTTGCCCTCTTCTGCCCACCCCGCTACATGAAGCAGACTCAGTTCCATGGTACCCTTCTATTCACAGTGCTTTTCCTGATGCCGTGGCTTGGTTTGGGGTGATATGGCCGAGACCTGTTGATGTCCATAGGGCTACTGCAGTTGTAAAACCCCTGCTGTAGTTGCAAAGAACTAAAAATGGTTGTGGTTATTCCACCCATTCAGGAGAACTCAAGGCTATTACCATTTTTCTGGCTTACTTTGGGGTTGTGATCAATGCCCTAACCAACTTGTCTGCCATTTGGACATCCTCGGACTGACAATCAAAGATACATGTTTGGGTGCTATGAATTGTGCTGATTGAATCACCTGAGGCCCAAATTCTGCTGAGGCCCCAGAATCAAGCTGCTGATCAAGTCTCCATCACTGGAATGCCATCATTACTATCTGGATCCATCCTAGAGATGAGCATGGCAACATGCCCACCATCAAAAGACGGGCACCAAGTAAACAGCTCTTAGTTTCTGGTGTAGAAGCCTCTACTGCGTAGGAATTATTCAGCTGATTAGGCCTAGGACACTTCAGAGGAGGGTGAGGGCCAACACTGCCATTTGCCTTCTATTGCTTATAGTTCTGTTGAGAGTAGTCTTAATTAAATGTCTCATGAGATCAGTTGAACAAATTTGGCCCCAGCCTTTGTTTGTAATTAGAGGAGCCAACATAGTGGCCTCATAATTGTGAAAATTTGCTACAAATCAAGACAGTGTAAAAATGAAGCATGGGTAGGATTGGGAAAAAATTCTCCAGGTATGTCTTGAATTTCTATGTCTATAAGCAGAGTTCCAAGTGCCTTGGTTCCAAACAATCTTTTCAAGATTTTTTGTGTTGGGAGCAGCTTTACATGATAGAGTGTCTCCTTCTGGAGCAAAGGCTAAGGGTGATCAAAATCTTAGAAGATGGAGATACAGTCTTCCTCTAAAGCAACATGTAGGCATGCTCAGAGTCAAGTATAATAATCATGATGTTTATCTTTGGCCATGGAGATAGGCTTACCACCCATTACCAGAGTTTCGAGTTCACTAGGCTTAGGATTCCTTTCCTGTAATGCAACGCATTGCTTGTGCAAGTGTTACCTTGTCTTCTTTGCTTCTCTCTGTGGGAATTGGGGCTTGGGGACCCAGCACAAACCCTGATCCCCTAGCTACTGCTATTGCTATAATAAGCTTTTTTTCTCTCACCCCGGAGTCTTGTGCCTTTCACCTGCATCCTTGGTAGGCTCACTAATTAGCTTTTAGGTGGGCTAAAATTTCAGACCCTTTCCCATTCTTCAGTTAGTAATTATAAAGATACACCTCTAATCTAAATGGTCTAAGAGAACATTTTTGTTCACATAAAACAAAATAATTGCTTCTTATTGACACAGAATTCTTAAGCAGTGAACCAGAGAGATCGGCTCTTTAATTTTTTGTTTTGTTTTGTTAGCTTCAGGTTTGCCATACTCATTGGCATCAGGCTGACTGAAGGTGAGGGCACTTGGGGGGATGTGCATGGGATGTTTTCATGGGCCAACCCTAAAAGTAGTCTATATCTTTCACCTTTACATTCCATTGACTGGAATTTGTTCAGAAGTAACTCTGACATGGGAGAAATGCAGTCCAGTCCCTTGTCCATGAAGAAGACCAATGGGTTTGCTGAAAAGTCTTTCCCATAGACAGAAGGTATTTCCTACCAATAGAAACTTCATGTGTACAGACATTAAAGTATGGAAGACATGACTTTGGCATGGCTAAAATCAGAGGATGCCTGAAGGGCAGTATGGTAGAAGATGAGAGGCTTGTCGTGAATCCTTTCACCTTAGTCTCTGAAGGTGACTGCTGGATGCTGAAAGATTCTAATGCTGGAAAAACAAGATTAGCAAGACTTCTTAGGGAGGCTATAACAACAGACTGAGGGGAAAAAATGATTTTAATGAAGCCAGTGAAAGAAGAGGTTCACTAATATAATCAATGGGTAATTATCAGGCATAGTCTAAGTATTAGGCATTGTGCTCGATGCTGGCAATCTGCCAAACTCAAACCAGTAATAAATGGACACTTAGGTATCAGTAGCTTGTGGTGGAGAAATATCTGAGGAGAGGCATGAAGTGGGGAAAGTCACGAGATTTGTTTTGAATCACTGACTTCTGTGGGCTTGTATAGCATTTAGGTGAATTGTTTCAGTAGGCCCTGCTCACATATAGCTACAGCTCCTTAGAGAAATCCATACAGATATAGTAATGCCTCAAAAAAGACCAGAGATCATCAAGGAGAACTCGTTAGCTCTTTGAGCTTACTGAACACATTTGAACTTTCTTTTGATTTCTCAGATACACTGCTAGAGGGAATACAATATTCATGCCTATAAAGACAAAAGAATAGCGTGATATTCACGAAGAAATCTAAAATAATATCAACTGAGCACATACACAGCTTTTGTTACGAGTGAGAGAGAGTGTACGTGGTGGGGTGGGATGAAGGTCTCGGTCCTTGGATTCCCCACAGGAAGATTTACGAGGAGATGCGTGCCGGAATAAAGACCACCAGAAGGAACATAGCAAGCACAAAGCAGTTTATTAAAGCAGAGGCAGACTCTCAAGGTGGGCGAGTGGTCAGTTCCATGAGGTGGAGGCAGCCCCTAGGCTGTTTATGGAATAGATATTATTGGGTCTCTCTGGTCTGGGAGGAGCAGTGAAGTGCTTTGTGGTGTTCTCTGACGGAGGCTGCTTCTAGTCACATGGGGAATTCTTCCCACAGGTTAGGAGGGGGAGTTTTGGATCCTACAAGGTTTGTACTACACACTGTCATGCCAGGCTTTCTCCATCCTGCAGGGCTGTACCAACAATGTAGATGCAGTATAATGAGTATTGAAGTTTCCCTGGGGCAAAGGTGGAAGAGGAGAGGGCATGTTCTACAACCTCTTTGGTCTGTCAGGCTCAAGGGCTCAGAAACCACAAGGTCAGGATGTGGTGCTCCCCAGCTTTTAATGTGTAGCTTATTTGTCACCATCCCTGCCTCTAGTTCATGTCTCTATCATTCTCCTTCGGGGACCTGGGACTCTGCCTCAAGGTGTTCCCTCCAGCGCTCCTATCTAGCTTCTACCTAACACTTTGAAGTGGCTGTATTGGGTAGGGGGTTCAGATTTTTTTTTTTTTCCTTCCAGAGTGTTCCTTCTGCTAGCTACCTACAGCAATGTTACAGAAGAGGGCTTTGGGTTCTTTTATTGCATTCAGCAAATTGTAATACCCTAGAAAACAGTGTTCCTTGTGGTGGTTAAAGCACTGCTGTTTAATAAAGATGTCCTCTGCAGCCATGTATGCTCCAAGCTAATTGCTGTTACAAGTGCAGTTTCAGGAAACAATCCGTGATAACGAAAAAACACAGTTTAAGATTGGCCAGTTTTGTTTTTCGTTACTGCAATCCTAGGGCTAGAGGTGACAGCAAAGAAGAGTGAACTTCTCTTACTTACTGCACCTTCCCCTTGCCACCTATCCTTCAGTGCTGCTTGCAGTTATGACCACTGTAAATGAGACATGGTTGCTTGCTTGCCATCCCAAGCTGAGCTTAAAGCTGAGCGGCCCCCATAACCCCATTCTTCCTCAACCCTACACCCGTCCAGCTGCATGGATTCCAACCTGCTCGGAAGGTGTAGAAATGGGAATTCTTTTTCTTTGTGGCTAATTTTTGCTTATTGGATTGCCCAATTTCATGGAAATGTGGAGCATTTGTAGCAGGGATCATCTGGGTACATCTCTTGAGTGAGGTAATGCAGAATGTCAATAAAACAACATTGGCTATGAGCCCTAAAAGTACCAGGGAGCATTTTTAGTTGTCATAGAAACAGACTGGGTTCTGCCTCCAAACCAGCCACTTCACCAGTGTATGTCGATGACTGCCACAAGGAAAGAGTGGGAAAATACACATTGGTTAGTCCACACCCATGATTCCTGTTCAAAGGCAAAATGAAAGCCACTGGGAAGTACAGGTCTTGTTGATTTTGATGGACTCTGTCAGTGATCCCTTGAAGAAATCGATGGTAGTTACCCTCACTTAACATGGCTCGGAGAGACCAGGAGATGATTCCAATATTAACTGCAATATGATGTTTAGAAAGTTTATATTTTTCCTGTTTTAAACTAATGTCTTTCTAAATATGACATGTCCATAGTACTTGGTTTAAGGCCAGAGTTTCTAGAGTCCAGACCTCTTTCCATTCCAGATTTGACCAAAAGGTAGAACAGAGCTTTGCACTGAGCTTAGAGTTAAATGTTCCCAGTGGAATATTGAGGGTTTAGGTCCCAGTGGAGGGGCTCTGTCCTTCTGCAAGCTGTGTTCTGGTGCTGGTTGTGCCTTGTGACAAAGGAAATAAACAGCAGACCCATTTCTCCTGCCTCAGCATTCTGGGTACAGGACAGAAAACCAGGGCCGCATTCCTCATGGAGTGTGGCATCTTTGTGCTCAGTAGAAGTCTGTTAATACAACAGACTTCTATTTTAATTTCATTTCTGTTTTCTAAGATTGAGAGCAAGTGAGCACCAGTGGGAGGGGCAGAGGGAAAGAGATTCCCAAGCATATTCTGTGCTAAGCACGGAGTGGGACACAGGGCTTGATCTCCTGACCCTGAGATCACGACCTGAACTGAAACCAGGCTATAATGCTTAACTGACTGAGCAAACAAGACACCCCAAAAGATAGAATTTTTAAATTAATTCTAAAAATGGTGAATTTATCATCACGTGTAGTTATTTAACAGTTTGCTCTTTAGATCCTGAGTATGTTATGTTTTCACAGTTATATTTTAAAAATTAATCTTTCCAGTTGTGACCATAATGAGACTGAATATCATTGAGCTAGAAGAAAAAAATGACTTAGTGTTGCCAATAATATAAACTTGATATTTGGGTCACAGCATTGTGTCGGTTTCTTGCTATTTTACATTTCCGGAGTAAGAATTTTACTTAACAAACTGTAATTGATTGACTTTTCAAAAAAGCGAATTTTATGTTTTCACGATTAACCTGTTTTTCTTGCCTTCTATTTTGCATTTCAGGAAACATCCCAGTTATCTGGACTCCCTGAGTATGTTAAAATAGTGGAAGTTGGACCTAGGGATGGACTGCAGAATGAAAAGGTAGTTTGATATTAGTTTTAGACAGTTTATTTCAAATGCTAAGTTAAAATATTTATTAAGATTCTAAACACTTTCATGCGTTTCATAGATTACATGATTATGTTTGTTCTGAATTGCTATTAAATGTATGCATATTAAATATAATTTGCTTTTGTTAGGAAGTTATTTTCTGTTTATGCTTCCATAGACCTTATACAAAGTACTTACAAAATAATTTTTAATGCTCTTATAGGTTATAGTTCCTACAGATATAAAAATTGAATTTATCAACCAACTTTCCCAAACTGGCTTGTCTGTAATAGAAGTGACCAGCTTTGTGTCCTCCAGATGGGTACCACAGGTATGTAAATCCGTAATTCCCTAATGGAATCTTTAATTCAACTTTTCCAAGATTTAGCAAATACTGTGATATAAATTGTGATATTAACCTGCTATAATGACTTATTTACTATGTTCTTACTCAATATTAGCTCATGCACTGAGACATGATTAAAGAAAAACCCCTATCACGAAACATCTTCTAAAAAAGTATTTGGAACTCTATCCTAAGCCTACCTGACTATATGTTATAATAAATTAAGGGATAGACAAGGCACTTAAATAGCCATTTAGGAGCTTGCCATCCACTTACTATGTTACCAACCTTGTGAATAGTCTGAATATTTTCAGGTGCTTCAGTTTTTTTGCCTGTTAGAATGGAGTATTGATGATGGCCTGATGATACTCTCTTCATATAATCTCATATTGATTAGAAAGGTCGATGTGTACTCTTTCCTTTTTGTTTTGTGTTGTGTTGGAGAGAGAGCAGGGGAGGGGCTGAGGGAGAGAGAATTATAAGCAGGCTCCATGCTCAGCTTGGGGCCAACCCAGGGCTTGCTCTCAAGACCCTGAGACAAAATCAAGAGCCGTTTGCTTAGTCAACTGAGTTACCCAGGCACCCCTACACTTTGCTTTTTTTTTCTTTGCATTTAATATTTGCTAGAGAGATCTATCTATCACAGGTAAGGCAAAGTAAATTGTCTAGAATCTCCCCCCTCCTTTTTTTAAAGGTCTGTTTATTTAGAAAGAGGGGCAGAGGCAGAGGAAAAGACATTCCCAAGCTTACTCCACTCCGAATGGGGAGCAAGACACCGGGCTTGATCTCAAGAACATGAGATCATGACCTGAGCCGAAACCAAGAGTCGTATGCTTAACCCACTGCACCATTCAGGCTCTCCAGGAATCTTAAAAGAGGATAGAGCCTTACCCAGAGTTGACAGGCATGTGGCAGCAATCATGACTCCTGAGACTTGGCTCTGGACTTTGAAACGTGATTAGTTTCCTTCACTATCTGATACAGGTTCTCATTCCTTAGATCCTTCTATCTCTCTCTAGCACTTAACTTCACTGACTCCTTTCTCATCCCATTTCCCTGGTTCTGTTATTCTCCATAATTCTCTTTCATTTACTTCCCCAAGTTCTCTTTTTCTGCATCATTTCATTATAAGTTTAAGATTCCCCTAACATTCTGCCTTCAGCAATTTTCTCTAACTGTGCTCTCTCTCTCTCTCTCTTTTTAAAAATATTTTAAAAATATTTTTTTATTTGACAGAGAGAGAGATCACAAGTAGGCAGAGAGGCAGGCACAGAGTAGGGGAAGCAGACTCCCTGCCAAGCAGAGAGCCCGATGCGGGGCTCGGTCCTAGGACCCCGAGATCATGACCTGAGTCGAAGGCACAGACTTAACCCATTGAGCCACCCAGGTGCTCCTAACTGTGCTCTCTTCTTTGCCTATCCTTCCAACATCAACAGTCACCTTAAAAGGATGACAGATCTGTACTTCTGGTCCTACCTTCTCCGATAAGCTTCAGCTAGATGTGTCACTGGTACCTCAGGTTCAGCTGGGTCAAAATCAAGTTCCTTTCTAACTACCCGGCTTTATGTAAATAGCTCATCTGTTCTCTTTGGAGTCCCGGATGTCAGTACTCAAAGGTCTCTCTTACATATCTAGTCAGTTACTGACACAACAATTATTTTTCCTCAGCGTAGCTTACCTATATCTCTTCTCTTCAGTTCCGTTGGTAACATTAGTAATCCACATCCTTATTAGACAATTATTGTGGTAGTCACTTAAATGATATTCATAAGCATTATTTCGCTTTTCCTTTTATATTTTGCCTATATTTTGCCTTTTGCTTCTAAAATCTCCCTGAAATAACAAGCTTCTAAGTTCTTTCTTTCTTTTTTTTTAAAGATTTTATTTATTGAGAGAGCACAAGAGAGAGTGGGCTAGTGGGAGGAGGGGCGGAGGGAGAGGGATAAGACTCCCTGCTGAACACAGAGCCCGACGTGGGTCTCGATCTCAGGACCTTGAGATCATGAACTGATCCAAAGCCAGACACTTAGCCGACTGAGCCACCCACACGCCCCCTCAGAGATTGCCTTTGCCCTGTTAAAAAAAACGTCTGGGAACTAGTCTGTTATTCTAGGTTCTCATTACTTTAGCCCCTTCTTTCATTTCCAGCCTTAACTTTATTTCCTTCTTGAGGATTCTGCCAAACCGAATTGCTGCTTGTTCCCTGATTGCAAGTCCTGCCTCTGTATCTCTATAGCACCTTATCTATACTTGCTTGTGCATCTCTCAATTTCTGCATTGCTCTGCAATTACAATAGGATGATGTAATAAGACTTAAAACAGTGAAGCCTTTTAACTGCAAGACCTGGGAAGCACCAGAAGCCACACTAGCATTGCCAGTAATACATCACTTTTCACAGAGGCAGTTTTTCAAATATCAGGGTTACTTACACTTTTCCTTAAAAATCTAACTTTTCTTTAACCCAGTTGTCACTGTTTATAATCGTATATTTTTTGGTAAATATATTTTTAAAATTATTTATATATTTATTTATTTGACAGATCACAAGTAGGCAGAGAGGCTGGCAGGGGGGCAGGGGAAGAAGCAGACTCCTTGCCAAGCAGAGAGCCCAATGCAGGGCAAGGTAATGCCCTGAGCTGAAGGCAGAGGCTTAACCCATGGTGCCACCCAGGAGCCCTTTTGGTAAATATTTAAAAAATACTTGCTTTCTAGACTGTAGGAGTTATGGAGGTAGCGACCAAGTCTGTCTTGTTCAACACTGCACCCCCTTGCTTAGTGCCTAGTAAGTATGTGCTTAGTAATGAATAAAAATGAATAAAAAAGCCATCAGTCTGAAACAATAATAATGCATACTTTAAACTTTTTGGTATGGACAACTGACTCTTACTTTTGTTCATGTATTTGATCCTGTGTAATGCAGGCCATAAATCTTTTCCTTAGGAAGGCATAGATAGCTTTATGAGACTAGATGCATTTCCTTGATGTTGCCATTTCGCAAAATGGCTAGCCATTGTTATTTTACGAGCTGTCATTAATTTTACAGGAATGCGAGACTCTTTTATCATGTTTAAGTCTTCTGTTTGATTCAGTCAGTGTTCATTTCACAAATTTGATTATTATTGGAAAGAAACTGGACACTTGAAGGTAATGAAGAAAGAAGGAGAGGTCTTGGTCATATTAATTGATGACCAACCACACTTGTAATTCAGATAATATATTTTACTAGGTTCTTTTCAAGATAGTATTTTCCAAAGGTTTTATAAAGCTGCTTACAAAATATTATTCTTTGCTAAAAGGATGCCCTTTGTCCTAGTCTATTATTACACAGCAGTGGAAAATCTTTGATAGATTATTCCTGAAACTAATCTAGGACACATCCGGTGACATAGAGAAAGATTAGGCCGGGGCCCTTCCTTGAGGGCCATACTTCTTGTTTAGCTATTTAAAAGATCAAATGGTCAAAGCAAAAGGGAAGGCAGTCCATCTGTATGCAGTAATAGGGAAATGCTTTCTGGTCTCACATTAAATAGATAGGTGATGGGGCCGTAAAATAAGATGATTTATTCTGGGCTTGGTCTGGAGGTGAACTCAGGACTTAACCTATTGAGATTTAATGAACACTTCATAGTCTCAAAGTATTATTGAATACATTATGGACTTCCTCTTGTAGCTCCTGGGGCCAGCTGTGATGAGGCAGAAGTACCTCTGGTACTATGCTACTGTCTACATTCTGCCCCAAGCTTAAGTCAGTGGCTTAACCTCTTTGAACCTAGGAAATCCCAGCAGTGCTACCTAGAGCACAGGAGTGCTGAGGGCAGTTAGGGCCAAGAGTGGCTCCCTGCACGTGAATGCCCAAAATCCAAAGCACCTGGCTCCTGACCTGCACTCAGCAGTGTTATTGGAGGGAATGCCTCACTAGCTGATAGACTGACTCACTGGATTCCACACAAGTTAACTTCCTTCTTTGTGGTCAAACGCCTTTATCTTAAAGACTAAAGTGTGTTTAGCTTAAATATTGAATCAGGAAGGCCTCATCTGAACAATTGAAGATACTTGTCCTTCAAATACTAAAGAGATGTTACATTTCACTTCTAATTTTCATGCGGTTACATGCATTCCAAACCAAAAATCAATCAGTCAGTCACAAATCGATGGGCATCTGCGTGGCTCAGTCAGTTACATATCTGCCTTTGGCACAGGTCATGATCCCAGGGTTCTGGGATAGAACCACATGTCATACTTCTTGCTAAGCAGGGAGCCTGCTCCCACCCACCCCCGGCTTGTGTACACATTCACTCTCTCTCTCTGTCAAATGACTGAATAAAATCTTGAGAAAAAAATAAATCACAAATCTGTTAAAAAAACAAAAACAAAAATGGGGGTAGGGGAGAGGCAGTGTGCTTAAATCAAAGATGATCAGACTGATCTTATGCCAGTCAATTACTACATAACATATCAAGGACTTTTCAAAGGGCAACATTGAGAATATCACATTTTTGCACTTTGATTTTTTCCATAGCTGTGTTTGGGTTTTAGATTTCAGTGAGCTTGCCTGAGCAGAGCAGTTTTTATTGTTGTGGGTGGAGGTCATCTCATCATGTAATTCTGCTGATTTTGTTGTCTTTATGCTAGCCAAAAAAGGCATTAAATTAGCAGAACTAATTCATAATGTTAATTTTTTTTGAAATTTTATATCTTAATCACTTACTGTTGAAGAAAATGTCATGCCATCATTTAACTTAATATCTGAGATGGGACAGGACAATTTTAGTCCAACAGCTTATGTGTAATGGTCTGAAGTAATTACTGCGTTTTCTAAAGACAACGAGTGTGCCTCTAAACCCGTCGTCCATTAATTCTCTACATTTTCTTCTATTTCTTTCCCCTAAACATAGGTCATGGGAATAGTCCTCTAGTTTATGTTTAGATTGCTGCTTGTTCACTTATTCTTTTTTTAGCATTTTAAAGCATTTTTACAGTTGCCTCCCACTGTTTTGTTTGGCAGCAGCTTTCCAAGACAGCTAGAAGAAAAGTTCCACAGTAGCAGGGTGCCATATAAAACAGGATCCCACACCTATCATCTAAATGGCCAGAGATGATAAAATACCTGCCATTAAAAAACCAAAAAAAAAAAAAAACAAACCCCCCCCCCCCAAAAAAAAAAACCAAGAAACAAAACATGTTCTTTACAACTTATCTGGAAAAAAGTTTTCCTAAGAGTGACTTATAACATAAGAGCATTTGAAATGAATCCAGATAGCCTTTCGGTTTCTATGGAATGAACAATAATAGCAGAAAGAAAACATGTTTATAAAAATAGGCTTACTGTAATTTTGGAATGTGGCTCTTAGTAGTAAGCTATTTAAATCCTTATAATAATTTCCAAAAGTGAACAAATCTTTTTACATTCATAGTATTTAGCAATTTGGTTTTAACTATTTTCATTCATATGAGTGATTAAAGTGAGTATCATTTACTGAAAAATAAGACTACAGGAGAGCATGGGTGGTTCAGTGGGTTAAGTGTCTGCCTTTGACTCAGGTCATGATCCCAGGGTCCTGGAATCAAGCCCCAAGTCAGGCTCCCTACTCGGAGGGCAGTCTTTGCCTCTCTCTCTCCCTCAGCCCCTCCCCCTGCTCACGATTGCTATCTCTTGCTGATTCTCTCTCTCAAATAAATAAAACCTTTAAAAAAAATAAGTAAAAGAAAACTACATAAAATGTATACAACAGTCTGTGCTTCTATAGGTCATGTGCAAAATCTCGGCAAATGCTCCCTCTTAAATTAATTTTGAACTATTGAAAAAGTTCATGATGTAGAAATAGATTTTCTCCATAAAATTAGAAATACACTTAAAAACCCTAATAATTACTGATGAATCAGTTGAACAATTAAAAATACCGCCAAAGTACAGTGTTGAGCAAAGGTAAACCTTTCCCTGCCCTCCTCTCAGTGTGTGACAGAATTCTTTATTAGTAATGAAAACAGTTACTGGATTGAACTTTCAAATACAGCTTTACATTGGTGAGATGCGGGAGGCAGTAGCTTCTGCTTTGGAGGGTCCCCCTGTTCCTCTTTCTGGCTCTGCTCTTGCTGAAAGGATGCGTGTGTGGAGAAGCAGCAAGGAAGAGGGTAATTTAGCATAGCTGTTGAGTGTGTGAGTGTGTGCATGTGTGTGCGTGAGAGAGCGCCAGCAAGCATGTGCACACACACAGAGCCCCCATATTATTTTGCTTATGAGGCACAGTTAACTGACAGGGTAATCATCATCTGGGAAGTGTTCCAGTGCAAGTCTCCTTTGTTGTACTTCAGGTGAGTTGGCCTCTGCCATCTCCCCAAAGCGGTTGCAGGAGAGATTTACCGAGACCACAGTTCCCATTTCATGACTACAGGGAGTCCTTTTACCCAGCTTGTTCTGGGGGAGCAGCTGAAGGAGGAGCGGAATTTAACCCCGATTCTCTTCAAGGGGAGTTGCCTTAGTGTGCTTGATGCTCTGTTTAGGACACGCTTTCCTGCTGCACACTGAGACTGACTTTCACTTAATTGCCATCCCACTGCATAGTTTTGGGCCTTCCACATACCATCTCTGTAACAGAGATGTGTCTGTGTAATTACCTCAGTCCGCATTAAGTACCTGTCCATCGGGTCACCAGACCAGTCATTGGTGAGCTCTCCATTTCTTTTTTTCTTATCTCATGAATTGGCAGTCCGGGTGCACACACCAGCGCTGCCTGCTTATACACAGGTTTTATTATAAACGTCTGTTTGTTTTTGAGAGAGAGTACACACACATGGTGGGAGAGGGGGCTGCAGAGGGAGAGAGAATCCTAAGCAGCCTGCATGCATAGCCCAGAGCCTCTCACAGGGCTTGATCCCACGACCCTGAGACCCCAATCTTAGCTGAAATCAAGAGTATCACACCTAACCTACTGGGCCACCCAAGTGCCCCAAAAGAAGTTTAAGGGTCTATTAAAAAAATATTTTTTTAAATTTTTTTAAGCAATAGTTTCTAGCCTTTTTCCCCCCTCCAACTTATTTGAGCACATTGAATTTCTTACATGTCAAAAAATAATTGTTCAATATTTGTTCAGTATTTGATCTCAGAAGAAATAAACAAAATTCTTTAGTAAATGAGCTCCGATAGTTATTCAGAGTAGATGGGGATAAAATTGTGCTATGAAAGCTATATCCGTATAGATAAATTTCATTAGCT
Organism: Mustela lutreola; assembly: GCF_030435805.1. NCBI lineage: Eukaryota > Metazoa > Chordata > Mammalia > Carnivora > Mustelidae > Mustela > Mustela lutreola. The sequence goes on along the minus strand of NC_081295.1, from coordinate 102,208,149 downwards.
CCTCAAGAAAATAAAAAACAAGCATATGATATTTTCTACCTCATTGTCCCCCCGGCATTTCATGGCCTAAAGCACAGCCTCTTCAGATTGCTTCAGTACGTCCAGTGTTGTTCCACTGATCGTGTAACATGTGGCAAATATTCTATATGTGTGTGCACATGTGTATTCACGTATATGCAATTGCCACATGTCCCTGAAAGCTAGTAAAAAGAATGCTGGTCCTATTTGATTATTTGCATGAGAAGTAATCCCCAAATTCATTCTCCTGAGACAGTAACAGCTATTGTTTTTGCTCGTGGTTTCTATCAAGAATTTTGATGTGACCCAGTTGGGCACCTCTGGCTAGAGGTTTTCCACAGATGGTGGTCAGAGCTGCAACAGCAGGGCCTGGGAGGTTGGGGCAGCTGGGAGCTGGCTGGATACCTCTTTCTCCATGTGTTCTTCGATCCGCTTTCTGTGGTCTCTCTGTATAGGCGAGTTTGGATATCCTTACATTATGGCAGCTAAGACATCTAAAATGGTGGCTTAGTGTTGCAAAAGTGACTGCTCCAAAAGACAGGCAAAAACGATGTACTTTTTATAACCAAGTCTTACAAATTTCATAGTGTTACTTTTCCATAATCTATTACCTGCGGCAACTACAAAGCCATCCTGTCTCAAAGGGAGGGGGTAGATGTCACTTTTTGTTTGGAAAGTGTCCTTCTAGAAGAGTGTGTTTTATGGGAAATACCCCTGGAGCTGTTTTTATAATCTGTGACATGTTTTTAAAAAGGATACAGTAATCTGGTTCCACATTCTTTCTTACTGATAATTAAGAATAAATATAGTCGATAGAAAAGCAGGATCTGCATTCTGAAATCCCTAAATTCCAAAAACATAAGTATTTTAGCACTGTCAGGGCTGCTGATATTTACCTCACTCCTTCCCACTCCCTTTATAAAACTCTTGTGTATCCAATGGGATTCGGGTTGGTATTTGAAAAAGAGGTTGTTGACTAGACAACAGAAGAGATGAAGGGGAAAAAGCTGTTTCCACAGCCCCTTCCAGATCTTTTTCCTCCTCGCCTCTGGTTAAGGCAGAAATGAGGTAAAAGCTGGAGAAACAGAGTCCTAGGCCTTTGTCTTCATAATCCCTTCTACCTCAAAGTGAAGCCCGCTTTTCCCTGTGTCCCAATTTCTAAATATGCTCCTGAGTGGAAGAGGAGGCCACAAGAGGGGAGAATCACCTCCTTCTGGAAGATGGGATAGAAGAAAAAAGAAAAAGCCAGAAAACAAAAGAGAAAAGTTAGAGATTGAGGTTTGACTCCATATCCCCAAATCCACACTGTCCTCCTGAAGATGGTGAGCACACAGACCTGTAGGAAATCACTATCTTCACTGTAGAATATTCTTTCGTATACCCGGAAGCTGAGCCTTTCATGTCGAGACCTGCTCAGTAGGTCCTAACTTCTGGACGGACACCTTTTCAGATGGTCTCTTGGAACCTGGTTGGCATCTCTGACCACACACATGATTCAGTTCAGTGTGCTGAATTATCTAGGCAATGTCTGCTTCCTTTTGAAAGAGCAAATTGTAGGAAGTCTTTTTTTTTCCTTTCTTTTCTTTTCTTTTTTTTTTTAAGATTTTATTTATTTATATGACAAACAGAGATCAGAAGTAGGCAGAAGAGGCAGGCAGAGAGAGTGGAGGAAGCAGGCTCCCTGCTGAGCAGAGAGCCTGATACGGGGCTTGTTCCCAGAACCCTGAGATCAAGACCTGAGCTGAAGGCAGAGGCTTAACCCACTGAGCCACCCAGGCGCCCCTCTTTTCTTTTTTTTAAAAGCAAATGTCAATGTACTCTAGAAATGAAAAGTAGCAAATAGATTTTTTTATTACTCTTTGTGAGCAAACATCATGCATTATTTTAAGTTACTGTATTAAAATATTTCTCTAGATTTGCAGCCAAAGTTTTCTCCATTTAAGAGTAATCAGATGTATTCTGAGTGCTATACTAGTCTCTCTACAGTATGGTGTTAATTTGATTTCTATCCTATGTAAGTTTTGTTCGTATAATAGTGGGTATTACTTACTATAGCCTTACAAATAATGATGATATAAAAGCTTGCATTTCTCTGATCCAGGGTGGCTTTGCTTAATAATTTTCTATATTTTTAATCATTGACTAAACTGAATGAAATATTTTAAAGTATTTTTTTTAAATACTGCACAACTACTTTATCAGTACTCTTCTCACATGAGGCAAGCAAATTGCCTAAAACATATTCACAAACTTTTATTTTATTATTATTATTTTTTTAAAGATTTTATTTATTTATTTGAGAGACAGAAATCACAAGTAAACAGAGAGGCAGGCAGAGAGAGAGAGAGCAGGGGAAGCAGGCTCCCTGCTGAGCAGAGAGCCCGATATGGGGCTTCATCCCAGGACTCTGGGATCATGACCTGAGCCAAAGGCAGAGTCTTAACCCCACTGAGCCACTCAGGAACCCTATATTCACAAACTTTTAAAACACCTTTTATCTCAGAAAAGAACATGGACTATAATAAAAAATAATAAATAAAAAAGTAAAAAACAAACATGGAAATATGAAAATGAGTGTTTTAGTTATAAGAGTGTAATTTACGGGCGTCTTTTTTTTTTTTTCTTTTTCAACAGGTTTAAGGTTCTACTTTGTAATAAAATTGGAAAAGATAGGAGTTACTAACATTATACATTTTACTCAGCATTCAATATCAACTTGCTCTGTAGCTAGCATGAGTTTCACTACTGTATCCAAAGCAAAACTTATATTTAAGAGCAATAATGTCAACAACTCTACTGGTTATACTTTCCTTTTTTTTTTTTTTTTTTTTTTTTTTTTTTCATGCTAAAGGTGTAATTCAATATTTTGGGATTTTTTTTTTCCTTATGAAGCCAAAGACTATAATTATACTCAAAGATTTATTATGCTCCATGTTTACTGTTTTTATGATTATTTAATTTGATCAATCATATTTTGAACAAGAAATTGGGGGGGGGGAGCGGTTTGTTCTTCAGTTTAGAAAAGGAACCATAACCAAATGTTAAAACTCTTTATCTCACCTTTTATTCACTTATATTTAATTTACTGTGTTTATCATATTTCTCTACTATTTCCCATGAAATAAAGAAACAGTTGTTCAAAGCCAATTTCTGTATCTGATTAAACTGATCTTAAAGTCTGGTCTTTTAGGACTATTGATATGCATTGACGGTTGGAAAGTCTGCATATAATATAATTGCATAAAAGCTGAATAGAAGTACATTTTGGCACAGAAAAGACTTGAGTCTATCTTTTTAATGCTCTTTTCAGCACTGCACTAGTTAGTTTGTTGGTAAACATTATCGATTTATTTTAGTGTAAACTATTCCATTGGTATGTCTCCTGACTAAACCACTTAAATGCAGTCCCTTGTAATAAGCAGAGTATGCCAAGGAATTGAAGTTCCTTTCAAAAATTGATGATCCTTGGGGCGCCTGGGTGGCTCAGTGGTTTGGGCTGCTGCCTTCGGCTCGGGTCATGATCTCAGGGTCCTGGGATTGAGCCCCGCATCGGGCTCTCTGCTCCGCAGGAAGCCTGCTTCCCTCTCTCTCTCTCTCTCTCTCTCTGCCTGCCTCTCTGCCTACTTGTGATCTCTGTCTGTCCAATAAATAAATACAATCTTTAAAAAAAAAATTGATGATCCTTGTATACTGAACAGTGAAAGCAAAAATATTACACCAATCATTTTAAAATAGATTGATTTAAAAGATATATTTTGTTAATAAGTTCATAAAGAATTGTGATTTATAATTAATTTTTAAAAAGTGAAGTTTGGGGGGCTTTGGGGTCTAATTTTTAGATGCACACATGTGAATACAGACACTCTTATCTAAAATGTCTGGTTAAATTTTTGGACCATTGTCTAAGAATAATAGGTAGTAAACAGATTTAGATAAATAAACATTCTAAAATTAACATTACATTCCAAAAATCACATTAAAGAATCGATTAAATTTCATACTTGAAAACTTTTCTGTTATACTTGAAACATTTTTTACCCATATTCACTTCTCTTGAATACTGAATTTATAAAATTACTCTGATTTTAATTATAGTTTAGAAGAGCATCTGTGAATTTTAAAATGTTTTCATTGTTAATATATAGAACATTCTTTGAAGAATGCTGTTCATTTTATAAAGGTCTTGGACAGCTTCTGGTTTGTAATTGCAAAGGTGCATTGGTTATAGTTGTTTTAAGTATTCATGTTCATGTGTGTCTTTTTAAACTGTATTATTAAGTACTTTCTGAAATACCAACATGTCAAAGCTGGTTTGTGCCAATAATTTTAGAACACTAATACAGCTTACTCTCAACCTTCACGTCCTGCTGTGATGAGACACACTAATAAATTGTAACACTACTCTCAGTTAAGACTGATGAATTTTGTTATTGAATTCATCTTACAATGTGTATTAAGAAATGCATTTCTGGGGTGCCTGGGTGGCTCAGTGGGTTAAAGCCTCTGCTTTCAGCTCAGGTCATGATCCCAGCCAGGATCCTGGGATGGAGCTCCGCATCGGGCTCTCTGCTTGGCAGGGAGCCTGCTTCTTCCTCTCTCTCTCTGCCTGCCTCTCTGCCTACTTGTGATCTCTGTCTGTCAAATGAATAAATAAAATCTTTAAAAAAAAAAAAAGAAATGCATTTCTTAGTAACTGCAAAACAGTCATACTTTTCTTCAGGCCCTCAGGTTGCAGGTTTCCTGAGCTTTTAGTGATACTATTACATCTACTGTTTAGATACAGTAACATCTACTTTTTCTAATGGAATGGTAGAAAATCTGGAACCTGACTTTTACTCACTTATGATGTGATTTGGCAAAGTATTTTTTAATCTCTCTATGGCTTAGATCCTTTTTATTTATTCATTCACCCACTCATTGCTTCCCTTGTATCTATCAAGAACTGTATCAGGTTCTTTTTTGAGCTCAAAATTGACTAATGTGTATTTACTAGCAATAACCATAATATTGACACAAGGCAATTGTAAAATTAAAATGGATAATGGGAATGAAATCATTATGAACAATGAAAACTTACAGGTTTTAAAATCAAATGAGTATCTGTAAATTAGTTATAATAAGATAGAACCTGGTAACCAGGACACATCAAGCAGTTGGCCATCTGTCACTCTGTCCCATATTTTAAAGTTCTGCGTTCTGTACTGTTGACAAAAAAAGAGACCTCCAGATCCGTACAGCGGCCAAATCATTGTATTTGATTATACAACTTTCACAGTGATGGCATTGCTTTTCACAGTAGTGAGACCATTTTACTATAGCCCTTAACTGCCAGTGAGCTAGTCTCCCTCTAACCACCCAGGCTTACCCTCTTCTCAGTGTGACTGTCCTCTGTGAATAGAGGTGGCTTATAGAAAGACGTGTAAGTAAAGAAGGGGAACTCCATTTAGTCAGTATAGAATGAGTAAAATTAGATACAGTATTTTAAAAATGACTTCTTCCATGCATGGAGAATAACAATGTTGACAGTGTTATTATCAGACACAAAGGCATGATATATGAGAGGCAACACAGTTGACTGGAAAGAAAATTATGTACTGGGAGCTTTGAGACTTCTTGCCCCTACTTCAGAGTGATGTTGGGAACATGATTGTTTTGACACGGGAAGACCAGAAGGGTGGTCACGAAGGCATTGACCTGAACAAAGAATAACTAATGTGTATTTGTTATGTTTATCTTAGGAAACTGGGAATTGTTATTGAATAAAATGACTAGTTTCTCTGTCTGAAACTTTGGTCTTCCGGTCTATAACCCACAAATCCATTGGGTAGATTAGGTTTATTTTGTAATTTAAAAATGAATATTTGTAGACATTAATGGATTATGATTAAAATGTCCTGTCTGCATTTGCATAAGAGTAGGGGTCCTATGTTACTTGATTTGGTCACTCTTGAAAAGCATGTGTTCCATCCAGTACTAGGAAGTACAGAAGTCCTTAGAATACAAAGGTAATGTTGAATAAAGAAGTTCAGGAAATTATACACCAGACCAAATTAGTTTTAACGCTTCTGAACTTAAGAAGTTTTTTAAGTGTGGTGTCAGACCATTTTAGTAGTGTAACCAAAACAGGGTATTGGGTAGGGGAGGGGGAAAAAAACTAGATGTTCAATTTTCCAGAGATTTCCTGTGTTTATTATTATAAGACTGTGATTTATTAAAACTGTCTTACTTCTTCAAGCAGACCAAAATTTCCTGTGTGCTACTGAGGCTAAGATATATGGCGTTTGTGCAAAGAGTCTGTGAATGAGACAGGGTTATGGTACCCAGGCTACAATGCTGTTCATAGCTGGATAGAGTGTTTTCACCCAGAATTGTCAGGAAGAGCTCTAGTCTCATTTTTTTTTCATTACTGAAATTACAAATGTATTACGGTTAAGAGGAGTTACTGAGTTATAGTATCTGAAACCACATTATTTACATTTTTATAGTAATCGATGGCATGTGTTGAAGAAATTGTACATTCTGTACCCATCTTTCCTGCTACTCTGCTGCCTATGGAAAGTAATACCATCAGTTACATCTCATCTAGCTAGTAGAGATGGTAGGCAAATGCCTTCTGACATTGATTGCTTATGTTGAACTTAACGTGAATGTTGTCCTAGGTGATGGTGGTGGAGTTGAGGCAAACAAAAACAAAAAAAATCCTCCAAAACTGCTTTTAAAAATGATTCAGCAGACTATATTACTAAGCAGGGGAAAAATGAGGGTTATAAGTCCATGGGTTTAACTCTGTTTCCTGGCATAATTTACAATGGTTTATTAAGCAAAGAATTTATAAACATGCATAGACTCAGAGATATTGTGGATATACCAAGAATAAGACATTCCAGACTGATCTCATTACTTTCTTGGTAGGTTTTTTTTTTTTTTTTCATGAAGTGGCAAGGGAAAGGAATATTATAAGACACCATGAATGTGTATTTCAAGAAGATCCGTAATTATCTTGTTGAGGCTAAGAGCATAGTAAGACATTTCACCAAGGCTGATAATTTCCAAACTTTTATTCTTTAATCCATGGAATTTTTCTCACCCTAGTTAAAAAAATATTAGTACCACAAAATGTGCTGTGAACAGGAAAAAGTACCTTAAAATATTTGTACAGATCCCTCCCAAAGTCCTGGGAGGGACCCTAGGAATGTACTTGCTTGGTCAGATATTTCAGTGAAAGTTACAAAACTTAGATACTTTTGTGTTTTTCTTTAAAAAGCTTCCTTTCTATATTGTAGTCATTTTAGAGCCACATAACCTGCATTTGCCTCCAAGTAAAAATAAAATGGATCTTCTTTATTGAAGCAGGAGTAAGAGCCTCAAATGCACTGATTGGTCTTTCCTTGAGCAGAAGCCAGTAACAAACTTTTTTTTTTTTAATGTTACGTTAGTCACCATAGAGTACATCATTAGTGTTTTTTTTTTAAGATTTTATTTATTTGACAGACAGAGATCACAAGTAGATGGAGAGGCAGGCAGAGAGAGAGAGAGAGAGAGAAGCAGGCTCCCTGCTGAGCAGAGAGTCCGATGCGGGACTCGATCCCAGGACCCTGAGATCATGACCTGAGCCAAAGGCAGCGGCTTAACCCACTGAGCCACCCAGGCGCCCCCATCATTAGTTTTTGATGTAGTGTTCGAAGAGTCATTGTTTACATATAATACCTAGTGCTCCATGTAATACGTGCCCTCCTTAATACTTACCACCAGGCTCACCCATTCCCCTACACCCTGACCCTCTAACGCTTGCTTCATAGAAAGAGTCTGGAAGTTTTCCTTTTGTATCTATTTTTTTTTTTTTTTTTTTTTTTTTGGAAATAGCTTCAAGAGAATAGGTATTATTTCTTCTTTGAATCTTTGGTAGAATTTTCCAGGGAATCTGTCAGGTCCTGGACTCTTGTTTTTTGGGAGGTTTTTGATCACTGCTTCAATCTCATTACTAGTTATTTGTCTATTGTTAGTTTCTTCCTGTTTCAGTCTTGGAAGTTTATAGGTTTCCAGGAATGCATCCATTTCTTCTAGGTTGCTTAACATATTGGCATATAGCTGATGATAATTTCTGGTGATTAATTGTATTTCCTTGGTGTTAGTCATGATCTCTCCCCTTTCACTCATAATTTTATTAATTTGGGTCCTTTCTCTTTTTTTTGGATTAGTCTGGCCATTGGTTTATCAATCTTATTAATTCTTTTAAAGAACTAGCTTCTAGTTTGTTGATGTGTTTTACTGTGTCTTTGGTTTCTAATTCATTGATCTCTGCTCTAACCTTAATTATTTCCCTTCTAGTGCATGAGGTAGGCTTAATTTGTTGTTAATTTTCCAGTTCTTTAACAGGTAAAGAGAGTTTGTGTATTCAGGATTTTTCTATTTTTTTTGAGTGAGATTTGGATAGCTATGTATTTCCCCCTTAGGGCCACCTTTGCCGTATCCCATAGGTTTTGGACTGATGTGTCTTCATTCTCATTGCTTTCCATGAATTGTTTATGTTCTTCTTTGATCTCCTGGTTGACCCAAACATTCTTGAGCAGAATGGTCTTTAGCTTCCAAGTGTTTGAATGTCTTCCAAACTTTTTCTTGTGATTGAGTTCCAGTTTCAAAGCACTGTCGTCTGAGAATATGCAGGAAATAATCTCAGTCTTTTGGTATTGGTTGAGACCTGATTTGTGACCTAGTATATCTATTCTGGAGAAACTTCCATGTGCCATTGAGAAGAATGAGTATTCTGTTGTTTTAGAGTGGAATGAATGTTCTGTTCATATCTATGAGGTCCTTCTGGTCCAATCCAAAGGCAACAGCCTTTGTGATTGAATCTGTTGTGATTCTGTCTTGTTGATGGCTAGCATCTCCTGAGAAGTTTTGGGACTAGAGATTCCTGGGTCTTACAGCAGAACAGGATCAGAATCTGTATAGACGGGTCCAAAAAATCTGTACAGACGGGTCCAAAAAATAAAATACTTTTATTTAAAAAGTACCTCAGATAGTTCTGATGATGAATCTAGTTTGGGAGGCACTGGTTTAGATAATTAAACCATGCATCCCTACCCAAATTGTTTAGCTTGAGGGTAGGATCTTTCTAGGAGTTTTCCTTGATCTTTTGACACATGAAATCTTTAACAATGACTCAAATAAAAGATATAGACAATAGATTATATAGGAGTTATATTTATCAATATACCCAGTAGCTGGGTAATCTTCCTCCTCCTTAATATCTATAGTTATCTTCTACAAAAATTGTTCCTCTCACTGGGTTATTAAAAACATTTAAATAGATTATGCAAATAAGGAATTCAACACACATAAACCTAACATACAGACTGGCATAAAGTAAGTGTTGGTTTTTATCCTTATCACTATCACTGCTAACAGTAAAATCTTAGAAGAATTAGTAGAGACAAAGAATCATGGTTCAAGATGGGTTGAATTCAAAATAGAATAAATGACAAGGAAGAGAAATTTCAGTTCATTTAAAAAACAATTTATTAAGTGCCTTTTATGCAAGGTCTTTAAGGAGCTAATAATTTAAGGAAAGAAACCTATAAAACAATAAATCATATAAAATGTAATGAGTAATGTTATACAGGCACATAGCTAGGGAGATAATAGAGACACATGGATCAAGTTGATTGTTGAGAATGTCTTAGGTGTTTTTAAGCTGATTATTGGATGAAATGAACTCGATGAAAATAGAAATGATTTTCAGGCAGATGTAATGGTACATGCAAAGGATCATAGAGGCAAAGTAGTTTGACATAGTATTGCAAACATTTTGCTATGGCTAGAGGATATTTGAGAGAACTAGGTGAATTATCATCAAGAACTAGATGAACTATTAAGGAAAAATAGGATTCTGGAGGTCTCAAAATTTTCAAGGGCTTAGTTTCAAACTCTTCTGAAATCTCAGCAATGGGGAGAGGAGAATAGAGTTCTAGCCAAAGAATGAATAACTGTGATATAATGCTGTCCTCAGCTATTGTGGACATGGATGTCTGATTTAATGTGACACCAGTTTTCTGGAGTTGGGGTGGTGTGACCTAACCACAGCACTCTGGACTGTGGTGATGCTCTTAGAAAGCAACAGAAAAATCTTATTCCATTGGGTCTATGTGAGCTGAAGGAGAAACTTACTCTAAAATTTTGATTCTTCACTCCAGGGTGGAGTTTCAGACTTCTCTAGACAGATCATATAAATCAGCCAACGAACTTCTCCACCATGCACATTTACAATTTATACTCTCAGAAATTTTGATTCATTGGGGCTTCCATACAATACAGAAATAGGAATTTTATAAACCATCCTAGATAATTCTGACCTAGGTAGTCTTCAGATGTTGGTGTTTGAGAAGCACTTCTCAAAGTACACTGGACCTTGTAGTAAGTGCTACAGACCATGCCCATATTCCTGCTGGTGGGAATGGGTTTTCTAGGAGATCTCCAGTCATGGTTCTCAGTACGTCTATGTCTACATAGAGCATAGCTAACAAGAGGAAGGGTCTTAATTCTTTTAGTCGGATATAATTAAAATAAAATTGAGGGTTCCACAAGATCGTGGTTTGGCCATAACTTGTGTATATACATTGAGAATGAAAATAATTAAGTCCTTCCAGTCTTCACTTGTGCATTATATGGAAGATTAAAGGGGACCTAATTTGTATCCTATTATGGGAGTTTGAAAATTTACTTTCCTTACTCTCCAAATGTCCTATGCCCCACATATGTTTTAGAGTCTCTTCTTCTCTCAATGAGTCTTCTTCTTTATGCTTTTTAGGTTCTGTATAGCTCTGTTTAGTCCCCTGATTGCATATCACAGTGGATGCCTGGCTCACACCAGCAAAGATAAAGCGTATGGGTCAGGGTAAGGGAGGCATCCTGCTGACATTGACAAAGCTTTGTTTGAATGATGGTGGGGTCAAAGTTCTGACCCAATTTTTACTGTTTAGGATCTTTTTTCATTTCTATGAAACTTACCAATGTTAATCGTGCTACCCAAAGAACCCATCCTATTATAGTCTATTCTCCTTTTTCTCCTCTTCATAACTTTATTCCTATCTGATGCTTCTTGTAGTCAAATTTTAACCTTGTTGCCTCTGTCAAGGTTGCTTATCACAAATATTTGAACTAGGGAATATGCAGTTTTCCAATGAACAAACAGGTATGTATAGCTCAATTGCCTTCCTGTTCAAGGATTGTTTTTGGTAAGGTGCAAAGTATGATCTGGAACTTGAGGTCATTCAGTTTTGAGATAGATGACCAGCAGGTAGGTTTCATAACTCTAAATGAAGTAATTGTTGTGCTATTGCTAACTGGCAATATTTGGACCATTCAGGGCCATCTTTCTCATTCTGAGATCTGGGAATCACTAGGGGACACAGGCTAATCACTTTGTAGGGAACTTTCAAATTTGAAGATGTCAATTGGAGGACCCTTACTAAGAAAAAAGAGTGTGTAATGTCAAATGTAAAATTAGGTAGCAAAATTAACTATTAATTTTGAATGCGCAAAAAATCTCATGAAATTGTAAAGTTTTAAAAGTTATCAGTTATCAAAGTTACCTCGAAATTTAGGAAAAGTATTTTAAAAATTAAGAGTCTGAGGTTACATCATAATTTTTTTTTTAAATGGGAAGGAAACAACATGAGATGTGCCCTCTTAAAATTTTTCAGAGTACCATACAGTATTGCTAAATACAGACAGAATGTTGTACAACACATTCCGAAGTTAACCAGCTCTCATAGCTGAAACTCTACCCATTGAATAACAACTCCCCATTTCTCCTTCCCCCTCAGCCCCTCACAATACTATTCTCTGCTTCTATGTGTTTGACTATATTATGGATACCTCATATAAGTGGAATTATGCAGTGTTTATCATTCTCCAATTGTTTCATTTAGCCTAATGTACTCAAGTTTCATCTGTGTTGTTGCATTTGGCACAATTTACTTTTTTGGTATTTTGTTGTCAGTTTATGCCACGTTTTCTTATCCATTCACTCATCCATGGAGACTTAGACTATTTCTTCCTCTTGGATATTATGAATAATGATGCTCTGACTTGGGGATGCAAATACATGTTTGAGAGTTTGATTTTTATCCTTTTTTTTAAGAGATTTTATTTTTTTATTTGACAGATCACAAGTAGGCAGAGAGGCAGGCAGAGAAAAAGGAGGAAGCAGGCTCCCTGCTGAGCAGAGAGCCTGATGCGGGGCTCCATCCCAGGACCCTGAGATTATGACCTGAGCCAAAAGCAGAGGCTTTAACCTACTGAGCCATCCAGGTGGTCCTTGATTTTAATTCTTATGGATAAATACTTAAGAGTTAGGATTGCAAGAGCATATAGTATTTCTATTTTTTATTTTTTGGCACTTTCACACATTAGTGGCTGTACCATTTTACATTTTCACCAACAGCGTACAAGAGTGCCATTTTCTTAACATCCTTCATTGCCAACACTTGTTATCTTCCATGTTTTTCATGCTAGCCATGCTAATAGGTATAAAGTAATTATCTTATTGTAGTTTTGCTTTTTGTTTCCTGATTAGTGATATTGAGCATGTTTTCATATGTCTGTTGGCCATTTGTATGTGTTCTTTGGAAATATGTCTATTCAGATTCTTTGTTCATTTTTAAATTGGGTTGTTATTTTTACTATAATGGTGGCAGCATGCCTTCTGTATTTTGGATGCTAACCTCTTAACCTATATGTGGTTTGCAAATATTTTCTCTCAATGTGTTGCCTTTCCACTCTCCAGTTTTCTTTGCTGTGCAGAAGCTTTTTAGTTTTGTGTTATCCCACTTGTCTGTTTTTGCTTTTGTTGTCTATCATTTTGGTGTCATATATGGTAAGTCATTGCCAAGATTAGTGCTTTAAAACTTTTCTTTCTTTCCTTCCTTCCTTCCTTCCGAGTTTTACAAATCCAGGTCTTAAATTTTAGTCCATTTTGAGTTCACTTTTTGGTATGGTTTAAGATCAGGATCCAATTTCATTCTTTTACATGTTGGTATCGAATTTTTCCAGCACTATTTATTGAAGAGATTGTCTTTTCCCCATTGTGTATTTCTGGCATCTTTGTCAAAGATCAGTTGAATGTATATGCATCAGTTTATTTCTGGGCTCTCTATTCCATCGCATTAGGTTATATGTCAGTCTTCCATGCTGTTTTAGTTACTGTAGCTTTGAAATAGATTTTGAAATCAGGAAGTATAATATACCCAGCTTTATTTTTCTTTCTCAAGATTAATTTGTCTATTTGGGCTTCTTTCTGGCTTCATATAAATGTTAGGATTTTTTCTTTTATTTCAGGAAAAAATGGAATTGAAATTTTGATAGGGATTTCATCTTTAATTTATAGATCACTTTGTGTAGTGTGGACATTTTCACACACTAAATCTTGGAATCCATGAACATGGGATATTTTTCTGTTTGTTTTTAGCTTCTTTTATTTCTTTCATCAATGTTAATGTTAATAGCTTTCATGTAAAGTTCTTCCACCTCCTTGGTTAACTTAGTTCCTAAGTATTTTGTTCTTTTTGATATTACTGTAAATGAGATTGTCTTCTTAATTTCCTCTTTGGATGATTTCTTGTTAGTGTATGGAAATGCAACTGATTTTTAAATAATTTTTTTATTTAAATTTAACTTAGTTGAAATATAGTATATTACTAGTTTCAAGGATAGAATTTAGCAATTCATGAGTTGCATGTAACTCCCAGTACTTATGATGTCAAGTGCCCTCCTTAATGCCTATCACCCAGTTATCCCATCCCTCAAACAACCTCATCTCCAGGAACCCTCAGTTTGTTTACTATAGTTAAGAGTCCGTTATGGTTTGTCTCCCTCTCTGTTTTTATCTTATTTTACTTTTCCTTCCCTTTCTCTATGTTCATTTTTTTTTTCTTAAATTCCACATAGAAGTGAAATCATATGGTATTTGTCTTTCTCTCACTTATTTTGCTTAGCATAATCCCCTCTAGTTCTATCCACATTGTGGCAAATGGCAAGATCTCATTCTTTTTGATGGCTGAGTATTTTCTGTGTGTGCATTTGTGCATGCCTGTGTGTGTATACACACACTGCATCTTTTTTATCCTTTCATGTATCAGTGGACATCTGGGTTGTTTTCATAGTTTGGCTACTGTGTACATCACTGCTACAAACATTGGGGTGCACATGCCCCTTGAAATCACTATGTTTGTATCCTTTCGATAAATAACTAGTAATGCAATTGCTGGGCCATAGGGTAGCTCTATTTTTAATTTCTTGAGGAACCTCCATATTGTTGTCCAAAGTGGCTGCACCAGTTTTCGTTCTCATCAATAGTGTAAGAGGGTTTCCCTTTCTCTACATCCTCACCAACATCTACCATTTCCTGACCTCTTAATTTTAGCTATCTGACTTATCTGAGGTGGTATCTCATTGTGCTTTTGATTTGTATTTCCCTGATGCTGAGGGATGTTGAGCATTTTTTCATATGTCTTTTGGCCATTTGTATGTCTTCTTTTGGAGAAATGACTGGCCATGTCTTCTCCCCATTTCTTGACCCAATTATTTGTTTCTTTGGGTGTTGAGTTTGGTAAGTTCTTTATAGATTTTTAGATAATAACCCTTTATCTGTTAAGTCATTTGCAAATACTTTCTTCTGTTCTGCAGGTTGCCTTTTATTTGTTAACTCTCTCCTTTGCTGTGCAAAACTCTTTTTATCCTGATGAAGTCCCAGTAGTTCATTTTCACTTTTGTTTTCCTTGCCTTTGGAGATGTATCTAGCAAGAAGTTGCTGCGGCCAAGGTCAAAGAATTTGCTGCCTGTGTTCTCATCTAGGGTTTTGATGGATTAATGTCTCACATTTAGGTCTTTCATCCATTTTGAGTTTATTTTTGTGTATGGTATGAGAAAATGGTCCAGTTTCATTCTTCTGCCTGTGGCTGTCTAATGTTCCCAACACCATTTGTTGAAGAGACTCATTTTTCCATTGGATATTCTTTCCTGCTTTGTTGAGGATTAATTGACTATAGAGTTGTGGGTCCATTTCTGGGTGGTCTGTTCTGTTTCATTGATCTGTGTGTCTGTTTTTGTGCTATTGATTTTTATATGCTGATTCTGTATCCTGTAGATTTACTGAATTTGTAAATTAATTCTAAGAGGTTTTTTGTTTTTGTTTATGTGGAATCTTAGCATTTTCCACATTTCAGGTCATATTATCTATGGAGAGGGTAGGTGGTTCAGTCAGTTAAGCATCTGACTTGATACTGGCTCAGGTCATGATCTTAGGGTCATGAGATCAAGCCCCATGTTGGTCTCTGCACTCAGCTCAGAGTCTGCTTGAGATTTTTTCTTCCTCTCTCTGTCCTTTCCCTTCTTGCTTGCATGCTCTTTCTCTCTTTCTTTCAAATATTTAAAGAAATAAAATCTTTAAAAAAAAAAAAGATCATGTCATCTGTGAACAGGAAAAATTTTACTTCTTCCTTTCCTTTGCATTTCCTTTATTTTTCTTGCCTAATTGCTTTGGCTAGGACTTATAATTCTGTGTTGAATAGGAATGGGAAGAATGGGTATCCTGTTATTCTTGATCTTAGAGGAAAGGTTTTTCACTATTGAGTATAATGATAGTTGTGGGCTCACATATGGTACTTCTTATGTCAAAGTAGTTTTATTCTATTTCTAAAGTTTTATTTGTTTGAGTTTCTATTATGAAACTGTTGAATTTTTTCAAATGCTTTTTGATGAAGCATTTTTTGGTCAAACTTTTACATATATTGAGATGATCATTTGGTTTTATCCTTGATTCTGTCATTGTGGTGTATCACATTTATTTGAGCATGCTGAATCTTTCTTGCATCCCAGGGATAAATTCCACTTGGTCATGGTTTATGATCCTTTACACATCCTATTTGGTTTGGTAATATTTTGTGGAGGATTGTTTCCTCTGTGTTCATTAGGAATATTACCTGTAGTTTTCTTCTCTTGTAATGTCTTGTGTGGTTCTGGTATCAGGGTCTCATAAGACCAGCTTCTACTGCATGTTCTTATAAAAAGAAGTATTTCTTCCACGTGGGTTTTTTTGGAAGAATTGGTAGAAGGATTGGCATTAAGATTTCTTTAAATGGGGATAAAAATATATGTTTATAAAAAATAAAAAATTAATTAATTAAAAAAAATGTTTGATAGAACTCATGTAGTCTTGTTCTTTTTTTGTTCAGTTTTACTGATTTGGTCTCATTGCTAGTTGTAGTCCCATTGTGATTGTCCATTGCTTCATGTTTTTTTTGACTGCATACTCTTAGTTTGCCTCTTTCTCATAATAGCACTTTGTAGTGCTATTTTCTATGGAGAAACTAGAAAGATGATTGAGTCTGTTCTCTTGTGGTGTTAAGGTTTTTTGTTTGTTTGTTTTTGTTGGGTTAGCAAAGTATATTTCAGTTTAATAATACATTTTTGGTAATGTTTTTCTATATTGTATCTAAAACTTTGTGATGTGTAACCTTACAAATAGATACACTATTTCAGAAGAATTACCATAGTTTTGTACCCTTTACAGGGAAGATTTTTGATACATATTCTATACTGTGATTTTTATAATAGATAAAAATATGAATGATGTAATTTTATATACTGCATATTGCATTTATTTAAGATAAGAAAGAACTTTCATTTAATTTGACATTGATGAAAACTGAATCCTCCATCTACAATTTTATACATAAAATGTTTATTCAGAATTTTTATAGTCTAGCTTCTGATTCTATTCATTTTGAAACTTGTTTCTCCTCAAATATTTATGTACTTCTGGTGCCAGATATTGTAGGACATGGTGAATATGGAATTTTTGCTAAACTCTAGAACAGGGATTTTAATAGGAGGTGTAACTGAGTACTATATGTTATATATTTTATGTATTTTATTTATTTATTTATTTATTTATTTATTTAAAAGATTTTATTTATTTATTTGACAGAGAGAGATCACAAGTAGGCAGAGAGGCAGGCAGAGAGAGAGGAAGGGAAGCAGGCTCCCTGCTGAGCAGAGAGCCCAATGCGGGACTCAATCCCAGCACCCTGAGATCATGACCTGAGCCGAAGGCAGCGGCTTAACCCACTGGCCACCCAGGCGCCCCTATTTTATGTATTTTAAATACATGATAATATTTATGCCAATATTCTTTTTTTTTAAGATTTATTTATTTATTTGACAGAGATCATAGGTAGGCAGAGAGACAGGAAGAGAGAGGGAAGGAAACAGGCTCCCTGTTGAGCAGAGAGCCAGATGCGGGGCTTGATCCCAGGACCCTGGAATCATGACCTGAGCTGAAGGCAGAGGCTTTAACCCACTGAGCTACCCAGGCGCCCCTATGCCAATATTCTTGAAGAGCACGAGAATCACAAGCTCTTCCTAGTGGCAAAATTTGTGCCTGAAAATTCAGGGACATACATACATACAGAAATATAATATAGCAATGTAGAAGAACCCAATGGTGTTCCAGTCTTTATGTGTATGAGTTGAAGACCATTACAATACCCACTATATAGATTAAAGCAGCATTTTGTATAATTTCCCTTTTGTCTTCTCTTCTCATATTTGCTCATTGCTCCAGAGCAATAAAAGCATCTTGCCACCAAGACTTCTTTCTCACCCTCCATCCTATTTTCTTCCAACCTTATTGGCATTTTGATTATTTAGATTTTCTGTCTATCTTTTACTTTTCAGTTTCCCTCTTAACATACCATGAGAAGAAATCAGGTGCAGCAGTCTTGTTAGAATAAAAGAGAGGAAACAATTTGAGGTTTTTAGTAGGTGATTGGAGTGAAGGGAGGGACAATGGGTAATGCACACCTTTTGAGGATGCTTGACTTGGTCATGTTGGCTGTACCAGGGCAGAGAGAAAAGGAATAAAAGTAGAGTTCCATATTTAGATTATAGGATCTAGTTGTAAGACATGATCAAGTAATATAATTTGGCAGATACTTCTTTGCAGATAGCACCATATAGAAGGAGTCTCTAAATATTTTTTCCTTCACATTAATTTTACATTCTACTCTAAACACTTTTGTCATTTAATAATACAGTACTAAGTTGAATTCTTAATATTTCCACCCCATAACAGAATATAATTTATTCACTTTCAGCAGAGCCACAGAGATGCATAATTTCCATGGTGATACAAAACAACTAAACTCCTCTTATGTATTTTGCAGTCTTGTTAGTGATTAAACTCTTATTGAGTTAAAATAATAATATAATGATTTTATATGTCATCAGTGTATGTGAGACTTCTATAAAATTTTAATAATGCAGCTCTGGAACTTAAAACCCTATACTATGTGTTATCTTTGTAATTGGATTTGTTCTGGGAAAAGGAAAAATGTTAATCAGTGGTAAGTGAATAATAGTTCTTCTAAAAATAATAAAGTCTCAGTTTTTTCCTGCAGTTTTATCTAGAATTAATTATAAATAATTATTCCACTTTATTGAAATCTCAGAAAACATATATTCATTTGGAACTGAACAAAATTTACTTAGTGAGTATTCTGTTATGTCAGTTGTTATTTGGAAGAGAGATCAAGAGTAACAGGTATTTTTACTTTCATTTGATTGGATTTAAAAATGGAAGAATTTTGTGATTTAAAAAAAATCTATAAAATCTTTCTCCAATTATCTGAAGAATCTTAATAAAAATTATGTTTTAAGTTTAGTCATATTAAACTCTTCCTTTTCAGTACATAGGAAGTTGAATTTATCATGGAAAGTAAATATATACATATATGTGAATAGTCTTGTTCTATGAATACTTTTGAATAGTTTCAAGTTCTCTGAATAGTTTTGCTTCATTAAATCCATATGAGTAATTTGCTCTGTTAAAAAACCAGAGATTCAGTTATTTACATTTAGCGTAGACAAAGTGTAGCTTAAATATTTGTCTCATTATTCTAGTTTAGTTTACCAAGAAAAATGCTTTCTTATCTGTGCTACATAAAACTCCAGATCACATGACATTTATATTTTGTGGTGTGGTATGTACACATATACACACACATATCTTTCCCTGCTGATCTGTGGATTCTGTGTGTATAAACTGTCTCCTTAATTTTTCTATGCCATGTTAAATATGTAGTAAGTGCATAAAATACTGAAATGAATTTTAAAAATTATTTTTAAGGTCTTAGGACATAATGGAAATTTAATAGTTTGTCTACAAAATATAATTGAAATGTCTAATTTTTTCTCTCATTTAGTTTATGAGAAATGCTTTGATATTGTTTACGACTTGTTCATTATCTTAAAATCCCAATGAACTCAGAAAATTTGGATGAGGACTGTATGTATTTAGGAGTGATTAGAGTATTCAGATAATGACAAAATATTAGAAAGATGTCTAAATATGTATAATGTGGAGTGTCTAAATTTACTTCATGACAGTAGCAAATAAAATCTCTATAAACTATATGACTATTATACTTTAATCTTTATGACCTTTTACATGTCTTTAATACCCTTGCAAATTGTTACATGAATATTATTATTTGAATCTATATATAAATGTGGACTCCTAAGAAACTGATTAACCAAGGTATAGCCAGTTTTGTTGGCCAGATAGTCCTAGGTATTGCCATTTCCAAACTGTGGTCAGATGATAGCAAAGTATGTTATCAACCAAATTATGGGGATTTTTGTGATCTTAAATGAAAAGTCACAGCAAAATCTTCAAAGTAGGCTAAACCATATGTGGAAAGGTTTCATTAAAATGTCAAAATAGTGCTGCAAAGGAATAGTTCCATTATTGTTTGAATAATAGTTTAAAATTTAGACATTAAGATAACAGCAAGATTGAAATACGCATAAGCTTCCTAAGAGTAAAAAAAGTATTAAGGCAAGAATTTTATACCTTTCATTGAAACCTGTTTTATTTTATTCATTGTAATAAAATTATATTCTATCAGGATTTTCTAAAGCTCTTTACATAACTGTCTTTATTTATCAAATTTAGATTGAATGCTACTACTTATTAAGTGACCTCTTTATACTATATTTTATTTTTTTTTAAGATTTTATTTATTTATTGGATAGAGAGAGAGATCACAAGTAGGCAGAGCAGCAGGCAGAGATAGAGGGGGAAGCAGGCTTCCCACTGAACAGAGAGCCCGATGCGAGGCTCAATCCCAGGACCCTGAGATCATGACCTGGCCAAAGGCAGAGGCTTTAATCCACTGAGCCAACCAACCAGGTGCCCCTATACTGTCACTATTTTTAAAAAGGAAAAAGTACTGATTTGTTGGAATCAAATTCATGTATTATAATTTTACTATGGTATCTTCAATGATTATCAAAGTTTAGCTTTCATGACCTGGGGATTAGGTTACTATCATCTCTTTTCATTTTTCAGTTTTACTGACTAAAACACCTATTGAAATTTTTGTTAGTTTACATGTGGAATGAAATAATATCATATAGGTCAATATAACCTATATTTCTTAAAGATTAAAATGTGTTTTGTGCCCTTTTTGCTGTTTCTTGATGCACACTTTAACCAAATCTGTATATTGGTTAGAGACGCACTTTATTCATTTCTGTTATCATGGTTATATAAATTTTTCTAATAAATATTTAAACATGCTATGTTCAGTTAGGTGTAAGGATTCATAATTTCAACTAACATTCCTGTCCAGTAAGAGTGTTGTTTTAGATTTCATTACAGTGCCCTAAAACTAGTAGTAACTCTGCTTGAAATTAGGAGTGGTATTCTAATTTTTTTACTATAATTTGTGTGTGTGTATATGATTGCATGTACATTTGTGTGTGTGTATGAGAAAGACAGGCAGAGAAAGGCAGACCTCACAATCTAGCATCGGACAGAAAGGCTGAATTCATAGATACATAATGAAAGACTGTGTTGAAATGTGCAGAAATGCTAAGCAATTTTAAAATGCTATAAACTAATGGGGCTTACATTTTTTAATAAAGTCCTCTGTGTTGCAGGACTAGACAGTGTGTCCTATTAATTTTTTCCTGGGAACTTTTTTTTTTTTAATTTTGTTATTTTATTTTAATTTTTTATTTTTTATAAACATATATTTTTATCCCCAGGGGTACAGGTCTGTGAATCACCAGGTTTACACACTTCACAGCACTCACCAAAGCACATACCCTCCCCAATGTCCATAATCCCACCCCCTTCTCCCAAACCCCCTCCCCCCAGCAACCCTCAGTTTCTTTTGTGAGATTAAGAGTCACTTATGGTTTGTCTCCCTCCCAATCCCATCTTGTTTCATTGATTCTTCTCCTACCCACTTAAGCCCCCATGTTGCATCACCACTTCCTCTTATCAGGGAGATCATATGATAGTTGTCTTTCTCTGCTTGACTTATTTCACTAAGCATGACACGCTCTAGTTCCATCCATGTTGTCGCAAATGGCAAGATTTCATTTCTTTTGATGGCTGCATAGTATTCCATTGTATATATATACCACATCTTCTTAATCCATTCATCTGTGGATGGACATCTAGGTTCTTTCCATAGTTTGGCTATTGTGGACATTGCTACTATAAACATTTGGGTGCACGTGCCCCTTTGGATCACTACGTTTGTATCTTTAGGGTAAATACCCAATAGTGCAATTGCTGGGTCATAGGGCAGTTCTATTTTCAACATTTTGAGGAACCTCCATGCTGTTTTCCAGAGAGGTTGCACCAGCTTGCATTCCCACCAACAGTGGAGGAGGGTTCCCCTTTCTCCGCATCCTCGGCAGCATCTGTCATTTCCTGACTTGTTGATTTTAGCCATTCTGACTGGTGTGAGGTGATATCGCATTGTGGTTTTGATTTGTATTTCCCTGATGCCGAGTGATATGGAGCACTTTTTCATGTGTCTGTTGGCCATCTGGATGTCTTCTTTGCAGAAATGTCTGTTCATGTCCTCTGCCCATTTCTTGATTGGATTCTTTGTTCTTTGGGTGTTGAGTTTGCTAAGTTCTTTATAGATTCTGGACACTAGTCCTTTATCTGATATGTCGTTTGCAAATATCTTCTCCCATTCTGTCAGTTGTCTTTTGATTTTGTTAACTGTTTCCTTTGCTGTGCAAAAGCTTTTGATCTTGATGAAATCCCAATAGTTCATTTTTGCCCTTGCTTCCCTTGCCTTTGGTGTTGTTCCTAGGAAGATGTTGCTATGGCAGAGGTCAAAGAGGTTGCTGCCTGTGTTCTCAAGGATTTTGATGGATTCCTTTCGCACATTGAGGTCCTTCATCCATTTTGAGTCTATTTTCGTGTGTGGTGTAAGGAAATGGTCCAATTTCATTTTTCTGCATGTGGCTGTCCAATTTTCCCAGCACCATTTATTGAAGAGGCTGTCTTTTTTTCATTGGACATGCTTTCCTGCTTTGTCGAAGATTAGTTGACCGTAGAGTTGAGGGTTTATTTCTGGGCTCTCTATTCTGTTCCATTGATCTATGTGTCTGTTTTTGTGCCAGTACCATGCTGTTTTGATGATGACAGATTTGTAATAGAGCTTGAAGTCTGGAATTGTGATGCCACCAACGTTGGCTTTCTTTTTTAATATCCCTTTGGCTATTCGAGGTCTTTTCTGGTTCCATATAAATTTTAGAATTATTTGTTCCATTTCTTTGAAAAAGATGGATGGTACTTTGATAGGAATTGCATTAAATGTGTAGATTGCTTTAGGTAGCATAGACATTTTCACAATATTTATTCTTCCAATCCAGGAGCATGGAACATTTTTCCATTTCTTTGTGTCTTCCTCAATTTGTTTCATGAGTACTTTATAGTTTTCTGAGTATAGATTCTGTGTCTCTTTGGTTAGGTTTATTCCTAGGTATCTTATGGTTTTGGATGCAATTGTAAATGGGATTGACTCCTTAATTTCTCTTTCTTCTGTCTTGCTGTTGGTGTAGAGAAATGCAACTGATTTCTGTGCATTGATTTTATATCCTGACACTTTACTGAATTCCTATATAAGTTCTAGCAGTTTTGGAGTGGAGTCTTTTGGGTTTTCCACATATAGTATCATATCATCTGCGAAGAGTGATAATTTGACTTCTTCTTTGCCGATTTGGATGCCTTTAATTTCCTTTTGTTGTCTGATTGCTGAGGCCAGGACCTCTAGTACTATGTTGAATAGCAGTGGTGATAATGGACATCCCTGCCATGTTCCTGACCTTAGCGGAAAAGCTTTCAGTTTTTCTCCATTGAGAATGATATTTGCGGTGGGTTTTTCATAGATAGCTTTGATGATATTGAGGTATGTGTCCTCTATCCCTACACTTTGAAGAGTTTTGATCAGGAAGGGATGCTGTACTTTGTCAAATGCTTTTTCAGCATCTATTGAGAGTATCATATGATTCTTGTTCTTTCTTTTATTGATGTGTTGTATGACATTGACTGATTTGCGGATGTTGAACCAACCTTGCAGCCCTGGAATAAATCCCACTTGGTCGTGGTGAATAATCCTTTTAATGTTCTGTTGAATCCTATTGGCTAGTATTTTGTTGAGTATTTTCGGATCTGTGTTCATCAAGGATATTGGTCTATAGCTCTCTTTTTTGGTGGGATCCTTGTCTGGTTTTGGGATCAAGGTGATGCTGGCCTCATAAAATGAGTTTGGAAGTTTTCCTTCCATTTCTATTTTTTGGAACAGTTTCAGGAGAATAGGAATTAGTTCTTCTTTAAATGTTTGTTAGAATTCCCCCGTGAAGCCGTCTGGCCCTGGGCTTTTGTTTGTTTGGAGATTTTTAATGACTGTTTCAATCTCCTTACTGGTTATGGGTCTGTTCAGGCTTTCTATTTCTTCCTGGTTCAGTTGTGGTAGTTTATATGTTTCTAGGAATGCATCCATTTCTTCCAGATTGTCAAATTTATTGGCATAGAGTTGCTCATAGTTTGTTCTTATAATAGTTTGTATTTCTTTGGTGTTAGTTGTGATCTCTCCTCTTTCATTCATGATTTTATTTATTTGGGTCTTTTTTATTTTTGATAAGTCGGGCCAGGGGTTTATCAATTTTATTAATTCTTTCAAAGAACCAGCTCCTAGTTTCCTGATTTGTTCTATTGTTTTTTTGGTTTCTATTTCATTGATTTCTGCTCTGATCCTTATGATTTCTCTTCTCCTGCTGGGCTTAGGGTTTCTTTCTTGTTCTTTCTCCAGCTCCTTTAGGTGTAGGGTTAGGTTGTGTAACTGAGACCTTTCTTGTTTCTTGAGAAAGTCTTGTACCGCTATATATTTTCCTCTCAGGACTGCCTTTGTTGTGTCCCACAGGTTTTGAACCGTTGTATTTTCATTATCATTCGTTTCCATGATTTTTTTCAATTCTTCTTTAATTTCCCAGTTGACCCATTCATTCTTTAGAAGGATGCTGTTTAGTCTCCATGTATTTGGGTTCTTTTCAAACTTCCTTTTGTGGTTGAGTTCTAGCTTTAGAGCATTGTGGTCTGAAAATATGCAGGGAATGATCCCAATCTTTTGATACCGTTTGAGTCCTGATTTAGGACCGAGGATGTGATCTATTCTGGAGAATGTTCCATGTGCACTAGAGAAGAATGTGTATTCTGTTGCTTTGGGATGAAATGTTCTGAATATATCTGTGATGTCCATCTGGTCCAGTGTGTCATTTAAGGCCTTTATTTCCTTGCTGATCTTTTACTTGGATGACCTGTCTATTTCAGTGAGGGGAGTGTTAAAGTCCCCTACTATTATTGTATTATTGTTGATGTGTTTCTTTGATTTTGTTATTAATTGGTTTATATAGTTGGCTGCTCCCACGTTGGGGGCATAGATATTTTAAATTGTTAAATCTTCTTGTTGGACAGACTCTTTGAGTATGATATAGTGTCCTTCCTCCCCTCTTATTATAGTCTTTGGCTTAAAATCTAATTGATCTGATATAAGGATTGCCACTCCTGCTTTCTTCTGATGTCCATTAGCATGGTAAATTCTTTTCCACCCCTCACTTTAAATCTTGAGGTGTCTTTGGCTTAAAATGAGTTTCTTGGAGGCAACATATAGATGGGTTTTGCTTTTTTATCCATTCTGATAGCCTGTGTCTTTTGACAGGGGCATTTAGCCCATTCACATTCAGGGTAACTATTGAGAGATATGAATTTAGGGCCATTGTATTGCCTGTAAGGTGACTGTTACTGTATATGGTCTCTGTTCCTTTCTGATCTACCACTTGTAGGCTCTCTCTTTGCTTAGAGGACCCCTTTCAATATTTCCTGTAGAGCTGGTTTGGTGTTTGCAAATTCTTTCAGTTTTTGTTTGTCCTGGAAGCTTTTAATCTCTCCTTCTATTTTCAATGATAGCCTAGCTGGATATAGTATTCTTGGCTGCATGTTTTTCTTGTTTAGTGCTCTGAAAATATCATGCCAGCTCTTTCTGGCCTGCCAGGTCTCTGTGGATAAGTCAGCTGCCAATCTAATATTTTTACCATTGTATAATACAGACTTCTTTCCCCCGGGCTGCTTTCAGGATTTTCTCTTTGTCACTGAGACTTGTAAATTTTACTATTAGGTGACGGGGTGTGGGCCTATTCTTATTGATTTTGAGGGGCATTCTCTGAACCTCCTGAATTTTGATGCTCGTTCCCTTTGCCATATTGGGGAAATTCTCCCCAATAATTCTCTCCAGTATACCTTCTGCTCCCCTCTCTCTTTCTTCTTCTTCTGGAATCCCAATCATTCTAATGTTGTTTCGTCTTATGGTGTCACTTATCTCTCGAATTCTCCCCTCGTGGTCCAGTAGCTGTTTGTTCTTCTTTTGCTCAGCTTCTTTATTCTCTGTCATTTGGTCTTCTATATCACTAATTCTTTCTTCTGCCTCATTTATCCTAGCAGTGAGAGCCTCCATTTTTTATTGCACCTCATTAATAGCTTTTTTGATTTCAACTTGGTTAGATTTTAGTTCTTTTATTTCTCCAGAAAGGGCTTTTATATCTCTCGAGAGGGTTTCTCTCATATCTTCCATGCCTTTTTCAAGCCCGGCTAGAACCTTGAGAATTGTCATTCTGAACTCTAGATCTGACATATTACCAATGTCTGTATTGATTAGGTCCCTAGCCTTTGGTACTGCCTCTTCTTCTTTTTTTTGTGTTGAATTTTTCCGTCTTGTCATTTTGTCCTGATAAGAGTATATGAAGGGGCAAGTAAAATACTAAAAGGGTGGCAACAACCCCAGGAAAATATGCTTTAACCAAATTAGAAGAGATCCAAAATCGTGAGGGGGGAGAAAGGGGATAAAAAGTGTTAAAAAAGGAAGAAAGAAAAAAAAAAGAAAAAAGAAAAAAAAAGAAAAGAATTTAAAATAAAAAGAAGACACCTAAGAAAAATATAAAAAATAAAATATATATATATTAGATAAACTAGTAAAAAATTGTTAAAAAAAGAAAAAGGTAACAGTTAAAAAAAAATTTTTACCCGAAGGCGAGAAAAAAAAACAAAAAATGAAAAAGAAAAAAATTAAATTAACTGCAAGACTAAAAAAAAATCACAGGGAAAAAGCCATGAGTTCCGTGCTTGGCTTTCTCCTCCTCTGGAATTCTGCTGCTCTCCTTGGTATTGAAACCGCACTCCTTGGTAGGTGAACTTGGTCTTGGCTGGATTTCTTGTTGATATTCTGGGGGAGGGGCCTGTTGTAGTGATTCTCAAGTGTCTGCCCCATGCGGAGTTACACCGCCCTTACACGGGGCCGGGGTGAGTAATCCGCTCGGGTTTGCTTTCAGGAGCTTTTGTTCCCTGAGTGCTTTCCGTAGAGTTCCGGAGGACGGGAAGACAAATGGCGGCCTCCTGGTCTCTGGCCTGGAGGAGCCGAGAGCCCAGGGCCGCACTCCCGTCTGCCTGACCTCCGGCCGCACTCCGAGCTCACTGAGCCTGCGACCGGTTCAAGGTCACCCCGAGCTGCGAGCTTACTGTCGGCTCTGTCTCTGTAGCCAGCTTTCCCGTTCCAATACCCGCAAGCTCTGCGACACTCAGACACCCCCGATCCTTCTGTGACCCTGTGGGACCTGAGGCCACGCTGACCCCGTGTGGGCTTTGCCCCGGGTAGCCTCTGGAGCGATGTCCCTCAGCGGAGCAGACTTTTAAAAGTCCTGATTTTGTGCGCTGTTGCTCCGCCGCTTGCCGGGAGCGGGCCCCTCCCCCCGGGGTCTATCTTCCCATCACTTTGGATTCACTTCTCTGCCGGTCCTACCTTTCAGAAAGTGGTTGTTTTTCTGTTTCCAGAATTGCTGTTCTTCTCTTCGATCTGCCTATGGATTTTCAGGTGTTTGCAATCTTTAGATAAGCTATCTAGCTGATCTCCTGCTAGCTGAAGTAGTCTCAGCCTGCTACTTTTCCGCCATCTTGACTCCTCCCCCTTTCCTGGGAACTTCTATTCCTAGTACCATTCCTCTAGAACTTGTTACATGATCAATTCTCAAAGCTGTCTGAGAATTGCCTCACTTGTCTCTAGACTGCCCTTTGTATGTCTCCCAGGTTGATCTTTCCAAAATACTGCATGTTTCCCAGTCTTCAGCTAATTCAATACCCACTCCCCATGGCTTTCTATTGCCTTCATGATAAATTCTGTATTTTTAGAATAACGTGAACCTAACTCAGGAACACATCATAAAGTATGGTCCCCTATCTTCATTTATAATCTATTCCCACATTATTTACCCATAATCTTTTCTAGCCAGATAGTGCTTTCCTACTATAGCACCTATCACTCTCTCTTTTCCAACCCTATTGATTTTTCTGTGTTTCAGCTTTTATGGCTATGTAATGAATTACCTGAGAACTTAGTGGTGTAAATAAATATTTGCTATGTTCAAGAAATCAGAGGGTTGGAATTTGAAAAGGGCACACAGAGGAGGACACCTTGCCTCTGGTCCACAGTGTCTAGGGCTTCATCTGGGTGACTTGAATGCTGGAGGCTAAAGTCATCTGATGCTCTGTCAGTCACGAATTTCAGGGGTGATGCTGGCTCTTGCCTGGGGGCTTCCTTTGCATGTGGGTCTCTCCACTTGGGCTGCTGCACATGGTGTCTCCGCAGAAGCTAATTTTTCTCACTGCATGTTAGCTGATTTCCCCATAGTGGCTCCCCGGCCACAGAGAAAGCCATGTGGGAGCTGTATCCTTTTCTATAACTTGGACTCTCAAGTCACATGTTATTATTTCTGCTATACTCTGTCATTGGAACAGTCACAAGTCTGCCTAGGTTTCAGTGGCAGGTAAATACAGTTCACCTCTTCATAGGGACTGTTGAGCTTCTAGAAGATTATGTGGCATTAAACATATTTTTGTGGCTACTTTTTAAATTTTATTTAAAAATTAAATAATTTTAATTTAATTAAAATTATTAAATTGAGAAAGAATCTCAGGCAGGCTCAATGCTGAGCATGGAGTATGACCCAGGGCTTAATCTCAAGACCCCGAGATCATGATCTGTGTGTAAATCAAGAGCTGGCCACTTAACCGACAGAGCCACCCAGGCGCCCCTATCTTTTTAAATTTTAATAAGTCATAGTCATGTTCTACAGTTTGTATCCCATATGTCTTGTAACTTTCCTAAACTATTTTAGGTCCTACCAAGACTTCCCCTTTCTGAACTCATTTAACCTGTGCTCTCATTTATAACCAGTATATTCCTTTGAATTGTTAGTGTTTTTCCATGTGCATATGTTTTCTCTCCCCAGCTATATTACAAATTATTTAGTGCAAGGACTTGACTTACTTGTATTTATATTTACCACAGGTCTAGTATAGGGTTTTGGACACCAGAGGTGCTTAATAAACATCTGGCTTAAAGTCAAATAAGCTCACAATGAAATTAGAGACTCAGGTTCTATGCATTGTAGATGAACACAGTGATTAGTCTTTGTACAGAATGCAGATATCAGTGACAGATAGTGAATGTGATCCCTAAGAAGTAAGCAAGAATCATATTCTAAACAGAAGTAAATGTATTTGGATTGGATGAAAGCTTGGAGGTTTAAATGTTAGTAAGTTATGATGGCAATCAACTTTTTTTGCCTCTTAAATATATAATTTTAAATTTAAAACTCATTTAATCCATATTATATTCATTGAAAGTATTAAATGTAATTCCACTGGCATTTCACTGAAAGACTGATCAGCTAATAGCAGTAAATATTGTAATACTTCATATTTTTAGAAGCATGTAATTACATTAAAAAGCATTTGTATTTTGATTAATTTTTACTTCATTTTAAAATTAAAAATAATACTTCCTTATTGTATCAAGTCAAGATGTATAGAGAAAAAGCAAGTCTTTTTTCATCTATTCCCATATTGAAGATACAGAACTTGGTTTGGTGCATGTTTTTACATCTTTCTCCCTGCTCATTTTGTATACTTTTCATTGTTTATATATTATTCCATTTATTTATTGTTCCTGTCATAATTTATTATTCCCAAATATGTAAAGTTCATGATTATGTCAATGTTAATTTGTCTATGTGATGATTATGAGGTTTGATCATCAGTTATTTGCTGTAAGAGGCTAAATTAAACTAGTGGCAAACTAGTAGAGTTGTTATTTTAATTTTAAAGTTTTTTTTTTTTTTTAAGATTTATTTATCTGACAGAGAGAGAGATTACAAGTAGGCAGAGAGGCAGGTAGAGAGTGAGGGGGAAACAGGCTCCGTGCTGGGCAGAGAGCCCTATATGGGGCTCGATCCCAGGACTCTGAGATCATGACCTGAGCTGAAGGTAGAGGCTTAACCCACTGAGCCACCCAGGTGCCCCTAAAGTTGATTTTTAAAGACTCATAGAAAATATACAAAAATAAAGTCTTGGAAGAATGCGTTAAATTTTCTTACTATGTATTTGTTTGCATGTGTTTGCATTGTGAGAACAAATAGTGATTCGATGATAATAATGCATAGAACACAATGACTATTACTAAAATATTTATGCTAGCCAAATAATATATTTATATCTGAGCTTTGTTAAATTATTCAGACAAATGTGTAATTTTTTGGTAAATAATGTTAAATATCATAAATCGAAAGTTATTTAGACATAAAATTTTCATATGGAAGGCAAATGCATGGCATATTTCCTTTAAAACTATCCCCAATGGAAGGGTGCCTGGGTGGCTCAGTCAGTTAAACATTGGGCCGTTGGTTTCCACCCAGGTCATGATCTCAGGGTCATGGGATAGAGCTACCTGTTGGGCTCCATGCTCAGTGGGAAGGTAAGTCTTTCTGAGACACTCTCTCCCTCTCCCCGCATCCCTCCCCCTGCTCTTGTGGGTTCTTTCTCTCTCCTCCTCCTCCTCATAAATAAATAAAATCTTAAAAACAAAACCAAAATACCCTCTCCCTAATCTCAAGGATATTTTATTTGTGAGTTGGACTGTGAAATGAAAGGAAGTGACTAAAAAAACCATCAAATTGAAAGTAGGATAGTTAAGAATTGCTGAATTCTTTGTATTCAGTCAGAATTCGGTCACTTCAGAATTCAGCTGAATTCTTTGTAATTCAGAATTATTTGTAATCAGTCGTTTAGCCAGGTCCTGTGATGTGAACAAGTTAAATTCAGATCTAGTTTTGATGTACTTATGACTTTAGGAACTATACTCATCTTTAGCTACGTTGGCATAGGTTATTATTTCCAACATTAATTTATAGAGTATAAATGCATGTGTAGTTATAACCTTCCTATGAAACTAAGCACATGCTTGATAAAATATATAATGCTGAATATATGTAACTACTTTGCATTTCAGATGGCTGATCACTCTGAAGTCATGAAAGGTATTCATCAATACCCAGGAGTTCGCTATCCTGTCCTTACTCCTAATCTTCAGGGTTTTCACCGTGCTGTAAGTGTGCTACTAATTATTTTTAAATCGATATGTTTCTTACTGTTTTAAGGTCTTTACATAGTTAAAATGGTATCCTATGTAGCTTCCTTGTTACCATGTATAAATGCTATTCTGATGTAGGCACATGAATACACTGCAATCACTAACCTCAGGATATTGTTCCACATGAATGGCCCTTCCACTTTAACCATTCAGGAATCAAAACACAAAAATACAGTAATCCACTTTGATAACATTCTCTTGAAAGTATATTTTGTGCTTCCCCCTTAAATAATATAGAATTTAACTTAAGCATTTCTCAACATAATAATTATTAATATTATTATAGTAGATCATTTTTGGCAACTTTTTTGGATCAGCTTTCCGAGGCGGGTTTTTCCCTCCCTCGAGGTGAAGCTAATTTGCAGCTGCCTCTAACAACCTTCCCTGTTCCTCTTCTGGTTGGTTTCTTCAGTCCTACGTGAATTGCGAATTTATATGCAAAAAACACAAGAAGAATCAGGGCAATTTTAAGTAAAGGCTTGAAGTGTTACACTCTTAGGTTTTACTCTAAAAGTTTGGCAGCAGCTATTTCTGGTGTTAATGTTTTTCACTTTTGTCTTTGGGACTGTGTTACATAAATTTGAGGCTGTGGCTCTTAGTTGATATGTCACTCGTGTAACTTGTTAAAACCACTCTTTTTGTTGTTGTTGTTTATTTTCATATAATTTTTTTAAACCATTGTAAAGAAAGCAAGAGGCATTTTAAGAAATTGCAAAAATTGCTGTCACAGGTCTTAACAGAGTAAGGCATGTCTCCACCTTGAGAAAGATACCGAGTACACACACCCTCTCATAATTTGGAGGGGCAGTTAAGGTAATGGAGTGAAACCATTGTCTTGGGAGTCAGGCACACCTCTGCTCAAAGCAGGACTTCAGAACTTTTAGTAGTTTTAGTGATTTAGCCTCTGTGGGCCACAGTTTTGTCCTCTGTAAAATGGGCAAAATGATACTTCGTTTATAAGATTATGTGTTAGAGGACGCACAAAGTACACACCAGTACTGGTACATAGTAAGTGTTCAAATAAATAGAATTTTAATTTTAGAACTTAAAAATTTATCTCAGGTAGAGGACTAGAAGCCAGTATTTTTTTTTTTAATGGAGAAAAAATGACCCATTTTCTTTCTTAATATATTAATAGAGCATGAGAAAGAGAGAAGATCTTGTACAATGCCAGAGATACATTAATAAAAAGTCTTTAAAAATCCAGCTGGGAAATGAGGAAACTTGGTATTTGAAAATAAGTCACTGGAGAAGCCTGGGACAAGAATAAAAGATGGCAAAGAGGAAAAACATGGAGGATAATATATTTTTTTTTATTAAATTTATTTATTTTCAGAAAAACAGTTATTCATTATTTTTTCACCACACCCAGTGCTCCATGCAATCCGTGCCCTCTATAATACCCACCACCTGATACCCCAACCTCAAAACCCCCCGCCACTTCAAACCCCTCAGATTGTTTTTCAGAGTCCATAGTCTCTCATGATTCACCTCCCCTTCCAATTTATCCCAACTCCCTTCTCCTCTCTAACACCCCTTGTCCTCCATGATATTTGTTATGCTCCACAAATAAGTGAAACCATATGATAATTGACTCTCTCTGCTTGACTTATTTCACTCAGCATAATCTCTTCCAGTCCCGTCCATGTTGCTACAAAAGTTGGGTATTCATCCTTTCTGATGGAGGCATAATACTCCATAGTGTATATGGACCACATCTTCCTTATCCATTCATCCGTTGAAGGGCATCTTGGTTCTTTCCATAGTTTGGCGACCGTGGCCATTGATGCTATAAACTTTGGGGTACAGATGGCCCTTATTTTCACGACATCTGTATCTTTGGGGTAAATACCCAGGAGTGCAATTGCAGGGTCATAGGGAAGTTCTATTTTTAATTTCTTGAGGAATCTCCACACTGTTCTCCAAAGAGGCTGCACCAACTTGCATTCCCACTAACAGTGTAAGAGAGTTCCCCTTTCTCCACATCCTCTCCAACACATGTTGTTTCCTGTTTTGTTAATTTTGGCCATCCTAACTGGTGTAAGGTGATATCTCAATGTGTTTTTAATTTGAATCTCCCTGATGGCTAGTGATGATGAACATTTTTTCATGTGTCTGATAGCCATTTGTATGTCTTGATTGGAGAAGTGTCTGTTCATATCTTCTTCCCATTTTTTTTTTAATTTTGATATAATTTTTTATTTTTTATAAACATATATTTTTATCCCCAGGGGTACAGGTCTGTGAATCACCAGGTTTACACACTTCACAGCACTCACCAAAGCACATACCCTCCCCAATGTCCATAATACCACCCCCTTCTCCCATGCCCCCTCCCCCCAGCAACCCTCAGTTTGTTTTGTGAGATTAAGAGTCACTTATGGTTTGTCTCCCTCCCAATCCCATCTTCTTTCATTTATTCTTCTCCTACCCACTTAAGCCCCCATGTTGCAACACCACTTCCTCATATCAGGGAGATCATATGATAGTTGTCTTTCTCCGCCTGACTTATTTCGCTAAGCATGATACGCTCTAGTTCCATCCATGTTGTCGCAAATGGCAAGATTTCATTTCTTTTGATGGCTGCATAGTATTCCATTGTGTATATATACCACATCTTCTTGATCCATTCATCTGTTGATGGACATCTAGGTTCTTTCCATAGTTTGGCTATTGTGGACATTGCTGCTATAAACATTCGAGTACACGTGCCCCTTTGGATCACTACGTTTGTATCTTTAGGGTAAATACCCAATAGTGCAATTGCTGGGTCATAGGGCAGTTCTATTTTCAACATTTTGAGGAACCTCCATGCTGTTTTCCAGAGAGGTTGCACCAGCTTGCATTCCCACCAACAGTGGAGGAGGGTTCCCCTTTCTCCGCATCCTCGGCAGCATCTGTCATTTCCTGACTTGTTGATTTTAGCCATTCTGACTGGTGTGAGGTGATATCGCATTGTGGTTTTGATTTGTATTTCCCTGATGCCGAGTGATATGGAGCACTTTTTCATGTGTCTGTTGGCCATCTGGATGTCTTCTTTGCAGAAATGTCTGTTCATGTCCTCTGCCCATTTCTTGATTGGATTCTTTGTTCTTTGGGTGTTGAGTTTGCTAAGTTCTTTATAGATTCTGGACACTAGTCCTTTATCTGATATGTCGTTTGCAAATATCTTCTCCCATTCTGTCAGTTGTCTTTTGATTTTGTTAACTGTTTCCTTTGCTGTGCAAAAGCTTTTGATCTTGATGAAATCCCAATAGTTCATTTTTGCCCTTGCTTCCCTTGCCTTTGGTGTTGTTCCTAGGAAGATGTTGCTATGGCAGAGGTCAAAGAGGTTGCTGCCTGTGTTCTCAAGGATTTTGATGGATTCCTTTCGCACATTGAGGTCCTTCATCCATTTTGAGTCTATTTTCGTGTGTGGTGTAAGGAAATGGTCCAATTTCATTTTTCTGCATGTGGCTGTCCAATTTTCCCAGCACCATTTATTGAAGAGGCTGTCTTTTTTCCATTGGACATTCTTTGCTGCTTTGTCGAAGATTAGTTGATCATAGAGTTGAGAGTCTATTTCTGGGCTCTCTATTCTGTTCCATTAATCTATGTGTCTGTTTTTGTGCCAGTACCATGCTGTCTTGATGATGACAGCTTTGTAATAGAGCTTGAAGTCCGGGATTGTGATGCCACCAACGTTGGCTTTCTTTTTCAATATCCCTTTAGCTATTCGAGGTCTTTTCTGGTTCCATATAAATTTTAGAATTATTTGTTCCATTTCTTTGAAAAAGATGGATGGTACTTTGATAGGAATTGCATTAAATGTGTAGATTGCTTTAGGTAGCATAGACATTTTCACAATATTTATTCTTCCAATCCAGGAGCATGGAACATTTTCCATTTCTTTGTGTCTTCCTCAATTTCTTTCCCGAGTACTTTATAGTTTTCTGAGTATAGATTCTGTGTCTCTTTGGTTAGGTTTATTCCTAGGTATCTTATGGTTTTGGATGCAATTGTAAATGGGATTTACTCCTTAATTTCTCTTTCTTCTGTCTTGCTGTTGGTGTAGAGAAATGCAACTGATTTCTGTGCATTGATTTTATATCCTGACACTTTACTGAATTCCTGTATAAGTTCTAGCAGTTTTGGAGTGGAGTCTTTTGGGTTTTCCACATATAGTATCATATCATCTGCGAAGAGTGATAATTTGACTTCTTCTTTGCCGATTTGGATGCCTTTAATTTCCTTTTGTTGTCTGATTGCTGAGGCCAGGACCTCTAGTACTATGTTGAATAGCAGTGGTGATAATGGACATCCCTGCCGTGTTCCTGAGACTGGCAAGAGGATTAAGACATTAAACACACAAGAGTATGGTTGTGGCAGTCAAGGTATGAAACAACAGAAGCTAGGTTAAGAGACAGGAAGAAAATTTCGGGCAAAGTCTAAATGATGAATTGGAAAAACATTTTTCCCTTTGGTTGTCGGAAGATAAGAACAGAAAGCATTTACTATTCCCTTGTTTAATAATTGGTCTAAAAAGAATGTTTCCCATAGATATGAAAATGTTTTATTGGGGTGCTAGTATTTTTCCATAATTACAGTTAAGATATTTCTGAAGCCTACACATAATTTAGGAAAGGTAAAATTGGAACTTCATCACTGTGTTTTTTGTGCCTCAGATTTATGTTACGGTTCAGAGAGTTCTTGTGTTATCATCAAATATTTTTAAATTTGGAAAGAGCGTATGTGGCAGGATGAGCAGACTCTAATTTTAAATTCCAAGGCAAATGTTAAAGAACACAAGTATGCCTTTACTGAGTAGATAATATTTCTTCTACTGCTTATCATTTACATTTCTGAAATTACTAGCTTTTGCCTTTAAATTCTTTTTCAGGTTGCTGCTGGAGCCACTGAGATATCAGTTTTTGGTGCTGCATCTGAATCCTTTAGCAAGAAGAATATCAACTGTTCTATTGAAGAAAGTATGCAGAAGTTTGAGGAGGTTGTTAAGTCTGCAAGGCACATGAATATTCCAGTGCGAGGGTATTTATGAAATTCCACAAATGCTATTTAGTTAATATCTATCATGTAAGCTCATTTATGAGCCATGAAGACATCATTGTACATAATATATGCAGGGTATCTTTTGTGCCTTGTATGATTGGGGCCATCACTGTGTAGTGGTACGTCTTGTGCATGTCACTTAATTATTAGTGTCCAGCTTTGAAGTGTATAATGCAGCTAAGATCAGAGGCACACTTCTTATTGCAAAGCTGACATTGCCTGCAAACCTGACGTTGTTACTCATTTTATTAATACCCAAATGCACCCCTCTCTTCATCTCAGCCTACCGTGGGTTGATAAATTTGTGTAAACTCATAGTAGCATTTGGGAAGGAATTACCTAATGTGGTTTCCACAGCTTTAACATTTTTTTAAGGAACCATGATTTCTTCAAATATTACTTTATGCAGAGCTTCAATAGAGTATGTAAAACATGAAATTGAGCCTTTGAGCTGCCCTGAGAAATTCAGCCTGTCGTTTCCCCACTCAACCTCCCCCTTAACAGCCGACTTCCCTGTTGTCTCTCTGTGACCCGAAAGCAAAGGCAAATGGGGAAGAAGGAGAGAGAGACCTGTTTTGGTTCTTGCCTTTTTCCAGAACCAGCAGTTGCAGCATAGACTGCAAAGAGGCTCAACCCCCAAGCCTATGCTCTGTGGAGTGTATAATAAATTACTGGTTACTTAGGGAAGCATTTGTTTCTAAGACATTAGCTAATTTTCTCCTGGTTTTTATGAGTATTGAGGTATGATAATCATGATATTAACAAATTAAAATGCAGAGCACTTGTAAAAGAAGCCTGAGGGCTGTTATTGGATTTAGATGCAGGTTTACCTCCTCTGGTTGAAGTGAGCAAAATTCAGAGTGGCAAGGGAAGGTTCAGTGGTTAATGAAAAGCAAGCGGACCTAATTTTGAGTGGCGGTACCAGAAGAGGGTTAGAAGTCACTCAAAGTCATTTGGCAAGCAAATAGAGTTAGAATACATCACAGGGAACGGTCTTGTTGGTTGGCTTACTTTTGTTACTTTCTTTTTCTTCTCTACATAGTAATAGTTTCCAGCATGAGTTTTCAAAGATGTGGATTTTTTTTCTAAGAGTTTATTTATTTATTTGACAGAGACCACAAGTAGGCAGAGAGGCAGGCAGAGAGAGGAGGAAGCAGGCTCCCCGCTGAGCAGAGAGCCCGACTCGGGACTTGATCCCAGGGTCCTGGGATTACGACCCGAGCTGAAGACAGAGGCTTTAGCCCACTGAGCCACCCAGGTGCCCCTAAAATTGTTTCTGTTATTGAAGTATATACATATCATGCATATACAAGAAAAATTTAAAAACATTTAAAACACATTTAAAAAATGTGTTTCCATAGACAGAAAATAAAGGATGTGTGATTTTAAAGCAAAAGTGAATAACCACAATCAAAAAGAAGAACTGTACTGTCATTTTCTAAATTCAAACATACAGAAGTTGTTTGTCTCTTTCCTTTGAAAGAAAGAGAAAAAGAAGACACCATTCTATTTTAATGTGATTCAATGTGGAGTGTATGTTTTACAGTGAAGTCTTCCTTATTGGAAAGTTGAAAACAATGCATAATCATAAAAGTAAACTGTGTGCAGCACTTCAAGCAGGAAGTTTGCTACTTTAAAATGGCAAGGTTTTTTTTAATGTTAAAAGATGGATGTAAACATCAATTGTATAGGGGCGCCTGGGTGGCTCAGTGGGTTAAAGCCTCTGCCTTCAGCTCAGGTCATGATCCCAGGGTCCTGGGATCGAGCCCCGCATCGGGCTCTCTGCTCAGCAGGGAGCCTGCTTCCTCCTTCTCTCTCTCTGCTTGCCTCTCAGCCTACTTGTAATCTGACTGTCAAATAAATAAATGAAATCTTAAAAAAAATCAATTGTATATTATATTTTATTATCTTAGTTTTTCTCTTTTGAGGTAGAATAGGTAATGTATTAAAGCTAATAGAAACCCTAAATTCTCTCGAATACTGATTGTTGAGCAATTAATAATAGTGTCCCATCAGCAAAGAGAGTCCTAACCATGCTACAGCTTAAAAACCTCGCCAGGCTTTGATAAGAGGAGCACAGAGTGCAAGATAGATACAAAATGACCCATGGTCCAATGCAGTTCGCAGAGTACATTGGAGACGGGCTGGAGAGCTACACAATAGACCGGTGTATGTTTGTCAATGCAGATTTTGTTCCGTGGAAGCACAACTCGTAGACTTTCTGAAACACTGTTCATTTTCAGAAAGACACCTTTCAGTACATGAGTTTGCTCTTTGCTCAGTTGAGAATTATCTTCCTCCTCCCCAAAACTTTTATAGAGTTTAAATTAGATTTTATTTTTACTGGCAATCGAGATTCTAGATACTCATTATGAAGAGTCATAGGTCATTAGTAATCATTTAAGAAAGAGTCATGCTCAACCAGTTGAAACTGAAGTAGACGCTTCAGCCTGTCTTCTGTGGCAACATGGCAACAGCTGCATCAACATGTACTTGATCACCATCCAGAAAATTCATGCCATCAGCTGTCAGATTTAAAGGCCATAAGGCAGCACACATTTTATAAATGCTCAGTAAAACCATTTAAATTTTTATGAAAATAGTTAACTTTCATATGGTCTAAATAGCAGCTTTTATTAAAGTTATGGGGGTTTTGTTGGATTCCCCATGTCCCCCCCCCAACACACACATATACACATGCTTGTGTACACATATTTTATATACGCTTAGGACTTCACATAACATCTGGGATACATTGGGAAAACATACCATGCCAAATCATTGACATAAAAAGCAAAGTCAGCTAACTGCCGCTGAATATACATTATATATGAATGGACAATGAAATATCTACATTTTAGACTTCAATTTTTGCTGTGTAATTCATATGACATATATTTAAAATATGTAGGTTATTTTTCTATTATCTAAATTTTTAAAAAGTAAAAAAGGCAAAGAAAAATAGAAATCTATGAGAAATGTAATCATTTTCTCTATTTTTATCAGTGCATTTGTTGAAATAATTATCTCTTGGTTTGTCAAGATCCTTTCAAAATTGAAATGCATCAAGATATGAAGGTAGTATTCTAATATATCAGACATTTAGTTTTATTCCTTTTTGTCTGAGTATCAACTTAACCTTAAATGAAGTCATTAGAATCACATGCTCTCTCTCTCTCTGAGAATATTAATTTAAAAAAGGAAACTATCACTAAGGAGCCATTATTAATTTTACTATTAAAATGCTTAGAAATTATAAATTCACAAGGTCAGCAGTAGTACACAACAAAGAAAAGCTTTTTACATAACATTTTAAGCCACTCCTTTAAAATCATTTAAAATGAGTTGACTCAGGATTACTCAAAGCCTGAACCTACTGAAAGTTGAAAGAAGTATATTTGTAACAATTTCCTAGAAGTCAAACAAAATTATCCATCCATTGTTTAAAAAAAAACACTGCAAAATGCAAAAAACATTTTTTTAATTAACATATAATGTATTATTTGTTTCAGGGGTATGGGTCTGTGATTCATCAGTCTTACACAATTCCCTGAACTCACCATAGCACATACCCTCCCCAGTATCCATCACCCAGACTCCCCATCCCTTCCATCCAGCTCCACTCCAGCAACCTTCAGTTTATTTCCTGAGATTAAGTCTCTTATTGTTTGTCTCCCTCTCTGGTTTCGTCTTGCTTCACTTTTCCCTCCCTTCCCCTATGATCCTCTGTCTTGTTTCTCAAATTTCATATTAGTGAGATCATATAATCTTTCTCTAGTTGACTTACTTCACTTAGCATAAAAACCTCTACTTCCATCCATGTCATTGCAAATGGCAAAATTTTGTGTTTTTTTTTTTTGATGGCTGGATAATATTCCATTATATAAATACACCATATCTTCTTTATTCAGTCATCTGTTGATGGACATCTAGGTTCTTTCTGTAGTTTGGCTATTGTGCACATTGCTGCTATAAACATTGGGGTGTACATGCCCCTTCGGATTACATTTGTTATCTTTAGGGTGAATACACAGTAGTGCAATTGCTGAGATGTAGGGTAGCTCTTTTTTCAACTTTTTGAGGAACCTCCATTCTGTTTTCCAGAGGGACTGCACCATTTTGCATTCCCACCAACAGTGTAGGAGGGTTCCCCTTTCTCCACATCTTCGCCAACACCTGTTGTTTCCTGACTTGTTGATTTCAGCCGTTCTGACTGGTGTGAGGTGGTATCTCATTGACATTTTGATTTGTATTTCCCTGATGCTGAGTGATGTTGAGCAGTTCTTCATGTGTCCGTTGACCATTTGGATGTCTTCTTGCAGAAATGTCTGTTCATGTCTTCTGCCCATTTCTTTTTTTTTTTTTAAGATTTTATTTATTTATTTGACAGAGATCACAAGTAGGCAATGAGGCAAGCAGAGAGAGAGAGAGAGGAGGAAACAGGCTCCCTGCTGCGCAGAGAGCCCAATGCGGGACTCGATCCCAGGTCCCTGAGATCATGACCTGAGCCGAAGGCAGCGGCTTAACCCACTGAGCCACCCAGGCGCCCCTCTGCCCATTTCTCGATTGGATTATTTGTTCTTTGGGTGTTGAGTTTGTTAAGTTCTTTATAGATTTTGGATACTAGCCCTTTATCTGATATGTCATTTGCAAATATCTTCTCCCATTCTGTCAGTTGTCTTTTGGTTTTGTTGACTATTTCCTTTGCTGTGCAAACCCTCTTCATCTTGATGAAGTCCCAGTAGTTATTTTTGCCCTTGTTTCCCTTGCTTTTAGTGATATTTCTAGGAAGAAGTTGCTGTAGCTGAGGTCAAAGAGGTTGATGCCTGTTTTCTCAAGGATTTTGATGGACTCCTGTCTCACGTTGAGGTCTTTCATTCATTTTGAGCCTATTTTTGTGGGTGGAATAAGGAAATGGTCAAGATTTATTCTTCTTCATTTGGCTGTCCAATTTTCCCAATGCCACATGTTGAAGAGACTGTATTTTTTCCATTGGGCATTTTTTCCTTGCTTTGTTGAAGATTAGTTGACCATGGAGTTGAGAGTCCATTTCTGGGCTCTCTATTCTGTTCCAGATATCTGTTTTTGTTCCAGTACCATACCATCCTGATGATGACAACTTTGTAATAGAGCTTGAAGACTGGAATTGTGATGCCACCAGCTTTGGTTTTCTTTTCCAACATTCCTCTGGCTATTTGGGGTCTTTTCTGTTTCCATATAAATTTTAGGATTATTTGTTCCATTTCTTTGAAAAAAGTTGGTGGTATTTTGATAGGGATGGCATTAAATGTGTAGATTTCTTTAGGTAGCATAGACATTTTTACAATAGTCTTCCAATTCATGAGCATGGGACATTGTTTCCATTTCTTTGTGTCTTCCTCAATTTCTTTCATGAATATTATATAATTTTCTGAGTATAGGTTCTTTGCCTCCTTGGTCAGATTTATTCCTAGGTATCTTCTGGTTTGGGGTGCAATTGTAAATGGAATCAACTCCTTAATTTCTCTTCTGTCTTGTTGGTGTATAGAAATACAACAGATTTCTGTGCATTGATTTTATATCCTGACATGTACTGAATTCCTGTATGAGTTCTAGCAGTTTTGGAGTGGAGTCTTTTGGGTTTTCTACATAAAGTATCATATTATCTGCAAAGAGTGAGGGTTTGACTTCTTCTTTGCTGATTTGGATGCCTTTTATTTATTTGTTGTTGTTGCTGTTGTCTGATTGCTGAGGCTAGGACTTCTAGTACTTGTTGAATAGCAGTGGTGATAGTGGACAGCCCTGTGGTGTTCCTGACCTTAGGGGAAAAGCTCTCAGTTTTTCTCCATTGATAATGATAGTTGCTGTAGGTTTTTCCATAGATGGCTTTGATGATATTGAGGTATGTACCCTCTATCCTACACTGTGAAGAGTTTTGATCAAGAAAGAATGCTGTACTTTGTCAAATGCTTTTTCTGCATCTATTGAGAGTATCATATGGTTCTTGTTCTTTCTTTTATTAATGTATTATATCACATTGATTGATTAGCAGATGTGAACCAACCTTGCAGCCCTGGAATAAATCCCACTTTGTTGTGGTGAATAATCGTTTTAATGTACTTTTGGATCCTGTTGGCTAGTATTTTGGTGAAAATTTTTTCATCCATGTACATTTGAGATACTGGTCTATAATTCTCCTTTTTGATGGGGTCTTTGTCTGGTTTTGGAATCAAAGTAATGCTGACTTCATAAAATGAGTTTGGAAGTTTTCCTTCTATTTCAATTTTTTGGAACCATTTCAGGAGAATAGGTATTAATTCTTTAAAAGTTTGATAGAATTTACCTGGGAAGCCATCTGGCCCTGGGTTTTTGTTTTTTAGGAGATTTTAGATTACTGCTTCAATTTCCTTATTTGTTATGGGTCTATTCAGGTTTTCTCTTTCTTCCTGGTTCAGTTTTGGTAGTTTACACATCTCTAAGAATGTATCTATTTTTTCCAGATAGTGTCTAATTGCTGGCATATAGTTGCTCATAATATGTTCTTATAATTGTTTGTATTTCTTTGGTGTAGGTTTACAATGCAAAAAATATTTAACTGTGAATTATAAGTCCTGAAATTCCTAATTCTGTAGAAAAAAGGTACAAAACAATGAGAATAAGGAGTAAAAGATGAATTAGTCATTAAGCTAATATAGATAACTACACATAACTTTTAGATACAGAAAAACAAAAAGCAGTTTTAGGATATGATTAGTGTTTTACTTTTTAAATTAGTGTTTTTGTTTTCTTTGGGTAAATAGCCATTAGCAGAATGACTGGATGGTATGGAATTACTATTTTTAATTTTTTGAGGAATCTCCACTTTGTTTTCCACAGTGCCTGCCAGTTTATATTCCCACCAGCAATGCACAAGTATTCCAATCTTTCCACCTCAGTGCTAACACTTGCTAATTTTTTTTAATCTTTTTGATAACTAGCTATTTTGAAAGGTGTGAGGTGATATCTTGTGGTATGATTTACATTTCCCTGATGATTGATAATGTTGAGAATCTTTCCATGTGTCCCTTGGCCATCTGTATGTCTTCTTTGGAAAAAATCTATTAAGGTTCTTTGCCCACTTTTTAATTGGATTATAGTTTTTTGATATTGATTTGCATAAGTTCTTTATATATTTTAGATATGAGCTCCTTATTGGTTATATCATTTGCAGATATTCTTCCCCATTTGGTAGGTTGCCTTTTCATTTTGTTGATGGTCTTCTTCACTATGCAAAGGCTTTTTATAGTCTGAATATATATATCTTTTTGCTTTTGTTTTCCTAGAGAGCATAATTTTTGCATCTTTGATCTACTGTCACCCTCACCACTTACTTTCTCCTCAGCCAGGACCAATAAAAATCAAATCTGGCTTAAAACTTCTGAGTAAGATTGTATTACGTATATCAGTGACCAGTTTTTTTGATGAAACACCAATGATATTAGACAATTCTTGTACTTAATTGTTTTTTGACTCATTGTCTAGCTCTGTATAATTTCTAACCCTTAGAATGGCAATCTTTCTGTCATGAAGTAAGGGCATAGCCCTACCCCTGAAGGTGGTCAGTTTTCCCTGGTTTTCCTTTGGAGAGATAATTTATAACACCCATATTCAAGAATTTGCAGACTGCTTGTTTGTTAGCCAAACCATTTAGGTCATTTTGCCCATATTATATTTCTCACTCCTCCTCTCTCTGATACGACATGTCATTACCGATCTCTATCCTGAGCCTGAAGGTACTAGCAATATTATTGAGCATGACAGTGAGTGTCCTTATTTAAGTCTCAATTTTTTAAACACACAGTGACTGACAGCATTTGTCATGACTGATATAGCAGATACTTTCCATTGGATGATCTGCCCTAATGGAATTCACTTGAAGATGTGGCACCATCTTCTAAGTGGATAGTTTATTAGTCAGGTTCCTTTCCAACCTCTGCTAAACTGAGGGCTTTGTGTTGGCCTGGAAGAAAAATGAGAAGAGCAAGTCAAAGCATCATTTACCAAAACATGGTACATAAAACTCTAAAAATGAGACATCTGTTAAAGCTATTTTGTGTCATGCATATGGTTTGAGGGTTTATACTTTATTTTTTTTTTAACCTTTCATATTATTCTGGCACTGCTGTGAATCAGAATAACACATAGCTGGCAATAGTTAATACATGTAAGCTGTGTTGGTACAGTCATGTCTAAACAGCCTTCATCTAGAGTCTTTGAGGAAAGAATGTATTTTTTCATTTCTCATGA
Source organism: Mustela lutreola (assembly GCF_030435805.1). NCBI lineage: Eukaryota > Metazoa > Chordata > Mammalia > Carnivora > Mustelidae > Mustela > Mustela lutreola. The sequence goes on along the minus strand of NC_081295.1, from coordinate 102,163,912 downwards.
AGTTAGCATTTGAGAGCCAAAAGAGCATCTTAGCAGAATTGCTCCTTGAGGCCAAGGGACAGCATTTATTTCTTATTATCTTCTACAGTGTTAACTGTTTGACAAACTATCACAACCCTCTTTTGGTTAGTTTATTAATGATGGAATGCTATTTTGAATTGTTTATTGATGGATGTATTTGGCATGACTGCATCAAAACAGCTTTCACATTTAAATGTCTTAATTATGTTTAATTGACATCACATGTCATCTCCTTGCTCTTGGCATTGCTTTTCTCTTCTGAGGATAGCAGTGGTTGATTATTTCCATTCAAAGTCTTTGCACCATTTATTCCAAGCCTTTCCTCATCGTTTTGACCAGAATGGTGAAAGGATGTAGGATAATTGTGGGAAGGTAGGCTTAGGTAAGGCCTCACTGTAGGTACTTTTTCGTGACTGAGTTTCACCAGGAAACATTGGCAAAGACTTGAATGCCTCCGTTTCTCTTTTATCATGATTTTGCACAATACTGATAATAGGCCTTAACAAGCACAAATAAAAATAAAACAACTTACATTTCTATCCACAGAGTTTATTGCAACACTATGCTTTTAATTTTAACACAATGAGCTTCAGTATGGTTGGCAAATCCTTTATTATTCTGTCATCGTATATAGTATTTAAAATATCCTTCTAAGTCTGAACTCATAAATATATGCTATCTTTTCTGGCTACAGGATTTAGAAATTTAATAACCTATAGGATGGGCGCCTGGGTAGCTCAGTGGATTAAAACCTCTGCCTTGGGCTCAGGTCATGATCCCGGGGTCCTGGGATCGAGCCCCGCATTGGGCTCTCTGCTTAGCAGGGAGCCTGCTTCCCTTCCTCTCTCTCTGCCTGCTTCTCTGCCTACTTGTGATCTCTGTCTGTCAAATAAATAAATAAATAAATAAATAAATAAATAAATCTTAAAAAAAAAACAACCTATAGGAGGTTATATATTTAGAGAAAAGGTTAGGAATTGCTTAGAAAATTGTTCATGGGATTGGGAGGGAACAAACCATAAGTGACTCTTAATCTCACAAAACAAACTGAGGGTTGCTGGGGGGAGGGGGTTTGGGAGAAGGGGGTGGGTTTATGGACATTGGGGAGGGTATGTGCTTTGGTGAGTGCTGTGAAGTGTGTAAACCTGGTGATTCACAGACCTGTACCCCTGGGGATAAAAATATATGTTTATAAAAAATAAAAAATTAAAAAAAATAAAAATAAAATAATGATAAAACTTTCAAAAAAAAAAAAAAGAAAGAAAATTGTTCAAATGATGAAAATGGTACCTTAACACATTTGTGGATTAATTCATTCAAGAAATATTATATGTTTTATATAATGCACTGTCTGGTGATACTGTATGGAAATGAAAATTAAAAAGTAGCTAACTTTAGAAGAGTTTCAAGCAGACTAGAAAACAATATAGAGAGAATAATTATTGTCCAAAAAAGGCAAATACATTAAGAGACATACAGACAAATCTTATTCAAGTTTTAAGTAATAGTATATTAAATTTCTGTGGGGTAATTTGGAGAAATTTAATGCAGAAGGTGTCAGTAAAATGAAGTCATTAAAGATTAGGTAAATTTATGAAAGCATAATGAGAAATGATGGCCTTTTCAGGTGGGACAGGTAATCTACAAAGAACAAAGATACAGTGAAGAGAAATCTCAAGAAATGTTTAGGTGACAGGAAAAAGTTTACTTTCACTGGAATGGGAGTTTTTGAAGCTGTGTAACTGCAGAGAAATAGAAAGTTAAGTTGAAGTTTCAAAAATTGTGGAACTTGAATACCAGGTTTATTTGGTAGACAATGGCAAGCCACTTAAAGATTTTCAAAGTATAAAACTATATAAACAGATCTATGCTGTGTCATATTATTTTGTCAATAGACATTGGTGTACAAATGAGTGATGTGAGACCAGATGCAAGGAAAGCACTTAGGAAATGTTTGCAGCTGTCCTGGAGAAGATATTCAGGGACTGTTCTGTATACTTGGGCTGGCGCTGGCAGATGTCCTGTGCTACAGAGGTTGGAAAGGAAGAACCAGCCAACCCAGGTTATTGAATATGTTCTCAAAGATGACCTTTAAGTGATCTGGCAGTACAATTTCTGAAAACAACTGTATCATTATTATTTTCTTTAATGGCAAATGCAGGGGAAACAGAAATGAGCCCGATTTTGGATATACTGAGCTTAATATATTATGTGAATATGTCAGGAAATCAATTCATAATGTTCATGAGATTTGTAGTTGTTCCTTGGGTTATCTATCTGTGTAACGATGAAAGACAGTAACTGTGGGGGACTGAGTTGATGTTCTCTAGAGACTCCCTTTTTTATTCCCATTACAAACAAATATAACAACTTCTAAAACATATAGCCAAACTCAGAAAAGAAAGTCCTCAGATTTTATTAAAGTGTGGTAAACATGCAGGTTGATGCCACTAGCACATGGGGTATCTATTTCAGATATAATCCCTAGTGTCCTAAAAATGGGATTTTAATGTCTATATGGGGAAAAGACAGGTATTCTACTAAAATATTGATTTCAAAGTGATTATTCTTAGAGCTGGGAATCACCTTTTTGTGAATGCAAAATCAGTAGAACTTGCGATGCATTCTGGAAACCCAAATTAAGAAATTCAGGTGGAAATTTGTCCAAGAACTAATAAAGTCCACAGGGCAAGGGCCAAAGGAAGTCAGATCTTGTTTATAGGGACATTTGAATAAGTAAAGACTCTCATGGAACTCCTACTGAAACTAAATCACCATGAAAAGACACAGTGAAAGTTACAAATCCCATGATGATATGAAGTATACCCTAAGGAAAAAAAAAGTAAAAAAAATCAGGAAAACTTTAACAGAAAAGATGGAAATAGAACAATTAGAATAGAAGATTATAAAAGGAAAGGAAAAGGAAGAACATAAAAGAACAGATCTTTATTTTTTAAAAAATGAAGCTTTTACATAAAGTAAAAAAAATAAAAAATAAAAAAATAAAAGTTCTGACACTCTCATGGTAAAATGTAGGATATTAGATCTAAACAGAGAATCCTAAAGACGATAGAGAAAAAATTACTATAAAATTGCTATAAAGGCATTACCTTTAGATAGCAAAATTTTCATCAGCAAAACAGAGACAGAGATAGTGAAATATGTTCAAATTGTAGAATAACTTAACCTAAAATTTTATACCTAGTCAAACTATTATACATTAATGAAGGGGAAATAAAATAATTTGCTGACAAAATGGTCTGCAAAACTCGAACACTGGTGAAAAAAAAAAAAAAAACAAAAAAAAAAAAACTAAAGGACATTAAGCCAGAAGTAAGAAACTGCATAAAAAAAGAAATGGAGAGGTTGTAGTTTAGAGCTTCATCAGAGTAGAAATGATTTGTGATAGGTCTCTGAGAAAGTAACAGATAATTGAAAATAGATCAGAGGTTCCATGGTGTAGTAGTGGGGAGATTCTTGAGACAAGCTCTCAAAACTCTGTATTATGCCGCTTTTTTTTTTAATACAAGGAAATCAGTCAGGCCATCCAGGGGAGGTAATATTGCTAAAGGGTCAGTGGTTTTCAATTTTGACAAAATAATGGAGCTTTATAGATGGTTTTGAAATACTAGTGGTTGAATTTCCTCTCCTAAGTTTGTGATTTAATTGTTTTGGGGTGTATCCTAACCATCAAGGTTTTGTTTTTTAAGCTCCCAGGTGATGGGTGCAGGCAAGTTCGTGAGCCCTTCTAATAGATTGCTAGAGAAGAGCAGAAATCTAGATGTCGACTCTAGCCACTAGTCAAAGCAGATGATGTAGACTATTTTTTTTTTTTAAGATTTTATTTATTTATTTGACAGAGAGAGAGATCACAAGTAGGCAGAGAGGCAGGCAGAGAGAGAGAGAGAGGAGGAAGCAGGCTCCCTGCTGAGCAGAGAGCCTGATGCGGGACTCGATCCCAGGACCCTGAGATCATGACCTGAGCCGAAGGCAGCGGCTTAACCCACCGAGCCACCCAGGCGCCCAATGTAGACTATTTTTATCATGGTAGAGACTATCTCATACTCATGAAAGTATTTCATTTATTACCATCAGTAAACTTTTTCTATAAAGGACCAGACAGTAATATTTTAGGATTTTGTGGGTCAGATAATCTATGTGCAACTAATTACCTCTGCTCTTACAGTGCAGAAATAGCCATGGCTAATAGGTAAACAGACCGGCATGGCATTGTTCCAATAAAATTTTACTTGCAGGGGCGCCTGGGTGGCTCAGTGGGTTAAAACCTCTGCCTTCAGCTCAGACCATGATCCCAGGGTCCTGGGATTGAGCCCCACATGGGACTCTCTGCTCTGCGGGGAGCCTGCTTCCTCCTCCTCTCTCTCTCTGCCTGCTTGTGATCTCTGTCAAATAAATAAATAAAATCTTTAAAAATTTTTTACTTGCAGAAGACTAATGACCAGGATTTGGGCTGTGGGTCTTAGTTGTCAAGCTCTGCTTATATAATATTAAAATAAATTAATGAACATAGTCGAGAACCATCACATATGTTTTGGAGAAAGTAGCCCCATTTATGAATAGGTTAAGGGAGTGTTCACTTGCAAGGATGGAAAAGAATATATGAAGGTGAAATGCAGTGGCATATGAAGACCCAGGCAAACCTGGGAAGGAATCATAGGGAAAACTTTAATGAATAAAAATGCATGTGGCCAACTTAGTTACAGCACAAAGGAGGTAGCTATGGCCAGATAAGTTGAGAATGCAGGGGAGGTTAGTTTGCTTCTATTGTTTTGTACTTGTGTTTTCTTTCTTTTTTTTTTCTTTTCTTTTTTCTTTTCTACTTAAAGGGATGTCATGTAAATGCATGGCTTGGATTTTCTATTTAATCACATTTAGATATTTTGGGTTTAGAGTAAAAGTGATTATACACACATGTAGAAAATGCATATTAAAAGGGATGGGGTGAGGGATGGGTTAGCCCATTGATGGATATTAAGGAGGGCAAGTGTTGCATGGAGCACTGGGTGTTAAATGCAAATAGTCGTGGAACACTACATCAAAAACTAACGATGTACTGTATGGTGACTAACATAACATTAAAAAAAATTAAAAGAAAATATTTACTTATCTGTAATCATTGTATCTGAATTGAAAATGTTTGTTCTTTTTCAACCTTAGCTCCCTTTCCCAAGGGTTAGGTTTCTGTAACATTTTCTTTCTACTAGTCTTGATTAAATTTATACAGATTATTCAAACAAGATTCAATTATAGTAATTATTAGGACAGAAAAATTGATTTCCTCTCCAACATAACTTTCAAATTTTAATTGAATTAACCACTGTATTCCTTCTCTGTTCTTATTAATGCTTACTGATTTAGTAAATTGTGTATTTGTTTGAATCACAAAACACAACTTTTATTCATAATTTAATACTTTTGAAATTAGATAATATCTTTGGAATTAATGGGTATGGATTGAATCATTTTTTCCTCCAAAATCTGTTATGAAATTCATAGTGTTTCTTACAATGGACAGCATCTTAGAAGTGTGGAAATAATGGTCTTAGAGTTTATCTTCTTTTTGCCTGCACCTTTCCTCTGGCAGCCACTTCCAGCATTCTCAAAGAGTTAACATTTCTGGAAAACTACTCTGATCTTGTCACTACATTACCTAATAATTTTGAGTAATCTCAAAGTTCAGACTTCTTGGCATGGCATTCAAGGGCCTTATTATCTAGAGCTTGTTATATTCTGGCTCAGAAAATGGCATCTCCAGCCTCATTTCCTACCACCCCCTCTCACTCATGTGAATTGCTTCACCCCTGACAATCAAACACATGATGCATTATTTTAATACAAGCATTGTAAAATCTCTGAGGAAAGTTTAATAAAATGGGATTGGTGTTGAGCTGAAAATAGCTAAAACAGGCTTTTCTAAAGCTTAATACTTTAAGATGGAAAAGTATCATTATCATTTCAGGAAAGGCTTGACTTTTTATATTAAATTGTTGAAGAAGATTATTGAATATCTTTATTTGTAGTTTTTTAAACGTAGACTAGAAACTCTTCTGTTTGGAATGATTTAGGTATACCCACGGGAGATAAACAAGATGAACTTTGAGGTTGTGGCCAGGTTTAGGAGTTTTGGTGTGATTAATGACTGTATCTAAATGAGGCCAAAATATCCAGATGGGAGTAAAGAGAAATTCAGTTAGTCATCTACATGCTATCTCTCTCTGATTCCAAAGACCTGGATATTTAACAGTTGAATGTTTATCCTTACTTAAATAAAACTATGTAATTCAGTGATATTTTCATTCATACATGAATGTTCATATATTGCTATAGTATAAATAACTCCACAAGATAAACACCTTTTATCTTATTCCCATCTGCCATCAAATAACATGTATCAAATTGTGATTACTAGATGAAAATGTGAGTTAAATTGAAAATGTTCCAAAATTCTTTGTTTGTTGTAAGAATAATAATGAACTACTGTAAAATACATTTTGATGACTTTTGAGCTATTTCTTAATTTTTATAAAATGAAAATTAGGAAATGACTTATCCATCATCTATATATTTATATGGTTCTGTATTTTAGGTATGTATCCTGTGCCCTGGGTTGTCCGTATGAAGGAACCATCACACCACAAAAAGTGACAGAAGTAAGATACTCCTGGTTTTCTGGTTCTTGGTAAAATGATATATATATATTTTTAAAAGTGGACTGTTTTCCTTGCTGTGTGTTGATCTGCACAACAAAGTTTAAGGAGAACCATGGGATGGAAAACAAGTTTGATTACTTAACTAAGAGTTTGATTCTAACACTTAAGATGGTTATATTGGGGACAATTCTTCAAAGTTAAATAACATTTGAATCTTATGATTTGGGTGCTCACAGGTGAAGGAATAAAAATACCTGTTTCATTTTTCCATGGGTAGAACTCAGTGGCCTTTCTACATTTCACCAGAATGTCAGGACAGTTTATGCACACACAGATGACCTTCACTCTGGTTGCTCGGGTGGGCTCCCTTTCTTTTTGTCCTGCATGCTTCAGCTCTTGGATCAGAGTATACACTGCTTTTGGGTACACTGCTTTGTTCCTTTGAGATCTGATAGCTCTTTCTGCTGAGATTCAAGTTGCTTTTATTAGAGAGCAATTTTGTAGCAATAGATTATAATCATTAAAGACCTGCTTATTTTTTTTTTAAGATTTTATTTATTTATTTGACAAGCAGAGATCACAAGTAGGCAGAGAGGCAGGCAGAGAGAGAGAGGGGAGGAAACAGGCTCCCTGCCGAGCAGAGAGCCCGATGCCGGGCTCCATCCCAGGACCCTGGGATTGTGACTGGAGCCAAAGGCAGAGGCTTTAACCCACTGAGCCACCCAGGGTCCCCAAAGACCTGCTTGTTGAAGTTCATTTTCTACTTCCTGTTCTACTTATTGATACCAAGGAATACAAAATACTCAGTCTTTGAGACTATATTAAGCTCTCAGAAACTTGTATATGAACTATTCTAATGTGTCCCTGCTGTTAAGGCTGTTATTTTCATATATTTTGTAATGTGGTACCAAAGTAGTGAAGATAACATTGTTAGAAAACCAGAATTTAGGCAGACAAACATTCAATTTGGCTAAAGCCATTCCTCCTTTGTGCTTTCATTTGAACTTTTGAAATGTACTGCAGATTTTTTTTTCAATGAGTGCTGTCCCACAGTCTGTTTTTTTTAAGCAAGACCTTTGCACACCATGGCAGGTACTATAAAATTAAAAAAAAAAAAAAAAGCTTCAGTGTCATAGTCCTTCACATGCATGGGACCCTTCCAAGACTTGGTTATTAATTTGCATTCACAATTACTTATTTTTTTCTTAAAACTTCAAAAATGGTCTAACTTCAGACTCCACAAGCACTAGGATCCAACTCTACCTGTACATCAAGACCCTTGCTTTTCTGCCTTTTGCCTGGTGGAATCCATGGACGGACCACACCCACATACTCTCCATGCCTGCACCAGAATGCCTGAGGAATTGCTGAGAAGAATCATGTAACAGGCAGACTGGAGGCATTAGGTGTTGATGGCCAGCTCTCATAAATGAGCGTTCTGTGCTTTTCTATTACATTTTGTGGCCACTCACTCTCTTACTCCCTGCAGTCACCATTACAAACTGTTCACTCTGTCCAAGCTTCTAGTTCTCCTCATTTACTTCCTCCTCCCTATATACTTAACTGCTTAGAATCTTTCCTGTTGTTGACTCCTGAACACGTTCTAGTCTCTTCTGCCTGAAAGCTTCCTTTCTTAATGAAGCATCTGCATGTAGTTATTGGCGACCTATTTCTTATTCTTCTACATTTAAACTTCTTCAAAGGGCTGTCTACACTGCTGGTGTTTATTTCCTCAGGTGCCACCAGCTCTTCCTCATCCTCCAAGGTGACTTTTAGACCATTCACTTCACTGAAATCCCTCTTTGTAAGACCACTACTTAGCACTTGGGTTAAAAAAATAATGCAAGATTATATTTAGTACTCATCTTGACATCTTGGCAGGATTAGGGACTACTTATCATTTGTCCTTGAGGACACCCTTGTATTCCTTAAAGTCCCTTGATACCACACTTAGGGTTTTTCCCCAACTGTGATTAGGTTTCCTCTTTTGAAATGTCGTTGTCCTTTACTGGGCCATTAAAAAATTCCAGCATTTAATAGGCAGTAGGGAAGACTGAGAATTATGCCTTTTTTTTTTTTTTTAATTCAAGTTTCCATCCAATAGTAGTCTCCTGCTTGGACTAGGGAGCCCTTCTGAGTCCCCTCTAACCTGTTTTTGATATTGTTGATAGTGCCTTTCTGAAAGATTAATATTGCCCCTACCACCACTACCTCAGTAGTCTTTTGTAGCTTTCTGTTGATCTTATGATAGAATCCTCAACCCAAATTCTTAGCTTGGCTGGTTTGCAAGGCTCTGCCTGGTTTGCCCTCAGCCTACCTCACCAGATTCATGTAGCTTCGTTTTTGCTTTCTTGCCACGCCTGCCCTTTGTATTTTTTTCCTATCGGGAATGCCCCTTGCATTTTCCATTTCAACTGTCTGAAACGTGTTTCGTGTCATGAAACATTCTTGTTGTGCCCTTCTTCTCACCCTCTTCAACAAGTTAACGCTTATTTTATCTTAAGCTCTCACTCAGGCCCATCCTACTTGATAGATGGGGGTCAATTTCCTTTGCTACATGCTCTTAGAATCCTGTTTCTTTGCTCCAGAACTCTTATTTTACTTGTTTTTACACATTCTTGAGTGTAATTGATTAAGTTCAATCCTGAATTGACTCCAGGCTCCACAACAGCATAACCCATCTCAACATTCGTATGCTTATTATATCTCAGCACCTAGCCAAGTGCCTGTCATAAAATGGGCACTGAAGAAATCCATAATAATGAGTTACAGTATTTTGTACATGTGCCAGATATTGTACAAAATGATTTTTATAGATCCTCATTTCATTTTCATAACCAACATGTCCTTATTAATGTCATTGTTAATATAATTTTTAAAAAATTAATAAGACTTAGAAAATATGCTAATAAGAGTATTTGTGGTGTCTGTTTTACATAAGAGACACTAAGGCTTAAAGAGGTCAGTCTTCCACCAGTATCACATGACTAGCATGCTTCACCCCTGAGATGTAAATCCAGGCTTGTCGGACTCCAGAATGCCAGTCTTTGTTCACACACCATGCTGCCTTTTTGCAAATTTGTATTGCCCTTTACAGTGACATTAGTTACACAGCGTAGAGGGAACTTGCAGTTTACCTTGCACACGTGCATCCATTTATGAGCCAGAAGAATTAAGTTAGAAATATTACGTGATGCTACCAATCACAAAACTACTTACTGACAGAGCGGGAACTAGGATTGGTATCTCTTGATCTCTACTTTAAGGCCTTGAGAAATACAACTTCCAAAGTAAATTTGTAATGCTTCTGCTTTGATTAAAGTGTTGCGAACGTAAGGTTCCTGTATTTGAAATTATAGCTTATAATTTCACAACCAAACTCTGTAGATAGTTAGGATTCTAAGGCAAACTTGGATGTTAGAAAAATAGAGTAATGTCTTTAAAACTTTTATATAATGCTTTGGATTTAATAAATGAGAAAAGGACCAGAAAACTAAAATAAATGTTTCCTATGGATATGTAACTGATATCAGTTGTGACTTTTACTTCTGGATGATGTTTGCTAAGGAATAACAGGGCTTGAGTCTTTCCATTTCCATTGTTTTACGAGCTCCTCCCTTTTCCCAACAGGTGTCTAAGAGACTGTATGGCATGGGCTGTTATGAGATCTCTCTGGGAGACACCATTGGAGTGGGAACTCCAGGAAGCATGAAGAGAATGTTGGAGAGTGTCATGAAAGAAATCCCACCTAGTGCTCTTGCTGTCCACTGCCATGACACATATGGACAAGCCTTAGCAAATATCCTCACGGCCCTTCAGGTATTTTGTGTTATTTGTGTGTACATGTAAAATGGGTATCCTTACTTATAAACATTAAGAGCTTTAGTGGGATAATATTTATAAATTGCTACGAATAGAGTGATCAAACGGTGTCTGCCACCTGACAAGCACTCAGGAAATATCTCTACACATTTCTTTTTTAGGGCAATGATGTCTCCTATTACTGTCAATTTGATGTGATAAAATCTGTTCTTTTTTACTGAAGGGTAATCGACATACAGTATCAGTTTTAGGTAAAACATAGTAATTCAATAATCATATAAATGTAATGATCACCACAGCAAGTGTAGTTACTCTCTGTCACCATACAAACCTACAATAATATTGACTATGTTCTACATGCTTTTCGTGCTTATAACTGTTTTTATAACTGGAAGTTTGTACTTCGTAGTACCGTTCATCTATTTCACACATTCCCCCTACCCTCCCCCCTTCAGGTAACCAAGAGTTTGTTCTCTGTGTTTATGAGTCTATTTCTTCTTTTTCTTTGCTTGTTTGTTTGGGTTTTTAGATTCCACATATAAGAGAAATCATATACTATTTGTATTTTCCTGTCTGGCTTGTTTGCTGACCTATATTATTATACATGAAATATATGACTTTTCTATCTGGTTAATTTGCAACATTCATGTTGGTATAAATGGCAAGATTGCATTCCGTTTTGTGGCTGAGTCACTCTGCATTGTGAATGTATGTACTGCACCTTCTTTATCCTTTTGTCTGTTCATGGACACATAAATTTCTTGCATGTCTTGGTTATTGTAAATAATGCTGCCGTAAAACAGATAGGGATATATAGCTCTTTAGATTCATGTTTTTGTTTTCTTCAGGCAAATGTCCAGAAGTTGAAATACTGGGTTGTATGGCATTTCTATTCTTAATTTTTTGAGGAAATTCCACACCGTTCTCCACAGTGGCTGCATCAGTTTACATTTCCACCAACGGTGCACGAGGATTGCTTTTTCTCCACATCCTCACTAGCACTCATTATTTCTCGTCTCTTTGATACTAGCCATTCTGACAGGAGTGAGCCAGTATCTCATTTGTGGTTGTGGTTTGTATTTCTCTGATGATTACGCATACTGAGTATCTTATCATGTGTCTGTTGACCATCTGTATGTCTTCTTAAAAAAAAAAAAAATCTATTCAGATTCTCTTCCTATTTGTAATTAGATTTTTTTTTTTTTGGTGTTAAAATGTGTAAATTCTTAATATATTTGGGATGTTAATCCCCTTATCAAATGCATCAGTTGCAAATATCTCCTCCAACTCCGTAGGATGCTTTTTTGTTTCATTGTTTCCTTCACTGTGACAAAGCTTTTGACATTGGTGTAGTCCCAATAGTTTAATTTTGCTTTTGTTTGCTGTGCCTGAGGAGACAAGTATAGAGAAATATTGCTAAGGCCAGGGTCTAAGAGATTACTGCCTGCATTTTATATTAAAAATTTTATGGTGTCAGGTCTCATATTCATGTTTTTAATCCAATTTGAGTTTATTTGTGTATATGGTGTAAAATAGTGGTCCAGTTTCATTCTTTTGCATGTGCCTGTTCAGCTCTCCCACACCATTTATTAAACAGATGGTCTTTTCCCTATTGGAAAAAACTTCTTTTGTATATTCTGATGTCCTCTGTCATAGATGAATTAATAAAATGATTGGTTTATTTTTGGACTGTCTGTCTTGTTCTTTTGATCTAATTTTTGATGTGTCTAATACTAGTTTAATTACTTAAGCTTTATAGTATACTTTGGAATCTGGGATTGTGATGCCTCCAGCTTTGTTCTTCTTTCTCAAGATTGCTTGACGGTTTAGGGTGTTATGTTGTTCCTTATAAATGTTAGCATTGTTTGTTGTAGTCAAGAGAAAAATGCTGTTGGTATTTTGATATGGATTGCATTGAATCTTTAGATTATTACCAGTTGTATGAACTTTTTAATGATACTAATTCTTCTAATTCATAACCATGATATAGCTTTCCACTTCTTTTTGCCATCTTCAATTTTTTTAATTAGAATCTTACAGATTTCAAACTGTAATGTCTTTTCCTGCTTGGTTAAATTTATTCCTAGGCATTTTGTTCTTCTTGATGCAATTGTAAATGGGATTGCTTACTTTCTTTTTCTTTTTTTTTTTTTAAGATTTTATTTATTTATTTGACAGAGAGAGAGAGATCACAAGTAGGCAGAGAGGCAGGCAGAGAAAGAGGAGGAAGCAGGCTCTCTGCTCAGCAGATGATGGGATGTGGGGCTCGATCCCATGACCCTGAGATCATGACCCGAGCTGAACACAGATGCTTTAAAAGCGTCTGAGCCACCCAGGCGCCCCAATTTACTTCATTTTTCTTTCTTCTACTTTGTTATTATGGTATAGAAATGCAACAGAATTTTTTCTTTATCAATTTTCCATCTTGAAACATTACTTTATTTTGTAACACTAACAGCATTTTGGATGTAGTCTTTAGGGTCTTATATGTAGTAACATGTCATTTACAAATAGTGACAGGTTTACTTCTTCCATAATAATCTAGATTTTTTTTTTTTTTGTCTGATTGCCAAAGCTAAGATTTTTAGTACTATGTTGAATAAAACTGGCAAGATTGGATATCCTTGTCTCACTCCTGATCTTAACAGAAAAGTGTTCCAATTTTTACCATCGAATATGATACTAGCTGTGGGTTTGTCATATTTGGCCTTCAATATATAGAGGAATGTAACCTTTAAACCCAGTTTTTTGAGAGTTTTTATTGAGTCATGGTGAATTTCATCAAGTGCTTTATTTGCATCTATTGAGATGATAATAAGATTTTTATGCTTCATTATGTTAATATGATATATCTTGTATATTGATTTTTGGATATTGAAACATCCTTGCTTCCCTGGAATAAATCCCACTTGATTATGGTGAATGATCGTTAATGTATTATTGATTTGGTTTGATAATACTTTGTTGAGGATTTTGCATCTATGTTCATCAGAGACATTAGCCTGTAATTTTCTTTTTTAATAGTATTTTTAATTTTTGGGTTTTTTTTTTTTTTTGGTATCAGGTATGTTAAGTGGTTTTGTAGAATATTGGTATCAGGTAATGTTAAGTGGTTTTGTAGAATAAATTAGGGAGCTTTCCTTCTTCTTTAATTTTTTTGTGCTAGTTTAGGAAGGATAGATATTAGCTCTTCTTTCTATGTATGGTAGAATTATCCTAGGAAGCCATCTGGTTCTAGACTTTTGTTTGTTGGGAATTTTTTGATTACTGATTCAATTTCATGGATAGTAATCAGTCTTTCAGATTTCCTATTTTCCTTTTTCAGTATAAGAAGAGTATATATTTCTAGGAATTTATTCATTTCTTTTACAATGTCCAAATGAGGGTGTTTAATTTTTCATAGTAGTCTCATAATTCTTCGTATTTCTGTGGTGTTGGTTATTTACCCTCTTTCATTTCTGATTTTATTTATTTGTGTCCCCTCTCTTTTCTTGATGAATCTGGCTGTCTATTTTGCCTACTTTTTCAAAGACCCTAATCTTAATTTTGATTAACTTTTCAATTGTATTTTTAGTCTCTATTTCATTTATTTCACTCTGATTTTTATTATTTCCTTCTGCTAACTTTGGGCTTTGTTCTTTTTCTAGTTTGTTTAGGCATAATATTAGATCGTGGTTTTTCTGAGATTTTTGTTGTTTCTTGAGATAGGCCCTTTCTTTCTAAACTTTTCTCTTAGAACTGCTTTTGGGGGTGCCTGAGTGACTCAGTCATGAAACGTCTGCCTTCAGCTCAGGTCATGATCCCAGGGTCCTGGGATGGAGACCCACAGTGGACTCCTGGCTTGGTGGGAAGCCTTCTTCTCCTTCTCCCACTCCTCCTGCTTATGTTGCCTCTCTCACTGTCTCTCTGTTAAATAAATAAATAAAATCTTTAAAGAAAAGAAAGAAAAGAAAAGAAGTGCTTTTGCTATGTCCCAAAGATTTTGATACAATGTGTTTCTGTTTTCATTTGTCCCATGTAATTTTAGATTTGCTCTTTGATTTCTTTGGAGACCCACTGAATGTTCACTAGCATGTTGTTTGGCATCCACTTGTTTGTTTGTTTCTTTTTCTTTCTGTAATTTATTTCCAGTTTCATTTTTGGAAAAGATCCTCACTGTGATGTCAGTCTTCTTAAATTTATTGAGACATGTTTTGTGTCCTAACATGTGATTTCTTCTGGAGAGTGTTCCATCCATTTTTGAAAGAATGTGTATCCTACCGTTTTTGGATGGAATTTCTGTGTGTATCTGTTAAGTCCATTTGGTCTAATGTGTTGTTTAAAACCAGCATTTCCTTATTGATTTTCTGTCTGGATGATCCACCCATTGATGTAAATGGGGTGGTCAGTATCCCTACTATTATTGTATTACTGCCAATTCCTCCCTTTATGTCTGTTAATATTTGTTTTATATATTTAGTTGCGCCTATGGTTGGGTGCATAGATATTTATGATTGTTATATCCTGTTCTTGGATTGATTCCTTTATCATTATGTAATGTCCCTTTTGTTTCCTGTTACAATCTTTGTTCTAAAGTCTATTTTGTGTTATATAACATTGCTATCCTAGTTTTTTTGTTTCCATTTGCATGGTAGGTCTTTTCTATCCCTTCACTTTTAGTCCATACGTATCATTAGGTCCGAAGTTAGTCTTTTATAGAGAGCTTATAGGTGGCACTTGCTTTTTTAAAATTCATTTATCTATTCATTTTATTCATTTTTTATTCATCCTATATCTTTTGATGGAACATTTAGGTTATTTACATTTAATTATTGATATGTTTATATCTATTGTCATTTGGCTAATTATTCTCGGTTGTTTTGTAGTTCTTTTTTGTTTCTTTCTTCTTCTCTTGCTCTCTTCCGTTTTGATGAGTGACCTTCCTCAGTGTTATGCTTGACTATCTTTGTCTTTAATTTTTGTGAATCTATTATAAGTCTTTGGATAGTGTTTACCATGAAGTTCATATATAATGTTCTAAGTATACAGAAGTTAATGTTAAGTGATGTTTGCTTATGTTAGAACACATGTAAAAGAATTAGATGGGTAAAAGAGCTCCCTCTCCATGTTTTATGTATATGATGTTTATTTTCTATGTTTTGATTTTGTGACTCCCTTAATAATTGAAACAGAATTGATTTTGCTTTTTTTTGTCTTCATACTAGCTTTATCCTGGATTGATTGATTCACTAGCTTTGTATGTTTACTTTACTAGTACAGTTTTTTTCCATTAATAATTTTCTAGTTATTGCCTTTTCCATTTAAAGAAATCCCTTTGAAACTTTTTATAAGGCTGGTTTAATGGTGATGAACTTTAACTTTTGTTTGTATGGGAAGCTCATTCTCTCTCCTTCAGTTCTGAAATAACCTTGCCATGTAGTTTAGTCTTAGTCTGCAGTCTTAGTTGTAGTGTTTGTTTTTCTTTTTTTGTTTTGTTTCTTTTTTCTTTTTTTCTTTTCTTCTTAGTACTCTGAGTATATCATGCCACTGTCTTCTGGCCTAAAAAGTTTGTGCTGAAAAATCAGCTGATAACCTTATAGACTTTCCCTTTTATGTAATTAGTTGCTTTTCTCTTAGTGCTTTTAAGATTTTCTTTAATTGTTGACACTTCAATTATTCTGTGTCTTGGTGTAGACTTTCTTGGGTTCATCCTAGTAGTGTCTCTTTGTTCTTCCTGGACCTGGCTGTCTTTTTCATTACCCAGCTTAGGAAAAGTTTCAGCTCTTATTTCTTCAGGTAAACATTTTGTACCTTTTCCTCTCACTTCTTCTGGGATCCCTATATTGTGAACATTAGTACACTGCATGTTGTTTCAGTTTCCCTAACCTACCTCTATTTTAAAAGAAATGTTTTTGTTGTTCATCTTGGGTGCTTTCCATTACCCTTTTTTCCAGATTGCTGATCCATTCTTTTGCATCTGCTAATCTACTGTTGATAGTGGATTTTTCATTTGTTATTGTATTGCTCAGCTTTAACTGGTTCCTTTAAAAAATTTTTTTGCTGAAGTTCTTACTGAGTTCATCCATTCTCCTCTCAAGTCCAGTGGGCTTCCTTATATTAATAATTTTGAACTCTTAGGTAGATTACTTATCTCTGTTTCATTTAATTCTTTTTTTTTTTTAAAGCATCATTTTGTTCTTTTGCTTGAAGCATATTCATTGACTCCTAATTCTGTTTGACTTTCTGTGTTTGTTTCTATGAATTAGGTGGAACAGCTACCTCTCCCAGTCTTGAAGGAGTGGCGTTGTACAGAAACATCTCTTTTGTGGATTGCATGTGCCTGGAGGCTTTAGCTATCTGGCCAGAGTTGGGTAGAATTGCGTTGGGTGGTTTGTACAGGAAGTGCCCTAACAGCATGGACACAGGCAGGAGATGTTCCAGGTTTCTTTGTGCCAAGGTTGCCTTGGCAAAATGGCTAGAGCTATAGTGGGTACACGCTGAGGATGTCATATTATATGCTGTGCAGGAGCATCCTTGGTGGGACAGCTATATTTGGGGTGGCATTGGCTGGGGAGCATTATGGGGAGAACTGTATTATGGGGATGGCTACAGCTGGTGTGGGCTAGGATCTTGGGGCTCAGAGTCAGCAGGCTAGCTAGAGGGCCTAGACTCTGCTCTTAGCTCAGATAAGACCTAAGTATGGAGAGAGAATGGAGACAATGGTGTCCCCCATTACCTCCAATCCCAGAGAGAGAGTTCTAGCAGATCCCCCACCATTTGACTGAATACTCTAGGGTTAGTAAATAGGCTTCCTTAACTTAAAGTCTAAGCATCCTTCAAACCACTGCTTTTTTGCTGTTCTGCAGGTCAGAGAAATCTGTGCATAGCCATAGTCCTGTCCTTCCTTGTGCATTTCATAGTATAAGGGTAGGATTTCCATTGCTACCATGCCTACTTCTTTCCTGCCATTTGTCATATGGTCCCTCCATCCCTTGTTGTGCAGAAGCAGTTCATTCAGCCCTCAGTTCCTCTTCAGGAGAAATTGTGCCATATATGGGTATAGACTCGGTGTGTCTGTGGGAGGAAACAAGCCCAGAGTCGTCTTATGCCACCTGCTTGAGTTCCTCAGTCCCGAATTTATTCTTTTTAAAGTATTAATCCTTTTAGAGACATGTTTCTTACATGGTCTCAGCTATATAATTTAGTAAAGTATAATGGCATTTTGAGGAGAACAAAATACAAAGAGTGTTCTACTGTATTCATGTAACTAATGCTCTTGTTGATAATTTGGTGTTCTGTTATGAGAAGATATGGTGCTAAAATAATTTTGCATTTTGTTTAACATATTTTTCTGATATTGCAGGCATCAGAACCCCTGGTTTTTGTCAAGTATATGCTTTTAGATAATCAAAGTGAAGAGATCTGGAAAATTAGATGATTAAAAATTACTTACTAAATTCTAAAAACTTAACTATTTTCAATATATTTATTTAAAACAATCCATATAAAAAGTATTTAAGGGTATATCTTAAAACTAGTGTTAGTTTGTTAAACTTGGCCAAAAATAAGTTCATGTGATGTTTTCAGAACCTAAGATTTTGACAACTGGAAATAAGACTACCAGAACTTTTTTTGTGAGGCTGAAAATCAACATGTAAAGCTTTATGTCATAGACCTAAAGTGTGCAGTTGTTTGGCAGAAGTTAAAAAACAAGGCGAAGATCAAGCCCTAGAAAAGGCTTATTTTGACTTTGTAGCATATGTGCACAAACCCGTATTTATCCTCTGGAAGCAGGTAAGGAATATTGTATTGAATTAGAATAGAAACTGATACCCCATGGACTTTTGGGCGTGGGAATTTTTACAATTTTCCCTTCCTAGGTATTCTAGTTTCTAAAACAATAGAGAACTAGGCATCACTTCAGGATTCTGTGTTCAGGCACAACTGTAACTTATTAAGTGTTCCTGACCAGCATGTTCCTGAAGACATCTGTCTCTCCCACCACCTCCACCCCTCTGATATGGATATTACTTTTTTTAATTTCTGTCTCTCCTCCTCCTCTTACTTCTCCCCTGTCCTTCCCTTTCTCTTTCCTTTATATATCTTCTATATGATAACACTGAGTAGTAATTTACTTGTGGAGCATATTTACTATGTAATGAACGACAGCTTAGCTATTTGGGATTCAGGGCTATAGTGCAAAATCCAGGCACCCAAATTTCTGCCTCTTGAAAATGCCAAAATGCAAAATACTGCTGATTCCCTGTTGTGATTTAATGGTTAACAAGGTATATTTGAGGAAGTAATGTTTAAAATCAGATGTAAAGTGAGGCGCCTCAGTGGCTCAGTTGTTAAGTGTCTGCCTTGGGCTCAGGTCATGATCCCAGAGTTCCCAGGGTCCTGGGATCCAGCCCCCCACAGAGCTCCCTGCTCAGCAGGGAGCCTGCTTCTCCCTCTCTCTCTCTGCCACTTCCCCTGCTAGTGTTGCCTTGTGCTCTCTCTCAAATGAATAAATAAAATCTTTGAAAAAAATGAAATGTAAAGCATGAAAACTAACTCCTATAAGGGGTGTGTCTGTGTGCAGGCATGTGCAACTGTGCATGCCAGTGTGTGAAAAGAGTGCTTCAAACTGATGAAACACCCCTTGCTCAAAGGACTTGGGAGAGGGGAAGATTATGTCCTAGGAACTGAGAGAAGCAAATATATTCAGAGGGAAGCGAAGCTTTATAACATATGCTGAATTAGTTGAATTGCAGAGTGTCTGGAAAGAAGTGAGGACCAAAATCCTGAGGCATTTTCTCATCCTGCAATAGCCATATAAAGGGTCAGATAACAACTCTGGGCCCAAGCACACTATAGGGAACATGGATGGGAACCTGTATGAGATAGAGAGACTCCCTCCAAGATACCACACTCTCCAAGGATGAACCTGCAAAAATTCCACCTCACAAGGGGAGAAGGCAAAAGTATTCATTATGGCTTTGGCTTCAGGTGTCAGGAATCTTATAACTCTTCTAAAAGAAAACATCTTCAACTTAAGATGAACTATTTGGTGTATGTGCGTATGTGTGTTGTGTGTGTCAAGGGAGCGAAGGGGCCAAGAAGGTGGATATTCTTTTCTTTAATTTATTTATTTGAGAGAGAGTGTGAGACCTGGAGAGAGTGAGTCCAACTGGGCAGAGGGAGGGGGGCACGCAGACTCCCCACTGAGCAGGTGACTATAACTGTATTTTCTGTTCTTGTACTATGTGCACAAGCACCAGATAACTGCGGGAGGCCGGACAGCAGAATGGAGGCTGGGGGCCAGGGAAAGCAAGATGGTGCTTCCAGCTGGTCTTATATTGCCCCATAGCTCAAGTTGTAGTCATAGTACCAGCAGGGAAAGAAGGTAACAGTGGCTTGTCTAAGCAGCAGCATGATGTAAAGCGGGGGAGGCGAGTTGAAATGAACAAGTGAGGAAATGGTCGAAAAGCAGAGATCTGCCGGGGAAGCTAAAAGTTGACATATAAAGTTCTGTCTCTTTTGCCATCCATTTCTGTACAGTTGGATAAGTCAGTGAGGGCATAAGAAAGAACCTACACTGCTGCTCTCTTTGAAACAGAGTGTGGCTGAGACCATCTTTAATGTTGTGGAGCTTGGATGTTCCTGGACGGAGCTGGACGTGGCTCTGGACTGTCCACGTAGACACATGAGTGCTGGTCCCCAGCAGCAGCAAGTAAGGCTGAGTTCTCCGGGGTCCTTTTCTTGTTCCCCCCATCCCCAATAACAATAGCCACGACAGCAAAATGACCAGCTTTACCTTTAGTAGGGGAGAAAAAATATCTTGGAAAAAACTGCCAGTGTTTAAATAGAAGGGAATCAGAGAAAGTTCCGCTTCATTATGAATGGGGCTAACCTTGGCCTCAGGAAGCGGTGGCCATACTTCATTTTTTAAATGGAATCTTTGAAGTGGCTTCTAGAAAAATTGGTGGTGGATGTGGAATGGATATCATTTGTTTTAATTTAGGGCTTGAGAAACGGTTTACAGAGCTCTAAACTGGAAGTTAATATTAAGGCAAGGAGACATATAATAAGTGGAAACTTGGCCACAATGGTAGGAAACAAATGAGAGTTATAAATGGAACATCCCCCTCAGTCTGGAAAGCACATCCTAATCGTGGAGTAGAGAGATCTTTCTTGGGTTCCCAGGTCTTATTCTACTTTTTTATTACTTGAACATATGACTTCTTCAATTGTACATAATTGTATGGATGTCAAAAATACATAGTTATCAGCTATTTAATATAGAGAAATAATTCTGAGACTAGAGTTTTAAGTGTGGGATATGTATAACCACTCAAAACTGAAAGAGCAAGAAAATGAGGTGACAAAACATACAACATTTTAGTAATGGAAGAAACGTACATGAACCAATATACTTGTCTTAATTTTTTATGTAAAAGTTGACTTTCACCCTTCTCGTGGTCCCAAGTACCTGGGTAAAACATAAGTGAACAAATTATTTGATCTACTTAATACCAGACAATTGCACAATGTATATTTTTTTCTCATCCAAATGATTTGTCTTCATAACTGGGTAAGAATGGAGTAAAACAGTACCACAAACAACAGTATGTGCTAATTGGTAGCATGGAGACAAGACATAATAGGCAATATTTAAATTTCTCCCAAAGAAATACTTTGCCTTTTTTTTTTTTTCTTAAATGTAATAGACTCTTAGTTAATGTCTTTCTTCCTAATATTTTCCACATGTTTATTCTCCTTTAGAAAAACCTAATTATTTTCCTAATGTTCATATCAAAGCATTCATTTTTATATTGGCTCTTAGTATACCATATTTAAATGCTAGCAAAGAGCAAAATTTTTAAAGATTTTAATTATTTATTTGACAAGGGAGGGGCAGATAGAAGGAGAGGGAGAGGCAGGATCCCAGCTGAACAAGGAGCCGAATGTGGGGCTGGATTCTAGGATCTTAGGATCATAGGATCGTTACCTGAGCCGAAGGTAGATAGTGAACCAATTGAGCCACCCAAGTGCCCTACAGATATTTTGTATGTGGTTTATTTTTGAGGTTCACAAGGAAGACTTTTCAAAATTCCAAACACTGGCCATGGAAACTTGTTTTCATTTCTGCATCGATAGAGTGCATACAATGATGTCTCCCTCTTTAAATTCTGCAGAATTGAGATGAGAGGTAGAGTTTCTAGACTGATTGCCTTGATAACACTACATTTAATACTATTATCATAGTCATGGCAATTAAAACTACCAATAACGGGCGCCTGGGTGGCTCAGTGGGTTAAAGCCTCTGCCTTCGGTTCAGGTCATGATCCCAGGATCCTGGGATCGAGGCCCACATCAGGCTCTCTGCTCAGCTGGGAACCTGCTTCCTCCTCTCTCTCTGCCTGCCTCTCTGCCTACTTGTGATATCTGTCTGTCAAATAAATAAAATCTTTAAAAAAAAAAACTACCAATAACAATAGTAATAATAACTTATCACTCAATTTATTTGTGAGTAGACCCAGAGACATAAAAAGTTGCATTAAAAATGTGTTGTGTATATACATTCATTAGATGCAGTTTTTAAATATGAATAAAGATCTAAATAGGTATCAATGAGCAAGAAAGAAAATAAAATGGTTAAAATCAGATGCCCCTACAGAGGTTTACTAAACGGTTTCATCAATAAATATTTTATCAGACGCTCTTGTAGATGTTAGATTCAGATGCTAAAGTCCCTGAACAGTACTTCTGTAAAGAAAATTGTTTTAGTCTAACTCTGTATTTTCAAAACTTTTTGATTATATTTTTTCTACACAATTAACTTTCTCCAACACAGTATTCTGTTGGGATATATTTTCATGGAAGGTAGGATAATGTGTAAATTATTTTAAAAAAATAAATAAAAGAGGACAAGAAGTCCAGCAAAAGTATAGCATTGTCCAACTTTCAAGTGTGTACCAGCAGGGCTCTTGAGCCACACAAGTCAGTGGGAAAAAGATGAACAAAGTGCCTTCCTATTTTTTTCAAGTATTTGGATTGCTTATATCAGTGATGAAAAATGGCTAAATATTTGAATAATGTTGCTTTCTTTTGTTTATCACCAATATCTTTTTATTAGTATAAACTTCTCTCTGGTTTTAGCAAAAGGTGTCAATTGTTTTTTTTTTTTTTTTCAGAGATAACAATTTTTATCTATTTCTACAGTTATCTTTTTAATATTTTTATTTATTTGTCAGAGAGGGTGAGAGAGAGCCCAAGCAGGGGGAGCAACAAGAAGAGCAGGTAGAGGGAGAAGCGGGCTCCTGGTGGGACCGTATCTCTGGTCCCTGGGATCATGACTGGAGCCAAAGGCAGATGCTTAACCAACTGAGGCACCCAGGTGTCCTTCCACAGGTATTTAAAAGAGGGGGAAAAACTGTTTCTGAGCTAGATGGCATTTTAAACTGGCATTTAAGAATATAAATAAGCTTATGGAAATATAAAATAAATGAATTCTATACATGAATTCATGAATATATGAATAAAAGCATATAAAATACATGAATTCTATTGTCATGTGCTAAAAATGAAAGTATTTAATCTTTATGCAATGGATTATGCTTAGATCATAAGCTTGAAGCTCACCACAAAAGAAAAATGTCCAAAAATGTTCTGTCTGTCCTACAGTAATGCATCCATGCTGATTAAAGAGGCAAATGTTATAAAAATTGATTATCAGGGTTTTTTTTCTATTTAGAAAAGATTCTATGAGACTATAAAGAAAAACACTGAATTCATCAGCAGAATCTTTTTTATTTTTAATCATGGCTTAACTTTGCAAAAAAAAAAAAAAAATCATTGTTTCTTCAGCTATATCAGAATCTGTCCTTTACATCTGATTGACACTCTGGGATAAAGGGATATATGCATAGAGAACACTATTTAAACCTTGTGATCTTTCCCACCAGTCTCAGCTCTCGGGATCCAGGAAAATCCCTAACACACATTAGACCATCTTTCTTGGGACCCAGAGGCTGAGTGGGTTGGAGGGTGCAGTCCTGGAGAACAGGTGTGAACAGAAAAGTAGAATGAAGAATGATGCAGCTTGGAGTAGAAAGTGGAGAGTGGACCTACGTGATGTCTTCTCAGTCCCCATGAGCCTGAATGTGGTCTGTTGGCTTCATTTTCTTGAAATTACTTAGTGTTCTCCCAGTGGGTATGCTTTTTTTTTTCCACTGGAGACTTGCAAACAATATTATGCTAAGGCACTGAGTTTTCCATTGCCTACAAATTATGATACTGGGAAAGTTTCATATTTTTCTAGATTCCCATTTCCTCATATGAAAAACATCTGCCACCATAGAAAATAAAGAACATGTTCATATCTCTTTCATTAAATTTTCATCAATTCATAGCAGATATGGTTAATCAAAATATCTTGTTTTCTCTTAGAAATTTTGATTTTGTTAGCACGGCCATTTTATTCCAAAAATCAGATTAACGGATGTCTCTTTGTCTTTACCCTGAGTACTCCAAGTAAGACAGAAATCCTCAGCTGAAGTTGTAATTTCATTTCCTTTCCACATAATAATGCAAGTTTTGAATCAGGAGGGCAGACTCATCCTGGTAAATATTTTTATCAGTTTCTAAAAAATAGCCATTCTTAATTTAAAATGAATCATTGTTGCTGTTACCACCTTCAGGGAAAAAAATAACATCTATTCCTAAAATTATTTTCTTCCCACTCTAGTCTTTCTTCTCCTTAGACTTAACTTCGGCTTTTATATTGTTGGTAGCTCTTTGGGCCAGGATATGATATGATTCTTCTCTTGGCATAAGAGATGGAAACTTCAAAACTCACTATCTTTTCAAGCACCTCTCTTATTCATTCTGTAAATGTCTCATCTTATTGTTTCAATCTTGTGTTCAAGATCTTGTTTTCAACCAAGTACTCATCACATTTCTCTCAACACATATGGTTTCAATTTGGAAATCTTGTTGTTTTGCCCTATTTGTATAAAAACACATTCAGGTTTTCATTTTCTAATTTTTTCCAAGTTTTTTTTCTTTTTCCCTCAATTTTTTTTTTTTTTTTGTCTCTTGGGAAGTTCATATTTACAAGGAAACTGTATATACCACATATAATTTTGCCACTAAATGTAATGTGAACACTCATTTTCCTTTAGAATATTGGTGTGAAGTTGATCAGTTTGATAATCATGTAAAGTAGTATTCTCTTGACTCGTATTTGGCTTATTGTAATGTAACCAGTTAATGGTTAGATGCCCAGCACTGCAAACAAAAACAAGAACAAACACAGAAAATTGGAACCACTGATAATTCTACTAAGCCAAACTCAAGAATCCCTCAGCTTTATTGTTTGAACAACTTTCTCATAGGTTGCCAGATATTTCTAGCTCTGAGCTTGGAATAGGTGGGAGTAATATATGTTATCAATATGGTTGTTAGATCACACTGGCTCATTTTTATAAAACCACGTCTCACTGTAGCATACCAAACTTGGTTTTAGTGCTCTCAGTAAAAGTTAGATTCAGTAATAATGGAGGTAGAGAAGCTTAATAAGTTCATGTCAAATGTGAGATCTTGAATTAGAAGCTACAAAGTTTTTTCCTTATTATTGATAAATTTCTTTAATATAGAGCATGGAAATTATGCATATCAATTGTGAACCTTTAGAATTATTTTATAATTTATTCTAAAATGTTCACTTAACCAAAAATTTGTCTACCTTCCATGGGACCGTGTCTCTATTAAGTATGACAGAGAAAAAAAAAAGCAGATGCAATACCATCACTTTACTCAATAATATTTTCATCATTCAAAATAGTGAAATCATGTTGAATTGTTTAGTTAATATTATTTTCACCTAGGTGACAAATTTAGGTTCTACAGACTCATATTTTTAAAAATATGTGTAAATAATAATAACTAAAAATCAGGTTGTGGATACACATTTCTAAAGACTACTCAAGTAAAATATATTTTGTAATTGTCTTTCTGTGGTTTTACTGAGATAAAACTGATATCACTGTAAGTTTCAGCTATACCACATAATCACCCTTAATTAATTGTGAAATTATTGCCATGATCAGCTTAGTTAGCATCCATCATCTCATACAGATGCAATAAAAAGAAAATGCAAGACAGGAATACAAAACTTCTCCTTGATATGGGAACTCAGAATTTAACACCATCCCTGTATGTCATACAACGATCGCAACTATAGTCATCCCATTGTATGTTACATCCCAAGTGTTTATGGATCTTATAACTGGAAACTGGTACTTTTTGGTACCCTTTGACCACTTTACTCCCAATCCCCTCCCTCTACCAGGGTTCTATTTACCAAAAATAGGATCTTTTTTTCTTAGTTTGGTGGGAAGTTTTGTTCTTTGGGGTCAACATACAAGTGAGATCATACAGCAGTTTTCTTACTCTGTCTGATTTATTTCACCTCACTCAGTGCTCTCAAGGTCCAAACATGTCAGCAGAATGCGCAGGATTTCCTCATTTTTTTATGGCTGTATATACATACCACAGCTTCTTCCCTTCATCTGAAAGTGGACACATTATTTTCCTGTCTTAGCTATTTTAAATAATGCTGCAGTGAACATAGGATGCACATAACTTTTCAATATAGGTTTCTTTTGGATCTGTTCATAGAACTGGAAATTTCTGGGCCATAGAGTAGTTTTATTTTTTTGAGGATTATCCATTTTGTTTTTCATAGTGGCCATGCTTGTTTACAATTCCACCAATAGTACCTAAGAGTTCCCTCTCCTCCTCCTCGCAGAATTTGTAATCTCCGTCTTTTTGATGATGACCATTGTAGAGGTGCAAGGTGATAACTCATTGTCATCCCTTCTTCATCTCTTTAGGACAACTTGGCTGGTATAGATTGAAACCATAAGTGACTTTTAATCTCACAAAACAAACTGAGGGTTGCCGGGGGGAGGGGGTTTGGGAGAAGGGGGTGGGATTATGGACATTGGGGAGGGTATGTGCTTTGGTGAGTGCTGTGAAGTGTGTAAACCTGGTGATTCACAGACCTGTACCCCTGGGGATAAAAATATATGTTTATAAAAAATAAAAAAATTATTAAAAAAAAAAAAAAAAGATTTGAGAGAGAGCATGAGTGGGAGGAGGAGAGGGAGAGAGAATCTAAAGCAGACTCCATGCTGAGCACAGAGCTAAATGTGGGGTTCAATTTCATGAGCATGAGATCATAACCTTTGCAGAACCAAGTCAGACACTTTACAGACTGCACTACACAGGAATCCAGACAGTTTTTGTTTCAGTACTTGAGTATATCCTTTCATTCTCTCCCGACCTGAAAAGTTTCCATCAAGAAACCAATGATAGGGGCACCTGGGTGGCTCAGAGGGTTAAGGCCTCTGTCTTCAGCTCTGGTCATGGTCCCAGGGTACTAGGATCAAGCCCCACATCCGGCTCTCTGCTCAGCGGGGAGCTTGCTTCCTCATCTCTCTGCCTGCCTCTCTGCCTATTTGTGATCTCTGTCTGTCAAATAAATAAATAAAATCTTAAAAAAAAAAAAAAGCTAATTATAATCTTATGTGGGTTCCTTGCAGGTACTTCTCTATTTTTTTCCTTGCTAATTTCAACCCTCTTTTTTGTCTGACTTTTTAAAATATAGTTGATACAAAATGTTCAGCTAGACATAAAACACTACTATAACACTGTTGACAATATTCCCTATGCTGTACCTTTTGTCCCTGGGACTTATTCATTCCATAACTGGACTCTATGTCCCATTCCCTTTCATTAATTTTGCCCATCGCCCTCCCTCCCTCCCCTCTGGAAACCATCAGCTTATTATATATTTATGAGTCTGTTTCTGATTTTCCTTTGTTTGCTTTTTTAAAAAAATTTTCACATGTAAGTGAAATAATATTATATTTGACCTTCTTTGACTTACTACACTTAGCCTAATATCCTCCAGGGGCATCCGTGTTGTTGCAAATGACAAGAGCTTCATTTTTTGTGGCTGAATGATATTCCTGTGTGAGTGTGTATGTATCACTTCTTTTTATCTCTTCATCTATTGATGAGCACCTTGATTGCTTCCATATCTTGCTATTATGGATAACAATGCAGTGATAATAGGAGTGTATATATGCTGGTAGATACCCAGGAGTGGAATTACTGGATCATATAGTATTACTATTTTCATATTTCTGTGGAAACCCCATACTGTTTTCCAGAGTGACTGCACCAGTTTACATCCTCAACAACAGGGCACACTGTTCCTTTCACTTCACATCCTCACCAAACGCCTGTTACTTTTTGTCTTTAGGATTCTAATCATTCTGATTGGTCTGAAATCGTATCTCGTTGTGAATTGGATTTGCATTTCCCTGATGATTGGTAATATTGAGCATCTTTTCATGTGACTGCTGGCTATGTTTATGTCTTCCTTAGAAAAATGTCTATTCAACTGTTTTGTCCATTTTTAATGAGATTATTATTATTACTTGGTTTTGAGTTGTATATATTCTTTATTTTAGATATTTATGACTTACTAGTCATTTGTGGATATTTTCATTTTCATTGTCATTTATGGATATTTTCTCCTGTTCATGGGTTGCCTTGTTATTTTTACGATGGTTTCCTTTGCTGTGCAAAAGCTTTGTAATTTGGTATAGTCAAAATAACTTATTTTGTCTTTTGTTTCTCTTGCTTGAGGAGACATATCTAGGAAAATGTGACAAGGTCAATGTCAGAGAAATTACTGCCAATGTTTTCTTGAGGATTTTTATGTTTTGTTGAGGATTGTTATGGTTTCAGGTCTCACATTTAGGTATTTAATCCATTTTAGTTTATTTGGGGGCATGATAGGAGAAAGTGGTCTAGTTTCATTTTTTTTGCTTGTAGATATCTAGTTTTCTCAGCACCACATATCAGGAAGACTATCCTTTCCTCATTGTACATTCTTGCCTCCTTTCTTAAGGATTAATTGATCATATAAGAGTTGGTTTACTTCAGGGCTCTCTATTCAGTTGTCCTGATGTGTGTCTGTTTTTGTGCCAGTACCATACTGTTTACTGTGACTTTGTGGTATATCTTGAAATCTGAATTTGTGACATTCCAGTTTTTTTGTTCTTCTTTTCAAAATTGCTTTGGCTATTTGGGATCATGTGTGGTTCTCTATAAATTTGAGTAATACTCTAGTTCTGTGAAAAATGCCGTTGGTATTTTGATAGGGATCGCATTGAATCTGTAGATAGCTTCCGGTAGTGTGGACATTTAACAGTATTAAATTTTTCCAGTTCATAAGCATGGAAAATTTTGACATTTGTTTGTGCAGTCTTCAATTTCTTTTATCAACTTTTATAGTTTTTAGAGGACTTTCACCTCCTTGGTTAAGTGTATTCCTAGGTTTTTGTATTTTTTTTTTTTTTTTGTGGAATTACAAATAGAATTGTCTTAATTTCTCTTTCTACTACTTCATTATTAATGTATAGAAACACAAAAACTTTGCATATTAATTTTGTATCCTACAATTTTACTGAATTCACTTCTTCTAATTGTTTTTTGGTGAAGTGTTTAGGCTTTTCTGTGCATAATATCATGTCATTAGCAAATAGTAACAGCTGAACTTCCTGCCATTTGGATGTCTTTTTTACTTATGTGATTGCTGTGGCTAGAATTCAGTACTATGTTGAGAAAAGTAGAGAGCAGATATCCCTATCTTTTTACTGATCTTAGAGCAAAATAGTTATTGAGTATAATGCTAGCTGTGGGTTTTTCATGTATGGCCTTTATTATGTTGAGACATATCCCCACTCAATCCAGTTTGTTGACAGGTTTTATCATGACCTGATAAAATTTTGTGAAGTGATGTGAAATTTTGTCAAGTGCTTTTTTTCTGTATAAATTGAGATGATCATCTCATTGTTATCCTTCCTTTTGTTGTTTATCACATTGATTGATTTGCAAGTATTGAACCATCCTTGTATCCCTGGAATAAATTCCATTTGATTGTGATGGATAATACTTTTGCCATATTATAGAATATGGCTTGATATTTTGTTGAGGATTTTGCATCTATGTTCATCAGTAATATTGGCCAGTAGGTTTCTATTTTTGTAGTCTTTATTTGCTTTTGGTGTCAGGGTAACTCTGGCTTTGTAGAATATATATGGAAGCTTTTCTTCCTATTTAGTTTGTTGGAATAGTTAGAGAATAAATATTAACTCTTCTTTAACGTTTGATTAAAAATTCACCCGTGAATCTGTCTGGTCCTGGACTTTAGCTTGTTTGGAGTTTTTTGAGTACTGATTCAATTTTGTTGCTACTAGCTGGTCTGTTCAGATTTTTATTTCTTTCTGACTCAGTTTTGGAAGACTGCCTGTTTCTAGAAATGTATCTATTTTTCTTAGGTTATCCAATGTATTGACATATAATTTTTGGTAGTATTTTTTATAATCCTTTGTATTGCTGTGGTGTCAGTTGTTACTTCTTTTGTATATCTGATTTTATTCATTTGAATTCTGTCTTTTTTCTTGGGTATGGCTAAAGATTAAGCAATTTTGTTTGTCTTTTCAAAGAAGCAGTTCTTGGTTACATCAGTCATTTCCATTCTTTTTTGTTTGTTTAATCTTTCATTTGTTTCTTCTCTGATCTTTATTATTTCCTTCCTTGTGCTAATCTTAGGCTTTTATGTTTCTCATTTTCTAGGTCCTTTAAGCATAAATTCAGATAGTTTATTTCAAATTTTTCTTGTTTCTTCAGGTAGGCCTGTATTGGTATAAACTTCCTTTTTGCTGCATTCCAAAGATTTGGGGCCATTGTCTTTTCATTTTTCACACCATCATGATCAGAAAAGATGCACATTATTTAAATCTTAAATTTATTGAGGCTTGTTTGTGGCCCAAAGTGGAGAATGTTCCATGTGCACTTGAAAGAGTGTATATTCTGCTGTTCTTGTATTGAATTTCTCTGTTAAGTCCATCTCTGCTAATGTGTCATTCAAAGACATCATTTCTTTATTGATTCTGTCTGATCTATCCATTGATATAAATGGGGTATTAAAGCCCCCTACTATTATTATATTACCATCAACTTCTCCCTTTATGTCTGTTAATATTTGCTTATTTATTTAGGTGCTCCATTGTTGGGTGCATAGATATTTACCTTGGATTGACCCCTTCTGTTTTTCATTACAGTCCTTATTTTAAATTGTTTTGTGTGATATGAATATTGCTACCTTGGCTCCTCTCCCCACTTTTATTTGCATGGAATGTCTCTTTTTATCCCTTAACTTTCAGTCTGTGTGTGTATGTGTATTTAGGTCTGAAGTGATTCTCTTCTTGGAAGCATATGGTTAATCTTGTTTTTGGAAACCCATTCTGCCACCTTGTATCTTTAATTGGAGTGTTCACACTGTTTTCATGTAGAGTAAGTATTGTTAGGTATGTACTTATTGCCATTTTGTTAATTGTTTTATAGTTGTTTGTAGTTCTTTTCTGTTCTTCTGTTGATCTCTTTCCTTATGATTGATGATTTTCTGTAGTTTCTGTAGTGTTAGTCCTGACTTTCTCCTTATTTTTAAATGTATCTACTATAGGTTTTCAGTTTGTGGTTATCATGAAGTTCATACATTGCACCCTAAGTTTAAAACAGTGTATATTAAATTGAAGGTCACTTAATTTTAAACATATTCTAAAAGAACAGTTTTTATTCCCCAATCCATGCTTTATGTATGTGTTGTCATATTTTGTGTCTATTTTTCATAATTTTCTTCTGATTATGGTCTTTTCTTTTCCACTTAAAGAGGTCTCTCTCATCCCTAGAAGTCTGGTTTAGAAGTGATAAATTCGTTTAACTCTTGTTTGCCTGGGAACCATATATCCCTTTAATTCTGAATGGTAACCTTGCCAGGCAGATATTTTTGGTTGTAGGTTTTTTTTTCCTTTCAGCTCTTTGAATATATCATGCTACTCCCTCTGTCCTGCAAAGTTTCTATTGAAAAATCAGCTGATAACCTTATGGAGTTTCCTTTATACTTTTTGCATCTCTCTTGCTTTTAAAATTCTCTCTTTATCTTTAACCTTTGGCATTTTAATCATTATAAGTTTCATGTGGACCTCCTTGGATTAATCTTATTTGGAACTGTCTGTGCTTCCTGAACATGGATGTCTGTTTCCTCCCCCAGGTCAGGTATACCTTTTCAAATAAGTTTTCTGTCCCTTTCTCCCTCTTATCTCCTTCTGAGATCCCTATAATGTGAGTGTTTGTTTGCTTGATATTAATGAAAATCTTTAAGCTCTCTTCTTTTTTTAAATTATACTTTTCTTCTTCTTCTTTTTTTTTTTTAAGATTTTATTCATTAAGTGGAGAGAGAGAAAGAGAGTGCACACTAGTTGGGGAGAGGGGCAGAAGGAAAGGGAGAACCAGGCTGGCTCCCCACTAAGAAGGGAGCACAATGTGGGGCTCGATCCCAGGACCCTGAGATCATGACCTGAGCCAAAGCCTGATGTTCAACTCACAAAGCCACAGAGGCGCCCCTAATTATTATTTATTTTATTCAACATAAGTGCTGTTGTCCAGCTCAACTATTTGTTCTTCTGTATCTACTAAACTTTTGTTTTCTTTTAGTATATTTTTCATATTAGTTTTTATATTTTTCAACTCTTATTGGTTCTTTTCTATATTTGATGCCCCTTGGTTGAAGTTCTCAGTGAGTTCTTCTGCTCTTCTCTCCATTCCTCTGAGCCTCTTTTTGTTATTTTAAAATCTTTATCAGATATATTGCTTATCTCCATTTTATTTACTTCCTTTTCTCAGGTTTTTTCCTGTTCTTTCATTTGGAGATTTGTCTATTTCCCTATTTTGCTTGGCTTTCTGTGTTTCTGTGAATTAGAATAAGTTCTTGACCTAAACTTGAAGGAATGGTTTTATGTATGGTCACCCCCTGAAGTAGACAGTTTGCCTGGTGTCTCTAGCCGGCTAGAGCTTTATCTCTCATGAGTTCAAGCCCCCAAGGCACTCAGTGTTGGGGCTACCATTATGGGATGGCCACAGCTGAACTGGGCATGGCTTGGGGGCACTTCACCAGACTCTCTGTGGAGATGGAACCCTGACTAAATAGCTGAAGCTAAAGCAGGTGTAAGCTTATGTATCCTTGTGCTCTCTGCAGCAAGGGCATCTTGTCAGGACTGTTGAAGCTGAAGGTCAAGCTGGGATGACCTAGATTTCTCAGTACAGGGGGTGACCTGGTGGAGACCTAAAATCAAGGTGGGCACCAACTGGGCTTCCCAGGGTACACCAAGCATGGGACACCTTTGTTGTGTGAGGAGACATGAACCTGCAGGTCTTGGAGCACTGTGCACCAGAGGTACCCTAGGAAGGTATCTGGAGCCAAGGTAGTATGAGCCTGGAGTGTGCCAGTGTGCTTTATGCCAGTATTCTCTTGGTGTGATAGATGGAGCTACAGTGAGTGCTGACCAGTGTCCCGGTGTGTGTCATGCTAGGGCCAGCTCAGTGGGATGGCTATGTCTGGTGTCGTTTAGGGTCTCAGGGCCTAGACCATGTTCCCATCCACTCTGTCATTGTGGAGAGGAATCTTAAATCTCGCCTCTTAAATCTAGAGAGTATTCTAGTGACTTGCTGCTATTTTGAAGGATTCTAGTGCTCTTCCCTTTATATTCTGTTTGCTCTTTTAAATCACAGCTTTTGCTTTTGCTTTTGCTTTTATGGCTGCTTCTGCTTCTTCTTTCTTCTTCCTTCTTCTTCTTCTTCTTTTTTTTTTTTTTTTTTTTTTTCCTGTGCCTCAGTATGTCCAGGGCTAGTATGGGCTAGTGGCCCAGGACTCACTGAGGGGGCTGGTCAGTTAAGGCACCTGGAACCTTGCTTCCTTCTGTGCTATTAAGTTGTAGAAGGAACTTGAACCATGGAGCTGTCCAGCCCTTCAGACCCAGAGAGGTTTGTAGGGTTCTAGGTCTGGTTGTTTTACATTATAGTTGCCCTTTTAAACCATGGCTTTTTTTTTTTTCTGTGCCTTGGAACAGATCTACTCAACTCTCTCATTACCAGCTCTCCCTACTGTAGTTTGCGGTGTTGGGGTTCAGGGTTCCCTTCACTACATGTTTCCATCTCCCTTGCTGTTCTCTATGTGGTCTCTATCTTTTGTTGTGTAGAAGCTGTTCAGTCAGCACTCCCTTCTTCCTCAGGAGGAATTACATTATAAATAGGTATAGATTTGCCATGTTCACGGAGGTGGTGAGTTCATGGTCTTCTTATCTGACCGTCTTGGACTGGGATTCCCATCTTTGACTTTTGACAATTTAATATGTATCTCCATGTAGCATTATTTGGGCTAAAAGTATTTGGATCTCACGGGCTTCTTTGACCTGGTTATGTACTTTTCTCCCCATGTTTGGGAAGTTTTCAACCAGTATTGTTTTAAATATACTTTTTGTCCTTTTGTATTATCTCCTGGAATTCCTATGAGAATATGGTTCTTTTTTTTTTTTTTTTTCATTGTATCTCATAAGTTCTTTTTTTTTTTTTTTTTTTTTTTTTTCTTTTTTGGCTTTTATTTTAGTCAAGAATATGTAAGTTACCATCTTAACTATTTTTTTTTTATAATTTTTTTATTTTTTATAAACATATATTTTTATCCCCAGGTGTACATTTCAACTTTCTTTGTTCTTTCATTTTGCTTCTCTAGATAATTTCAAATGTCCTATCTAGGAGTTGTGGATTCTTCAGTCTGCAAGGTTGAGCCTGCTTTTAGAACTCACTTTGGAATGCACTTATGGTATTTTTCAGCTTGAGTGTTTCTATTTGTTGTTTGGTGGTTTCTATTTAACTTCTCATTTTGTTCATGTACCATTTTCCTAATTTTGTTTAGTTGTCTGTGTGTTCTTACAGTTCACTAAATTTCTTCTAGAGGACTCTTCTGAATTATCAGACAATTCATAGGTTTCCATTTCTTTACAGTTATTGAAGCTTTATTAATTTCCTTTCACAGTGTCCTATTTACCTGATTTTTTCATGGTCTTTGAGTCCTTATGCTATTATGTGCACATCGGAGTAAGCAATCTCCTCCCAACTTTGCAGGTTTGCATATGGGAGATAGTTCTTCACTATTCAGTTAAGTTTGAGTTTCTGGGTAATATTCTTGGGTAGATGGGGCTTGCCACTAGGGTCTATTTTTGGAAAAAGCAACTATTTGAGCTCAGAGGTCAGGGTTGGGGGGATGCCATTGATTGAAAACAGTTGGAAACTACTTATGTATGGTTCTATGTCCAAATGGGTTTGTAAGATGGCTCTATGGTTACGAGGATTCTTTGCTCAGGCTTACTAAATAGTTGTGATTGACTAGTATATTTACTAGTAACTGGGGGAATGGATTAGCTTCCCTGCTGTGACAGGGTTCTTTGTGATCTTAGATGACCTGTGTTCCTTGTTCCCTGACCCAGCAGAGCCACTGGCTTTACTTTGTGGTTGATGAGCTCTGTCTCCTGTCAGCTCAAGCACTGATCAGTTACATAATATCCAGGTATTCTTATCAGACTTTATGATCAGATAGGGTTAGGAGCTGTGCTCTGTAGTGGGTAGAGCTATGACAGCTCTCCTGCCTGGGGAGAACAGGTAGGGTGATGTCAGAAGCTACACCCAGCAGTGGGTGAGGCTATGAATTAAGTCCTCATCTGGATGTATCCCGGGAACCCTCCATGCTTGGTACTGGCTTTGCTCTATAGAGGGTTAGAGAAGTATCTATAGATAGGTGTGTGTATATAGATATATAGATATAGATATGTAATTTGAACAGTGAAGAGCTCTAAGTAGTGGGGAGAATGCATACAAGAGTAGATTTGGTTACTGTCAGACCTTGGAGAGTTTCCTGTATGAGCAGAGGGAATTTCCAGTTTCACAGAAAACCAAAGGTGGCAATATATGCACCAAACATGGAAGAGCTTTTTTATTTTGTTATACTTTTACTGTCAATAGACAGCTATGTTTGCAAGTCAGACAAGTTGATTAATGTCTTGTTTTATTGTGGAAGATGAATGGATATGATTCTGGGCGATGCAGAGATGAGAAGACAAAGTTACAGAGACCAGAGACACAGTAGAGCAAAACCTATTACAATAGTCCCTTCTGATAAATGATTAGGGGGAAACAGAATGAAGGACACATAAGAAAAATGTTATTTCAATGCAGACTCAGTGGGACTAGGAATTGCCCATTTATTTATTTATAGGTGAGAGTTGTTCAGGAAATCAGAGTAATAACTCCAAGACTGCAAGTATAAAAAACAGGGGATTAGGATATTTAATCTTTCTAAGATATTGTCAACTTTATGAGAAAAAATGAAATGTTCTGTTAATGATAGTCATCTGTATTTTATGAATTTATATTTGACATGACCACAACAAAATAATTCTTCAGGGCTGCCTCAATCTTTAAGGCAAATAGAACTTTAGAATGCCTGTCCACCTAATAATTTAACAGTACAGTCAAAACTAAATTTTGCATTTATTATTTTATTATTTAAAACAGGTTTAAAGGGGCATATTATTGTTTTTCTTCCCAGTTTTATTGAGATACAATTCAATGTATGAGTTCCAAGTGTAAAGAATAAACATTTGACTACCTATTTTGTGAAATTATCACAGTAACAAGTTTCCATAACATCTAACACCTCATATAGACGTGATAAGAAATGAAAAAAAAAAGTTAATCTTTTAACAGATTACTTTAAAGTTTCTGTGTATTTATTAGAGAGAGAGAGAGCACAAGCCACAGGAGAGGCAGAGGGAGAAGCAGACTACCTGATGAGCAGGGTATCCAATGTGGGGCTTGATACCAGGACCCTGGGATCATGACCTGAGCCAAAAACAGACACTTAAATGACTGAGCTGCCCAGGTACCCCTAACAATCATATAAAACAGTTGGGAGTATAATTATCATGTTGTCTATTCTATCACTAGTACTTATTTATAACTAGCAGTTGACATCTTTGACCACCTTGCTCCAGTTCCTTCTCCATCCACTTCTGGTAACCAAAATCCTGATCTCTCTAGGGTTTTGTGTATATGTGTGTGGTGTGTGGGTTTTAAATTTGGAGTGTAGATTTAAATGGCATAATTCAGTATTTGCCTTTGTCTAACTTATTTTGCTTGGCATAATTTCTTCAAGGTCCATTTATGTTGTTACAAATGACATGATTTTTTTTTTATTGCTGAAGAGTATTCCATGGGTGTGTGTGTGTGTGTACACGTACACACACATATGGAAACATCTTTAACCATTCATCCATCAATGGACACTTAGGTTGTTTTCACGTCTTGACTATGATAAATAATGCTTCATTGAACATGACATACAGATATCTATTTGAGTTACAGTGTTCCCATTTCCTTTGGATATAGCCCCAGAAGTGAAATTGCTAGATAACACGGTAGTTCTCTTTGTAGTTTTTGTTTGTTTTATGAACCTCTGTACTATTATCTTTTGTGGCTGCACCAGTTTATAATCCCACCAACAGTGTACAAGATTTCACTTTTTCCTCATTTTTACCAGGACTTTTTTCATGTCCTTTCAATTATAGCCATTTTAAGAGGCACGAGGTAATATTTCATTGTGGTTTTAATTTGTGTTTCCCTACTGATGAGTGATGTTAAAATCTTTTCATATGCTTCTTGGCCATTTGCATTGTGTCTTTGGAAAAATGCCTACTCAGATCTTTTGCCCATATTTTTTTAAAGTAGGCTCCATGCCCAGTGTGGAGCCCAACATGAGGCATGCCCTCACAACCCCAAAATCAAGGCCTGAGCTGGGATCAAGAGTCAGATGCCCCCTTTTGCCCATTTTTTAATTGGATTTTTATTTTGTGGCTGTTGAGTTGTATGAATTCTATACATAATTAGGATATTAATCTCTTACCAGTTAATGATTTACAAATTTTTTTCTCATTCTGTAGATTTTTTTCATGTTTTTTTTTTTTTCTATACAGAAGCTTTTTAGTTTGATGTAGTCCTAACTTTTTGTTTATTTATGCTTTAGGTGTGATAACCAAATAATCATTGTCAGAGTCATATCAAGGAGTTTTTACTGTTTTCTTCTGGAAGTTTCATAGTTTCAGATCTTACATTTTAGACAGTAACTCATTTCAAATGAATTTTTGTGAGTAGTATAAAAAAGGGTCTAGTTACATTTTTTATATGTAAAATCCAGTTTTATCCCCACCATTTATTGAAGAGGATCTTTTCTCCATTGTCAAATATTAAACATACTACTTAAGGTTATTTTCTGAGCTTTAGATTTTGTTGCATTGATCCTTTCTAATGACAGTACCATACTGTTTTGATTACTATAGTTTTGTAGAATAGTGCAAAGTCTGATGCCTTCTACTTTGTTCTTCTTTCTCAGTTTTGAATCTTCTGTGGTTCTATATATCTATATCTATCTATATGGATTGTTTTTTCTCTACCTATGGAAAAAGTACAATTGGAATCTTGATAGGGATTGCATCAAATTTCTAGATGGCTTTTGGTATTGTTGACATTTTAATAGTATTCTTCCAATCTATGAACACAAGATACTTTCCATTTATTTGTGGTTCCTTCAGTTTCTTTCATCAGTGTTTTCAGAGTAATTTCTTGATTTCTTGGTTAAATTTATTTGATGGTATTAAAAATGGGATCAATTTCTTTATTTCTTTTCCAGATAATTCATTGCTGTAACAGTTTTGTGGTTGAGTCTTTAGGATGATCAGTACAGAAAACTATGTCATCTGCAAGTAGAAACAATTTTACTTCTTTTTCTTCTTCTTTTATTTTATTTAATTCTTATGGCTTTCATTTTGTTGCCTGATTTATCTTGTAAGGACTTCCAGTACTATGTTGAATAGGAGTGAGGAGAGTGGACACCTTTTGCCTTAGTCCTGATTTTAGAGGACAAGCTTTCAACCTTTCTCCCCTGAGTACAATTTTTTTTTTTAAATTATGAATGAGTGTTCATTGGGTACTTTTCCTGCATCTACTGTGATGATGATTGGATTCCTTCCTTTCATTATAGTAATGTGATTTAAGTAATGTAGATGTTCAACCATCTTTGTACCCCAGAGGCAATACCCACTTGATTGTAGTGAACGATCCTGTTAATGGGCTGCTCAATTAATTTTATTTTAGTATTTTATTTTGGCATCTATATTCATCATGAATACTGGTGTGTGGTTTTCTAGTAGTGTCCTTCTCTGGCTGTGGTGTCAAGGTAATATTGGCCTTGTAAAATAAATGGGACTGTTCTCTGAAGGACTGGTATTAAATTTTTAAGCATTCATAAATATCACTATCAAAGACATCTCTTGGGCTTTCTTTTGTTGGAAGAATTTTTACTTCTTGCTTATTTAGTCTTGGTAGGTTATATGTTTCTAAAAATTCTTCCATTGCTTCTACTTTGC
This sequence comes from Mustela lutreola, assembly GCF_030435805.1. Classification (NCBI taxonomy): domain Eukaryota; kingdom Metazoa; phylum Chordata; class Mammalia; order Carnivora; family Mustelidae; genus Mustela; species Mustela lutreola. The sequence goes on along the minus strand of NC_081295.1, from coordinate 102,124,980 downwards.
CCAGTTGGCATATAGTTGATCATAGTAGCATTTTACCTTCTGTTTCTCTGGTATCAGTTGTAAGGATTTTTTAATTTTTTTCTCCTTAGTCTAGATAAAGCTTCCTCAACTTTAACTTTTCAAAGAATCCTGAATTTCCTCTCTTCTTTTTCTTTCTTCCCGTTTTCTAACTTTGGGTTCAGTTTGTTTTCTTATTGTAGTTCCTTTGCTTTGCTTGAAATACATTTTCTCTCTCTTCACACTTATTGTATGTGTCTTTAAGGGCTAATGGGGGGTCTCATGTAGGGGGCATATTAATATGTCTTATTTTAATCAATTCAGCTATTTTATGTCTTTACATAAAAATGGAAGAAACTCTCTTATCTAAAGTAATCACTAATAGGTAAAGATGGTGACATCTGCTTTTGAAGCTATTGTTATTGAATTCTTCAGTTCTGAGATTTTGTTTCTGTTTCTTTGTGAAACTTCTCATTGTTTTCCTAGTTATGATCACTTGTATATATGCTCTTATAGTTCACTAAACTTCTTAAAAGCATTATTCTGAAGTCTTTGACAATACTACATAGATCTCTATTTCATTAGAGTTGTTGGAGCTTTATTAGTTTCTTTTAGTGGTATCTTTGCCTGATTTTTGCATTTTTAAAAAATATTTATTCATTTGACAGAGAGATCACAAGTAGGCAGAGAGTCAGGCAGAGAGAGAGGGGGAAGCCGGCTCCCTAACGAGCAGAGAGCCCCATGTGGGACTCGATCCCAGGACCCTGAGATCATGACCTGAGCCAAAGGCAGCAGCCTAATCCACTGAGCCACCCAGGTGCCCCGTGATTTTTGCATTTTAATAAGAAGGCTGCTTTTCTAAACTTTGCAGACTTGCTTTGTCATAAATAATATAGCACCCATCAGTTTGGGTTCTTAAAGTGTCTGCTGGTAATGTCCTTGGGTTTAGTGTTCATGTCTATTTTGCAGAGTCAATTGTTCAAGCTTGCCATCAGTGATTGGAGTTGTACCATTGGGTAAGTGCAGTTTGATTTGGACCTTTGGCTTGGTTCCCTGCCCCAATGAGGCTGAAGGATGGTCTCACTGGTTTGGTAGGTTCTCTGGTCAGGTTACTGGATGGTTGTGACTGGGTACTGTAATCAGCTTTAGAGGGTGCTATAACTTGTGTTTCCAGCCGCGTTGGAGCAACAGGACAACAACATGTTGTTGCGCAGCTTTCAGGCGCTCCCATCAGCCCTTCTGGTCAACTGGGGCCAGGCTGGGCTACAGCACGTTTGGCAGTTATTTAGCTCCCTGATCTGGGCAAACCAAGCTCAAGGATTGGTAACGCTCTTTGAGGGTTGGGATCACACAGGCATTCAACTGATCTCCCTGGTCCTAGTGGACCATTGGTTTGGTTCTGCCCTTAGCTAGTGGAGATGCTGCCTGTATGAATGTATTCTGCCAAGACTAGAGTGTTGACTGTTACAAGCCACTACACCTTTCTCTGTCACATGCAGGTTTTCTTTCCTCAATCAATACAGTGCAAGACCCCAGTAGGATGTCACCCAGCCAGATGCACCGTGAGGCTTCCCCACCCCCCCTTGGAGGCACCTTTTTTTCCCTGGGGAGACCTTTCAGCATGGTCCTATACTTACCTAGGAGAGTGGCAGTGCAGTCTCCTTGTAGCTACTTTCTAATGCAGTATGCCTTTGTCCCTTAGGTCTCATTCCCCTGTTCTAGGATTGTCTTAGGGGGTGTGTTATCCATGAGTAGTTGTTCTTATGGGGGAAAGCAAAGTCAGGAACAATGGATATTGCCTTCTAGGTGATGTCATTCCTCCTATAGGTTGGGTTTTAACACCCCAAACCATTATTTTTAAATATTTGGAAGCTATAGCTAAGCACAGGGAAAAATTCTGTACTTATAATTTCACCATGTAGGGGAAATTATTACATATGTAAGACTTATTTTAATAATTAATCATATACACACATAATTAATCATATACACACATAATTAATGTTTTTGATCATGTATTAAGCTAAAAAACCTGTACCTCATGATCCCTACTGCACCCTACACATACTTAGAGGCAATTTGAGGGTTAAGAATTGATTTTGGGTGAGAGGTAAACTTGGAAGTAATTAGCTGTCGATAATATTTAAATCCAAGGGTATGCATAAGATAATAGCGAAGAAATGAGGACAAAAGCTGAACTACCAAACTATTATATCAGTAGATCAAAGCAGATATTGAAGAAACTGAGAAATAGTGTCTCATGGGGTGGAAGAAAATCAAGTTACTCTTGATTCCTAAACTTTCAAGGAAAAAGTATTTCAAAGAGAAGAGGGAATCAATGGTCTTAAGTGCTGGATAGAGGAATACTGCATATCGATAACATTATCTTTTCTTAATGGCTTCTGCCTTTGGAATTGTGCTTAGAAGAACCTTTAAATTATATAATCTGCTTACCTGTCTTTTCTTTGGCTTCATTTCTTATATTCCAATATTTTATCCAGTTGTACTATATTTTAATTTATGGTAAAAGAATTTTTAATGTAGTTATTATACAACTTCTTTCCTCACCAATAGACAATGTTAAGCTATGACAAATGCTAGATTTTTATACTTTTTTCTCTCCCACCTAAGGCAACTGTGGCTTACTTACCAAGGTTAGATTAGTTGCCCAAAGGCACCAACTTGAAAGGTAATAGAATTAGGATAACAAGTTAGGTTATCTTGTCTCTTCCTGTCAGTTTTGTCTATTTATTTCATGCAAGTGTCATACCTTTAATTACTGTGACTTTTTATTAGAGATTTAATCTAATATGGCACAACCCCTGTATTTAGTCTTTTTATCAAACCTTTAAATATTTGTCTCATTTAACTAAATTTATCTAAAACCTCATCCTTCAAATATCCATTGAAGACATAAATTTAGAGAGGAGCGACATAAGAATATTATCTCTCCATTCAATAAATTGGTATATTTTACTTTTTTTCATGTTATAATTTATATAAAAATGAAATAGGTTATTTCAGTAGATGGCTTACAAATTTAGATTTCTAACCCTGGATGAGAATTGTTTAAATATATGCTTATGTTTTTCTTCCTGATTTTGGGTTGCTTCTTTCTTATATTTTTTCCATCTTTTTCTCCATGAGGCTCATTTCCTCATTAATTTTGGGGGGAAAAACTTTCCTTACAGGATATGGAAAATGTTTACAACATCCATTTCCTGAGGTAAAAAGTTGAGGTTTGAAAAGGATGCTTTCAGAATTAGATTCCCTTTACTTTGATCTCATAATAACTATAGATAACTAAATAAAGGTCATATTTCTTAGTAAAATGTTTCCAATTCAGTAAACATTCTTAAAGGAAACATTTGTTTCAATAACCAAAACCCACTGTTTTCACTCAAAGTCTAAATTAAAAGAATACTGTTTCTATTCTGTAAGGAAAGAAAATCCTATTTATTTTTCTACATAGACATTTTGGAACACTTCCCCTTGAAAATACACAAGACTTTATGGGTACCAGACCTTCAAGCGAAATATATTAGCATTCACATCAACTCTAAGAAGGCCAACAGTTATCCATAGTGTATCTATTAAAAAGAAAGGGAGATACTGAAACTAAGCAAGGTATTTTAATTAAAATATAGCTTTCTGAATTTGATCCTAGTTTATTTTTGACTCATTTTTTTAAATATAAAGGTATAGAACTTCCCAAGAGTTAAGGATCACCAGAGTGTGTGAGATTATATTAATTCAAAATAATGTGATTTAGGAATGTTACTATGTTTGCCAATGTGGTGTTTGGTTATTAAAAATCATGGTATTTACTGCAGGCTAAAGAAACAAATGGTATGTTCCCATCTGAAATCCTAGGTGAGTGTGTTCTTTTGTGGCATGGGTTGGAAGATGTGACTGTATTACAAAAAAGTTAAAGTAAAAACATAGAAGTGACATTAGGGAAGAGGCAGACGAAGAGTAGCCTCTCTTGGCCATTTGGCCTGAGAAGTAAATTGAAAAAAAAAAAAAAGACATTTGTAATGAAATAATATTGAAGGGAACAACAATACATATAATATTAGATGAGCTGTTAATTATATTAACTACTTACCTTCTTAAAATTTTAGGTGCTTGAGAATCTTGCTAAGTTGCTTGTCAAAGTGACTTTATATTCTTGCCTGACAGAAATAGGCTGGACCAAAGTTACAGGTAGCCCCTGCAAAGGGGATGCCCTAAAACATGCCCTAAAATCTGGTTTGCTTCTTGTATCTCACTTACTTGTTTTTCATCCCTGCAAGAATTTGAGTTATAGTGGTTGCTGGGTTTAAGACATAAAAATACTGGGACCTCTTCCTAAGCCAGGATTCAATCAGAGTCTGTGGTCTTAGAAATTCTAGATCAGATTAATTGGAATTATAGTTTAAAATGAATCCTGTTGAACTACAGTCAGCTAAAGCAAATGAAAGTAGTAGATCTATACACATGTACGTTTATAATTATCTCTGTGTATTGTTTTAACCTTCAGACTTTTTTTTTTTTAAAGATTTTATTTATTAATTTGACAGAGAGAAATCACAAGTAGATGGAGAGGCAGCCAGAGAGAGAGAGAGAGGGAAGCAGGCTCTCCGCTGAGCAGAGAGCCTGATGCGGGACTCGATCCCAGGACTCTGAGATCATGACCTGAGCCGGAGGCAGCGGCTTAACCCACTGAGCCACCAAGGCGCCCCTAACCTTCAGACTTTTACACAAATGATTTCCTTTAGTTGAAAAAAAAATTACCTTTAAATATTTCAAGTGAGTTTCTACACTGTATGGAGATCTTGTCCTAATACAAAACTGGGTGGGTGTGGGGAACCAGCATAGATATAAAGTGTAAGATTATAGGAGAATCACTTGTGGTTATATAAATGAAAAAGTTACGATGAGAGCAACAGGGAATTTATAATTTTATATTCAATGAAAATTCAAAGGAGATTTATTAAGACTTCGTATTTCAATACATAATGCTGCACTCAAATGTAATATAAGGAAAAGTGTTCTGTTTTAAGTGTTGTCAGAGGTTGTGACTAAGAACAATAGGGGTGGCAAATTGTTCTCAGCAGACAGTAGAGGCTCCCATGCAGAATGTGGAAAGGCTGGTAAAGAGCTTTATAAAAAAGCCCAAGCCTGGGGAGAATAGGACTTGATCTTTAAGATGGAAGGATGTATGGGTGATTTTGAGAGTCCCTTCATTTTGGTTTATAGTCAAAGCCACATTCAATTCCTTGTTAGAAGATAAGGAAAAAATAAGACAAATTAAGACCTGAGGACATTTTAGATCTACTATCTCCCATTTAAAAAAAAAAATGTATAGGACATATTGGTGAAGAATAAATTTCTAGAGAAATATTTCTCCATCAATATGAAGTTATATATTTATCATGAAAAGAAATTGAAGTGACATTCTCTTTCCCTCAGTATAGTTCTATGTGAGAATAACCTGGAAAAGACTTGGTTTACAGGGTTGACATCACCAAGATGTTGACATAGTGCTACTTGTGAGAAAAAGTGAAGTCAGAAGTAACAACTATTCAGGGACAAGGCACTACTCAGAGAATTGTAGAACACAGGAGTAAGTCTGAAGTACCACCTTGCACCTGAGAGACCAACACAACATGAGAAGGGTAAGATGAACAGATACATATAAGCACATTTCCCTTTTCCTGGGCTACACAGAACCATGTAATAAGTCTCCCCTCTGCCTCTCATTCCTCCAGTGGGAAGAGAGAGCCCAGGTGTCACATCCAGCCACTGCCTTTTCCACCACTGTGGGTACATCTACTGATTTCACCTCAGAGTTTTCAAGGGATACTGCAGGGCTCAACCTTTGGGAATCTAATTGTTCTGAGGGGAAGGAAGAAAGGGCTCCCAAAAAACAGTACTTGATTCTTGACAGGGTAATTTATATCCACACAATCCAAGTACAAATCCACACTAGTAGTTTTGTTCATCTGCAGATCCAAGTTGGTGGTGGACTCTAACCAGAGAGCTTAGTGAGGTGGAAGTCTGCCTAGTTTGCTTGCCCCGAAGGCTGGTCTGTCCCTGCCTAGCCAGAAGAGCTGAGTCATAACCCCACCAATTCCTGATTGATTTATGACCCCTCCCAACTAGAAATCATGTTCAGGAAATTTTGAGAACCTGGAGTGTGCCATCATAGACCACCTAGTGTGGAGTGTAGCCTAAGTGCCCCCTGACAGGAAGAATGAGAACACCTGAAAACTGTAGTCAGGCAGGTGGACAGACCTCCTTGCACACACAGCAAAGCCAGTGGCTCTATTCTTGCATACACATCTGCTTGTGTCAAGACCACAGACACTTCAAAAACACAAATGTAAGATACCAAAATTTGTGGGTCACAGCAAAGGCAGTTCATAATGGTAAATATCCTAATTTTACAATTCAAGCAACCAGAACAAATTAAGCCCTAATGAACAAAATAGGGAATGAAGAGACAAGTCCATAGATATTTTCTATGAAGAGCTGGTTCTTTGAAAGGTAAATGAATTGGCAGACCTTAAGAAAGGAAAGAAATGTCAACCACCAATAATGGGTTAGAAACGACTATGAACAATTGTATACCAACAAATTGGACAGCCTGGAAGAAATAGATAAATTCCTAAAGACATATAACCAACCAAGACTTAATCACAATGAATTATAAGATCTGAACAGACCTACTACTACTACTAAGGAAATTGAACCAATAATTAGAAACCTCTCAACAAACAAAAGTCCAAGAACAGACTGCTTTGAGTAAGAAGTCATACTAGCCCTTCTCAAAATCTTCCCAAAACTATAAAAAAGGGTATGCTTCCAAACTCATGAGGCTAGCAGTCTTAGGCAGCCAAAATAAACAAACAAACAAACAAAACAACTACAGGCCATATCCCTGATAAATTTAGATGCAAAAATCCTCAACAAAGATTAGCCCACATTTAACACATGAAAAAGCTCATATAGCTATTCAAGTGGAATGTATTCCAGAGTTGCAAGGATGGTTCAGCGTTCATGAGTCCATCAACATGATATACCATGTTAACAAAAAGAATGATAAGTCATATGATCATCTCCATAGATGCAGAAAAGGCCTTTAACAAAACAAAGTCCATTTATAATACTAATTCTCAACAAAGCCTGGGTAGAGGAAAGAGCACTCAACAAAGACCAGATATGACAAGTCTGCAGCTAACATGATACTTGATGAAAAGCTGAAAGTTTTTTCTCTAAAATCAGAAAAAAGACAAAGATGTTCACTCTTTCCACTTCTATTTAACATAGTACTGGATGTCTTAGCCAGTGTAGTAAGGCCAGAATAAGAAATAAAAGGGATCCAAAGTGGAAAGGATGAAGGTAAAGTGTCACTGTTTGTGGATGACATACCACATATTAAAAAGCGTAGAGACTGAACCAAAAAAACCTCTTAGAAATAATAAACAAGTTCAATAAAGTTGCAGTAAATTTATCTAAGGAAGTTAAAGGCTGATACACTGAAAACTCTAAGATACTGATCAAAGAAATTGAAGAAGATACATATAATTGGAAATATAGTCCTGTTCATGGATTAGAAAAATTAATATTGGTAAAATGTCCATATTATGCAAAGCAATCTACAGATTTACTGTAATCACTATTAAAGTTCCAATGGCATTTTTCCATAAAACAGTTTTAAGATTTATATAGTACTACAACTGGTAAAATCACTAGATAAAAATATGGGCGTTCCTCAAAAAGTTAAAAAGAGAACTAATTATAATCCAGCAATCACACTATTATTTTCCCCAAGAATGCAAAAACACTAATTCGAAGGGATACATGCATCTCTATGTTTATAGCAGCATTACCTAGGATAGCCAAGATAAGGAAGCAGCCCAGTGTCCATCGATTGATGAACTGATAAAGGTGATATATATGTTGTGTGTGTTTATACATACACACAGGAATACTATTCAGCCAAAAGAATGAAATCCCACCATTTGCAATAACGTGGATGGAGACAGAGAGTAGAATGCTAAGTGAAGTCAGAGAAAGAACGGGTACCATATGATTTCACTCATCTGTGGAATTTAAGAAACAAATGAGCAAAGGGGGGAGAGAGAGAGAGAAACCAAAATACAGATTCTTAATTGTAGATAACTGATGGCTACCAGAAGGGAAGTGAGTGGGAGAATGGTTTTAATAGGTGATGGGGGTTAGGGAGTACACGTAATAAGTCTTGATTGATAAGCATTGCGTCATTATGAAACTGTAGAAACTCTATTTTGTACGCTTGAAACCAGTGTAATACATGCAGTTAATTGTGATTAAAATAAAAACTTTAAAAAAGACCCCAAATATTCCAAGTAATCTTGAAAGAACAAAGGCAGAGGAATAATACTCTGTTATTTCAGAATGTATTATAAACCTACAGTAATTAAAACAGTGGTATTGGCATAAAAATAAATGAATAGCTCAATGGAACAGAAGAGCAGCCAGAAATAAACCTGCAAATACAAGGTCAATTGATTTTTGGCAGAGGAGCCAGACATATGCAATAGGGAAAGGATAATCTTTATGATAAATGGTGTTGGGAAAATAAGATTGCCACATGCCACAGAATGAAACTAAACTAGAATGACACCATAAAACTTCTAGAAGAAAACATGGTGGTAATTTGGCACATCCATTATAGAAAATGGTATGGAGGTACCTCAACAAAATTAAAATTAGAGGGGCGCCTGGGTGGCTCAGTGGGTTGAGCCACTGCCTTCGGCTTGGTTCATGATCTCAGGGTCCTGGGATCGAGCCCTGCATCGGGCTCTCTGCTCAGTGGGGAGCCTGCTTTCTCCTCTGCCTCTCTGCCTACCTGTGATCTCTCTTTGTCAAGTGAATAAAATCTTTAAAAAAAAAAATTAAAATTAGAACTACCATTTGATCCAGCAATTTCATTTTGAAGTGGAAGTTATTTGAATGAGATGAAAATACTAATTTAAAAAATGATACATGAACCAACATATTTACTGAATCATTATTTACAATTGTTAAATATCGAAACAAGTGCCCACTGATTAATAAAGATGTTTATACAATAGAATATTTAGCCATAAAAAATGAAATTGTTCCATTTGCAGCAAGGGTGGATTTCAAGGGCATTTGTTAAGTGAAATAAGTCAGGTAGAGATAAATGCTGTATGATCTTTCTTATATCTAGAATGTAAAAAAAAAACAAAAAACAAAAAAACCCTCATAGATACAGAGAATATATTGGTGGTTGTCGGGGGTTCCTGAACTATTTTTTTAATAGAATAATTTATAATAAAAAATATGACACCTTTTATCCATTTCAAAAATATTTTTAGAAAGAAAATTCAACAAAAAGCTTTAGCAGCCTTGAAGCCACTTCTTCCACTGTACCCAGGCTAGAAAATCAATTTTTGCCCCACTTATTGCTGACGGCAGCCTTCAGCCCTTCCAACCAGGGAACTGTATCAGAGTGCATAGAGCGCTGCAGGGCCCATCCAACAACCCTGCCTACAGTGGCACTTAAGAAGAGAACACAGCTGTGGCTTTCCTTAGCTGCAGAGAAAAACTGGTGGCCTCACTTGACCAGGATATTCAGTGTACCTTTTTGTCTGATTAGAGCCCCCATATAACAACCCATTATAAGCCCTGGGTCTTCTCTTGCTTTCCTCCCATGCAGGGAAGCTAATTCATAGCCCCAGATAATACTGACTAGACTACCCAGTCATGAACATCATCTAATAAGTTTGACTAGAGAATTAAGGAAACTGATGAATGAACCAATTTATAGCCTCATCTGGGTATGGAACCAAGCCAGCAGCCCTATCCAATTGTTTTCAGCCAGTGGTACACTCACCCTGAACTTCAAGCATGACCATTTGACTCACCCTAAAATAGACATAGTAGTAGATCCCATTTGGTCAAGGACTTTACAGTTAAACATAGAACCAAAACTGAACAAACTGTTGGAGAACTGTCTCTGACAAAGAGAACCTGCAAAGTTTGGAAGATGAGACCACTTAGGTGCTCAAACAACAGTATTACAAATCAAGGATCATGAAAATGGAGATAAATTTGACACAAAGGAAATTTAAAAAGCTGTAACAACTGATCCTAAAGAAATTAAGACCTATGAATTCTCAATTCAAAATAATCATTGTAAACTTTTGTGAACTACAAGAACACTAATTAGGAAAACAATATATGAGCTAAATGAGAAGTTCAAGAAACTACCCCCACACACAAAAACCTAGAGCTAAGAAATAAAATAAATGAAAGGATATGTTCTTTAGATTCAAAAGCTGATTTGATCATACAGAAGGAAGAATAGGTGACCTGAAAGACAGGACATTTGAAATTATTCAGACATCAGAGGAGTAGAAGGAAAAAAAAAAAAGAAGAAGAAAGCCTAGGTGCTTATGAACACAATGAAAAGAAACAATATTTGCCGTAGGAATTCTGGGAGGTGAAGATAAAGATAAAAATGACAGAAAATATATTTAAAACAATATTGACTAAAAGATTCTCAAACCTTGTAAGGGAAACAGGCATCCAGATTTAAGAGGCCCAAAACACTCCAAATAGAGTGACCTGAATAAGGCTATACCAAGACATATTACAATTAACTTATCAAAAATCAAAAAATTCTAAAACAACAAGAGAAAAGGGGAAGTTACATAATAGGGAAGCCTCATAATAAGACTGTCAATAGATTTCTCAATAAAAACTTTTCAGCCCAGAGGAGAATGAGATGATATATTCAAAATATTGAAAAAAATCAACCAATATTTCTATACATGGGAAAGCTTTCCTTCAGAGATTAAGGAGGGATAAAAGTTTTACAAACAAAACAAAGTTGAGGGACTTCTAGTCCTGCCTACAAGAAAAGTTATAGAGGGGAAATAAAAAGGGCATTAATTAAGTCATAAAAATATCAGGGCTATTAAAGTTACTGGTAATAGAAATAGGTAGTCAAAGTTGGATTCTGTAGTGTGGTAATGGTGGTATATAATTCACTTACAACGTGATTTAAATAATGCTTAAAAATGTAGTTACGGGGATGCCTGGGTGGCTCAGTTGGTTGGACGACTGCCTTCAGCTCAGATCATGATCCCGGAGTCCCGGGATCGAATCCCACATTGGGCTCCCAGCTCCATGGGGAGTCTACTTCTCCCTCTGACCTTCTCCTCGCTCATGCTCTCTCTCACTGTCTCTCTCTCTCTCAAATAAATAAATAAAATCTTAAAAAAAAATGTAGTTACGGTTATTTTTACTATAATAATATTGCACAATATAAAATATGTAAATTCTAACACCATTAAACTAAAAGTGTGCAGAAAGAAGAAATGAAAGTGAAAAGTAAAGTAATTCCATTGCAATTAAGTTGTTATTACTTTAAAATAGAGGGTTAGAGTTTTAAGATATCTAACATAGACTCATTACAACCACATAGAAAGACTAGTAGTAATAACATGTGTTAAAGAAGTCAAAGTATACTGATACCACAAGGTATCAAAACACAAAAAAGGGACAGTGGGCTAAGAAAAAGGAACAATAGATTCACAAAAAAGCAGAAAACAATAAACCAAATTTTTTTTTTTAATTTTTTATTTTTTATAAACATATATTTTTATCCCCAGGGGTACAGGTCTGTGAATCACCAGGTTCACAGACCTAATAATAAATCCTAAATGTATTAAATTTTTCAATCAAAAGACATAGAGTGACTAAATGGAAAACAAAATGGAAAACATGATCCAACAATATGCTGCCAATAGGAGACTCCCTTTAGCCTTAAAAACAAACAGACTAAAAACAAAGTAATGGAAAAATCTCATTTTCAGTGTTAACCACAAAAAAGCAGAGGGAGATAGATAAAATCTTTAAAAATAGGAAAAAGGTACAAAAAGGCCATGCGTCAATCAAGAAGATGTGACTACTAAATATTTATGTGTCCTACATCAGAGCACCTAAATATATAAAGCATAAACTAAGGGAACTAAAAGAAAAATTAGATAGGAATACAATAATAGTTGGAGATTTTAATACCCCACTCTCAACAATGAGTATTGTATCCAGACAGAGAATCAATAAGGAAACAGCAGATTTGAACATTATCATCCAAATGGGCCTAATAGACTTATATAGAATATATATATCTGATAATAGGAGACTATAGACACATCTCTGACATATTTGGGGTTTTGTTCCAGGTCACCACAATAAAGTGATTATTGCAAAAATGATGATTGCATCTAATGATTTTGTTGGTTTCCCGGTACAGTGCATATGAAAGTTATGCTTACATTATATGTGTACACTATTTACACAGTATATAGCCTAAGAAATGTTCAATAGCATGATGTCTAAAAAATGTATATACCTAAACTAAATATTTTGTTGCTAAAAAAAAAAATGCTAAGCATCATCTGAGCTTTCAGGGAGTCATAATCTAATGACAGGTCACCATAACAAAGTACTAATGAGAAAGTTGAAATATGGAAAGAATTACCAAAATTATAACACATACCAACTGAGAAAATGCTGTTGAAATAATGATGCTAGTATGTTATGTAACTCAGGGTTAACACACACCTTTAATCTGTAAAACATATAGAGTACCTGTGAAGTAAATAAAGCTCAATAAAAGGAGGTATGCCTATATACATTTTTCTCAAGTTCACATCAATCATTAACTAGGAGTGTCCATATGTCAGGCCACCAAACAAGTTTCAGCAAATTCAGGAACACTGAAATCATACCAACTATCTTCTCTGACTAGATGGTATGTATGGAACAGGAAATCTATAAAAAGAGCAAAACTGACAGCACCAGTCATTGACTGTAACTGCAGGAGAGACCTTGAGCCAGAAGCAGCCAGGGATGACCTTCCCAAATAATGACCCAGAGAGAATCAAATGATTGCGCTCTTCCAAGTTGTTGAAGTTTGGGATGATTTGTCACACAGCAATTAAAAAAAAAAAAAGCAAAACAAAATTTCAAGAATACTTGTATATGAAGCAACTTTCTCTTAAGCAACCAATGGATAAAAGAAGAAATGAAAGGGTAAATTAAAAAGTATCTTGAGACAAAAATGGAAACACCACATACCAAAATGTATAAGATGCAACAAAGCAGTTCCAAGAGGATAGTTGATAACAATAAACACCTACAATAAGAAGCAAGAAAGATCCCAAGTAACCAACTAATCTTATCCCTTAAAAAGTAGAACAAATTGAGCTCAGGATTAGCAGAAGCAGAGAAAAAAAAATTGAGAATAAAGCAGATAGAAATAAAAAAGAGAACAGAAAAGCAAGAGAAAAGTTTGACCAATCCAAGAAATCAGTTCTTTGAAAATATAAACTTGACAAACTTTTATTTGGACTAACTAAAGAGAAAATAGAACAATTACCAACAAAATTATAAATGAGAAATGGGACATTACAACAGCTAACATAAAAATATAAAGGATCACAAAAGGCTACCCTTATCAACATATGCCCACAACCTGGACAGCCTAGAAGGAATGGTGTAAAATTCTTAGAAACCTAGAGCTTACAAGAATGAATGAGAAAGAAATTTAAAAATCTAATAAGAGACTGAGTTACTAGTAAGGAGATTGAATCAATAATCAAAAACTTCTCAACAGAGGAAAGCCCAGGACCAGATGGCTTCACTGACTGATGAATTTTGTCCAACACCTATATAATTTATACCACTTCTCAATTTTTTTAAAATGATAAGCAGGGAACATTTCTAAACTCATTTTATAAGGCCAGAATTTCCCAGATTTCAAACCCAGAAAAAGACGCAGCTAAGGAAACTACAGATCAATATTTTTGATCAATATGGATATAAAAATTCTCAATAAAATACTAACAAATTGAATTCAGTGCATTTAAAATCACATACCATAATCAAGTGGGTATAATTCCTGGGATACAAGGACAGTTCAATAACCACAAATCAATCAACAGGATACATTAATAGAATAAAAAAGAATTGCATGGTCATCACAAAAGAAACTTGAAAAGCATTGGACAGAATTCAACATCCATTCATGATTAAAGGCACTTAACAAATTAGGATATAAAGGACAAATTTCAATGTAATAAAGGTTGTGTATGATATGTCCCCAGACAGCATACTCAACAGACAAAAGTTGAAAGCTTTTCCCTAAGATTGATGTGATTCCCACTCACCACTCCTATTCAACACAGTATTGGAAGTCCTTTCCAGAGCAATTAGTTAAGATGCAACATGGGGGCTTAAGTGGGTAGGAGAAGAATCAATGAAACAAGATGGGATTGGGAGGGAGAAAAACCATAAGTGACTCTTAATCTCACAAAACAAACTGAGGGTTGCTGGGGGGAGGGGGGTTGGAAGAAGGGGGGTGGGGTTATGGACATTGGGGAGGGTATGTGCTTTGGTGAGTGCTGTGAAGTGTGCAAACCTGGCGATTCACAGACCTGTACCCCTGGGGATAAAAATATATGTTTATAAAAAATAAAAAATTAAAAAATACATAATAATTACATATGAAAATTATAAAGGAAGAAGTAAAACTGTCTCTATTTGTAGGTGGTATGATTTTATATGTTGAAAATCCCAAGTCTCCACAAAAATCAAATCCACTAAAGTTATAGGATGCAAAATTAACATACAATTAACAGTAGCATTTGATACACTAATAGCAAATTATCTGAAAAAGAGTAATGATGTACTATATGTTGGCTAATTGAACTTAAAAAAGAAGGGGAAGAACAACAACAACAACAAAAAACAAGACTGAAGTCCTCACAATGCCAGATTTGAAAAAGAACTACAAAGCTGAGTAATCAAAACAATGCTGCTGGCACAATAATGGACACATAGATCAGTGGAACAAAATAGCCCAGAAATAAACCCATACTTACATGATCAATTAATCTACAGCAAAGATGTCAAGAATATACAATAGGCAAAAGACAGTCTCTGTAGTATATTGTGATGAAGAAACCGAATACATACCAAAAGAATGACAATGGACCACTTTCTTAAACCATATAGAAAAATAAACTCAAAGTGAATTAAAGACCTAAATGTGATACCTAAAGCCATACAAGTGCTAGAAAAAAACAAAGGCAGTTATGTCTTCGACATCAGCCTCAGCGACATTTTTCTAGATATGTCTCCTAAGGCAAAGGAAACAAAACCAAAAATAAACTAGTAGGACTATACCAATATAAAAACTTTTGCACAGTGAAGCAAACCATAAAAATTGATAAGGGAATCTACGAATGGGAGAAGACATTAATAAATTATATTTGATAAAGGGATAATATCTAAAATAAACTTTTACATCTCAAAACCAAATAATAATCCACTTGAAAAGTGGGCAGAGGATCTGAATAGACCTTTTTCAAAGAAGACAAGCAGATGACCAACAGACATTAGGGAAATAGGAATCTAAAGCACAATGAGATACTACTTTATGCTTGTCAGAATAGCCATCTTCAAAAAGACAACAGATAACAAGTGCTGGTGAGGATGTGGAGAAAAGGGAACCCTTTTGCCCCATTGCTGGGATTATAAACTGGTATAGTCACTATAGAAAAGAGTACTCTCAAAAAATTAAAAATTGAACCACTTTATGATCCAGCACTTTCACTTCTGGGAATACATCTAAAGAAATGAAAACAGTGATCTGAAATATGCAAACTACTCATTCAATGAGGTTTTCTTTCTTTTTTCCTTTTCTGATAATTTATTACATTCTATGAATTCTCATTTAACCTAACTTTTCAGATATGTTGGTATAACCTTTTCATCCACAACCCCACATGCACAGCAGTGTTCACCACAGTCATGATATGGAAGCAGCTGAAGTGTTCATTGACAGATGTGTGGACCAAGAAGTTTGTAATATATAATGTGAAATATTCAGCCACAAAAAAGAAGTTCTTCCATTTGTAACAACATGATACACTTTGAGGACATTATGTTAAGTGAAATAAGGCAGACAAAGAGAAAGGGAATATTGTATAACCTCTCTTATATATCGAATTTAATAAAAAAAATACCTGTAGGAAAAAAACAAGCTCATAAAAAAAGGATCACTTTTGTGGTTATCAGAAGTGAGGAAAGGAGAGAAGAGAAATTGGGGAACTATCTTCAAAATGAGTAAGCTTCAAGTTAAAAAAATTAAATAGGTACTGATGATGGGTATAGCATCAGGATTTTATATCTATATCTATATATCTATATATATCTTATTCTTTTTTTGCTTTTCCTTTTTAATGTGTCTATATGAGATGATAGATGCTAATTAACCTTATTGTTGTAATCATTTCTAATATATGTAAATCAAGCCATTATGCTCTACACCTTAAACTTACACAGTTATGTATATTAATTATATCTCAATTTAACAAGATGTCATCTCAAATGCAAATTTTCATTCCACAAAAGACAAAGAGAATGACTGGCATTGCAATGGTGCCTCACGAGTGATTTGAGAGAAATCTAACCAAATATGTAAAATGTTTAAACATCTATGTGATTACTAACCTAGATTCATGCATGTTTTTATATTTCCTTTGAACAATATTTTCATCTTCAAGAGCTGTTTGGGTTATATGAAATATTTTGGTAATGACTGTCATTTTTTAAAATAAATACATGAATTCTTTTTTTTTAAGATTTTATTTGTTAGACAGAGATCACAAGTAGGCAGAAAGGCAGGCAGAGAGATAGGAGGAAGCAGGCTCTCCATGGAGCAGAGAGCCCGATGCGGGGCTCGATGACCCTGGGATCATGACCTGAGCCAAGGGCAGAGGCTTTAACCCACTGAGCCACCCAGGCGCCCCATGACTCTCATTTTTAAAACATATTTGTTCTTTTATAATCCATTCACCCAAAGATGTTTCTACTCTGTAAATTTTTAAGACTTCACTCTATCATGTCTCAGATAAATCCCCAAGTTAATTCATATCTACTAGTTTTTCATTTGTTCTTTCCTTTCTCTCCTATTCTAAATTCATGTGGAAATGTTGCTATGTTTCTTCCTAAATTCTATAAATAGTTCATTAGTTCATGAGCTTCTTCACATCTCACTTCTGATGTCATAGAAGAGATGAGAAGATGGAATGTACAATGTTACAGTAAACAAAACATAGTAAGAAAAGGTTATGCCAACATATTTGAAAAATTAGATGAAAAGAAAATTCATACATGATATAAATTATCTGAAATGGAAAAAAGAAATAGATCTGCATTGAAATAGTAGTTCACATTTTTTCCACAGAGAAAACATCAGACTCAGATGCTTTTATGGGTAAATTATATCGAACACAAAGTAAGAGAGTAGTTTATGTATTACACAAACATTTTCAGACAATATTGAAATACGTAACCTACCCAATTTCTTTTTACTACTTAAGGTTTTATTTATTTATTTGACAGAGAGGGAGAGAGAGAGAGAGCACAAGCAGGGGCAATGGGAAAAAAAGCAGCAGGCTCCCTGATGAGCAGAGAGCCAAGGTGGGGCTCAGTCCCAGGACCCTGGGATCATGACCTGAGTCAAAGGCAGGCACATAACAAACTGAGCCTAACCCAGGTACCCAAAGACAGCAAAATAATGAGGCAAAGATAGGCATATGAACCAAATGACAAAATAGAAAGCTTTTAAAAGAGAGACTCAAGTACTTGATTTGTAATAAAAGCATCAATACAATTTAGTGGGGAAAACATGATGTTTTCAGTAAATGGTGCTTGTTCAATTAGGTATCCACATGGAGAAAAAAAATCTTAACCCCTGCCTCACACTGTACACAAAATCAAGTACTGATGTTTTCTAAATCTAAATGTGGAAGTAAATAGCATGAGAGAAAATGATTTGTATACACAGATTTATTACATAATAAAGAGATAAGAAGATAGAAAAATATCAATAAGCAAACAACCTTAAAATGAGAATTTTCTGTCCATAAAAAAGACAAATTATAAAGCCCTGGTATCAGCTCCACATGTAAAGAGCTTGAAATCATCATCCTCATCTGTAAAATAAGAAAAAAAAAAAAACAAAATAAGTCAATTTTCTTGGACCCATTAGAGAACAGATTGCAAGGCAAGCTTCCATCCTAAAATCTGGAGATAGACAAATCCAGAGATGCACAGCTGAGATTTCTTTACTGTTAGGTGCATTTAAATGATATTTCTTGACAAACTGCTGGAGGCTAAGCATGGATAAACAGGAGGTGAGGAGCCAGTCTCAAAGGAGTCATCATAATTTCTTGAGTTTTACCTCAAGGAACCCCATCAAGTTCTAACATCTTCCTGTGGGTTAGACAAGGAGAGTGGAAGAATGTTCACTATACAATATTATCAAAGATTCTACCTTCAAAGGACTATTCTCTAGGGAGAAGGCCTTACCAGAACCTTATCCCAGCTAGAGAAGGATACCCATCCCACTCTAGTCCCTGCCAAACTTCGTGTCTTTCTAACAGGGTAGGGGGGGAAATGATACTGCTGGAGAAATATTTGTGAAGGTCACCTCCACATAGGCTCACTAAAAGTCTGAGAATCTTAAGATTATAAGATGCCTCCCTTCCCCTATACCTTATCATCACACCAATAAGTCCTCAGTATACTCACCCTGAATTAAAGCTGAAAAGGCTACAAGATATAAACTCTCTTTAAGGGGGAATACTTATGGAATCCCTTGACAAAATCAAGGAAACTAGAGAAATTTGAAGCCTCTGATTATTACAGTTACAACAAACATTCACAACAACCTAACTCCTTGCTAGACTAACAAAGCCTCGCACTTGTTTAGCTTATTTTCCTTAGTTTCTGTCATCAGATACAACATGTCTGGCTTTCAACAACAGCAACAAAAAATCACAAAAGCAGCCAAAAGCCAGGAAGAAAACAGAAAACAAAGTCTAAAGGCACAAAACACAGAACCAGACTCAGATATAATACAGATATTAGAACATTCAGACTGGGAATTTAAAGTGACTATAATTACAGTGTTAAGCACTTTAAGGGCTAAAGTAGAAACATGAAAATAAAAAGAGTTGTGAATATAGCAGAGAGATGGAAACTCTAAGAAGGAATTAAAAGGAAATTCAGATATGGACCCTCAACTCTATGGTCAAATAATCTTCGACAAAACAGGAAAAAATATACAGTGGAAAAAAGACAGTCTCTTCAATAAATGGTGCTGGGAAAACTGGGCAGCTATATATAGAAGAATGAAACTCGACCATTCTCTTACACCGTACACAAAGATAAACTCAAAATGGATAAAAGACCTCAATGTGAGACAGGAATCCATCAGAATCCTAGAGGAGAACATATGCAGTAATCTCTTCGATATTAGCCACAGCAACTTCTTTCAAGGTATGTCTCCAAAGGCAAAGGAAACAAAAGCGAAAATAAACGTTTGGGACTTCATCAAAATCAAAAGCTGCACAGCAAAGGAAACAGTCAAGAAAACAAAGAGGCAACCCACGGAATGGGAGAAAATATCTGCAAATGACAGTACAGACAAAAGTTTGATATCCAGGATCTATAAAGAACTCCTCAAACTCAACACACACAAAACAGATAATCATATCAAAAAATGGGCAGAAGACATGAACAGACACTTCTCCAATGAAGACATACAAATGGCTATCAGACATACAAATGGCTATCAGACACATGAAAAAATGTTCATCATCACTAGCCATCAGGGAGATTCAAATTAAAACCACATTGAGATATCACACCAGTTAGAATGGCCAAAATTAGCAAGACAGGAAACAACATGACTTGGAGGGAATGTGAGAAAGGGGAACCCTCTTACACTGTTGGTGGGAATGCAAGTTGGTGCAGCCTCTCTGGAGAACAGTGTGGAGATCCCTCAAGAAATTAAAAATAGAACTTCCCTATGACCCTGCCATTGCACTACTGGGTATTTACCCCAAGGATACAGATGGAGTGAAAAGAAGGGCCATCTGTACCCCAATGTTTAGAGCAGCAATGGCCATGGTCGCCAAACTGTGGAAAGAACCAAAATGCCCTTCAACAGACGAATGGATAAGGAAGATGTGGTCCATATACACTATGGAGTATTATGCCTCCATCAGAAAGGATGAATACCCAACTTTTGTAGCAACATGGACAGGACTGGAAGAGATGATCCTGAGTGAAATAAGTCAAGCAGAGAGAGTCAATTATCATATGGTTTCACTTATTTGTGGAGCATAACAAATAGCATGGAGGACATGGGGAGTTAGAGAGGAGAAGGGAGTTGGGGGAAATTGGAAGGGGAGATGAACCATGAGAGACTATGGACTCTGAAAAACAATCTGAGGGGTTTGAAGTGGCGGGGGGGGGGGGAGGTTGGGGGAACCAGTTGGTGGGTATTAGAGAGGGCACAGAATGCATGGAGCACTGGATGTGGTGCAAAAATAATGAATAGTGTTATGCTGAAAATAAATAAAAAAATTTAAAAAATAAAATACAAATAAAAGGAAATTCAAGGGGGGAAAAGGGAACAGAAATGAAAAATGAGATGAATTCCTTCATAGCCAAGGAGAGAATCAGTGAGCTTAAAAATATGTCAAAAGAAGCCTCATTAAACTGAAATGCAAAGGGAAAAATCATGGGAAAAAATAAAAACTGATTATAAATCAACTGTGGGACAACTTTAAAAAGTGGAACCTGTGTTATTAGAGTACCAGAAGGAGAAGAAGAAGAGAACAGAATAGAAGGAATATCTGAAGTATCTGAGGATATTTCAAAATTAATGGCAGACACCAAACCAAAGATCCAAGAAACACAGAGAACACCAAGCAGGATAAATATAAAAGTATCTATGCCTAGGCATATCATATTCAAATTGCAGAAAACTAAAGATAGAGAAAATCTTTTTAAAAAGCCAGAGGAAAATAAACATCTTACTTGTATAGAAACAAAATAATTACATTGGATTTCTCATTAGAAACCATGCCAGCAACAGGAAAATCAGGTGAAATATTTAAAATGTTGAAGGAAAAAACCCACAATTCTAGCATTCTGTATTCAAAAGAATTAATTCTTCAAAGGTGGTAGGGAAACAAATGCTTTTTCAGACAAAAACTGATAGATTTCATTGTCAATAAATTGCCCTACTAGAACTGTGAAAGATATTCTTCATAGATAAGGTAAATTATGTGTGTCTGAAAAATCAGATCTACATAAGAAAGAAAGAGCAGATGCAATAAAGGAAAGTAAAATACAATTATTTTATTTGAAATACTCTTAATACATCTAACAGACATCCGTTTGTTCCAAGTAATAATAGTTATGAGGTATCGAGTAATTTTAACCTAAGGATAAATGAGATGAGTGACAGCAGTGTTACAAGGGATGGGAGGGAGGAATGGGGAATACTCTGTTATAAGGTACCAGCACTACACATAAATGCTATTGGATTACTTGAAGGTGAATTTAGACTTTAAAAATGTCTATGGGAAAACCTAGGGGAAATCACTAAAAACTTTTTAAAGAATTATATGCAACTAATGAATTGTTGAACACTACATCAGAAACTAATGATGTAGTATGTTGGCTAATTGAACATAATAATTTTTTTAAATACTCAAACCTATACTGATTTAAAAAAAAAAGAAATTATAATTGATATACTAAGAGATACAATAGAGTCATATAAAATGTTCAGTTAAAACAAGAGAAGACTGAAAAAGATGGGAGAAATTAAAAAATTCAATGAATTAAACACATTTACAAACATGGTGTTTATTAATCTACCCATAATCTCAGTCATTTCAAATATATTTGTATATGTGTGTGTGTATGTGTGTGTATATATGTGTATATATATATATATATATATATATATATATTCTGTATATACATTTATACCTATAACATTAATGCACCAATGTGAAGACAGAGATTGTCAGAGTGGATAAGAAGTAAGACCTAACTATTTGTTGTATACCAGGAATCTCCTTTAAACATGAATACTCATGTATACATACCATACTAAAACCAATTAAATGAGAGGTGGGGTAGCAATATTAATTTCAGACAAAGCAGACTTAACAACAAGGAAAATTACCAGGGATAAATAAGCTTATTAATAATGACAAAAGGATAAGAATCCAAGGAGAAATAACAGTTGCAGGTGTAGATGCATCTAACAGCACAGCATCAAAATTTGAAGCAAAACTGATAGAAGTGAAACAAGAAATAGACAAGTTCCCTATTATAGTTGGAGACTTTGACATACCTGTTTCAGTAATTTATAGCTCAAGCAACAGAAAATGAGTAAGGTAGAGTTGATCTAAATAGCACTATCAACTAATTTATTTTAATTGACATTTGCAGGATATTTCACCCCAAAAGAGCAGGATACATACTAATAAAATATGTTATTAATAGGAGTAACTAGCTATGGTAATTGGAAAGTTAATATGGTAATTATAGGTACTATATTCACATTTTACAGAAAATCTAAAGCTGCCCTAAAATATTAAGTTTATTAAAACAAAAAGATGCATTATGAAAGTGATTTAAAAAAAAACAAGCCACAGTGTGGGGAAAGGTATTTGTAATCATATATTTGACAAAGGAATAGTAATACTGACTACATATAGAAAATTTATAAAAAAAGAAATCCTGGCCTGTATGGCTCAGTCAGTTAAGCATCTGCCTTCAGCTCAGATCATAGGGATCAAGCCACTTATCAGTTCCCTGCTCAGCAGGAGGTTTGCTTCTCCCTCGCCCTCTGTCCCTTCTCCCCACGCATGCACTCTTGCTCTCTCTGAGATAAATAAATAAAATCTCAAAAAAAAAAAAAAAAAAAGAAAGAAAGAAAAAATGAGCTGAAGAAACATTTTACAATAGAAAGTTTACTAATGGTCATTACTCAACTCAATACTCAGAGAAACATAAATTAAAGCAACAATGAGATACCACTGGATAGCCACAAGACTTGCTAAAATTATGAGGTCTGGTAGATACTGGGAAGATGACCCTTGAACACTTGAACAGATGACACTCTTACACAGTGCTGGTGGGAGTTTAAGTTGATATTAACCACTTTTTAACATACGCGTACTTTAAAACTCAACAATGGCATTCCTAAATATATACCAGCAGATATGTATGTGTATACTCATCAAAAAAATATGTTCAAGAATTTTCACACTAATACGCTTTGTAATAGCCCAAATTGGAAGTGACTCAAATGTACGTTAGCAATAGAAGTTATATAGATGGAATCGACATCTGTCATTTATGAAAATTAACAAACACTGCTACATACAACATGTTTGAATTTTAAGAAAACTTGATGAGCAAGAGGAGTCGGACATAATATTTATTATATTACATTTACAGAACATTCAAAAACACATAAAACTCATCCATAGTGATAGATATTGAGATGGCAATAGCATAAAGTGGGAGGGGCAGTGTCAGGGGCATGTCTTGGACTGGTAATATTCTAGTTCCTGATATGGGTGGGCTTATGAACTATACATTTTTTTGATTGATCTGTACACTTATGATTTGTGCTCTTCTCTATGTATGTTGTACTTAAAGAGTTTCCTTAAAAAAACAAAAACAAAACAAAACCGCTAAAATGAAAGAAACAAGTAGGAAAATGGTCAAAGGACTCCATTAGGAAGTACACATTAAAGGGAACAAAAATGCCATATAAACATAAAATATATATTCAACATGTTATTAATTAGAAAAAAGCAAATGAAAATAAGCAATTCCATTTTATGCTTAGTATACTGACAAATGTCTCAAAGTCAGACATATCCAGGGTTGGATATCCAGAATATCCAGTGCTGGTAATGATGTCTACTTACAGAAAATCTCACATATTTTTAATGATAATATGTGGTGATACAACCACTTTTGAATAAGGTTGGCTCTTCATAGTAATTTTGAACATGTACATACCCTATGATCCAGGAATTCATCCTGAGATAAAAATCTCATGTACATGTACAGCAGGAGACACAGCAAAAGAGACTCTAGCAAACTGTTAATGATAAAAACTCATGCAGCCCCAATTTCCATCTCAAATGAATTGGGTAGAATAGGGCGTATTCACATAGTGAAATACGCTATAAAAATGAACATCTAGAGCTTTGTGCAATTATAAGATTCATCTCAAAAAACTAATTATGGGTGGAAAAACAAATTATTGAGGAATAGCTAAAGCAATATTTCAATTATGTAAATTTCAAAAATAGACAAAATTAGCAATCACATTACTTTGTAACACTATAAAGAGAAACAGTGATTTGCAGAATTTTCTGCAAAGAAGCCTTTGCAGGGGGATTAAAAAATATTGGTGATGCTCTGTTTCTTAAACTGTGCAGTAAAAAGTATGTTCATTTTTTATGTTTTAAACTGTATGTCCACTTTATGCTTTTTACATTAACGATGACAAATTAAATGCTAAAGAAAGAAAGAATGAAATATGTCAGCATAACCACATTTGGACTTTTGGCCTTGAAATCCTGAACCAAAGCTAGCAATGAAAATATAAAACATTATTGTGTTCACTTCTACAGTTATTTTACAAAGTGTCATCCACTATCTTTCAGCCTGTGGTCTTTTGAGAACACAGTGGAGGGACCTATAGGGTAAATCACCAGGACTATTTACACAACAAAAAATGTGGCTGGTAAAATATTCTCTACTGATGTTCCTGAAACCAGAGACCAGAAATTCACAGTGGAAATGAGACCCTTTACTTTTCTTGTGCCAACATAAGCAACAATTATAGCGTCATGTGAGAAAAGTTATAAGAAATATTGCTTGGTTTCAGTGGTTCAACAAAGTCAGCAGATTTCTGTAATTGTGGCAGACTGGACCCAAAAACTTTACAGTCTTCAACAAGGAATGGCTCTTAGACATTAAACTGATTCCTGATAAAACAACCCTGAGGTCATGAGAAGGCTACTCTGCCAATTTCATTTCACCGTGGGACCCACTGACATCTGGTTCAGCTGCGGAAGCTGGAAAACTTCTTTAAAATTCTCTTGACAGTAAAAATGGACATGTGGAAAACATTCTAATCTGTTAATCTTTGGTGCTCCTGAAAAAGGGACATTTGGCTTTATACTTCATGATAATATATATGAAACATCCAGATCTAGTTGTAAATAACTTAATGGCGTTTGAATAAAGAATAGAATTTTTATTTCCCAAACGTGCTAAAAGATGGACATACACCTGCATCATCCCCATGAAGTAAGAAGACCCCTGCATTATTTGTTTATGCTTTGGTTTAGTAATTTGCCCCCTTTTCGGGTTCCATTTGGCCAGTGACAATTGCAAACAGTAGCAAGGGTTTTTTCCTCCCCTTCTGTCTGTCCTTCCCTCTCTGCTAACTAGCTCTCAAGAGCTTCCCCTGCTCTTGCATTGTGTATTTCAAATAATCAAAGGAGTAAGACAGTACAACTATTTTTGTCTGTATATTTCCATGTTCTCAGCAAGCTTTAGGATCACTGCATAAATGACTGGCTTTAAGATCAACGGACTGCAGAAGCTGCCTCTGTCTTGCAGTGTCTAGAAGATATACAGAATCGTAGTAAAACATAACAAGGATTTGGACTTGTTATTCCTCACTTCAGCTTCCCTGTGGATTCTGCCCACTGCTCCTTCCTTCATGTAGCGTATTCCCTTGCTTCAAGTTGCTGTTGGATGGTTTTGGCTTTTGTCATTTTAAGTCTTTTGAAAACTTTTTTCCCCCAGTTTTGTTTTTGTTTTTTTGTTTTTTTTTTTTAATTTCCACTAAGTTCCTCATTTCAGCATTAATATCTTCGTCCCAGTTTCAAAATACTAATACTAAAATACTTAAATCATGAAGTGAAACTCATAAAATGAATTAGAGAATAAAGGAAATGCACAATTAAATATAGGTCTGTAAATACATGCTATTCAAGAGGTTTGCTTTCTCTATCCTCAAACATCTTGTGTGGTCCCTAATCAATATAAATATGCAAATACATAAATACATCATTTAAAAATAAAGCACAGCTGTTGCTTCTCCTAAGCCAACTCATTTTTTTTTTTTTTTTTTTATCTATGGTATCTTAGCTCCTGAGTGGGAGAATACAGAGCACTAGTGACCAGCAGAGCCTCTGGATTCTAAATGTTTAAGTTCTAACTGATGCTGCAGCTGGGGGAAAATTACTTAAGTTCCCCATTCCCCATGTTTCCAGACCTGTAAATTTGGGATGTCAGTAGTACCTACTGATGAGAAGTTGTGAGGAATAAATGAGTGTGAATACATATTAATAATTGATAGTGTTATCTTTTGTCACTCCTCATATTTGCTCCATTTCTCACCTAACAGGCAGCCTAGCCTTCATACCAAGATCAGGAATATCATTCAATCATTACACCTTTCCACTGGAAGGTTGGCTTCTTCTCTAAATCTGTGTCTGGGGTAGGTAGTTAACTAGGTGTGGCAACATTGCATTATAAAAGAACTTTCCTGTGTTCCTTAGAAATTCATCAAACATCTGTTGAGCATATTTTATAAGATACTGTAAGAGAAATTAAGAAAACAATTCCATTTACACATCACCAGAAAGAATAAAATACCTAAGAATAAACTTAACCAAGGAGGTGAAAAAAATCTCTATTATGAAAACTATAAAACATTGACTAAAGAAATTGAAAATAATGCAAATGGAAAGTTATTCTATGTTCATGGATTGGAAAAATTAATATCATTAAAATATCCTCACTGCCCAAAGCCCTCTATAGGCTTGATGCAATCTCCATCAAAATACCAACAGAATTTTTCACAGAACTAGAGCAAATAATACTAGAATTGATATGGAACTGCAGAAGAACCCAAATAGCCAAAACCTGAAAAGGAAGAACAAAGGTAGAGGTATCACAATGCCAGATTACAGGATTTACTATAAAACTAAAGTAATCAAAATAGTTTGGTACTGGCACAGAAATGGATGCATAGATTAATGGAACAGAACAGAGAACTCAGAAATAAACCCACACTTGGTCAATTAATTTATAACAAAGGAGGCAAGAATATGCAATGGGGACAAGACAGTCTCTACAATAAATAGTGCTGGGAAAACTGGACAGTTCCATGCAAAGAAATGAAATGGGACCACTTTCTCGTATCACACACAAATATAAATTCAAAATAGATTAGAGACCTAGTTATAAGACATGAAGTCATAAAAATCCTCAAAGAAAACTAACTGTAATCTCTTTGGCATCCACCTTAGCATCATTCTTCTAGATGTGTCTCCTCAGGTAAGGGAAACAAAAGCAAAAATAGAATATTTGAACTATACCAAAATAAAAAGCTATAGCACAGTGAAGGAAACCATCAACAAAATAATACGGCTACCAACAGACACATGATAAAGTGCTTCACATCACTCAGCTCTCCACATCACTCACTCAGGGAAATACAAATCAAACCACAATGAGATACCACCTCACACCAGTCAGAATGGCTAAAATTAAGAAGTCAGGAAATGACAGATGTTGGTGAGAATATGGAGAAAGGGGAACCCTCTTATACTGTTGGTGGGAATGCAAGCTGGCATAGCCACTCTGGAAAACAGTATGGAGATTCCTCAAAAAGTTGAAAATAGAGATACCCTACAACCCAGCAATCACACTACTGGGTATTTACACAAAAGATACAAGTGTGATGATCCAAAGAGGCACATGTATCTGAATGTTTATAGCAGCAATGTCCACAATACCCAAACTATGGAAAGAACCTAGACGTCCATCAACAGATAAATGGATAAAAGAAATTGTGGTATATATAGACAATGGAATACTATATAGCCATCAAAAGAAATGAAATCTTGCCATTTGCAATGACGTGGATGGAACTAGAGGGTATTATGCTGAGCAAAATAAATCAATCAAAGAAAGAAAATTATCATATAATCTCTCTGATATGAGGAATTTGAGAGGGGTTATTGGGGAATAGGGAAGGAAAAAATGAAACAAGATGAAACCAGAGAGGGAGACAAACCATAAGAGACTCTTAATCTCATGAAACAAACTAAGGGTTGCTGAGGGGTCGGGGGTAAAGAGAGAGTGGTTGGGTTATGAACATTGAGGAGGGTATGTGCTATGGTGAGTGCTGTGAAATGTATAAGCCTGGTGATTCACAGATCTGTACCCCTGGGGCAAATAATGTATTATATGTTAATAAAAAAATAAAAAGTGAATAATAATATGGCTATCTACTGAATGGGAGAAAATATTCACAAATGATATATTTGACAAGGAGTTAATATCCAATATACTTAGGGAATTTTACAACACCAAAAAAAAAAAAATAAAGCAATAATCCAATTAAAAAATTGGCAAAGGACCTGAACAGACCTTTTCCAAAGACAACATATACCAATGGACACATGAAAAGATGCTCAATGTGACCAATTAAATGCACATCAAAATGACAATAACCCATCGCTGTAGAGTAAAAAAGACCCTCATATGTTGTTGGTGAGAATTCAAGTTGCAACCACTGTGGAAAACAGAATGGAGATTTCTTGAAAAAAATAAAATAGTAATAATAATAATTTAAAAAAAAGACCCAGTAATTCCACTACTGAATATTTACCCAGAGAAAACAAAAGCACTGATTTAAAATGAAATATGTAGTCCTATGTTTATTATAGAATTATTTTCAATAGCAAAGATGTGGGATCAGTCTAAGCATCCATTAACAGATGAATGGATAGAGAAGATAGACTATTACTCATCCAACAAAGAGAATGAGCAACATGGGTGGGGGTTATATGGTATAAAGCTAAGTAATGTAAGTCAGAGAAATTAATACTGTAGGCAACCTAAAAAACTAACAAACCAAATAACAGTCTCTTAGATACAGCGAACTGATAGTTGCCAGAAAGGAGGTGAGTGGGGATATGAGCAAAAGAGATAAAGGAGATTGGGATACAAACTTCTCGTTATAAAATAAATAAGTCATAGAGATGAAAAGTACAGTGTAGGGAATATAGTCGATAATGTAATAATGTTATATGGTGACAGAGGATGACTATACTTACTGTGATGACCCGTAACAGAACTGTTAATGAGGTTCTACCCCTCAAACTAATATGATTTTGTATATTAATTATATATATAACATATTATATAATATGTTAATTATACTTTAGTATGTTAATATTAATATGCTAATATGTTAAGTATACCTTTATGAAAATATATTGTACTTCACTAGGTAGTAAAATTGGTTATCGCACTTAATTATCTATCTGTGAGAGGGCATTAGATCATTCATTTTCTGATAGTTTCAAAATAATAATATTCAAAATAATTAATAACTGAATCCATTGTTACCTAACAAAGACGATAAGAACTCACACTCTTAAAGTCTTTAGTGACTCCCTGCCTTTTTCAGTCCTCCAAATAGATCTCAAATCCCTCGTTAGGCTGCCTTAGGCCTGCCACTACAGCCTTACCACCGGTCACCTACTCTTCACTCAAATCCTCTGAACTGGAGGCCTTCAAATAGGCTGTTCTTTATGGAATATTTTTTCGACTATCTCTGGACAATCTCTATTGGTCTTTTAAGTCACACTTTACAAAGAGTTCCTTAACAGGTGTTTCTGGACTGTGCTCCTGTACCATATGTTAAACCCCCAGCTCTGTTGCTATTCGCACAGTATTTCCACTGCTGATTTCTTTCTTTAAATTTCAGCTTGAGGTATAATTGACCAAAAATATACTTAGAGTGTACATCATAGTGCTCTGATATGTATGTATACTTTATGAAAGGATTCCCCCCATACATCCACTACCTCACATACCATTTTTTTAAAATTTTGGTGAGAACATAAATTCTACTGTCTTAGCACATTTTACTTACACAATTCAGTGTTACCAACTGTAGTCACCATGTTTTATGTTAGATCCTCAGAACTCACTCATAGCTAAAAATTTGTGACCTTCATCTAACTTCTATTTCTCTTACCTGCCCCCACCTCTGGTAACCACTTTCCTTCTCTTTATAAGCATGGGGGCTTTTTGTTTGTTTGGCGTGTGTGTGTGTGTGTGTGTGTGTGTATTTTAAGATTCTACATATAAGTGATATGCAGTATTTGGCTTTCTCTGTCTGATTTGTTTCACTTAGCATAATGACCTCAAGGTCCATCCATATTACTAGGAATAAGAGGATTTCCTTCTTTCTCATGGCTGAAGAATATTTCATTGCATATATATGCCACATTTTTTTATACATTTATCAGTTCATGGACATTTAGATTATTTCCATATCTTTAACTATTGTTGATAATTGTTGTTCACTGTCATTAATTATCAGGAAAATACAAGTCAATCCATGATAAGATATAACCTCATACCTGTTAGAATGGCTACTGTCAAAAAACAAGAGGTCATAAATACTGGTGAGGTTATGGAACAAAGGGAACCCTGGCACTGTTGGTGAGAATGTAAATTGGTTTAGCCTCTGTGGAAAATAGTACCTCAAAAAAAATTGAAAACAGAACTACCATATGATCTGGTAATCCTACTTCTGGGTATAAATCCAAAGGAAATGAAAACAGTATTGAAGAAATATCTACACCTCCATTTGTTTGTTCGTTTGTTTTCAAGATTTTATTTGTGAGAGGGAGAGAGAGAGAATGCACACAAGCAGGGGAAGTGGCAGGCAGAACAGAAGGAGGGAGAAACAGCATCCCTGCTAAGCAAGGAACCTGATGTGGGACTCCATCCCAAGACCCTGGGATCATGTCCTGAGTTGGATTCAATCCCAGGACCTTGGGATCATAACCTGAGCTGAAGGCAGATCTTAACCAATGAAGCCACCCAGGCACCCCCACACCTCCATGTTTATTGCAGCACTATACACTGCTTACTTACATGTCAGAGTCCCACTTACCAGTGAGGAAAAAGACTGTGTATCATGGTTAGTCATAATTTTTAGCACAAAGACTAGCACATAATAATATGCTTAATGTTCAGTACCTATCTTCAGAGTAACTAAATATTGCTAAGTATATACAGTTTCCACAGAAACAATTTATTTCTTACATCAGTGATAAGGAATTTTTTTTACTTGATTTCTACTGAAATTTCTACTGAATTACCTGATACTCCAGTACCTAAGGATACAAGAAGAACAGAACATATGAACTTAATGGGGGAATACTTGGGAAGTCTATAAAATGATTAAAAATTCAGAAGCTGACTTTGGTTCATTTGTTTAGGTCTGCTGATTTTCCTTAAGTGAACTCTGGTTGAATTATTTAATTCACTTTTAGTTGGTGTTAGATATAAGGTAGAGCAGGAATTAGGTAATGTTCATTCAGGTAGCATGACAACTTAATACTAGATGTCTATACAAAAGAAATCTGAAATGACTCTTGCTTGATACATTTGCAAAAAAAATTCACAAAGAGAAAATAAATTCTAAAAAAGATACTCCATATTGAATGTAGGCTGTATATTTGAACTATAGGCATGGAAATCCATAAAATAAATGATTTCTTACATGTGTGTAAGAAATTCTTAAAATGAGATCTTTATTAGTTGAAGGCATAGTTTTATTCAAAAAATGTAGTTTTGTAAAAGAAGCAGTCTTTCAGATGAGGAAAAATTACTTCATATATAGGAAAACTTTCAGGTTGAAAAGACCTTGTGGTAAGAACAAGGAAGTTACAGTGTGAGGGAATCTACATGAAGTTTTATGTTGTTGAAATACGAACTTCAAGACAATGGTACCATAAAGAAAATGGTGATGTAAATATAATATGAGACAATGATTTAAAAAAAAAAAAAAAAGGCTGCACAACATATCCTGATGCCAAAACATGAAGGTCCTCACCTGCATGGGCAAGAATCTTGGATTTCACCCAGTAGGTGATGGAGAGCCACAAAGGATTTTAAGCAGGGAAATGATATTAAAACTTTAGGTTTGTATTTTAGAAAAATCTTTCTGGCAGATCTGTAGAGGAACAGATCAATGTAATGAACATAGGACAAGGCAGATCATGTTCTCTTTCAGTGAACAAAGCAGGAGTTATTAATGGCGTAGTGCATAGGGCATATCCTGTACTGAGTAGGAGAAGAGGGCTGTTGGAAATTTATTTAGAAGCTGATATTAGTAGACCTCATGATTGGCTGAAAATGGAAGGGAAGAAAGAGAAAGAAAGGGGAGGGGGAGATGCATAGCTGATTTTCATGGTTTCTGCAGGAGTGACTGGAGACTCAATGATCAAACCACTGTTCTGTAGATACATTTAAACTGCTATGTTCCTCCAGCAGGAACAGTGTGCCTAAAATATGGAAGAAGCAGTTGGTGGAAACAGAGGAGTTAAAGCACAAGAGCCATTTCAGGGCTCCTGGGTGGCTTGGTCCTTAAGTGTCTGCCTTTGCTTCGGGTCATGAGTCCAAGGTCCTAGAATCCAGCCCCGCATTGGGTTCCCTACTCAGCCGGGAGCTTGCTTCACCTTCTCCCTCTGCCTGCCACCTCCACTACTTGTATGCTCGCCCTCTCTCTCTCTTAAAAAAACACATGAATTCTTTTTTTTTTTTTTAAAGATTTTATTTATTTATCAGAGAGAGAGAAAGAGGAAGTGAGCACAGGCAGACAGAGTGGCAGGCAGAGGCAGAGGGAGAAGCAGACTCCCTGCTGAGCAAGGAGCCCGATGTGGGACTCGATCCGAGGGCACGGGGATCATGACCCGAGCCGAAGACAGCCGCCCAACCAGCTGAGTCACCCAGGCGTCCCAACACATGAATTCTTTAAACAGAAAGAAAGAAAGAAGAAAGAAAGGAAGGAAGGAAGGAAGGGCCAAACAAGCGAGCAAGAACCAGAGCCATTTCAGGTTGTCAGAATTGCTCAAGAAGTGGAACTTCATCCTTTATTTCTATGGCACTTGTGACAAAGCTCTTGTTCTTGATTTTGTGTCTCATTCCCTTGAGCTACCACTATTCTCAACATTCATCCCTCATAAGCTTCCTACAAAATTGTTTCCTTCCTGCTTGGCTAGTGATATTGACTCTTGATAAGTCAAAATAATTTAGTCCTTCAGGCATAATTTCACTCAAATTTCTGCCCCACTAACCATTAAGATTTATGGAGTAGGGTTCTAGGGCCCTCGATACTGAACCTCCAAAGGTCTACAAATAGATTCTGTATTCAAGAATCTTACAGTCTGGCATACTTTCTTTCATCCAGCTTTTACGTTCACCTTATTGTATCTTGGGAAAATTATTCACTTTGTTAAAAAGAAAACTACAGACCCAAGATGGCATCACTTAGGTTAAGGCCACAAGTCAGTAAATCAAGATTTAATACCTAACTTAACTGCACTTTCAACCCCTGAGGAATGTAACCTTTAACCAGTCAACATGGGACTTTCCTGGTCAGCCCTAGGAGATTTACTGATAGACCCCTTCTATTCTCCTTAGGAGGGTGACCTTGCTTCGAACAATGGGTTCTTTACTAATAATTTCATTTTTTCTACTCCCTCTTTACATTTAAAAACTCTTTTCTATAGCCCTTTGAACCTCCCCTCTACTTGCTAGAAGGGATACTGCCTGATTCATTAATCGAGTTAAGTAAATCCAGTTGGATCTTTAAAATTTACTTTGCTGAGTTGTTACTTAATAACTTCCATTACTGATGGCAGTACACCATAGAGATTAAGTGCCGTGGTTCTGGAGCCAGACCAACTTTAAAACATGCATGGGCATAAATGCAAATATAAAAAAAGAAAGTTTTAAGAACACAGATTTTAAACTGTTATAAAATCGAAAAACTGTTATAAAATTGTTACAAAATCAAAAAAATGAATACAACATGACCAGTTATTATGAACTGAATGTGTGTGCCCACCCTCTTCCCTCCCCCAGCCAAGTCACATGCTGAAATCCTAAAACCCATGTTCTATTTTTAGGTGACGGGAAAATTTGGGGGAGGGTAATTAGTTCATAAGAACTCTCATGAGTAGGACAGCGTTCTTCTGAGAAGAAATTAGTTGGTTTTTCTCTTGATCATGTAAGAATACAACTTGAAGACAGCCATATGCAAATCAGGAAAAGGGACCTCACCAGACATCAGATCTGTTGACACCTTGATGCTGGATTTCCCAGTCCCCAGAATTGTGAGACTCAAATGGCTGTTTTGTGAGCCATGCAGTTTATAGTATTGTTATAATAGCCCAAACTGACTGCAACACCAAGGTTTATACCAGGGATGAATGAAGATTGGTTCAATATCAGGAACCTTCCTTAGCTCATGAGTATTATCTACCAAAACCTTACAATGAATATTTTACTAAATGATTAATTTTTTTAATTGAGCCTTTTTCTGAAAAAAAAAAACCTGTCAATGTGTTAGCACTGTAATAAATGTAATAACATAAGGAAAAGAAATAAAAAGTAATTAGAACTTAAAAATCAGGGTTATCTGTGTGGTTTAGTCAGATAAGTGTCTGCCTTCAGCTCAAGTCATGCTCGAAGGGTTCTGGGATTGAGCCCCACATCTGGCTTCCTGATTAGCAGTGAGTCCTGAGTCCAGTTCTCCCTCTCCCCCTGCTCCTTCTTTCACTTGTGTTTTATCTCGTGCTCTCTCTCATACATAAGGGAAATATCTTTGAAAACTTAAAAAATCTGCTGTATTTTTAAATGGCTGGTTATAATAATATAATATATATTCTCTTGGATTTTCGTGTAGACAGTTCTATCATTTGTAATAGCTATTGTGTGGTAGTGGGGATGGGAATATATATAGTAGTAAGAGGATTCAGCAAAGTTTCAGGCTAAAAAATATCCAAAATAACAGTGCTCCTACACAGAATAGTTACCAATCAAAATATAACAAACTAAATAAAATATTCAAGTTAGCAATAAAAGAACTATAAAGTACTAGAAGAAACCAAATATGTATTAAAACCAAATATATACTAAACCTTTGATGTAAAAACCTATACATATTAAAAATGATACTAGGAATAACAAAGGGGTGGGAAGATGGGGGAATTGGGTGATGGGCAGTAAGGAGGGCACATGATGACCACTGGGTGCTACATGCAACTGATGAATTATTGACCTCTGCATCTGAAACCAATGATGTACTATATGTTGACTAAATGAATTTAAGTTTTAAAAATAAAAAAAAAGAAATACAAAGAAATGAGAACAAATAACTAGATATATAATGTTCACAGAGGAGAGAATTCAGTATCTTAAAAATGGTAAAACCATACTGAGATACCACATTACACCACTTAAAATGGCCAAAATTAGCAAGACAGGAAACAACATGTGTTGGAGGGGATGTGGAGAAAGGGGAACCCTCTTACACTGTTGGTGGGGATGCAAGTTGGTGCAGCCACTTTAGAGAACAGTGTGGAGATTCCTCAAGAAGTTAAAAATAGAGCTTCCCTATGACCCTGCCATTGCACTACTGGGTATTTTCCCCAAAGATACAGATGGAGTGAAAAGAAGGGCCATCTGTACCCCAATGTTTAGAGCAACAATGGCTACAGTTGCCAAACTGTGGAAAGAACCAAGATGCCCTTCAATGGACGAATGAATAAGGAAGATGTGGTCCATATACACTATGGAGTATTATGCCTCCATCAGAAAGGATGGATACCCAACTTTTGTAGCAACATGGACGGGACTGGAAGAGATGATGCTGAGTGAAATAAGTCAAGCAGAGAGAGTCAATTATCGTATGGTTTCACTTATTTGTGGAGCATAACAAATATCATGGAGGACAAGTGAGAGGAGAAGGGAGTTGAGGGAAATTGGAAGGGGAGGTGAACCATGAGAGACTATGGACTCTGAAAAACAATCTGAGGGTTCTGAAGGGGTGGGGGGTAGGAGGTTGGGAGAACCAGGTGGTGGGTATTAGGGAGGGCACGTATTGCATAGAGCGCTGGGTGTGGTGCAAAAACAATGAATACTGTTACGCTAAAAATAAATTTTAAAAAAATGGTAAATGTCCCAATATTGATTTCTAAAGTTTATATTCTTTGAAATGATCCTAACAGCTTTGGTCATGAAACTTAAAAACAAAATCTATGAATATTATGTGTGATATACCCAAACAACCTCAAGCTCAATGGTGAAAAGTTGCAAGTTTTTCCTCTAAGATTAGGAACAAGACAGGAGTGGCCTCCCCCGCACCCCCTTACCAGTTCTATTCAACATAGTTCTAGAAGTCCTAGCCAGAGCATTCAGACAGGAAATAAAAGACATCAAAGAAAGAAGCAAAACTGTCTTTGTTTACAGATGATACTGTCTTATATACGGAAAATCTCAATCTCCACCAAAACACTACTAGAATTAATGAATGAATTCAGTAAAGCTGCATACGCAAAAATCAACAGATAATAATTGGGTTTCTATACATTAACAACCAATCATCCAAAAAATAAGGAAACCAATCCCATACAGAGTATCATCAGAACCATTAAAATACTTGGGAATAAATTTTACCCACGAGCTGGAAGATCTTGAAGACTTTGATGAAAGGAATTGAACAAAACACAACAAATGGAAAGATATCCTGTGGTCATGGATTGGAAGAATGCATATTGTTACAATGTCTATATTACCCAAATCCATTTACAAATTCAATGCAACCCCTATAAACGTTCCAGTGGCATTATTCAAGGAAATTGTGTGTGTGTGTGTATATATATATATATATATATATATTTTTTTTTTTTTTTCTCCTAAAAAGGCCCCAAAGAACCAAAGGAGTCTTGAGAAGCAAGAACAAAGCTGGAGGCATCATGCTCCTTGATTTCAAAATCGAATACACAGCTATACTACAAAACTAAACAGAATGTTTCTGGCATAAAAATAGACATATAGACCAATGGAACAGTACTGAGAGCCCAGAAATAAGTTCTTACATATGTGTTCAACTAATATTTGCAAGAGAGCCAAGAATCCTCAATGGGGAAAAGATAGTCTCTTTCATAAATGATGTTGGGAACTGGATAACCACATACAGAAGAATGAAACTGGACTCCTATCTTATACCACTCACAAAAATTAACTTGAAATGGATGAAACTCTTAGACCTGAAACCCTAAAACCGCTGAGGAAAACATAGGGAAAATGTTCCTTTACATGGGTCTTGGAAGCAATTTCCTAGATATGACATCAAAAGCACAAGCTACAAAAGCGAAAATAAACTACAAGAGGGTAATGGGACTACATCAAACCAAAAGCCTTCTGCACATCAAAAGAAACAATCAGGAAAGTAAAGAGGCAACCTGTGGAATAGGAGAAAATATTTGCAAGTCACATATCTGATAAGGTATTGATACCTAAAATGTATGAAGAACTCCTGCAACTCAAGAGCAAAACAACAAAAAATAGGCAAAAAGGGGTGCCTGGGTGGCTCAGTTGGTCAAGATATTACTTTGGCTCAGGTCATGATCCCAGAGTCCTAGGATGGAGGCCCGTGTTGGGCTCCTTGCTCTGTAGGGAGCCTGCTTCTCCCTCTCCCTCTCCCTCCCCCATCTGTGCTCCCTCTCTCACTCTATTTTAAATAAAATCTTTTAAAACATGAGCAAAAGAACTGAGCAAATATTTTTCCAAAGAAGACATACAGATGGTCGACAGATACATAGAAAGGTGCTCAACATCACTGATCATCAGGAAAATACAAATTAAAACCACAAGATAGTACCTCATACACATTAGAATGGCTGTCATCAATGCCCAGCCGGTTGGTCTGCCAGGTGGGCAAGAAACTACTCCATCTGGGCTACAGCAAGCCCTGTGGTCTCTGAGAGGCACTGCTGGATACCTATGTACAGCAGGGCAGGAGCTGCCACAGCACTGGCCGGTGGGCCCTCAACCCCAGCTTAGTGCCCAGCTTCCAGCTGACCCTCATGTCGGTGTCTGAACTATTGCCTCTGGCCTAGGAGCCAGGGGCTATTCAGCTCTACCATCACTCCTTTCATCTCCGTCTTCAGCCAGTCCCTGACCCTGAGCATGGCCTTCTGAATCATCAAGAAAAATCTGTATAGTTCCTAACAACTGTTTTTTGAGAAATATTGAACTTGGACCTGGGGACCAACCTTACCCTGGCAGGCAGGAACTGAGGGATTGGTGCTTGTTAGAAAATGGACAACAGCCACCTGAGGGGAAGAAGATGGAGATAGAGGGAACGTTGTGTTTCCTAGGAAGCTCACTGGGGTGTGCAGGTAGCTTCCAGTTGGGGGCACATGCTCCCTAGTGCTATAGCATAAAGCACAGGCTTAGAGGACAACCGGGCTTCTGGCTGGATGTATATGTAGCCTTATTGTTACTGTCAGTAAGACAGCAGTGGTATGACAGAGCCAGGAGAGTGTCTGGGCTACACTGGCCCCTGCAAGGGGTGTGTGCTTCTGGTCATGGCCCCAGAATGATGGGGAGGTCATAAAAGTGGTTTGTGTGTCTCATGGTCTTAAGGGACCCAATGTGTTTCTTCTTTGTTTTTGTAGCTTTTGTGTTTTGTGTTGTTTTTTTTTTTTTTTTTTTTTTTTTTTTTTTTTTTTGATCAGAGCTTCACTACTTACCTGTCCTAGGCAGCTATCTTACAGAGGCATGATCTAAGAGGAGGAAGGGGAGGATGTTGTGATTACTCAGGGATCTTGGACACCTGAAGGAAAAATACAGTGGAGGGCTGCCTTGGGCTTGTTCCCTGATGTACCCAAGAGTTGAGCTGTGAGAGGATGGGGCTGATTGAGGTAGGGGCTAAACCCCTCCCCCAGACGAGTGCCATCAGGGTCTCCCACCCAGAACTGTTCACATGAACTTACTTGCTATTTGTGAATATACTTGGTATCCGAGTATTAAGACCTATGCAATATATTTTTTCTTTTCTAATAAAAAAATTTTTTTAAGGCCTATCTGTACCCCATGTTCATTGCAGCATTATTTACAATAACCAAGATAGAGAAACAACCTAAGTGCCCTTTGGTGGATGAAGATGTGGTGTGGACACACATGTACATTCTGCCATGGGAAAGGAAATCTTGTTTATGACAGCAACTTAGATGCACTTTCTATACTGAGATAAATCAGAGAAAGACAAATTCTGTATGTTATCACTTATATGTGAAAGCTTAAAAAAAAAAAAAAAGGTGTACTCAGAGAAGCACAGTAAATGGGACTGGCAGGGTAGAGGAAATAGAGACATATTGGTTAAATGGTACAGACCTTCAGTTATAAAACTAATAAGTTCCTCGGATCTAATATACAGCATGGCGACTGTAGCCAACAGTACTGTATTATATACCTGAAAGTTGTTAACTGAGTACATCTTAAATATTCTCACCACTCACAAAAGATGGTAATTATATGTCCAGATGGTGGTATTAGCTAATGCCATGGTGGTAATTATTTTGCAATATATAAATGTATGAAATTGACATGCCGTATACCTTAAACTTACATAATCTTACATGTCAACTGTCTTTCAATAAAGCTAATAAGAAAGAGCAAAACAAACAGGTGTAGAAGGCAGAATAAAAAAGACAAGTTTTAAAATAAGAGAACCTGCCTTACCAAATTCTAATCAGGAAAACACTTCATTATGACAAAGCAGCTTCCAGGACTGATTTCATGGGGCCCTTAGGCCAGTTTACAATGCTTAGGAAAATGCTCAATACTTAATTCTAAAACGCTAGAAAGTAGGAGAGGGTGTCGGTTTTACCTGTAGAAATCCACACAGAGGAAACATTATTTTGTTGTTAGTCTTCACTAGGTTGTTAATGTGAGTGAGTTTGAGTCACAATTCAAACTGAATGTCAGACTTAGCTATTGCCATTTTATTTGTGTTGGGAGAACTTTGTTTTAGGTTATACCTATTAAAAATATCCTTTGGATGTCTATCTGGATGGATATATAGAGGCCTAGCAGTAGAGTCCTTTTGCTTTCTTAAACTCAAAAAAACTTAAATCACTAAGTCACATTATCAGCGTTATGGCTGAAGAATAAGACTTTTATGTCTTCTTTTTTTAATTGGATTTCTGCAACTAAAAAGTCTAATATTTTTGTATATAAAACCAGTGAATAATCTTCATGAAAATCTAATGACATAGGTGTAATTTTTTCAGTGGCTATCACATGCTAGCAATTAACAATTTCTCTTGGAATTTAACTTTAATATTGGTCATAGTCATTGTTTCTAGAAACGTGTATCTTGACAGAAATCTTAATCCTAGATAATTGTACAAGAGTCTCATTACCAATATTTAAAGCATATAAAAAAAGGAATGACACTCTAATCAAAATAAGGCATTTTAGTCTGAAAAGCTTTATTTAGTTCCTGATTTCCACCTGTTTTGTATTCTCATTTTTTAAAAATGATCCTGTACCTATAGAGTATGGCCCTGGAGGTGAGACTCAAAACAATCAAAAGACTTTGGAATATTTTATACTGAAAGCATGTCCCATGTGTTCTCTCAGGAAAGCAGAAGTATGTGGAGTAGAAAAATGAACAGCTCAATCAGAAACAGAACAAAAGACAAAGCTTACTTTCTTTTAGTGATGGTTCCATCTGGAGAGGTGCCAAGGGGTTACTATATTTAGGGAACAAAAGTAGGTATTTTTTTATTTGAAATATTAGAAAATCTACAGTTCACCTAGGGTTTCAAACCAAGATTTTTCTGTTTCTATTGTTATATTTTGAGATATCAGTCTGAGTTTATTTTAATTATAGAAACACTTTGAAAACTATGTTCTAACATATTTTTTCTGGAATTTTCTCTGTAAAAGTTCTAAAGCAAGGAAATTAAGGCACAGCCATAAATAAATTATAAATTATAACATTTCTTTCACATTTGCTTTAAAAGAGTTGTTTTTTTTTTTTTTTTTTTTTTTTTTTTTTACATTGCAAAGGCCATTTTTTCCCCACTTATCTTTCTCACTCTTCTGAGGTAAAGGCTGTATGGACTCAGCACCCCAACCCTAACATAATGTTTTTGTGAATATTGACACATACTGTTCCACATGGGAAGAGATTCTTTGTGTCTTCCATTTGCTTTCATAAACTGTGTTTTAATTGTGATGGAGTCATTACTTGGTGTATATGTTTTGCACTACTTCTGAAAAGCCTATTGGCTGAAATATACAGTCCCAATATGAGATCTGAGCATCTAAGCCATGCCTATAGCAAAGGAAGTTTGTATAATTGGTTTGGTCTTAGGTGGTATTCAAAATAATCCTTAGCCCATTTTATAGGAGCTTATCCAAGTACAGCTAAAGATGACTGGCATTTTCAGTGATCATTTGCACCATCTACTTTAGATTTTTTTTTTAAATATTTTATTTATTCACTTGACAGAGATTGCAAGTAGGCAGAGAGGCAGGCAGGAGGAGTGGGGAAGCAGGCTCCCCACTAAGCAGAGATCCCAATGCTGGGCTTGATCCCAGAACTCTGGGATCATGACCTGAGCCTAAGGCAGAGGTTTGAACCCACTGAGCCACCCAGGTGCCCCTCCTTTAGATTTTTTAAAGAATTTTTAAGGTTCTATTGGCACAGTGTTATGGATTACATTTTTGAAACATAAATCTCTAGATGAAATTAAAATCATATAGTTGTAAATCCAGATACAGAAGTTGAAGGTAGATATGTGTGGGAGAGAGGAGAGCTCTAGTAGTCATGGAGCCTAGGCAAGAGGGAGAGGAGAGGAGGAGAAAGCTATGTTGCAGTATAAGTGAGGAAGAGAAAAAGAAACCCAGAAATTTACCAGGGGAGTATCCATGATTAGCACAGGAAGAATGGAAATAATTTTGGATATGGTTGCAACAGATAAAAGTGAAAATTTTGAGGACAACGTGACAAGGTCCCAAGACAGCAGATTGCCTCTTTTGAGAAAAAAAGTTAACTCATGTTTTAGAAAAAAAGCATAGAGAAGCATAACAGCCATTCTTATTCCATCTGTTTGAAAATTTCTAAGGTAAGTTTTCCTATAG
This sequence comes from Mustela lutreola, assembly GCF_030435805.1. Lineage (NCBI taxonomy): Eukaryota > Metazoa > Chordata > Mammalia > Carnivora > Mustelidae > Mustela > Mustela lutreola. The sequence continues at coordinate 102,082,956 of NC_081295.1, read as the reverse complement.
TCTAATTTGTTGACTAATTTCAACAGAGGTTTCCATCAGTCATGCTCCAAAGGCCCCGTAATAATGCATATATTGCATGTCTGATAGGAGCAATGTTTGTCTTGATTTGTTGTATTTGTCATTCATATGGATCACAATGAATCACACAAACCTTCTGCCCAGTTAGTAAATAGCCATTTACATTCTTACTAATTTTGCTACTATTTAACCTTCCTCTCTCAAGTTATAAGTAGGATGGTTTCATTATTGGTGTGTTTTAGGGTAGTTTTGCCCAGCTATGTGTTTTGCAGAGGCCAGTCTGGCATTGACTATCTTGAGTACTTCTTCAATTTATTTAAGTCCATAGTCTGATCAAGTACATATACATTTAAAATACAAAGTATTGTTTTGTAGAACATTGGTCTAATTTTATGGTAGTATTTTTTGAAGTTCTGATAAAATGATAGTTACCTTCTCTTATTCAAAGGATGGTTTTAGTTTTAAATGAAGTACCAAAATACATTGGTTTTCTTTAAGTGAATTTACTAGTCAAAGTAACACAAAGGAAGAAATTGTATTCTTGTTCTTACCATGTGCCAAGTATTCTAACCAACAGTGTACTTCAAATGTGGCAAATATTTGACTATTTGATTTTAGTCCACTTCCTACCCTACATCCCCAACCTTTGATTACCAGATGTTGACACACTAGCTAGCTAAACCTTTTCAAAAGCAGTACTATTTGGTATATATAGTATTATTTGGAGAATGACAGTATGATTTGTGCTTTTTTTTTTTTGAAACTTTTAAAATACTGTACATGTGTCACTCACAGTTGGAGATTTTGGAAAGCCAAGGAATGTGTTCCACATGTTTCCTTTTTTGACTCTCCAAAAAACAATTTACTCTCAAAAAAAAAAAAAATCTTTACTACCTTAAAGAATGTCTGGATGACTAAAAAATACAATGGGTCATTATTCTTTAAGATGTTTATACTGCTTGCCGACAAAGCACCACAGAATAATTTTACAAATTAGATTTGTGGGGTTTTTTTTTTCTCTTTCTTTTTCTCCATATTCAGGGCACAGAGTTAAATGATTTTGGTTCCAAGTTCTGTAGCAGCACCCTAAGGGCAAAAGTCTTAATAAAACACATTAAGTTGTTTCTCATGAAAAGAGATTACATCTTACATTTTATGTCTCATAGAAATTTCCTACTTAATGTTACTTGGTCACATAAATGTTTAAATGTTGCTAGTGTTTTACTAATACAAAAATGGTAACATTAAAACTTACCTTCATCTTAAATTTCAGAAATGTCTAGATTAAAAAATACCCAACAATGTGCAGAAACATGGGCTACACTGCTTACTCGTAACAATGGAACATTTTTCCTCCCTTGGGTAAAAGTGATAAGTGGATTCAATACATTTCTTTTAGAAAAGTGTTTTGCCCATGGATCAGATCAATATATTCACTTTTAAATGTGTATCTTTTTTGTGCTTATATGACCTATAAAACATTTGGAACTGTGAGTTAGGAAAAGAATTACATGTATATTGAGAAGCAGAATGATTTATAGTACATTCAGTACGCTATTCTCTTAATGTTAAATATGCCATTTTAACTCTTATGTATCTTATCACTAGAATAATATATTAAAAGCACGAAATATGTTCGCCGACTCACCCAACACTTACAGACTGCCTGTCTACCATGCACAAACCTGTGTTATGAATGTCTGACGTTCAGCAGGTATGAGCACCCTGAATGACATTTTATTGAAACTTTATAGGGAGGTCATAAACATCCCTCATTTCCTTTATAGTTAGGGGAGTAACTGTGAACTCTGTCCTTCCTCTTTTTTTAAAGACTCTTTGTCTGTACTCTACGAGTAGGACTTCAAAGGGGACTATTTCAACAACTCACTTTTCAAATATGGAAAGTGAGACCCAAAGAAGTAAGGTGACCTTTCCCAACTCAAATACCAGTTATTGAAGAACTAAAAGCAAAACCAAAGTCCATGTCTATTGTGTTCCCCCAAACCTTGTCTGGTGTGAAATGATGTTTATCAGTATGTGGTTGGTGAAGGGGACAAAAACTTGAGTAAAATTAAACTTGAGTGCTTCTCTGACTCTTAATTGTCATTTGTTTCTGATAAAGTGAAAGTGAGTTATTTGTGTACATAAATCATTCACCTTTGAATTAGATACCAACTTGACAGAGATATGTTTGGTTTTACATATATTGCAATAAGTAACTAGCACATTTTGCATAGATAACTGTACAATGCTATGCTTCGTTTTGTATAAAGTTTTGGATTTCTCTTATCCTTTGTGAGATATGATGCCTGGAAGAGTGCCACCTCTGTAAAATTTCAAATACAGCTCTACTTTAGAGAAGCATGCACACATTTGTTACATGGCTTACAAACTTTGATATAAATTCCTTCTGGACATGTGAGATGATGTGAGTAATTGATACAAGATTAGACACGGGCCTGAAACACTGAGCCAGAACAGACATATTTCTATGAAGAACTGCAGCAGTACCTACAGATGTCTTTTGGACATAAATGTAAAGAAGATTCTAAGAGTTCTAAATTAAACATGAATTATGTGAGATGGCTGAAATATATACACATACATACCCACCAAAAGCAACATATAGATATCTCCTTCTATACTTATATATAACTATCTTAACCATAGTCAATAATGTAGCATTTAACTGAAAGTTAAAAAGTATTTGTGTGTACATATCATAATCCTCTATTTAAAAATCCATCCTACTAAGCATCTAGATTTATAATATTGCATGTAATCTTTGTTTTTGTCCCCATAGTGAGTTGTACATAGAAACCACCTAATAAATATGCTTTAATAAATAGTAAATGAATAATATTTCAGATACATCTACAAAATTTCTCTACATAGTGGGACGAATTGAGCTAATGTTAATGTCAAAAAACAGGAAACTGTTATTAACAAGTTTAGTCATTGGTGTTGTTTTTAGTTCTTTTTAAAGTATTCCTAAGTCCAAGTGCCGCACTCTGTAAAATCATCCTACTCCACAAAGCCAGATTCAGACGTCATTTCCTCCATGCATCGTGCTCTGATTAACTGGGCCTGAAATAACTCCATTCCTCCTTGAACTCTTATAATATTTTCATAATTGACCTGAATTAGTATTTCTCACAGTCTTCTTTCTATATGTTCACATAGACATTGTAGCTTTTCCACTAGATCATAAGTTTTTCTATCAAGGACTGTCCCTTGAATATACTGGTATCCAAAAACTTTTCAACATTGGTTGATTGATTCTTTAGCTTTTATAAAGCTGAATATGTTCATAAGAGCTATCATTTCATACTAATCCAACAAAAGAGGAGGTCTCCCTGTGAAATCAGAACTTGTTCAACTAATAGACATTTATGAAATTCTTATTACATTGTCTAGTAAGAAACTAAATCTCCCATAGTCAATTACAGAAGACTTTTGTTCAAGTAAACATGTTTTATTTGACAGGAAAGCATTAACATGACTTTGGTTAATTTGTTAATAGCCTCATGAGCTTTGGCCTGTAACATAGTCCCTTGCCTACTGTGGTTTCCTCATCCAAAACATTGTGGCCTATCAAACAGGAAAGTGCCCCACGATGTTTTCCATTCTGTTCCTGCCATCGAATAAAATGCTGTTTGAGACTCCTATTTGCCACACTAATGATACTGACCTTATCAAAATATACTTTCCACAAGATCTGTCCCTGCCACACATCTGGTATTATTTTCTAACACTATCTTCCTGTTCCCACTACTGCAGTCATTGTGGTCTCTTTACTGCTCTCAAAACACCAAGTGTCATCCCTTTTCAAGGCATTTGTCCTTTGTTCATTTTGCCTTACAGTTATTTCACAGAAGTACTTAAGTTCAGTTTCCTACTTCAGCTGGATCCCAGCTCAAATACTCCTTTGTCAAGCAATGCTCCTTGGAGGAGTGGTATAAATTGGCATCTTTTCCCTGTCACTTGTTTCCTGAATTATTCTTACCTTGTCGTTTAACCACCTTAAATGTTTTTCTCCTCCACTGGAAAGTTGGCTCCATAAGAGCACAAATTTTGTGCATGTTCTTTCCCATGACTTGAAACCTGGCACCAAGAGCATAGGAACTCAACAAATGTTTGTGTACTGGTGGGACCAATAGTTGCCATTATAGAGCATTACGTGATGTTTTAACTTTTCTAAAAACAAAGACAAAGCGAGTTGTGTGAGTGCTAAACACTAATCTTTTTATGGTACTGAAATTTAAATGGAATATACTGAGTGACTTCTACCAAAGGAATTTGGTGAACAGTCCTTGTTTGATTTGTGAAAATAACACCTTCCTTCTTCTAAGAAACTGCTCCCCACAAGTCCAACCATGTAGTTCTTACGAAGGCATACAAATGGTAGCACTTTCCCTTTGTGCACGTGCGTGCATGCGCGCATACACACACACACAGACACACACACACATACACACACACAACATATACCCAACACTCCTCCTAAGTGGATGATATGGTAGACTCATGGCTCTAGTTCAAGAAACCTTTGGCTTCAATATCCCATCCAGAGATGGACATGTGACTCAAGGTGGCTCAACAAAGATCCCTTCCCCAATAGTTTCCTGGCTGGAACTCATGAAAAATGTCCTCACTTTTCTTATTTAAAATCCTGTGACCAGGGACACCTGCGTGGCCGAGTGGGTTAAGCCTCTGCCTTCAGTTCAGGTCATGATCCCAGAGTCCTGGGATCAAGCCCTGCATCAGGCTCTCTGCTCATCAGGGAGCCTGCTTCCCTCTCTCTCTCTCTGCCTGCCTCTCTTCCTACTTGTGATCTCTCCCTCTCTGTCAAATAAATAAATAAAATCTTAAAAAATAAAATAAAATCCTGTGACCTTTGGCAAAACAGACATAAAAAAATAAAGTCAACACAGAAAAGAAATGATGAAGCATGGGTGGTGAAGACAGAGGAAAGGAGAGAAAGGAAGGTGGGAAGGTGAAGAGAGAAGGAGGAAGAGAAGGGAAGAGACAGAATGAAAGAGAAAGCTTCCAGTCTTATCCAAGATTAGCTCCAAACTCTTCCCATAATCCACTTAAGTGAGCCACTAGATTTCCTCTCTTTTTTTTCCCCCTTAGTTCAACCCAATTTTCCACAGGACAGAATCTGGTAAAATTAATGAATGATATCTCCAACAGAAGGTTTTAAGATACATGTTGGGGGAAAATCCTGTATCACGACTTATTTTTTAGTGTTTTTTTAATGACTTTCAGTAAATACAAGAAAATAACCTTAAACTGGGATTCAGGGAAGCTATCTCTGCCGGATTCTGAGCTGATGAGATCCTGGTATATGTTGTTCTGATAAACTAAATTGGTGTAAGTCTAGAATTCAGATCCTTAGAAGAAAAAGGTCTCTATACTCCTAAAAAGGTCTTCCTTTAATATTTTCTCAATTTACCTTTGGTAGGAACTTGATAGAAGCAAATTCAGACTGAACTCCATGAAAGGGATGCTTGGGTCTTTCAAGGTCCAGCTGGAAAACAGGAGCCATGTAAGCAACTGAATCCAGGAAACTCTGCACAGGGGACTGGAGAACCATAAAACTAAACATTAGGCAGCAAAGCAACCCAGAAATTAGCAGTGTCTGGATTAGGGCAAGGAAACAAGGTGCCTAGGGCACATCATTTAGGGAGCACTCATTCTCAGGTGCTGACTGTACTTGCTGTACTCTGAATATGAGTGCCTCTTTATAGCTTGCCTCTCAGTGCCCTCACTTTTAACTCCTGAGATGAGCAGGAGCAGGAAACCACCTGAAGACCACAAAGAAAAAAGACATTGTTACAGGAATCACCAGGAAGAAGTTGGAACTGTGGTGGGCCTGTCCATGGTCAACATTTAGAGCCACTGAGAAAACAGGCTCTGCTAGAAATAGCACCTGAAACAGAAAGGGGGAATATTCTGGTTTTCCCTCCAACAGAGCCTTCTGATGGCTGAACCAGTTGGAATCTATCTCATTTTGGAGTTGGGACTGCATAGGTAGTCCCCTATGTTAAAAAACAGAAAAGAGACAGACAAGAATGACCTCTCACAACAATCAAACACTTGACCATCACAGGGCTATGCACTTGGGAAATCAGAGATACAGGTGGCAGCTTTCTTGTAGTTGTGAAAGTTGAGGAGTCTTACTTTATTCTTGCATGAACAGGATATTTGGCCTTATCTATCAGCTCCCCCCACCCCGTGGTTAATATTGTTATTTTCCTATATATTTCATAGGTGAGTTTTCTTTTTCTCTGAATGTTATCTAGCCAAGTGAGGGAATAGTACTTGGACTCAGATATAAGAATTCTTATCTGCTTCTCTATTTTCACTTTTAACTAAGGGTGGCATTGAATTTTAGGTTCTTGGAAGTATTAAAACAAATTCTAAAATATGTTACATGTCATATGGAAGCTTTTGTAATTCTAGTGGTATTGGGCAACCTTGCCACAAATACCAAATATGCGTGGGTTTGAGACTTTCAAGAGAATATGCAAGAATTCTTTTTTCTATAAGCTATGTTTTATAGGTCTTTTTCTTGGCTATTAGCTCTGGACTCTGAAGTTGTATGCCATCTAGAAGATTACTGCATGTGGCCTTCTCAAGAAGTTGCTGTGTTTTTACTTAGAATTTACCTGTTGTGTTCAGATGCCAAGGAATGGACCTACCACAGGAATGTGTAACCACAAGTCACAATAGCAGCAGCACTTCATATTTTAATGTTGTCTATGTTTATAATTTTATGACAAAATTAGATGTTACTGAGTAAGCTAAGTAAAACATGCATTTATAGACAGACTTAGGATTGGATAAAATTCCTACGGGGCATCAAAGACAAGAGCTTCACTCACTGTAGAAGGGATTCTTTCTACAACTTTTAGATTGTCTTAATAGTTTCAGTGACAGAGAGATCATTATTTTGAGATCTAATCACTTAAGTTTAGGCAGCATTGAATGGCTACAGAGTTATCTCTCATAATCATGCAAAATCGACCTCTGTCAATTTTCCTCTGGAATCATATGGAGTATGTCTACTTTCTTGACCACATAATGACCTTGAACTCTGTTAACTGCAACTATTATCTACCTCTGAATCTTATCAAAGATCAATACCCACAATTGCCTCAACCATTGATTATATCATATTTTCCAAATATGTTAGTTTGCTCCAAGGCTGCTTCACCTCCTATATATGTAAATGTAATTATACTTACTTTTGTTTTCCTACTTTCTTTGAGTTAACTGGCTTCAACTGGAGGAAAATCTATTTTGATTTCATGTGTACTCAGCTTTCCCACTTTTCAAGCTATGCTTACTACTTAGAAAAATTAACACATTATCATAAATACCTTGTGAGATATTCTGACCTATTGTGTGTTTAGAGTAAGCAAGGTTTCTGGTGAGTCATTTATAAATCAGATTGGGCATACCAGGGTGGCTCACTCAGTTAAGCAACACACTCTTAATTTTGGCTTAGGTCATGATCTCAGGGTTGTGAGATCAAGTCCTGTGCTGGGCTCTACAATCATTGTTTAAGATTCTCTTTCTCCCTTCCCCTCTCCTCTACCTCTCTTGAAGCAGAAAGACAGAAAGAAAGAAGAAAGAAGGAAAGAAAGGAAGAAAAAAGGAAAGAAAGAAAGAAAAAAAAAAGGAAAGAAAGGGAGGAAGGAAGGAAGGAAGAAAGGGAAAGAGAAAGAAAGGAAGAAAGAAAAATCAAACTGAACTTGAACTATTTGAAATGAACAATAAGGTCGGAGTGGTAATATTCTTGTAGTGATGTAATACTGTGAAATGCTTAAAACTTTCTATGTAAATGACAATGTTCAGTTTAATGCCCTAAATATTTCCTAATTAATGGCTGAATAATATGTTAATCAGCTTAGCCATTTCCATTTAAAATTCTGTGTCTCAATTTTCCCCTGCCCCCTCTTTGCCGCTTGTTCTTATGCTCGTGCTTAGTGTGAAGGAAGTTTGAGTATCCATCTACCATTAGCCAGGGGTTACCTAGTCTGATGGCCACGTTTAAGTGTCCTGTTGTCTTTGAGGCTGCCTTGGGTCCCACTTGCCAGGCTCCTTATTTTACCTTTGCTACCGTGGTATCTCAGCCAACTGGATGGGAGTTTTGAGTCTTGTACATTCTCCATCGTACACATTTGGAATCAGTACCAGCCCCCTGTATTCTAGGGCTCCCCTAAACCTATCTGGAATTTTTATCACCCATTCCCCCAACCACACCCTTGGTACTCAGCAGAGAGGAGAAGTCTTCAACTCAGGGACCTAGGAAACACATTGTTATATCTTTATAAATTATTTCACTACCCCGTGGAGGCCAGTTCTTTGGGTTATAAGAATGCTTAACCATGAATTTGAACATTACCAAAGCTATGGATCACCCCAGATGTAAATGAGAAGAAGTAGGTATGCAATGTAAGATTAAAAATTAAAGCTAGTTTTGAATAAGCAGGGATGCTTTAAGAAACAACATGTTAAATATTCCATTTTTTTTTTTTTATCTGTAATGGTTTCCAAGAAAGCAACTTCTACCTTCCACTAGAGTTGATCCTACGTCCCATTCCAGTTAATGGATCATCTTAGTTATTAAGCTAGAAATCTCTGTTTTTGTCGATGACACCTCTTTCTTCCATTATTACTCATTCATTTAGACACAATTTTACCTCATAAATGTCAAATTTGTTCCTTAACAAAAATCTTTTCCCCCTTCTGCTTCACTTTAAATACTCATCACCAGTGACTTCATGCATTGCACCAATTTTCTAACAAGTACTTCTACTTACAGATTTCTCAACCTTCTATCCATCTCAATTATTGCTCCCCTGTTAAAAAAATTTGAGTAAAGCAAATGCTGATGATGTCATGATTGTTCATGAACTGTAAGTAACTCTTTATTTCTTAGGGAATAAAGTTCATCCCCCAGAGACAAGCTTTAAGGGCCTATCATGATCTGGAGCTGTACTCCTTCCACACCTCAACAGCCCCTACAATACAAGTCACATTAAAATAGTTTCAGTCCATCCTTGGCCTGTTCATCATATGTGCCTTTTCTCAAGCTGTTCCCTCTCTGTAGAATATCTTTTCCCTTACCATCCCCCACTTGTCAACATCCTTCAAGGTCCAAAGCAGAGCCAAACTATTCATCAACCTTTTCACCCTGCCCCTCCCTCCTTGCTCTACTACAAAATATAGAAATGGTCTCACTGGTGTTTCTGAATAGCTCTGTTTGTAATTTTCATAATAGCTACCACACTCTACTTTGCATTATCGTTCTCTGTACTTATGAATCTCTTCCCTGCCAGGTCATTAACTTAATGATGTGTTAGTTACTACTCTTTGTTTCCAAGTAACAGTAGCCAACTCAAGCTACCTTAAGCAAAAAGGAGACTTTGTTATGAGGATACAGGGATGTCCCATGGAAACCTCTTAGAGAAGTATACACACAAGTCAAGAGCAGAGATTTGGATTTTCCACCTGATCCTGCATCTCACCTTACATCGCTTACCAAATATGTAACACCACGCATCATCATACTAAATGTTCTGTGGCTCGGTTTTCTCATTTAGAAAATGAGGATGATAATAGTACCTACTTCCAGGTTTTATTGTGTGGTTTAAGGCACTTGGCATAGCTCTAAATAAATGTTACTTCAAAAACAAAGGGAGGAAATGAAGCTGGACCTCAGAAAGATTAAAAGTTGTCTGGAATTCAGGTGACATTTCTAATTCAGTGATGCTTCCTTTTCCCTCTTACTGCAGACTCAATTTCTCTACTTCCCATTGCTTGTGGAAAAAGTTGCTTGTCCATACCTCATATGCTGTACATCTCACTTTTTAGAAAGGTGGATTCTGTCTTTGTTTCTGTTCTAAATTCTGGCCAAGGGGACTGTGATTAGCCCAACTTTGGCCCATCAATTGCACTGAGGATTAATGAGAAATCACTGAACAAACAGGTTCCAAGAACCCATCTTTATAAGAAGGCAGTACTAAGAGAAGGAGGTTGAGGGAGAAAACAAAGAAGGTACTGAACCACTGAACTGTTTCATTTTAGTATCCTCCTTATGCAGTTCTGTATTTCCAGTTGAATTGTATCAAGTTCCTTTATTACCATGTATTGTTATACTTGCCCACAGGCCTTGCTTTTGCATTCATTGTTCTTTTAGGTATGTTATTTGTTCAATTCTTTCAGAAATATTTGCGTGATAACTCATCATGTTCTGAGTGCTACGCCATATGTGGATCCTAGAACAGAGTGAGATAGAGGAACTCTCTTGCCCTCATGTAGTTTGTATATGTTACCTGCTATTTTTGACTCCCGGCCTCCTACCAAAATTTGGTCCTCCCACTAACCCAAGCCCTCCTTGGTTTGTAATAACACTGTAACACCTAATTCTTACTAGGCATCGCTGCGCTCTCATTCTGTAACTTTTCACTTAATATTTACTTGCATATTTACACTATTGCATAGACCTCCCACTAACATTAATTTGTAATTGAAGTTATTTACCTCCTACCAGTGAAATTCCAAAAACATGAAGGTCGACGTTCTAGATCCATCTATAGAATAATGGCTTCTGTGACTTTTAGTAGCCCCACTAGGAACTCGGGGGCTTAGTTCCCTTTAAATCAATTAATCAGTCATAAGGAAAATTGACTAAATTATCTAGCTGTAGAAATCTGGGACTTATAGATTCTTATTAAAATGTCATTTACATGTGTATAGGTACAATTTTTTAATTATTTACATGGTGTTATTTATTGTTCTGTTCCGATTCCTTCCTCCTCATTATGCCTCTCCCTCTGTGCACACATCTAAGAGTGTGGTAAGTGGAAGGTAGGGCTGTTCCAAGAGAAGCTAGTGTCAGGGATCTAGAAATGATATAATTTCTGAACTTCCAGCAGATTAGCTCAATTACTGTGTTTCTGAGAGTATTGATCATTTATTGCCCTGAAGAGTTCATGGTCTGTGTTCCTTTAATATATCTTCATACCTCATCCATCCTCTCCTCTCAACCTACTTCAAAGGATAGTTTTATCCACTAATTTCTAGCTCAACCCAGGTTTCTGCCCTAATCCCAAACCCATCCGCATTCTCCAAGGTTGTTTTCTCTGTGAATTTTCTCTTCCGTGTAGGGTATCATTCTTTACTTCCATTTACTTACCTCTATCCCTTAAAGCTTCCCAGTTACAGGTCTCAAATATCCTCCTTACGTCTCCATTCTTATACACCCAACTGTGCCCCGGTTTTCTTCTTTATCACCACGTGCCTTCTGACCCTGTACTTGACACATACTTGTTAGAGCCAACATTTGCTGAGTGTTATGTGATAAGCACTTTCATGGAAGATTCCACTGAGTCTTCAACAAGCCCACGATTCAATACTGTTATATTCATCTTACAGTTGGTGGGACAGAGAAATAACATCAACATCACACAGTTAACAAGTGGCAGAACAGGTCCAAATACAAGTGTCCTGAAACTGATTTTTTAAGCATTAGGTTGTATGTCCTCGGTTTGTTTTTCAATTAATTGCCAGCTCTTCCTGTCTGATCTCTGCTGAAACCATCCAACTAAAAATTTGTCAACTTTATAAATACAGCAGACTTTTCTCAGCTACTTTCCTTAAGTGGGAGAAGTATTCATCACTGTGGTATAAGTATTTAGAGAAATCTTGCGGCACCTGGGTGGCTCAGTTGGTTAAGTGTCTGACTCTTGATCTTGGCTCAGGTCATGATCTCAGGGTCATGAGATCTAGCCCCATGTCAGACTCTATACTGAGCATGGAGCCAGCTTGAGATTTTCCCTTACCCTCCTCTTTCTCTCTCTCTCTCTCAAAAAAAAAAAGAGAAAGTTTTCCTACTCTGGCTTGTGACATTGTACCTCCTGAACTCCTTGTCTCTTTCACTAACTCACCTTCTTTCCTCTACCTCCAAAAGGTGATTGTTAACTAAATACTAGAATTCGAATCTCTGATATTCTTATTCCTGTCAAGTTTCTTCAGAGAAAAAGTGGAATAAATCAAGATAACTTTTTAAATCTTAATTGCTCTAAAAGGCAACTGCCTAAAGCAAAAAGAAGAGCAACACTTCATGGGCATGTAAATGTATTATGGGTATATAAAAGTAAAGGTAGGGAAACTATAGCACAAAGAGCAGTTGGATGGAATTGAGAATATATTGTTGTAAAGTCTTTCCATACATGTGGAATGGATACGTGAAGGTAGACCTATTTAAATTTATGTTTTAAACCATAAAGTAACTACTGAACAATGTAAAGAGGTAGAAGTATTAAGTCAGTAGAAGAGAGAAAATGGAAGAATTAAAAAAAAATACTCAACAAAAGATAGAAAAGAGGACAAAAAAATAGAAAATAGCTGGAAAAGGTGAATTTTAATCTGTCTCATCAGTTGGTGTATTAGTTCTAATTGACTGATAAAACTGAACACCCCAAAATGAATAACAGCTCAAACACATGTTTAGTGAGGGGCAAGCATCCATGTTTTTATCAGTGGGTATCTCTCCTCCACGTAATTCATGGGCCCAGGCTCCTCCCATTTTTTGGCTTACCATTCTCTAAGGTCTTGTTGTCATCTGCATTTGACTATTGACAAAATTTCTGAGAAGAAATAATTTAAAAATGGCTTGTATCTCTCTGCTTATGCATCATTGGCTAGTTTACAGTCATGTAACCACATGTAAGTTAAAGGGCAATTTGATTATGCCACCTAGCTAAATCCCAGAAGAAGAGGAAACAATTTTTTTTTTCTGAAGAGCCAGCACTATCTGCCGTAGATCAACAGGTAAATCAGAAGGCTATTTTCAAACTTTATTATGCATAAAAGTCATCTTGGAGTAGGAAATAATGCAAGTACTTTGACTTTATGAGAAAAAAAAAATCAGTTTTGGGGATAGACAACAGAAATCTGCCTTTTTTTTTTTTTTTTAAGATTTTATTTTTATTTGTCAGAGAGAGAGAGGGAGAGAGAGTGAGCACAGGCAGACAGAGTGGTAGGCAGAGACAGAGGGAGAAGCAGGCTCCCTGCCGAGCAAGGAGCCCGATGTGGGACTTGATCCCAGGACGCTGGGATCATGACATGAGGCAAAGGCAGCTGCTTAACCAACTGAGCCACCCAGGTGCCCCAGAAATCTGCGTTTTTAAACTAGGACTGAAGTAACTCTGATACTTAGGTGGTCCCATTTTGAGCAATATGGTGCAACACAAGATGGCACCACTGCGCACTGGACCAGGATGTACCGACACCCTTGAGAACCAGTTCTTCCCTAGAAGAACCAGAGTTTCTTCCCACTCAACTATGTTCTGGGGAGTAGCAGCTTCTGCAGAATTTAGAAAGTGTTAGAAATGTAGAAATGCAGAAGCTCAGGTCCCACCTCAGACATCATAAATGCTTATTCTTTTGTTTGGGTTTCTTGTAGATTTTACATATAAGTGAAATCATATGGTTTTGTCTTTCTCTGTCCCATTTACTTCACTTCATGTAATACCCTCTAGTCAGACATTGTAAGTGGAATCTTATGCTCAGTCACGTTTGAGGGAGGCTGGCTTAATTATTTTGTGCCAGTAGGTTAGAGGGAATAGGTGGTTACTGAAGAAGTGCAGTTTAGGAGTAAAAGCCTCTCAAGAACAGGCAGAAGTAGAGGATTCCTAGAGGAACCATCTCTAGAATTTGGACTGAAACCAGGAAATAAGAAAGGCCGGTATGGTTCTGGGATATTGTTTTGGCAGAAGACGGGGATGATGAGGAAACAAGAGTACACATGACATGTGTGGTATGTATTTATTAGGATAAAAAAAATTCTTAGAAACATAAACAATGCCAAGCATGGTTGGCATCCTCTCCTATCTTCCAGTTTCTTAAGATTTTATTTGACAGAGAGAGAAAAAGGAAGCACAGAGGGAGAGGGAGAATCAAGTTTCCTGCTGAGCAGGTATACTGCTGTGGGGCTCCATCTCAGGAGCATAATGTATAATTCTATACAATTACAAACTCATTAAAAATATTTAATGATTTTATTATAGTCTATCTTATATAATCTGTTAACTATTTCCCTATTATTGGACATTAACTTATGGCCTTTTTTCTCCAATTATAAATCATGCTACAAAGACTATCTGTCCTTGAACAATAACCTATAATTAAAGTTTCTGGCTATTTTCTTGAGATAGCTTCCTAGGAAAAAATCCTTTGGACAATCAGCATTACTTTCTCAAAAGCCTCTTATCAGTACATTGTGTAGAGACTTTTCAGAAAGTTGAAAACAGAATCTTAAGAAAAGGGAAGCCTTTTGATTGGTCAATGTTCTCTTCCTAATTCATACCTTGCCTCCTGGTGTTATTATATGGATTAAATGAAACAATGCACGGGAAGTGTTTAGTCAGGTGCCTGGCAGACAGTCAATGTTAATGAAATGTTAACAATTAACACTGGACAGTAGAGCCCAGCTATCTGCATTCTTCCTCTGTCTTACACTGTTTGAAGCAGGAGATGGTGCTTATCTTCCTGGAGCCTCAGTCTCCTCATCAGTAAAATGGGCATGGGTTCCTATGCATTTCACCCTAATTCTGCATGGCTTTATCATATGTAAGGCCTAAAGCACAGGATCTGTGACAAAATAAACATTCAATAAATGTTCATTAATAGTCTATTATTTCCTCTTACTGAAATTAAGAATTCCTTTTTTAATCTGTTTCCTTACCCCCACGTCTATGTACACAGTCCCATTTCTATCTCCATTTGAAATATACTAAATGAGGCAAAGAATATAATCTATCTCATTATGTGTACTAAGGCAGAGAAGAGTGAAACATGTAGGAAAACCTTCTCAAAGAGGAAGGAGGTTACATGACACTGTCCCATTAGCTTAGTTATCCCCCAACAGCAGTATATATGCCTGTCATTATTTACATACCAATTTGGTATATACCTCACTTAATTTAAACCCTGGGCTTAATTCATGTATGCTAACTGTTCATTATCAGAAATTTACATAATATGTTACATCCCTAGTACCCATGAATGCAAATAGTGTTTATTTCTCAGGTGGTAGCCTAACTCCATATACAGTAACCGTTTAGAGTGGTGGGCTTAGTGGCAAGAGTACCCTGTTCCATTAGTGTTATCTGGCCTGATGACTGGAAGACCAGTAGCACCATATGCCTGGGTAATCACAATCCTCTGTTGGAGGGTATACTGGCTTAGAAATGGCTGAGGAGGGACGCCTGGGTGGCTCAGTTGGTTAAGCAGCTGCCTTCGGCTCAGGTCATGATCCCAGCGTCCTGGGATCGAGTCCCACATCGGGCTCCTTGCTCAGCAGGGAGCCTGCTTCTCCCTCTGCCTCTGCCTGCCATTCTGTCTGCATGTGCTCGCTCTCTCCCCCCCTCTCTGATAAATAAATAAAATCTTTGAAAAAAAAAAAGAAAGAAAGAAATGGCTGAGGAGACAACTACTAGAA
Source organism: Mustela lutreola (assembly GCF_030435805.1). NCBI lineage: Eukaryota > Metazoa > Chordata > Mammalia > Carnivora > Mustelidae > Mustela > Mustela lutreola. Next base: position 102,067,418 of record NC_081295.1, on the reverse strand, counting down.
AAAGGAGTATATTTTTAATATTTATCCCATATGAACATTTGCCTTGTCTCCCAAGGAACTGAAATCCAAAAATGAGTACCTTACACCATCAGAAAGATCTCCTTTTAAATTAAATCTAACATTATAGATTCTTTTAAAGAAAAAGTTGATCTTAGAGGGGAAAGAAAGTAGATGTCATTTCAAAACTTAACATATCAAAATTTTATGTGTTCCTTAATATTTTAGTATCCACAATACCTAAAACTTGATATTTCATTAAACATTTTGAAATCATGAAAATATGGGACATTATAAGCTTTGCAAAATGATTTGACTTGACTTAAGGATTTCTCATTTTCTTTGGGAAATAGGTTCTTACAGCACTAAGAAAAAGTCAACTTGTACTTTTCGTTAGCATATCATCATGGTCCAGGCATCTAAGCACTACACAAGATTAATTCTACACAGAGCTCACCTAAGATTGTAGCACAGAACGATAGGCTCGTGGTTTATCTACAATTTACCATTTTCCAGAAAAAGTGGCTATTAGTATTTTATTCATTTTTCTCAGCCCCTAAATCCAAGCGTGTAAATAGAGAGCTCAAGAAGACAGAGCATATGTAACTAAGCAAGTTAATCATTTCCTGGGAACTGGATTAGTAGCTTTAATCGTGAGCTTGGAGGAAGGTGGGAGCCAAGGATACCACCACACTTTGAGTTCTGGGTTTGTTTTAGTTTAGGCAGGACTACCAGTTCCCTTAGCTCTGAAGAAAATGGTTTCTTGTTTATTTATTTATTTTTTTTTTATTTATCAGAGGGGGGGGGGGAGAGCGAGCACAGGCAGACAGAGTGGCAGGCAGAGGCAGAGGGAGAAGCAGGCTCCCCGCTGAGCAAGGAGCCCGATGTGGGACTCGATCCCAGGACGCTGGGATCATGACATGAGCCGAAGGCAGCTGCTCAACCACCTGAGCCACCCAGGCGTCCCGGTTTCTAGTTTAATAACAATATGCTACTTCTCAGTGACAAAATATATAATTTTGATTTCTAATGCTAAACTCCCTGAGCTACAGGATTTTGTATGGATTCCAAGTCCCTGGTGCGAAGAATGCACTTCATAAACGTGTTCACGTCAAAGGATGACTAATAAAAAATATATTAAACCACAGTTTTTATTCTATACCATTAGTCAAAGTTTCCTCATTTCCTTATACAAAGTTATTTGTATAATATAAAGCTATTTATTTACATGTTTGTCATTTGGAGCAGCTGAACACAGTGGGGTCAAATGCTTGGCTTTAACTCTGATTTTGAAGCGACATTGCCACCTTGTGGTTTTTTGTCTAAAGACGTACTTTCCTTCAAAACAAGCAAGTGCTTTGTTTTTCAATCTATGGTGCAAAAAGCCTGCTCTCGTGCACGCACACGCACGCGCGCGGGCACACACACACACGCGCACACCCCGGGAACACACACACACACGTGCACACAGACCCATACCCCTGGGAATGTGAAAGCCTGAAAATAGTGGTTTGTGTTTGGAGACACAGAAAAAGGAGTATCTACAAAACATTTTTTAATGAAGACACCCTAGGAAGATCACTTAGTTGCAAAATAATGACGTTAATCAAGAAAATGAGTCTTGGATTCATTTATGTTCATTCTCCTTTCCATACTGTTATTCTACTACAGGTGAAAGTTTATAGAAACTTTTTATGCTTTATATATAATTAGAATTCACTGTGAAAGAATTGGAAAATAAAGACAATTAAAATAAATTAAAATAAAATAAATTAAAATTAAAAATTAATTAATTAATTAATTATGTGCTATAAACACAACACCCAGTGATCACCGCTATTAACTGTTTTGGTCTACCATTAAAAAAAATTTTTTTTTTTTTTTAAACCTTATAGGCCTTGATGTAGGTATCTTAAGTCTCAAAGGGAAATATAAAAGAATGGTTCAAGAAACACAGTCCCTTTGGTATGACAAAGAGACACAGGAACCAACTAAAAGAACTGCTAAAAACCAACCTGATCCCCAAAATATATAAAGTAATATTAGATTCTAAACCAAACTAAAAAAAAAATACCTTGAGTCCCTACCGATAAAAAATAATGTTTGAATAAACAGAGGAGAATATACAGGTCCAAACGGGAGCATTCCAAGTGATCTCTGTAGAAATCTCTACCTCTAACTGTGAGCACACAGTCACTTTTCTCCAGAGAGTACAGTATGGAAAGAGGGGAGTAGAGGCTTCCTTACTTCAGTACCCTGACAAACACTACCTCAGCCAGGTGACCAAGGTGCTTATCAGTCATAAATCTTGTTGACAGCATGTGCACCCTTGATATGATGTATTGAGAACAGCATTTCACCTCTGTGGCTTGCCTTGAAGTATTTCAGAATTCTAGTCTAGCCATTAGAAAAATATCAGACAAACCCAAATTGAAGGACAGACAAGAACATTAAGTTCAAAATAAGGAAATTGGAATCACGTATGGACTATAATACCATTCTGATACTGGTCCCTCAGCTGGGACAGGTTCATCATAATCATGCAAGATAATGTAACAATATGGGAAGCTAGGTGCATTATATATGGGGATGCTCTGTTCTCCAACAATTTCCTGAAGATCTGAAGCTCTTCTATAATAAAAAGTTCATCAAAAAGAAAAACAAGGGGCTCCTGGGTGGCTCAGATGGTTAAACCTCTGCCTTTGGCTCAGGTCATGATCTCAGAGTCCTGAAATTGAGTCCCGCATCAGGCTCTCTGCTCAGCAGGAAGACTGCTTCCTGCCACCACTCCCGAACCCGGCTCTCTGACTGCTTGTGATCTCTCAATTTGTCAAATAAATAATAAAATCTTTAAAAATATATATTAAAAAGAAAAACAAAAAGAAGTGGGATCCCCAGATTGGCAGTGAGTGCAGCATCTGCAATCTTGTGAAAAACTCAGATTCTCAAGACTGAGCACAGGTCTTGTGAGACTGACTCTGGAGATGTAGCCACCATGTAGGGTTCCGATCCTGTGAATGCAAACAGCTGACCTAACATGCTGCCTAAAATCTCTGCTTTCAGGGGCTTCTCATTTTAGCAGAAGTCATGTTATTTTTTTCTTTAATATCCGGAAGCTGAGTGACCAGATTATGCCTCTTGGTAGCTTCTGATCATCCAACTGTCACCCTTTACAGAGATAGGACATCCCTGCCTCTCTTCTCCAGTCCTCTGATTTTCAGGGCTCCTTTCAGGCCCCACTATAATCATGTCCTCAAGGACATTCGAGCTCACACATATCCTCTACCTCTGATATCCCCACACACATGACCTGTAACAATCTGCATGTTTCCGGGAGACAGAGGTGACCTTGGGCCAATTTTGTGATCCTGCTGTACTTGAGTTTCTTCATCTGTGATTTGGAATGATAGAAGGAGATCTACCTTATTGGTCTTTTTGTGAAGATTAGGAGTTACTACTCACAAGATGTTAGGAATAATCCCAGCCCTTAATGAGGACTCAGTAAGTGTGAGATGGTGCTGGTAGCTCTCTGCTTCTCCCAAAGCAGCAGGGTTGGGTATGCAAAATAATGGCTCAGTAAAGAACAAGTGAATTGAAAGGATGAATTAAGCCCTCAAAAATCCTATTTCAAACACAGCGACCCTACCACTACCACCAGTCGTCCAAGGCACCTTAACTTTGAGTTAGAGTGTTGGAAGTGTTTTGTGCTTACATAACAGTATTAGGGTCCAATTGGAAAATTGGTTGGAGAATCTATACAACCTGGGAATGAATTCGTCTTACTTCAAGCTTCACCCCCTACAGTTGTGTGGTTATCAACGAATAACACCACTTCAATTTTGATCTAAGATTATTCTACTTCCTGAGATCCCTTGAGTTTCTGTTAGCCTAAAAGACAAGATTAGGTAGAAAAGAAATGAGCACCCTGGGGACTTTTCTAGCAGCAGGTGAGTAAGCGAGTATGTTTGGATAACGGGTTTAGATTTTGCTTATTTGCTCTTTGGAACAGGTTAAATAGAAATTCAACAATTTACGTGCCTTGAATAGACAAGCCCTGAGTGTTCTGGTTTGTTTTCCAGATGGGGATTAATGTGGTGGACTCAGCAGTATCCGGATTAGGTGGCTGCCCTTATGCAAAGGGTGCTTCTGGGAACGTAGCCACTGAGGATTTGATATATATGCTTAATGGCTTGGGGCTCAACACGGTAAGTCACTTAACATATTTTAATATTCATGTATGCCTTTCAGATACAAGTGGGAATGTGTCTCAGATTTGGGAAGCAATTTTGAGGTCAAAGTTTTACTACCCTTTTGCTGTTTGCTAAAATGCACAGTGGGAAAATACAGTAAAAATTCTTTAGGGGGCTTTATAAAGTAACTTATTGCTGTAGCTCCATCATCAATAATGCTACCATTTCACATTTTTATAGTGCTTCATGACCTCCGAAGTACTTTTTCATGTATCATCTGATTTGATTTCACAAACTGAGTGAGAGCCTGTGTCTCTGCCTTTAGGATTGTTGTTTTGGCGCTTTGGTTTGGGATGGATGTTTTCCTAGGAAGAAACAGATCTTGATTTTCTTGCAGTGACAACTAGGGCTTCTCTAAAAGAGCCCGGGGCACTATTGGAATGGTCAGAAAAGAGAGTTTAACACTACTTAGCATGGGAGACACTGGGCAGCAAGAACTGTCTCTTAAGTAAAAGTTCCTGGAAAGTCACATCCTCTATGGCATCCACATAATTTAGTACTTTGTTTGCCACATGCTTGTTAACATTACTTACTAGTCTTTAAGGCAGATTTGGGGAGGAAGGGAGCAAAAATATAGAAGAAAAAAGTTCACAGATGATTAGAAGTTCAAAATATTTTTCTGAGATGTCAAAGCATCCTCCGGATTACAACATGAAAGCTTCTCTCTCTTCACTATACTTACATGAAAGCTCCTGCAGTACCATTTACCTGTAGTTTCCATTTCCATACCATTTTATTTCTCACTCCTGGCTCTTGTGTCCATCACCACTCAGATGGCCTTACTCCCCACACTCAGTTTCACCTGGAGAGTGAGCTGCTCCTAACCACTGAAGTCTTCTCGTGTCTCCCTGCCTAACCCCCAGGCTCCTGCTATTGGGTTCCTCACCTTATGACTTCCATGCCAACCTGTGTGCTTCTACCTCTGAACTTAACCTGAGGTGGTCTCTGGACCTTATTTCTGTGCTTAGCTTTCCCTGCAGCCAGGGAGCAATTACAGCTATGTGCCTTACCTAGAGATGCTCAATAACATTCACTGGGAGATGGGCGTCACTTGGGATAAACATCAAAAACTACTGCCTGGGGGCACCTGGGTGGCTCAGTGGGTTAAGCCTCTGCCTTCAGCTCAGATCATCTCAGGGTCCTGGGATCGAGCCCCGAGTGGGGCTCTCTGCTCAGTGCTGAGCCTGCATCCCTCCCTCTCTCTGCCTGCCTCTCTGCCTACTTGTGATCTCTCTCTGTATGTCAAATAAATAACTAAAATCTTAAAAAAAAAAAAAAACAAAAAAAAAAAAAAAAAAAAAAACACTACTGCCTGTCTTTCCTGGTTAGGAGTAACTATTATTTCATTTATAGTAGCTTAATCATTTCTGGTAGAATTGTATGGCCATGACAAAAACTGAGGCAAATTAGATTATTTCTTGGAGGTTTAGATGAGTGAATTGATCTCAGCTGATGCTTTGATGCATATTATATATCGGGTCCTGTTCTAGAACTTGAGGACTAAAATGCACATAAACCATGGCTTCATTCCTAAGAATTCAAAATTTAAGGAGAGAATGGTTACGTGGGGTAGGATCTAAAATTCAACGAGCTACCTAGACTAGCAAGCCAAGATTCTCTGTAGAATCTAATGTTACTATGGCTACCATGCCAAGTCACTTACCAAGAGCCACTGATTTGACGTGCAAGATATTTTGGTTGTTTGTTCTTTAATACCCATGCTGTAGCTATGTCGGCACAATTCCCTAATTCTTTCCTGGGTATTCAATTCTCCACCCTGGTGTGTAGAACTTCTGACTTGCCTTTAAATTCATTTTCCATGTTACGATCAGAGGATATCATCCAAAATACAAATAAGAATATCCCTTGTTTCCGCTTGAGCTGTCACCAGTGGATTCTTTTTTTTTTTTTTTTAAGATTTTTTTTTTATTTATTTATTAGACAGAGAGAGATCACAAGTAGGCAGAGAGGCAAGCAGAGAGAGAGAGGAGGAAGCAGGCTCCCCGCTGAGCACAGAGCCCCATGCGGGACTCGATCCCAGGACCCCAAGATCATGACCTGAGCCGAAGGCAGCGGCTTAACCCACTGAGCCACCCAGGCGCCCCTCACCAGTGGATTCTTACTTCCTATAAGGCAAAGCTGTGTTCTCTCACCTAATATGGCCTATTCATGCCTTTTCAGGTCATCTTTGCCCATCATCTACATACAGCATGGCATTTTTTTTTTTTTTAAGATATTTTGTACTGTTCTTCTGCCTGCATTGCCCCCTCTGTCCCCTTTCTCTATAACTCATACTCCCCAAGCAAGACTCAGGTCAGAATTTACCCTTCCTCACACCCTTTCCAAACACACTCCTCTCTACTTTCTTTTCCTCATTGGGTTTACTGCCCCATCGTCAGCTCTCATACTCATCTGGGCATATCTCCATCAGTGATTTTAATTGTAATACAGGAACCACCCCCCCAACAGGGGTCCATATCACCTGCTTGATGCTCTTACAGTCTGAGGATAGAAATCTCATTTTACATGGGGTTTTTGAAAACCCAGAACATATCATAGTACATGAGACATATTTAAGCACCTGGCAAATGATTCAATAATAAGTGCAATGTTACTATATAATGATATCTTTTAGGTAAATTGATAAAGGCAAAAGGGATTTTTTTTTTTAACATAAAATGTCTGCAAATCCCAGTGCATACTTATCAATGGAATTCTTGGAAAGCAAAGAACACTGGTGACTAATATCTTTCTAGAATCCTTTGCTGGTATAATTCAAAAATGATAGGCACATGTTGCTAATTAGTCATAAAACTTAAATAGGATTCCATTTAAGATGTCAACTAAGAAGTGCTTAACATATACCTATATATATAGGTATAGGTATAGCTATATATAGGTATAGGTATATATATAGGTATATATATAGGTATAGCTATATATAGGTATAGGTATATATATACCTATATATATATAGGTATATGTTAAGCACTTCTTAGTTGTATATATATATATATATACACATATATATTATATAATATATATAACATATATAACAAAAACATATCTATATATAGGTATAGCACTTCTTAGTTGTATATATATGTGTGTGTGTGTATATATACATAGTTGTATATATATGCGTATATATAGGTATAGCACTTCTTAGTTGTATAGATATACATATATATTATATATTATATAACATATATATATATAACATATACAACAAAACATATACCTATATATATATAGCTATATGTTATATAGGTATATGTTAAGCATCTCTATGCTATATAGGTATATGTTAGCACTTCTTAGTTGACATCTTAAATGGATATATATATCCATTTATATATATATAACATATATTCTACCTATAGCTGTTCCCAGGACAGAACAATCTCAAATCAAAGCAAATGTTGAGACCTGAAGAACAACTTTTTATTGTCTCTTTTAAGAAAATGACAGACTTACATAAATATTAAGAACTACTTAATAGTAAGGAAGCCTGAGTCTGTTCAGTTTTAAGTCAACATTGTTTCTATTCCATGGTAAGGCAAGACATAGGAGTTTATGAAATGCTACCTGAGGGCAAATCTCTGGCTAATCCACCTAATGCTCTACCTCCCCTATAGTGACAGCTGAGGTGCAGAGTGGAGACCTCGATGGGGATCTTTGGTTACACGGAGATGAGGAGCATGCCCTGAACTTGGCCTTCATACCCAACTGCTTATCTGTCTTTCATGGATTTACCTAAGCTTTTGTTGATCCTGTTTATGCTTTCAAACAGTACAACTTCTCAGACAAACACGTTCCAGATGTGTACTAATACTGCTCCATTTTATTTGACCTACAACTACTTCCCTCAATATCATACCGGTAGTGTTTCTGAATACCATTAAAATTATACATATACATTGCTCATAGGCTTATCAGGTTGTTTCTTTATATAGTAAAAAGGTTCTTTCTTAAGTCATTATCTATGAACTCCTCCAAACCCTACTAATTTTAATTGCTCGCCACTGGTATTTTGTAGATTGTTTCTAGTTCTGTTATTGTCCTTCCTAGAATTCAGATACCACCCCGAATTACATGGATTTTTTTCAGGAATGGCTAGCCTATGATTTTATTTAAAAGTCAAATTCAAGATATGCTTTAATAAAGCATAAAAATTTAAAATCTGCGGATTGTGTGATTCATGAAGAAGACGACAAATGTTACTCTCAAATCAACAAGGAGTAACATTTTGTTTAATAATTTCAAATTGTTAATTAACTACTAATAAAATGGAAAGAAATCTGTTTTGTCTTCTTTCTCCCTAATCCACCTGGTATCCCTTCTTTCCCTTAACAGGGTGTGAATCTTTACAAAGTGATGGAAGCTGGGGACTTTATTTGCAAAGCTGTGAATAAAACCACAAACTCTAAAGTAGCACAAGCCTCCTTCAGTACTTGACTTGGATGAACCTGTGACTCAAGGCTGAGAAGATCCATTTCAGCTACAGATACTCATCTGAAAATCATTACTGTCAACTTGTTCTGAAATGTGAAGTAATAGACAAGAGTGGGAAAAATATAATTTTAAAGAATATTACTGGATGGATTACAAAATCGGTGGAAAGCAATACCAATCATTGGTAAATTGCAAGCTGAAGCCATATAATACAATTTGTAGACCTGCTTTTGAACTTGGAGAAAAGTCTACTCTTTTGCTCTTATAGAAATAACTTTTTAATTTAGTAGATGTGAAAATTGACTTCAGATTTCCCTAAGTATCAAATACTGTGTTAATACTTAATCAAGCTGGCTTAGCACAGTATACATATTGTCAGTAGTTTATGAGCTCCTGCATAGTGTGCAAAGTGTGTGGCCTTGATATGCATTATGCCTCTGGATCTTAACTTTCCATTTGCCAAGTCAGTTAAATTATGGACCAAGCGCCAAATCTCCATCTGACCGTACATAACTTTTAGCAATAGAACTTTTATATTTCTAGTATGGTTAACATCTGTTAACTATTTCAATGACTTTATCTTGTTCCAAGAGGCTGTGGTCAATGGCAAGACGCCATATCCTGGAAACATTACGACCTCCCATGTTTGTTATATGTATCCAGTTTACCATATTTTCTCTTTCATCAGTAAAAACCAGGATGGTGTTACTCAACTATTGAAAAATATAAGGTCTGACTTTCATCTCAATGTCTCAGTTGCAGTGCTAAGAATAGATTGATACATATATTATAATCCACTTTGGTAATTTTCAGATCACATCCAAATTGCCAAAGGAAAGGTCACTGTAACCCTGAGAATATTAAGGCAGTTTTTAATTGAAAAACAAACAAAACAAAGAACAAAAATGAAAACAACTGTTTTCCATTGATTCAGGTCTACTTTGATTAAATCACATCATTTTTTTGGTTGATGTTATGGTTATTTTTAATGTTGAAATGACTGAGATTTTATTACAATGATGTAATAGACATCATTGTCAGAAATAACAAAAATTAATATGTCCAAGTTGAGAAGAGCAGGAAGACTACATTTAAAAAAAAAAAAAACATTTCTTTAACCTATGCAAATCACAAGGGGACAGAATTATTAAATGAAGGTCTGAACCATCAGTTCTATTATTTATGTAGACTTCTCCAGTAATACTTAGTGATCTTATCTTTGAATAAATTTGAATATAACTTTAAATATGAAAGTGAGCATTGTGGACTGTCTATTAAATATTCACAACTATTGAAATAAAAAGAAATTCAAGAAAATATGAGAAGTAATGATTATAACTCAGTTAACTTTAAAGACATTCGTAATAAGAATCACAAGGAAAGCATATTGGTAATTGACAAAAGTACACTAAATTCCCACAGAAGAGGCTAACTCATCAGGTTGTGATGGGTGTTGGAGCAGGAACTTGTTATCCTGAGTACTGAGTAGTCACTGCATTTGGGTTCATGTTGTCGGGGGACAGTGCAGGGAGCAAACAAAATCATCATTCTTTATGGATCTACCTGTTACATCTCCCTGTGAGTCTCTCCACCAAGAACACAGCCCTGTGTACTGGGACAGTAAAGGGATACCTGCCCTAGAGTGCACAGCAAGATGCATACCCCATCTTCTGTGGACACTGGATCTTTCTTTCTTATGGAACTGTGAGATTCTTAGTTTTAAGCTACCTGCAAAATGATTTGTTGGTGCATACTGCTTATAGAAACAGCTAGGATTTGTTGTTTTGAAACACAAACCATGGACTCTCCAGAAGGCAGAGCAAGTGATCCAAAACCCCCGGTGCAGCTTAGCACACACTTAGCTCACAGCTCAGTCTACAGATTCATTTCCGAGAATACCTCAATGTTTCCTCTTCACACTCACCACAAGAAAGTTGATGTTTTAGTTATCGGTTACCCTTTCCCTACCCAAACCATCTAAACCTTTCTGCTAGATTGGAGTTTCATTTCTGGTTTGGGGGCAGGCGGGTGGGGGGAGAAATCACTTAAGCACATAAAACCATCCAAAGTCCACAGGCAGAATCTCCCCAAAGCCACATTTCAACTAACCAGGAAACCTTGTAATCACTGTAGGACCCACCCCAGCAACCCACACATAAACCCATACCAGAGTTAGCCTTGGGGAAAGGCTTAAGAATGGCAAAGCAATTATGACCTTTACTGAAATACTTATCAAAACAATCTTTTATGACATCTGCCCTTAGGGAAAATATCCTGTGTTCTAGAATATGTGACATATTTAATCATAAGTTTATGTTTGATGACCTATTATAGATGAAAACGAAAATGATGTCCTCCGAAAACTATAAATTTTCCAAGTTCCAGATTCATGAAATTCACCAAGCAAATAAATGGTAACGGACTAGGACCTTCTGAGAGAATGTAGGATGCCGCTTTATGTTATTCTGATTACTCTAACATTTACTTCCTTCTTAGCTGTTCTTCTATGGCTACTCAGTTCTGGATATGTGCATCCCATACCTCCAAAATGATCGACTCCAGATATGAGAGTGACAGGTTATACAACATTGAATAAGTGAGCCACAAATATCATCCCTATCAGAATGGTCAAGAGGAGATAAAATGAAGGCCTGGGCAACAGCCAGAAATCTGAATGGAAGTCACAGGCCGGTGAGGAGTTGCTGTGAATACCAATAACCATTTGCCAATTGCTTTTGTAAGCTAGAAAATATAAGTTTTGTACCATGTGGGGTAGACCCAGAAGTTAAAAGAATAGTTTAGGAGACAGGGAAAAAGGGAGGAAGATTTTGGGCAAGGAGGGAGGCAGGGAGGAAAGGTGAAGAATGGAGGGGGAGGGGGAAATTTGGTGGGGGAAAAGGGCTGGAGAGAGGGGTGAGAAGCTGTTTGCCCTGAGCAGACCCAAAGGAAGGCACACACTGCTATGATGGAGTCCATCTGTTAGCTGCTATAAATTGCAAATAAAAAGCCTTGGGGCGCCTAGGTGGCTCAGTGGGTTAAGCCGCTGCCTTCGGATCAGGTCATGATCTCAGGATCCTGGGATCGAGTCCCGCATTGAGCTCTCTGCTCAGTGGGGAGCCTGCTTCCTCCTCTCTCTCTGCCTGCCTCTCTGCCTAATTGTGATCTCCATCTGTCAAATAAATAAATAAAATCTTAAAAAAAAAAAAAAAAGCCTTAATTGATAAGCTTTGGAAACAAAATTCTCTTCAATAGTTAAGAAATACTGCTTTTCCACCATCACTTTATTCAGAAGCTCAGTATGTTCCAAATAAGAAGTTTCTCTGCATTGTCCTCTCTGTCTCAGGGTTCTGGCTCATGGTCAGGCCCCTGCTCCCCAGTGTCACAAGATAGTGTGTACACTTCCCAGCCTCACATTCCACACAGTGCTCAGCAGCTGTGGAAGCTTTTATTCTGATTTTTTTTTTTTTAAATCAATGACGAATGTTTTCCCAGCATTAGAAACTTCTCATGTTTCAATGAGAAGAACATTACATGCCCCTCCTTAAACTTTAACTTAAGACAGGAATAATACATTAAGATAGACCAACTAAGGTCATTGGTGACCTTCAACAAATCCATGAAGTGGTGGAGGAAAAAAAACCTCATAGGAGCACATTTTATGATGAAATGGTGGGGAATTGAGGCAATTGAGTTAACTCTAAGGAAAGACCATATTTAGCTTCTCACAGATAGGGACAAAAGATGGAAACAGGAGAAGTTTTAAAGTTGAGGGGTATGCATTTTAAGGGGAAAGTACATGATCCTGCTAATTTTTGAAATGAGAGGAGGTAAGGTCTTCATGCATCAGTTGGGGTGGAGTGAGGGCTGGAGAACAATGGGAAAGCTTGAAATCCACCTAGAGCTCTGTTAGAATTTATTACTCCATCCAAGTTTTCCAGTGGCTGTTGTGCACTAAGTTCAGGAGTAACTATCCGTCCTCATGCTAACCTTACCACTCCAATTGACATTTCACCTCCTGGAAGCACTTCTTGGCCCCTAGGGACCACTCTGTGCACGTCCCACCACTTCTCTGGTCCCGTCCCACCACTTCTCTGGTCCCATGTGCTCTACTTCTGATATTTTGGTTTCCTGCTTCTCTCCTTTGTGTTTAACTACATACCACCAATACAAATTTTCCGACATCCCCACCAGTCAAAATGCATTCCACAGCCAGCAGAATTACCATTGCTTGCGACCTTTAGAGAAATAGTCTCTCAGGCTCCATCCCAGGACTCCTACTCTCTCTAAAGTTCAAGAAGCAAGTGCCTGTTCAATACTTCCTCTTGGGTGTCTAATGGGCACCTGAAACTTTGTATATTCAAAGTACCTCTACCTGTTACACCTCATGCGTTGTACTATAACCCAAGGTCTTTGTTCCTCAAACAAACCAGATTCAGACCCACCTCAGGTCCTGTAAGTTGGTTATTCTCTCTGCCTGGAATGCTTTTCCTGGCTCTCAGCCTGGCTCCTTCTGATCTATCATTCAGGTTCAGTATAGATCTCCCCTCTTTAGTAAGTCTTTGTGGACAACCCAGTCTAAAGAAAGGTCTTAATAACTTTCTCTCACATTAACTTGTTTAACTTCTATTATAGAATTTTTAATCCTTTGTATATTTAGTTGTTTATGGTCTTTCTTTCCCCAACAAATAGATGCTCCATGAGAACAAGGACTTTGCTACACCTTCTTTAATTTTACTTCCTTAGTGCTCAGAACATATTACTCAGGCCTGGAATTGTAGTGTCTAGTAAAGGTTACTGAGAAGGAAAAATAATAGAAATGAGTTTAAATCAGACATTTGGGAATTTAAGTAAGAAAACCATTCTACCTGAACTGTCTTAAATATATTTCTTAATTTTTTTCCTGAGCCCTTAGTCATTCGTTAGGATTTGTCTTATAATGGTTTGACAACAAAGCTTATTGAAAATCCTTAAAAAAAAGTACATTGAATGAACTCTAAAATGGATGCATATATGTACCAAAAAGGTTAAGACATGTTACAGAAACTAATTTGTCAGAAATATTTTTAAAGCAGGAATTAAGCCATCCAGATTGATACAAAAGTGATAATATTAAAAACCTTCTTGGGTTGGAAGAAAAGCATAGCTACTTTAAGAATTGCTTATAGTTCCTCTCTGTATCTCCCTTTGTGAATGTGTGTATGCCACTATTTGTCTGTATCTCTGCGTGTCTCTATCTCTCTCCTTGTATCTGTGTCTCTGTGTGTACCTCTGTGTCTCCCTGTATTTGTGTGTGTCTCTGTATCTAGGTGTATCTCTGTGTGTGTGTGTGTGTCTTTCTCTGTGTATCTGTCTCTCCAGGTCTCTTTCTCTGTACCTCTTTCTCTGTTTGTGTCTGTGTGTGTCTCTGTGTGTGTTATATATAACATGGATATAGCCCTCTGTTCTCCGTGGCTGACACAAACTTACTGTCTGTGGTCTCCATTCAGGCTGTCCATCTGACTCATCAGTGGAAGGTGGATGGAAGTGGGGGTGTAGATGATCATACAGATGCCTGGACTTCACCTCCAAAGACTTGATTTAGTTGGTGTGGACTACGATTTCAAGCACACCAGATGATTTGTTTGTATTTTCTTTTTTCCTTTTTTTTCCTCTCTCTCTTTTTAAAATGTATACAAGGCAGTTGCATGTGAAGCCAGAATTTAAATCTCTACTCTAGGACAGTGCTTTTCAAAATGTGGTTCTAGGGGGCACCTGGGTGGCTCAATTGGTTCAATGTCTGACTGTTGACTTGGCTCAGGTCATGATCTCAGGGTCCTGAGATGGAATCCTGCACTAGGCTCCACCATACTAGGTGGGCAGTCTGCTTAAGGATTTTTCTCTCTCTGCCTCTGCCCCTCCCCCCAACTTGCGGTCACACTTGCTTTCTCTAAAATGGAAAAAAAAATCTTAGAAATAAATAAAATAAAATGTGGCTTTAGGATGAGCAGCATCAGCAACAAGGCTTACATCTTTCTTAGAAGCTTTATTCAGAAAAATGTGAGTCATTTAAGAGTCGACTCACAAACTCCAGATCATTAATGTGTTTATACTCCTGATATCAGGGGAAGGAATAGAGTACCAATACATTAGCATGTGATTACAATTTAACAGAAATGCAAATTCTTGGGCACCAAGCCAATCAGAAGCTGTGTTTTTACAGACTCTCCAAGGCATTCTCAGGTACCCTAAAGTTTGAGAACACTGCTCTAGAGTGAATTTCTTTCCACAACAGTGATTTACTACCCTTTTAATTGAGGGGGAAAATGGGCCAGAGTCAGTTTATTACAAGTTCCTCATTCACACAGCAAAAGCATCCTCTCAAATTAACTCCTACAACCTAAACAACCATATTATCACATTTATCACATTTGCAATGTGATAAAGTCTTATAAGGTCTAAGCAGAATATGCAAAACCTATCAATGTCTCCTGTCACATTCCTCCCCTTTACTGTTTCCCAGCTCCATAAAATGCAAGTTCCATGTTAACAGGGTCATCATCAGAATTGTTCCAGGAGACTCGGATCTGAGATAAATTCCAACAGATTTCTGTATATGATATTCTTCAAGATTATTACAAGTATAAAAGTAAAATAGAGTGAGTGCTAGGGAGTATTTGGGATAGTTATAAAGGAAGACTAGACATAATGCCTCAGTTGAGGGAAGAAGACATTGTCAACTAGTTTGCCCAAGGAGAGAAAGGGTGTAATGGACTTACTATATATCCATCAGTCTTGAGTCTTATGGTAGCATCTGACTATTACTCAATGGCTATACAACCTTGGTCAGTTTGCCTAGTAACTTTAAACTTCAAACTTCAGTTCCCTTCATCTGTAAAACTTAAAGAGTAGTCCTTGTTTATAGAGCTCCTTGATTTCATGCAATACTTACAAGTGTTTGACAAAGTACTGGACACCTAGTAAGCGGTCAGTAAATGTTAACTATTATTATTTTTATGATCCCTTTCTATGGACGTGCCTTACAGTGGAATTCCATTATGAGTTGTTTAGCTCTCAGGCTCTTATAAAAGATCACCCTTCATTCTGTTCCGTGTAAAGTATGCATTGTCTTGAAGAGCTTTTCGTGATCCCAGAAGAGACTGTTCACCATCAAACCCCAGAACCATATAATCTTAAATTGATAAAGTCTTATGCTTTACTTATTATGTTACATCATTGAGTTATGCATTCTGAACTAATTTCTTTCTGCGTTTCCTGTAACTATAATTTTAGTAAGAACTTATTATGAAATTTTTACAGAGTAAACTATTTTACTGAGTAAATCTGTTTGAAGA
Source organism: Mustela lutreola (assembly GCF_030435805.1). NCBI lineage: Eukaryota > Metazoa > Chordata > Mammalia > Carnivora > Mustelidae > Mustela > Mustela lutreola. The sequence goes on along the minus strand of NC_081295.1, from coordinate 102,051,385 downwards.
ATATCACAGTAGGCTCAGTCTCCATGTCAGACATCACCTAAAGGCAAGAATTTCATGAAAATTATCTGTTTGTCCTATTCTTTAGGCAGTTGGACATGAGAGCAGGTAGATTTGATGTTCACTGCTACATGAGTTGCCAGTATTCAACTGGTGGGCTATCTAGCTAGGCAGGCTTTGGTTTCTTCTTGTTCTATAGAATACTATTCTACATGCTTCTTTTATGAAGCTTTGTTGTTGAAGAGAGCTTTTCTCTGCTTCGATGGGAGTCAGCTCTCTTCTGTCCTGAACCATAGTATCAAGCTTACATGGCATATGGAAAGGATTATACTCTTCTAAGAATTGAGAAGAAATAAATACCTCAGAACTTCTGAGAACCCTCACCTAAACATGCCTTTCTCCAGCTAGTTCTTTAAAGCCCCTGTCATTGATAAAGTTGACCATCATATCACAAGTAGCCAGACCATTATCCTGAAGCATCTGAATTCTAAAAAACTGCTTCCCAGTCAGGGTTTCTCAGTGACCTCTGTATTTGTATGTGAATGAAAATGTATTGGGTTATTGGGCAGACAATCAGAAAGCATTCTGCAAGGCCAGCAACACTGTAAGAAAACACTGTTTACTGTTCCTAGGAGCTTCATTTAGTGCCACTGGATCATGTGGGAGTCAGCTGATAAAAATCAATATTCTGAATGTGTGTATACACCAAAGGAGAGGGGAAGAATTGAAATTGAAATACCAGAAAATTTTTTTGAGAATAGTTAATTTGAAAATAATTAGTTTGTTAGATTTTGTTGCGAGAAAACAAGGTATGCTCTCCATAAAAACTTTCTATATTCTCATTTTAAAACATTGGAAAGTGACTATTTTAGTTTGTCTAAAAAACTAGTTCATCTAAAAAACTAGTTTGTTTCAATAGTTTTCTTTTTGAAATGCATTTGTTAAAAACCTAAAAATCTTATTCTGTTAAGTATACAAGAATCACTGATAAACATTAGGAAAGCAACATATTTTATTGAATCTCAATAAAACTTTTTCTAAAAATTAGAAGATGGGATTTAAAACCTAGGTCATGGTTTTATAAACATAGTCCCCAATTTACTTCTATTTAGGTTTATTTGACCTTATAGCTTTCCTCCCTTCCTCCAGCATTGGTAAGATATAACTGACAAACATTGTATAAGTTTAAGGTACACATATGTTGATTTAATACCCTTACATACTGCAAAGTCATTACTAACACAATAGTTAGCTAACACATTCACCATGTTATATAATTACCAATACTTTATAGTGGTGATAATATTTATCATTTGCTCTCTTAGCAATTGTCAAGTATATTATATGGTATTATTAACTATAATCATCATACTAGAATGGTGTTAATGGGACTAGGGTTGAAGAAAATGGGCAAATTTTGGTCAAAGAGTACAATGTTCTAGTTATATGATGACTAAATTCTAGGGATATAACATCTGGCTCTTTTTTACAGAAGTCTGTACACTCAGATACCTATCACATCTATGTATAAAGAAAAGCCTATCTATGGACCTGTCTTTAAGCAAAAAGCAGTACGTCTTGGGTTTGTCATCTCTTAAGGTCTTCATGCATGTTGAAGATCAGAGACATTCAGATTAGAATTATGAGCAATAAGAAGGGAGAATTATTTGATAACAAATGTTAGAAATGTGTGGAAGTAGATGTGTTTCTGTAAGGGGTTTACATATGTAAAGAGCAACACAGACACTGCCATGCTCTTAGTCTGCTTCTGCCTCCTGGTGGGTTATCACTCAGATGAGGAGACACTATTCCCTGGACTCACTGGACTCTAACAGTATACCACTATCATTAAATATTTTGTATGTGCAGGAAAGGTTGCACTGATATTGTTAACAAAGATAGTATCTACCATATTTTATTTTTACCTTTTATTAGTAGTTATTCAACTATCTACCTTCAACTATCTACATTATTAACTAAGTCTCTATCCAAATGATATTCAGTTATCTAAAACTTGATGCAAGAGGTATTTTCAACTTTCTAGATAATTCAAAAGAATGGGATTATTTTTTCTAGAACAATTTCATCGAACCATAAATAAACACATTAACATAACTGGCAGAATGTCTGAATAGGTGCCTAGAGTTTCAGGTCAGCAGTTTTGAAGGGGTATCATTGATTTCTATCTTTAAGTTGTTTGTTTAAGAAATATTTTTATATCTCACACCTTGAATACAGTACCACTTATCTATATGAATTAGGGATAGGCTGTTAAAGATGCAGGATTTTCCAAGCTGAGGGAAAATTTCCACTTTACATCACAACTATCAAAAGAATCAACATTTCTGTAGAAAGTATTATTGCCATGGTCAGGAATTTATTCTCCAGTTTTATTTTTTTTAAAGATTTTTATTTGAGAGAGGAGTGAGAGAGAGCATGAGAGGGGAGAAGGTCAGAGAGAGCAGCAAACTCCCCATGGAGCTTGGACCCTGATGCAGGACTCAATCCTCGCACTCCAGGATCATGACCTGAGCTGAAGGCAGTCACTTAACCAACTGAGCCACCCAGGCACCCTCTTCTCCAGTTTTAGGAACTCTTCACAACATACAAGGCCATTCCCAATATGGATTTCATCTACCATTCAGGTTTACCTTTGTTATCTTCTACTTCCTACCCTCCACAACCTCTGTTCAAACACCCTCAAAATCAAATACTACTCCTCAATGTTCTGCCTCTCCTCATGATCATGTCTTGGCTTCTGATAACTTCTCCCTTGGGTAGCTACTATTCCTCCAGCATATTCCTACTGGAATTTGTTAATACTTAATCACTGTTCAGTGTGATTATTTGCTATGTACCCATTTGACTGGACTGTGAACTTCTGAAATTCAGTCTGTCTCATATGCACTTACATATCCCCAGTCACTCTCACAATATCTAACAAATTGTAGGATCTCATGAGTAGATGTTGCAAGAATAAATGAATTGACATACTTTTATCTTAATAATATGGGGATTTATTATTAACTTTATTCATTTTTTTTCTTTTAGTCTTTTAGTTCATTAGTTAGCAGTCTATTACTGAAATGTAAGCCCTGCCCTCAGTACACTAAGACTGTTCTTTGGGGAAACTGACTTTATCTTCCTAATTTGAAAGAACTCTCACTCTTAAGTCACCTCTTGGCATATTCTATTTTCCTACTATTTAAAAATCTGTCAAGATGGAGAAGCTCAGCAGAATCTCAGTTCATATCCAAGATATATTTGATGTGTGAACCACTTTTTCTACAAATGCCTCACATACAATTTAGTATGGTATTAATGAAAATTATATGTTGTCTTGTGGGTTAAAAACACACACACACACACAAACACACACACAAACACACACACAACACACACACACAAACACACACACAAACACACACACAAACACACACACAAACACACACACAAACACACACACAAACACACACACAAACACACACACAAACACACACACAAACACACACACAAACACACACACAAACACACACACAAACACACACACGGAGCCCTGGGTAGCTCAGTCAGTTAACCAGCTGACTCTTGATTTTGGCTAAGGTGATGATTTCAAGGCTGTGGGATCAAGTCCTTCATTGGGCTTTGGGCTTTGATACAAACCTTGTTTGGAATTTTCTCTCTCCTTCTCCCTACTGCTTCCCTTCCCAAATGCGTTCTCAGTCTAAAGAAATAAGAAAAGAATAGAATACAGGAGGCAGAGGAATGTATTAGTGACCTAGAGGATGGAGTAATGGAAAACAATCATGCTGAACAGGGGAGAGAAATATTGTACATTGAGAACAGACTTAGAAAACTCAGTCATTCCACCAACCTTAGTAATATTTGCATTATAGGGATCCTAGAAGGAGAAGATAATAGGGGACAGAAAATGTATTTGGGGAAATAATAGCTGAAAACATCGCAAATCTGGGAAGGAAAACAGAGATCCAGATTTAGGAAACACAGTGATCCCCTAACAAGTTCAATCCAAGATGGTCCACACCAACACGCATCGTAATTAAAATGGCAAAAAAAAAAAAAAATAGTGATAAAGAATTTCAAAAGCCTGCAAGACAGAAGACAAAAAGGAAATCCCATAAGACTATCAGCTGATTTTTCAGCAGAAACTCTACAGTTTAGAAGAAAGTGGCATGATGTATTCAAAGTGCTTGAAATGAAAAATCTGTAGCCAGGAATACTTTGCTACATAAGAATAGAAGGAAAGAAATTTCCCCAGAAAAACTAAAGTTAAAAGAATCTATAACCACTAAACCCGACCTATAAAAAATGATAAAGAGGATTATGAGTGGAAAACAAAAATCATAAAGTAAGAGAAACAGGAAGCACAAAATGAATGGTGTAAAACTTGATACCAAATATCTTAAACACACGGGGGGAAGAGCAAAGAATGAGTTCAAAATTAAACTAAATATAAACTGATACATCCAAGAGATGTTGTCTATAAACTGAATGGGAACCACATATCAAAGAACAGTAAGAGACATGCAAAAAATAAAGAGTAAGGAACCTCAGTATATCACTAAAGAAACCAACAAACTATGAAAGAGAGAAAGAGAAGACAGAGCAGAGAAAAACTACGAAACCCACCTCAAAACAAGTAACAAAATATCAATAAATGACTGATCTGTCAACATCTGTCAACCATCTGTCAACAATGACTTTGAATGTAAATGGACTACGTTCTCTCATCAAAACACAAGGTGATGAAGTAGATTAAAAAAGCTAGAACCATATATTTTCTGCCTACAAGAGACTGATTTCAGACCTAAAGACACCTTTAGGTCTTTACGCAGATTCAAAGTGAAAGGATGGAGTAATATTTATCATGGAAATGGAGGTCAAAAGAAAGCTGGAGTAGCAATACCCATTTCAGACAAAACAGGCTTTAAAACAAAGATTATAACAAGAGACAAAGAAGGATACAACATAATAATAAAGGGGACAATCCACCAAGAAGATATAAAAGTTGTAAATATATACACACCCACAAGGGAAGACCCAGATACATAAAATACTTAATAACAAACATAAAGGAATGAGTTGATCGTAATACAGTGATAGTAGGGGACTTCAACACCCCACTAACATAGATGAACAGACATCTCAACAGAAACAAGGAAACAGTAACTTTGAATGACACAAGGAACCAGATGGATTTAACAGACATCTTCAGAACATTCCATCTTAAAGCAAAGAATACACATTCTTCTCAGGTGCACATTTTCCAGAATAGAAAACATTCTCCAGAATAAAGAACATTCTTTAGAAGAGAAAACGTATTAGGCCACAAAAGAAGGCTCAAAGTCAGAGACTGGAGTCCTAGCATGCATCTTTTCTGATCACATACTATGAAATTAGAAAACAAACAAGAGAAAAAGTCTGGGAAGACTTTGTCTCAATTTTAGGCCCACTATATACTTCTGTGTACTTGTCTGCTTTTATGCCAAATTTTATCTTCCTCAGTCATAATACCTCCATATTACTTTGTTGGTTCTGACTCAGTACCTGGCCTCAAATTCTAGCATAGGTAGGTAACGATGTACCATTGTGTGAATTTCCTTATTACTGGTCCTCTGTTCTTTGTTATAATGCCCAAGTGAAAGGGCATAGTATATACAGAAAAAGATAAAAGTTGCAACTCTGAAAGTCTAGGGCTTTGTATACCTTATACACTTATATTCGTTTTTTCATCATTTAATAAATATTTATTAAATAGGGAACAAAAAGACAAAAAGTAACAATGAAACTAGGAACTGGTTCTTTGAAAAGATGAACAATGGACTCACCTTTAGTTAGACTCACCTGAAAAAAGAAGGCTCAAGGAAATCAGAAACAAAGAGACATTACAACTGATACCAGAGCAATGCAAATCATTATTAGAGACTAGTATAAATACATACATACATACATACATACTAACAAATTGCAGGGCTCAGAAAGTATGGTTAAATCCCTAGACATCCAAATTTATGAGACTGAATCATGAGTAAATAGGAAATCTGAATAGATTAATTATGGATAGGAAGATTAAGCAACAATTAAAGCCTCCCAACAAACAGAAGCCCAGGACCAGACAGCTTCACCAGTAAATTCTACTAAACATTAAAATAATAATAATAATAATAATAATAATAATAATGCTTCCCAAACCCTTCAAAAAAAAAAATCGAAAAAGGGTAATTTCAAATTCATTTTATAAGGTCAGTATTACCTTGATACCAAAACCAGAAAAGAACACCGCAACAAATTACATACCAAAATTTCTAATGAACATAGATGCCAATATCCTTACTAAATATCAATAAACCAAATTTAACAGTATATTAAAAGGAGCATACCATGATCAGGTATGATTTCAGGGATGCAAAGATGATGTTTCATCTGCAAGTCAATCAACAGGCTACATTAACAAAATGAAGGTTAAAAATCTTATGATCATCTCAGTATGTGCCGGAAAAACACTTGACAAAATTCCATATACATCTGCAATAAAAAACACTCAACAGAGTGAGTATTGAAGGAACATATTCTGACTTAATAATGGCCATATATTTTAAGCTCACAACTAACATCATATTCAAACAGTGAAAAAGCTGAAAGCTTTTCCTCTAAGATCACTAACAAGACAAGGATGCTCGCTCTCATCTTTTATCCAACATAATATTAGGAGTCCTAACAAAAGTAATTAGGCAAGGAAAAAAAAAACTTATAAATTGGAAAGGAAGAAGTAAAATTATTACTATTACATATAACGTGATTTTACATATATATATATATATACATATATATGTATATATATAAATTCTAAAGCTTCCACTAAAAACAAAAACAAAAAACAAAAAAACAAAAACTGAAAAGAAATATTGGAACCAATAAGAAAAAAAACAGTAAAATTGTAGGATATAAAATCTGTATACAAAAATCTTTTGCGTTTCTCTACATTAATAACAAGGTATGAGGAAAAAAACAATAATTCCACTTAAAATGGCATCCAACAATATTTGTTGTGTTGAGCACTGGGTGTTATATTTAAGTGATAAATAACTGGATTCTACTCCTGAAACTAATATTATGCTATATGTTAACTAAAATTTAAGTTAAACTAATACTTAGAAATAAATTTAACCAAGGAGGTAAAAGACATACAATGATGACTTAAGACATTGATGACAAATAAATGGGAAGATGTTTATGACCATGGATGGAAAGAATGCAATTCCCATCAGTTCCAATGGCACTTTTTTACAGAATTACAGTAATTTATGATTTCTGTGGAACCACGAAAGGCTCTATATAGTCAAAGCAATCTTGAAAGAACAAAGCTAGAAGTATCACAAGCCAAGATTGCTAGCTATACTGCAAAGCTATAATAATCAAAACATATAGTACTAGCACAGACACATCAATCAACGTAACAGACTAGAAAGCCCCAAAATAAACTCATATTTATATGGTCAATTAATACACAGCAAACAAGGCCAGAATATATAGTAAAGGAAAACTGTCTGTTCAATAAACAGTGTTGGGGAAATCTGGGGCAGTTAACAAGTAAAAGAATGAAACTGGACTACTTTCGTATACCATAAAAAAAAAAAAAAAATCAAAATGGGTTAAAACCCCAAATATAAGAACAGAAACCATAAAATTCCTAGGAAAAAAAACCTAGGCAGTAAATTCTTTGACGTAGGTCTGGGTGATAATTTTTTAGATTTTATTGCAAAAGCAAAGCAACAACAACTAAAAAAGAAGTGGGACTGCATCAAAGTAGAAAGCTTCTGCACGGCTAAGAAACTCATCAACAAGATGAAAGAGTGACTTAATGAATCAGAAAATATTCCCAAATCATGGATCTGAGAAGGATTAATATTCAAAATATATCAAGAATTCCTATAACTCAGTAGCAAAACCCACACAATCCAATTTCAAAATAGGGAAAGATCTGAATAGATATTTCCCTCCCCAAAAATACAAATGGCCAATAGGTACATGAAAAGATGCTCAGCATCACTAAACCTAAGGGAAGCATGAATCAAAACCACAAGAAGGAATCACCTGCCACCTGTTAAAATGGTGATCATCAAAAAGACCAGCATTGGTGAGAATGTGGAGAAAAGGGAACCATTATGCATCACTGCTGGGAATGTAAATGGGTACAGCCACTATGGTAAACAGTATGGAGATTCCTCAACAAATTAAAAAGAATTAAACAATTCTACTTTTGAGTATTTATCTGAAGGATACAATAGCTAGGGGTGCCTGGATGGCTCAATTAAGTGTCTGCCTTAGGCCTCAGGGGTCCTGGAATGGAGCCCCTCATTAAGCTCCTGGCTCAGCAGGAAGCCTTCTCCCTCCCACACTCCCCCTGCTTGTGTTCCCTCTTTTGCTGTCTGTCAAATAAATAAATAAAATCTTAAAAAAAAACAAATACAGCAACAAAAAACTATCTTGAAAAGAAACATGCACCCCCATGTTTATTATAACATTCTTTACAATAGCCCAGAAAGGGAAACAACTTAAGTGTCTATTGACACATGAGTGGATAAAGACAATGTGGTTGTGTGGATATGATGTAGAAACATACTTGCACATGTGTGCGTGTATATCTATATGGGGATGCATGTATGCAGGTGTATATATGATGAAATATTCAGCCATGAAACAGAATGAAATTTTGCCATTTGTGACAAGGATGTCCCTTGAGGGCATTATGCTAAATGAACTAAGACAGAGAAAGACATCCATAGGATCTCATATGTGGAATCTTGAAAAAATTAAAAAACAAAGACTATCTCTTAGATATAGAGAATACATTGGTGGTTGCCAGAAGCCGGGGTAGAGGGGGTAGGTAGGTGGGCAAAATAGGTGAAAGGGGTCCAAATGTACAAGTTTTTAGTTATAAAATAAGTCATAGAGATGCAGTACAGCATTGCAGTACAGCATTACGACTGTAGTTAATCCTGTATTGCGTATGTCAAAGTTGCTAATAGGTAAGTCTTAAAAGTCCTCATCACGAGGAAAAGTATGTTGTAATTATGGATGGTGATAGATTCTAATTTGATTTATTTGATAGTTCTATTATATAAAATATTGAATCATTATGTTATATACTTAGAATATGTTATAACTCAATTATACCTCAAAGACAAATGCGTAGTATTCTTTCAACACCTATTATATAGTTAGGATTGTGACTGCCTGCCAGTAACAAGAATACAGAGATACATGGTTGGAGTTCCTGTCCTAATGCTCTAGGTAATAAAATGCCTGACTCCCTTTTGGTGTTTAACCACTGACAGCTTTTATATCTTCCCCATACTTCTCTACCCCACCCCCCTGCCACATTTCCTTTGGACACCCTCAAAGGAAAGCCCAGTTGCTCCTCCTGTTGGTGCTGGTGAGGAAGTTCAAACCATGCAATCACCAGCAAGTAAGTTCAAACTGCAGAAATCTGGATGTTGGCTTTACATCCTAGCCACTATAAAATCCAAGTCCAATCATACCTTCCTTTGCACAAGCCATTTTTATATCTGCTTGTCTATCTTCTCTGATCATCTCAAAAAGATTCACTATGTGAGGAATACATCTCTTCACAAGCATCACCAGTTTCACTATTTGAACCACTTTTGGGTGGAGGCCTGTCCTGTCTCTGTAAGTGATCATAACATTGTAATGCTCTATTTCTGCTTCACCAGGATGGAAGTATGTTATTTTTCAGCTTTTTGCTGGTTTCCTCTGGTCTCAAAATAGCTCCTATAGTTCCAGTCTCTACATTCACATTCTAGGTCAGAAGTGAGGGCAACAGCAGTCTTGCTACACTTGTCTCTTTATCAGGAAAATTATAGTCTTCCCATTGTCATTAGCCAGAAATGTGTCATCACTCTACTTAGTTGTTAAAGAGTCAGGGAACTCAAGCATTTCATTTGAGCATATTGCTACCCTAAAAAAAAAAATCATAATTCTATGTACAGATGTGAGACTGGATCCCGAGAAAGCAACTGTCAACCAGCCCAAATACAGGCCAGGTTGTATGATGTGCTAGAGATGTAACTGAGTAAAACCACCCGCAGTTCCTTGTAGAACTATTTAAGAGGGGGAAATAAAAATCATCATCAAGTGACAATTATACTTGTAATAAGTGCTATAAAGAAGAAACATTTTCTTCTGTGTATAGTAGAAGGTATGACCCACCTTGCCAAGTGGTTCCATCCATAGGACATGATTTGTGAAGTGAAGTCTAAAAAAATTAAGGTGCTACATAAGAGAGAAAAGACCATTTCATGTGAAAGGAACCTTAAGTGTCAAGATCCTTTGCATGAAAGAGGTACAAGGCATCTGGAAAACCTCAAAGAAGCACAGGAAAAAATGGAGGAATATGGACACACAGACACAAGTTGGTTAAAAGAGCGCTCAAATAATACACAAAGATTTTAGGTGGGCAGATGCTTGGGAATTCTTTGTAGCTTCAGAGTTCTTCTACAACCATGTGCTCAGTGTTTAAGACACAGCAATCACTTTGCACTTATGTATTTTTTCAGTAAAAGACTGAAATTTTAAATTAACTTACTTAAGAATTAGTTTTGTCATGTAATGTCATTTCAAGAAATGGTTCTTAAACAACACCCAAATCCTTATGACTAAGCAGATATGAAAAAGCAATATAGATCTTTTGTCTTATTGACTGGTTATTAGGGAATATTAGGAATGAGAAGTAGATCTTTTAAAAAAATAAGTACCTTGAGATTCTTGTAATGAGGAAAAAAGGAATGAATGGTCAACTCCTTCTTGGTCATTAAGTTGATTTCCTAATGAACATGAGGGTCTGTAGTAATGATATCAAGAGAAAACACTTTCTGTGAATCTGGATACTCAGATTTGAATTATACAATAAAATAGTAGAACATATCCCAGAAAACCAATGGGATATACCAGTAAACTAGAGATGCATAATGAAGACTAAATAGGGAAGAAACATGACTTAATGTTCTATTTTGCCCTGGATTAAAACAAGGATGATGATAAAAAAAAAAAAACAAAAAACAAACAAACAAACAAAAAAAAAAACTGAATACGGAACAACCTGAAGGCTTGGAGAACAGTAATGAAAAATAAATCCTCTTATAATTAAAATTTTACTTGACTCTGCAGAATGTTTAATAGTTTTAGCATTATACAGGGTGCAACCTAGAAGATCATTTGTAAATGGCTGGATCATTTTCAACAGAAAGTGAGTTCGTGTTATAAGAGGAATGTCTATAAACCATAGTCTATGTAGCCTTAAAGTTCTAGGTCTTTTTTTCTAGAAATACCATTTAAGGAAATAATTGGGTCTTTAAACTTCTTTGTAACCCTCAAAGCACTTAAAACACTGACCACAAATTGCTAACGTATAGATATTTACTTGATGTCGTTTTTGTCAGTTTGTAGGCCTTTCTTAGGAATATTGGCATTGTTCTGAACGATAACCTGTATTAGAGTTTTCAAATCTACAGTTCTTTGTAGAATCATGTTCATGTGAACCAATAGCAAGTACTTAGCATGGAATTAATAAGAGTTTTATTGATTCAAGGTGCTTTGCACCAGCTGTCAGACACAGACCAGACTCCTTAGCTATTCTTCACCCTGAATTCATAAAGAATAGCATCCCCATAGGACAATTTTAATTGGAAGCATATTTCCCCCCATAATGCAAACTCAGGGTCACAACAGGTAACCTGAAAGATTGTTCCACCATATGTTATCCCCAGAAAATATATTCCCCAAATATCATGATACACAAGGGGCAAAGATTACATAAGTCTTAAGATAAACTTCCCATCAAGAGTTTACCATAACCAAATGGTTGGGTTTCAAATGAAGGCAAAATGCAATTTAGATTCTGTTATACATTAGGAAAACGAAAATTATGTTATCCACCTGCTTGAGGGGCCTTTCACTTCTATGCTAAACTTCACAGTATGCTTCAAGATATTCAAGGATGAGAATATATGGTCATATATTCCAGAAACCAGAAAATGCAAGTCTTTTTATTATGATAGAGTTAAATACATAGTACCATTTTCACAAACTTTAAGAGGTCTATTAGTAACAATTTTCAGTTCTCATGACAAATCAAAGTTTTACTTAACAAAAGATACTTTCCAATATTTATGTTTACTTATAACTACATTTGAAGTTTTTTTGGCAGCATTCAAAAATTAAGCATTAAATGTAATTTTAACTTCATGAGGAAATTCGAAGCCTTCAAAAATAAGCTTAAATACCTAAGTTTTTAATTTTGATACACATATTTCTAAATCCCTGGTATATAATTGTCAAAGCACAGGTAATTATCAAGATTAACAAATATCTACCTTCAATGTAGTGTAAGTTAAATCATAGTACATCTTAGCTTGGGCTGCTATAACAAAGTACCACATAAGAAAATTTATTTCTCAGTTTGGGAGGCTGAAAGTGAGACCAGAGTTCTGGGATGGTTGGGTTTTGATGAGAGCCTTCTTCCAGGCTGCAAATGCTGACTGCTTGTGTTATTCTCACATGGGGAGAAGAAAGCTAGAGAACTCTCTGGGTCTCTCTGAGGAGAATACCAATCCCATTCATGAGGTCTCCACCCTTGTAACAGAAGTTACCTTCCCAAGGCCCACCTCCCAATACCATTACATGGGGGTGGCGGGGTAGGATCCTAACATATGAATTTCAGGAGAAATACAACAATTCAGTCCACAATTAATACTGAAGTTGAAGAGAATGAATTTGCATGTTACTTTTCTGTCAAAGTCAGGACTGCAGGTAAAGAAGTTAAATGTAATTTTAACTTCATGAGGAAATTACAAATGGGATGTATTGTTAAAATGCTTTAATGTTGCCATAATTGATATTAATTATACAAATACCTTTGCAAATTAGTCACTGCAGTTGACTTTCAGCTCCAAGAGGTCAGATTTTTTTTTTTTCTTCTTTTAACATTCAGGTTCACCACAAGCACAGGTATATAATTGTGTTTCCGGATTCCTTCTCTATGTTGCCTTAGTATACACTCAGTGATGCCTTAAGAAGTTACACTGGAGTGTAATAGTGGGAAGCAAGAGCAATTTTGTATGTGAAGGAAAATGGCATCCAGAAAGCTAAAGCTGCCTATCGAACAACCCAAAATGGTTTTAAGTATTGTGGTCAGTGATTGCTTATATTAAGAAGCCCATGGCTTACTGAAATTCTATTATTCATATACAAAATAAATGGTACCTTAGAAAATACAAAGGGGATATATAGATTTGACTGTAACATCTCTTTAGTTGTCATGTATACATGTAATTTATTATCACACACAAAATTTTTGTATTTCACAAATCTGGTTTTACCTGTTTAGCTAGTCTAGCTGACCCCTCATTTATTAGTTTTCAACATCAATGGACAAGTGCCCCCAGGTTAATTAATTACCAGTGAGAGAAAATCATTGACTCATTTGCAGCTACTTTGGCTTATGAGCAGTTGGTTCCTTAAACAAGGGTAGAGGAAAACTCACTACCATCAAATGGGATTTTCCTAATACCAAGAGTGGTAATGTGGATCATTCAGCTTCTCATCAGCTTCTGCTTAAATATTCAACCCCCTCCTTATCCCAGAGAGCTTATGAAAACACATGCAATACAATAACCGTAAGTAGAAACTGCCTTTGGAGACAGGAAAAAAAAAAAAAAAAATCCAGTTCTGATTCCATCTTAGCCCAATATCAATTTTATAAACCTAAGCTAATTTCTTACTCTCCAAACTCATTATTGCTCATTGATAAGAAAAACTTCATGTATACCCAACAAGGACTCTGATGAGTATTAAATATGTCAGTCTTACAAGGATACAGAGTTCAGAATAGTTATTTAAATGCTATCTCTTTTGAATGGACTTAACTTGTTATCCCCAAATATCCTCTGGGCTCCCCTGTAGCAACAATGTATTTCCCTACCTCACTGATTCAGAGAGCCTTATGATTTGCTTTGGCCAATGAAAAATGAGCAGAAAGGACATGTTTTATTCCCAGATTAAAGTTTTAAGACCCAAAATGTACTTTGGGTCATGATTTCTAATTTCCTTTTAGTAGTAGTATAGGGAGAAGCAGCTTGATCAGCCTGGACCTCCCAGGGAAAGCAACAGGGCACAGTCAGATGTAAATCAGCTTGTAGTGTGAGCAAGAAATAAACCTTTGTTATTGGGATCCACTGACATTTTGTGACAGCTCATTTCTATAAAATAACCCAGCCTACTTTGACTCACTTATCACTAGTAATAGAAACAAGGTAACTAATGAAGACAAATGCAAATAGATAATGAAAATTATAAAAGTCTATATAGTCAGGGATACTCTGTCGATGTCAGATGCAAATTAAACTCCACTTTCTTTTAGTTATTTCATAAAGGCAAACACTTATATAATGGACGCTCAATCTAATATCTAACAGTAAATGGGCTACTAAAGGCAATCAAACTGATAAGAGAGCATTCTTATGCTGCTGAGAACAAAGCAGGAGCTGACACCCTGCAAACTACCCCTCCCACTACTGGGTGGGATATTTAGGACATTCCTCCAGGAAACCCCCAACCCTCTTAAAGTTAATGCTTTGCTAGAGGGAAAAACCACCTTAACTTGACCTCCAGTATCCTGAGGGTTTTCTTTAGCATATGAAAGTCCTTTTGGACACCTCCCTTTGTTAACTTATCCCAACTCCCAAGTATATAATCAGCCATTCCTCATAAAGGCAGTGCAGCAGCTCTTTCTGCCCCCAGGCCCTGTCCCTGTGCTTTAATAAAATCACCTTTTCCTCCAAGGAGGCCTCAAGAATTCTTTCTTGGCAGTCGACTCTCATGGACATTCCAAAGCTGTTATCAAAAGTACTTCTAGATCAGAAATATTAACTATGTCCCATGGATCTTCACAAAAAATGTACATATATATTTATAAATATATATTTGACTAGCCAATTAAATCCAGTGTGGGGAAACTGTAGGATTTTCAATCTTCTCTGACCTGTGGCAATCATTATAGTTACTTGCAAAACAGTGAGGCAACTACAACCCCCGAAGTCCTAATCTGAATCTAATCTGAATGAATCTACAAAAGCGCCGATTTACAGCTTTAAATTTGGGGTACCCTTTGCTCTGACAGGCACTCTTGTTTTCTATCTGCAGTAGTGGTACAATAGTATAAGAAATGGAAAGAGATGGCAGCAGAGTGTAGTCCCTCCCCCCACCCCGCCCCCACCTTTTCTCTCTTCTCACCTGCTCTCATCTACTCTTTTCTTCTGATTTCCCTTGTCCTGATTTCCTCTTTCCTCTATTAACTCTGGCTGCATGTAATAGGAAAATAATGGAAAATCTTAAGCTGTCAAAAAATTTCCTATCATTTTCCTTGAATTGTGATTCTCTGCAGCTCCAAAACTAATGAAGCAACAGTATTCATTACTCCTAAATTTGGGCACAGTATTAGACCAAGGAAATCACTGTTTAGTTTGAGCTCAAAATCTTAAAAGAACATGAGGAAACAATAGCATTGAAAGTGAGGCTTTGTTGAGAGTATTTTCTAAATTTTATTAACTTTCCTGTGTGTATCATGATCCAATTCTGGTAGATTTGAGCGGTAGGGCTGCACTGAAAGTTATAGTATAAGCGATCTGGGGAATATGTTGAAAGAAAAATTCACATTTGATAGGAAACTTTCAATCCTGGAGAGATGAAGGGAAGAGAAAGGCAGAAGCCGGAGGTTCAACTTTGGCACTCTGCCCTGACCCGTTCTTAACCACTACTTCCCCAGACTCCCAATCACTGTCCCATCCCATCATTAGGAGAACCTACCATGGGCTTGGTACCAGGGCAGAAATGACAAACAATGTTAACATCCATGTAAGTTTGTAGGAAATGCCAGTGTAAAAGATCTACTGCTTTTCTCTCAGCAAAGTCATGCATTAATTATACTGCCAAATCCACATGTCACTGGAACTCTAGCAGGAAGGAAGCCATGAGTGAAGGAGGGATTTGAAGTTAATTCCAACAAAACACTACATAATACAACAATGTGCTGAGAGAGTAGAGGACCATTTTGATCCTCAGAAGAATGCAAGGAGGCTGAGACCCTTTCTAGGGACCCAGAACGGGCGCAACCTTCAAATAAGAAAGCTGCCTGTCCAAATGTGCTTCACATTAAGTGGTCAGATTAATAATGTTCCCATAACTTAATGCTTAGTCCCTATGTTTGGAGGAGTCATAACCAAAATCTGGTTATCTTTATCAATTTTCTGAATATTTATACACACATAGAGGAATTATTTAATAGTTACCTCTTATTTCCTCCTAAATAATTCAAAGACTTGAACATATAAAATCTATCTTTGGATAGGATTGTAAATCAAGATTCTTTTCTCCCCAGCTTTATTAAGATGCATCTAACATTGCACGAGTTTAAGGCATACGATGTGATGACCTGATATACTTCCTTATTGAGAAATCGTCTTTGTAGAATGATGCTATGCTATGCATCATCTTGCATAATTACCATCTTTTAATAGTGCAAACATTTAACTACTCTACTAGGAATTTCCAAGGGCATATAAAGTGCAGTATTGTTCAGACTTTCAGAGAGAGAGAGAGGAAGATGATGGAGTAGGAAGATCCTGAGCTCATCTCCATGGAAACACTGAAGAAATAACTACATGTAATCTAACTCACTATAAAAATGTCTTAAGATTGGCAGAGCAGACTTTCAATAGCTAAAAGGTGTAAAGAAAAAGCCACAAAACCACATCAAGGAGTATAAGGGGAAGAGGTGCAATAGGGAGCTAAACCTCTCCCACCTGTGGGTCACGGCCACACCAGAGTACCACAGGCATCGAGGCACTCTAAGATAATCAAGTCAATCAAGTCGTCAATCAGGCAATAGCAACTGTTTATCTTCACTGGGAAGACAAACCATCAACCTATAGCTTAAAAAAAAAAAAAAAAAAAAATCAGTGGACTTAGCTCTAGCTCTAGGAAAGCCAGAAGGCCGCAGGAAACCAAGTTCTTAAAGGGCAGTGTGATAAATTATTTGGCCTGAGACCAGAGCATGGAAGCAGCAGTTTAAAAAGTGCTTGAGTTGGGGTGCCTGGGTGGCTCAGTGGGTTAAAGCCTCTGCCTTCAGCTCAGGTCATGATCTCAGGATCTTGGGATCGAGCCCCATATCAGGCTCTTCGCTCAGCAGGGAGCCTACATCCTCCTCTCTCTCTCTGCCTGCCTCTCTGTCTACTTGTGATTTCTGTCAAATAAATAAATAAAATACTTAAAAAAAAAAGTGCTTGAGTTATCTATGAAGATTCATTGACAATTTTGAGATGTGTATCAATGGGTCAGGGATCTCCAGGAGCTTTCTCTGGGAATGGAGATGCTGTCAGGTGCAATTTTTATTACTCTCTTTTAGCCTACCTAACCTGACGCTTATGACAACCAGTTCTGACCAGCATCTATGTTGGTAGTATTGCTTGCCCAGCCTGGATGTTCTTCTGAGGACCCACTCTGCCCAACTCGTGTGCCAGAAAGTGACCCTCTAAAGGAGCTCCCACTCTGCCACACCCAGCAGGTTACCTCAGTTGAGGCCAGCATGCCATAGACCTACTATTGCCCATCCACACTTGGCAAAGAGCAACCATTACCACCACTGCCCCCCATGGCTATTTCTGCCCAGTGGAGGTGGGATAAGGAGCTAGCCCCACTAAACATCACACTCACAAAGGCTGCATCCAGGCAAGCCCTTCTCAGTAATGCACTGATGGCAGTCATGGCTGGTCTTTGCAGCCTTCTAGGCTGAGGGCCAAACCCTCTTACTAGACCACCCATAGTAGTCAGATCCTCACCACAGGAGGGGGCATGCAGCCCTACAGAGGCTACCACTGGAGCACCTGGCTCTTGTGACCAAGGAGGATTGCATTACTGGGCCCCACATGATGCCTTCTACATAAGACTGTTGCTTTCAAGACAAGGAGATGCAGCTGAACTACCTAATGCATAGTAATGAACACAGAAGCAAACAACATTAGGAGAAAGGAATATGATCCAACAAAAGAACAGAATAAAATACCAGGAAAAAAATCTAACTGAAATGGAGATCAGCGATGTATTTGATAGAGTTTAAAGTAATAGTTCTAAAGATACTCACCAATCTTGAGAAAAGAGAATGAACTCAGTGAGAACTTCAACACAGAGATAGAAAATATGAAAAACAAAAACAAAAAACAAAGCTGAAGAATGCACTATTTGAAATGAAAGATATACTAGAGAGAGTGAACAACAGATTAGAAATTGAAGGATGGATTAATGATATGTAAGACAGGATAATAGAAAGCACCCAAGCTCAATAAGAAAAAAAAAAAATGAGGACAGTTTCAGGGACCTCAGTGACAACAACATGCGGGCAAATATTTGTGTTATAGGAGTCCCAGAAAGAGGAGAGATACCAAAAGGGATAGAATACTTGTTTAAGAAATAGCTGAAAATTTCTCTACCCTGGGGAAAAAAAACAGACATCAGGTACAGAAAACACAGAGCTGAATAAGATGGACCCAATTAAGTTCACACACATACACACACACACACAACCAAAGCAAAGCCATTACATATGAGGAAACCTTATCAGGCTATCAAGTAGATTCTCAGCAGAAATGTTGCAGACCAGAAGAAAGTAACACTGTGTTCAAAGTGCTAAAAAGGAAAAAAAAAGTGCTAAAAAGGAAAAAAAAAAAAGACAAAAACAAAACAAAAAAACAACCAGGAGTACTCTATTTCGCAAGGCTATCCTTCAAAATATAAGGAGACAAAGAATTTCCCAAATGAAGGTTAAAGGAGTTTGTCATCACTAAATTGGTCTTTTAAGAAATATTAAGGACAACTTAAGTGAAAAGGCCATACCTTGAAGTCAGAAAATTATGATAAGAAAAAATTTCACTGGTAAAAACCACTATATAGTACAGGTAATCATTTATAAAGTGGGTATGAAGATTAAAAGACAAATAATAAAATCAATTATATCTACAAAAATTATTTCGAGACAAAATAAGATGTAAGATATGACATCATATGCATAAAATGCAGAGAGAGCTTTTAGAATGTACTCTAAAGTGACCAGAAACTTAATATAGACTACTATACATGGAATATTACATATGAACCTTTTGGTAAGCACAAACCAAAAGCCTGTTATAGATCTATGAGAAGTAGAGACCGGAATCTAAGCATAACACTAAGGAAAGCCATCAAACCACAAGAGAGGAGAACAAGAGAAGGAGAAAGGACAGAGAACTACAAAAACAGCCAGATAACAAAGAAATGACAGTAATTACATACTGATCAATAATTAAATGTAAATGGGCTATGTGCTCAAAAAAGCCCTGACAGAATAGAACAAAATGGAACAAAACAAAATAAAACAAAAAGACACATCTATATGCTGCCTACAAGAAAATCCCTTCAGACCTAAAGACAAATTTAGAATGGAAACCGAAGGAATAGAAACAAAATATTCTATGGAATGTGGGAATGGTGTGTGTGTGGGGGGGTCAGGTTAGTAATACCCGTTATCAGACAAAATGGACTTTAAAATGAAGACTGTAACAAAAGCCAAAGAAGAACATTATGTAATGATGAAAGGATCCATTCAAAAAAAAAAAAAAAAAAGTGTGTAACAATTTTAAATATCTGTTTACCCAAATTAAGAGCACCTAAATATGTAAAGCAAAGATTGGTATAAAGGGCGATATTAAGTAATACAGTAATAGGGGCTTTAACAGCCCATTTATAGCAAGGGATAGATCATTCAGACAGAAATTAGAAGATTGCAGCAGTAGCAGCTTTGAATGACACATCAGATGATCCTAACAGATATATACAGAACATTTAATCCAAAAACAAAATATACACTGTTCAAGTACACACAGAACATTCTCCAAGATAGACTACATGTTAAGTTACAAAACAAGTCTCAACAGAAAGATTAAAGTTATCATATCAGGCATCTTTTCTGACCACAATGACATGAAACTAGCAATCAATTATAAAAGGGAAAGTGGAAAAAACCCTCAAACATATGGAGGCAAAACAATAGGTTTCTAACTAACCATGGATCAACGAAAAAAACCAAAGAGGAAATAAAAAAAAAATACCTGGATGCAAAGATGGAAACAACAGTTAAGGAAATCTTTCTACAGGGCTGCCTGGGTGGCTCAGTGGGTTAAGCCTCTGCCTTCGGCTTAGGTCATGATTTTAGGGTCCTGGGATTGAGTCCTGCATTGCGCTCTCTGCTAGGCAGGGAGCCTGCTTCCTCCTCCCACCACCTCCTGCTTGCCCCTCTGCCTACTTGTGATCTGTCAAATAAAATCTTAAGAAAGAAAGAAAGAAAGAAAGAAAGAAAGAAAGAAAGAAAGAAAGAAAGAAAGAAAGAAAGAAAGAAAGAAATCTTTCTACAGCAAAGGCAGTGCTAAGAGGGAGTTCATTATGATATAGGCCTACCTCAAGAAAGAAAAAAAAATCTTAAACATCTTAACCTTATACCCAAAGGAGCTAGAAGAACACAAATAGCCCAAAGACAGAAGGGAGGAAATAAAGATTAGAGCAGAAAGAGATGAAAAAGAGACAAAACAATATTAGAAAAGATCAATGAAACTAACATCTGGTTCTTTGAAAACATGAAGGACACTGATAAACCTTTAGACTTAAAGAAAAAAGTACTCAAAAATTAGGAAAGAAAATAACAACTGACACTAAAGAAAAATAAAAGATTCTAAAAAGTTACAGAAAAATTATATGCCAAGAAATTGGACAACCTAGAAGAAACCAAACCCCAGAAGCCTATAATCTTCCAAGACTGAATCAGAAAAAAAGTCAGAATAGATCTATTAGTAGTCACAAAATTGATTCAGTAATCACCAAACTCCCATAAAAATAAAAGTCCAGGACCAGGACAAGTGAATTCTGCAGCATTTTAAAAAATTAGCATGTATCCTTCTCACACTGTTCCAAAAAATCAAAGAGGAAAGAAAATTTCTAAATTCATTTTATAAGATCAGGATTAACTGAATACCAAACCAAAACCAGATAAAGACACATACACACAAACACATAATCATAGGCCAATATCACTGATCAATATACATACAAGAATCGTCAGCAAAATATTAGCAAACCACATTCAGCAGTACATTAAGAGGATTATTCACCACAATCAAATGGGATTTATGCAGAGGATGCAAGGCAGATCAACATCTGCAAATCAATCAACATGATATACAACATTAACAAAATGAGAGTGAGAAACCATATGATTATCTCAATAGATGCAGAAAAAGCATTTGACAAAGTTGGACATCTAATCATGATAAAAACTCTCAAAGTGAGTATAAGGAAGCATACCTCAACATAATAAAGGCAATATATGACAAACCCACAGCTATGGTATATACTCAATGGTGAAAATTTTTCCCTTTAAGATCACAAACAGTACAAGGATGCCCACTCTTACCCATCTTATTTAACATAGTCCTGCCTTCACAATTGAACACAGAAATTCACTGCATCCAAATTGGTAAATAAAACTGTCACTATGTGCAGATGACAATATATGTAGAAACCCCTAAGGACTACCAGAAGCTATTAAAACTAATAAATGAATTCAGGAAAATTACAGGATATAGCAGCCAATATACAGAAGTCTGTTGTGTTTCTAAATACTAATAAACTACTGGAAAGAGATATTAAGAAAACAATCCTATTTACAATCACATGAAGAAGAATAAGATATCGAGGAATAAATTTAACCAAAAAAGGTGAAAGATCTGTCATCTGAAAACCCTAAGATACTGATGAAAGAACTGGAGATGAAATCAATAAAAAGATAGATCGTGATCATGGATGGGAAGAAAATTGTTAAAATGTCCATACTACCCACAACAATTTAGTGAGTCAACATAATCTCTATCAAAATACCAGTAGTATTTTTCCTTATAACTAAAATTTGTATGGAACCATGAAAGACCCAGAAGAGTCAAAGGAATATTTAGATCAATCCTGGAGATACCACAATTCTTTTTTTTTTTTTTTTTTTTTTTAAGATTTATTTATTTATTTAACAGAGAGAGATTACAAGTAGGCAGAGAGGCAGGCAGAGAGAGGAGGAAGCAGGCTCCCCGCCGAGCAGAGAGCCCGATGTGGGACTTGATCCCAGGACCCTGAGATCATGACCTGAGCCGAAGGCAGCAGCTTAACCCACTTAGCCACCCAGGCACCCGATACCACAATTCTTGATTTCAGGCTATACTACAAATCTATGGTAATCAAAACAACACAAAATAGAAACAAAAATAGTCACATAGTTCAGTGGAACAGAAGAGGGAGCCTAGAAATTAACCCACGCTTCTAAGAGCAATTAAGCTCAAGAAAAGAGGCTAGAATATACAATAAAGAAAAGTGAGTCTTTTCAATAAATGATGTTGTGAAAACTGGACAGTTCTAGGACAAATAATTAAAATGGACCCCTTTCTTACATCATCCACAAACAAACTTGAAATGGATTAAACGCCTAATTTTAAGAGATAAAACTATAGAAGTCCCAGAAAAAAACACTGGCAGTAATATCTTGGACATCAGCCTTAGCAGTATTTTTCTGGATAGATCTTCCTAGGTAAGGGTAACAAAAGCAAAAATAAACAACTGGGATTATATCAAACTACAAAGTTTTTAGATAGCAAAGGAAACTATCCACAAAACCTTAAGGCAACCATTGAGTGGGAGAATGTAATTGCAAATGATACATCCACTAAGAGGTTTATAGAAACACACACAAAAAAAGGGCAGAAGAGCTAAAGAGACTTTTTTTTTTTCCAGAGAGAACATAGAGATGGCCAACAGACACATGAAAAGATGAACATCACTAATCCTCAGGCCAAAAAAATTCAAATCTACAAGGAGATCATCTCATACCAGTCAGAATGACTAGTATCAAAAAGACAAGAAATAACAAATGTTGGCGAACATGTGGAGCAACGGAAACGCTCATGCACTATGCATGTAAATTGGTGCATCCACAGTGGAAAACCTTTTCTGAGATTCCTCAGAAAATCAAAGATAGAACTACTGTATGACCAAGTAATTCCACCTCTGTATATTTACCCAAAGAAAATGAAGACATTAAATATAAGTGTCCTTAGATTTATTCCTACATAAAATTTATAGTAGCCCAGATATGGAAACCATAGATATATCTAGATGAATAAGGAAGATGTGGTATATATATACACACACTGGAGTATTAATCATAAAAAAAATGAAATCTTACCTGTTGTAAAGACATGGATGGATCTAGAGTTTATATGATAAGTGAAATAAGACAGAACAAGACAAATACCATATGATTTCACTTCTATATGTAATCTAAAAAAAAAAAAAATAATTGGGCAAGAAACAGACTCATAAATACAGAGGAAAAAACTAGTGGCCCCTAAGGGGGTGGGGTAAGAATACAGATGAAGGGGTTAAGAGGCACAAGCTTTCAATTATAAAATAAGTCACAGAAATGAAAATTACAACATAAAGGATATAGTCAATAATACTGTACTTTGTATGGTGGCAGAATGTAAATATGCTTTCTGTGGTGAACATTTTTTAAAATACTTTATTTATTAGAGACCATGTGGGTGCACACACAAGGGAGAGAGACAGAGCCCAAGCATGAGGCAGGAAGGAACAAAGGGAGAAGGAAAAGGAGAGGAGGAGCCTGACGTAGAGCTCAATCTTAAGACCCTGAGATAATGACCTAAGCTTAACTGACTGAGCAATTCAGAGGGTGCTCTCTGGTGAACATTTTACAATACAGGATTGTTGAATCACTATGTTGTACATCTGAAATTACAGGTCAATTATATTTCAGTTAAAAATACAGTATTGATGACAATAGTCCCCATGCTGTACATTGTATCTCCACAACTCTTTCATCTTATAAAAGGAAGTTTGTTAAAATGGGCAGAAGATATGAACAGACACTTCTCCAATGAAGACACAAATGGCTAGCAGACACATGAAAAAATGCTCATCACTAGCCATCAGGGAGATTCAAATTAAAACCACCTTATGCCAGTTAGAATGGCCAAAATTAGCAAGTCAGGAAACAACATGTGTTGGAGGGGATGTGGACAAAGGGGAACCCTCTTACACTGTTGGTGGGAATGTAAGTTGGTGCAGCCTCTTTAGAGAACAGTGTGGAGATTCCTCAAGAAATTAAAAGTAGAACTTCCCTATGACCCTGCCATTGCACTACTGGGTATTTACCCCAAAGATACAGATGGAGTGAAAAGAAGGGCCATCTGTACCCCAATGTTTAGAGCAGCAATGGCCACGGTCGCCAAACTGTGGAAAAAACCAAGATGCCCTTCAGCGGACGAATGGATAAGGAAGATGTGGTCCATATACAATATGGAATATTATGCCTCCATCAGAAAGGATGAATACCCAACTTGTAGCAACATGGACGGGACTGGAAGAGATTATGCTGAGTGAAATAAGTCAAGCAGAGAGAGTCAATTATCATATGGTTTCACTTATTTGTGGAGCATAACAAATAGCATGGAGGACATGGGGAGATGGAGAGGAGAAGGGAGTTGGGGGAAATTGGAAGGGGAGGTGAACCATGAGAGACTATGGACTCTGAAAAACAATGAGGGGTTTAAAGGGGGGGGGGTTGGGGGAACCAGGTGGTGGGTATTAGAGAGGGCACAGATTGCATGGAGCACTGGGTGTGGTGCAAAAACAATGAATACTGTTACACTGAAAATTAAATAAATAAATAAATAGATCTTTCTTTATTCATCAGAGAGAGAGAGAGAGAAAGAGATAGAGGCAGGCAGAGGCAGAGGGAGAAGCAGGCTCCCCATGGAGCAGAAGCCTGAGGCAGGACTAGATCAGAGGACTCTGGGATCGTGACCTGAGCTGAAGACAGATACTTAACAGACCAAGGCACCCAGACACCCAGAAAAGGAAGTTTTTATTCTTTGACCAACCTCTCTCCATTTTTCCCTAGACTCTGGTCTCTGGCAACCACCATTCTACTGTTTCTAGGAGTTCAGCTTTTTTAGATTCCACATATAAGTAGTATCATGCAGAGTTTGTCTTTCCTTATTTCACTTAACATCATGCCCTCAATTCCACCCATGATGTTACACAAATGGTGGGATTTCCTTCCTTCTCATGGCTGAATACTCCATTATGTGTGTATGTATGGATGGATGTATATCTTCTTTATCCAACAATCCATAGATGGACACTTAGGCTGTTTCCATAACTTGGCTGTTGTGCTGCAATGAACATGCGAGCGCAAATAGATCTTGGAGATCCTGATTTTATTTCCTTTGGATATATACCCAGAAGTGGGATTTCTGCATCACAGGGTAGTTTGTTTTTAATTTTTTGAGTCAACTCCGTACTGTTTCAATAGTGGCTACACCAGTCTATATTCTCAAATGTTCCCTTTTCTCTACTTTCTTGCCAAGACTTCTCTTGTTATTTTTGCTAATGGTCATTCTAACAGATATGAGGGGATAGCCCGTTGTAGTTTCAAATTGCATTTCCCTGATTTACAGTAATGCTGAACATCTTTCCATGTGTCTGTTGGCCATTTTTATAGAGATAAAAACAATAAAACATGGGAAAAATAGATTTATTTTTTGTTATTGAGTTCCTTATACATTTTAAGTATTAACCCTTCTCAGACATGACTTGCAAAGGTTTTCTCCAATTTTATCTACTACTCTTTGTTTATGATTCATTTTGCTTTCAGAAGCTTCTTAATTCGATATACTTTGGATGTTTGTTTTTAGGATACCAAGATTATTTCTTAGCAAAAGCTTTTGTTATTAGTTAAAAATTTTACTCAATTTTTGGAATTGTCCATTTCTAAATGTCCTCTTTTCTTTCAAAAAAATACATTTACCTAGGTAGCAGGAACTGTACAACATATTGCTGATACACTGGTGAGAAAAGAAACTAGCCTCTGGCCTCAAGCAGCTGGAAGCCACAGAAAGGGAGAGATCTCATCAAATTACCACACAAATAGGTGATCACACATACAGCAATTCCTTCACAGGAGAGGTATCGATTATTATCAAAGGCTCTGTCAAGCTAGTCCTAGAGGCCAGTGATAACTTCCCCAAGGAAACAGTCATCTAAAATCTACATAGCATGGGATTTACCTTGGTGAGGAGGGGAGGAGATGAAAGGCAGAGCTAATATGAATGTCCGGTGGTAAGAAAGAGCTTCTGGATTTTAAGGGATGAAAACAAAACGATCGTGGCTGGAACACAGAGTGTAAATGAGTTGGAAGCTCCATAAGAGTTTGGGCCAGGGGAGGTAGGCAGGGGTCATCACACAGCTATTACTATTACTGCCAGTCCCTAACAGTAATTGAGCTCCTGCTACCTCCCAACACTGTCTTATGTAATTTATGTGTATCAAATAATTCAATCTTGACAACTTTAAGAGGTACTTACAGTTCCTTAAATAATAAGCAATGGAGGCATGGAGAGTTTAAGTAACTTTCCTAAACTCACAGACTTAATCAGTATAGAATGAGGAGTTTCCATACCAGGGAGTCTTGCTGTGGTGACTATTCTTCCATTGCAAAGTTGTAGAAATTATTGTTTTAGGGCTGGGTTAAGAAATTAACCTGTAGTCTAAAAGCTATGAGATTAGACCTTTTAAGTAATAGAGGGAGAGAGAAGGGTAACAGGGACAGATAGGAGAGTCAAGCATGTATAGGAGAAAAGGGAGGGTTCCTACGTTAGCATCAACAAGAGATAGTTAAAATAGAAACTTCTGTCTTTCACAAAAACTTAAACATTTCTTATGTACAGAAGTACTTATCAGATCAGAAGAACAAGTTTTCCTCTGTAGTTACATATTTTATTATTTTTTAAAGATTTTACTTATTTGACAGAGATCACAAGTAGGCATAGAGGCCGGCAGAGACAGAGAGAGGGGAAGCAGACTCCCCGCTGAGCAAAGAGCCCCATGTGGGCTCTATCCCAGAACCCGGAGATCATGACTGGAGCCAAAGGCAGAGGCTTTAACCCACTGAGCCACCCAGGCGCCTCTGTAGTTACATATTTTAGAAATGCTTAGTGAAGCAAGCATATAAATACTTTGTCTTTCAATTGCCTGTTTTCAAGTGAACAAATTCATTTTATCTAACCATAGGACAGCAGGGAATCAGATCACCATTTCTCCATTTTCTTGATTTTCTCTTAGTACTAAAAATAATAAACAGGCAAGTAATTGCTCAACACACACAAGGTCACAGTTTTCAGGGGCTGGGACACTGCCTATTCCTCTTCTTGTTTGATTACTTTTCTCAACACTTGGAGAAAACATTTTATATCTAACAATCTCCCAAGCTAGGAGCAAGAATAATCACCCTGAGTTTTGCTGATGGCCACATTTCAAGCCTGCATGACATCACTACATACTCTTCATTCTCTGTGCTCGGTGATTTCCAGGAGGAAACCCAGGGCCATCTCATGTACTATGTAAGGCCCAGATGTCCAGACCATCCATTTTGTGCTTGCTTGTTCCTTCAGTCAGCTTATTTCCTAGTAGAATCCCATCTTTTATTACTTCCTGTCCTTCCATATCCTTGCACTGGGCGTTAGGAATTCACAATTGGTCATCAACCAACTTATCTTGTATCCTTAACCTCTTCATGTTACTTTCTCTTTGCCCTCATTCAATTCTATCTCATGGGGTGGATATTAGAATCTTCACAGAAGAGTTGTGCTAATGCACTGGACTATGTCACATCAGTTAAATCCAGGAGGAAGAGTCCTGCGCATTTATTAAGTCTAAAATTTCCCAGGTGAGGAGTATACAGGATTGAGAGCCACTAGGTCAATTGTTCTCAAAGCATAACCTCCAGACCCGCAGTGGCAGCATCACCTGGGGACGTGCTAGAACGCAAATTCTCAGATCACTCCAAATAAACAGAGACTCAGAGATGGGGCCCAGAAAGCTGTGTTTAACAAACCTTCCATGAGGAGGACTGAGTTTAGGAACCATAACATAGGGCCAATGCGACTAACGATTGTGAACTCTATCCTTCCAATTTTAGGCAGTTTCCTGCCATAACTCACTTGTTTCTGGACCCAGAGGTTGGGTTTTACATTCTTCTTCAATCCCTTTCTGCTCCAAGATGTTTTTCCCTGTTGCTGCTTCAAAACATCCCATATCTTTGAAGAGAATATCATCAAATTTAGTTACCCATTATGTGATTCTTTTAGATACCATACTGATTTTTTGTGGGGGTGGGGTGGGGGGGTGGGGGATCATTTACTATTCTCTTAATTCCCTCTCACTCATGAAAATCCTGCTGCCTGGCTCACCAGTTTTGTTTTTCTTTGTTTTCCCCTCTACTGCTATTCCTTGGTGATATCAATATCCTTTCAGTCATCTGTTAACTACCAAACACCTGACCCTTATTCCTTACTAGTCTCATCTGTAATACTTTTTCCTCCATGTCCTCTTCAAATCAGTCTAGCACCCTCATGGTCCTACTAACTATAACTGTACAATTGATTCAGGTCCCATTTTTCTACCTCTCTTGTACCGGAATTCTCACCCAACAATCCCTGATCTCTACTGAGACCACAAAGCTTTGACCGGTCTGTGACCCATTTACCATCTTTCTAATCATTGCCAAAATGACTCAACTAGTTTTTAAATCAATCCCTCTCCCTCTTCTTCCCTCCATTGAACTTATCTTCAAAAATTCAACTATGTCAAAATTCAGCTTTTTACATCTGGTTAGTCAATGGCAAAAATAAAACGGAACAAAAACCAACCAAACAACAACAACAAAAAAAAACACAACTTTGACATATGTATTTTACGAGCACAAATATCATGCCTGATGATTCGAATAATTACACAGAAAGCCCACATACACTTCTTACCATATGCAAAACAGTTACAGTGGACTTAAAAAAGACATTAAAAATTTATTTCTCTCAAAAGCTTAATGTAAATGCTATTAATCTTATTTCAAAGTTGAGAGAACCAAAGCTCAGAATCTAAGTACTTTGTCCCAAATCACAGAACAAGGAGCCAACAAGAATTTGAACAAAGATAAGCTTAGAAATGTTGCTGCTACAATACTTCCCTAATAAGTATACTTAACGCATTCCCCAAAATAACCATTTCACAATCTCTCTTCCATCTTTTCCCCTCAGTTATCAGTTGATGATCTCACATTCACAGAAATTCCAGACACATCCCATGTGCAATGCTAGAAGCAAAACTCTAACATTTGCCTATATTCATGGTTTACATTCTCTCACCTATCTCTCTTTCCTCTACGGTAACTGGGCTTTTGTGTCTACCAAGTCAGTAACATCTGCTCCAGATCTCAGGGACTTCTATTTCTGCTAACACCAAAATTAAATTACTTGTCCATCATAGATATTTAATGTTTGTGAATATTTTCTAAAGGACTTATTCCACTTTTGTATTTATAGCTACTTCTTTTCTTATGTTTACATTGCCCTAATAATACCATCTGCTCTTCTTAGGAGGCTCATTACTTTTAGCGATTCACTAAATTAGGATTTTCAGGCAGAAGAGCAGCAGTTACACTTATTGCAAAATATTAAAGGAGTATAATAAATGTAAGCATTCAGTAAAAACTCACCTTATAAAAGTATTTCTGCAAGAACAGCTATGCAACATGATATTTTAGTAAAGTCTCAAAGTATTTATTTAGCCACCTTAAATACATATTCTTTTTTCTAGTATTATTTTATGTAAATTAGTAGGTTTTTAATAATCATGGAAATACGTCTTCCTTAAGCCTTTTTAAAGAACTTCTATCCAGAGGAAATAAAACAGTAATATATATGTTAAAAATTTTAAACCATCACATAAAGGAAATCAATATTCTTAAGAAAACAGAAAATAATTTCATGAGCATACACATATGATATTAAAATAAAAATTAACTCCTTAATTAGTAAACATAGAACCAAAGCAAACTCTGGGCTTGCAAATGAAGATTTTTACTTGAAAGATGGCTGTTTTATGTTTGTAGTTGTATTTTTACCTAAACATAAAAGATTCAGAAAATATTTTACCTTGTCACAGTTCTCTCTAGTACAAATTCCATTACACTCAAAATGAGTAATTACATATTTTATAGACATATTAATAGACAGATTAACATACTTATATGCAGTAGATAGAGAAATTCTAGTTCTATGAAGTTTTATGGCTTTATCTAAAATTATATCTGACTAAATCTCTGTTTTAAAGGCCTAGTTTTCTTCTCTTTGTACAATCATGATAACAGCTACCTGTGTGATAAATCCCTCATTAAAGAAGATACATTTATTGAAACTGACTTCACTATGCAGAAAAGTTTTGGAAACACCCATTCCCAGAAAAAATTTCTGGATGTAACCACTGTGATCTGAATGGACACTCAAGTCTCAAAGCAGTATGGAGAGAACAACTTGAGATACCGGAGTGCAGTGAGTGATTGCAGCCTGATACTCCTCTTAAAGTTTTGAGGAGCAATGTGTGAAAGAATAGACGAGCAAGCCCATGGAAAAACATTAGTGGGGATCCACCAAATACACACGCTAATGTGGCATGCCTTTAAAGCAGTAATGCCATCATTTTGACGAACAATTCCTTAGATTTTATTTCTTTGGTTGTAGAACTCTCAAATTTGATGTGTTTTTTTTTTTTAAATTTAAATTTTTTCAGTGTTCCAATATTCATTGTTTATGCACCATATCCAGTGCACCATATCCTCTTAATACCAACCACCAGGCTCTCCCAACACCAACCCCACCCCGCCCCGCCCCTGCCAAAACCCTCAGTTTCGCAGATTTCACAGTCTCTTATGGTTCATTTCCCCCTCCGATTTCCCCCTCTTCACTTCCCCTTTCCTTCTCCTTATGTCCTCCATGTTATTCCGTATGCTCCACAAGTAAGTGAAACCGTATAATTGACTCTCTCTGCTTGACTAATTTCACTCAGCATTCCTCCAGTTCTCTCAAAAAAGAAAAAAAAGAAATCTTTCACTTACTCTTTAAGTTGTTCATCTTCATTTCACTGTACAGGGCAACAAAAGGGACGCAGGTTTCGGTAAGTCCCAAAAATATGTTCTCAGAAGGCCCACAGGGAATTCAAAAGTAAGACTAGTTGGAAGCCCTGCCTTTAGAGTAACAACAAAGTCCTTGTTTTCCTTCTGCCTTAAATTCCTTCCCAAGAAGCCTTTCTGATTCATCTTGCTGAATCTCAGCTGATACCACTCTCCTGACTCCTGCCAAGGAACACCTGTGGGGTTTTATGCAAACCCCTAGGGAGAAAAAGTGGCTGTAGGTAAATATGTAGATGAAGCTAGAGGAACAAAACCCTATAACTGAGGGAATTTCTTTCTTTCTTTCCTTTTTTTTTTTAAAAATAAAGATTTTATTTATTTATTTAAGAAAGAGAGTGAGCATGAGAGGGAGCACAAGCTGGGGTGCAAGAGAAGCAGAGCAAGAAGCAGATGCCCTGCTAAGCTGGAAGTCAGACCTCAGGGCCCTGTGATAATGACCTGAGCCTTACGTAAATGCTTAACTGACTGAGCCATCCAGGTGCTCCTCTGGAGGGAATTTAATCAATGTTCGAATTCTTCTGAGAAGTCTGTCATCTAGAAACCATTTTCACAATGTTGTTTTTTTTTTTTTTTTTCCCCAGAAATCACCAACAACCTCTGGTGGTAAACTTGCTTTCTCCTGTTAGGGAGGGAGAGATAAGGAAAATCTTATAAAGTTCCAAATTCAGTAAATCTAGTTTAGATCCCCCTCAGTAATGCCATAACCATATTTTTCTGGTTGGCCACTAGAAAACTCCACATGGATATCCCACTGGTGTTCCAGTGAATGGTCCAAACCTGAAATAATTACTAAGAGCATTAGTCTGGGACGCAAAAGGAAACAAATAGTATACTCAAATTAGTATAAACTCCAAGTTATCTAAAACTCGATGACTAGAAGAGTTTGATTTAGGGAGTCTTTATACAGGTGTAGGTAGTTGTTGGAAAGCCATAAGGAGTAAACCAGTAACTCAGGAACTCAAGAATAGTATTAGCTGAGTCATTAATACTGCTAGTCCTGAAGGGAAAGGGAAATGTTTCTGGAATTCAGAAGGAGAGATTCATGTAGAAAAAGCCACACTGATAGAAACAGTGATACTCTGTTGTGATACAGTGATACAGAGTATCACTGTTTCTATCAGTGTGGCTTTTTCAGCTAGCCCAAGTTGGGCCCTCATGGAGGGATCCAGAGGAATATGTCCCCCCATCTTTTCACTATTGGCTAAACCCAACTGGAAGCCAGAGGACAAGAGAACCTATATTCATACAGGTCAGCCTCCTGGAGTGTATACAAAGCAGAGAAAACTGGTAACAGATCTGAAGCTAAATGGCAGACAGTCTTTTCCCATTCCAAGTTCCTCCTTTCCTCTGAGCCAGTTTTCTAGTTAGCACCATAGTTTATCTACTCTTAATCTCTGTTCCTGCCATGATCTTCATGATATTGTTCTCTGCAAATATCTAATATCAAATCCCTACCATTTTATTTATGAAATATATATGTCCATGCTTTTCTCTCCTGTCACTGTTACTTTACATCACTCTTAATCTCCAACCTATCATTTCTTAGTAGCATCTATCACTTTCACAAATTACTGTCTTTACTTGTATGTACTCCAAATTTGGAACTCTGTCTCCAGTGTTCAGAACTCTTGTCTCCAGTGCCTAGTAGAGTGGCTGATACATAGTATATATTCAGTAAATATATGTTGAACACATGAATTAATACAAAACCTCAGTATCTATTGACTCCACATTACAGTGCATTTTTTAGTAGACTCTGTGACATTAATGTTAGCCATCTTCAGTCCACCATTTACATTTCTGCCAACATGCATCTTCTCATTCATAAATTGGAAGTCACTCCCCTGTTTAGAATTATTTAATGACACTTTATCACTTTCCGAATGAGGAAATTCATTCATTAAACAGCCTTTTTTTATTGACCATGTATAAAGGAAGGGAAATTTGAGATGAATCAAGATTCAATTAGAACATTTACAATTTACTATGGAAAACAATAATGAAAAATAAATCATAATAAGATCAAGTAGTCCAAGATGGGTGGAGCACTGAGCAGGAGTTCCTAACTCTAGAGCAGGACCAGGCCGTGAGAAAAGGCTTTCTAGAGGCCGGGATGAGGAAGAGTGAAAGATGGGGGTGGGATGGTGACCATGTTCTGAAGGGGCCTGAAAGCTACATTTATGGGATCTTGACTCCTTAGCTACATAGTTAAGAACCTTTTGTGTCCCAGTCCTGATGTTTGTTGGTTTTATATCCCATATTTTCTCAATTTAGACTCCCTATCCAGGGACAGCTGATTATTTAAAGTTCTCTAAATGCTGCATGTGGATCCCTACTTCTGAAATTCTGCCCAAAAAGACCTATTCATTCTTGCTGGCCTAAAAGGTAAGATTTTGTTTTTAAAGGGCTCTCTGTTTCCTACTCTGTCCTTCCCTTCCCTGCTCAACACGGACATATTTCTAAAAGCAACTTGACTTCTTTCCTCAGTTTTCCAGAGATAGTCTGTTTTTCCTGGACATTAGCAAGATCATATTATATAGCAGGGATTTGGAGATAGAAATGCTTACATTCTCTTCATATAATTTAGGGAGCTAACAGACACTGGAATATATAGAACTTCTTGAGAGAGCTTTCTGACTTCCCAAATCATTCTTCCCTGATTTGAAAGATGGGTTTTTCAGTAAACGTAGTCAAATGGTAACTTCAAATTTAATTTAATATAGTGATTTAATCTGAAACATGGTAAACAGCAATCGATATGAGACCAAACAGAAAATGACCTTTAAATGTAAATATATCACTATTTATTAGTATGCTCAGTTTATTGAATATTTGTGTTCCTGTGCCACTATAGATAATAAAACCTCATATGTATTCTAGGCAGTGATACTAATATGATTGCAGACAGGTAAAAAGCACATATGTATCAAAAAGTAAACTAACAAACATCTTTTTCATGATTTTCTAATCACAGTTGTACTTTGGTGTCAAATCAGGCCAAAAGTAACATATGGAAACAATACAGACTATAATAATTAGAGTATTAGTTTATTATTGCAGAAATTCATAGTAGTTAGCATAGAAAAATTAAACTCATGAGTATGTCATTACTGAAATGCACATTGAGTTTTTCAGGCAATGTGTTACTCCACATTTTTATAGGTATGAAGTAAAGACATCAAATTAAAGAAGTGAAATTCAACAGTATTTAAGTTACAAAAACCAAAGATCTCATTTCTGATATTTAAGACCAATCATCTAGACAAATATATGTAGGAACTTAAAATCAATGATAATGATGTAGCTAATGATTTGAAAATGGATAAGAGTACACAAATAACAAATTATACTGGATATCTCCATTAGCATTTTCCTTTTGGCAAGTCAATGGGAACTTATAAGATTGATCAGGAAAAATAAACCCTGCTAACTATATCATATTTTGATGTAACTAATTACTATTATATAGATTCAAATTTATTATGAAATAGATCATGCAGACTGTAACTTGGGGTAACATATTTTGCCTTCAAGGAAGACTTTAATTTTCTACCAGTGTCATAAAAGTTACCACCATACATTTTTACTTGAATACTTTCTTAAAAAAAAAATCTAACATCATGCCATTATTACTATTTCTTACATTATTATCCTTAACTATCTAATATCAATGAATCCGTCTTCACATTTTCTTTATTGATGACAGCTGGGATATTCTGTTGACTGACTACAAAGACTTCCTGTAAAGAAAGTGGTTGTTAATGATCCGTGACTCTTAAAGAATCAGTCTTCCAGGTATTTGGATTGGTGAATGATCTCTTGTTTGACTTGATATCCTGGAAGTTCTATATAAAAGTAAAAGTTAAAGTTAACAACATGCCATTTTAATGATTTTACAAATGAGCTTCTATGTGCTTATATTTCTGGATGGATTTTATCCCTGGAGAGAAAAATACAATCAAGCTCCTGAATGTAAAGTCTCAATAGTCAAATATTCTATAATCTTTCTAAGAAGTATACATTTAACTGTGATTTCCAAGGAATCATTATTTTAAGAGTCTTTTAAATTACATTTAAGTTTTAAGTTATTTAAGACTTACTTCATATTTAAAATTTATTTATAAATAAATCAAGCTCCTGAATGTAAAGTCTCAATAGTCAAATATTCTATAATCTTTCTAAGAAGTATGCATTTAACTGTGATTTCCAAGGAATCATTATTTTAAGAGTCTTTTAAATTACATTTAAGTTTTAAGTTATTTAAGACTTACTTCATATTTAAAATTTATTTATATTAATTTAATTTATTTATTTTAGAAAGAGAAGGGGTGAGGGGCAAAAGGGGAGTGTGAAGGAGAGAAACAGACTCCTCACTAAGCAAAGAACCCAAGTGGGGCTTGATCTCAAGGACCTGAGATCATGACCTAAGCCGAAATCAAGCACAGAAGCTTAACTGACTGAGCCACCCAGGTGTCCTGGTGCCTCAATATTTAAGTTTTAAATTATTGGCTTCTCTACAAATTCCTCCAAAAATTCAGGGTTGTTTTAATTTCACATAACACGAAACAAATGTAAAAATGTTAATTTGTGTTGCAGAAAGGTATTCCCAAATGCCTGAAGTGGCAACCAGCCTTCTTTCATTAAAAGGTGCTGGTCATCCCTAGTGTAACATGGGTTTTGTTGTAACTGATGATTTTGTTTATTTTGTCCTTTCCATGATGGCTTGTAATTTTGTCATTTACTTAACCCTAGATCATTTACTTTCTGGATCTTTCAGATTATGGGTAAAGATTATTTTAAATTGTATGGAAAATAATTTGTAACTACATGTGGTGTACTTAATAGTAGGAATGATTTGCCTTAAAATACACATTAGAGAAAATTCAAGATTCTTGTCGAAAACACCCACACTGAAATCCAGTAAAGGGATAGGCAGATGAGAAAGAAGGTGATCTTACACAGGGGATTTTGAAAGACAACACCTTACTTATCTGCGGTATAACAGTAATCTGTAAAAACGCAATGTGGTAGATATGAAGTTTATACATTATGTGTGTCTAAGAAATAAAGATTCAGAACCATTAAAATAAAATTTTGGCTAAACAAGAAAACCCTCTGTGTCTCTCTGAAATGATATGTCTATAATGGAATAGGTAGGCAGGTCCAGTAACTGATAGTGCTCTCAAGTATTTTAAACCAGACAAAGTCAAGTTTAATAAATTCCAATGCTATTAACCCCCTTAGAAACTAGAGCTATTTAGCCTTTAAACTGTATCTTGGGACCCAAGGAACATCTCATACACATACCATTTTAAGGCCTTGGAGAAAAGCAGTTTGGGTACTTGTGTTGGTGAGCACCAAATGAAATGCTCCATGGGTTGGGATCCAACGAGTGGATAAGTAGATACTGCATTTAAAAAATTCATTGGAATATATTTAGGCAGGGTGTAAACTCATCAAGGGCCTGACCTGTTGGTATTGCCATATACCTCCCCACGTAAGTATTTCATTTTATCTGCCTGCTTGTCAAGGTCTTAAAGTGAGAGATTTCTGGAGGGGCCATCAGTATACAAGCATTGAGTAGTGTACTGAGTTCTCTGTGATTGCCATAAGAGAAAGGTCTATTGCCATTGCTCTTCTCTAGACTTCATCTTACTGATAAATATATTCTGTGTGTGTGTGCCTATACATGATATAAATGTATATATGCAAACACATATATTTCTTCATTGCACGATACTCAAATGAGACACAAATACACACTCGTGTATAATGAACAAGAAAACAAACATCAGGGGCTTCTGGGTGGCTCAGTTGGTTAAGCGGCTGCCTTCAGCTCAGGTCATGATCTCAGTGTCCTGAGATCAAGTCCCACATCAGGCTCCCTGCTCAGTGGGGAGTCTGCTTCTCCTTCTGCCTCTGTTGCTCCCCGTGTTTGTACTCTCTCTTTTTGTCAAATAAATAAAAATCTTAAAAAAAAAGAAAAAAGAAAATGAACATCACTGATTCATAAATATGAAGGTTTTTTTTTTAAGTGAAAGGTAAGCAAATATACACCGTTTTATGTCTATTGGTCAATATTAAATAAGTGGAAAAATTTTAGATCCTGGACATATAGAAATATAGACATTGATAAATCTCTAATGTAAGTCCCACATGTTTGCTGGAGCATTACCGCATTCCAGCAATGAGGACAGCCAAGGAAAAAGATTTGGAAAGAGTGAATTAATGTGAGGAAATAGTAATGAGTGTTTCTAAGGGTACCCTGTGAAGTCTCATTAAATGCTTCTTTTAATAACTGTATATTAATACATGAATACAGTTTATTAGCATATAAGAAACTGAAGAGGAAATCTTCAGATAAATATAAACCGTACAAAGTCCACAACAGCTCTGTTAGGTAAGCTGATGATTGCAAATGATTTGAATGAGGAATGCAGCAAAGTTCAACTTGAAATTTGTAGGAAAACCAGGGGAAAGATTGATAACAGTTTAATTGGGGGGAACGATGCACATGTGCTGCTAAAATGCAACATTAAAGAAAAAAAAATCTCCCTGATCACATTTCTCTTGCATCTGAAGACTTACAGTAATGTTTCCATGGACCTATCCCACATTAAAAAATGATTTAGTATGTCTTAATGGAGAAGCTTTCATTCTCAGGCCCTTTGTAGGGTCTGCCATTGTGAAATGTGCTGTAACCAGGCCGATTCTGTTCCAGCCCTTCCCTTCTGAGTTGTATCCAGTTACCTCAGCTTGAGCATAACCAAGAGAAGGATTCCACAGGTGACCGTCATGCACATGACAGCATAGATTACTTCTCCTAGAAATGAAAGATTAAAAAAAAA
Source organism: Mustela lutreola (assembly GCF_030435805.1). Taxonomy (NCBI): domain Eukaryota; kingdom Metazoa; phylum Chordata; class Mammalia; order Carnivora; family Mustelidae; genus Mustela; species Mustela lutreola. The sequence continues at coordinate 102,013,276 of NC_081295.1, read as the reverse complement.
CAACTACTGAATTTTTGAGAGAGAATAAATAGTAAAAATAGAGGATGGATTTTTAACTGACCATTGAAAGGGGAATGAAATCCACTCAGAGTTATCTCCTTTGCAGGCTTTCTTTTATGCAATGCCATGCCTTTGGCATTAGACAGATTCAGATAATCTGAAAGAAAATAATGAAAATTAGATTAGAGTATTTAAAAGTCATACATAACATTTTTCTAAGGGTTGTAATTTGTTTTATATTATATTACAAGGTAGCAGTTTATTTCTGATGCTCTCTTAATAAAATCTGATAGGTGAGGATGAAAGCAGGAGCACGTTCCTTACATTTTAACAGGTTTTTTTTTTTTTTTCCACCTTTTAATAAGATAATTTCTCTACAGAGATTGCTGTTTTTTTTTTCCCCCCAAAACCATGATTAGGGAAGTACATTATACTTTACGACAGTTCACTGTACCTTATATACAGACCAGGGGTAAAAATCAGCAACTTGAAGCTACCCATTGTAATATTAAAAAGTTTCCTGTTTGTTTTATGGGCATAATTATTCCAATGTGCTTTTAAGGATATTTCATTTCCCTAAAATACTTTGTATTTATGAATCTTAAAAAAAAAAAAAAAGAACCTTATTTACTTATTTGAGAAAGATAAAGAGAGGGAGAGCACAGAGGGAGAATGAGAGGGAGAATCCGACTTCCCACTGAGCAGAGAGCCGAGGTTGGGGCTCCATCCCAGGACCCTGAGGTCATGACCTGAGCTGAAGGCAGAAGCTTAACTGACTGAGCCACCCAAGCACCCCTCTATTTAAAAATTCTTATCAAGTCCCTAAAACAATCACTCTGTTCACCCTCAGACTTCAACATCCAACTTTCCTTATTTCCCTACTCTGTCTCTTGGAAATTCCTTCCCTGTCTATTGTTGTCAACTAGCTTTTGTCACACTTACGGGAAAGGGTCACAAAAAGGGTCACTTTTATGGAAAAGTCAGTCTATGGCTCTAGTCTTTGTGGCAACATTTTGCTAAACACATTTCTATCTCACTTCACAACTCACAAGATAAAAAGATGGGATCCTTAAAACTAATTAACGGATTCATTTTTAGTGACATTCATCGATAACTTTGAAGTGAACTCACCCTTAGTTTTGATTCAGTTCAACACAGATTTGAATGTTAAATATACCAATAGCCCAATAACCAATTTCTTTGATGATGAAGATTCAGGTAGGATTTGAATCTTTGAAAAAGGGCAGGGGAGATAAGATAAAGTTTCCCCTTGAGAGACTGGCTGTCCTCTCTGTTTCGTGTCCTTAGAGACCTGAAAGTCCGAGTAGACTATTGTTTGTAGAAATGAGTGCATCAAATAGTGGAATCCACATCTGATGACAATTAGTGACAAGAGGCTCTGAGTAGGAAGGGAGATGGAAAGACATATTACCAATAGTCCCATCTAGTCCTTTCCTTACCAAGAGTTGTGGCTGTACACAAGCCAGCTGCTTGGAAGCCAAGATTTGAGGTCTAAGTTAGGAATAATCAGCAGAAAGCAGAGGAGACAGACTTCAGATCATAACAAAGCTCTCAGTATGGGTCCAAGAGAAGGAGCCAACATAAGAGGTAGAAAAGGGAAGATTTTGTTATTAGAAAACCCATTTTCAAGGAGTCTGAACTCTAATACAGTGAAGATGTTTTAGTTTAAGATTTTTTAAATTTCTAGACTTACATATTGGGTTATCATATATTTATAGAAGTCTGACTTTCTTAGGAACTGAAAAATCAATCTCTTCTAAAAGCAAAAGTAATAGAGGTAGAGTGTGTGAATTTTTTTTTTCAATTTTGTGGTCATAAAATACATTTTGTTATTCACTATAAAGTTGGAATGGGAAAACTAAGCTATTTTAAATAATATCATTTTTATACTAGTGGTTCCTTTTTTGGGGAAGCATTAATTTTAATCAAGTTGATCTTACAGATTTGGTGAAATTATATTAAAATTTTATATTCAAATCACTTCAGAATATGAAGGATAGTTTTGTTTTTAAAAAAATTCTATGGCATTTTGCAATGTTTTAATTCTTTTAAATTTAAAATTCTATGGCATTTTGAGGCAGATCCATGGCTTACATATAGATGTATAATGTACATTGGCTAATTATTTGAATGATGCTATAGTATTTCTTTATGAAATTCTATCCCTAAGTACATTTGATCTAGTTAGGTACCATGATTCATCTTTACATAAGAAAAAGGTTACTATTCTGACAAATTAGGCTGCCTCTTAAATATATCTGCCTAAGGTAATTGTTAAACATTCACCTACCAAAGTTTAGAAAGAATCGTCTCATTCACTAAATTTCACTCACATGGAACTCATTAACAAAGTTATAATAGATCAATGACAGAAATGTTAGCTAATGATCCCAGTGAAAATTTTAATGTGTCTAGCAATCACTCCACAATCTTAAATATTGCACCCTAGGAGGATACCAAGTATCAGTTAGAGAGATTAATGTTACAGAGGGTTTCTTGGCTACTGAAGCCCATTGGAGATTCTTCCCTGCCTTTTATAAACAGTGAGGTTTACAGTGTTTTATAACCATGAAATTAAAGTCGGCAGAGTTAATAACCAACCTCAGTCCCACACCATCTGCTATATTTATAGATAAACACTGTCAGTGACTTGTTTATCTTAACTCATACCCTAGAGGAGTTAAACACTATTATGAACTATATTGTAAAATCCCTGTACATTTGACAGGAAATCAAGATTAATTTCAGGCCTATATTAAGAACAAATTTAAATAGTGTTCTCCTCAAATGACTACAGAGATGTGATCATTTCTTTTTTTTTTTCTTTTTCTTCCAAATTCTTGTGTAGCAGTGGCTGAGAGCTGATGGGATCTAAAATTTACATTTTATAATTCTTATGAAATGGTAAATGCATAAATAAAGATACAATAGATCAGATACAAAATAATGATTTAAAAAGAAATGTCAGAATAGTTGAAGTAGAAATTAAATATATCATATAGTGCACCTTTGTAAATCTTCGATTAAAATTCTGTTTACATATACAGGTCTGCATGGAAGAAAAATCTTGACAAAGTGAACATTTTCATAGAATAATTAAATACGTTTTATAGCTTTTTAAAACATTGCTAACATGTCACATAGCATAGTTAAATGTTATTGGCTTCTTTCCATTTTTAAATAAAAGGCTGCCAAAACCACGACAAAATTTCATTGAGAATAAAAATGCAAGGATGACCTTCTTGCATATCCAAGGGTTGAGGCTATTTCTAATTTGATCAATATTTCAATATGGTCATCTGAAGATACATCAATTCCCAAATTGGAAACAAGTTTTGAATTTTTTCACTTAATGATCAGTAGTGAGAGTCCATGTATCATGGACCTTTCTATCATTAGTGTATAAAAATCACCTTCCAAAATGGATCTAAGAGGCATTGCAGCTGGGGAGAAAGGAAAACATATAAACATCTTTAAGTTTGGAAAAAATAACACATTAATAACATGATAAACCAAGGTATTAAACCCATATGATGACAGTATAACATCACTGCTAAAATGTATGTTGTAAAGAGTAAATTGACCAAATACATGCTTTCCCTAAATAATAACATGCAGCATCTTCGTTCATTTAGTTGATAAATTCAAAGAAGATGAGATGATGTCTTGGATTTATCTTCTTGCACTATGTATGGCTAACTACGTTTGTCAGGCGCCAGGGGGAAAGGGGAACTTAGCAGTATTAGCCTGTTGGTTTGCAAACCTCAGGAGTTCCCTGGATGAAATCTGTTAACTGATTCTCCATACACAGAGGAAAAGGAAAGACTAAAGAAAGAGGCAGACCCCTCCAGATTGTTAGGTGGTTGTTTTAATAAGCAAGGGAACTTAATGCATGGGACTTGCCTTGGGCAGTCACGAGATAGTAGATCTTAGCACTCAACCACTAGAATTTTAAAAGTTTATACAGAGGTCTTAAATGGGGCTCAGTCACATCTATAGTCCATATGGTCACAACAACAACACATTGTTCAAGACTGCATCCTTGAAACAGCTCTGGCTATGGGAACAGTGAGTAGAATGTTACTCCAAGAACAGGGGAGGGGGCAAGGAGCCTCCCGTCTCCCTGGTACAGCTCACAAATTAACCAGCAGTAATATCCTTTGGATAGCCTCTTCCAACATAGTCAAAGGATATGAAGTTTCAGTTATGCAAAATGAGTAAGTCCTAGAGACCTACTATACATCATGGAGCCTATTGTTAATAATGCTATTTTTTACACTTAAACATTTTCTGAGAGGGCAGCTATTAAGCTGAATGTTCCTACCACACACGCAGAATAGTAATAAAAAGGGGATAGGAAGAAACTCATAGAGGTAATAGATATACTTATGGGACCGACTGTGGTGATGTGACTTTCATCATGTATATTTCTCTTCAAACTCATCTAGTTCTATCCATTACATATATACAGCTTTCTGTATGTCAACAAAAACAAAAGCAAAAAAACACATATTTGGATAAGCATGCACTGGAGAAGATTTGCCTTGATCTTTTGTCATGAACCAAAAGCTCTGTGTTAGTAACTGACTGTATTGAAAAATCTGGCACGTCAAGTTCTTTGGCCCTTGGTTGAGTAACAGTGTTACCCACACATCTAGTAGACTGCTTAGAGATTATAATGAGTCTCAGCTGTTCACATTTTCCTCAGTAGTTTCTGCAAATAATGAAATAGCAACTGAGGAAGCAATTAGAATGCAAATTATGCATTGCTACATAATAGCCAACACTAGATTAGATAAACACACTATGATTTATATATGATAAATATGCATAAATATACTATGATTGTTTTAGAAGGCAGCAATTTTAAATCTTGGAATTAAAAATATCTTGTCACCTGTGGGCTCATGCAAAACAGATCTAAAGATATAGATTGGAGATAAGAATTAAATATTCATGTTTAGAATATATATCAATAAATATATAAGTATGCATGTATAGTAGAATCACAAAATTGGATAGGATGACTTAGATTATCTAATTCAAACTTTAAAGGCAATGATCCATTCTGCTTCATTATTGACAGCAGTAAACACTATTCCAGGAATAAGCCACTTAATATCTTTTATCTTTCCACTATTATTGATGGTCAGTTCTAGTTAAAATATAAAGTACTCTCCTAGACTTCTCTTTTAGCAACTTATGATGATAAATCTACCTTCTTAGCCTAGCCCTCTGGCTGCTACATATATATGTGTGTGTTGGTGGAAAGAGAGAAAGATCAGACTGTAAGTAGACTACATGGAACAATGCTTTCCAAACTTTAACATTGTTCTTGTTTTACCTTAAAATGCCAATTCTGACTTAGTAAGTCTGGGATGAGACAGAAATTCTGCATTTCTTATAACTTCCCAGATGATGTTGATGCTGCTAGCAGAACATATATTTTCTCTGTGTGCCTGTGTGTGTATAGAGTATATACAGTGTATAAACACAGACCTACACAAGGAGAAATACATGTACATACTCATAGAATAAACAAAATGCTTTACTTCTATAAATACGGTGCTTAATACTTTAAAAGGCATTTTGACAAACACTGCTAAACTTCACAGTATCTACCAAATAGGAATTACTAGCTCAACTTGATTAAGAAACTCAGACTCAGAATAGTTGTCTTATCCAAGGTCAGAATTGGTAAATAGTGAAGATACAATCCATAAGAAAATCTTCTACAATATATATGTAAAATTTACCCCGTGGAGGTCACAAAAATTATGCAAAAACATTTTCAGTGTTTTCTAATATGGCAGCCATCTGTATTAAGTGATAAATTTTGAAAAGTAATAGAGACAAGTTGTATTTGATAGTGTTGCACGATGAGAAATATTTCATAGTAGTACTTGCTTGCAAATGTTCATGATCACATATTTCTGTTGCTGAAATCTACAATAGAAGAGGTGACACACATCTAAATAAAGCTTCTGAAATGACTCACATACATCTGTATGATGTTTCAACTTGCAAACCCTATTGAAATATGTTCATTATTTTCAGTGTAATGAAATAAATCAACCACTTTAACTTTGACATTTAACAGAAATATTAAAGAAATGCTGCAATCTTTAGAGCAATTATCTTAGACTATGTTATCAGTGTGAGCATTTTCTGTTTTTACAGATGTAAAGACTGTACATGAAGCTTTCCAGCATATTCAGCAGGCAAAGGGCACACAAAGCATAATGCACAAAAGATCGGTTGTAACTGTTTAAAATCAGATTTGGCTATTTCTTTGGTTGCTAAAATCTATGTCTACATTGATACAACCTAAGTCAGATAAAAATATAAAATAACCCCACTCTCTACAAAGTACCTCTATCTGGAATGAATTTATTGGAAAAAAATGTGTTCCCAAAATTGAAAAGTAATTTTTACCTTGAATTATATTTTACAAGCACTAGGAGAGCTTGTAATGAGACAAATGTAAGATAAGAATGGGAATAGTTTACACCATATTTTATCAACTTCATAAGTTTTTGTTTTCCTATATGGAGATTTCTTATAGAATTTTTTTTATGAAAAAGTATATGTGGCAAAACATTGTCTACTTGATATCTACTGATACCTCTACTTGGAACTGAATGATTCCCTAATGTCTACTGTTTTGAAAATGTGTAAGACTTTACCTGGCAGCTTCCACAATTTTTCATAGGCTGATTGAAAACACCAGGGACAAGAGAGCTAGGGAAAAAAATGAAGAAAAGGGATACATTTTGGAAAGTCTTCATAGACATTTGGGATGACGAGATAATTTGAAAGCTTTATAAATTACTGGGTTTTTAAAAGGAAAAAAAAAGGTATATAATTGCAGTATCTCTTCCCTAAACATAAATTTACAAATTTGGGGGAGAAAGCTGAATATAAAAGTATGATATATGTAGTTAGCTTTTCTTAGATAGCAAACTTCTTAAAAATAGACACCAGATTTATCTAATTTGCAGTGTAATATGGCTATCATAATGCCATGCCTATGCAATTATCTAATGGTCAAAAGTATATATTAGCAATTTTACCTTTGATATAGCATATCTGTCAATGTGTAGTATCATCATGTATAGTGTATGATTATATAATGTTTAGTTTTTTATATTTGCCATTGACAAAGGGTCATTAGATAAATCACATATTTTTCACATATCATTATCATTTTTAATGAAAATTCAAGGACACCTAGTTGGTTTAGTCAGTTGAGTGTCTGACTCTTGATTTCGACTCAGGTCATGATCTTAGAATCCCAGGACAGAGCTCTGTGCTCAAGGGAGTCTGCTTGAGGAATCTCTCTCTCCCTCTTTCCCTCTGTCCCTCCCCTCACTTGTGTTCTCTCTCTCTCTCAAGTAATAAACTAATCTTTAAAAAAAAATAAATAAATAAAAATGAAAAATCATTGTCCCATCTGTAATGAATGCATATCATTATTGATCAATAGTAATGTGTTAAGAAACTATTTGCCTAGTAATTAGTTCTAAAAATCAGGTCTGTTTACTGATAGACAAAGAGTAAGTATCTTGATCATTGGATTAGGAGATATCTGAGAACAAAGAATTTTTTTTTTTTTTTTAAGATTTTTATTTATTTATTTATTTCATAGATAGAGATCACAAGTAGGCAGAGAGGAAGGCAGAGAGAGGAGGAAGCAGGTTCCCCACGGAGCAGAGAGCCTGACGCGGGGCTCGATCCCAGGATCCTGAGAACATGACCTGAGCTGAAGGCAGAGGCTTTAACCCACTGAGCCACCCAGGCACCCCGAGAACAAAGAATTTTGAGAATTTTTCTAAGCTTCAGTTCTCTCATTTGTAAAAATGAGACCAGAATACCTAGGTTCACAGAATTTTTTTGAGAATGAAAATATTAAAACTAATATTAGTATCACTAGGGTTTTTGGAGACATCTGTGAGAAAGAATGTACAACCATAGGGAGGAATGGAAGGGAAAGCAAGGATAAGAGAAGCGATTCCTTTGATGGGTCTTTCTCTTTTCCTCTTCCCCTTGGGTCCTCCTTCTCTTCTTTCCTTTCCTTGGAAAGATCTTCTTGAGTCAATTCACTGAAGTAGAATCTTTTGGCATTTCTTATTTCAGAAATCGGACTTGAAGTCAACACAGTAAATTCAAAGTTTGTCAGAAGAGGCAGAATTGTCTAAATATCTCTTATGAAATGCTAGTTCTATAGAACCCGTTTATGTGTTAGGCAAATTAAAGATCATATAAACAAATTACTTTGGAAAATTTTAGATTAGACAAAATAAATTATGTCCTGGCTGCAAGTGTTTTACAGTGTTTTGTTTTGTTTTGTTTGCTGTAGTAGAAGGGAAACTTTACCTAAGTTTATTTTCTCCATGGAATACATCTAGTAATCCATTAAAAAAGGAAAACAAAACAAAACAAAACCCTTGGAAAACATGGCCATATCTGATTGATAGACAAATATTTATATATTTAGGGTAGGCACAAACTGTTTATTGCAGCTTCTTCTTTTTGTATAGTTAGTGGAAAGTCAGAAAAGTCAGACTAATGGTATTTTGTGTTCCTGAATACAGGCATTATTTATAATCCTTTCCTCTACTAGACATACATATATACAAGCAAGTGATACCACAATTTCTCTTGTTCTCTATTCTTTAGAGTTAAACAAATTTTTTAGCCTGTAGCTTGGGAGATGCCTGACCCCCAAATGCTACTCCTATTACCCCTTAGAGAGGTTGGTGTGATGCAACATTAATTCCACATTTGCTGCCAGTTAATCTGCCATAAGTCAATTTCTCATTTGTCCTCACGAGATATGGAGAATTTAGAATCTGCCCTCTACTTAGGAGACCCATTCCAGCAGAATGAGGAGTTCACGGATCATTTACATCTAGTCACCTATGAATGTCCACAGGACCATGTGGCAGAAACCACCAGACCTGGACCCAAGTAAAGGTTTTCCAGATAAGTAATTACTTCCTACTTCAGAGCTAGCACAATGGCAGTCAACATGGGAATATATTGGTAGGATGATACATGACTTTGCTCTTATGAAGTCCTCAATCTGCTTTCAGGTAAGGGCAATAATTTAAATAAAGTGAGGTGGGAATCAACAAGGGACAGCTAAGGGAAAGATATGCTTTGAGGAATGGTGAGAAGTAGGACCTGATTTGCATTCTGGGTGTTCTTGGGAATCAGATGAAGCTTACATGTGGGAAGGATGAAAGCAGGAGCAATGGAGAGCAACAGGTGTCTTTTGCAGACAGAAAAAATGCAATTAAGACACAGTTGGGCAATTAGTCTAGTCATAGTGAATCAGCTGGTTTGGTGAGTAAACTATGAAAAAATCAGATGTGAGAAGATGAAAACTAAAAATAGGTGGTAGAATCTATTGTAGAGAAAAGAGACAATGGATGGGTATATTTAAAACAAAGAGATTTTTGTTGGAAAACAGAATGGTGCAGAACATAGTAGCATTATAATTAGGCAGGGATCAAAACTGCCTCTGCCTCACCTCAGCTCTGTCATTTTAGGCAAAGTTACTGAGACTCTGTTCCTTAATCTTTAAAATGGAATGATGCCTACCACAACGCTTATTGTTAAAAGTCAAACCAGATGATATGTGAGAAGAGCATGAAGTACTCATTCAATAAATTACATCCTTATGAAATACGATATAGCTTAGAGTTTTATTTGATATTGAAAATGCAGAGGACTAAATGAAAAGTGACTTTTAGGGGCGCCTGGGTGGCTCAGTGGGTTAAAGCTTCTGCCTTAAGCTCGGATCATGATCGCAGGATCCTGGGATCGAGCCCCGCATCGGGCTCTCTGCCCAGCGGGGAGCCTGCTTCCTCCTCTCTCCCTGCCTGATTCTCTGCCTACTGGTGATCTCTGTCTGTCAAATAAATAAACAAAATCTTAAAAAAAAAAAAAAAGAAAAGTGACTTCTCGGTTCTTCAGATGACATGATGTTTTAAAATACTTCAGTGAATTGGCCCAAGAAGATCTTTCCAAGGAAAGAAAGGAAGAGGAGCAGGAAGGGGTAGAGAAAAAGAACCACCATCAGTTCTTCTCTTACCATTGCTTTCCCTTCTATTCCTCCCTACAACTGCACTTTCTCATGGAAATCTCCAAAAACCCCATTGATACTGAAATTAGTTTTAATGTTTTCATTCTGAAAAAAAAATCTGGTGAACTGGGGTATTCTAGTTTCATTTCACAAATGTGAGATGGAAGCTTAGAGAAATTCTCAAAATTCTTTGCTCTTAGATATCTTCTAATCCAATGATAAAGATAAAATGAATGGTCAGGGTGGAGAATCATTGATAGTGAATTGAAAACATGATTTTGGAAGTGGACAGGAAGGAAATCAAATTCTAAATCACATTATAATAGGCTAGTGGAAAGTTCTTAATGAGAAAGAGAGAAGAAGTCAGGGATTTTTTTTTTTAAGATTTTATTTATTTATTTGACGAGAAATAGACTGCACAAGTAAGCAGAGTGGCAGGCAGAGGGAGAGAGAGAGAGAAGCAAGCTCCCTGCTGAGCAGAGAGCTGATGTGGGGCTTGATCCCAGTGCCCTGGGCTCCTGACCTGAGCTGAAGGCGGAGGCTTAACATACTGAGCCACCCAGGAACCCCCAGGGACTTATGTTTAATAAGGTAAAGGCCTTTGAAAAACCCAACAGTTGGTAGAGATTAACAAGATATAGGGATAGTAACTGCTAAGCCAGTTTTACTAACAAAAAAAGTATCTATTTGGATCAATAAGAGATGTTATACCTCAGAAGTTCTCTTTCAGCTACCCATCTGTATTAAAAGAACAAAGCAATCAATGTTGGATCACTATATTGTACACCTGAAACCAATATAACACTGTATGTTAACTAACTGGAATTAAAATTAAAACTTTAAAGAAAGAACAAAACAATTCAAAGCAACAATATTTCCATTGTAGAGGAGGAGGGGTGCTGGAATGGAAGTTTGGGCCAAAGAACAGTGAGAGAAATTGACTGGGTGGAAGCAGCCGCATAGACGTGTTGGAAGGAGCTATTAGGGTTGTAGACATATGCTTAGTGTACATTTTCCATGTAATAACTACCATATGTACTTTAAACAATATACCATTGTAAGTTTCAGGCTGTTATACTAAGAAGAGTGAGTGAAGAGAGATGCAGGTATTGAATCATGGTTTTTCTAGAAACTTAAGACATCAACAGGGGCATCTTCCTACACAGACCCCAATGACACATAGCAGTCTATCACTAAGATAAGCTGCCTTTTGAAGAAAACCCCACGATCTGATTTATATGGCTTCCCTCCTTGCAGATTACCTTGACTCCCAACTAAAGTAGACATATAATCTGGAACTAATGAGCTCTAGCCTTTTTCTTCGGTTGAGTTATTCTGAAAGTCCCTACCATAGGCCTACAGTGAGATTCTGGCCACCTGATTCAGGTGCTAATGTAATAGTTAAGAACCGGTCCCAGAGTTCTGACACACTCAAAGCTTATCAGAACTAGGAAAGCTACTCTCCATCCTCAGTGGTATTCAAAGGAAGCCATTTTGCCCTAAGCTGGAAGCCAGCAGGAAAGAAAGGGACAATAGGCAATGGTTTCTGTTACAGAGGCACATTTTCGTAACATCACCAAGCACTCACTCTGGGCCACAAAGAAGGTTTCCGGCACTCTTTGCACTCTTTTATCTAGTTTGAAAACCAATTTGTTTACTGTGACTTGTGCCACAAGCTGCAAATAAATGCTTTCCAAAGAGTAATGAGTGAGAAGAAGAAAAATTATGTTGTGTCCATTCTTCAGTTTACTAGATATCTATGTGATGTTAGAGCATTCTTGCAAATTTGAGACTGAGAATGTTTGCTGATGTTTGCAATCTGCAAAAGGTTTTTCTGAAGCCACCAAAAAACTCTAGAAAGTGGTTTGAGACAATCTGATATACTAATGGAAGACAAATGATTATCATTATCAGTGAATTCTTAATAACTCTCTACTACTTGCTCATCTATCTTATCTATAGGATTTTATTTGTCTAAGTACCAAGCATTCTTTAATATAAGGGGTCTCCCTTTAAGATGATATCCCAGTATAGAGGTGCCAGGGCAATAACTATTAAGTGCCCACATATGGTGTTTTATGGGTATACATGTGATGCTATTATACTGTTGTCACAAGAATAGTTGGCTCTTTAAGCCAGGAATACACATGCTCATAATAAATTATTTTTATGACTTCATATACACAATCATGATGCACAGAAAGTATAAAGGAAAGATTGCTTATTTTATGCAGCTTTGGCACTAACTCCATCCCCAATTATAGGCAACAAGGGGATTGTATGAAGCCAATGAAAGCACAAGAGTGGAAAATGGAAAAGATAACACTATGCTTTCACATACTGAAACCTGTTATTGTTCAAATTGTAACAGTATTGTTGTTTTATTTCCCTCCATGATCTTAAATGCTCCTTCCTTCTCTAGCGATGCCAAAAGTTGAGTTGTCTCACTCATCAATGGCAACTCTTTAATCTTTCTTTTCTGGCTCAGAGCAAACAACAAAGGTAGTCATGGGTGATTCATACCATCATTCATGCTCAGAGGCAGGCTTTTCCCCCTCCTTTAAAAGCACCCAAGGCTTTAAGGGTAGAGGTGGGAGAAAGTGAAGGTAGGAGACAGCTGTTCTGTTGTTTCTGTTGAGGGTTTGTACACTTCAGTGTTTCCAGATTAAAGCTGTGTGAAGCATTTTCTGCAAAATAGGAAGCCAAGCCAAATTTGCTGGGTTTCAGGTCTGCAGACAAAATTTAAACCAGCTGGATTTTATTGGGAACTTTTGCATGCAAGTAAACGTAGTGGTGAAATTAGAGCCAGTGTTTGTCTCCACTGGAGTGGGCTACATCTTTAGGGGCTATCCCCTCCATGTCTCTTCCCTTGAAAGAGTTTTGAATTTTGAAAGGTCCTAAGAGAAACTTTCCAGATTATTCCTCAGAGTACCCATGAAATCTTAGCCAATGAAAAGCGGAAGGCGCAACCAGATTTGATGCCTTCATAGTCAAATCTTCAGAGAGATGAGAGGAAGCTTGGTCTCTTTCTGTGATCTGATTTTAAATTACCTCAATTAAAATAGTTAATGATTCTCTACACACATATATTCACCAAAACAAAAATCCTCTCCCTTTCCGACCCCGCAACACACACACATGTGCCTAGTCGAAGTAGCAAATTATGACAAACTTACTGGATTTGTACATAGCAAAATCCCAAACCATATTCTGAATATGCCCTAAGTGAAAATTACCATGTTCTTTGCTAAAATAATGTAATTATATGGTTTAAAATATATAAATAGAAGCAAATATACATGCCTTATTAAGACTGGATAGTGAAATTGGAATATATTATTTATGAAGTTAATTATAATTTGGGCAATGAAACCATAGAAAATAATCCAACACTAGACAAAGCCATTTTTATTACAAATCTCAATTTAGATCTTGAGGAGAATTAGTATTTTTCAAGGGCAAAAGAAATAAAATGCTACACCTTTTCTTTCTTTTTTTTTTTAAAGATTTATTTATTTATTTATTTATTTATTTGACAGAGAGACATCACAAGTAGGCAGAGAGGCAGGCAGAGAGAGAGAGAGAGGAGGAAGCAGGCTCCCTGCTGAGCAGAGACCCCCGATGCGGGACTTGATCCCAGTACCCTGAGATCATGACCTGAGCCGAAGGCAGTGGCTTAACCCACTGAGCCACCCAGACGCCCCAATGATACACCTTTTCTTAAAATTTTAGTGTGATCATAGGAAGAAAAAGTTCTTGGCCGTCTTGGGCATAGGAAATATAAATCACTTCAGATCTGTTCTTTTATAGACAGCATAGAAGTCTGCTGAAAGTGCATTGGCCTCAAAAATATATCCAGTCATCTAACCCAAGAATAATAACTACATCTAATATCAGAGGTCATCTATTTCTGTTAAACATTACCAAAATTTAATATGTAACAAATCTGAGAGGTCTAGGGAGAGGATAACTGACTTCCTCAATACCACCATGTGTAGTTAGGGCTCAAACTTGTTTCCTAGTTCTTGTTCTTTATATTACAACATACTGCCTCCCATCAAATACATTTTTTTTTTTCCTGATAATCACTTCATTATATAGGCATCAGGTGACAATTCTAAATTTCCCATCATTAGATATAAAGAATGTATTACAGTTTTTAACATCAAAGTTTCTGGTGTCCAAAATTTCCTCATTTAAATTCTGCATTTATTGTCTTCTGTGTGACCTTGGACAAGTTACTAACATCTAGGAGTCTCAGTTTCCTCTAGGGTAAGAGGAGAAGCCTCTACTTCATGTATTGCTTGTGGAAATTAACCAGGACATATAAAATGAGTAGAATAATGTCTCTCACTTAGTAAATACTCAGGTTGTAGGACCCTGAGTAAGCAAAAAACAAGTAAGCTAGTGTTCATAGTCATGGTACAGCTTTAAATTGGGAAGCAATATCTTTAGATGTTTATTAAACCTTCATTTTAAGGATATTATATCTATTATAGCTTCAGTTTCTGCCGTGTTATCATTTTACAATGTTGAGATGAGTGTGCAAGCAGATCTATTAAAAATATTCATTGCAGTTTGTCAAAAAGTAGGATTAATTTCATGAGTTTGTCCAGATCCCAATATTATTAACATTAATACAGCATTTTAAAGATGTTCTCCTGGCCATTAGACCTTCACTCTTTTTGCAGTCTCTTTGAGGCAGGTGGCAATTTTCTAGAAGAGCACCAACAGCTAATAGTCATGGATTTCATTATAAGTGAAGTCAGCTGTGAAGCTAAGGGCATGGGAGAAGCTAATCTATAGACTCTTCCTCTCTATACCAGATTGGTGCCTTTCAGAATAGCCCTGACCGAGTACACCACCAAAGAGGTTAGAGCATTTCAATAGTCTAATCTGATAACAGAGTCTAACTTTCTCAAAGCTATCCTTGAGAGGTTAGGTAAATCTAGGGTGAACTGATAGGTCCTGAGGTTATTCTATGTGTGGAGGAGTTCAGATGCAGATTCCAACTACCAAGACAAAGTGTTTGTTTGTTTGTTTTTATTCAAAGTGTTCTTTAGACTTACAAGAGTTAATATGGGAAGTATGACTTACTCAAATACATTAAGTTTTCATATTCAGGGTTCAAACAAGTAACTTTATCTAGTGGGTTCTACTCCACCCCTCTCCCCTGCCACCCCAACCCTTTGACTTCTCTTTATCTCCAAACCTAATTTCACTCAGTGTGGAGCACCCATTCTATACCATGTTTTTTCTCAAAACCATATATTATATGCTAAAACTCAACTGATGACACTATTCTGATGTTTTCTGATCATGACTTTTATCCATCAGATCAATGGTTTTCACGTGGACAATGGAATTTGAGGGCCAATTCTAGTGATCCATGTTTACTTTTTCATATTTATAACATGACAGTCTTGGCACTAAATACATCTGGGATATATTAATAATTTATTCATACTTAATAAAAAACAGACATCATTTCACTATTCTTTAATCAAAACCAGTGCCTCTTTTGCTATTGACTCTGGGGATGTTTTATTGTGTGGGGATAAATGGGAGGTGATGAGATCTTCTGCTTCACTAACTTGGTAAGGAAATTGAAACATTTAAGAATCATGATTTTTAAGATGGTATCTTTTTTTTGCTGTTCCGAGACCAAATCCAATGTGGCAGGGGAAAGTTTCCCCACATCAACAAGCAATTCCCAAGGCATCAGCTAGGTGTCCTTTAATTCAACTCAATTCTGATACCACTACTCTGAGATAGTGTCGGATTCCATAGGTCAAGGTTTCAGCCCTATGACACCTTCCTCCTATCCCCACTTAAGATGCTAGTTCCAAGTCCAGGTTCTTAGCTATACTTTGGAATAACTGGTTATAAATTACAGGTTCCCACGACCTCCTCTTTGGGTTCAATTAATTTGCTAGAGTGTCCAACAGAACTGAGAGAAATGTTTTGCTTCCTGGATCCCTGGTTTATTATAAAAGGATATATATTAGGAACAGCCAGATGGAAGAAGTGCATATGGGAAGGCATGGGGAATGAATCCAGAGCTTCCATGTTCTCTCCAGGTGCACTACTCTCCCAGAATTTCCATGTGTTCTCCAAACTCTGTCCTTTTGGGTTTTTATGGAGCCTTCATTACACAGATATGACTGATGAATTCACTAGCCATTGCCTATTGATCCAAACTCCAGCCCCTCTCCCCTCTCCAGAAGTTGAAGCTGGGAGTGGATATTGAAAGTTCCAACCCTCTAACCACTTACTTGTTTGATTCCCCTGGCAACCAGCACTCCATCCTTAGGCTTTCCAAGATTCACCTAATTAGCAAAGGACACCTTTATCATTATTGTCACAGGAAATTCCAAGTGTTTTAGGAACTCTATGCCAGGAACAGGAAATATATATTTTTTATTATAAATCACAATATCACAGTATTTCAAAACAACCAATGTTGAAATGCCTCCAATAGAAGTACAGAAGTGTATGCTTATAGTGAAGACTCAAGAGAATATTGCTAGACTCCAGCTGACTTCAGGAAGAACCAGTGAGTATTCTAAGCCAGTGGTTCTTAAAGTGTGGTACTTGGTCAAGCAGTCTGTGCAACACCTGAAAACTTGTTGGAAATGCAGATGCCCAAGTTCCATCCCAGACCTATTGAATCAGAAACTCTGTGGTGAAGACCCAATTAATAACAAGACTTCAGGTAATTGACATGAAGCTGAAGTTTGAAAACCACTGTTCTAAGCTACTATACAAGAAGAGTTTTAGAAATTATAAGAACATCTACTTAAACTCTTTCATGACACTAAGATTCATAGTGTTCATGAAAAAGAGATTGCTACATTAACAAAATGCATTAGGTCGATTAAGTGTAGTCTATTTCTAAATAGTAGGTTGTTTTATATGAGACACATAAAGTATTTTACACACATACATGTGAGCATGTGCACGTGCACACACATACACAAAACACATAAAATTAGTTTTTTTTTTTCTTAAAAGATTCTTAAGAGGTTGTTTAAGTCATGTACTCCAAGTGTAATCCCTAGACCAAACATTAGGATCACCTGGGAGCTTGTTAGAAATGCAGATCTCAGCAACACCTGGGTGGCTCAGTGGGTTTAAAGCCTCTGCCTTCAGCTCAGGTCATGATCTCAGGGTCCTGGTATCGAGCCCCACATCAGGCTCTCTGCTCAGCAGGGAACCTGCTTCCTCCTATCTCTCTGCCTGCCTCTCTGCCTACTTGTGATCTCTCTCTGTCCAATAAATAAACAAAATCTTAAAAAAAAAAAAAAAAGAAAAAAAAGAAATGCAGATCTCAGACCCCACCCTCACCTACTGAGTCAGAATCTGCACTGTAACTGGAAAACATGTGGTTCTAATATAAAGTTTGAGACCAATTGTCTGAATTCATTATCTGCCCTAAAATTATCCAAAGATAGGATGACAGTTCTCTTGAGAAAACATGATACTTTAAATCATCTAGAAATAATTGTCTCCCATGCCACCTATGTGACATCATATCATTTTCTAAATCCATCAAAACCCACTGTAAGAGTTAATTTTATTGAATTTCACTATGTTCTGGATATTTCATTACACAAATTAACTGATATAACCTTTGCACCAACATTTTGGATTAGAATTGATTATATTTTCTATTTCACAGAAAATACATTGTGGCAAAAAGAGAGTAGTTTTTTCAGTTATCTATCTTACAAATGGTAGAGAAATTATTTAAACCCTCACATGCTGGTGCCATATTGTCTCCGTACGGCTGTGCTCTCTAATAAGGTATATTAGCATTTCCAAACATATCACCTGATTATTAGAGGCTTTGCTTCTTCTTTCTTTTTTTTTTTTTTTAAGATTTTATTTATTTATTTGACAGAGGGAGAGAGATTACAAGTAGGCAGAGAGGCAGACAGAGACAGGGGAAGCAGGCTCCCTGCTGAGCAGAGAGCCCGATGCGGGGCTCGATCCCAGGACCCTGAGATCATGACCTGAGCTGAAGGCAGAGGCTTTAAACACACTGAGCCACCCAGGTGCCCCCCCCCCTTTTTATTTTTTTTAAAGATTTTATTCATTCGATAGAGATCACAAGTAGGCAGAGAGGCAGGCAGAGAGAGGGGGAAGCAGGCTTCCCACTGAGCAGAGAGCCCCCAACCTCAAAGAAATATCCAGAATTCTAGGACTACAAATTAAATAGCATAAAAGCCAAAAGTTACAGAATTTACTATGACTCTAAATTTTTACACTGGTTGGTAACTAAGTTATTCTAAAGAACTGGTTTATTTATTTTTTATTCTTTTCATTGCTAACTTGTAACATAGATGCCTGTTCTCTAAAGAATTTAAGAGTTTGCTATTAATGGAAAACAAGATCCTAAAGGAATAATCAGTAATTTCCAAGAGGAAAAATATACACTTACAAGTGAGTCTCTATGAATTTGACGGACTACAAATTCACTATGGAGCCACTTTAATCCAGAAAATACAAAATACTAGACTATTTAGAGGCTATGTTATAAATATGAATACAGAGGAGAGAAATTCTGTTGAGTGTTCCTTGGAAAACCAAGAGACTTTTTTAGCACCTGGACTGAATTTGAAGGAAACTGGACCTAAATTAGAGTTTTGTGTAGAAACCAAAAAATAGTCAGTGGTTTTGGCTAGGTGAAGTGATTTATTTAAAGCCAAAACTTAACATAAAGCTCCTGGAATACTAACCTATGTGAATTGGCCATGAGAGAAGATGGTGTGTGTGTGTGTGTGTGTGTGTGTGTCCACATGTGAGAGACATAGAGTGGGAGAGGGCTGGGGATATTTTTGCAATGGAAATGTCTCCCAAAATTCACTTAGCTCACTGTTTTATTTATAGTCTATATTCTTCCTTCCTCAAATAGATAGTGATCAGATGATAATAAAATTAAGAATATGTAAAAATGAGTTTGAGCCTTCACGAATCCACATTGCACAATCTTTAAATGACTTCGCTAAAAATAAATGTAAAATTTTATGTAAGATAACTATGTATTATGTACCTTTACACATATATGGGTGTGTTTAATGGACTTTCTAGTAAAATGCTCACTAACGGAATGTTATTTTTAGATAGAGACCTTCACTAGGAACAGACATGAAATGTTATAAGGCAAGAGGAAATGCAGTCAAATAATCTATACATCGAATGCAGAAAAACAATGAATAAAAGGGTCTTACTAGCAATCTTGATATCTAAGATGAGATGTCAATAGAGATGGGTGGAAAGAAGCGCTACACAAAGGAAATTAAGTGGTAGAAAAAAGGTACAAATTAGAAGGGCTCTTTTCTTAATTGTCTCAAAAAGCCATACACATTTTTAGGAGTTTATTAATACTTCAAAAAAAGCAAGCTACTTTTGCAAATCATTGGGAGATAAACTTTTTTAAAAATCTTTTTGTTACTAGAGCTAAGCATATCATAGAGTTTGTTTAAAAATACACATATTTAAGAGGAAAACTGTGTCAGGATTAATTGCTTATTTACAGTGTTGACAACCATCTCAGGATCAACTGTAAAATAGTTTCCTACTATTCAGACTTTTTGAAAATAGGTCTATGAAGAAGAAAAGTGTTGGGAAACAGAAGGGGCTTGAAGTGTTTTTATTCAAGTGAACAGTAGTAGCCCAGTCTTGTTTAATTCCTGATTCTTTTGGTCAAATATTTGAATTGAAAATTCCAGCTTAAGTATAAGCATAAATGAGTATGGCTGTTAATAAGGAAGCTGTATTATTAGAAGTGTTCTAATCAGGGAAAGAAAAACAATATTCAGAAGACAGTGCTGACACTATACATTGGTTCATTCATTCATTCATGTGTTCATTCATTCATTAGCTATTTATTGAGTGGCTAATGTATGCCAACTATGTTTTTAGGCACTTGGGGTAAAGCAGACCACCTTGAAAGCTGCGTGATATTAGTCTTGCCTTTCTGAACACAGACGTTTCTCATTCTCTGAGAGGTGTGAGCAAAAAGAGGCTTTGGGACCTATGGCCGGTGACCAGGTTTTTCCCACATGTGGATTAGAGCAGTGGTTCCCAAACTTGGTTGAAAATCACAACCACCTGGGTCATTTTTTTTTTTTTTTAATATAGAGTTTTGAGCCCCACTCCAGGCCCACTGAATCAGAATAATTGGGTTAGATAAAATGTATTTTAAACACATTCTCTATATTTTTCTGATAATTAACAGGTTTGAGAACTAACAATTTAATGTCCATCTTCTTAATACTTTGGGGTTGCCTTTGTGATCATCAGGCTCTTCATTAACATTGTAAAGATTTTTCCTAACAGAATTGGGGAACCAGCTGGCTTTAGTGAAACATTAATATAGAAATTCCTAACAATGTGCGTAGTCTCTGTAAAACATTAGGGAAAGACACTCAATGCTTCAGTCCTGGATCTGGGACCAAAAACAATGTTTTTTATGGGCTGGACAGTTAAAATGTACAGAATATTTGCTGTGTAAAGGGCACTTTTTCCACTTAATCTCATTTACTTTCTAGATAAATATAGAATTTCTGGCAATCCCTAATAAGAGGGTTCCGGCTCAGATCCCTCATGCTCTGGAACAAGGTTATGCCACTGACAGTGGAAGATCATTTGCTACTTGAAATATAGCTCTTAATAGTCTACTGAGTATTATAAGATCCATTAAATCATTGGTTCCCAGAAAGAAGAACATTGTATATCAGTGCTAACTGTAAATGGACACCTGTCACACCACAGATCCACTTAGAACTGGCCTTAGAAGATAGTGGTGAAGGGAACCGGCCAAACGTGAGCAGTACATCTGATTGTCCCCTTTGTAGAGAAGAAGGTGGATAGAAGTTAAAACTGAAGTAATAAACTTCTTGATTAGAGAGATGAAAAGAACAAACCTGGATGACTGTAGACATGGTGAGGCAAATGAGGGAAAGAGACATATGGAAACACCCATGATAGTGGTACTAAGAAGGTAGATCTTTTTATCTTGGGTTAATGCCTTGCACAATATCTACTACAGAGTAGGCCCTCAACAACCAGGAAAATTGATGATCTACCTTGTGGAAGCAAATCTTACCTCCTATTCAGCCACCCAAGACCTGTGCAATGAGTGTGAAGAGAGAGCAGCTGTGGTGACAATGACAGTGGTTATGCATGGGCCCCACAGAATAGATTGTCTCTCTCTAAGGCAAATCCATCAGAGTTCTGCTAGTAATGAATACCAAACCTCCTAGCAACAACAGAGACCTACACTGTGCCCACAGTCTGGCAGGTAGGTGGCAGATTGATGATACCATTATCCTTTCACTCTAAAGGAGGCAACGATGCATATGGATGCATATGGATTTGTCTTTGTTCCTTATCATCAAAATGCTTCCCCAAATGCCTAATTTGTCTTTGTGCAGATGCAACATGACAGTGTTTACCTTGGCCTTTGCACCATACACGTTCTTCTTTACTCCTCAGTGATTTTCTGTCACTGCAGCGTGAAATGTACTTTGGGCTCCACTCCGCATTCACTGATACACTATCCACAATTTCCAGAGAATCAAGGCTCATGGGACCACTCCTCAGAAATGTAAGACAGGATCCAAAGGATCAAGGTTTTCCCCTTTCTTCTACCATGAAGACAGTTCTACGATACATTTCTCCAAGCACCTTGAAAGGTCCCAAAAGGAGCAAGGCAACTTGAAAGAGCTAGAGTGATAGTGTGAATTCATTACTCTTGATGGCATTGTGCAGAGTTTTACAATAAAGATATGACTAGGTAGAAAAACGGTTGGTTTTTCAAGCAGAGACCAGCTAAAAATGAGGACTACCCAACACTGAAAGCTGACTGCCTCTGGATTCCAAATAGTAAGAGGTAAGATTGAAAAAAAAATCTCCAATCATAAAAAACCCAGCATTTCTGAGTTAAACAAATTGACTCAACTATGCAGTGAAAATCAAATTAAAGGTATTACATTTTCACTTACACTTTCACTTTAGTCTATTGTTCAAATTAATCATTACATGAGAGAGAGGGGCATAGCGTTGAGGAATCAAGGAAATAAGGCTGACTTGGAACCCAAGTACCCAAGTCAAGAAGACACTTTTTTTTTTTTTTAAATTATGGTTACTGGCACATATAGCTGAATAAAAGTTAAAAAAAAAAAGATTAGAAACATAACACATTTTTTAAGAGATTATATTGCCAAAGGAGCCACCAGTCCATTGGCAAAAAGTCTGTGACCACTAAACTTTTAATGCCTTAAACAGTGAACTGGATACAGTCTCTGAGACCTCCATATCCCCCAAGGAGGGTATTTTCCTCAAACCTTCTTCAGATATGGCTATGGAGGAAGATGAATAAGAAAGAAACTTCCAGAGTGCAAAATGGGAACCAGAGAAGGTAGTCCTTCCCAGTTAACAAAGAAAATCCACACTGCAAGAGAAGCTTCACAATGCCTATTAAGCAGGATTTCATTACTGTGTGCTATTATCCTCTCATTTTCCCTTGGAATGGAAACTTTTACTGAGGTTATGTTATCCCCGTTATATGCTATGCCTGTTACTGTATATATGTAGTACACACACACACACACACACACACATACATATAGGGTGTGTGTAGTGAGTGTGTTGGAGCAGCTAACAAAACAAAGAGGCACCTCACAGACTGTTAGAAGATAATCACAAATGACACTACAGATAGAGGGCTGATACCCAAGATCTATAAAGAACTCAAACTCAACACACACAAAACAGATAATCCTGTCAAAAAATGGGCAGAAGACATAAACAGACACTTCTCCAAAGAAGACATACAAATGGCTAACAGACACATGAAAAAATATTCATCATCACTAGCCATAAGGGAGATTCAAATCAAAACCACATTGAGATACCACCTTATACCAGTTAGAATGGCCGAAATCAACAAGACAGTAAACAATAAGTGTTGATAAGGATGTGGAGAGAAGGGAAACCTCTTACACTGTGGGAGGGAATACAAGTTGATGCAGCCACTTTGGAAAACAGTGTGGAGATTCCTTAAAAAATTAATAATAGAGCTACCCTATTGCAATTGCACTACTGGGTATTTACCTCAAAGATACAAATGTAGTGAAAAGAAGGGCCATCTGTACCCCAATGTTCATAGCAGCAATGGCCACAGTCACTAGACTGTGGAAAGAACCAAGATGCCCTTCAACAAACTAATGGATAAAGAAGATATGGTTCATATATACAATGGAGTATTATGCCTCCACCAGAAAGGATGAATACCGAACATTTGTATCAACATGGATGGGAATGGAAGAGATTATGCTGAGTGAAATAAGTCAAGCAGAGAGAGTCAATCATCATATGGTTTCACTTACTTGTGGAGCATAAGGAATAACACAGAGGACATTGAGAGATGGAGTGGAGAAGCGAGTTGGGGGAAATTGGAGGGGGAGACAAATCATGAAAGACTGTGGACTCTGAGAAACAAACTGAGGGTTTTGCAGGGGAGGGATGTGGGGGGGTTGGGTGACCGTGGTGGTGGGTATTAAGGAGGACACGTATTGCATGGAGCACTGGGTGTGGTGCATAAACAATGAATTTTGGAACACTGGAAAAATTATATTTAAAAAATGTTGCTGCACACAAATGTATGTATGAAAATCAATCAATTTCTATTATTCAACTATAGTTTAAAAATAGATTTTATTTGGAAGATTTGATTTAAATCAGCAATTGTAATATTTAGTAATATCTAGAAATAATTATAGCCAAAGTTATATTAGAAAATTAATATTGAGAAGTTATTTTTATTGACAAAAACTTACTGAAAGTCATCAAGGAAAATCTACATACATGTACTGGAAGGCTCAATATCATTAAAAATATACAAAAACAAATGTCTGGTGGCAAGTAAAGAGTGGGGAGAGAAGGAGCGTTGAGCCGTACCCAGGACGCCAAGGGGTGGGCAGGCAGTTGAGAACCTGTAGGTCCCTAGGAAGCGGCAGGAGGCAGGAGCATATATGAGATAAGGCTCCAAGCACTGCACTTATGCTCCATTGGAATCTATTTACAAAACACAAATTCAGTGATGTAATTATTAAAAACTTCAAGAACATGAAGCCCCAAGCTCAGGGCCCTTCTGAGCACACAGCCTGTGTGACTATGCTGACCATATGCCCATGAGACTAGCCCTCCTGACACCCATGTCTTGCTTTCACATAATGAAATTTTGTTGGTTTACTGGGCCTCAGAATTTTTAATCTCTTGGTGATTCTCATATGCAGTAAAGATTGAGAACTAACTGTCCTAGACAATATCATGTATGAGTATTTCTGTTATGTATCATGCATATGTGTGCTGCTGTATAGTTTACCTCTGAATCTGGGAAGAAAGGATGGGATATGAAGAAACACTTAAAAAAAATAAAAAAACAGCTTAAAAAATAGGGACACCTGGGTGGTTCAGTGGATCTGACTCTTGATTTTGGCAGGTCATGATCTCAGGTTTTTGGGAGGGAACTGTGAGTAGGACTCTGTGCTCAGCAGGAGTCTGCTTGTCCCTCTCCCTCAGCTCCTCCAGGAACTCACTCACATACCTCTCTCTCAAATAATAAATAAAATCATTTTTAAAAAACAAAAAATAATGGTAATGTTCTTTATCTTAAATTGAATGGTAGATATATTATTTTCTATACATGTCTTTTTTTTTAAGATTTTATTTATATATTTGACAGACAGAGATCACAAGCAGGCAGAGAAGCAGGGGGGGTGGGTTGAGGGGAGGAAGCAGGCTCCCTGCTGAGCAGAGAGCCCAATGCTGGGTTCAATCCCAGGACCCTGAGATCATGATCTGAGCTGAAGGCAGAGGCTTTAACCCACTGAACCACCCAGGTGTCCCCATACATGTATTTTTTAAAAAATCATTCCCAAATTATGCTTTTTTCGGGTATAGGTAACATTGTGATATGCTAGTTTCAGGTATACAGTGTAACGATTCACAATTCTATACATTACTCAGTACTCATTAGCATAAGTGCACTCTTAATCCCCTTCGCCTATTTCACCCACCCACCTCCTCTCTGGTAACCACCAGTTTGTCATATATAGTTTAAGAGTCTGTTTTTGGTTTTGTATTCTACTTTTTCTTTAATAACTATTAATGGCAGTGGAGATTACCCAGTTGAACAATGGTTGACTATTCAAGAAATGATTTTAAAACTTCCTATTTACGTAACCCAGATAACACATAGCAGGTCAAGATCTGAGCAAAAGCCCAAATATAACAGATCATCACTTCTCCCTAAGAGATTATGAAATTAAGATTATTTTAAGAGGTGTGCAGATTAGTGAATTCTCACATATCAATACAAATTTCTGATACAGGTAACAAAAGTTCCACTTACCGATACTAAAAAAGGCAGATGTTTCAGGCAAAGAATATGAGTAGGTCAAAGACAGAACATTTCCAACAAACCACTGAACAAATGTTCAGCATCACTTATCATAAAAATGTCAATTAAAACATTAAGATTTTTCTAAGAATGTAATTGGAACAAGCTTTTTTTTTTTCTCTCCGTTTTAACCAAATTTAAAAATATAAAAATCCAATGGTCTACTAATCTCACTGTTTGAAATATAGTCTATTGAAATGCCAATTAAAATGTGCAATGACATTTATTGTAACAATGCCTATCATAATGAACAATCACTTTCAACATAAATGTCCACATTATTAGTTATAGATTAAATAAATTATGGTATACACATGTGTACGCATGTGTGTGTGCACATATACCATGGGATGTTATGCAACTTTAAAAAAAAAATAAAGTCATCAAATATGTATGTATTACAAATGTCCCACCATATATTTTCAAGTTAAAAAGCAAACTGTACAATGAATTCTGGAACACTGAAAAGAAATAAAATAAAATAAAATAAAATAAAATAATAAACAAAAACAAAACAAAACAGAACAAAAAGCAAATTGTAAAGAATTATGTATAGTTTCATTCCATTAAAAAATATGTGTATATGTATGCATCAGTGTGGGGGGCATGCATGCATACATGCATACAAGGTTTTCAAGTTACGTATGTATTACAATAAAAAAAGTTTCAAAATAATGTGCATCGACTTTGTTAACCTTGACTCTCTTTAAAGAATGGGATTAGGGGCAGATTTTTTTATTTCTGTTTTCTTTAAATATTGTTTAAACTTCTATTATATCTGTATTGATATGCTTTCCATTCCCCATAGGATTTAATAGAGAAAGGTAGTCTCTTTTTATTTTTATTCTTTAAAAATCATTCTTCAAAAAGAAAAGAAAAAAACTGAGTCTTTAAAGGCAGAATAGGGATGTGTCCAAATCTCTTTTACTACAGTTGACATTAAAAAAGGCAATGTTGAGCAAGGCAAAATAGAACATTCCTGTCAGTGCCAGGTACCCTCACATCTGCAGACTGAGTCCTTCAAGGGAACAAGGAAACACAGCAGTGCTCTTTCTGTTCCTTCCACTTCTGGAAGCTTATCTGTCTAAACCAGTTCCTCTCTCCTCCATTTTACCCACCTCTCTCTGAGCTCTGTCATAAATTTGCTCTGTGCTGCAAGATATCGGGGAAAAGGAAGTCTGTATGGATCCAAACGTGTGAAGTTAAGAGGAAGTTGGTGGCCAAATACACAATTTGTTCAGGAAAAAGCTAATTTGCCTAAATCCAGTCCTGCACGCAGGAATGGAGGTAGGTTCTTCTGCCTGTTTTCAAAGCTAGCAGAACTAAGAGGTTCCCACGGTGAGGGCTTTGGAGCATGCACAGATTAGAGCTTGTCTTTACCATTTCACAGGCAGAACAGAGCAGCCTCCATAGCAGGTTCCAAGTCAGCCAGCCTGGGTTTGATCCTAAGGCTGCTGCCTGCTCCCGGGTGTAGAACCCTGAGCAAGCCATTTTATCCCTTAGATTCCTTTTCCTCATGTATGAAATGGAGAAAATAATAGTATCTAACTCACTGAAATGTTAAGACTAGATGAGAAAATGTAACTGAAAAATAAGCATTCAATAAATGCTAACTACTCTACAATTATTTGTAATTATTATAAGACTGGCTTGGAGACATCCATGCCGATTATTTCCAGATGAATTTGTGCTCCAAGTAAGTGTTTTTCAAACTTCAGGCAACAACAGATTAGCTAGTCATGAAGTCATTTTAGTGGGAGTAGTCAGCATTGTAATTAATGGACAGTTAATGGAACAATTAATGTAATAGAAGACATTGCACATCAAAAACTAATGTAACATGCCTTGCCTTCTGCCATCTGGGGTCAAATGAATTTGAAAAATAATGCTTCTAAGCCAAACAAAGGTGGCAAACTGAAAATCTTCCAAAACTACCCTCTCAGCCCTACTCCACTCAGCTCCTTTCAAGAAGAGTGAGCCAAAGCTCAAGAGCTTTGCAAAGGAGCTACATGGACGAATCATTCTGATGATGCATGAGCAGGCCACAGTGATGTGAGTACTCAGGATGGAAACATGTTAGGGAAATGGTTCCTTCAAAACTGTTGTTGTGCTTCTTCTCAGTACCTGGAACAGGGAATAAGGGTTTGTAAGAACTAGCCAGGCTGAAGGAATTAGTTCTTGCTTTGTTTTGAAATATTTCCTATCAATTCAAGAACTATGACGGAAGGCCATGAACGTTCCTTTAATTCTTCAAAGCTATCACTTGAAACTCCTACTTTTAGTAAGTGATGTTTGAAAAGAAAATCTCACAAAGTTTAGTCTAAGTGAGTAAAGAAAGTGAAAGAGTTTTGAATCTTCATTTGTCCAGAACATTACATAGTACTTCGATGTTTATGGCTTTTTAAGTGTCCATTTCTCTTGTTTTTCTACAAATGTTTTTGGCTGTGTACAGGTTACAGCAGCTAAACACAATGCACATAAAGTATAACAATGATTAAAAACACATGGGAGAAAAACAGACTCGGAACTGGAATTAGGTTGTCGGGACTGGCATTTTTAGGAACTGATTTACTGCTGACATATAGGATCTTCCTATTTTTTTTTTTCCTGGATATCATTTAATATGGAAAAACCCACTTATAAATTACCATGGTAATATAACTGTATTTATTTCTGCTGGTTTAAATTATTTTATTTGGCATTTCCTTCCATAATTCTATTAACCATTCCTTATAAGTACCTTTAGTTCTAACAGAATTATCAACCTAATATTCCATTATTTATGGAATATGGCTCAACACAAGTAATGTTACAATTTTCCACTCTGTATCATGATTTCAATTGAATATGAAATTTGATTTGAAATGGTGCTAATTATGGGGCGCCTGGGTGGCTCAGTGGATTAAGCCGCTGCCTTCGGCTCAGGTCATGATCTCAGTGTCCTGGGATCGAGCCCCGCATCGGGCTCTTTGCTCGGCGGGAGCCTGCTTCCTCCTCTCTCTGCCTGACTCTCCGCCTACTTGTGATCTTTCTCTCTGTCAAATAAATTAATAAAATCTTTGAAAAAAAAAAAAAAAAAAAAAAAAAAAAAAAAAAAGAAATGGTGCTAATTATAGAAATTGTAAAAATTCCACAGAGACCTCTGTTGGAATTAAAACCATGCACTCTGAGTTATGTATCTATTATCTAATACACAACAAATCACAATTTTGATCACATTAGTTAATGTGTATCTTTTTAGTATCTAAGAAAAAAGAAAACATTTAAAATGTGTGTATCTATATATAGTTAAATGGGCATGGTATAGATATATTTGTAACAATATCTGTCAAATTTGTATAAATATAAAAATCTGGTTTGCAATAAAACAGTAAACATCTATGATTTTCTCCTGGGAATAGTATTTGCAGGTTCCATGGTTACAATGAAGAGCCAGTGGGCCTGGGGTTATTTTAAGACATGGAGAGCTATAAGGACAAACCCTTGAAGATGACAGAGATGTCTTGAATTAATATGTGATCACATCCTTAGATTTTTTTTTTCTCTATAAGATGCCTACACATATTTTTGTCAACCACTTGCTTATTCTGAGGCTCTGGACCAATTAGTAAAATTCCTAAATCTCAGTTTTTAAATTCATAATATTGAGTAAATATTACCTTTAAAGAATATGTTTCTAGCCTCTCATTACAGGTAGATGAGCAGACATGTTAAAGACCAAAAGCAGAAAAACTAAATCCAAGAGTCAATGTTTTACAGAGGTTGGGACAGCTGTATTAGATGATTAAATTAATGATCACCCAAAGACTCTATTATAATATAATATAATATAATATAATATAATAATAAAAATATATATCCTTGTATAGTTTCCTCTCATAGTGATTCTAAATTTGGTTATGGGACTTTCTCTGTCCAACAAGACATTAGCAAATGACAGATGTACTTACCAATTATCTGACAGATGCAGATAATTGGTAAGTACATGCAGATCGGGGCTTACCTGCTGGGAATGCTGATATCACCTGTGTAAGAGTCCAGAGTCAACTGCTAAAGAGGACACATGAGGAGAATCATGCATCCCAGTCAGTAGTGCTTGCTGGATACCATCTTGGACCATCCAGCCTCAGCTGAATCCCTTGATGACAGTAGCTACTTGAGTGGCCCCCAGCAGACCATCAGAAGAACCACACAACTAAGCTAAGCCCATTGTCCAGAATTATGAGCCAATAAGTGGTTATTTTAAGCTTCTAAATTTTGGGGTTGTTGTTCATGGTAGATATCTGACATACTCAGTAATCTTGTAGGATAAATCCTGCATGCTGTTGATATTGAAATCAATAAATGATACCTAGGAGTGGCCAACCATATACATTAAAACACATATACCACTTACATATAAATGAGTAAAATGACAAATACACAAAACATAATCAGAAAATACATTTTAAAATGGAATAGCAGGTGCACCAGTGTGGCTTAGTAAATGGTTGGGCATCTGTCTTCAGCTCAGGTCATGATCCCATGGTCCTAGGCTGGACCCTCACATCGGGCTTTCTGCTTAGCAGGGAGTCTGCTTCTCCCTCTGCCTCCTCAACCTGTGCCTCCCCCCCACTGGCTTGTGATCTCTCTCTCTCTCTCAAATAAATAAAACACTTAAAAAAAACTTTTAAAAAGATAAAATGGAATAGCAAACATAAGGTTGTCTTTGTTAAATTTTCTATGCTGGATTATTACTTTGTGCTGCATAGACAAAAAAAAAAAGTATGATTTACTGAATATATATAACTTACCGAAACATGATCTTCTATGAAGCATGTGTTGGAAAATCTTACACAGAGATTCTTCACTTTGTGCAATGGTCCTACAGGTGCACTGTACTTGAAGGACTGTCCCAAAGGTACCAATATAAGCTGCTTTGCAGTCATCACTTCCTGAGCAAATGAGGTCCTGCTGGCTTAAGGTACTGATGCAGAGCTCATCTTCATGGCACTTTCTAGTCACATGCTGCCAACATTTTGACTGAAATGTTCTATAGCGCCTCCTAGAAAGAATCAAGAAATGCAATTCCTCTGAATAATATTATCTTGCAATAGCACGTGATGTTGCCTCAGCTAATGAAAGACTGGCCTCAAACAAAAGACCTTCTAAACCCCAGTACATAGCTGAACACAGAGTTAATACATACAGGCATTCTAACAGAGACTGTCAAAGAAGAGAAACCTTGTGAATTATTTTCCTTTTGTGATGAAAGACAGAGGCTAAGTTTAGGATTCCCTGGATAAATCATCCTTCACTACTAATTTTAATTCAATGGGTGATGCTTTGCAGTATAAACTACTTGGTGGAATTATTAGCAGGATTTTTGAAGCAGAATGTACTTTTGTGGCTAGCATTTGGCCACTGTCTCACACCAAGTGATTTCATATAAGTCTCTTGACCTTTCCAGCCAGTTTTCACACAGGATGGAAGGTACTATACCTTTTTCTCAATATTTCTGAGCAGACTAATGAGAATTTATAAAAACTTTGAGCTTCTCCGGCAGTAAGAGCTAATTTAAAGCAAGAATTAGGAGTTTATTTAATGACTGAGATAACCCATTAGAATGATATCAATTCATAACTTTTCTGACTACGTATTTGATTTGTGCTATACTAGATTTGAATGAAAAGTCTGGAAAATGTACAATAATTTCATTTTTAAAACTTTCACAGAAAGAAGATATTCTCAGTGCAACCAAGGATATTAATCTGCCTACTTAATATTTATCACCTAAAATTACTTCGTACCCTTTCTTGAACAGATCACTGTCAAACAAGCATGAAAACCTTTGAGTATATAGGCATTTATTATGAGCTTACTTGTCCACATGGTGCTACTCCACTTATCCAGAAATATTATTTGTAATAATTTCATATTTTAAGTAACTTTAAAGGAATCAGTTTTTTAATGTAATGGGAAAAATAATCAGTGCCTATTAAAGTTTATATTTAAGAAGTTCCTACAAAAGTTTTGAGCCAGAAGAACAATTTAATGCAGTTAAAAGTTTTATGGAAAATATTATGTAAATCTAAGTGTTGACAGTATGGTTTATCATTTATGAGTTGATAGAGAGTAGTTTGTACCTAGGAGTCATTTACTCATTTTTAAATATGTGTTTTGCTATAGTTAAGTCGTGTGACTTATCTACTCTTCGAAGTTATTTCATTCAGAAAATTAGCTGTGAAATTCAGAAAAAAATGCAAATGTGACAAATGTGATCCTTCTTGCTCTGAGCTATCACACACTAGACTACTCTTCCACATTAAATGTTTATTTTGATCTTCAAGTGATTTTGCTATTTATGGAGTTTTATTTATTTAAATGAAATTAAATAGTCCCAGATTCAAGACACTGGGAAAACTGATATGAAGTTTTTTTTTTGAAGAGAAGCAAAAGATGAATCCATCTATTAAATTATATAATTTAATGTTGGTTGTTTAAATAAAGTTACTTGACCTGGTAACATCAATGTTACAAATCATTTTGATTCATCAGATTTATTCAGTACTCTTATTCTTTGCTGCATTTTCTTATTCATCCAAAGAGGCCCACTTCACTGTGAATTTCTTACCACACAAAAGATAAATTCATCTTGAATATACAAGGAAATGTGTTAATGAAGACTGTAGTGAGGGAAAGAAAAAGTCAGTGTTGAATTAGATTTATGGCTCCCAAGAGTAATTACCTGCAAATGTTCCGTCTAGTCTCAACTAGCAGCAAGAGTAGAAGTTTTAAAAAGTCAACCAGTTCATTCATACTTCTGCTCAACATCCTCCAGAACCCCTCCCTTTCCCTGGGAGCAAAATCCAAGTCCTTAGTGTCCCCCTAAGCCCTATGTGATCTAAGCTTGCCTGCCCCACCATTCCAGTTTAACGTCTAACTGCATCTCCTACTGCTCTCCCCCATGTTCATTGCTTTTTGAACATGCTGTATTTTTTCCTCAACACTGGTTGACCTGTTTGGTATCTCTTTTTTCAGATGCTTACTGAGAGAGGCTCGCTTTCCCACATCTTCAAATATGGTAAAATGCTCCCTACTGGGACCTCACTGTTTGCACTGCAGCTCTTTCTGCCCATTCACAGAGGCACTCATTCTGTCCTCTCCCTTTGCCTGTTAATCTCTACAACACTCATTACCTTAGACTATACCTTTTGACTTACTTATTATCCTTCTTCCCCTACTAGAATATAGTTCAGTATTCCCTGGATGAATCATCCTTCACTACTAATTTTAATTCAATGGGTGATGCTTTGCAGTATAAACTACTTGGTGGAATTATTAGCAGGACAAGCATTTTGCCCTTGTATGCACTGATGACCAAAGAGTAGTAGGTGCTTGATAATTAAATAAACAAATACATGACTGTCATTACTCCCCTTGAAAATCAAGGGTGTGAGGTTGGAAAGAGGAGAATGGGTACATTTCTGACATCATAGCATACATATGTGCTGGGGATGTCCAAACTGGAGTCAAGCTATCTTCTCCTCCCGGATCTCCAGCCTAAGAGAGAAAGATTCATTTTGAGGTTTGAAGAGGTGCCATGTCAAAACTCTATGGCATTTAAACTGACATGCCAGGCAGGTCTATTTACTAATTCATTAGTCTCACTTGGGTGTATAATTATAATAATACTATTTCATGGCTACCAGATCCTGACACACTGAATTCACTTATTCCAAAAACATGTTCTGCATTTGAATTTCAAAAAGACACTACACATGTACCCCAGATTGAAAAATACGAGTCGTCTGGCTTTGTTTACATCATGTTGGATGAGGGTGGGAACTCCAGCTAATGTAATGAGATCAAGTGTTAGGACTGGACTGTAACAAATAAGGTGCTGAAATAAGAAAGTAAGGTATGCGTGTTTTTACTCACCTGCATAATTCATCATTTCGGCAGCTGTGAATTACATCGAGGCAAGTAGGGGGTGGAACTATGTTCACTGCACATGGCTTGCTGTGAAGAGCTTCTTTGGACTGCTGACAAGGGATATCAGATTGAGCACAGTCACAAAAAGCCAACATCTGGGCAATGTTAAAAGGCATATTCTGATAGAAGAACCGTATGGCTGCTTGGCAATGTTTCACATCGCACAGATTTCCATTTGCTGAGCAAGCTTTAAGGTAAGGGGCCAACTGTGTGTTACAGACCATATCCCCTACACACGCCTCTGCCACTTCCAAACAGGACTGGATTCCTTTGATTCCTGAAAGCAAGGATATGTCCGGGTCATGGAAAAGTAAACACAAATCTGTACATACAGAATCTGCAAAACACTGAGAAGTCTATGAGCAAAACGCAATGATGTACCAATGTGCTACTTGGGTCCAACGTTACTTTCTCCGCAGCCCTCCCCCAAGAGTTAGTATAAATTAGCAGTGCACTATTTGAATCATCTTTCATTTATACTGGGTACATATTGTGATCTAGAAACCATGGGGAGTGTGTAGGGCTAAAACTGAGTGGAAAAAAAAATCTTGAGTCCAAGTTTCTCAAACACAAACAATAAATCCTCAGAAATTGCATTTGACGTCTATAGCTTATGGTGAGTTCATGGGCTCAAATCAAAATGATTTTTGTTCTGTTGCACCTTTTATTTTGGGCAAAAATCTTGACTAAAGGCTCCACAGAGTTATGTATTTATTCTAGCACATAAAGATGTTCATATTCTGGAAAACACAACTACATGTGAGTGCCTCCACAACCCCCCCCAAACATATATACACAAAAACAGCCTCAAACAATTAACTTATGTGATCAAAATACCTGTGAAATTTAACCAAGATCTAGTCTTTGGTTTTAATTATAATGTATTCCTCAGCATAATTGTAAACAGAGGATGGATAGGTGAAACAGTTACTTAGATACATGAATGGAAGAAATACAGTAATTTTGTTGCAATATTAGACTAGTAAAAAACCGCAGAATTCATTTCATATTGGCATATCTTTTAGAAAGCTAGTAACTATGTTTTAAATTATACTGTCTAGTATTTACAGTGTAGATAAAAAATACAATGTATAAATATTACCCTGATAGGGAAGAGTAGTTAGATTCCACTTGGATTGATTATCCTCTTCCATGTTACCTAGAAAGAAAATAAAGAGACTAATTCACTAGTGAACAATTTTTAAATTTAATAGAAGAATGTGGGTTACATTTTTATTTTGTTTTATTTTTTAAAGGATTTTATTTATTTATTTGACAGACAGAGATCACAAGTAGGCAGAGAGGCAGGCAGAGAGAGATGGGGGAAGCAGGCTCCCCGCTGAGCAGGGAGCCTGATGCAGGGCTCGATCCCAGGATCCTGGGATCACGACCCGAGCCAAAGGCAGAGGCTTCAATCCACTGAGCCACCTGGTGCCCCTGTGGATTAATTTTTAAATGAATAATCAGGAAATAATCTATTTGAGCTCATATAACACTTATTTAACCCTTGATACACAAAATTAGTTTAAGAAAAACACCCCCCACACACCCCCAAATATCAAGTGAGTTAAATAGCCCTGCTCTGAGGATTTAGTTACTTGAAGATTTAAACAAATGCTGACAATCAGACCATGTGTACTGAAGTAAACAAAGAATCTGGGGAGAAATTACAGAAGCAATATTGTCTGAATTTTAAAAAAAAAATCCTTCCTAGTAGAGTCAATTAAATTGAAATACAATTTAAGGATGATTTGCACCTCTGATTATGTTAGTCTCTTAGAATTTCTAGGAATTATAATCACAAAACTAGAGAATTGTGTTGATGGAAGGGAACTCTCTGGTCAGCTACTTCCAAATCTTTCATTCAAGAAGTATTGGCTGAGTCCCTACTATGTACCCAGTGTCAGACTGAAGACACAGATATATAGTCCCTGTCCTGGAGCATCCACAGACTGGCACAGAATACAGAGATCTATTTAAAAAAAAAAAAAATCCAAACAAAATATAAGGAGTGTGAATAGACATGTGCATAAAGTGATAGGGGAAATAGTATGATCAGATTTGCATTTTAAAATAAAATTGAATTATTGCCATTGACTATTAGGATAGTGACTTCTGTTATGATTTCATGATTCAATTTGTCCTTCATTGAGCTGCCTGCACAGCCTCCCTTCCTGCCCATCTGCTGCCCATAAAAAGAAGGTATAAGCACAAGAAAATTCTTTTTTACCCCCAACTGGGTCCAGAATCTGTTATTTTCTCAATTTGCTACCACATTGGCCCAAGATAGCATGCATTTCTCTGTTGACCTCATCTAGGCCATGGGCTTATTTATCATCTATAAGTGAATAACCACCCCCCTTAGACTTACACCTATTCTACAGATCCCATTTTGTTGTGTCATACACAGAATTTAGACAACAATTCCATATGTGGGGCTGCTAAATTTGATATATTTACTTGGGTATTTTATATCATTTTTGACTTAACATGTCCCAAACTGACCTCTGACTTCTCTGTCCCTTACTGAAGCTTCTTCCTCCTATGGTTGTTCTTGTAGTAATTAATGAAAATAATGGCAGCTGTATCCTTCTAGTAAGTCAGGACAAAAACCTTGAACTCAGCCTCCATTTCCTTTTTTTTTTTTTTTTCCTTCCATCCTCACATGGTTTGCTATTAGCAAACTATATCCAGAACTGACAACTTCTCACAGCGGTCCATCATCTCTCAATTTTTCTCTGTCATTATAAACGCTTCCTAACTGGTCTTCCTACTTGAGCCTTTGCTTGTCTTCCAGTCAATGATCAATTAAAAAAAAAATCAGGATTATTCTTTTAAAAATAGGAACCAGATCATGACAATCTCTTAATGAAAATTCTTCAGAAATTTTCTGTATCCCTGAGAGAAAGAGCCAATGACCTAGAAAGTCCTACCTGATCTTGTCCTTGTTTTATTTCTGATCTTACCTCCCACACTCCCATATTCTTTCTTCTACCTATGTGTCTCCCCTTAGCTCTTCCTCAAACCTCCAGACACAGGTCCAGTTGAAGGCCTTTAACTCTCCATTTCTCCTGCCTTAACTGCTCTTTTCCCAAATATCCATAAGGTTCATTCCCTTACCTCTTTTAGTCTTTGCTCAAACAGCAACTTAAGAGTGCAACTTCCTGGCTATCCTCTTAAAATTACAAATCACCCACTCAGACCTCTTTTTCCCCCTCTGCTTCAGTTTTCTCCTTAGCACTCATGTTGTTTAAAATATCCATCTTATGTGTGCCTGGGTGGCTCAGCTGGTTAAGCGATCACCTTCAGCTCAGGTCATGATCCTGGAGTCCTGGAATGGAGACCCGCATCAGGCTTTCTGCTCAGCAGGGAGTCTGCTTCTTCCTCTGACCCTTTCTCATGCTCTCTCTCTCTCTCAAACAAATAAATAAAATCTTTAAAAAAAAAAATCCATCTTATGTCATTAATCCTTCTAATTTTCTCTTTGTCCCCATACTGGATTCTGTGGCCCAGTACTAAGACACCCCCCAGGCTTTCATTTCCTCGACTGCAGAAAATTTGGTTGGGTGATGACACAAATCAGTTCCTTTCTAGGCATTGCCATCATTTGAAGAAAGTTGCCACAGATAAGGTGACAGACTTTCCCAGGGGACAGCTCATCCAGAAGGACTAGCCCCGAGGAGTGGGGCAAGGATCAGGTCCCTTTTGTCAATGTTCATTCCATGCCCAAACTTCCTGTGGAATAAACAATATTGGTTGAGGCAGCTACTCTGTATTTCAGCTTCTCCCTCCACCTAATCCTGTTTTCTTTAGTTCCCTCTAGCTTCTGTTCCTAAACCCTCAGCTCAAACACATCTTTTGTGTGCAAACCTCTGTCTCAGAGTCTGTTGCCTGGGAAAATGATTCAAGATGCTCCTCAATGTAGAGTGTAAACTCCTAGAGAGCAACAAGTTGTGTGTTTCGTTTGCTTTTCCTCCAGGTCTGAGCACATGGGCTAAGACATGGTGGGGACTCAAAAGAAAGATCTATTAAATAAATAAATAAGAGCATGTAACTGCAATTTATCTATTTCTTTAATTTTTGAAATCTCCTAACAAACAACAACTTCAACAACAAACAACTTCTTGAATGAAGGCCAGGTGTTTGTTTTGTTATTGTGTTTTGTTTCTTTAAATCGTGCTGTATAATACCTAGCACATTTAAATGTCTCATAAGTATTTTCCAAATGAATGAATAAGTGAATACAATTAACATTATGCTAAAACCTTTTAGCATTTGCCTTGCTTGCCTCTTAATAATCCATTTTGGACAAAGTCATGGCATTCATTTTTTATTTTTAATTTCCTAAGAGAAACAGGCAGAAGTGACAAAGCAGGGATCAGAAGTTAAACATTCTTTAATTAATATACGTTCCTAAGTTCTTCTTTAGAATACCAACCTGAAAAAAAGTCCTGTTTGAATCCATCTTCATAGTTGTCACTGAAAGCTGAAACTTGATTCATCTGAGCATCCTGTATACAAATGTCTTCAAACAAACTTTTCCAAATTTCAGTGCACTCTGCTTTTGAAGGGTCGTTGCAATGACAATTCCACAATATCGTTTCTTTCAGGCTTTCTCTTAATGCAGCACACAGGTAGCCTCCATCGAGGGTCTTGCATTGTTCTGATTCCTTCCCGCAGGTTTTCTTAAAATTTTCATACAACAGAGAGCAATGTTCTGATTCTTGGCAAATATGTGCTGCTATGACACAGTCACTCTCTTTTCCAACCATTACTGATGTGTCTTTCTGAGGCAGCCATTGTGTGGTATTTGACTGTCCAGCCAAATGTAAAGACAGAGCTGATTCTTCTTTAATTAAAATTTTAAAAATTGACAAAAAATTAAAAAAGTTCATTTACTTGTGATATTTTAATGTTTTACATAAAGTATATAAACTTATTTTTTAAGGCATATTATTTATTTTAGAGACAGAGATGGAGACAGAGTGAGTGAAGGGAGGGGCAGAGGGAAAGGGAGAGAGAGAATTCTCAAGCAGACTCCACGCTAAGCACAGAGTCCTACCTGACGCTCAATTCTAGGACCCTCAGATCATGACTTGAGCCGAAATCAAGAGTCCGGCCCTCAAATGACTGAGCCACCCATGTGCCCCTAAGCTTATCTATTGTCTTTCAAAAACCATTAAAAAAATTTCAAGAGGGCTACAACAAATGATCTTGAATTTCTAAAAATTAGAACACGGATTATTGATAGTTTATATAATCACATAATGGTAATGCTCAATTGCTTTGGATGACATTTGGTTCTTATTTACTTTTGTCCAAAGTTTCATTACATTTTGATGATGACTGGTAGAAATCATGTGTAACTTAAGATACTTATAAAATAATAGATTATTTCCCTTGTATAAATTTTTAAAGATTTTTTAAAATTTATTTATTTGACAGAGAGAGATCACAAGTAGGCAGAGAGGGAGGCAGAGAGAGAGAGGAGGAAGTAGGCTCCCTGCCTAGCAGAGAGCCCGATGTGGGACTCGATCCCAGGACCCCGAGACCATGACACGAGCCGAAGACAGCAGCCCAACCCACTGAGCCACCCAGGCTATATGGATTTCTCTTTTCTACTAGAAATGTACTCAAACTGTTTCTCCACCTTTTTTAAAAATTATCATTTTCCTCTTAACAAGCATTTTTAGACCTTTATTTTTCTAAGTCACCAACCTCCTTGTAAAATTTTAATTCCACAGATATAGTGTATATCTGTTTGGGAACTGGATGAATATCTCTGATTTAAATATAATAAAGAGTAAAAGATTTTTTGCCCAACCCCATGCACCAGTTTTCATCCCCTGGAGGTTTTATTCCTCATTGAGAACACATGTTCTACTAGATAGTTCCAACAAACCCATAATTCTATGAAAAAAAGAAAAGATGAGATGAGAAAAACAACTTCAACATGAGACTCCAAGTCAGCTTAGCATAGGCTTTATGATGTATACTGTCTACTTCTAAAACATCTTATCTTCTGAGGTACTTCAAAAAAGATATCCACAATAAAAAATTCCTTGACCCTACCATTCTTCCAAAAGTTTTTTTTTTTTTTCTTTCTTTCTTTCTGGAGTATATGATCTTAAAAAAAAAAAAGTTTAACTTTTTTTTGTTAAATTACTTTTCTTTTACCTTAGTTTCTACAAGACACCCTTATACAAGACATTAATAACATAATGAATTTCATGATATGAAAAAATGTTTACTTAATA
Organism: Mustela lutreola; assembly: GCF_030435805.1. Lineage (NCBI taxonomy): Eukaryota > Metazoa > Chordata > Mammalia > Carnivora > Mustelidae > Mustela > Mustela lutreola. The sequence continues at coordinate 101,973,462 of NC_081295.1, read as the reverse complement.
ACTGCTAGGGCATCCTTATAAGCACTAGTCTAAGTCTAGCCTCTGTAATGCTGCATATGTTTGAAAACATACACTACTATAGCATTTTGCACATTTCTCAAATAAATCAGGCTCCTTTACTAGAATAGAGGCCATCTCTTCTATTCCTTTTGGCTAGCATGCTTACATCCATAAGATACATCTGATTTAATGTTGTCCTCATATAATTAGTTCTATTACACATTGGTAATTATATATTTTGAAATAATCTGTAAACCTGTCTATATGTTCTATCAAACTGTCTATCTAAATATTTCTATTTATATATTTAATTAGCTGGGCTAAATGAAGTAATATGGCTAAATGTCAATTTTACTCTACTATGTTTTCAGCTATCAAGAGCTGGGACTGTTTTAGTCACCTCTTTTTTTTTTTTTTTTTTTTAAGATTTTATTTATTTGAGACAGAGAGAGTGAGAAGTTGCAGGTGGGGAGGGGCAGAGGGGGAAGGAGAGCATTTCAAGCAGGCTCTCTGGTGAATGCACAGCCCAATGTGCAGGGCTTGTCTCACAGTCCTGAAAGCATGGCCTGAGCTGAAATCAAGAGTCATAAGCTTAACCAACTGAGCCACCTAGGTGTTCCATGTTTTATTCAGCTTTATATCTATCCTTCAGCATTTATAAAATGTCTACACATATTAACGAAATAATAAATACAGACAGACACATGATTTAGGGTCTCAAAAATATGTTTAACGAATTTAAAGTACTTACACGATATTCATTGGTCATTTACTAAGTATCAGGTATCAGGTACTACACTGGGTACTTTATCATATTAAGAAAAAAGGAAAGAAATGCTAAAGCTGATTTGCTCAAGAAGTTTACAAGATATCAATGAAGAATAGAAAAATACATGCCTATATATGTTGGGGAATGTTTTGAGAGTCTAAAGTGGGGAGAGAAGGAAGAAGAGTGGGAAGGGGACCAACGGGGGAGGGGGGAGGGACAGAGAGAGGGAGAGAGAGGGAAAGAGAGTAGATCATGGCTTGCTGGACTGATGATCAAAGAGTCTAGGAGGGTACCATAGTTAAGATAGGATGATTGATAAGATTTTAATCATTTCATTTCTCACTCTAAGCTCAATGAAAAGCAATCAGCTAATGCTTCCTGTATCCATAACAACTAGGTCTTGTCCATCATGAAGTGCATTTGTGAGGCTATGTCAGTGTTCTCTTCTACAATGTTTTTATATTCCTGGCTTATCAATATTGCCACATAGTTGTCTTTAGTAAGTGTCTATTGTGTGTGTGGGGCGAATGGGGGGGACTGATTTCAGTTTAACTGATTTAACTTTGTATGTACCTGTTGACTGGTAACTATATTGTTTTAAAACCTGGTGTGATTAGAAGTGGCTAGAGAGATAAAAATTAAGTTGTCTTGTCATGGTGAAACAAAAGTCAATAAATATTTTAGTATTTCAATATGTCTTCATTTCAGCCTACTTCAGTCAAAAACTAGTAAAGACCTATTAATTAGCTAACTAATCTCATTTTGGGCTCTATCATTTTTTATGCCATCTCAGCATTTCTAACTGTTGACTATTTTCTCTCTATCCCTTTCATTGACTTCAAAAACTCTTTCTGTAGTTTTTTTCCATGTCTTTGAAATCTTTTTTCTCTTCAATTAGATCATGAATGTCATTATCAAAATCTTTATATTGTCACTTTATAGCCTTTATAGGCCAACCTTATCTTCCTTCTTATGGCTTTATCTGCTTCTTATAAACATATAACTCCAAAACCTGTATGTCTATTTAATTTTATCTTTTTGTGTGTGTGTCTATTTTAGATTACTCTCTTCAGGGCAAGATTCATGTTTCCATATGCAAACTAGATGACACACATTCCTTCAATTCTTTTTTGAAATTATTTTTATCATATAAAACTTAAAACAAAATGTTAACATTCCTAACAGGAATGTTCCAAAGCACGTTACAGATGCAATGTCTCCAAAATATTACTCATCATCTCTGTCCCCAATACTGTACTTTATTGCTTCTTCCCTATCTCAGTGTATCACGGTATCCTGTCCCAAGCCAGCAACTTGTAGAACATACTTCATACCTTTCATACTCCTCATATTCAACTGTCTCCAATGCCTATCAATTATAATTCATAAACATAACTTACTTTGGCTTTCTCCTCATAGTCCTCAGCACCAATGTGTTAGTTTAGGCATGCATCACCTCTCTCCCACGTAATTTTGATGGCCTTTTAATTGACATCCCTGGCCTGCATCTTTCCCTCCCCTTTGTTCTGTCCTTTGCACTCCTGCCAGTGATACCCTTTGAAAAGCTGATTCTGCATTCCTCTGTTTAAAATGCATTAAGAGCTCCTTGCAATAACAGTTTGAAGTCTAATCCCTTTAGAAAGATCTCTAAGTTCAGCTTTCCTCCTTCTTAGAACATCTGGTTTCTTTCCAGCATCGTTTCCTAATACTGCTCTGTTCTACAGATCAGCTTCACAAAGGATTTGTTTCTCCTCAAATGTGTTCTGCTTCAATCTATTTCCGCTGTATAGAACATCCATGTTGTCTAATGAGCAAAATTAACCCAAAATCCCAAGTCTGTCATTTCTTCTATGAAACCTTCTGAGTCACCATTCTTTTTTTTTTTTTAATTTTTTTATTTTTTATAAACATATATTTTTATCCCAGGGGTACAGGTCTGTGAATTACCAGATTTACACACTTCACAGCACTCACCAAAGCACATACCCTCCCCAATGTCCATAATCCCACCCCGTTCTCCCAAACCCCCTCCCCCCAGCAACCCTCAGTTTGTTTTGTGAGATTAAGAGTCACTTATGGTTTGTCTCCCTCCTAATCCCATCTTGTTTCATTGATTCTTCTCCTACCCACTTAAGCCCCCATGTTGCATCACCACTTCCTCATATCAGGGAGATCATATGATAGTTGTCTTTCTCTGCTTGACTTATTTCGCTAAGCATGATACGCTCTAGTTCCATCCATGTTGTCGCAAATGGCAAGATTTCATTTCTTTTGATGGCTGCATAGTATTCCATTGTGTATATATACCACTTCTTCTTGATCCATTCATCTGTTGATGGACATCTAGGTTCTTTCCATAGTTTGGCTATTGTGGACATTGCTGCTATAAACATTCGGGTGCATGTGTCCCTTTGGATCACTACATTTGTATCTTTAGGGTAAATACCCAATAGTGCAATTGCTGGGTCATAGGGCAGTTCTATTTTCAACATTTTGAGGAACCTCCATGCTGTTTTCCAGAGTGGCTGTACCAGCTTGCATTCCCACCAACAGTGTAGGAGGGTTCCCCTTTCTCCGCATCCTCGCCAGCATCTGTCATTTCCTGACTTGTTGATTTTAGCCATTCTGATTGGTGTGAGGTGATATCTCATTGTGGTTTTGATTTGTATTTCCCTGATGCCGAGTGATATGGAGCACTTTTTCATGTGTCTGTTGGCCATCTGGATGTCTTCTTTGCAGAAATGTCTGTTCATGTCCTCTGCCCATTTCTTGATTGGATGATTTGTTCTTTGGGTGTTGAGTTTGCTAAGTTCTTTATAGATTCTGGACACTAGTCCTTTATCTGATATGTCGTTTGCAAATATCTTCTCCCATTCTGTCAGTTGTCTTTTGATTTTGTTAACTGTTTCCTTTGCTGTGCAAAAGCTTTTGATCTTGATGAAATCCCAATAGTTCATTCTTTCCCTTGCTTCCCTTGCCTTTTGCGTTGTTCCTAGGAAGATGTTGCTGCGGCAGAGGTCGAAGAGGTTGCTGCCCGTGTTCTCCTCAAGGATTTTGATGGATTCCTTTTGCACATTGAGGTCCTTCATCCATTTTGAGTCTATTTTTGTGTGTGGTGTAAGGAAATGGTCCAATTTCATTTTTCTGCATGTGGCTGTCCAATTTTCCCAGCACCATTTATTGAAGAGGCTGTCTTTTTTCCATTGGACATTCTTTCCTGCTTTGTCGAAGATTAGTTGACCATAGATTTGAGGGTCTATTTCTGGGCTCTCTATTCTGTTCCATTGATCTATGTGTCTGTTTTTGTGCCAGTACCATGCTGTCTTGATGATGACAGCTTTGTAATAGAGCTTGAAGTCCGGAATTGTGATGCCACCAACGTTGGCTTTCTTTTTCAATATCCCTTTGGCTATTCGAGGTCTTTTCTGGTTCCATATAAATTTTAGCATTATTTGTTCCATTTCTTTGAAAAAGATGGATGGTACTTTGATAGGAATTGCATTAAATGTGTAGATTGCTTTAGGTAGCATAGACATTTTCACAATATTTATTCTCCCAATCCAGGAGCATGGAACATTTTTCCATTTCTTTGTGTCTTCCTCAATTTCTTTCATGAGTACTTTATAGTTTTCTGAGTATAGATTCTGTGTCTCTTTGGTTAGGTTTATTCCTAGGTATCTTATGGTTTTGGATGCAATTGTAAATGGGATTGACTCCTTAATATCTCTTTCTTCTGTCTTGCTGTTGGTGTAGAGAAATGCAACTGCTGTGCATTGATTTTATATTCTGACACTTTACTGAATTCCTGTATAAGTTCTAGCAGTTTTGGAGTGGAGTCTTTTGGGTTTTCCACATACAGTATCATATCATCTGCGAAGAGTGATAATTTGACTTCTTCTTTGCCGATTTGGATGCCTTTAATTTCCTTTTGTTGTCTGATTGCTGAGGCTAGGACCTCTAGTACTATGTTGAATAGCAGTGGTGATAATGGACATCCCTGCCATGTTCCTGACCTTAGCGGAAAAGCTTTCAGTTTTTCTCCATTGAGAATGATATTTGCGGTGGGTTTTTCATAGATGGCTTTGATGATATTGAGGTATGTGCCCTCTATCCCTACACTTTGAAGAGTTTTGATCAGGAAGGGATGCTGTACTTTGTCAAATGCTTTTTCAGCATCTATTGAGAGTATCATATGGTTCTTGTTCTTTCTTTTATTGATGTGTTGTATCACATTGACTGATTTGCGGATGTTGAACCAACCTTGCAGCCCTGGAATAAATCCCACTTGGTCGTGGTGAATAATCTTTTTAATGTACTGTTGAATCCTATTGGCTAGTATTTTGTTGAGTATTTTCGCATCTGTGTTCATCAAGGATATCGGTCTATAGCTCTCTTTTTTGGTGGGATCCTTGTCTGGTTTTGGGATCAAGGTGATGCTGGCCTCATAAAATGAGTTTGGAAGTTGTCCTTCCATTTCTATTTTTTGGAACAGTTTCAGGAGAATAGGAATTAGTTCTTCTTTAAATGTTTGGTAGAATTCCCCCGGAAAGCCGTCTGGCCCTGGGCTTTTGTTTGTTTGGAGATTTTTAATGACTGTTTCATCTCCTTACTGGTTATGGGTCTGTTCAGGCTTTCTATTTCTTCCTGGTTCAGTTGTGGTAGTTTATATGTTTCTAGGAATGCATCCATTCTTCCAGATTGTCAAATTTATTGCTGTAGAGTTGCTCATAGTATGTTCTTATAATAGTTTGTATTTCTTTGGTGTTAGTTGTGATCTCTCCTCTTTCATTCATGATTTTATTTATTTGGGTCCTTTCTTTTTTCTTTTTGATAAGTCGGGCCAGGGGTTTATCAATTTTATTAATTCTTTCAAAGAACCAGCTCCTAGTTTCGTTGATTTGTTCTATTGTTTTTTTGGTTTCTATTTCATTGATTTCTGCTCTGATCTTTATGATTTCTCTTCTCCTGCTGGGCTTAGGGTTTCTTTCTTGTTCTTTCTCCAGCTCCTTTAGGTGTAGGGTTAGGTTGTGTACCTGAGACCTTTCTTGTTTCTTGAGAAAGGCTTGTACCGCTATATATTTCCTGTCCTCCAGAACTCTACAGAAAGTGCTCAGGGAACAAAAGCTCCTGAAAGCAAACCTGAGCAGATTACTCACCCCGGCCCTGGGTAAGGGAGGTGTAATTCCGCCTGGG